>NC_092819.1:39274166-40665833 GCF_023375885.2 Dermacentor andersoni | reverse complement strand
CGTGCATTCTTTGTGTGTGAGCCGACGGCGCAACATTTCCTACGTAAAAAGAAAGTATGCAAAATATACACAGTACACGGAGGAATGTAACATAATAATTTATAACTCTCCTGTAGAGGCGTGACAGGTAAAGAATAAGCTGATGTTCTTACCAAAAAACATAAGTATATACCATGGCTCAAATGCTAGCACAGGTAAAAAAAAAGGAGAATGGGTAGAGCGAATCTATACAAAAGAAAAAAAAAAGCCAAACTACGTTTGTTCCTTCTAGACAAAATGGATACTCAGCCTTAAAAAAAAAAAAACATTATTCTTAGAAAAGTGTCTGCCCAGCATAACTCACCATCATGCACAAAGCCGAATAGCCTGTTCTTCTTGCTTACTCTTTTTTTTGCCGCATGGTTAGGCATCCCAAGAAGTGTTCATTTTTTTTAGTTGCTCATTTTTACCTTTTACGATTGACGCAGCTGATAACCCGCTACTGTTCATAGGGAAAGCACGACTAACAGGCAAAGGTCGGCTTGTAAAAAAAAAAAAAATGCTGATGACTGCCGGTACAGAAGCCGACCACTTCGGTTTGTGTCTAGTTGACAGCGAGGCAAGAACAAAAAAAAAAAGAAAGACGACGGCTATGAAAACGGAGGGTAAAAAAAACCTCGGGTAAGTGAAGAAGCGTGAGAAA
This sequence comes from Dermacentor andersoni, assembly GCF_023375885.2. Lineage (NCBI taxonomy): Eukaryota > Metazoa > Arthropoda > Arachnida > Ixodida > Ixodidae > Dermacentor > Dermacentor andersoni. The sequence continues at coordinate 40,665,151 of NC_092819.1, read as the reverse complement.
TACAGGATTTTTTTTTTTTCATTCCCCCTTTTTCGGAATGAAAAAGAAAAAAAGCGCTGCACCATGCTGGATAACAGAAACTACCGAAAGGGTTAGGCGCGTTCACTTACCTGACAACATCCCCAGTTAGCTTTGTTACCTCCGTACTCCCCCCCCCCCCCCCTCCCCCCGTCGCCTCCTCCCCTCCTGCGTTTCCGCCATTATACGGACCCGCTCCTTTTTTTGACACCGCGAGCGCACTGGAGTGCCGGAAGCAAAGGGTGATGCGCCGCACACAGAAGCCATCGACGTGACAGACCGCGCGGGAGAGCGTGACAAACGGCAAGCTTGGCTTCTAGAGCCCCAAGTTTTCTAGCGGTGGATGAAAACGCGTAGGCGCTGAAAGAAATGCCTGGTTCTCCAACTTCTCAACACGCTAGAAGTGGTGAGATTGCTGACCACTTACTAGGCTCCTCAGTGCAAAGATTAGGAACGCTACGCGGGGCAGGGCGGCACAACTTCAAAGCGGAGACACGATGGGGAAAGTGCGAAAGGCCTGTAGCTTTTGAACGCGTAAGTTGGGAAGCCGCACGGACGACCGGTAATGAGGGACGATGACCTCTTGCGGCCTGCATGGCTTCCGCAGTTTTCACGGCCCTGGCAGCCGACAAGTGAAAGTGGTAGGTCACATATTACGAGAAGGCGGTGCTGTGTAATGAGAGGGCTGCCCCCCGATTCACAACACTTATACACGCGATGCTAACGGTTGTGAATCTGCAGTATATAAGAGCTCCGCATTTAGACTCTCGCCATTGGTACGAAGTAGTTTCAAGGCTGAGGAACCGACTGCAGCCAGCTACACTTCTCTCCTCCTCGTTCGTTTTGGTCGGCAACATTTAACAGAGCTCTTTGCGGTTCGGTCCTGTGACAGTATGAGCTGGCACACGAATAAGGAGTTCGGAAAGCGAGAGCCTCACGTTACACCAGTGGTTAAAGTGATGATCTGTTGCCTTAGCCTTGAGTGGTGCTAACGAACACTCCCAGTACTATATTCATGAGCACATACGGAAATACCGAAGAATGTGGACGGGAAGGCGGTCGCCGCAGTAGCTTAAGGGCTAAAGAAAGCACCGCATATGTAATACGGAAGATGTGGCTTCGGCTTCCGCCTACAGTATATGTTATCTTTCCGTCCAATTTCATTTCTCTTTAAATTGACACAAAGATGTGGAGCTCCCGCACCGCAGAACGGCGCGCGCAAAGGTCGGCGCCATGAAAGACGATGAAGTGCGCAAGCTGCACGCTCTTCTGGCCCGCCATTAAAAAGAAACGTCTCTTTTGTAACACCCAGTCTTCAATCTACGTTACATTTTTCTGGTGGAGGTGCTGGATACATGCTACCACTCCCAGATCGAACACCGTCTACAAGTCAATATTGCTTCTGCCATTTCATTTAAGTATAGCAATTAATTTCCTCTATACGATTTCTCTGCACTTCATTGCCCGTTGCTTCGTATGGTTGCCGCTAAAAAAAAAAAATGTAGCCCCTCGTATCCTCTTATTTTTCTAACTAGATGTTCGAGTTACAAGGTACTGTGCTGCAAAGATCGCGCTACACATTACTGACAATACGACGTTTTAACGAGGTAGGCAGGATTTAGGGTCAACTAATGCATCAAGTGCAGAGGGCGGAAGCCCTCGCTTCCGGTTATTCGGTTGTTCTCGCTAATCGAAAGAAAAATCGAATGAAACGCACGCTAGCACTTGAAAATGGAAAGAATAAACCACTGTGAACAACCACAGTGACTGCAAAGAAGAAAACTTGCGTAAAAAGTGACAAGTGATAGGACAGACAAAAATCGCAACCTATTAAAAACGACCTAGAAAGGAAACAGTTATACAAATGTCACCAAGTTAGACGCGTGCAAATTGCCAGTACTCTGAAGTTGTGACAGAGGTAAGACAATAATATTGCAATCCATCCGCTCGGTAAAGAAATTTTTTGCTGCATTAGCAGTTGCCAAAATATCAGTGAAAGTAATTATCCTTGCTTATCTCACATAAACATGTTCACACTGTTCTTTCTTTTTTTGTTCCGTCGTAATTATAACTTGGCTTTAGCGCTGAAATAGCCTGTAGTAAACTAAATTTTCAATGGACGTCAGTCATTAGGCTTCCAAAGAGTCTTAAGTTCAGTAACTCTCTAATGTAGCTTATTCTTTTAATCGTCGCTCTCAGATTTTCCGTGAAGGCATCGACACGGTTTGAAGCTGAAACCAGTATACGTTCGCGTACACCATGAAACAACTTCAAATTATAGGGGTGTGAGAATTCTTGAAATTTTTAGTACGAATCAAATGGTCTTTGATATTAGATTTGAATTCTATTCGAAAATTTCTTATTTGAAGTTGTCGACTGCTCGTTGTGTTCGCATATTGCGAGCGAATACATCTGTTACAATCTACGGAGAGAAAAGATGTGGTTAGAGGCTCTCCTGAATAATACTGCCGGTTTTCTCGCATAAAAACCAGTTCCCGAGCAAGCGCGCGGATGAGATCACTTCTGTACTATGTTTTTATCTCCTCATCTACTCTTCTCTTTTCCCCCTCCCCAAATGAAGGGTAGCCAACGAGGCACATCCTTGGTTAACCTCCCTACCTTTCCCTCTTCGTTTCTCTCTTTCCAAGTCGTTAAGCGAGTATGTATCGGCTTTGACAGCCTATATAAATGTGCTGTTTCGACTTAGGCAACGCAATTCATTATTTAGCCAGTCAAACAGCGCTTCGATTCCTTAGAACGGTGTGTAGTGCTGTTGGATTGCACTGTGGTCATTCGACGAACATGCACTAAAGTCTACTACACATGCATCTGGCGCTGTCATTTATAGCGAAGGAGCAAATATCCGCCTCAGAGAACTAGTTAACGACCCCGTGCTACAGTGTTTGTCTACGTCGACTGAAAGGGGAGCCACTAATTCTCACATTGTTTAGAGAGTGGAAATATTCGAAATTCGAAGGCCGTCTTTGACGAAAATTCGTATTCAATTCGATTCGGAAATTGTGCTATTCGAACACCCCTACTTTGAAATAAGGAAAGCAACGTCACGCCAAGCGACGACTCCATAGACTGCCGTACACCAGCCGATTGCGGTATATTTCAAAGCGCAGGCGATCGAGTCGCGAGACACCGACACTCCTCAGTCTGTCGGCAGGTACAAATATACGCGGACGAATAAGGGCTAAGCGAAGCGTTGCATTGCACGTCGCCGGTATAGCACGCGTGTAATCCACTGCGGGTGCCGCATAGACAAAGAGCAGTGCGCGACGGTCAAAGAAGGTTCCCACGCTTGCGGTCGGTTTAGTCTCCGCCGCTTCCGAGACCAAACGTCGACGCCGACCGCGACGAGACACGAAAACGGCCGCGTTACATAAACAAGTGTCGCCCGTTGGCGACAACTCTGCATAGCGTGGCGACATCCTTGCAGCGTTCCCTTGCCCGGAGAATACGCGCTTTTGCATTTCATGCGACGCCATTGGTTACACAGTATCAGCATCAACGCTGCGTAGTTGCTGTAGGGATGTCGAGACATTCCTTGGTGCATTGAGTGCAGGGCGCCATACCAGTTTGCATCAGAGAAGAGCAGTTAGACAAGTCCCTGAAACACTTCCGTCTGTCCTAATCTTTGTTTGGATGTGTGGCTGCCTTTTGACGACTGTTTGTGCTATTTTTCGGTGCATTTTGTTGCGTCAAAAACGACGAAGGCTCCAAATTGGAGTACTTTCTTGTAGAATGCACGCTCCCTAGCGAGTCGGCAAAGTTATTCGACTAAATTCCCGAAAGCTTCAAACTGCTGAAGTGCTATATGACCGATGGTCTACCGCGATCTCAGGCCTGGTGCGTATTTCCCACTCTTGACACAGTGCCCCATGAAGTCCCTCACTCTGCGATGCATCACTATGGGTTTAGCACGCATTACGCTCATCCCACGCCGCATAGCGAGCCTTTAATTTCTCTTATTGCTGTATGTACTGCTATTATAGTATCCCCGGACAAATAAAAAAAAACACCATACTAGTTTTTTCAAAAGAAATGTTTGCTTGAACGTAACCTCTACAAGTACTATTTCTTTCCGCAAACTATAGATGACTTAAATCAGCTGCTTCTTTTTTGTTTTTATTGGTTTTCCTTTAGCTAAACATGTGTATCCTTCCTACTTGTTGTGTTAACTATATGCGCTTTAGCCTTAATATTTCTTGGTACTTCGCGTGTTATCATATGTAATAGTTCTGTGTTCGCACTCTTAGAAACCTCGCGTAACAGTGTCTTATTTTTTTTGCTTCGTCGTAACCAACCTGCTTGGATTCCGTGCCTGCAGGTTCTTCAGTAAAAAAAAAAATTACCCGATTACCTGCTTGCGAGTCGACCGAGCGTACGTGAAGCATATAGATGACCAATACATTTGGCTCCACCTCGCGCACATCTTCCTTATTTCATTTATAAAGACGATTACCGCTTCCGTGGCAAAGCGTTCAGAGACACTTATACATAGATGACTCGAACACGAGGCTACAAAATGCGGAGAATAAGTGCAGGAGGCTTCTCTCGACAATGTTTCCTACATCGCGAAAGCTATAACTTGCGTTGTCGCTTATTTAGCTAGCTATGCGCGCAAGCATGACACAGCTTTTGGCACGCCTTTAAGACAATGTAAGATAACGCACCGTCGTCACATCGAACATGGTCGGGCACTTCACGCATGACAATTGATATAGGGTCGCCTCTAGACAGCGCCCACCTCTCTTACGGTGTGATCGTTTCGTCTGAGACAAGCAATCTACAACTTCGCAGAAACACCTGAGAGCCTCGTTCAAACTGAATACTTTCCGCTGATCGCGTACAATAGCCTTGAACGTACGTATATACGCCGTCTATCGCATCGTATTCGCGGAGGTTTGGCCCGCGATAGGGTGCACGCACTTCAGTGAATTCGTGCTGCAGTGCATGGTCATGTTCATCGCGGATTACGAGTACAGAGTGGCATTCGGCATGCTAAAAAAATAATAAGTAGCAGCGCTTCGTGACTATAAATAAGGCGACTCAAGTAAGGTGAACCTAGAATTTATAAAATGGGAGAGCTGTTCTGAAGCAGCGTCACCTAATGCTTGAGAGAGCAAAACGTAATTACAGAGGCTCACTGCGTAACATTAAAACAAAGCCACGCTAACATGTCCTCGCAAGTTCAGAACACTTTTGAATTACTGACGCGTTGCTGGAAGCCATGCACTGTTCACGGAGTTTCGTACAACGAAATCTTGTATTAGCTCGCCCAGCATCTTTCTCTCATAAAAAAGAGCTCTAAATAGGAAAATCACGTCACAGCATCGTTTCAACATCAAGTCCATTTGGTTCAAAGTGCTTTTTTTTTAAATTGAAAAAAGAAAGAAGAGCCCCTGGAAGAATGACACCAGCGTAAGGAGCACAACTGCGCTACTTCTCATAACGACTCGTCCCTGCGAGGTTAAGGACAAAGGAGGTCCGAGGCCCCAGGAGACCAAGTCGCAGGCCGAAGTTATGAAAGACGCAGGACCGGGACCCCGGCCGCGCTTTAAAACGCGATACGGTGACCTTCGGGCCTCGGAGGGAAAAAAAGTGCGAAGGCGCCCGCGGGAGGGGATTCCGTAATGCACGCCAAGCGATCGTGAACATTGTGGAAGCGCCGGCACAAATATTAACTGAACAAAAGATGAAAAAAAAGAGGGAAACTTGGGTGGCGAGAGGGGAGGGGGGAGATCAGCATCATACGGTATGGTACGCAGCTCCCTTCAAACCGTTTCAGTGTTCCCGTTCCCGCCAAACCCGACAAGCAAAAAAAAATAAAAATAAAAACAGTCAGCACTTTAAACCGAAAGCGAGGGTGGTGATATGGCTAGCGCGTGGCAACGCAGGGCAGACGTGGAATGGGATGCGAAAACGTTTTACTTGGAGCTATAAACAAACAGTGTTAGCCCCTCAATCCGGCTTGCTTCCCTTTCCTTTATTTATGTTTTTCCCTATTTTTTTTTTTACACTCGTCCCGACGGATTCCTTTTCTTCATTTTTGTACAAAGTGGCTTTACTTTTCTCCCCCTTTTCTTTTTTTAAGCATTAGTCCTGTTGGCCGGCTTTTTTCTTCCTTATGTATCAGGTGCTTTATTATCGAGCCCTTGTGCGTTCTTTTCAACGCCTCGTTGACTTCCGTCTAGCATAGGATGACATTTGTTGCGCTTTTTCCTTTCTTTCTTTTTTGCATTGGCGCCTTCCATTCAGTGATGCGCTCCTGCGCGTCATCTTTTAAGGCTTTAAAGTGAAATATGAACTCGGCACCGGACGCAGGTTTGTCCCGCTGCGCTCTGCCGCGATTCTTCATTCTCTCCAAAAGTACGGCGCGCGGGGAGTCGCTCGTTCCTTGCAATTTCTCTTGGTCCGGTAGCTTCGAAAGAAAGGCGACGAAGAAACGCCTCGATGAATGAAGGAGCTGGGCACGGAGTAGAAGAAAGCGATCTGGGAGTTAGGCTTCGAGTGATGATCTATATTCGATAGCGGCCAGCACTCGACGTGAGAAGTCGAGTGGATTTTAGTGAGCGGCTACTTTTCTGAAAAGTCGCCCCGACTCTGCGAGATGTGTGCGTTTCGCACTTACCCTCCCTCTGCTTATCAAACCAAAACCTGCGAATTCAACAGTACGTTGAAGATACGTGCGCAATTCAGACACGCTTTCGCAGAAATAATAATATTACAAGGACTTTAAAGCGTGTTATGCACTCTTCCAAGTGAGGATCACGCGACAGCTTAAGATGAGAATCAGCTTTTGGCCGCGTTGCATGATTACGAAAGGAGTGAAGAACCCTTATGTGTGGTGCAGCACAACTGGAACAATCGAGACGAAGAAGACGCGCGTACATGGTGCTACTAATAACTCACGAGATTTTAACGTCCGTGTTTGAAATATGGAGGATCGCACTACAGTACTGTATACATAATGTCATACCAACTAACCCGTCAGTCTATCTTGCTAAGAAAAAAAAATACATTTGCACAGTTGCACACTTGATACCAGTCTATGCTCTCTATATATAATTTATCGGCGACTCCTTACACCCCTGCCGACTACATCTTTCTCATGTGTTTCTAATTCGAGTTTCATATACAGAGTAAGAAAAAAAAACGTCTACAACCTAGCACGCGAGTTTCTCAGCAGTGCATTATATATATATATATATATATATATATATATATATATAGTCAAAGCATAACAAGCCAACAAAACAATGTTGGTATTCACGTCATTGTTTGTTTGCTTCTTATGCTTTGACTAACTCGGGCCCCTCAGTTTACTTTCTTCTCGTTCATTACTTAGCGTGGGTCTCGAATCCGGCAACTCTGATGCCTTCAGGTAGTATGTGTGGGTTTTTTGACCAGTTAGCTTCACCAAGAAAAGTTCATGTACCACGTGACGCCAGCGCTTAATAGGATGTTCCACATCCACTGTCATGGCCGTGAGCGGTGACGCAGGCTGACACACCCAGGGTTAGTGTTGTAGTAGACAAATGTAAACACCCAAGCAAGTGTATGAGAAAGCGGCGCCGTGGTAACTCAATTGGTATAAGAGTATCGCACGCGTAATGCGAAGACGTGGGTTCGTATCCCACCTGCGACCAGTTGTTATTTCATCCACTTTCGTTTTCATTCATTGATCATTTCGTTATTTCAAATAAGTACTACAAATAATTTCCCCTGTCCTGTCCTTTGTGTCAATGGCTGTTCGCGTTTTATGCTTTGACTACATAAATCGGGCCCTTCAGTTGCCTTTGATCTCGTTCATATTATATATATATATATATATATATATATATATATATATATATATATATGAACGCGGAGAATGGGAACGAGAGTCCGGTTCATCGAAAGCTACTACGACACAAAGACAAAAGACATTGACAACCAGAAAAGCCTAGGGAAAATTACTTACTTACTTAATTTAAATGTAGATATCTTAAATTATTGACAGTGACAATTTGTGTATGTGTGCGTGTGTGTGTGTTTAATACTGCCTATAGGCCAAAGGTGCCGCCAATTTGATGAACAATTATCGAACTATCTCTATCCGTAAGAGCATTTTCTCGAAGTGACATTCTGAGCAGGGTCAGACTCCGCCATATTGAATTCCGACATCCTGGAGTTCTGAGACATTCGCATATGTCAAATTACGCCGAGCCACAATCTTCGTCGCATTATACTAACTGCCAAAGCACCTGACGTTCCAGTAACTTCCTGTAGGCATTCATCAGTACCTAAAAGAGGTTCCGGCAAAGGCTGGTAAGCATTCGTATAGTTAGCCGCTGACATATAAACAAAAAAAAGAAAACATTTAGAAGCTCTCTAGCATGAACGCAGTTGCCTCTCTCCATTTCAAGAGTAATAGCGTCCCTCCTTTTTTTTCTTACTTTTCCCCCATCAGATCTACATATTCCGAAATTGGGGAAACGCCGAATCACGCACTAAAATAACTACAAGATGAAAAAAAAAAATTGAAGTGAAGAACCGTTTTAAACAGTGTTACACAGGAGACACATCCAAGGAACCACACGACATAGCGCTGACCAGCAACCAAATTCCTTACATGCAACTTCTGGAAGCAAAGCATTCAGTTGTTAGTCAGCGCTATGCCCACGTGGTTCTTTCGCTGTGTCCTGTGTCGCGATGTTTAAAGCCGTTGTTTACACGATGTACCGACCTGCCCAAATTAACTCGCTGACGAAACAAAAGTGCGCTTCGAAGTCCCAAGTGCAAGAAACTGGCGCCGGCCGGACGCAGGACTACATGGCCGCACGCACGTGGGCGCCTCCGATGCGCCGGCACAATCGCGTGCGCGCCCTCGACCCAGCGGGACTCCGCACGCGTCCCGTTCCACAAGCGGAGGCAGCAACCCTCCTAAAAGAAAAGGCACGGAAAGAAAGAACGAAGATACAGAGAAATGGGGGGAGACGCAGAAAGATGCTGCCAGCACGCCACCATCGGAGCCCGCAGCCCTCCACCACAACCATACTGCAGCCACCTGCTGAGCGCCTGGTCCATGCCAGAGGTTGGCAAAAGAAGCCCACTCACTCGGTCGGGGCGGTGCCGTGGACAGAGACGGTGCGCCCCTCCCCCTTCGCACTGCCTCTATCACGAGTCTGAAAAACAGGACCGTGACTGCGGCGTGTAGCTAGGGGGTGGAAGGAGGGAGGGGGAGGGTGGAGGGGGAGCACACGCGTGAAAGTGGGCTAAAGTGGCGCTGAACGCGGAACAATCGCAAAGGGCGCAAGCTGGCCCGGAGAATGGGCCCCACTCTGCTTCGCTTCTCGTGCTCCCGGGTGTCCCCGTCGCTTCTATCGCCTCCGGCGCCGCTGCCTTCGCCGCAGAAACGCGCGCGTGCGCGCGCTGTTGGCCTCATGCTGTGGCGACACGCGCCAAGCGCGCCATTCTGCGACGACATCCCCTCGCCTACACTTTCGGAGTACGTTGTTCTCCCGGCGTTTAGCTGCACGGCTGCGTCCGGTGGGGTTGGACTGCGTAGACTCGTGGAACCGCTCCCGTGCTCGTAAATCGACGCGCTATTTCAATTATTGAATGGAGTTCCTGTATTGGTATTTATTTCAAGCAAAAAAAAAAAAAAAAATGTTCAGAGATTGTACGAATTGTGACTCCTTAATTTGCAGTAGCCGGGGTGGAGCACCGGGTCACGGATTTGATTTCCGGAAGCGGCCGTGGCATTTCTCGAGAGAGAGAGAGAGAGAGAGAGGCGATCGTGTATTGTGCTTTGGTTACATGTCAAAGAACCCCGACTTGTCAAAATTAATACGGAACCACATATTACGGCCTCGATAATAACCAAATAAGCAGTTTAAAGGCTTAAAACTACGTCATTTTAGCATTTTCAACAAAGCTTGCGACTCGCTCGTCCTATTATGTATATAGAATTATGTCACGGCAGCTAGAGTGCTCACAACCCAGTGCGAATTAAGCATTCACATAATTGTTCGCACGCTTCCTATAAAGTCAAATAAGGAGGGAAAATAAGTGCATTAGCTTCATGGAGTCAGTTTTTGTCGTACCTGCTCCCGATACGACAAAAACTGAAAGTGCATACCGCACGACAGCTCAAGCGACGAAGGTAAGGAATCTGTAGACGCGCCTATAGTGAGACTCGCGAGGAAAGTGGCTCACAATACTACCTCGATACGTATTCGCAATGTACGTAAAATATCAACGAGGCTTGTAGCGCACCCCTGAGTAACGCGCAGTATAAGCAACGGCCTAGCGCTGTCAAACATCCATGCCTTCGAGAGCGCGCGTTCTAACTGATATCCCGCTAATCGTCATTGCGGCTTCCTGGTCTTCGTCGCTTGTGCCGGCGCACGCTGTGCAAGCAAATGGTTGCATCTCCAGCTGGAAGCTGTTTGGCTGCCTAATTGACAGCAGATGAACAAGACGCCTGGGTTGTGTGGCCAAAAAACCAGATGGCACGGTCTCCTCCAGAGACTGCAAAGTTCAATGAACCGGGATGCTTATTTGCTTTTTTACTTTTTCTTTGATATTTGTTTTTTTTTCTTTTTTACAGACGCATGGAGAGAAGAACCCTAATGTTATACAGCTGGAGTTATCGATTATGCTTGCCGACGGCGTTTGACTCCAAGTCGGCTTCTGCCAATTCATTTGCTCTTTCTGCAAAGTGTAAATACGCGCTAAATGCCCCATCTAAGGATAATCTGACACACATACTTGACTGGGGCAGCATGCTACAAAGGGACCTACTAGTTCCGTGTCCTCGATGAGCAAACTCCTCAATTTAAGAAAAAAAATTCCTGATCAGATGTGAATCCGGGATCAACTTCTTTTCGGGATTCTCGTCTATACCATATCTATATATGCAGCATTCCGTAACGGCGAGGTTATGCAGTAGATGGCAGTTCTTTTACACCGCGGTACAAGCGAAGCAGTCAAAGTATATGGAAGGTGCCAAAAAACAAACTGCTAATGCTACTTAACAGTGACTTTCATGATGCACTTGTACGGGATGAGTGGCCACCTTAATTGCTACAATACCAGAAACTTTCTCTCAGCTCGAAAATTTGAACTATCCCACGAATCGTATGTAGCAGATGTGATGCGCAGCCAACAAGCTGCACGTCTTTCCGGCCCATTGCCCTACTGAGCTGTGTAGTCAAGCTTATGGAGTGGATGATCTACAAACGGTTACAAACATGGTTGCTTGAAAGCCACAATACCACAATAAGTTTCCCCAAGAAATGAACGGGTTCCGCCGAAGCAGGTCTGCTATTGACAATGTCAGCACCCTCGTCTCCTCACTTGAAGAGGACATTCAGGCTGGGAGCATCCCGACAGCTGTTTTCCTTGGCATTAAGGCAGCTTTTGACACTGTTTTTCACCAAGCCATTGTCGCTGCTTTGGCAAGTCTTGGCCTCGGAGGAAAGCTATACAAGTGGAGAGAAAACTATTTAGCAGATAGGAAAATATTTGACTACTCTGAACGGTTCTACACAGTCTTACGCAGTGGAGAGGGGAGTATCCCAGGGTGCTGTGCTCAGTCCGCTCCCATTCAATCTCACTCTGATACACATAACAAGGAACCTGCCGCGAGGAGTACACATCACAATCTATGCCGATGATATCTGCATCTGGGGCGCATCAAGTTCGCGCTATATCACCCAACAACGACTTCAAAAAGCATTACTGAACCTCTTCGTGTCGTTGGCTCCCCGAGGTCTTCACCTCTCGCAAGAAAAAAGTACAGCCATGGCTTTCACAAGAAAGAAAGTGAACAAATATCTGCTCCTACTCGTAGACGACCACTGCCGTATGTATGGTCTCAGCGATTCCTTGGAATTGTGATAGACAGAAATCTCTCTTGGTCAGTTCAGGTAAAAAAAGCTACGCACGATGATGACTGCAACATCGCAAGTTTTCAAATTCATGGCGGGAACATGATGGGGCTGAAATTGCCGCCTAATGGTACTACTCGAAAAAGCCTATATTGAAGGCACATTGCGCTATTGCCTACCGATGCTTCAGAGATTATCACCAGCAAACGAGAAGACTTTGGAAGCCGCGCGGAACAACTGCCTGCGGATCTGCCTGGGTCTCCAGAAGGGCTCTTGAGCATCGGGAACAGCGGAAGCAAGATGTCTACCGCTAGACGTCGTCGCTTCCCAAGAAACAATGCGTACCCATCTTCGGAATGTGCTCCAAGGAAAGAAGCACTTTATGTACCTCGTCCTCCTTAACCATAGTAAGTCTGGCTTTGGCCAATCTGTGCAAACCTTACACTGTCCTCCGATTATTCAGCCACAGAAATTACTGCCTCCGACCTTTCCTCCCTGGGCACTTTCCCCTCTAGATACAAACCAGTTTGTACCCGGTGTAAATGGGATGGAGTCGCATGCCACAGACCGCGCTGCTGGAGACCACGCTCCTCTACTTAGCCGAGAAATATACTCAGCTCACCCACATCTACACTGATGCCTCAACCACTCGGGAGACTTCCTCCTGTGGCCTTTCTGTGCCCTCAACAAAACAAATGCTTTCTTATTGGCTGCAGCGGAGCACATCCTCAACGACAGCAGAGCTTCACGGCATTAAAGAAGCTGCCCTCTATATATTGCGCCGAGAGCCTGACAAATGGGCGATTTTCACTGACTCTAAAGGAGCACTACAGACATTGTGCAGTTTATTAAACAAGAACAATCATCAGCCCTTTCCTTTTGACATCGCTTACTTACATCACTTGGCCATTGTATCAGGCCACTGTATCACATTTCAGTGGATACCGGCTCATTGTGGTATTCTGGCCAACGAGAAAGTAGACGAAGCGGCAGGCAAAGGTCTTCAACACCAAAACTATATAAGCGGATTTATTTCACTAGATCTGAAACTTCCCAACTAGCTAAAAGATTTGCTTCTGAAGAAAAGGATCGGCTCTGGAGCTTGCCGACCCACCATTACCTTTCTCTTTACTCAATCGACCCACATCTCAGATCTAGACTCCCATTCAGCATTCTTCACTGTCTGGGAGCTCTGTATCATCGCCTTCGCCTGAACACCGCCTATGGAAACGGCTGACGGTACCGCCTCGGTCAAGTGACAAGTCCACACTGCAGCAACTGTGGCTCAGTTGAAACCATGGAGCATATTTTGTTTGAGTGTCGAGCGTATGCCGACGAGTGTGCGTTCTATGAACATTGCATGCATTCACACACACAAAGACCTTTATCATTTGACTTCGTCTTAGGCCCTTTAGCCTGCCTCACGCAACAGAGGCATGCGATGAACTTTTTATATATATATATATACTTAAAAAACATTGGTAAACTCGACAAACTTTAGTTCTACTCTGTCACCCTCATGCGCCTTTCATGCTACGAATTCTATCACCTCATTGTAGGACGGTGCATACACTGAAGAAATCTACTATTGCACACCGTTGCCCATGAGTCAGGAAACTCAGGGCCCAATTTTTTTTAACTTATTCCTTTTTTTGCGCCTCTCTCCTCCTGTATTTCTCTCCCCGATTCTCTTCTCCACGCAGAGTAGCATGCCCGCGATGTCTGTACGCCGGCTAAAATCTCTGCTTTTCAATAAAGCTCTCTCTCTCTCTCACAAACACACACACACACACACACACACACACACACATACACACACACACACACACACAAACACACACACACAAACACACATACACACACACACACACACACACACATACACACACACACACACACACACACACACACACACACACACACACACACACATTCTGCTTATCATATCGTATTGCCGTTGGAAACCTAAGTAATTCGCGTTTCTCTCCTATCTTTTTTTTTTCATATTGGATAGCTATATAACAGCGGTTACGCACGGAATGCACCATAAAAATACAGCTTCCTCAACATCTGCAGCTGGTCTTCTGCCTTGCAATTAGCGCTATACGCCTTCATTGTGTTTATAAAACAACAACAACAACGTTCTTTCAGAAACGAGTGTTTCTTCCATATAGCGGTGGGCAGCGCCACCCGGACGAAGGTCGTATCCTATCGCGTTCGTGTAGTGCAGTTCCTTTTGTCCTTCGTCCGGGCTGCGCTGCCCACGCCTAGGAATATGTTCAGTCACTAACTCGCCCAGCCTGCCATGTTAATTCAGTTTGTTTCTTCCCTTCTGCTACTACACAATATTTGTTTTACCCACAAGGCACACACGATGCTGGGAGCTGACTTACGCGCTTAATCAGAAACAGACGGAGCAGGTGCTCCCAGTGCTGTTAGAACTGGACAATGGCTCGTATCTCTCAACGATACGTGCACGCCGAACACAGTCAAAGGCCAGTCAGCCTTATTAGCCGCCTGCGTACACATGCTTGCGCGCTTGCCCTGAGCGTCGCCCTCGCCAGCGGAGAGCCTCAGCTTCCAAAGAAGGGAGAGAACATTTTAGTAAAATAAAGGTAAGAGTGGCTGGCGAGGGACCCTCACTCTGCGGGCAAGAACAAAACTTTTTTCTGCGGTAAAGAAAGCAGAAATGCGGAGGAAGGGGGAGGCGGGGTGAGAGCATTAGTATTTGGCTTCCTCGTGTGGTCTCCTAAGCGCAGCGTAGGAGTGCAGGTCAGTGGCTGTTGTCCCCCTCCCCCTCATACTGTACTCTTACAAACATGGTGAAAAGCAAAGCAAGGCTCTTCGAAACTGCATTGACAAATTTAGCCTGCTGAAAGAATCGCCACGGGAGAAGATTTCAGAGGCCCGTGAGATAAGGTATAGACTTTCTTTCCTCCATGCATGCTCCTCGAATGCCGTCTAAATGTAACCTGTCACGCCACAGCAGAGTTCACCAAAAGCAGCTTAGGGGAAGAAAGCGGTAACATCATGAAAGGCCTTACAGCGTAACTACTTCACAAAAGCAAAAAAAAAAGAAAGCCTTAGTTTTTCATAAGCTACTAGTCTGTGGCAATTCTTTGTAGTTTTTTTTTTTTTTTCAGACTTAAAACGATAACAAGCACGCGTGTTCGCACCCTCTGTCCTCCTGCATCTGTTATATTGCTTGTGTGTACAGATCATTTTGAGACCGGAAGACGTACGTGTGGAGGGTGAAACTTTGCAGGAATCGAGTAGAGCTTGTGTGATATATGTTGCTGAGAGTCCTGAAGGACATTGCGGTAACGTTCTAGGCTGCGGTTAATTACCACATTCGCAATGAAACACTGTAGAGCGGACGCCGCGGCATCCGGAGGACAGGATTTTCAAAGTTTCTGACGGCCTTCGTGTAATCTTCTGCAGACCTGCGCAATAATCTCTGAGAAGGCTTCAGCATCAGCCTGCAGCAATGCATTTGCTTTTTGTGCCGCTGCTTTCAATGCAAACCTCTGGGAGCTTGCGTAGATCACTCGAAGTTTTTTATTTTAACTTTTATTGCCTTAGGACACGCATATTCTGGTTAGTACAGGTCTTTTCTACTGGTTAACGCTCAGTTGCTACGTAAGGACTTCTGCGGCTGAAAGCCGCCAGATAACTTAGTCACCGCCACGCCAAGGCGGTCACTACAAGCACCACCAATCAATGGAAAGCAAAGAACCAACATCCTGAAATAACAGCGACACTGAAAAGAATAACAGAAAAAGAAAAGGAAAAACAAAAACCAGGCAAATAACCAAGGGAGCCGAGAACACGGGCACCCGACAATTACCGGCAAACCGAGCGTCAAAACACGCCTAGAGGCAACAAAAACGTCGCCCTGTCCTGCAGCGATGAATTCGCCCAGCCCACGCCCCCGCTAGCATACATACGCACTAGATGCCGAAGATGGCTGCTTTCTGTGTGCTTTGGGATTCTTTTTCTGGTTTGCCTTCTTTGTTTTCATTCCCTGCCTTTCTCGCCCGCGTGCGTTTCTATCTTTGACGCGGAGCGCGGTTCCTTCACAGCTCCCCGAAGCGTTTATTCAATCTGGGATGCATGGTGTTTTACAACCCATATCTCCCCATGGTGTGCGAGATGAACAAAATAAAGGGAGCGGCGCAGGCACAAAGAAGTGATGCCGGGATGTGAGGACGGGGGAGGAGTAATGATGAAAAGCTGGCTCACCGGAGCAGGGAGGGTGTGCAGGGGGGAGAGAGCACAAGACGCGAGCAAAGATGCAGTGCAGGAAAGTGAAACGCCGGGCGGCATAGAGAGAGATACGAAAGCTACGGTGCAGCGGGAAGAACGCACGTTATAACAAAAATAGAAGACAGAGCGCAGCAGGCAGCACGTGAGTACAAAGAAATGCAGTGGAACGCAGGAATGGAAAGCGGCTTCTCGTGCGTAAAACGACGAAGAAAGAGCGCAAAAAAATAAATAAATAAAAGATGTTGAATGCAGGGAAGAAGCAACGCATACAAGGACACTGGAATACTTCAAATCCATGCAGCGTGTTGCGGGCTGCAATGAACAAGCGCCGCGCCAAAACCAAACAGGAGGGTGGAAGGAAAGCAAAGGAACAGCAAAGAAAACATAGAATAAAAAAAAAGAAAGCAAGTCCCGGCAGGAGGAAAAGCAGGAGCGAACGCGAAAGCTATTTAGCCCAGCCGAAAGTACTGGCCACTCTTGGGTCCGGTTTTATGGCCTTGTAAAACAGAAACCGAGCACTCGGATGAGAAGCCACGAGGAGAGAGAGTGGAAGAAAGAGAAAGAGAAAAAATAAAGGCGCGAAAATGCGGAAGAAAACCTAAAAGTCCCACCACCCGCAACACCGCCTCGGGAGTCGGCGACGTACGCCAGCGCGACAAGGACAAGGATTGCGACAAGGATCGCGGTTCGCAAAGGAACGCCGCGAGGTGGAGAGGTTCCTACGGCACGCATAGACCGGGGCGTAGCAGTCCGCTGGTGAGGCAGAAGGAACGGCTAGAAGTCACAAGGGTGGGGCTATATAGAAAAGGGAGGCGAAGAAGGGCACAAAACCAAGACAGCGCCGCAGGCGCCGGCTGGAAGCCGTCATTGTTTGGCGGCACAGTGAGGCGCCAAAACCGGCGCGTGCCTTTAAAGTCGCGTGCTCGGCGACCGACCTTTCTCGGGCGGCGAACAAACAAGCCTGAAGCCCCTAGCAAGCGTGTTCACCGGCTTGCGAGAAGACGGCGGCTAGGAGTAAAGACAACGTTTCAGTTACGTGAAATCGTGCGTATTGTTCTGCTCTCCCACGTTGACGTAATGCTCAGATTACAAACTTGGAATCGACACCGGTATTTCGCAAGATGCAAGTTTCGAACACACTGGTATCAGACTGCCGGACTAACATTTCGCTGCGAGGTCACTTGAGGTGGTCGTAGTTCATGTTGTACTGCGTAGAAAGCCATGGTTTGAGAACATTATTCCACGGAAGTGACAGTTTTCAAAGCTGCCCTGCTCCCCGTAAAGCACAACCTTGGCTGCTCCCACTCAACCCCCCCCCCCCCCCCCCCACTTGCCATACCTCGTTCATCCATCTGCACGGCCGTTAAGCCCGCGCACTTGCGATCACAAGACGTGGCGCAGGAACATCATTTCACGGATATCTGTATTTCAGGTTGTAATATGATTTGCCTGACACAATAACAGCTGTGTACCCACGTGTACCAAACGTGACGCAAGGACACATGATTCATATAACAATATACACACACACACACACACAGAAATGCAAGAAATTCGCTGGTGGACTCAACGTAAAGCTGCAGACACACTGCACCTCCCACGGAACCACTTATGGCGCGTCGAAGTATAATCAAGTACACAGATATTGTACTTCAAGCGCAATGATTTTGGTCTTCCGCGTCCGTTTGATTTTTCTCATTTGAGTTTTGTTCGTCTACAACAGAACTCTAGAAACGCAACGTCGCCAGCTCACTGTATACGTCCATCGAGAGACGTGGATCGAGGCGGGCACCACATGCGTGGATACTGACACCTTCAGCTCGCTTCGTATCTGCTGCGCACTTGTTTCTAATTTCTGAGCGATTCCCCGCGCACTCTGTGCTTTCTCCTTCCTTACCCCCCACTTCTCTTTCTCCGTCGTTCTTTTCTTCGCTTTATCTGCCTAGTATCGGCTCTGCCTCCGTCATTTCCCCCACTTGCGAGGAAAAAGAAAAGAAGGCCACGGGGGCGCAAGCCTCCTGGCTGTTTTGCCTTTTTTACCGCCCGCTACGCCGCAGCGGTCCTCACGGCCTGGTGTCGCGCGCTGTCGCCTCGCTGGCTGCATTTGCCGCCCGCGCTTCTGAGAAGAGAAAGAGAACAACAACACCCCATGGAAGGAAGGGCGGCCGTGTGCGGACTGGGCCTGGTTTTATGGTCGTCGCCGGTGCCACACGCCGCCACCGCCGCCGATGCGTCGCGCCTCCGGTCGCCTCGGGGCTAGCGCGCGCGGCCGCAACACTCAGGCTGGGCCACTTCATTTAGTGCAGCCAGGCCGGAGGAGGAGAGGAAACGTCACCCAGCGGAAGCGAAGAAACGCGCGCGAGCCGGCGCACACAAAACGACGACGCAAAACCAGATGGCAACAATGGAAGAAAAAGAAAGGAAGAAGTGAGAGGGGGGATGGAATAAGAAAAGAAAAAAAAATACACGCGAACAGTTGTGCAGCAGGAACAAAAGCGTGAGCTCGAGCACGCGTTTGCCCTCAGTCTTTTCCTCCGCGAAAACCGGTGTGCGGCGGCCGGTTTGGTATTCCGCTCGGGTTGATACTGCACAACACGTGCAACATGCTTCACTTTGTTAGTTACTTTCCTTTTTCTTATTCTTTCGATCTCTCTCTCTCTATCTCTCTCGCTGTCTCTCACTTTCAGGGAATTACCCTTGGTTTGCGTGCTGTCCACACGGCAAGTGCATTTGGCCCTCTCTCGTTGCTGTTTCCTTTCTTTCTTTGGGGTGTTTTCGTTTCCGAGGCGTGAAACACCCTGGCCGGCGACCAGCTTTGAGCAGTGGCTTAACGAAATTTTGCCGAAAGGAAAGACCGACTGTCATGCGCTGTTGACACCCGTAACACTGATGCATAGTTGCCTTTTATAGGTTGCCGCATGTCACTCAGAACGTTTAAGCGGCGTAAGACTTCGATGTAGTAGTAGTAGTAGTAGTAGTAGTAGTAGAAAAACTTTATTATATACAGAAACCGGACGGGCTCCTACTCCAGTTCCCCAGAGGAAGTAGGGGAGTGAAAAACAGAGTTTTTCCGGCAGAGTAGTGCCTCTATTACAGCGCCCCACTGGCACGGGCCATCCGCTCAGCCCGTTGGATCGATCGTAGCTTATCTTCCAGGGCCGGGCTAGACAGCAGCGCCGTTTGTTTCATGTTCTTTTCCGTGTTTTGCACACTCCCATGGGATGTGAAACAGTGTTGGTGTTGCTGCACACCACGTGCACATGTCTCTATATGCCGCGGAGTAGATCAGTTGGAGAGTGTGCAGATTTATTTATTTATGTGTTCGTCTGTAATCTTCGCAACACGGTTGTCTCCGCAGCGCTGAGTTTGCCGTGCGGGGGTGAATAGATTTTTCTATTTTCTCTATAGTAGTATTTTAGAATTGTTGCGTATCAAAGGTCTAGGGATGTAAGGCCCTCTATTGCAGAGTCCGGGCGGCTTTACAAATCACCGAAGCCTCGATGTCACAAGAGAAAACGAGTGATTGCGCTGATCTCCAATTGCTATAGTGTGAAGCGTAATCGTTACATTGCTATGAAAAAATAAGAAAACTATAGCTACAAAGAAGCTCGGGAATTGTGCTGATATTATGACGACGGCAACATTATGAGTTTGTTTGTCGTAATCTCCGTGTGTATAAACTGCGTTGCAAATACCTGCAAATATTATATTGGTGCGAAAAGTTTTGTGCAACCAGGCGCGGTGGTCAACTTCTGCGCACGACGTCAGCCCAATTTCATTTTAAGGGAAGCCATTGCAACCGCAAGCAGAAAGTCAACTTGAAATGTTGCACTGAGACGGTGGCTGAATTGAACCCACCCACGATGTGAGATATGCGTACTACAGGCATGGTATATGGGCGGCACCATAGACAGCATAACTGGAACTTAGCTCGTCGTTCTGCAAGGTCGCACAAATCTGCCGGATCTTTTCTTTATTTGTTTGTTTCTTTCTTTCTTTTTGCACCGTTTGCCTCCTCATGGGCAGCAACATAAAAAGTGCCCTCACATGGTCTCACATTAGGAAGCTAGGTTGCGAAAGATATTTTAAATTAAGAGTCATGTGAATAGGCGACGATTTTTGAGAGCTTACCTGTTTCCTCTCCGGGAAAGGGGTTACACGTCCCACCATTGCAAATATCAGTTCATCAAACCGGGTTCGCATTCATCAGCGGTCGTGGAAATGCATGCTACGACACTAAACACGGTCGATGAGCTATTGCATCACCTATTATATAATTATTATTACTTGGTTTGAAAACATACATGCATTTGAGAGGACAGAGAAAGCAAGGAGCAGGATGGCAACTGCCACCGAATGGGGCACTACGCCAGCCTTATACTCTTCAGAAAGGAGGAGACAGAAACATAGAAATGGAAGGTAGACGTACCTGTAGGAAAAGAAATTTGTCTTATCAGCGTACCTGAGAGGAAATAGATGAGACAGATTTACTTCTTAAGAATCATTTCAGACGGTTATACACATATCTTCTGCTATATGCGCGTGCATGATTCAAAAGACAGTGCACGTAAGAGATGGTGGCTATTAAAAGAAACGGAAGAGATAAATGCAATGCCGTACTTGTCTCCCATGTGAGAGCACCTCAACAGCACTGCACGGACATGGAAGAAAGGGGAATAAAAAGAGTTCAGAGTTAAGAAGAGGGTATGTCAAGATAGCGCTGCAATATCTGCTGCCCCTATCGTATATATTCATTCTACCATAGCGATCGCTGTTGCGGATTATTCACAGCACTGGAAAGTCTTTGCATTTGCAATGTGCGTCGCAATCTGAAGCTATACTCCGTTCATAACATAGCAAACAATGGTATACGAAGGTTGGGGAGACGTTTCGTATAATGTTCGCATTTGCGACCAGAAGTTGTGCGTCACAGATGAAGAAAAGGCAGAGGTACACGCGTAATGCAAATCGACGTACAAATGAGTGTCATATTTGAGTGTCGCAGAATATGCCTTATTTATTACATTGAAGGCCTGACAGATATTAACGTATTTTACCGCCAATCGAGCGGAGTGGCCCATTTCTGCGACTATAGTGGCCACCGTATACTACAGCAGTTCCGCTCGCGACCAAGACATGATACGCGTCGCATACTGCATCGAAGCACAAATATCCACAAATAGTACGTGATAAGCAATATTCGTAATTGGCTTCCATGGCATTGCCTGCTATGTAAGAAACGATGTAAAAACATCAATTGAAGACATAGCGCTGGATTGACAGGGACATGAAAGACGATAGTACGCCCTGTTGTCTTTCATGTCTTCATGTGTCTGTCAATCTAGTCAGTGACTTCAATTGATGCAGCGAACCAACTATCCTAAGAATCTGCACTCTTTGACGTATAAACAGGCTGATTCTCGACGCAGTGCTTCGTGCTATACCGACAACGTAGATCAAATGCAGCCGCGGAGGCTCTGCAGTAAGTTTTCGTGGTCGTGCAATCATCATTTCTGTCATCATCATCTTCGATTCTACGTTTATCCATCGGCGTTGTAGTAGTCGTCGTCATCGTCGCAATGGACGCCTAGTGAGCGCGCAATTTAGACGACTTCTCGTATAGTGCATGCACAAGTCGGTTGATTCATTACTCGATCCCAAAGTTTGTGCGCATTGCACGGCACTTCCAGTTTCGTTGTTTCTACGCGGTTTCACTCGCACCGAGTGAGCACGTCTCATCGCTGACACGTTACTGTTTACGAGCTAGAGCTTGGAACGCGACGTACATTGTACAAGTCGTTAGACATTAGAAAAGACAGCCTTGTTTTTACTTTCAAAACAGGCTCTAATTAGGCACCTATATACCATGCCAGCGCCCACTTACACGTGCAGATATATACAAAGCCACTAAATGGCCCCGCAATAAGAAGGCGCCCATTTCCTGGCGCACCGATTCTGATGAGCAGTAAAAGAAGAAACGGCAAAACTAGAAACAAAGTCCCACACGCTGTGGCCGGTCCAGGGGCAGTCACCCCACTGCGGTCGCTTTCTTTCTTTTTCTGCCTCTTTCTCTCTTCGAACCATGATTGCTATGCGTTACGACCATTCGTTACGCTCGCCGCATTTCGGTTGCCGTGTTCACGAGCTCGTTGCGGCACAGTTGAGTGGCAAGCTTTTTTTCGCGGCCATATAAGCGACCTGCAAGATCATCCGCGACATAAAAAATATATATGTACCGTTGATGGCGCTAGACAGTCCCGGGACATGGAGGAGAAGAAACATTCACAGCGACTTTCTTGTCGTCTATAGCTATGCGCGTCGACAGCAGGGGTCACACAAAGAGTCCAAGCCCGGCCAACTTCCCATTTTCCTCGGTGTCCCCGTTCCGCAGAGACGACCGAGAAAGGAATTCGGCCGCTAATTAAACGGCTAGGCCGTTTGTCTGTGCCGGGCGATTCCCGGTGGGGCTAACCGGCAGTCATTGCGGACCCGGGCTGCCGCAGAAGCCTGCAAGTTGCCGGCGCGGAGGAATACTCTTGGACCGTATATGCGTAAGAGGAGCGAGAGAAAGAGGATTGGGCCGGCAGTGAGGGGAGACGAGCACGGAGACGCTTGAGCGTGCGTGTATGTATGTGTGTGTGTGCGCGCGCGCGCGGCAGAAATTGCATTCCGAAACCTTGAAACCCGCGGTCCGATGGCGTTTCCGAGTCCGTTTCTCCGTTCCTAATGTCCGCGCTCGGAGCCGTAAATGTTCGCAGGATCACGCACGGAATTTCCCGCTCTCCTTTCCTCTCGTCAACGGCGCGCGCTAAACGCTGGGACGTCGTGAACGAACGTTGCCGGTCAGCTGACCGGAACGAACGCAAAGCTCGGATGTTCGCTGCCTGCACTGCGACACAAGAGCGGCCCCTATATAGTTCCCCCGGAGGAGCCAGGCACGTGAATGAACGATTGTCGAGCTGCCTCGAATCGGTTCTTTTGCTTTCGCAGATTTTTTCGTCTGGTTAAGACTGTTCCAATTGAAGAAACAAATCGAAGGAAAACGCGGCCGGCGATGAAAGAAGCGATGCTACAATAGTCCCTAGATAGGCTTCTTTTAATAATATAAGTATAGAGAAATCCTTTCGACAGGCTCTTCTGAAAGTGGGCTGATAACTGATCTCGTGACGGAAGCAACAGCATTTGAACTTCTTTTCCCATCTCCCACTTTCAGTTTCGTTCCTTTGCATTTTCTATTACGGCTGCAGTCGACGTGCAGTAGATCTGGCAGCCGAAATGCTATAAAATGCGGCTGCTGCCGTCTACCGAGTTAGGACGGAAGTAGCGGCATTTGGCGCTAACGGGCGGCACCAATGCATCCGGACCACTGACATAACCGCGGGGTGGTTTAAGAAATCCAGACTCACCCCACCCGCCGTGGTTGCTCAGTGGCTATGGTGTGAGGCTGCTGAGCACGAGGTCGCGGGATCGAATCCCGGCCTCGGCGGCCGCATTTTGATGGGGGCGAAATGCGAAAACACCCGTGTACTTAGATTTAGGTGCACGTTAAAGAACCCCAGGTGGTCGAAATTTCCGGGGTCCACCACTACGGCGTGCCTAATAATCAGAAAGTGGTTTTGGCACGTAAAACCTCATAATTTTTCTTTCTGACCAACTAAGGTAAATACCAACTGTACCAGATGTGCGCTAACAATAATTTTTGCTACTAAGATTCCTACTAATTACGTTATATCATCATCATCCTTCTGCGTTATCACAATAAGGAATCATTTACCCACATGTCTAAAATCCGAGGTTTATTTAATCTCATTCAATAATTCATTCAAACATTATTTGCTGAATTTTTTATGTTCGTGCTGCTTTAGTTGTAGATTTGTGCTTCTATATATACTGTGCTTCTATATATATTGTGTTTCTTTCTCAAGCTCTTCGTATTTTGCTTTCAGGCTTTCTTATGATTTTTTTTTTCTGTTATGCTTACTGCCATTTCTTGCTTCATATATCGGTTCTAATGTTCGCACTGCTGCTAATCCTTGTGGTATTTGTGTGTAATCTTCCCCGAGGGTCCCATTGCAGTCTTGCAGTCGTTAGTATATTTTACATGCTGTAATTAGCCTACGATGTAATAATAATATTAATAAACTGATTGATTTATTCATCACGGAAGGTGGCTGAAGTGGTAAAGAAACAGATTAAAATACTAACAGGTTTTCTTTTTTTTAATTGCATTTGGCGCGACTAATATACACCTAACGCATAAGTTACCGAAGGGGGATTTCATGTTTATTCTCTCTCTTGACATAAAACTAAGCTGCGTCGCCGCCTAATAATAAAAAGATATGGAGTCAGGGCCAAAGTTTTCCTTATTAACTTGGAAGGAATTTGTTGATTTATTATTTATAGTTCTTTGCTTGGTTTATCTTCTCAAAGTAACGCAGGGGTTATGAACGTGGGCGGGCGAATATTCCAAACTTTCGAATAAGGAATCGAATATTGCCCTATTCTATTTGGTGGGGAATCGAATATAGACACTATTCGGAAATGCGAATAGTTTTGTAATAGTTCTTGAATATTTCAAGTTGGCAACTGTGCGTGACCAAGCATAAGAACTGCAGCAGAGTTACGACAAATTTTATCCTCGCTCGACTATATATTTGTAGAAATGAAACAAGGTAAATTTTCTAGCGGAGCGAGCTGCGTCACTGAGGGAGCCATAGACAGTTTCGGCTAAACCACCGTCATTCGTATTTGCCAATGTGTCCAGAGACATTGAATATAAGCTTCCCCCCCCTCTTTCTTTTTTTCTTCCTTTTTGGCGCAATGAAAGGGTTACCGGTACGAGCGTCCAATTAGTACAATCAGAAGCCGTGGCGTCGTGCTCAACAAGAGAACGCCATATGTCGACTGAGCCGCCGTAATTATATCGAGTCCCGTCTTCGCATTTGTTACAAAGAAACCACTTCATTGATTCGTAGCCGTGCTGAATCACAAATCAACACGCGCTCTGAGAGACGCCGTACTGAAGAGCTCCGGATTAACATTGACCACATGGGGTTCTTTAGAGCTAATCTATAAGTACACTGTTGTTCTTGCATATCACCTCCGTTGTAATGCTTTCGCCGCGGCCATTTATCCAACACGCCGCCTCGACCTCAACACGCAGAACGTCGTAGCCACAGAGCTATACCGCGACGGGTAAGGAAGCAACTGTGTACCTCTGGAACTGCGCTGGAAGTTGTTTCTTAGTTCGTGGAAGAAATGAAAACCGTCGCGCGACGCAAAGTCCTAACGCCGAAGGTAGCAGCATATATGCTAATCACACTGGACGTTGCTTTTCTTTTGTATACTAGGATCAAAATAATTCAACATATTTCTACACAAAACAGATAGGCAATGACAGGAAGCAATCTTGAGAAATTTCGGGCGAAATCACAGGTCATCTTGCACGTATGTGTTATCTGTGTACGAAGTCACTTACATATACATTCACTATCGTTATAGTAGGTAAATAAGCTTTTTTTCTGAAGAGTTTAGAAATTTTGCGTCGGTGGTTCTCAAGTTTAATTATTTTGCTGCAAAATGGGCTTCTATATTTATTTTATTGCGATAGCACTTAGCACTCACACGGACTCTCCAGGCGCCTTCAAGCCCGCCACCACCTTGTGGTCCCGGGTAGGTAAATAAGTAGGTAAACGTCGCCGGGTCAGTTCTAGTCAAGAGGTATTTATGTGTGCCATAATTGTGTCCTATTCTGAGTCGTGGCAGGGTGACTTCGGTGAGTCTATCAAGCTTCAGTGGGAAAGATTTGGTTAACTGTGGTTTAAGCAGGTGCAGCTTATTTTCAACTTCCTTGTCCCATACAGCTTTCCAATGATTACGGAGCGCCTTTCGTACCGCAGGTTTCATGTCCACACACTGCACGTGCCCAGCTTACATCAGTTGTATCCCAATGAGCCGCTTGTCCAGCATTTTTGTCCGTCATTTCATTGCCTCCGATCCCAGAGTGGCCTGGTACCCAGCATACAACAAGAACAAGGTTTAGTTTATATGCTACGTGAATGTGTTTAAGGAGCTTGTTTAATACAGGATTTCGGCTTGTTTGCAATGCAATGCCGCTGGCGGAGCGCCTCACCACGCCAGCATTCTGAGACGCCTGCATGGTAGCATCCAGGGCACTGTTTCTGCATTGAAGCAGCAATTCTCTCGCGCGCTGCTCCGCCCCATGACGAGGTGTCATTAGAACGCAGTGATAGAACTCGAGTGCAACGATAAACTTTAATATATCCCTGTCAATGCTACTACGCTTTTCGGGTGAACACATAAACAATGGACACACTACATAACAGAAAACAGGCGCCTCTCGCTGCCAATTGTACAAACGCGCGAGTTAAATCACGCTCGTTCGCGATATGCTGCCAGAGTCCCTGAACATCACGTTGCTAGCACACACATATCAGAAGTGGTTGGTCTGCTCTCTATCCGAGGTTTTTTCCGCGCCTTTATACTGCCTCCTTGAAAGTTATCTGCCTGGTCTATTGCTACGACCGTGTCAATAATGAAAGGCCATACAAGAACCTATGTGCCAGCATTAAAATATTTTGCGCCACAACACACCTCATGCTGCTACGAATAACGTCGACACATTTACACTGACGGCACTGTGATAGCTGTGTGCATTCCATCAAAGGGTGTCTATTTCCCCGAACATTATTTAGCAGGTAAGCTGTAGTACGCGTGACAAAAATAAAGAAACTAGTACGTGTCAATATAGGCACGCTATATAGCAATGTGTCCAGAATCAGAACTGGCTGCAATTTCCTCTCACGAACAATTCTAGCTGTGTATATCATAATCAGCGCCAATCACCTGGAGTAGCATGTCAAGCGGCCACAACTGCGCTAACATCTCCAGCATAATAAAGCTTGCATCTCTCTCTCTCTCTAGCGTTAAAGGCTCCTTGCGAATAGGCACAGGCCCAGAGGCTATGAAGTTTCATTCGTAATAGCAATGAAAAAGTGCATCGAAGCATCCTGTCCAGGAGTCTGTACCCACGGTGACTGTTCCGCCTTTTATAAGAAACATAAACGTAAATATGTAGCAGCACGATAACTGCGGGATCAAGATCTTGTACACTGTCTCACGAATTGGCGCAGATCTCCAATCGCACGATATGTAACCACTTTCCTTCTTCCATCATGATGCAAATTAACGGTATTCTTTCAGCCGCGCTTTCTTCAGCGCCAGGAACTAGAGAGCGAATTCAGAAAGGTGCTCGAACTGTGGCAGGCGCCCAGAGAACAAGTTCTCCTATGATACTGAAACTGGTACGCATTTTTGAAACATTGTTCAGGAACTAAGGATGCGGCATTCATACAAGTCACTATAGTTTGCGAACTATCAATAAGAGAAACATGTTGATTTATTGGAATGCATCGGAAATATCTGAGAAGGGTGAGATATCGTTAGTCAAGTATACGGAGCGAAGAACAGCTCTTTTGACCGAGACAACACATATCCGCGCAAGGTGAAACAATATAGTATGACTTGCCCGCGCACATGAAATCGTCAATTCCAGCGGCCTCTGAAACTATGATCATGGCATATAAGAAACGAGTGGAGAAATCCTTATAATCCAAGCCATGTAGTACGGAGGTTTCCTAAGAGAAGAAGTGTGCCTCGTAGAAGCGGACCTGTCACCCACTTTCACGATTCCTATGACCTGCCTTCCCCCCCCCCTCTAGTACCCCCCTTCCGCCCCCTCGCCAAACTCAATGCCACCCGCCTTCGTCAAAGTGCATCAGCGGCGGGCTGCCCAGCATGGCAAGGCGCCCGTACGGGAAAACGAAACCGCAGGAGGCGAGACGCGGGCGAGGCTCCCATTGGCCGGCGCGACGCACACGTCACTCAGGTCGACCGCCAATCCGCCACGGGGCTGGCCCTCTCCGCGGGCCACGCTCGCCCCGGTGTCAATGAGGCCGGAGCGGCGGTGATCCACATCGCGGCTTCGTCCCCTTCCACTCGCCCTGCCGCACCCCGCGAGGAGCCCGCCAGCAGCGACCGCCCGCAAGAACCGCCTCGCTGCCGCACGCCAAGTCCACTTTTCCGAAGAGCGGCGCATCCGCCGTATTACTTCCGCACTATTTTTTTATTTCCCTTCTCTTCTCCTCCACCGGCTCCCAAGACTCGCACCCCGGGAGAAGTACTCGCCGCCTTTTTCTTTCGCGCTCCTCGGGTGCAGCAACTCGGACCTCTGCCTCTCCGTCGGCGCGCCTGCGCACACCGTATCCGCAAAACTCGGATCGCGCGCTCCGAGCGCGCGGCCCAAACTTTCTTCTGCCGCCTCCCCTCCTCCCGTGCTCTCCACATCCCCCCCACCCTCCCAGTGTTCACGCTCCCGAAAACTCTGTGCGTGCGTGCGTGTGGGACGTTCCGGCCGCGGACTCTCCTCCCCAGCGCGCCGTTTCCCCCTTCTTGCCTTGCAAGCCTGGCGAGAGAGCCCGGTTCGCCGCTGCCCAACCATGCATTTGCCGTGCGCCGTCGGCAACCACCTACTACCCCACCACCACCACCATCCCGGCCAGCAGCAGCAGCCGCGGGAGACTGTGATACCGGCTCCCATCTCGTCCACGTGTGTCACCCGAGACAGCGGCGGCGTGATGACGACGTCGTCTTCGGCGGCGACGACGACTACGGACCTGGCCTCGATGCTCCCGGGCGAGCGGGCCCTGACGCAGGTGCTCGCCGAGCACCCCGGAGAACTGATGCGAACCGGCAGCCCCAACGTGGTGTGCTCGGTGCTGCCCAGCCACTGGCGCTCCAACAAGACGCTGCCCATGTCGTTCCGCGTGCTGGCGCTCGGTGGCGACGTCTGCGACGGCACGCTGGTGACGCTCAGGGCGGGCAACGACGAGAACTACTGCGGGGAGCTGCGCAACGCCTCCGCCGTCATGAAGAACCAGGTGGCCAAGTTCAACGACCTGCGATTCGTCGGCAGAAGCGGGCGAGGTGAGTTCACGAGCAGCGTATCAAACGAGGCAAGCTTTCTTTGGCTTTCTGCGTGTGTTGCCTCTTTGGCAGTTACCAATCTGTGGTGGTAACAGTGTAACCCCTGCAAGGAACTGCAAGTGTTGTTTGACGGCGACATTCAGAAGTGTTTTCAACATGCTCTCTAGGTCTAAGCAGGAAAACGTTCTTGGCCTCGTTATTCGATAGACTGGGATTTCAGTATCTGTGTACCGAAGGCAAGCTTGTGGTTACGTAATATCCGAAACGTAATATGTTCCGCAAAGAGCGTAGACTATTTATTTCTACAACAGGCGAGAGCAATTTACCTGCATCGCTGAACATTATGTACGAGTGCTAAAGTACTTCTTTAGCATATAGGCAAACCGATATGTTGCTTGAAAGATGTTTTATCAGTGGTGTCTTTGAACACAGACGCTGCGTCGAAAGTAACGGTAGTTATATCTGCAATTCTCACCACACTGGCACCAACAAGAAACCATCGTAGATATTCCTATAGAACTAATAGAGTGTACCACTGAGCAACATTCAGCTACATGTGGACAAAAAAAAAAGAAAGAAAAAAAACTATTTATGATATAACACATCAGTCTGTCGTTTTCTGCTAGAACGGCATGCAGTCGACATTTCGTGTTCAAGTTTTTTTCCTTATATTTTTCCTAATGGTATGGCTTATCAGCAAAGTTTTATTTCGCTCTCATACGAAAGACAGAAGCATTCCACTGGGGCGCGCATTTTCTATGCTAATTTTGTCGACGTACGAAACCACAAGTATCGTGCTCATTGAATTGATTGGTGGATACAAAAAGTGAAGCTCTCAGGTTTTATCTGTTGATGCCACTACGCGAAAGGTGCGTAAGGATTATTGATCATTGCGCCTCTGCGTCTGCAAATATAAAAGTCTTTCGTGGTTATGACGCCTTACCTAGAACCGCGCTGCTATTTTTCTTAACGCATCTGTGTCTGAAAGCGCCATTGATGACGCGAAACTTTGAAACTTCAGAATCCTGTTACCGATTGACGAATACCGTTAGCCAGTAGGACCACATTGCGCGCTTGTCCCCTGTATTGCGACTAGCATGCGCGGTTAGCACAGCTGGCACCAACTTATACAGTAATAAGACAATGGTGTGAGTTGACATGACAAAGCAGAGTACCTATATTACTTGTGTTCAGCAAGTTGAACCATCTATTAAAAACCGTAGCAGCTGCCTCCATAATTCGATATTAATGCGAAATCAAATGTCAAACAAGTCGTTTGACAACCCACTTTCTTGAACCTAACTGAAGATGTGTGACTACTCTACGTGAAAAGATTACGGAGGCTCATATCGACGACAAGAAGGAATCAGTTTTCTTGTCTTTACACGTAACCTGGAGCGCTTATCTGTAGTTTGCGCTTCAACGTGCGAACACCGCCGTGAACAGTAATTTTAAGCCGTGTTCGTGGATTGTGAAGAAAAATTACGATATTTTTTTTATCCTTGCCCGTGATATGTAGAGGTACGACTTGTACCAAGAAAGGCATCCAACATGTTTCCAACAAATTCTCATGCGTTGGAACAGGCGGGGAGCAGCCAACTTTTCGACACGTCGCATCGGGTGCCGAGTCGTGCCACGTGACTCCTGCTTCACAGTTTGCCGAAACACCAGCGGAGACGGCAGTACTGCACCAACGCTTCACGCGTTTTCTTTCTTTCTTCTTTTTTTTTGTGTATGTGTGTGGAGCAGGCGTAAAACAATTGTAACAGCGACACGGAGAAAAATGAGCTTGAATGTCCGACTTTTCAACGAAGCTCCGGTAAGCGAAAATGACGCAGCCAGTTTGGCAAACCGGGTGCTTTTCGTGCTGAAACATACAAGTTTAGGCTTTTTTATTATGTAGTTGAGAGTTCGATGGAATATCTTTTGCACGGGTAAAATTAATGTTAAGAATGAAGCAGGTTACTGGCCATTAACAATATGACGTCTCTAGACCCGTACGGATCCCTTTTTTCCGATCTCATAACCTTGCTGGTGCTCAGATTGTAAACAAGGGATCCGCTAAAATTTCGAAACGTCATTTTGTTCTGAATATACAGGGTGTTTTTTTAGCTGCACCGAATTTTAAAAATATTGTCTGTGGCAGATAGCACAATTCAAATCCTTGATCAATTACTTCTACGAGAAATCAAAATACTTAAATAATTAGCATAGTTACGTTAATTATATTTAATTTATAACATTACAGCCACTATTTCAATCTACGTGTTATAGCCGGTGAGTTCGTAAGGCGTATCCACTTGGAACGAATTCTCAGGACTGCTCCAATTTCGAGATATTAATTTTCAAACTGTCCGACGAAATGCATTGGTGTTCCATGCAGTTACTTTTGTGCTTCAGTCAATACAACAGCGTTTTCCTTGAAAAATAACTGGAACGCAAATGATTTTGTCGGACACCTTGAAAATGAATATCTCGAAACTGGAGCAATCCTGAGAATTCATTCCAAGTGGATACGCCTTGCGATATCACCGGTTATAATTCGTAGATAGAAATAGTGGCCGTAATGTTAATCATTAAAAAGTTTGTTAACGTAATCATGTTAATTATTCAATTAAGTATTTTGAATAATCGTAGAAGTAATGCCCATCTGATCAAGCAATTTACATCACGGATTAGAATCGTGCTATCTGCCACAGGCAATTTCTAAAAATTTGGTGCACCTAAAATAAAATATCCTGTACATGGTGTTTCAGCCACATATATAGCAAGGCTTTTCAATATGTAAAGTCCAGTTCATGCTAGGTTCTGAAGTGAACTTCTCTAGCATTGCCTCTGCTATTACAATTGAATCGATGGTAGACATCTTACGGGTTACTGAAGAAAGGTTCGCATAATTTTACCGGCAAGTGCAAACAGAATAGAAAGTTTAGCCATGCTCCCTCGCCGCGTGGAAAATCACCTT
The DNA here is from genome assembly GCF_023375885.2 of Dermacentor andersoni. NCBI lineage: Eukaryota > Metazoa > Arthropoda > Arachnida > Ixodida > Ixodidae > Dermacentor > Dermacentor andersoni. The sequence goes on along the minus strand of NC_092819.1, from coordinate 40,633,012 downwards.
GTTGTACGGCAAATCATTTCGTCCGTTACAACAGAGCAGGTGCGAAGCACACAACTGTCGTATTACCTCACAAGATGATACGACACTTGGCAGCGCTAAAGCTTTCTAACATAGAAGCAGACGGGAGAAGTTAGATGCAGTTACGACTCCCTTTTGAACTCGACGTGACAGTGGCAATGCAAAGCTTTCACTCTAAAGCCCACCCAACAAACACGCGGCGTGCGCTGTGGTCAGCCTCCGCGGCTTCCGGTGAAGGGTAAATTTGTTCCCGGAAAAAAGAAAGCCTTCCCGCCTACTGACCACGGCGAGCAAACTTCCGAGAAGGGGCTGCCCACAACAGTCATATTGAGCGGAGTCCACCCAGAAGTTTCAGTGGTCATCAGGAAGAACCCTCTTCCATACTGCTTTCAACACGTCCACTCCGGGTCCTCCCCAAAGTGGACAACGAGCGGGGAAACTGAACATGGGATCCAGTTTCAAGCGCATCAGGGGTGCACGCACGGCGTAGAAATGCGGTGGCGTGCGGTACGGTGCAGGGTCCGCCGAAAATGAGAGGCGCGTGGGAAGGGGTTCGGGAGATCTAATGACCGCACGCAGCAAGCGGGACCGTCCATTACGCGGAGCGAGCAGCGCAGACTGGACACTTGACCGCTCCAGCGGGGGTCGTGGGGTAAGCGAGTGGGACGTCGAGCAGATTTGTCGCTGTTTTCTTATCCAGCTGGGCGTGGATGGGGTAGGCATTTAGGCTATACAATCTACCCAAATAGGCGACAAAACGGCACCGTTTAAGAACAGTGAACGCTTTGCCGGGTGCAGCTCATGAGAAATGGGGAAGACCGGTTTGCCGAAAGGTTTGGCGTCTCAAGCGACGGCGTCGTTAGTTAACTCGCCTCCGCGCTGGACATCCGTCCTTTTTTGACGCTTGTACACAAATGGCTCTTCTGCACTGACGGCGGTAGCACGTGGGCTGCGGGGAGCGACGTATAGCCACATCTATGCGCGAGCCACAATGGTCACGTGCTTGAGTTCACAGGAACGAACCTCTGTGGACGCGAATTCTGTGCAAGTATATGTGTGCGCGTCCGTGCGTGCGAGAGAGAGAAGGAAGATACAATCCACGAGATGGGGAATGAACGTGTTTTAAGTGGTTCAGCGAACAGGCGATGGCTACGAAGGCCGGTGTCAGCGCGTTAGACAAGTCTTTGAGTGGTTCCTTATGCTCAATTGGCTGTTAAGCGAGCTGATGTCACCGGGGAACGCGCCTAATTTCGGCAACTGTGAAGTGATTGTACACGACATCAAGTTCTGAAACGGATTGTACGAAAGAGCAGTTATACTCAGTATTTCGTTTTTCAGCCATTGGTACACAAACGTTTACGACCTCGGTTTATTTTTAAACACTTGCATGGTATGAATCTGAGCAAGATGGTGATGTCTTGGTTTCCATAACTTTTCCCGCGCGGGAACCAGTTAGATAGGAAGGAGCTTTGTCGCCTTCTTCTAAATTACCTGCAGGACACGGATTTGGCCTCCACACGGTGACCTTAGGAGCGACTATGTGTAGTTGTGTGGTCTGTGTCTGATTTATATGATTTATTTATTTTAAGTGTCGCTACGGTGGAGCAATTGCCGGCAGCTACTGCAAGGCTAATCGCACCAGTAGCCTACAACCACTCAACTCAACTCCATAACTGATTCACGTCTGCTCGGCCGATGGATGGACGTGCTTAACACTGTAACAGGAACTGAATACCGCTCATACGTACCTATAAGGTGTTGCGCTGCTGAATACTATGACGCGGGTTCGATACCAGGTGGTGGCGGCGGCCGCAGTTTGATTGGGGAACAATGTAAGAAATACTCGAATGCGCATATATGAGCGTACGTTAAAGCCCAGCGGGTTGTCAAAATAAATCCGGCGCGCTCCTCAGCGACGTCCCTCATAGTATTATTTTGGTGCGCAGCTTTGACACGGCTGTATACAGCCGTCAATTCAACATCTTTCATAGTAATTTTAGCTTCACATTATCTTCGTACACACAGCATAGGGGAGAACAAACGTATAGCACATACTGTTTAAAGTCCAGCGAAATGCTTTCAAACTGCTCGGCCTGCACTTTCTCATTACGAGGTTCTCTTACCGTCCACTAAAATCGTAAATAGACCAAACACGCAGAAGGTGCTGTCTTCACGGCGGCGCACGGATGACAATTACGCACCCTCGCGTGCCTCGGTGGACACTAGCGAGCGAGTAGCACTCTATAGACTAACGTGCCGTCAACGCGCCCTTCCGTTTCCTCCTCCGCGCCTGGATTTAGGAGCGGAATTAGAGGGCATTAAACCTGCACAGGAAACAGAGAGCAATGCATGCAGTAGACGGGAATTAGTGTAAACACCGCACGATTCACAAACAGTACAGAGAGGACGTCTAGCAAAGTAAAAAATAAAGATAAAGCTATGGAAGAATGGACGAATGCCTGTAGCGTTTCGTCGCATGCGCTTCGAAATCTCCTAGGCCTGAGGTTCTCTCCTTTTTTTAGGTAAGAGCCATGTCCGCACCCTGTACGTTGCTCTGTGACGATTGGTTAATCCTTTCGAGGCAGTTCCGCGCCGCGGTTGAACGTACAGATCTGCAGTGCTCGCGGAGCTCACAGGCAAGTGGACATGTCCAGCCGTCTATAGAGAGCTATAGAGCAATCTGGGGAAACGTGTGGGATTAGAGAAGCGCAGACAGGGGGCGCGCTTGTTTGTACAAGCGTATAGGCAACTTAATTTGTTTAGCACCGAACCAGCTACGGGATGCGCTTGCGCGCAATCACGAAGAGCTTGCCGAGGGATTTGCAATCCGCGCTACAGCCCGGTGCGGTAAAGGACAAGAACGAGTGACGGCGCGTGCGCTTGGAGACACTTTCCCGAGCCTGCCCCGGATGGACATGGCGGCAGATTGTTTTAGTTGGCGAGTTAGTCGAGATAAACAGGAAAGCGAACGTAGCCAGCAGGAAAGCGAAAGTGAGCGCTGCGAGTCCGTCGATATTGTAAGCGATGTGAAATGGAATGCGCCCCTCTGTGTCGCATTCTGTACTGCGGTGATTCGCTAAGCTGGTAGAGAGAAGAGGGTAAGGCTGGAGAGAGAAAGAGCATGACTGACTCAGTGATTGTTGCTGCGAACATCTATAGGAGTCCGATGAAACGCGAGCAGAACGCATGCACTGAATTGCCGTATAGGTGTACATTCTGCGCATTTGAGGCAGCAAATTGATGACGTATAGCTATTACCGCCTCCGCCTGCTCCGATGCCAATTTCGCCTTTTCTACAGTAAACCATAGGAAATGCTGGTCGCTGATCACACCGCGCCGGTCACTGATGTCAGGAGAAAGAACAACAGCAACAACAGAGATACGGCAAAACTATAATCGTCTCCATTCTGCATCGGCGAGCACGAACTGACGACGAGTATAATGCGGAGAACACCTACACCCTGCCCTTAGTTTCCCAGAGAGAAAAATGAAGAAAGCAAACATTTAGGTGGACTGTGTGCGCGCTGGAATCAGCGGGGGCAAAGATTTCACGTCATTTATATCCTTCTTACTTCCGCACCCGTGGAAAGCGGCCCGGATATCGGACGAGAACTGAGCACCTATTGTTTCCGCCATCCGACGCCGTGGGCATCGCGATCGGCCCTCGATCAGTGCCGTCGCGTAGCAGATATCTATCGGCGTGTAGCCGCCGCACCGCACGCTGGGCCTCGACCCTTCCCGCTGCCGAATTTGTGGGTTGTGCGCCCGTCCTTGGAGGGGGGGGGGCAGGGGGGTGCACTAGAGAGAGCACGCTGCCGCATTTTGCTTCGGCACCGCAGAGGTTCGCCTCCGTCGGCGTGCGCGGGTGTGCTGACCGAAGCGAATGATCCTTAGCTTTTTGTGTTCGGTATCATGCTTTCGGTCGGATTAAGGAAACAAAGCCTTCTCTCGTTACAGTGTTATAGTCTGCTGCGCCGACATTTTGCGATGGGATTGATAGAGCACTGAATTCCTGTACTCTATGTCACAAAGTACACATAGTAAGCACAGTGCTTTTATGGCGAAACACTGCGCTGCCTGCGAAGCAAATATATATATAAGGACAATAACGTGATGAAGAGAGAGACTATACGTATACAGTTTAACAGAGGCAGGTGTAACAGATAAGAGGTAAAGTCAGGTGAATTCGTGGGCTGCAGGCATTGTAATGTAACGGACTACGCGGTTTCGCCAAAGTTGGGCACTCAAGCTGAAAAATTACAGCAAGTATTCCTCAATTGTACTACATTCAGAGATGCCGCGGTTACATCTCCGTATTCTTATCTTTTCAATCTTTCCGACCTGAGACCGTGAATCACGCGTATATATGCATACACAGAAGACCCGGCATCCGCAAAACAAATTTACCAGTGGCTCGCTCACAATAACCGGTTTACTACTCCGAAGCTGCGACGCCTAATGTGTTCAATGTGGCCGCTTTATAGAAGATCTCCCCCCTTTTGTTGATCGTTCCCTCGTCGGTGTGCTCTGAAGTGGGGCGTCCATCGCTTCGATTGGCGGCGGGAGAGAGCGACGCGGGAGGTGGTAAACGAGCCTCCATTTGTTATCGGGGAGCGCTATCCTTGAAGGCGAGCGTTCGTCAGGCCCTATACTTGGGGCACGGCGGGCTCCGGTGCGAACCGACCCTTGAGTGAGGAGCTCTCGGTGCACGGGCATGTACCACGAGTCTTTCCGCCGACCCTAATGGTTTCGGTGGTCACCGGATCGGCAGGGATGACCCCGGGCCGAGATCGGTTTCGCGTTGGTTATCCATTTGTCTATCAACGCGCTTTTCTCTGCTATTTATCGCGTCCTCGCCTGTATACCTGCTGGTGGTCAACTTCGTGTATTTCTTTTGTATTTTTGCACTCCCACCTCGAACGTATCCACGTGTTATTTTGTTATTTGTTTATTCCCATCCCTATTTACTTATTTATTTGTTTTCATTTATTCACTGTCGTTCGGTCTTCTACTTCGTGCTCCCTGCAAGGAATGCACATAAGAAGCATCGAGGTTATCAGAACCAGTCGCTTGTTTGTATCACCGTTCAAGAAACATGCACGTGTAATGCTCTATCAGGCGGTAACCTAATACGACAGAGAGTCGAGAGCACCGTGTCCGTCCCACTGTGCACGTTGAAAATGTTGGTGAGTTTACGTCTCCTCACGTGAACTGCACAGGCTTCGAGGGCGCATAAGCACTACGCTTTCGTCCGGGCTAATGACAAGGGGAGTGACTGGCGGCTCATTTAACTCGAGTAACGGCATTGTTTCATATTTAACCTCATTTTCGAGATTACTGTTTTATGGCACCACGTTACTGGAGTACGCACACACCGATTGGGCACAAGCTGGCTAAAACTACACCTATCGAAGAGTACCAGAGCTCCAGTTCAAAAATTTGGAAAAAGTCTTTACTTGCGCAAGAGTATATAGCTTCTTAGTGGATCATAACTTTTGGAGAGTATCACTTTTATCAGAACGATGCTCACTGGGGAGACTGACGCGTTTGAGAACAAATTATTTTTGATGTGTTTGAAAACGCTGGCCTCAAAGAACAACGGCAGGGTGAAAAACGAAGCTATAAACATTGCGCAGACTTTTTCTACAGTTTTCAAGCTGCCGTCTGACGTGAAATTGCTGTCTGTGAGGCAACCCATGGTAGTATATGTAGACTATAGCGCTAAACAGCACGAAGCATCGACAGACTGTCTCAGAAGTGTCATGGCCACCGTTCTAGTCACTGGAGCGTCCTATATACATCAAAGCTGCCGGCACTCGCCTGTGGCAAGGCTATAGGGTTCACTAGCTCGGAAAAACGTATAGCGAATAGTGTATAGTGAATAGCTCCAGCGTGTACAAGAGATGGTACGCTCTGGTTGCGAGAGCGGCGGCCTTTAAGCTTTTTCTACAGACTGTACGGCAGCTACGCGTCTGGAAAGCATTGCAGACTATACATACGGATACACGTGGCGTGCAGTGAGCCAGCTGAAGCGTAAAAATGGTACATCTTTAGCATGTAACAGTATCCATCGTGCATTAAATGTGGACATAGTCAGCCTGTTCAAGGTTTTGAGTATTTAGAGACCAGTAGGGTAGACGTAAGTAGGCCTGGGCGCTGCAGCCTAGTAATAGATGGCCGACAGATTGGTGGCACAAAATTTACTAAAACAACTAAAGAAGCGAACATTCTACTTCTTTAAATAACGTATCTTAGCGTGTAAAAGTGTATCAGAACTCAGATGCACAGTACAAGGGTAAAAAGAACAAATATGTCGTAGGTACCGATGTTTCTAAGAGGATATATAATCATCATCATCATCGATAAGTCTATCACCGACAACACTTGCTGGAAACACTGTGCTCAAACCTATTGCAGAGCTTGTGTTACAGTGGCGACTACATACACCAATACACAGCTTTATTCTGGAATGCAGTCTAGCGAGCCTGAACAAACACTTTCGCGTATGCGGTGCAGGAGCTGCCGTTTCACGTTGTGACCGAGTAAATCAGGAAAGTCGCCTCTGAAGCGCGAAAGAGCCCTGTATACACGTAAAGGAGAGGGGGGATAGACACGGATGAATGATACCTGAAGAAAGGGGGTTAGGGGGGAGGTATACCGGCGTAAAGAAAGGGCCTCCCGAATTGAGAGATCACCTCGAAAATAAAGCGTCGCTCGGTACGGCAGGCGTGCCAAGAGTGGCGCGACCGAACGGCGGTGCAAGAAAAGGCGAGCGTGTATAGGTAGGTCCGCGGATGTATTCAAGCCTCGAGACGCGGCACCCCGCAGACCAGAGTGGTTTCGGGGACGGCGAATACACCAACGAATAATAGGAAAGGAGGCGTCGCTACAATGACCGCAGCAGTCGCGCTGCAGCAGGAAAGGTAAAACGAGGGCGCAGTTACAGGTCGGGAGTTTAAAAGAAAGGAGAAAGAGAGAGCAATGGAAGAGGGAGAATAAGGTGCTGGTATGGCGAGACAAGGTGGCTGCTGGGTGAAAAAGGACGCGTCTGTTCCCCCGCACCACATATATAGCGTGTCCGCCTTGGGGGAAAAGGCCACTCCCCGGAACTTTTTCACAACGCGAGGCGCTGCGGATCCTTCTCAACGGTCCAAACTCGGGCGAGAAGTATGGGCGCATATTCTGGCACTCGGCCGTTCTTCGACGAGCGTTAACGAAAAAAAAAAGGGAATTCGGTAGAAAGTACAGGACTTTGCCAATCTCGAGGGGCACCATAACCATAACTCGGCGTTCGTGCTCAAGATCTTTATCGCACTCACACTCTCCGACATGCTTACCAATCGAAGCTAAATGGAGTAAAACCGCACGGGACGGGACAAATGAAAGAAACGGACAAGCACCATGTCCGTTCCTTCTGTCTGTCCTGCCCCATGCGCTGTTAATCTGTTCAGTTATAACGCTTACCAACCAGCCCAAATGAGTGCTTTTTTTCCCCCCAATTTTCCGCGTTGGGTCAACGCATCAGCGCGGTTGCGCCAATTTCTAGCAGAAAGAGAGACGAAAGAATAGCCAACTCTAAAGTGTCCTGCCTTCCCATTTTGGGATCATTTAACGCACAGAAGCAAAAAAAAAAAGAAAGAAAGCGACAAATGGGGCAGAGGTGTTACACAACCTTTGCGGCGCACTTTTCACGAGCTGCAGGCCCCATTCGCGCGCGGTATACGTATAGTGGAGAACGTGCCACTGGGAGTCCACGACGAACCGGAGAGGCGAACGGGGAATTGAGACGGCAGGCGTCTTGACTGCGGGCTATAGACCGGCAGCGCTCGTATATACTATACTTGTTCCTAAGCCGGAAGGAGAATTGTCATCCACGCAGGGAACCGGACGTCCGTCCACAGGAGCGCGCGCGCCCCCAAAACGTATATATACGGACCGTGTCTGGAAAGAGCGCAGGCACGGCGGATTTCCTCGTAATAACCACGCAGCGCGCCGGCGGCTCCCGAAGCTTATAGATCAGGGAATTAGGCGAAGCAGCGCCGACAATGTGGTGGGAAACGAAAGGAGCGCCCGGGGGGGATTAGAGAAGTCGCGCTCTTTTTGGCCCCGACGTCCATCGTCTCTATTCTAAAGTTTGATGGATGCGAAAGTGGTCTTTCTTCAGCTTCCTTCTCCGTTTCTTCTTATGTTACACCGCCGCGACAAAGGAAGTCGCTTCTTTTCGAAAAGAAAAGGCGCACACTTGCGGAAAATTCGCTCGTTTCGCAAGTTAGACCGGTCAAAACCGTGGCTGAGCGCGCCGCGTCTGTATACGCCACAACGCGCAAACGCCACTAATGTTGGAAGCCCACTGCGGGTGTTCATATTCACTCAGATTCACTTAGATTTAGGTGCACGTTAAGGAACCCCCAGGTGGTCCAGATTTCCGGAGTCCCCCCACTACGGCGTTCCTCATTAACAGATCGTGGTTTTGGTACCTAAAACCTTTTTGCTTTCTTTTTTTGCGAGCGAGAACCAAAATGCGACGCAATTATTGTCCGTTTTTGAATGGATAGATGCGCTGCTGATAAGCGGCCGTTCCCGGAAGACTGCGCCTCACTCTTTCGCTTTCGAAACGGTGCCTGTGCAGATATGCCACCGCGATATGCCGACCGCAGAAGGCTGTCCTTGCCGCATGAAAGAAGAAGTGTCAGCCGCTATACGAAAAAGCGGCCGGAGCTTTCTTCCATATGTACTTTTTTTCTTTCTCTCCTTATCTGGCCTGGCCTTGCATACGGATCAGTCGGCCAGCGTTCGATAAGGTCTACCGAGACGAGCAGAATGTGAAAGCGGAGAAGACAATTGGGCATAAACACGTCGTACTCGCCAAGGTTAGGAACGCGACGCCGATGGTGCGGCGCGGTCAACAGATTTGCCTGCCTTGTATATACACTTCTATCGCGGATAACGAAGCCCGTAATCAAGACGCGTGACATGAAATCACGTAAGGGGAAGTGTATCTGTAGTCACACTTTCAGGTGCGCCGGTGAAGCAAGTACAAACGAACGTTTGCGAAGTCAAGTCAGGCTGGCATCGCTGCCTCCCGGAAACCGTGGCACAGCGAGTACAAGACCAAAGATGATCAAGACAAGCAAGCGTTTGTGTAGTAGTAGTTAAAATACTATGAAAGCGCGACGTGCTTTTATATCTTCTATACCACCTGGGGATCTTTAAATTGCACTCAACTGCATGTTACACGGGTGTTTTTGCATTTCGTCCTCATCGAAATGAGGCTGCCGCAACCGGAATTCGATCCCGCACCCTCGGGCTTAGCAGCGCTACGTCAAATTCACTACTCCATCACGGTGGGTATATGTGTGATGGGGATATGACAGAAAACAAAGGAACACGAAAATGATTCATTTCGATAAACTACAAAGAAACTACCCTCCAGTAGTTATACGTCTAAAAATGTACATCAGTAATTGCTCAAACAACACGTTAAAGCGCTCAGCTGAATGCAGTCTTGAATAATTCCAGCGACAAAATACGACAGGCACTATACCTATTAACAGCGAGGATGCCTTCGCATAAATGTAATCTCGTATCACCGGGTGCCACCATCCACATGTACGTCTTTCGCTTTCATGATTGCGTCGCGACCTTCGGAAATACACACCTCCGTCGCATTGTCTCTAACACCGTTCCAGGGACAGCCGAATGCGGCGTGATAGTCCTCGGTGTTAGAGAACAGGTAATTCGACTCTTGTCCCGTCATGCGCTGCCTCCAGATACGGCCGGGGCAGTAGTAGTGGAAAAGGAGAAGCAGGAAGAACAGCCGACAGCGCGACGCCCTCGTTAAGGCATCCACCGGGAATTCGTCTAACCAATGCTTGCTCCGCGCTGCCTCCAGGGTCACATTGAAGCTAAGCTCGGCGTACCTGAACACGAGTTTCGGGAAGAAATGTCCCGAAGCGTTCCGACACTTGTTGACAACGTCGAAGAGACGGCTGGACTCGAAGTTAAAACTCAATTTGAACACGCTGTTCCAGAGTACGTCGGCCAGGGACATTCCGATTGTGGCGTATGCGACAACGGGGTCGTAGTCGTCTGATATGTTCATGGCGGTGTACAGGCCCAAGGACACGAATATGGTGTCGCCATGCACTCTGAGGTGCTTGGTTTCTACGGCTTCTTTAAGCGCCCGTCGCGGAACGTTCTTCGGCAGAGGCATCCGCTGCGCCGTCCATCCGGACGCTTGCAGCGACATGTAGTTCCACGCGTAGCGGTCGCCCAGCTTCGGTAGCGGCGCTTTCATCCGGAAAATGTCGACCGGCAGGGACATGCGAAACCGTTTAACGTACTGCTTCAGAAATTCGGCGTCCTTCGGCGCGCCAAAGCGGGGCGCCGTGTCCGCCACGATCCCAGCTATCTTCTCGAATACGAATCGGAACTGCTCGGCACGCTTTTCTCCGGACTTGATCATGCTGAGCCTGTGGACGGCCAAGAGCGGGACCAGGGTCTTTCCTTCGTCGGTGCATCGACTAAAGTACCTCTCGTGGATGCTTGTCTTGAGCCTGGAGTTCAGCATGCTCAGTATCAAATTGGAAGTGGCGTCGACCAAGAGGAAAGCCATGGTCGTGGGCTGCCGCGCGGTGTCCAGGAGTACGCCAAGCCGGTGTTTGATCTCGTCTGTCGAAGTGTGGAACACGTCTTCACCGAGCGGTGTTCCGGCGATGCTCCCTAAAAGTGCTCGCCATTCGGTTTCTGGCACACTCGGGACCATGAGTGTTAGGGCGCCCATGTCGCTCGCTGAAAGAGCTTCCTCGTCCTTCACGATCGTCAGGTCCCTAACCAGTGTCTCGATGTCGTGTCTTGTCACGTTGGTCGATAGCGCTTGGTTCACGGCATCGAGTGCTTCCCGCTGAACGCGAGCATACAGTGGTGCCATGGAGCCGTTAACCTGCAGTAGGATGGGTCGCGTGATGACCACAACCGCGCTAGTGTCTGCGCTTAGGCGTTCTTTGTACGTCTTCACGTGCTTTTTCCAGATGTCTCGCAGATCGGAAGTCAGGAACAGCACGGTGGTTTCGAGACTGTACCTGAGCGCCATCTCCACGACGAAATGGAGCATGCCCCTCTGCGTCTTGAAGGCTTCAGTGCCCATAAAATGGGTGATGCTTGTCACAGTTTCGGGAGCCAGTTCTTCGGCCCTCGACATGGCTTGCAAGCAGACCTGGTAGTGTTTATTAATGACCTTACCCGCCTCGCTTCCATCCGGCTTGTAGCGGGCCGATTCTTCGCTCAAACGCATGTCGCGGAGCGATCCTGGCATCTCCTTGCGCCCGTAGGTGGCGCAGACGTGAGCGAATATGTCGCGGCATGGCTTGATGGTGTCGTTGACGAGAAGAGACAGGAGCCGCAGTTCACCGAGGCAGCAGGCCGAAGTGCGCGGCGGAATCAATATGGCCGCCGGTGCGGTGAGAGCTACGATGAACAAGACAATGAGTCCCACCAAGAGAGCGAGCGGCAAGAACGGGAACGCCAGCCACAACCTTGCGGACTTTGGTGGACGTGGCGTCTCTGGCGATGCTGGGCAGCTCGCTTGGGCAGCTGGCGTGGCTACGTTCATAGCGCCGAAGTCACTGTTCTTGCGACGAATCAATGGCGACTGTCGCGTGCCACAGCTGCGTGGCCTCGTCCTCGCGAGTTGGTGCCATACTGATGATGCCTGCCACGTGACTCGCGGCCGCACTCAAGTGTCAGGGCAACGAAAGAAAACGACAAAGTTCTCTAAAATAACCTGTTGCAAGATTACCTTGCACACGTACAAACAGATAACATATAATAGCTACAGGGGCTTCAGTGAACAAAGAAAAGACGGGCGTGGGCATTTCGATCACACAACTCTTGGCCAATCTCCCCTTGAGCATCATAATCATCATCATCATAATCTATGGAGGGCTCACAACGCATTCAGCCTAAATAATGGCGCTTATACTGTGATCCAGAGCAAGTATAGCCACATTTTTCGACCGAATTTCATTTGCAATCCCCAAATAAGTCCTTCTACAATTCGGCTATAACGAGACCTCTCCGGTGTATCATGCGGAACAGGAATCAGATTGGAGCTCATGTTGTGGCTCGCAAGAAACACAGATGGAGCTTGACTCCCGTGCTCTTAAACGCCGCGCATCTCCTGCGCAGCACAGGGATCTACAATGTCCCATAATATGAATAAAAAATAGACCAGAAAGAAGATATTTCTAAAGAAGATTTTTTGAAGGATAGCATCCTAGACAAGGCAGTTTCTGCTGCCGGACTTAGCGCAACATAAGTACGCTAAAAATATTTCAGTGGAATTGCCGTTCCATTCATTCCGCTGCAATCGACTTACGTTACCTCAGTACCCAACACTGCCCTGATATCATTGCATTGCAAGAAACCTGGTTATCAGCAGAAAATACATTTCATGTAAAAAAATTACCGTACAGTTCATTTACACCCTCCCTCTCGTGATGGCGGCTTAGCTATCTTTATCTCTTCAAAAAGTGCGCACCGGTCTAAAATGGCTTACCAGCCAATGACTTCAGAAAGAGAAATTCTAGCTATAGACATTTCTATTCCAGGCCGCGTCGCTCTGACATTAGTTAATGTTTATTTCCCCCAGACATTCAGAATACTACAGCGTTCTATATACAGTAATTTCGCCCTGTAGAAAATAAATACTTTTTGTCGGATACTTTATCTCCCATCATACTTCGTTGGGGTTCAAAACCAATTCGAGTGGCAAACGTTTGTGGGATTGGGCCGCTAACAACAATTTATCACGCATTAACGCGAGAACACCCTCATTTTTTTGTATTTAGTCACTTGCCACGACAGAACTCACTTTCTCTGGCTCAAATTTGTCTATCTCGTCGTGGTCTGCTACAAACTCGGGCACAAGCAGTGACATTCCTATACTTGTATAGAGCTTGTATGCCCGTTGACTCAAATTACTATGCATTCAAATACTTCTGTTAATTTCAGCACATTCAAAAAGGTGTTACAGATGTTTTGTTTATCTAATCAGCAACGGAATAATGAAGAAAATGCTGTAGATATATTTTCTATTTTAAGAGATTCCGTAAAAAAGTCTCAGTTGACTGTGCACTCCAGCTAAAAAGTGCGTCTTCTAACCTTTGGAGAAACGCAGAGTGCTCACGTGATTACAGGATAAGAAAAATGGCGTTGCAAAAGCTACTTATAGGCCAGTGTCCTAGCAATTGGAGAGACTATCGCGGCAGCAACATTTAAAAGAACAGTTGCAAATGCGAAAGACAACTTTGATTGTAAGCACTTCGACTTTCTTTCAAAGGCCACCAAGAGAAAAGCATTCTTTCGATTTCTGAGAAATAAAAAGGTCCTTCCGGCACAAATAAACGTCTATTTTGTGGTTCCAACACCCTGAGCATTGGCCAAATTACTGAAAGATATTGCTAAAGGTCTAGAATGTCGCTTTAAGTCAATTTTGCCCTATATCACGCTACGCCGCCTACTCATGGTGAAGACTTCACCAAAGTTACAGTTTCGGAGCTGAAAAATGTACTCAGCCAGCTGTCTAATTCAGCGCCAGGCGCCGATGGCATTACTACGGCAATAATAAAAAAATAGGATTTCGCCGCTCACCTTACTTACCATGGTAAACCATACTATTAAAAATTCATGGTTTCCTCCGGTATGGAGACTTGCAAAAATAATCCCATTATTAAAAAAGCAAGGTGCTAATTGTTTCTTAGATAACATTAGGCCAATACCTCTTACATCTAACCTAGTAAAACTCATTGAAAGAATCTTACATGACCGCATATAGGTAATTGGCTGATAGAGAACATGATTTTAAGCCCATGCCAATTGGCTTAAGACGTGGATGCTCGATTTTATGTGCCCATGCCGACCTGGAAAGTCGCATCAAACTAGCTCGATGTCATAAAACATATGCAGCTTTAGTCACTTTGGATATCCCTAAGGCGTATGCCAGTGCAGAACATGTATGCCTAATAAACGCGCTTCGGAAAGCATGTCTGCGAAATTATGTTGTCGCGTGGTTTTGTGAATTTCTAAACGGCAGCGAATTTTACTGCTCTCAACGCGGATTGTGTTCATTAACGTATCAACAGTCAAGAGCTCTACCACGAGGATCAGTACTATCGCCATTGCTGTTTAATGTTTTACTGAGAACTGTAACTTTGCAACAGCATACGCATATATACGTATACGCCGATGACATAGCATTTTTTGCTGCATCGGTAGATTTGCTTGCTTTGTACCGAACTCTACTGTCCTATATGGGCCGCCGGCAATAGTGGCTTGATGGCAATAACCACTCTCTTAATATCAGAAAAAGCGCTGTCCCAATTTCTCCTCAAAGCGTTCCTGTGCAAATTTCGGTTCTTTATCGACCGGACAGTATCCCACAGGTGAATTCCCCTATAAATATAAAAATAATTGTGTTAATTACTTAGCTACCAGTGGATATCGCTCACGTTTCCCTCAAGTTGTTTTCGTACGAAATCTATTGGACCCATTAAATCTTCACCTAAGCAAGGTGGTCTAACTAAATTCCTCTGTTCCAGTCACTAAAACTGGATATTTTTGCAGACAATGCTAAACATTTTTTCTATAAATGTCTGAAAAGTATTTTGGAAGAACACCTTGCAAACCTGGATACAAAGACCGTTATAGCTACTGATGCTTACGTCTTTGAAGAAAAGGCAGGTGTGAGCATTGTATCACCACTTCTAGATTGGTCTTTTTCCATTCGGATATACCTGACTTCACACCTATCTTTCAAGATTATTGGCAATTGTCTTAGCTTTACGCCAGTTACCATCATCTCTGTCATCTGCCGTAATCTTAACTGATTGTCCGTCTGTCTGTTCTTCCCTAACCACATCCAAATTGTCCGATTCATTAGAAACTGTCCACTCTCTTCTCCCAAGACACTTACGTCTCGTTCTTCTAATGTGGATGCCAGGCTAGAAAAGTCTAGCCTTAAACGAATGTGCAGATGCACTTGCAGTAGCATCCCACGATGGTCCTATAATCCCCATTTAACCTATGTCAGCTTTCATCACTGCGGCGCGATTAAGAAAATACACTACTGCAAATAACTTCGCGCAATCATCATTGTCAGCATTTGATTTCCAGCATCTCAATTTTTCTTGGAACAAGAAATGGTGCTCCTCTAGAAAACGTGAACTAACGATTACGAGACTACGGTGCCGAGTCCCCCTACTGAACTTTTACCTCCACAGGTCTGGTCTGGCTATATCGCCCTTGTGTCCTTTATGCAATGAGAGTGAATCTCTGCAAAACTTCTTTTTGACATGCCGCCGTTTCATTATTCAACGGAAAATGTTTTTAGAAGAACCCTTCCAAAAGCTTGGCTTGAATTTGGAGCTTCCTGTAATTCTTTCCTTTGGGGCTACCGTACTGGGTTAGAGCCACAGGAACGTTTGTGGAGCACTCTGCATTTTTCTGCGTGAGACATACTTATACTTATTATGCTCACATAATTTATTTTTATGTAATACTTCGATAACTGATTATTCATATCTGCAACAGTAGACACTTTAAATCCCATTTGCAAGATACTTATTTCATTTCACCTTAATTTATTTTTAAAAAAGACGGTAACAGTTCTCATACCTCCGGGTTCGTGGCCGATCCCCCAAAGTCGGCCGCGCCATTTCACTACGGAACAAGAACAAGTTCACTAACTGGGCAAAGCAGTTCACTGGGTATAACTCTTTTTCGACCGTTTCTAATGCAACGAAAAAAAAAGTGATAATGACAACAACAAAAATGCCTCAAGATTTCTCGATGCAACGCACCTTTAATGGTAAGCGTAAGCACGACCACGTCGACTGCCGTATGACGACTACGACGCGATGATCCCAACGACGAAGGCGCAGTGGCGTAACAATGGCACGACAACGGTGACGGCAGCGTGACGATAAATGACGACGACATCGATGACAAAGGTGGAGGTGGGATGATCATGGGTGCGACAAACGATGACAAAGACGGCACCACGACTACAATAACGAGGACACTTCGTCGACTTAGACAAAAAATTAAATTATGGGGTTTTACGTGCCCAAAACCACTTTCTGATTATGAGCCACGCCGTAGTGGACGGCTCCGAAAATTTCGACCACCTGGGGTTCTTTAACGTGCACCTAAATCTAAGTACACGGGTGTTTTCGCATTTCGCCCCCATCGAAATGCGGCCACCGTGGCCGGGATGTCTACTTACATCAAAGGCAGACTACGTTTGTAATACGAACTATGCGCTGTAAGTCGCGCTCCAAACCACTGCGCTTCGCTTGGCCAATGATGTCAATCCTGCGCATTTCTTGTAGCAATTGTCTATGAATATGCCAGTTATACAAGGACTTAGATAGCTTGCTAATCTTATCTCGATTAATTTACTCTCTCTACGCCCAATTTTATCTATACTTACCTAGTCTATATATTAGCACGATTAAGAGTTCGCGCTCTGAACGTTGCCTTGTAAAGTGTGTTCGCACAATCAGCGTTACGCTGTAACTCGGTTCCATGTAACATCAATGCCTGACGCAATAAAAAAAATTGCGAGAGTTTTCTGCGGCGAAACGTCATGCGGCCGATTGTACCAATTAGGTCAGTATGGAAACGTTCTGAAGGCAGCGACAGAGACCTTTTGAATCATTTCCAATATCGGTCACCGAGGTACATGCACTCCCTATATTCGCTGCGCGGTCACTAAATTAAGTTGACTTGGTAAAGAGGCAGCAGCAGGGGAGTGCTGAAGCGGGAACAGCAACGACCACCCGTTACGTGTAACTCTAAAAAAATAGAAAAATCATTTGAAATTGAAGAAATTAAAGAAGAAAACGAAAGTTCATGCGACCTACCCCTGCCCCACTGCGAAAAAGATAGCAACATACAACACAATACAGTTCCTCGAAACTCTGAAAAGAAGCCACGTCTTTTTTAAGAGCACCGTTTAACAGCACGTTTTGTACAAAGCCATTTCAGCTAAAGGCGAGTGTACATAGTCGGTTCCAGCAGTTACACCCAAGGAAAGCGTGGGTGACCATGTGCTGCATTAAAAAAAAAAAAAGAACGTCACGACGTGCAAATCACACTGATAGTATAGACAAAGAAGTGCACGTACAAAAAAGGAAGACATGTCAGCGGCAAAACCGTGAACGACAGTGAATAAGGAAGAAGTGACAACGCGAAATAAAAACGTAAGCCCACCCTCACGCACCGATCTAAGCAGAGGCGAGGAAGCGAAGAAAGAGCGACAAACCATGGGTCTTATAACACACGGTGTAGTGAAACAGCTTAGAAGCAAGGCCTTCCCGGCTGCCGGTAAAAGTGTTCGAGGGGCGAAAACATCAAATAAAGGGCATGCCCCTTTAGCCATGCCCGCGAGTGCTGATGTTCATCTTCCTACTTAGTACCCCACATTAGAAATATTCCAGAGAGAAAAAAAAAATAAAAGAGGCAGAGGGAGAGACGCCATGCATGGCAGCCGGCAGTGCTCAAAAGCGAAAGAAAAAAAAAGAAACACTTGGATGTCGACGGGCAGTTCACTGCTGCTGCTGCTGCTGCTGCGGCTCTCTAATGCGGGGAGGCCAGAGTGGTGCGCAGGGGTTGGTGCATGAAACCAGATGAAAAATGGCGCAGGCTCCGGTAAGTGCTCTGCGGCAGGCGAGGCAAGTGTACACAGGGTGGTAGCCTCGAAAAGTGGTACGCGTAGCACTGCTATGGAGTTAGCTCGGTGGAGCGCGGAAAAATGTTCTCCTCGAAGGGAACGCGAATACTTAACACTGCACAATGCCATCAACGCTCACACCATGTTTCGACGCTACGGAAGCGGCATCATAAAAAAAAAAAAAAAAAAAAGCACGCGGTGCTTCTCTTTTTTTTTTCTTCTTTTCGTTTTTCGAGAGCATACACATGAAATAGTCTCATATGCGCTGAAGATGAGGCGCGAGATGCTTGGAATTTAATGAAAGAAACGAAGCGGCGACTAGCCGGCGGAAAAGTGAAGCAGACCTTTGGTTCCCTCGTTCAGTGTTACCATGTCCCTGAGCAGGAAAACCTGTACCAGGGATGCCCTGCCAGTTCTGGCGGGAATCGCGTGGACTTCGAGGTCGAAGAGTCTCGCGGTGAGGTTAAACACATCTAGACGAAAGAGCATCACAGCACATTTTCCAGTCAACCATAACAAATGCGAAGCAAAAAAAAAAAAAAAATGGTATAAAAATCAGCAGACTTCAGCAATTCCTCCGGCTTTGAATTCATGCACGCAGCAGTTGGAGGCTTTCATAGCGAACATCGCAATCTGCTCAAGAACAACTTAATCGCGATACCCGCAAAAACGCTGTCCGCTGTATACAGTATTTCACATACTGTGGCCTCCGAAGTATACGCAACAGACACTACCACTGTCAAAAAAAAAAAAAAAAGAATGCCAAGCTCCGAAGCAGTGCGAAGGCGCTGTGGTTATCACTTTCCACGTGCACATACGCAGAACTTGAACCTGTTTGATGCGAACTTATCGAGTTTATAGCGTCGCGTAAATCGGGCCACAAAGGGTTACGGAACACTGCAAAATAATTTACACCCTTAAAAGTGAAAAAGGGTGTAAATGTGTCTATAACTCACACCCTTAGGGTGTCAGTTATATAAATCACACCCTAAAGGTGTGAGCTATAGACACATTTACACCCTTTTTCACTTTTAAGGGGGTAAAGTATTTTACTGTGAACACGTGAGTTGCGCCAAAAAAGACAACTCCCGCGAAGTCGGGGCACATATAGTACCCGAATTCAAAGATTCAGACTGTAGTACAGCTTTCTTACGACCCACACAGTGATCCAGTAAATTCGAAGCTCCACACATTAACAGAGCGAAAAAAAAAAAATCAAATTTGTCGTGGAACCTCGTTTTCTGGAAACATTTGTGTCCCACTGCATGTGCCTAATTGGAGCTTGTTTTCTTTTTCTTCGATTGCTTCAAACGTCCGCTCGCTTAATGAGTCGCGCGGCGCATACAAACCACCTATTTTTGTTTCCTATTCTCTGGCGCAGGCAAGAGTTTCACCTTGACCATCACCCTAAGCACCAATCCCCCCCAGGTGGCCACGTATGCCAAGGCCATCAAAGTCACCGTCGACGGACCCCGGGAGCCAAGACGTGAGTTAACAAAAGAGAATCGCAATGAAAATGCGCTACCATATGTCCAGCAGGTTGTCAAACTGGCCTCTTGCAGGCTTGAAACTGCAATCTAGCAGCTTTGGTGGTTACTAGCTCGGTGAGGCGTAAGCTGCTACGAAGCACCAAGTACAAATTGAAACAAGGGGAAAAATGGTTTACGTGTACAGTGAATAATAGCGTGATTCGCAGTTAAAATACTGAACTGATCAACCCAAAGTTCTACAGAAACTAACAACTCCTCTTACTGTAGACGAACAGGGGCGTTTCTCGTCAACAAATTCACTCGCACTGTCGGTGTTATGCGGTGTGACTGCAGGGTTCTTTCTAATTTCAGTAAACGTTGTAATGTAGATCTCGTTGTTCTCCTTCATTCTTGTTTACGGCGCACTTGTTACACCGACAACGGCTGAAAACATAAATAAGCATTTAATTCTGCAAAAACATGTCATTCGCATAGTGTGTAAGATGTGTTTACTTGTACCATACTGCAGAACTGCTAAAGAAAATGCATTTTGTTTTGAAAATGCACTTTAATTAAATTATGGGGTTTTACGTGCCAAAACCACTTTCTGATAATGAGGCACGCCGTAGTGGAATTTTCACCACCTGGGATTTTATGACGTGCACCTAAATCTAAGTACATGGGTGTTTTCGCATTTCGCCCCCATCGAAATGCGGCCGCCGTGGCCGGGATTCGATCCCGCGACCTCGTGCTCAGCAGCCCAACACAATAGCCACTGAGCAACCACGGGGGGTCTTATGCCTTTCTACTTAAGAGTTCGCACAGATATGCTAAAGCTTGTTTTGCATTTTTACACCGAAGCTTTGTTTGCGAATCTCCCCCCCCCCCTGCCCCCCCCCCCCCCCCATACTTTTCTGACCGTGGCTGGCGCACACGGCTTCATAACTCAAGAGTGCGAAAACTACATCCGAATATAAACGAAACGGAAGATCAAGTAAAAGGACAAATTGCGTAAAGGCAAAGCGTGCACGAGAGACTTGGGGGCCCTCGAAAGTGAGCCTCTCGACAGTTGTTCCTCATTTCCTTATCGCGGTCCACACACATATAGGTGAGCCGCGGAGCGCGGCCGACTGACATTCATGTACGATTGATAGCGAAAGGCACCTGCTGCTGACGCACCGATAAAAGAAAGTCAGCGGCGCGGCGTCTGTTTGCGCAGGGAGGGAAGATAAAAATGCGTGAGAATCGTCGTTTGCGCCTTTTCAGCGGGATGAGTGGTGGCGCACCAAGACGATTTGGTAAACCTCGACATATTATAGGACAATGTACTCTGTACGAGGTTGCCCGCAATACAACGGTAGTAAGAGACAAGCGCTGCATTTCGCGAAGTGAGATGCTCTCACAATACGTACAGAGCTACGCCACCAACTCTATCACTCTGTCAAGTACTTGATTCGCACATTCATGCCTTCTCATTGCTTAATCGCCTGTCACCCTCCCTTACCTCGTTATTCTACTGTCGGCAGGTTGATAGCTATGCTGTTTCTATCAGCGTTGAAACAATAGGGACATACAATAGGGACATCTATAAATAAAAAAGAAACAAGAATACATATACATTCAGTTTAACCATGTGAGGCAAACTCACTACCAACGGCAGTTGGCGCTGAACTCATCTTCATTAATGTTTGCTAACGTTTATATAAATTTTGTGAGCGAAATTATATTCACCACTGGGACACGGCGTCAATTTCTGCCAGCAGTGTCAGCTGGTGCCTCTCACCACAAGGGGCCGTGCCGGATGTTGCGTGAAGCACAGATGAAAGTGTGGCCCAAGATGCCTAATCTATAATGCATGTGACTAGATATATATTGTTCGTGTGTTCTACATAAAACGGATTTTGTGTGAGGTATGTTCTGCTGTTCAGTACGTAGACGCAAGCTAAGCTTCCGGCCGTGATGACCCAGCTTTATTTGGGTGGAATTCAATAACCCCGTCAGACGCTAAATAATTCTGCGCACTGAAAATCAAGTTTCCCAGCGTTTCATGCATCACCAGAATCATGAAAAGCGTAAAGCTGCAGAGCGGATTAGCGATTTCAATTTCTTCAGAGAGTTTCATTATTAACAAGTTTACGTAATGTGGACTCCATACGAGAACTCTCTACAGGAACGTCAGATAAGAGAATATCAACTATTTCGTGATTGGAGTACTTGGAAGGAACCTATCCAGCACCTAGAAAAAATGCCTGATGCGAAACATTGTTAAAAACAATGGAAGAAGTGAACCAGCTACATGCCGGCATACAGACAACATGAGGAAACACTAGCTGTGTGCCTTCCAACTGGTTTTACTCTAAGACAATTTTCACATTTCAATTATTTAAACTCGAAGTAGAGGTTAACTTAAAAGTAGTTCAAGGAGCACTAGGCAACTTATAAATTTCAATTTTTTTTTTCAGCACCGCTTTTGATATTGATGCTCTAGCTTGAAGTGCACAAACGTGCACACAGTGCCTGATGGCGCCCATGTGGTTAAATAAGAATAAAAGAAACTACGAGACTATAGTTTACAGAGCGAACTAGATAAAATGGTTACATCCTAAGGGAACCCATGTTTAACTCCTACAAAAGCGTTTATAGAAGCCCTTCAGAAGGCGTTAATGTTATTTAAAGTGCGTTAATGTTATTTAAAGTACGTTAACACAACAGTACGATTTCCACAGACTGCTCATCCACTGACAACTGTTTCAAATTTGCTAGTTGTCGCACGAAGAATCTGGCTGAACACACAAAGAAATTTGTCTTTTCATTGTCCCGCGTAGCATTCCAGTGCCTGCAAGGTCAGCATTGCAGCACGTGAAGCATGTGCAAATTGACACTTCTAATCGCCTGGCAGTACGTACATCTATTTGCATAACTTGTGCTTCTACAATTCAGTAACTTCATTGAAACTGCCTCGGTGCAGTGGTTGGAGCAGCTGGCGCGCAACCGAAAAGCCACGAGTTTGAGCTGCGCCCAGAGACAAGGATTCTATATTCTGTTCAGCGCAATATTGTGACGACAGACCGACCGATCAACGGAAGAAGGCACAACACGAAGATCTGGTTGCTAACATATACACTTATTTGGGCCTATTTTCTGACTTTCTACATTTTTGTGGGAAGAACAAATAAACATGCATCCTTATTGTAATCATTGCGACTATACTAGCAGACATATCTCTGCTGCAGTGATGGGAGAGAGAGATACGAGGGAAGAGTTTCTTCGCCTGTGTTACTGCGCCAAGAAGTCCGGCAGTTTTTGACAGCGATTTTGGTTTCTTGAAGCAGATATTGCGGTGGAGTAAGCGTAGTTTCTGCGTGCCATTACTTTGAATTTGCCCCAACGTCGATGAAGAAAGCAGGAAACTAAGATTTAACACTCAATGGTTTACTTAGTCTTAGTTTTCTATTATAAATAAGATTGCTTGTGTTTTATGTTCCACCGCTTAAGCTAACGATGTCGAGAATGTGGGACTTTTTTTTAGGAACCCTCTTGCGCATGCTTTGCATCCGTTAGCTTTATTCCTTTTCATTACAACGTCAGGTTGCTCAAGGAATAGACGTGTCCTCCGGTATATCACAGGGACCTACTGCTGTGCCACATCTTCGCGGGCACTTGGAGGCGCACCTAGAG
Source organism: Dermacentor andersoni (assembly GCF_023375885.2). Classification (NCBI taxonomy): domain Eukaryota; kingdom Metazoa; phylum Arthropoda; class Arachnida; order Ixodida; family Ixodidae; genus Dermacentor; species Dermacentor andersoni. The sequence goes on along the minus strand of NC_092819.1, from coordinate 40,610,116 downwards.
ATAAGGATAAGACAAAAGGGGCAAAAAAAGCAGAATATTCTTTGTTTATCGGCCGCGTAGCTCAGATCTCAAGCCGCAGACCGGTACACCGCAAGAACAAACACACATCGTGGCTTTCGTCGTCACCTCCGATCCCGCACGGAAACTGGGCTATCTCCAATGCCACGCGCCCAATCTCTCTCTCTCTCTTTCTCTCTCTGCCCCCTCTCGAAAGCACAAGCGTATATATATATATATACGTCTTGGCTCGAGCCTAGCAGATCCCCAACCGCGGAGGAGCTTGGTCGGCTTCGTTATCTGCGTTGCTTTTGAATACACGGGCTTCGCAGGACACTTAGCTTCAAGGACTGGACTCGCAAGCAGGGGCGGTGTGTTTGCGTGTTGCCAAGAGTTGCACTGTGTCGGTTGGCGCCGTCGCGCAAGTAAGAGACTTGCAGAACACGCGTGGCGTGGCATCTTGCCCTCCCCGCGATGGGAGACGCGGTGCAACATTGCGACAACTGTGGACATAACCTTCGGCTGGGTCCCTCCGGAGAATGATAGCACGTGTGTTCGCAGGCCGCCATGAAAGGGGAAAAAAAAGTCGTTTCTCAATCATGGCCTTGTTTATCAACAACGCGCTTCTGTTACCAGGGGTGCCCTGTTGCTGGCCCATTAATAATACACGTGTCACATGGCGCATTCTCGATGTCCATCGAGCCCGATCGGGATCAAATTTCTCGACAGCGATTGGCTCCCTTCCGCAGCATGCGCAAGGAAGCTAATCGCGATCGAGAGTGCAACTTGTGACACCCGTATTAGAGTAACACTTTATTGAAGCGACAGCTGCCAACCGCCATTCGTCTCCACGTCCATGACGTACGAGCCGCCTTGCTGCCTGTCATAGTTCGTTAAATATGAGCATAACATGCCAGTTCTCTAATGTTGTTCTTAAGATGAACTGTAGAGGAACTTCTAAGAAAGTTCTTAAGAACAGGCATAGTCTATAGTCACTGGCTGTCGTTTTAAATATGCAAATTTAGCAACGTGTGTGTTTTAAGAGGCTCTGCTCCTTCTGTCCCCCTGCTCAGGCCAACAGCAGCAGTTCCGTGCATTCGCCACCGCGTTTGGCCAGCGGCCCCCTTTCCTGGACCCTCTGCGGGAGTGGGACCACCTGCGTCGCAAGACGGCGGAGCAGTGGGCGCTGGACATACCCCGGAGGATACCCGGCGCTGGATCGCACCACGGTCAGTGTTTACATCGGTGACGTGAACGCGACAGTGAAGACTCCGAATACGTGAACAAGATGCATGGATAATGGACAACAAATGCGCAAACTCACTGTTGCTCATTGTTTGCTAATTTCTTCTACTACATATGCCTTGCGACAAAGCCCTCCAATAATAATAATAATAATAATAATAATAATAATAATAATAATAATAATAATAATAATAATAATAATAATAATAATAATAAAGTCATCATTCCGCACTTATTAGAAGTATACGGTTTGGGTTTTCCTTAAGCTCTACGTTTATCTATCTGACAGATCAAAAGATCAGTTGATGTGTTTCGGCAATCTGTGTGCGGAGTATGGAAATACGCATGTTAAAGTTTTCAGTAACTCGAACCGTCGATTCGTGGCCTCCTGCGAATAGCCATCGCGTGCACATGCTTGGTTTTTATCGTCCAATGGCGCAAGATTCCTCTATGACGCGAACAAGGCTAGAGTTACTGTATATGCTCACGCGGTAGCTCTAAACACGCGCAGACGAGATGCTGGCGTTGTGCTGCGCTGATTCATAGCAATCCAGAGTACGTCAACATGATTATGACGGGAGATTCGACGCCGAAGGCAAACTTTTTCGTGGAGAACCTTTCCCGCAACTGCGCAATCACCGCGACAGTTAAGGTAAATAGAACCATATTCATAGAGAAAAAACCGAGATAGGAATTTTCTGTGGGATCGCTGCATATTTAAGAAGTTTAAGGTCATATAGCTGCACGTCACAAACACTATATGGCTGTTCAATAACCGGACATATTACGCGGGATCGACGGTAACCATCTGCAATAAGACAGCACTTGAAATGAATTCACATATTTTAAATTAGAGCATGGCGAAGGCTTTCATCCAGCAAAATGAGATGAGCGAGCTGCACCGACGCGATAAAATGAACTTTGGAGAATAACACGTGAAAAAAAAAAAAAACGAACGAAGGAACAGAAGGACACCGTCAGCGTGAGCAAATAAGAAAGAGCGAGAAATTCAATTTGGATGATAATTAGGGTCGCTGTGAGGAAGCTGTGCCACGCTGCTGCCGCATCTGCATGGATTGTTAAAGAGAGCCCTTCCGACAGGCCTGCCAACAGCCCACTGCAACAATAAAAAACGGGGCCAGCAAGAAAAGGAGAGGCACAAATCGATGATGAATGAAGACCCGTTCTGCGCTCAGAGCGATCGTGCATAACAATGAGTCAGATTGGCTAAGCGGGACGCCTCCGATCCAGGTTCCTCAAACCTCGCGTGTTTGCCAAGGTGACGCGCAAAGCCCAGCACATTACGGCCGCGAACACAAAAGGTCGTAAGACGGTTCCTGCCGGCTCCGCAAAAGTCGGGACAAGCCGAATCGCGAGCATATTGTAATGGTCGATTTTCCCTTCGGCCGTATATATATAAAGCGAGATGTCCGCACTAGAAATTTTAGCGCGCTACCTTACGACGCTACGGACAAAATACTCGTGGCTCAAGGTTGGTAACTGCAATGCAAAATGTAGCACTGCGCACTTTTCACGTTTAGTATTCACGACAACATACTTATACCTTGCGAGAGCACCAAGAGGCACAGCGACATAAAAAGTTCACGGCGTCAAACGTTGCCTCGTAAAAGTCGTCACAAACGGAGTCGAATCGAGCCCAAAGCCACGCGCACGTCTTGTATACACTTAAGTCGCTCTAAACACTGCCCCCTTTTGGGGCTGCATACAACAGCTCGCGCGTCAAGCGCCTTTAAGGAAGCAGCGCACCAGGTATATATACGCGGCTCTACACAATCCCAGCCGTATAGCACGTTCGCCGCTAACTTCCGCGACTCCATAACGGGGATAACCTGTGGCAATCCGTTTGCCCTTACGATCCATTCGTCAAGACCGCCAGATTACCCCCCTCGCGCTGTACGTTTAAGACCCGAGCGTAAACAAGTCTCGCGTCTCAAGACATACGGGCGCACTCCGCGCGCGGTCCAGACTCCGAGACACGAAGGGGGACCCCGAGTCAGAGCCGATTGTTCCTCTGCGCCCCGAGCGAAGAGATGTCGGTGTAATAACCTTATCCTTGCGGAGCAGGCAGTGCGGCCGTCGCGCCCAGCCGCTGCAGCCGCTTGCACGGTCGCTTCCGCCCCCGATGCCTCGAGGAGGGGGATAGCTTCGGGTCAACAATGTTTCCTCGGGTCTTCGGTAGCAATCCGCACGGCAAACAGGGTAGATGCGCCCGGCCCTTGACGCTTTAGTCAATACGTCGGGGACGGACCTGCGCTTTGACTCCCGTTGGCTTTCTTCGTGTGCTTTGTCGTGGGTCAGAAAGTGGCTCCCCGTATTGGTCTCTATTACGGTCGCGAAAATGAACCGTTTCTTCCGATGGTCGTGTAGCATATAGTTGAAATACAAAATTGTGAAAAAGAAATGATGATGAACGATAAGTATCGACGATGAGATCGTTACTTCTCTTTTCTCATCCATCTCTGAAACACGGCGAAGTGAGACTCGCGATCGCAGTCGAGCATTTCTGTATACGCAAGGTCACGGCGCCTTCGATACGTTCGAGGAAAATCGTAACACTAGCTTGACGGTTTAACGATACACGTGTTGTGCTAGCAAAAAAAAAAAAAGAAAATGAATGAAAGAAGGAAGAGTTGCGATTCAGCGGTAAGCGCGAGATAAATGCGTTAGCATTACATTGCACTTATTGGAGGTCACAGATCCACGATTTAAACCGCATTCACCACAATGCAAAGTTTTGATCGGGAGCTCACTCCTCGACAACAGAGGTCCCGCCTCTTCGGGTAGCGAAGAACAGCTGACGGTAGTTGCTATATATATATATATATATATATATATATATATATATATATATATATATATATATATATATATATAACGCTAGTTTTCGGGCGAATGTAATTGTTAATTCATGCTTCATGAGGCGTTCGCTAGGTCACTGTGATAGCAAGGTCGTTTTACAATATGGTGACCACTCCCTTGTTTTAGAATGAATCCTTATAGTCTTTTAATATGATGTACGCTTTAAAAATGTTGTTTCCCTTTATTCAGACTACTTTCAAAGCTACTCTTTAATAACACGAGCGCTCACGTTTCACACCATGGCTAGCCTTTAGCAGCAACACACGTAGCAGCGCGCTCAGATTATGCTATATAGTTTGTATGACAGCGCTACCAAACTTTCTTATGCAGATGTCTTCATTTCTTTTTTTTTTCTTCTTACGGACCAGACTGAAACGTATACCAAACTTACAACGAGCTCGTCGTAGAATAATGCGCTGACGCAAAAAAAAAGAAAGGCTTTAGTAATAATAATGGTGACAAGACTGAAGAAAGATGAGACTAATCTATAGATAGAAGCAAGTCTCTGTAGGCCGGCAACAAAACAAATCAAGCATCAGTTTACTAGTAAAAGTTATTTTATCCTTTCATGTTTCTTATAGCTTTATGACACCGAAGTGTATACGGTTGGTATCACTAACTGCCCACGTGACTTGCCCCTCATTTTCTTCCCGTCTCTTCTTGATTTCGCAGAGCTGGCGCAGGCAGCGCTGCAGCAACTGAGCGCCGCCGACGCTCACTGGGGCGCGGCTTACCCTCACTACAACCCGTACCTCGCTCCGGCCACGGCCACCGGAGGCTTCAGCACTGCGCCCGTGCCGGTCAGCTACTCGCTGGACGCCAGCGCCGCGGTGGCCACTTCGCTCGCGGCCAACGTCTCCTCCTTGGCTGCCGTCGCAGCGTCCGACAACGTTGCGGGGCTATCTCTGCACAACAGTAAGTGCATGCTATGAACCTTCGTTTTAGCCGAGCGTCCTTTCCTGCGTTGTGAGCCTAAAATGAGTGCTGCACATGGCGGGTTTTACCAAGTAGCGAACACGCATCACCAAACTGGCAAAGCATGGCGATGTCCCTTTGTCTCTGATAAACAGACTACGCGCACACAAACGTGCTGCTATACACAACGTCAGAAGTCCTAGTTCTTCGGCGTCTCGCATTCTCAACCGAGCGTTCTCCCGCCTTCTCCTGTTCGCAGCGCTCCTGGACAGCAGCCACTCTCCGGCGAGCCTCGCCTCCTGTCCCGTGGATTCGATCGGCAGCCACTCGGGGGCCGCGGCCGTGCCGTCCACGCTCCTAGGCACAGCCTCGACGCCTTCCTCCGACTCGCCGCTCTCCAGCACGCGGTCGCTGACGCTCGACGTCAACGCCCTGTCCGGAGGCAACGCGCTGCAGAGCCAACACTCGGACTCGCTCCTCACGCCGCCGCGCGTCAACAAGTCGCCGCCGTCCCTGCTCCTGGGTAGCAGCAACGGCAACGGAGGAGGCGGCGGCAGCTCGAGCTCGTCGCCTTCGTCTTCGAGCCTCGACTTCCTGCCCAATCCAGCCAACTACGGCGGGTTCCTGCCCACGCACTCCTACTACGGTAGCAACGGCACGTCGACGGGGACGTCGACGACCACGACGCAGCCGCACACGACCACGGGCGTCTACCTGAGCCCGCCGGTGATGCCACCGTCGCTGCTCTACCCGCAGCTGTACGGATCCATGTCCCACCCGTCCTTCCAGTTCCTGGGCAACGACCTGAAGTGTGTCATCGACGCGGCAGGGCTCGGTACAACGACGACGACGCAGCAGACGCAACAGCAGAGGCCGGACAACGCGCTCGTTCACGCGGACGCGGCAAGCATCAGGGCGCAGCAACACCAGCTGCAGTCACTGGCGCCGCAACAGCAGCAGCCGCAACACGCGACAGACGATGTCGTCGTGCCACAGACCCCGTCGCTCGCAGGATCGGTGCTGGATTCGTTACGGACGCCGGGAGACCACCACAGCGTTTGGAGGCCGTACTGAACACGCCCGAGCCGTACTGATGATGTCCGTGTGTGCATGAGAGCACGCGTCGAACGTTATTTATTTTTGGAACTGTGAGTGCTGCGGTAACGTAGGCCCGCGTTCAGTGGTCACAAGGCAACGACTAATTCACCGTCGAAGTGTCACGATGCGGCCACTAGTGGTGCGAGGAACTGAGAGAACTCGTGCTTAGCCACATGGAATGCAGTGAGCCCCTACAAAGGCCACGGTCCTCGCGCACTGGTCACTAGGCAAACGCGACCCAAGTTGAGGCTCTTCTCGACAAGATGTCGTCACGAACGCTATGCGCCATTGCGAGCTTATGAGCTAAGAAGCGGACAAGGGACCTTCTGTGACCAAGGAATCGCTGTATTGTCAGCAAACATGCGCGCATAGTGCAGGGGATGGTGAACGAATAGAACGTCGTGCAAAGGGCTCCTGAACCATCCTTACTATCAATAATGCACAACCACGAAATACGGTTACATGTGCTTGGACACCTCGACCGCTTACGTCGTGCTCCAAAATGTTTGTGCTCCCTTGGCACCTTCTGCAAGAGAAAACACAGAAAAGCATTCTATCGTAACGTCAGTGTAAGGTGTCCACGTTTCGACCTGGTGTACTAGTAGTCTGCGAAAAACCCAATAGTCGCAGAGCTGGACCTTCGCGTATAAAACGCACCTCTTCTCAGAAGATCCGCCCGCGCCCAAGTTGATCTATCGAAACCGAAATGTTCAACAACGTTGTGTCGCGTCATCCTGAGTCAAACTGTGCTGTACATAGTATGTTCACCTCAATCCAAAGACTTGCGTATCTGTCATGTAGCATCCCACCCCCGAAGGAAATACTGACATGCAATAAAACAGACCACGTCTGCCACTGTTATGTGTTGTCGGCGTATTATTCTCTTTGTTTCATTTTTTCCCTGCGCTGTACACGGCATGTATCCAACGTGTACAGAGTATAGGCGCTAAACCCAACAGCAGCGTTTACATGAATACGACAATGGCGCAACGCATCGTACTTCTAGCGCATCGCATCCATGTTAACGGTGGCAGTGGTCTAGGTAGACAAATCTAATCAATGCGCGAGGAGATGCTAAGATTGAGAAGGAAAAGTTGACACACGTGGTGCATGCAAACGTTGACGTATCGCACTGAGGGGGAGAGTGAAAACAGACAGCTGTGATGTGACTCTTCCCCATTCAACGACGAAAGGCACTCGCCAGAAACTGGTTCGGCTTGTTTCGGGCGGTAATGCGCGAGGGGGGTGCTCCACATATAAACGCTGTCGCGTATATAGGTTGTACCAGCTAATGTTAGCCAAACTGTTAAACGAAAAAAAAATATTTAGCAAGCACGGCGCGAGATACAATCATAAGACCTGAGATGTTCGGTCGTCAGACCTGCGACAACCGAACAGGGTAGGTTTTATAACTGTATCCTGCACCGCTTTTTTGACTCCTTTTTTTTTTTCGTTGCGCAGCTGACTTCGCTAACGTTAGCTGAGACACACGGTATTGTACTGCTGCGCTACGGCAAGAAATGCGATACGCTATACTATCGCATTCATGTAAACGCGGCTAATTAAATTTACACACACAAAAAGTAGTCGCAACCACGGATTAGCAAATGACCAAGGCAAGCGACACAAGAAAATGCTGTAGTTGGCAGTTACAGTAATTATCGCATCTCGCTCCCTATCCCATCTTTTTTGACAAAGCGCGCCCCCCGTCAAGGGGCTCTGAAGCACAACATACCTAATGTTACTGCGGATCATACACAGTAACGACAAAACGTGTCTTGCCGTGTCTTGACGCTGGCTGATTGCTGGGGAACTAAATGCAGTCACAGTCACAATGCCTTCGCAAAGGCTCGCGCCTTTAACGTATACAACAAGTAATCAGCACGGTGTCTCCAGCACTCAGAAATGGCGGAAGAAGCACCGGCAGTCACAAGCTCCGAGTATAGCGTTTCAATCACGCGCTGAACACTGTAAGCTTGGGGGTGTATTAAGGCACCATTATAGAACCGCAGGGCTACGGCAGGGAGTAACTAGATGAAATCTGCTCACCATGTTTTTGGCTTGTAAGGGCACATCGACAACTTTGACTGGCTCATAAAGAAGGCGATTTCGCACATCAACGCACATCGTGAACAGAACGCTGTTCCGTGACCCTCGGCGTTGTAACAACGTGCTCACGAGTAACAGAATGCGTCCCTTGCGGAACGCGCCATACATGTCCCAGAAATAGCACAAACGACGAAGACTAAACTGAAGCTGCAACATGCAGTAACGGTTACTGCGTTGCTGAACGCTGGGATAGCATAAGAACCAATGTAAATACAAGAACGGCGACGACGATGAGCAAATGAGGAGTCGGTCTGGCTAGACATATATGAAAAGAAGGCCGCGGTAACGTTATCGGAATGAAGATGACGGCGATGATAAGAGTCAGCGCGCTAGCGCTTCCAGTAAGGCATGAACTGCAAACAGCGAACCACCCCCGATGCCAGTTCTGGGGCAAGCTAAGAACAGAGCGGAACCGATTCTACTGTTACTAAAGTAAAGCATCAATCGTTCCGTCAATTATCGATCATTCTTCGAAAGAACTGTGCCTACCTGCCGAAGTGCTTAGCCACTGCAGACCAAGCAGTGCCGTACCGTCTCAATCCCGAATTTTGGAAGAGTACCGATAAATGTGTCCGAGTTACATGTCCTTGTTATACCGCGCTGAAGACTGAACTGGAGGAAAGTCAAGGCAATAGGATGATTCTTTGTACATTTTATAGTTTTCACTCATAACTGCGGAGTAATTATAACTCAGCGCAGAAACATTTGCATCAGATCTTAACTTTTAATGCGTTGGCATAAGGAATGTCAAAGTGGAAAAAAGTGCGTCAGTGTGAAGTGTGGGAAAGTCACGTGGTATATATATCGCAACTGACGGCGATCTGCTTCGGACCACCATCATTTGCACTTCGCTCCTCGAAGGGGCAGGACGTGCGTCGCGTGAGCCCCTGAACAACACTTTGCGACGTGGTGAACGCGGTTTAAATCATCGATCCGGGACTTCAAAGAGGTGCGACGTTATGCTCACGTACTTCTCTCGCATTTATCGCTAAGTCACCACTGAGTCGTTGTTGTTTTTCTATGAAAAGAACTGGCTGACCAACTCGAAGGAGATGGACAAGGCAGTCATTGGCTGCGAACATTGCGAGAAAGAAGAAACGTTTCATTCGCTATATCCCTAACGGAACCCAGCACATGGAACATTCCGCCGTCAAACGTGGCAGCGCCTTCACCAAACTGGTCATTTGTAGAATATACTGAGCGCTCTTAGCTGAAATGCAACCGCACTGTGCATGCAGGGCCGTTCAGTTTACCTGCCCGACAATGTCAGATCAATGGCAGGTGTTTTAGAGTTAATAGCTTTTCCAGGGTCATTCGCCGTTTCCGTGGTCTGTGGCTGGTGGTCGGATTTTCACCGCCGATACAAAAGGCGCGTGCTCTTGCATAACCGAGTTTTAATTAAAAAAGACATTATTATTCATCACAGGCAAACGTACAAGCGAGTGTTATGTATCAGTTCAGATGCATACAAATGACTATACAACGCATCCTGCACGCAAGACAACACACTCAATATAAACAAAGCAGAAGAAACAAGCAGAACAGTAAATGGTGTTTGGTGACCACTGTTTTCTGCCACTTGAGCACTATTACCCTGTACTCTGTTCAAACGTATTATAAAATTTTCTCTTCCCCTCTTGACCCTTGTCATCAGAGGTTGAAGAGGAGGCACGATGCCAAAGCGTTGTTCGTATTTCAGGGCGCCTTTGTCGTCAAAAGCCACAGCAGCTCTTTGAGACGCACTTGCTATCCACCTATATACCGACAGAGATGTGCTAGCTAATGGCTTTATTCCGAACGGAATTGCCAAATTAAACAACGAAGCCATCTAAATATTCTCACTACAACAAATTTCGCCTTCAAGCGCATCATTCCTATAATAAAGCGAATAGTTGTCTAGAAGCGTGCAGCTATTCGATTACATTGACAGTAATCAACGATGGTTTCTGCAAGAACAAGTAGCGCGTACAAATAGTTTGACCAACGATTCGAGCATGGTCGCTAATTGAAAGCAGTGGTAGACTCATGACGCCATAAGCTGTTCATGCTTATACACCTGTCGCGGATATTGGTATAGGCTTAATTGAAATTATATGGAATGACGTGTTAAACGACTGTTCAAGCCTATGGCTATCCAGTTCTGTGCTTACTATACCCGTCTCAAACATCCGAGCGAATGTATGCTTTCCATGTGCAAGTGACACGCGTGGTAGAAAGCACGCAGAGATGTGAGCTCGGTAAGACGCGGAAGGATGTCAACAGCCGCGTACTATCGCGATCCCAATTTCCCTATACCACCTCCTTCCATTTCCATGTTGCTTTTGCTTCTTCTCTTGCCGGCTCTGCGAGCTTTGCCGGTACGGGCACACAGTTAGCCCCCTCTTGTAGCGACCATACATCACGAGAAAAGCTATTAATCAAATGGAGCACGCCACCGTTTGGCAGCCGCAGTAATTAAACACGGTCCCCTGCTCTGTTTCATGCATTGTCTTGAGCACGCGTCGCCGCACTTACGACGCTCGACATCAATGCGAATGGTACAAACATTTGCAGCATCTGCACACAATAGTTGCATAAACACTCGAGTTTCCTTCGTGCGGTGGCATCGACTAAAGAAACGAATGCATGTGTTTAATGAGAACCAGCGGGTGAGCGCATTGAGCGTTATAGAGTGCGCTTGCATGGGAAAATGCAGCGATCGCTGATCGGTAGTCACATGCAGCTACTGCCAAATAAAGTTACGTGCTCCGGCATATTTAGTCAATGTACTCGATCATGCAACTGGTCACCACAAAAGCTAATCATAGGGAAAGTTGTTCGGCATTATACTACGTTTTATACATAGCAGTCAACGCTGTGGAAGCTACGCAAGAATTTTATTCAAGAAAAATCACTCCGCGCGTCATCACTCACGCCAACAGCATTCGCTCGCGCGATCATGCACGTGAGGCTTCTCGCGACGGGTTGCAAGAACAACAAGAATAAGAATGATCTAAAACAACGCATTAGCAGCCGTATACCACTACAGTGTGTTTATTTCTAAGGATTATAACTTGTTTCGTTCAATACTGAGCCTATATAAAAACGAGTTGCGCACAATTGCGGTCGAAAAACACCGAACTATATCGAAGTGCAAACGAAGCCACAAGAAGTCTCTCTAGCATCCATAGTGTTGACTGCTATATATGGAACGGAATATAGGCCTATTCGGAGCCGCTGTAAGATTTCGTTACGAGCGGATTACTTTCTTTTTTTGGGCGTATAGATCTAACTCCTCAGCACCTCCCTCGCCTAATCTCTTTAGGGGTTGAAGGGGCAAGAGTCGGCCCGTCTACTCAGGGGGAGCCGGGAGATCATCGAATATCCCATTCCGGTAACGATGACGAGATCTGGCGAATTTCCTCCGGCATTCCCAAAACCATTGAAGTAGGGGTGCTATTCGGGAGTGTCGAATTCCGCCATATTGTCATGCCTCTAATGGCGGAATTTTCAGCCAATCAGCGAAGCTGTAGAAGCTTTCTGTACATGCGCCGGCGTCCAAATGATGTCAGTGTGCCAACGAATGCATCCCACAGAGTTCCTTCTATAAGTCCACATTGTTAAGCAAGCGCCAAGGAGAGCTATGCCAAATTGCGCGCATATAGAATTCGACGCGTTAATACAAAGTCCAACATACAACGTTTTAGTAAAACGTTGTACAACGTTTTGCCTAGTAAAACCGCCGCTCTTATGCTGGTCAGCGTCCGCTTTGCGCTGCCGGAGGACGCCGCGATGTACTGGCGCACCTCCTCGGCGTTCCGCTTCAGCCTGCTGTAGCTGGTGAAGGAGTACGTGAGGACGCAGGCGAATCCCAAGTTGGAGACGCCCAGCGCAGCGATGATCACGTACAGGCCCTCGCGGTTGATCAGCGCCTCCTCTAATACAGCGCCTCCTCTAATACAGGAGGCGATGGGCTGACCAGCACCACCGGCAGGTTGACATGCGCCCGAAGCTCGGGATCCATGGCGCTCACGATTCTGCGGCCGATGCCGCCGAGTTGGCGTGCAGTGCAACACGGTGGAAATGCTTCAAACACGATGGTACGTCAGGAACCACAGTCGTCTCGAGTACAACCTGTGCTTCCAGAGCGCGGCGTCGCGGCTGAAATGGGGTCATTGTTGTTGTAGCCTGTGGTGCGTGTGGCTCCTACCCACAATAGGGGATTGGCCAAGAAATGGGTGGATTATTCGAAATTATTATGGAGCATAAATTTCCTAATAGCTATTGAAATAGCATTGAATAGCGCAGAATTACCTGTTAAATAATATCAGAAAGGTTATATTGAATGAGTAATAATTAATTTTCGAACGTTCGGCAATGCGCGCGCTGCACGTGCACTCCGCCACGCGACTACTTCGTCTTCAGTCCCAGCTGGCACTTACGTAGATTATTGCGTTGCGAGCGCTGTGGTATAGACCTGCAACGCTACTGGCCTGCTAATCGTGCTAGTCAGGCCAGCCTCCTGAGACGCCTAGAGTGCTCTCTCTTTCAAAGCTTCGCTTTCAGGTAAAACTGACAAGCTTGTTGGTCAGTTTCGTACAGTTGGTGCTTTCCGCCGCGAAGGAGGTGAGCGAGAGACGCGACGCCGCGAGCGCTTTCACCAATGAGAGAGGAGTGTTCAGTGACGTGCGCGAAGCTCAGTTCCCTGCAACACCCCCGGATATGTATTGCCCTCAGCGCGCCGTTAGGGTACCTGCCTGTAGGGGAAACCTACGAGTCACGGGCGGGGAAACACATATCCCGCCCGCAGTATCGTGCAAGCTTCGTCGCGTCGGGGTCCTGCCTCGTTTTCCCCTTCGTGTGTCGGTGGCAACGCGGGCCACCGCGTCGCATTGACCAGATGGTCTTTAAGATCACGGCGTCAGGAGCGCCGACGGCGGTGCCTCATTGCAGTTGGCCGTCAAGTATATCGACAGCTTGCAACCTACAACTTATCAAGTTCGTTTTTTCTTTTTCGTGGTTGAAATACGTAGTACAGTACATTTCATTCCATCATTTGCATCTGGTAGGTGCTGCTGGATGCACGCTTTCCATTAAGTCCTTTGGCATTCTGAACGTATTCTCTCAGCTTTACTTGCGCTTTTCTAGACTGCATTGGGTACCTTGGAATCATGCTTGCATTTGAGAAAGCATCGAACATAGTTGCACTCCACAGCTCGCGACATATGGGCCAAGCTTATCCACAGCATAGAAACCGTTTCAATCTTCGACTTGCAAATAAAATCGTCAAGAATAACAAGAGTGCTCCGTTTTAAACTTTTATGAAGGCGATATTTTACCATAATTCCGCATCTGATTTTAATGAGCCCTATTCTGATTTTATGGCAGTGCCATTGAATGCTTTAATTACATTCCTAAATTCCAGAGCTTATAATTCTGGCTTATTGCAACATTTATGAAATGTAGGCTCAGTCTAGGAATGTGCATGGCGAGTTGTTCAGACATCAAGTGGCAAAAGAATGATAAGTACAAAAAGAATAAGAAGACAGAGAAAACTGATTTCCTTTGATGTTTAATCACATGAAACACAACAGCTCGAGATTCCACATTGACCCTGAATGTTCTTAGCGATGTGGACAAGTTGCATGGGCATACACACATTTGTGTGTGTGTGTATATATATATATATTTATATATATATATATATACATATATATATATATATATATATATATATATATATATATATATATATATATATATATATATATCGATTTCCCATGAACTGTGCTTAGCATCTGTGTGAACATAAAGACCTTTGGCACCCAACCATGCACTGACCATAAAAAAGGATAAAAAAAAGGATACTAAGACATACACACACAAATTTGACATCCAACAAACAGTTTACAAAAGAAATGCACCTTCATAGCTCATACACCTGGAACGCATGTCAGGAAGATTAGAAAAAAGTGTAATGTTTACCCAGGATTTGAAAGCATGTTGCATTGCTTAAACACACTGTCACAGTATAGAAGTATGAGCAGGGCACTGAGGCCGTCATGGACATTGCGTCTCCAGGCTGCCGCTGCTGCTCCTGGGCACGCCGTGCGTTCCCGAGTGTGCTCGACAGGGCCTGAACGTGTTGTCGTCGTATAGTATAGAATTGTGCAGCTAAGGCTTGCACAAAAGAATAAGCAGATAAATTTTTAGTTAAGTGCATTGCATTTCAATGCTATTTCACAGATCTCAAGAACTTTAAGGAGGTCTGCACGAGAGATCTCTTGAGACCTCAAGAGGGCCTCAAAAGGTCTGAAATCACAAGTGGTCACTATAAGTGAAGTTTGCCACTGCAGAAACATCGTAACCATAATGGCAGAGCCATTACTGATTACAGAACTGGCAACAGTGAACAAAACTTGAAGTCACTTACAGAGAACAGATTACCTTTAGGTTTTGAAAGTAAATTCCACAAGGGTTAATAAATTGTCCTGTCTTCCTGAAATTGAATCTTAAAGAGTCAATAGAAACCATACATTCACTCACAACTCACACAGAAAGAAAATGCAAAACAACAAAGTTGCAAAACAAAGCACGACTTGAGAAAAGCATGCACTTGATTAATTACTAATGTTCTGTTTCCATAAAAATATGCAACATTACAACACATAGTAAGAATTCTGACAAACACACAGCAACAGTGCACCTTTATTAAGATATGTGTGATGCAAAATCAAAGGAAGTGAAACAAATGTGCGACCGTAGAATATGAACTTGTCAGAAATCGTTTGCAATTCATACTGAATTTGTACATACAGTTAAAGGGACACTAAAGTGAAAAATGATTTCTTCTGCAACAGTAAATTACCTTTCTACAACGCCAAAACCGCTCTTACCACGATAAGATGCTTGGTAAGCCAAAAAAAGCACAAGAATGAAAGACGGGTGGCGACGCCTCCTTGAAGTTCCCGCACCTGGTCGCTGTGATGTCATGGATTTTGATGGCATCTTATAGGGCCTACATAAGTATATAGTGTTACTGATTGACTACATTGTGTTCTAAAGGAACCAAATATTAAACATGGCAAGTTTCGAGAACCTTTACTCAGCCATCGCAGCCCAAATGAGAAAACATACTTTGGAATCCCTGACGTCACGCTGACGTACCGGCGTCGGGGTTTCGGTGCGAAATTCAAATACTGATACTTCAACCTTCATTTTCTCATCTAATAATCAAACTATTATTTTGAAATGACAGCCTGCAGGGTTCTCAAACAATGCTTTGTTAGTCTAAACTGATTTATTGTTTCGCTTTAGTGTCCCTTTAAGGATAGTCTCATAGCCATCGCAATAAATGACCACTAATGATTTGCCTTGTAGAAAGAAAATGAAAATACTGAGAGGTTTTCCATATGCCATTGATGAATTTTATGCCAGCACAGTTTCAGACATTATCTTCCTTATGACTTTACATAGGTTGAAAGGTATACTTTTTAACTCATTCTATATATTCTATACAAAATAGTCATTTAAAGTGGAATTAAATGCAGTGATTCTTCAGAAACTCTGAATATGCTGGTTTACACAAGGTACACCATCTCAAACTCTCAACTGAGTGCTGGTGACGTTTCTAACTTAACATAATTATGCACACTAACTACACACAGTGTAAGCAGAAGGAAGGATATGCCCAGCTCTGGTGAAATCTGAATGGCACTTGACTTTTGTATAAAGGTGTTCCTTAGGTCAGTTGATGTTGAGGTACATCAATGCCTACTAAGGTAATGGAACTAGTTTCTTGGTGGTGTGATCTGCAACAAATAGTGCTACAAACCAGCCAGAAGAGAAAGAGATGATAAGTGAATGTTCAACCTGATAAGACAGACTGTTCTAACAGTGACACGAAACCAAATGAAAAAGTAAATGCAAATAACTAAGGTGATTGAAAGAAGTAGAGATAGAGCAGAACCATCCCATATATATATAAACAGTCTTCTGTGCTGCAACACTCATATTCTGTATACATGTGCTTACTGTTGTTCCCTGGTATGCATTCAAACATGGGACGATCAACATTATTTTTGTAATCTTTTTATATTCAGTACAAAGAAATATATATGGTCAAACTAGATAGAATTTGCTTCATCTTCCCCCCAAAAAGACCATTACCATGCAAGTCGTGTGCTGAAACCTTTGTTTACTGCATAAACAAAGTGTGTTATGTGAACGGAGCTTGTGTGATCTTCCTCAAATTATAGTGAAACTCGATTTTTACATGTGTGTTTTACATTGAACTAAGTCAAGCTGCTTCTTGTATTAACTGCAGGACAAGCACATTGAGGCCAAAATGAGCAAAGCTGTAATCATGTGAAAGCATCTGTCACCTTAAAACAAATAAAAAGATAGCAATGCTTCATATTGGTGTCTCGTTACAATACTGCAGAACTAATTAAGATCAAGCAGGCCAAAATGGTCCCACAAAGTGAGCTATAGGCAGCAATGTTGGCAGAAATATTGAAAAAAAATATGAAGGATCGCTAAGGGATCATTCAGAATTTGTGCTGCCAGTGAATAAAATTCAGTAACAATAAAGCTGGGCTCGACATTTAGGTCACCTTATAGAGAACACGAACACACAAAGCTCATTTCCCATGATTTAGATGCGTCGCTGCAAGCTGCTGGAAGATGCCAAGCTGCCACTGAAGCCTAAGCTGAGAGCCACGCGATGCAGCCAGTCCACAGTCAGTGCCCTCAACTCAGGCTCTGCAGGCCCACAATTGATTAGCACTTCAACACCTGCATAAAAGACAGGAACTAGGGCCAAGAACTCAGCCTCGCAAAGAGAAAGGTGAAGCTCAAGAACAGATTGGGCAAGTTGGGACCAGACTTGTACGTGGGCTTCTGCATCCTATTGCAAAAAAAAAGAGAGGAAAAAGCAAAGGAAACGAAATTAGTGTGAAGTTTAACGACAAATGTGTTTCCTTATGTCGCAATTTACATTAAAGATTTTTGGTATCACTTGAAATAAAAGTTGTTTGCAAATAAGCTTGATCAAGAGCACCATTTTTCTTGCTTGATACCTTCGAGCACGCAAGAAAGTAAAATGGGATATTAAGTATAACAGGAGTATCTGGAGGGAAAAGATGTCAACAATTTTGGCAACCCTGTTGCAGCGTTTATGTGTCATTTGCCACCATTCAATGACAGTGCCACATTTAGAGCGTAAACAGGGACGTACCTCACCTGCAGACCCTGTCTCTTTATTGTTGGCCAAAACTGTCGTTATATCACTCCTTAATCCTGCCTTAGTGTTATATACAAGCTGAAAAACAGCCCACATCTCATCCAATCTTGTATTTATCAGCAACTCCGTCGGTGATGCTGCATATGGGGCTGCTGGTGTGTTTAGGCAAACACTATGTACAAAGTTTGAGTAAGCAAATTCTAAAATTAGCAAGGAGATCATTTATCATTTCATTAAAACAGTGTTCACACTAGCACAATCTAGCAAATGCCAATGTTAATTAATAAACAAAATTTTCTTTACACCATGGGTCTGAAAATGGAAAGCCTGGTATAATCATCAGGTTATCATGCATGTAGGTCACAAAACAGACCTGTATCCTGAAACCACAGCTTCTCAGCAGTGAGAATGTGTAAGTGTGCCAAGAACTTTGGAGGTTTTATCAATAATTCTGCATTCTTCTCCTCAATACAAACTGACATAGGTGTAATTCCAGGCAAAAACACACATAAGACCCCTATATTTTGACTTCCACACCTTCTCAAAAACTTTTCTTACACATCCTGACGTCAAATAGACTCTTCCTGCGTCCTTCTTCAAAATCTTTGGCATGGTGCACTGCCCCGCACCACCGAGAGATCTAGGCTCCCCATGTGTGTGTTGCTGAGTGTCACTGGGCTAGCTAAATGTTACCACGACAATATGATGTTCAGCACTATATATGCCTTTAATGCTCTCACAGTGCGAAGCAACATGCTCCACTGAAAAGTTTGGAGGTGATGCCAGAACTACCTGTGCCAATCTGAGCAATGCATTACAAGCTGTGGGATGAGCTTCATGGCAGAACAGCCATTCCACAAGTAGCGGATCCAAGCTCAAGTACTTACTGGAGTGAAATTTGTTATTTGTTTCTACTTTTTTTTAACTAGTCACTGATACCACACCACGAGCAGAGCCAAATTCCAACGTGGCAATAAACTGAACAATGTGCTATAAACAGAGTAAGGAAAATTTTAGGCTCGCTGTGAAACCGGCCCTATAGATTAGAACATTTCCAAGCGTCGACCCACCTTGAGTATGGAGCTTCTGCGCTGGTTCTCCACCTCTGTAGGCAGTGGGGGAGGCGAAGTGCCGACGCTGTCGGCTAGCGCTGCGCCTTCTTCGGAGCCCATCGATGCGCCCTTCGACAGGGAGGACCTCTTACTAGCGACGCTGCTTACTGACGACCTCTGGTGGCGCAGGGTGCCTGCTGCTGTCGAAGGCGGTGCCGCGGGCACGGGGGCCGGCATCGAGTGCCTCGTTTTGCGCCGCTTGTACTCGGACACCATGGACTGGATGGCGCGCTCGGTGACGATCGAGTAGACGCGGTCGGGCTGCAGCGCCGACTCGGACGCGGCCGCCATTTCGGGCTCGGAAGAGTCTGACGACGAGTCGGTCGCCAGTAGTGGAATCGGATGGCGAGGCGCTGGTTCGGACCCCGCAGCTGAGCCGGCGCTCTCTGCCCTGCAGCACGAGAGGTGCAGTTACCTCTAATGAGTGATAGCAGGGGCTTAATGCTCCAAAACAACATCCAGGCTACGCGAGACGCCGTAGGGGGAGGCCTCCGGACGAATTCCGACCACGTTGTATTGTGGAGACGCTGACCTTCACGCGTCCCCTGATGTCGTTTTCTCCGCATGGCCTTCGCTTCTCTTAGCATCCGGCTTCCCCGCATAGCACACACACGGCGGTGTCGGGTGTCAGAGCTGTGTAGTACGATAGTACGACGAGCGATGGCGCAGTGTTCCGATGCTAGCGCTACTGAAAATGTGGGTGCTCTGGCGTAACGAGCGCTTACTTCCTCCTCTCCGGCAGCGGGTTAGCAAAGTTCGCGCACCGAGCGCGCGCTCGTAGGTACGTTCCGCGGGCGCGAACTGCGGAGGGCTTCCGGATCGCTAGAATGCGCCTCCGTTTACAAGACTACATGCCGCGAACGGCTTTGGCGTCGGGCACGGTCCATCATTACTCGCTCGAGGAACTATTCTACGTATTAGCTTACTTATTGCACAGAAGGTGGAATAAATGTGTTTTTGCGTTTCAGCTGCACTATTTACTGTCTCCTTGTTCCATAGAGCGCTTGACACCCCGCAGCATTAATGTACACCCATAATCTTAGTGGAGAAGTCTCTTGCGCTTGTACATTCTGCTCTGTCGAAAACGCGGTCGCAGCGGCCTCGAATCTAATTCACGGCAGAACGTCGCAGCAATCGAGCCATGTCGGCAGGTGCGCAATGACATTTCCATATATACTTACAGCGCAAACAAAAGATGTTTTGTTAGCACTGTAGGTACGGATGCAAATGTACCGACTCGATCAACTAGGTACGGTTCTTCAATGATCTTTCGCCAATTCTGACAGCCGGGACACGCACTCCCCAACAGTAAGCATTGAAAAGCGGTTCATTGACATCCTCACGAAGCATACGTGCCTAAACTAGCACAATACATTGCTAAGAAGACAATTATTCGAACACTTGGCGCGTTTATGAGCGCGTGTGCGAACGTACGGAAGAAAAAATTGCTCAGTACCCACCTAAAACAGTAACAAGACGAAACATATATTTCAACATACATAAGCGACGTAATTACATGTACAAACTCGCTATTTAGACGCGATGCACCTGAGACACTGCAGGACTAGACGATAGCAAGACGTCAGCCAATCCAAACCAGCACCACGGGCGCCGATAAGACAGACACCTTGAAGCATCAGTTATCGTTTCGCGGTCCCACTATTTAGCCACAGACCCTTATCGTTAAGAATCGTTAAGGCGACCTCACTACACGACAACAGGCCGAGACCGGTGACCTACCTGATCGTCACTTTCACCTCTCTCTGAACAGGAAAGAAGAAGATAAAAGTTGCTCACCGCGAAATGCGTCTGTCCGGCAAAATTTCCGGGAGGGTATCCGGTTGCGCCATGAGGAAGAAGATGGGCTGGTCGCTCACGCGGTCCAAGATAGCGCCTTCCTTGGCCTCGGGAGAAGCTACCCGCGCGTAATGTGCGCAGAGCTCGGCAAAAAGGGACCGTAGCCGCCGGTACGGATTCCACTCCTCGCCGCTAGCCTAGAGGCCGGAAGGAAAATAAAGTCAGTGCGCGCAGAGCTACAGACGCAAAGGTCTACGCTAAGCCGAAGCGAAAGACATTAGAAGTAGAGAACCATGCTAACAAGATCTCTAAACATTCTCACTCCATTTAAAATACACCCTTACAGTTGAAAAGGAAGAAACTCGCTCGAGATCAAATGCCCAAGTGTACATTCCCTAACGCTGGCTTCACTGCAGTTTGACAACGCCACGCAGCCAAGCAATCTTTAGACTACACGAGCGAAACAAAAGGCATGCCTCTATGCGGTCCCCGTAGAAACTTATAGTCATCGCGTTGTAAAAGAGACGAATCGCCGTCATCCACCGCCACTGGTTTGTGTACCCCCATCCAGTGAACATTTCACTAATTCTAACAGGCCTTACTCCTGCACCTTACTTTGCCATGCCATTACAGTTACGAGTGACATCACAGCGGCCTAACACCCCGACTCGCCCATGCACGGAAGCATCAAACCAGGCAGCTGCGCATCAGGTTTCACTCCCCCCCTCGTTTTTTTCTTTTTCTCGCAGAGATCTAACGGTACCAGACTGAACACACCAACGAAAGATGTACGGCAATGTTCCAGCGTTTTGATGAATAATCGGCCACAGCATTTTCAATGCTCATTCTCGACAGAGAGCGCGAAAAGAACAAAAGTTCACTGAATATACGCGCCAAGAAGTTCCATCTGTCACTCGTGCATGGCGCAGTAAGTATGCCGTAAAATTAACTTACGTCAGGTTAATAACATTACGTTATTGACACACGTACATAGTTTATCTCCTTTTTTTTCTTTTGCGGCCATTTTTCATCGTCTAACTGCTGTTACAAAGTTATCGCTTGGCGCGCCTGCACACATTGGAAATTTACAGCATGTTGTCGCCGATCCGATCTTATAGCGAAAAAGTATGATCTGATCAGGTTGCGCGTACGACGTGAACGGTGGCGTACATTGTCAAACACACGCGAGCACCGGCGATTACGTTGGAATGTACGATTAGTCACGTATAAATAGCCGGTGCACTTGACCCTTAGATAAGATTTCGACGGCCGAAGCCTGCGTGTTTGCCGCTAACACTCTGCTTTGATCTTTTCTTATTTTCGCTGTGCACAAGCTGGCCTAATAAACTGTTAACTTCTTAACTCCCGCCTGTCGAAATGTCTGATATGTCTAGGTCATGACAACGTGAGAATACCTTCAACGCTTCGTGAACTTGTTTTTTCAATGAAGTTATAAGCCACTGGTGAAAGCACATGCCCATGTTAGTGATTACGGACGCCGTCGACATACTGTGAAGAGAAAATGAGGAACCGCGCTATACGTACTTCGCTAACACTCTTCCTAGCTCTCCTGATGCTCAGGGATTCGGAAATGTGCCTCTCTTTGCGCAACCGTCGTCGCCTCCTCTTTCTCCATTGGCACTTATCCTCATCGAAGGAGTCGATCGGTGCTTTTCCTCTGTTTTCCCTGTCTTCGAGTGGTCCTACTTCAGACGATGACGACGACACGTTGCCGTCTTTTCGTGCGGGATGAGCTACATCCCCGCACTTTCCCAAGTTCTCCACGCTCTCTTCTTTCTTTCCATACTCGATGCTCTTGCCTCTTTCGCCGTGACTGTAGACAATCTGGGCTACGTCATCCTTGGCGCTCTCAATCTGAATTACACCTTCGCCTGTAGCTGCGTCCCGCTCAGGTTCGTCCCGAACCACGGTGTCCCGGACCGTCTCGTCCTGGCCTGCTTTCCCCTCGCTCTCCTCCTCGAAAGCACCAACAGCACTGCCATCCTTCGTGGCTTCTTCGCATTTCAGCGCTTCTTCTTCCTTCCCGACAACGTCATTCTTCTCTTCGGCTTTTTCGTCCTCTCCTTTAGAGTCTTCGATTTCGTCTTGAACTTGCCGATCGCCTCCCGCGCGTGCTCTTCGCTCGGGCTCTTCGTCACCTTCGCTGTCCTCACCTTCGCTGACATCGCCTCGGTCGTCGTCGGAGCCTTCTTCTCCATCCCGTTTTCCGTCGCCGGCGCTTTCGGGAGACCCCCCGGACGCCACGAGCCGATTCACCACGTCCATCGTGAGCGGTTCAGCAGCGGGTCGGCCCAAGCACAGCTCGAGCAGGACCACGGCCTGAATGGCCCAGCTGATGGCCGCCTGCTTGAATAGGTTGGCGGCCACTTCGCAGCGAGCGACTTTCTGCACCAAGAACTTGAGGCCCGGCCTTTCGTCGAAGTCGGTGGCTGTGTTGTAAGATTCCTCGAGCACGGACAGGAGGCTGCGAAGCTGTTCCAGGGGTATGACTTCCAGCTGACCTGCAGTCAAAAGAACGCATTGCACGCAAAAAACCGCGTAAGTCGCCGAGTTTTGAGCTAAATTTAAAGGATACAAAAAAAGAAAGAAAAGAAAAGAAAGAGGAAAACGACCTCAGCATTCGCAACTAACACCGCGCCACAATTCGTTATCAAGCTCTGCTGCCTAGGCAGGGTCACTACAAGCTTCAGTAATTATAAAAATTGTGTGTAACAAACGCTGCCCCCTCCCGCTTCTGCCGGCATAACCTTTCAGTGCGAAGGGTGACAAGGATGTATCCGACAAGCTGAGTTAATCTGCCAGCATCCCAGAGAGCCCTCTTATTTTGTTTGTCCTACACAAATTGAACGTTGTGCTCATAGCTCACTCGGACTATCGCCAGTTGGCTTATGACTCAACACTCGACTTCACGCATTCAGGCGCCATCCTAAGTATATGAACATTAATTATACTTCGAACACTGCAACCATAAACTACGCCGCAAGAAATGCAGGAATGTTAGTACATCCCAGAGGTCTCACCGGCAAGGCGGTACTGCCCGGGTTGTTCCTTGCTGCGAGCGGGAGACGCGGGGCAAGCGAGCACGCTGGCAAGCGCAGGCAGCCGGAACCGCGTGCTTTCGAGCAGCAGCGTGGCTAACGTCTGCAGTAGAATCTGGTGCGATAGAAGCCCCACCACCAGCTGCTGGAACGGAACCCTAAAACGAGAAAGAGGACGGGCAAGAAGAAAATGCATCAAGCAGCATCGTTAGTGCGCAAGGAGCGGCCAAAAGCAACGGCGAGTACGCAATATATATTACAATTGGATCATATTTCTCTTTCTCTCTCTTTTGCTCTCTCATATGTAGTGATAGGTGTTACACTTACTGTCGTCGTGAAAGTATAGTTGCCGTAATTTGCAGTAACTCCCATGAAGGACCACTATACTGCCTTAGTTACGATACAGATAAGATTTGCACAAAAGTTAAGCGAAAAAATGGAGGGAGAGAGTGAGAGGAATTACACGCCGAATGTCCAGTGGCAATTATCTAAATGATGCGTACGCATTTGCTACTAATCACCTGCTGTTTTGTCGTCGTATGCCATGTTTGGTATAATTGCGAGAAACACTCCGAAAGAATCATGAAACGGAGAAGCGTGGTTGCAACATCGAAATGTTAACTGAGACCAGTATGAGACGACGAAGAGGCGAGTATAATAGCAATGTTTACGCATGTTATACGATGGTGCGTTTTGATGATGCCGCTGCTTCGTGGAAGAAGAGCACTGGTCGATGTGTGCCATAGTACGTGACGTAATTGAACAGTGTCACGTTTGGTAGATCTCGTACGTAGAAGTGAACGATGACGCTGCCTCTTCTCGATGCGAACCATTATCAATCGTGATCGACTGTACACCGGCGGTGGCTGCGTATTGCGCGGCTGCGTATGGCGCGGCCGCGGGGGGCCCTACCTTGAAAGCGATCTGAGATGGGGACACAGGCGCCCAGTACTGATAGCTTTCGTGTGCGTTGTGTTATCGCCGCTTAGTTCGCGCTAAAGCGAGAGGCTTTCAAGGTCAAATCGCTCGCTGCTGCAGGCCCTATCTTGAGAGCGATCGTCTATGTGACGGACGGGCGGGTTTCCTCGTTGGGTAGGATTAGAAGTACTTACACATTCAAAAAAGCCCCTTCAAACCGTTTGTAAACTCTAAAGGACATCCTTAGACTGAAGCAAGGACCTCCTTAGAGCACGAAAAACATTGTTATGTTTATCATGACGTGTGGAACATCGCGCGTACGAGCTACGAAAGAAGCACTGATTTTCGACTACACAAAGACAACAGACGATTGTCTTTCTCGCTACTGTCTCCGTTCATCGGACGTTAGTGAACGTGACGCTGCTTGCTAGTGAGAAGACAGCAGAACAGGCGACTTGGCAGGCTTGAAGATTAGACAGGCTATACAAAACTACAACACTGTTGGGGATTCACGAACCTGTTGGAATGTGGGCACTCGGCTTTAATAAAGGCATGCGTGGCTTTTCAAGCAGGGGCAAATGCGCAATTTTTCAGCGCGAGCACCGCATAAACACAATCGGAGAGTATCATATTCAAACGTAAAAAAAGAAAAGAAAAGAGAAAATCACCCACAGCGGATAGAGAGTTATCGTTAGAGGAGAGCAAACGAACGTTAACTTATTAAGTGGCAAGAAAGAAACTTAAAAAGGGAAATAATAAAGGGGAGGGGGCACAAAAATTGTTCGACGAAGTATTAAAACGATTAATTTTGCTAAGCCCAAGGATGAGAAAATAACCCCGCCCCCCCATCCCTATCTCCCGGTCCCGAAAAGCGAGAACTGAACTAGCAACAACCTCTGGAGTGCTCAGCGCAGACGAGGCGAGATACAGATACGAACGCTACGCTGTCACGGATTCTGCGGAGGAAAGCAGCAACGGTTCGTTTCTCGCCGTTTCCCGATACAGATGCATCGCTGCCCACGCAGTCGTATCACGCCTTCGATTTCTTTTTTTTCCCCCGTTTTTTATCGCTTTCGACTTCGCGCCTGTGCTGGGAACCATCCGTTGCCCCCAGAGTCGTCGACGCATCGTTAAACTCACATTAGAGGCTAATCAAACAGCTCATTGTACTCGCGAGATCGTTCAAGGAAAAATACATATAACGCGAACAAAACAAGGAAATAAAAGGCAAAGAACGCTAAGCAAGCAGACAACCGGCGGCAAGGGTTTGAAAGAGGGCGTTGATTACGCCGGCTCGAAAGGGCAGAAGCAAACACAACAAACACCGACCGCAAAGAATAAACACGAAGCACGAGAAAGAGCTCAAAGGTAGCAAGACAGACAGCAACCCAATGAGCAACCCAAACAGCAATGAGCTGTTTGTCTTGCACAGCGTAGAAAGCTAAATAACACCGATTCCCTGAAAACACGCGGGAAAAAAGAAATTAAGTAGTGGGCTGGGGAGCGGATGGGGGTTAGAGGATTTTGCCAAATGTCATTCCTTCACTCTTCTACTCCTGCAAGCCGTTTTAAACCAAGCAACGAGAAGTCAATGAAAGCTTAGACGATAGACGTGCGCAACGCTAATGGAAGAATGCAAGAACCACGCCAAAGCGTGAAGCAACGTACAATGTTCTTGATGAGCGAAGTTAATCGCTGTGAATGGGTCTCCGTTAATTCCGGTAAAAGAAGCCGTAACCAAGGCAATTCGTTGTTCCATGACGCTCGTGTTCAATGCAGTCTTTGTGTGTTGTGTTCGCGCTCACCAGGCCGCCATCTTCCTCTTCTCATCAGAGGAAGCAATTACGTTTACTTTAGTAGAAGAAAATTAATTTATTGAGGATGACGATCGCTCGTCCCTACACGAGCCTGCCGTACGTCAGCCCGCGCTGTTCTTGTGACGACGTTTCCATTTAAATTGCAGGCACCGCTATCCATTGTAACTTGCCACGCCTGTTCATTTCCCTACGCAAATTAAATCGAAATTGACAAATGATCAAAAAAGAAAAGAAGCCGCAGTCTCGCCCGAAAAGCGAAGCGTTGATAGCGATAGCGAAGTATTGGTCAATTACAAGATATAAGGTTCGTAGTATTATCGGAAGTATAAACTGCAGTAAACATTCGCTAACTAACTAAATTTACAAGGATGGTGTCGCAAGCGCACAGTCAAGTATGAACAGATCCCACTCGATGACCGCGAACGCTCGGTGTCACAGCACTGGCGTGATGAAGAGTGCCGGCAGCGAGGAGCGAACGCTTCGCGCTGCCGCTCGTTTCACTGCGTCTGTGAAAGTAAGCCTCCGTCCGTGTATTTCTTCTGCCCGTTCGTGTTGATTTTGCGCTGCTTGTCACCGTGAACGTAAACCAACTTGCCCAACTTTCAGCCTCGTTACCGAAACTTAGATTACGCGACCTCCACACTAAACAAGCGAGAATACAGCGCGCAGGAATACACGAGCCCAAATCTCGACACGCCCAAACTTTGCACCCGCCTTATATATTACCTCCCAAGTATGGTTTACGGGCCGCATATGCACTCAGCTGCGCCACAGTCATGCGCAGCCACGGCCGGTTTAGAGGACGTGATCTGCAACCCTAGAGCACGCTTGATCACGTAACCTGCGACATTAGGCACACGGGAGGACGGCGCATGGGTCGCTCATTCGTTTTCCCCCTGGATTCTATACAGTACATCACATCGAGGCAAAACTTCACCTGGAATGTTCATAAACTGCTGTGGCAATAAAATAAAACTGGCGACACCGCTTTCTAACGTATGACTTTCCCGCGTTGCTCATGTGCTCGCAATGAGGTATCCTTTACAGGAGCAAACCTGAAAGTGCGTGAAGCATTTCCTCAAGCGAAAATGCGTTAAATATCCGTCACGAAACGCAAGCGAGTGGAAGCGTAAAAAAAAAAAGGACGAATCTACAAGGTAATATTTCTTTCAAAGGAATCGACTATCCCACAAGCTTAAAACAGGTGCTTTATTGTAAATTCAGGGACACACGCGTAGTAGTATACTGAAGGCCCGAGAAATTTCGCTGAGCTTTTTAAGTTGTCTGGCAGAAAATTTGTCGCCCCTGAAGCCCAGTATTTTTCCTAGGGCGAAACATTTTTTCCCAGAATTTCAAGAAGACTAGATCACTTGCGGCAATAAGTCTGCAACTCTTCATCAGCATATGTATTTTAATATACTGGATAACACTAGCCACTCGAGGGAGTTGGTCTAAGTTCATGGCGTAATTTTTGCGGCGCCAGGCAACGAACTGCGGAAAGAAAAGAACGAAGGGTTAGCGAAAGAAGGACCAACACGAGCGCTCGCGTTTGTCCTCCTTTCGCTAACCGTTCGTTTTCTTTACTTTTCTTTTGCGCACTTTGGTGCTTCGCGCTGCAAAAATCACGCCATGTATTTTAAGATATATATCATGGCCAGCGCAAGCTACAAGATCATCTGGTGAGCACACGCGCATAGCTACAAACGTATTTGAATCAAAACACACGAAACTGTTTTTCGCGTGCAAAATGTTTACGCTGGAAGCGATCGTGCTAGATATAAAAGAGCCAGAAGGAGAGAAACAAACGCACCGGACGACGTAGTTGCTGGGGTGGGCTGCCGTCGCCGGCACGTGGTCCCTGTCAGGCGGGTGTAGAAGGAATATGAAGGAGCATTCCTGGTCGACCGCTGTGGGCGCCGACTCCGCCCGGCACGAAGGAACGTTCATGGTGGCACGCTGGGCGTCCAGAAGGAACACCTGCACGAGACGCGCTAGTCTACGACACATGCATTTCCTGGAGCGCAGTCGACGACGATAGGTCGGAATCAACAGTATACACGTGGCCCAAAATACCATCACGAGTACGGAATCGCAACTACGAGTCGCAACGTAGTTTAGGTAAGCTAAGTGTACTCTGCGTAACTTAGATACTATAGCGTTCACCGATCTGCAAACTGTGCAGTTTCGGCTGCTTTCTTAACGCAAGCGGGGATCATGTTTCCAAATCGCTCGCACAGTCGCGGAGGTATAGACACAGCCATGCAACACACGAAGTGCACGCCGAGATCTGCAGGAGTGTTTGGCCGCGACACAAGAGCGAGATAACAAACAAGCGGGAACACTGCACGTGAGACTATCTCCTTTTTTGGTTCAAGAGAATCCCGCGCGCTCCCGCCTTGTTATTTGCTACGACCATGCAGCTCTGCTTCCCAAACTGTACCGTTTACACTGCCAGATACGAAGTGACAAGCCGATTCGTGGCCAAAATGCGTCGCACAACGCTTACTCGTTTGAGGGCACTACTATTCAAACGGTTTGCGAGGTGCGATCGCGAACAGGACATCACGTGCAGAAGAGGTACGCCGACGCAGTGCGCCAACGCGCCGCAGCAGCCCTGACCTGCCGGCAGAGCTGCCTGAGGCGGTCGGCCTCCTGGCGGGTGCAGTCTCTGCGGACGGCCACCTTGGCCTGCCCCACGTCGCCGTAGAAGTTCTCCGAGCCGGCGTGGAAACACACCATCAGCTGCTGGGCCGACAGCAGGGTGGCGCGCGTGGCCCGCCACACGCTGGACGTGGCCACGCGCCAGAGGTCGGGAGACAGCGAAGGGCCGCCGCTCACCAGCAGGTGCCTGCGGGCAGCAGAGACCAACGAAGCAGATTTGGCGTCGTTGCTTTAACGTGTAACGTTACAACATTACGACAGGGTCAACGTGTAAGGAGAATTGGTCGTTCACCTACAAAGGGACACCCACACGAGTTTCCTTAAAAATAAATAAATAAATAAATAAATAAATAAATAAATAAATAAATAAATAAATAAATAAATAAGCAGGCCTTGTTGATGACGAAAAATTCGTCGTGGTTATTAAGGAACTAAACCTGGGAGCATTAGAGGATCGCGATTGGCATTACTGCCCTACAATCTTGGCTAACGAGGTAGATGGCGCGTTGATGTGCGATGCCGATTAACATGGCGGAACGACGCAGCAGGAGCATTTCCTGCGACCATTGTCCGCTTCCAGTTGCAGACTTCTGCTATATTTTTTAAAATTTATTCATGATACCTTACAGGCCCACCGAAGGGCATTGAGTAAGGGTGTTACAGTTGGTACAAAAAAAGAAAAAATGTAGCATCAAGAACGGCCGGTTAAATAAATATTCCTTCTACGACGCGTGAAACGCAGACATAGAAGAAACGCAGAGAGCGCCTGTCGAAAGTCGGCAAATGAAGGAGCAAATCACTTGCACGTAATTTATCAGGGGGAGATACAATAACGACAAAAAAAGCAAGATAAAACGCCTGAAATCACAACCAGGTCAGCGCACGTGAGCTGAAAAAAGAAAAAAAAACTTGTTACGCCCTGCGATAACGCGAAAAAAGGAAACTTAGTTAAGAAATTACAAAAAATTAACCGAACACACTCCAGTAGCGCTAAACATATAGCAAAATTAACTTTTAAAATTTGCACACCCTTCTGGTTACGACAAACGCGCCAGAGCACAACGGATGCAAACGAAAAGCTAGACTCGCCGTTTCCAAAATAAAAGTGCATGATGAGAGCGCGAAGTGAAGTCGGACGGCGTGTAGAAAATCCTGGAGGGTGGCACGCGGCAAGGTAGCCAAGCGATTTTATCACAGAACCACCGTGCACTTTATACAAGAAATCTCATCACTCCAATACGAACTGTACGAGAATTTAACCGGAACTAAAGGAGGCACAAAGCGGGCTTGCTGTACAATCTTGCCTGCAATAAAATATGAATATCGTGCAACTTAGCTTCTTCTAAAGGTCCCTTCCCCACGGCACATGTTTTACAGAGGTCTCTCTTCGAGCAAGTTCCTTTACACTCTAGCCGCCATTGCGTCTAATAGACGATCGACTGTTTTGGTAGCGCAAAGTAACTGCCGCTATAAAAAAAGAAAAAAAAAAGCGAGACGACTTAGGCTGAAGCTCCAGACGAGGAGACGAGTCCGTGATGCTGCTACTGGGTGTTCGTGACGAATGGCGACTGGACGACATCCAACATGCCATATACTACAGGTTCCACGCAAGACAAATATATAGTATTGACGGTCTTGAGGACACTTTAGTTTCTGGAACTACTACGACACAATGCGAAAAATATCACGAGGGAGGTCTGCGCTCCTTCCCGGCTCTTCATAGTCCATACAGAAAGACAAGAACGACACGCACCTCTTCAAAATGGCGTGCAGCTTTTTTTTTTATTTTATATAACAGCTTCAGACAACTATTTAAAGAATCGCGCCCACCACGCGCTCAGCTATACCACAGAAAAAGACTCGGGGTCGCGGAGAGTCTTCGACAGTACAAATTGGACTGCGTTCTCCTCGTAATCCGCTTTTGCGCCTCTGAAAATCCGCAGCAGATATGAGAGAGCAAAGACAAAAGACAGACTCAAGGCGGTTAGCGGTGAGAGAATGTGGCCGCATGTGTAGGCAGGCGGAGAAGGCGGCGAGGAGCAACGCAATGGTGCCCGACGCGGGCCGCAACGAAGGAAGGATCTCTAAAAGATTTCCACGTGCAAACACACACGGCGCGATCGCTTAAAGACGCCGGCAGGAGGAGTCGCGGACAATCATCCCCAACCACCGACACATATAATCCGACATATCCCCGCCAGAGTTAAGCAGTCAAGAGGCTCTAGCTATTTCGTTTTTTTTTTTTTCTTCATCTCCTTCTTCTTCCTTTCTTTTATTCTTTTCTTTTTCGGGAGAAGTCGCTCCGTGTAGGCGGGATAGCGTAACTCTAGCGGGATACCGTAACCTTCCAGATAAAATCAAAGAAAGAAAAAAAAAGGGGGGGGGGATAATAGGAACGGCGAGAAGACAGTGCGACAGACGAGCAGTAACAATCGCCCACTGAAAAGAGCAGCCCACGGTTTCGCTCAAGCGTTTCGGGGGTCGGGGTCTCGGCGGGGTTTTAGCGCCGCCGCAGCGGTGACGGCGGTCGCAGTGAAACAAGAACGCGCTCTCGCGCGTCGACACGGGAGAATCTTAATCCAATTTGAGAGCCAGCGGGAGACAGTCGGCCAAGTCTCGAGACAGCGTCGAGCACGGTGAACAAAATCACGGTGCGCTGAGACGCGCAGAAGCAGCGGCCGCATTCGGAGAAGCTTTGCCGCAATTATACAGAATCGCCACGTTGTCGTTGTTCATTTTTCTTTCACTACCGTCTTACGGTGGAGAAGGTGGCAGCGACTTTTCTTTTTCTTGATCTTTTTTTTTTATATCGTGTAGACATATCACAAAAGCGCAGGTTATAGGGAAACCGGCACGTACCTCGCCGGCCGGTGAGGCCTCAAATAACGGCTGTTCAAGCAAGCGCGAAAACCACACCACGATGCCGCCAGCAATATTTTCGAATAGATCGAGCTATCGTGTAGCAGCAATCTTATACGACAGGCAGCAATCTTATACGATAGTCTCTGACAGCGAACTGGTTAATGACTAAGAAATACACACTTAAACAATACGTGTCAAGTGCACGAAGCGAAGTGAGAAGCATATATACAGGAGAGGCCAATGCATGATATAGAAATGACGAGGGTCCAGGCGTGGTAAAGGTGCACAACTGCCGCAGCATAACGGTGCCGATAAATCATTCGCAATCAGTTTTCGACAGTGAAAAAATAAATAAACTAACACAGATAATACTGGCAATACGAATAAGCGTTGCACGTCGACTGAAGCCCGGCCGTTAACGCGGTCGCCCATTTGTCGCCACATGCAGTACAAATCACCAGTTCAAGCACGGTCGCCTGTCGGTGTCCTCCACTTCAGCACATACTACAAAGCAACCTGCACCAAGCCATCACAGGGTGTCAACGGCGCTCGATGGTGCAATTCCTTACTTCTCTTTTCAGCAAGCAGTTGGGAATGTTTTAACAGGCGCGCACAGGATTGTCGAAATCGCTTCTATATGGCTAGTAGTACGGGAATGATTTCGACAAACCTGTGCACTCACTCGCACAAGCGAAGGCGGCGCGTCCCAATTAGGTCGCGTGCTCCATGCAAAGGAACTCCAAGTAACGCCCCACACACGTACGAAGCCGGACGCCCGCCTTGCTCAATGCTATACAACACACATATACACGTGCGGCACTTAAACCCGGCACGACAGTTGCAAGCAAGGGGATCAGAGCTCAAACGGCGCATACGTTAACCAAGAGGCCGAAGAGGCACGCGAGGCAAGCAAGCGAACTCGGACTTCCGCATGCTTCCTCTTAGAACGGGGGGAAGGGAGGGGGGGGGGGAGCAGAGAACGTCCCGCGCAATACTGCATGTGTCGCAGCAGGCACGC
This sequence comes from Dermacentor andersoni, assembly GCF_023375885.2. Lineage (NCBI taxonomy): Eukaryota > Metazoa > Arthropoda > Arachnida > Ixodida > Ixodidae > Dermacentor > Dermacentor andersoni. The sequence continues at coordinate 40,577,405 of NC_092819.1, read as the reverse complement.
AGCTGTCCACGTCACCGCTAATGGGGCGCGGTGAAAAATGAAGCCGGACCCGAAGACTAATTTCGCGGAACGAATGGAGCAGGAGGGAGGGGGGGGGGGGGGGCGGACAAAGCGAGCATGCATGCATGCCAACTGGACACGATGCGCGCGCTACCGGCCAGTGGCGAGCGCGACACGTGGTCACTCACTCCCCGGCGGCATATATATACTGTACCCGCCCGCGCTGTTCGCCTCCTCTTTACTGTTGCCTCGGACTCAGGGACTCGGGGGGCTGGACGCGAAGAACACGACGAAAAAAGGGTTGACCAGCGCCGTCGGGATTTCGCGCGCTTAGAACTCTTCCGCACTTTATCATTTGTCTTGTGCTTCGCACTTGCATCAGCCCCGAGTCCGCGCTCTACAGCTGAGTGCGCGCGGCAAACGCGGCGGGCGCGCGTAGAACCAAAGAGAGCATGAGAATTTAATAAGCGACTCGGGAGGGACGCGGCAGTTGCGCGAAGCAAATTGAGCGCGGGTTGAGAAGCTCGCGCAGGGCTGGGGAAATGCTGGAGGGGGGATGGGGGAGGGCTGCAGAATAGCGGCTAGGCGTTAAGGAGCCAAAGCGGTAAGGAGTTTATAGAGAAACGCGAAGACTCGGTGTATTGCAGGCAAAAGACACGCGGGTTCGGTACGTTTGTGCAACAACGTCCTGCTTGGCGCACTCGTCGAGATGGAAATCAACGCTTGGAAGAGAAGCCACGAGAAAGGCAACTGTGACGGCAGCATTGTTCGCAGCCTTCATTTCGCTTGATGCAACCTACGACCGCATGCACGATCGACAATGGTATACGTTCGACAGACGGTGCCTAGTTTCTCTGATGATTTTTAAGCCCTATAACCAGAGATGACGTCAAACTCTTTTATGTGTTAAAAGTCGGTGATGCGAGGAAGGCACACGTGCGTATGAATCGCGCAATCGGATACGTATGGGGTGGCATTAAGGAATGGCGTGGTAGCTGTTCCAACAGATACTTAAGAAACCAGACTGATAACGTGCGATCCAAATGTAGTCAGAAATCTTGACGACTCGCATATATGACAAAGAAACGAAAACTTTAGGTGAATAATTGAACATGGTGCTTTGCGAAATCACTGACAACTTTTGTTCGAGCGAAGTTTAAGAACACTTGCAGCTGCTATGACATCAAGGATCGACAGAAGCTGACAGACAACGTCATGATAAGCCACAAGTTTCTGCGTACTCTTCCAGAAAGCAGACATCCAGAACGCGCGAATTCAAAATCGCGAAAGAACCATACCACTTTGTGAAACGTCCGTGTCAGCACAACAAACTTTGGTCAAGAAGAAAACAATAGTGATAACAACCACATGACAACGGCCAGAAATTTCCGATGACCAGGACGCTAAAGCGAGCCTAAACAACGCTTCGACCTTTGCCTGGTTCCAAATAATGTAAGATGGCTTAATGCTACAATATCGATTCAATTAACAAAAATAACCGCCGACGCTGTACCCATTCCTCACGATCTGAAACGCAGGAAGCGACGGGCACAAGTTAGGGAAACGCGGTCTCATTTATCTCGGCGCCGACGTCGCAAGGGACGCTGCGACCGATGGAACTCTCGCGCCAAACCTGTGTTTAGAACAAAAGTCGCGAGCCCTCAAAATACTTGGCGAGCCCGAACGCGCGACGACGACTCTCGGGTCTCAAATTCGCTCGCCACAACCCCGCTGCCTAAAACGCACGATAGCCTCCCCCCCTCATCTATAGCGGCGCGTCTTCTCCCGACCCCACCATCCAACTTCACTCCGCGCAACCCATTCGTCCCCGCGCGACCCCTTCAAACAACACCCCCAAACACAAACAACCACGGACTCAGCAAGCTCCCGCGAATCGATCTTCGAGTGGCGGCGCATCCCGCAGTTCGGAGCGATGCGTGAACACGCGGTGCGAACAATCGCAATGCTCGCGACGAAGGAAGAAGTCGGGGGAACAGGGGCGGTGCGTTACCATTGCAAAGAGAGAGCGCGCGAGGGAAACGCTTCCGTGCCCCGAGGAAGGATGCAAGGGTTCACAAGTTCCCATGCGAATAAAGAGGATGCCGAGGAGGGAGAGAGAGAGAACGGGCAAGGCGGCGTCGAGTTGGAAGAAAGCCATAACTCGCGCGCATCCACGCCGAAAACGTTCAAATTGTTCCTCCCCCCAAACGGAAGGGGGCGCACGCGGCGCCGCAGAAAACGTCCAATTAGTTCTTTCTCTTCTTGGCTCTCACACACTCGTGCCGTGGCTACCCGTTTAAAGGGCGTTCGTTCGCCTATATATCCCCCCTCCCCCCCCCCCCCCTTATGATCATCTGTCCCTGGTCTTCTTCCCGCATACTTTGCCCAGCCTCTCGCTACTCCCTCCTCAAGTATACTAAAACAATCCCAACGGACGCTGGCGTCAGAGCTCTCTCCCTCCTTTATTTCCTATTACCCGCGAAATGGCGCTTCGAAAACCAAGCGCAGTCAGCAACGGTCCGCGGAAGGCAAAAAGGAGTCGGAGGCGAAAGGGCTACAGGACGCGAAAGGCGACAAAGGAAGGAGGAGGGTTTCTCGCGCTGAGCGTTTTAGAGCACGCGTTCGCAAGTAAGGGTGCGACACGAGCCCCGCAACTTTTCCGGGCTATTATGCGCCATCACTTCTCGATGCTCTTTTAACGACAGCCGTGAGCGTGCGACGATCGACAAAACAACAACAAGCCACGGCGGCCTGGTTTCGGTCGTCTATTCTGCGGACGCATTTTTCCTTTCAAAAGCGCACGTCCCCGTATAGCATCACGAAAGCTATATAACGTCGTTCGTCGTGTGCGGGCGGCGAAGACGAGAATTTGGCTTTTAGGCCGGCGAAATGGGCGTGTTATAGCCGCACTGCGGCTTACACGCTAAACAGCGCGGTCACGTTCCGCCGTGGGAGCCGGAGCTGTAGCTGTTTCCGTCACTTGTCGGTATGGGCGTCAGTTTTGCTGCTCGTTTTCCCCGCCTCACCGCTAACGCCGCCATCGCTGTTGTTGCTGGTGCAGCGGTGCTGCTTTTATCCAAAGCGTTTCTCGAACGCCTCGTTAAAGGCGCGCCCTGCGCGAGATGGAAATAAATCTATGCACGCGGTTCGACGGGTTTTCACGCTCGTTCCTGGCGAAAACTGAGGCGCGAATAGACGTACGAGCTCGCACCACCGTGCTTACCTCCCCGCCCCTCCACGCTCCCACTATAGCTGTGGCGTTCCTTATACAGCTTGAGAATTAAGCACAAACCACCCTGTCTTTATTCTGCCGCTTTTCATTGTTATCATAGCGCCGGGGCCTTAGTTTTCACCCAGGAGAAATGTTATGGCTGTCCATGGCGATTACCAGTGGATTCCATATAGCCGCGTACACTAAGCCCGTGGGTATTGCTCGAGCAATATAATATAGCGTATTATTGTGTCTTCAGACAGTCACTTGCTTGAAGCGACATTTTGCTTCCCAGGATATTCATTAAAAAAACGCGATAATTATCAGAACTGTCTCTATGGCATTTTTCATAATGCATTCTTACGTTCGTGTACAGTGGTTAAAAGTACACAAAAAGCTTCAAAAGCATACTATCTAGCGCCAGGAGGTCCCACATATTTCATAACGTTCAACTTCACGGTTATCATTTTTCCCCCGCTTCATTTGACACAGACTTCTGTAAAAAGCCAGCCAAGAAAAAAAGAATGAAAGAAAAATAAAACCAGCCGCGCGATGGCTGCAGAACCCGTTAAATGACTGCGATCCCTTGCTTCGCGGAATGGCGAAGAGAGGACGCCGCACGGCTTCGCGGGCTACGTACAACGCACCGAAAACTTCGCCCCTTTGGCAGCGCCATAGGAGTCGCGAACGAACAAAAGTTAGCAAAGTTCGAACCGGCTTAATTGAGACTCATGGATCACGCCGCCATCCCCGGCAACGAAGTCTGCCCGGTGGACCCACGCGGTGTGCCGCAGAGTGTGGCCAAATTGGGCAACGCGGAGCCAACGTCGACAGCGACGGAGCTCCCAAAGGACGAACGGCAAACAACACCGGCGTTAAACCAACCCACCGGACAGCCGCCGGCGGTGATGTTGCGGAGTTCGGCCGAAATGCGAGCTGAGGCGAACGGAAAACTTAGTCTCCGAGTTGAAAAAGAAAACTTCCCCAACTGGGAAGAGTGCTCCACTGTTGGCTCCACCAGCCGAGCGGACGCTTCGCCGATGTTCTGCATCGACATGTTCGGAGTTGTGTTATGTTTTTCAGAAAACGTTTTTATTTAGTCATACACGAAGCGTATGCACAGCTTGGTGGTTGAGGATGCTCTGCTGGTTTGAATCGCTGAAGCAATCGACGCTCTGCGGCTCTGCCCATGGGTTCAGGTTAGCGGATGCGATCGCTATAGGGTCACGGCGGCCTGAGCGGGCGAGGACGGGGCTGGCACCTCAGCGGTCCTAATCAGATAAAGCGATGCGGCTCAAAAAAAAAAAAAAAGCTTTAAATCTAAGGTTTTACGTACCGAAACTACGATCCGATTACGACGCACGCCGTATAGTGGGGCACTGCGGATTAACTTTGACCACCTGGGGTTCTGTGACGTGCAACTAAACTAAGTACACGAGGGGCGTTTTAGCTTTACGTTCCCATCGAAATGAGGCAGCAGCCGCCGCCGCGATCGAACCCCAGACCTCGATCTCAGCCTCGCAACACCCTAGCCACTGCGCTATACAGCGTCGGGTGCGATATCAGCTCGCAGTGGAGGGGCACAGCAAGTTCGGCATGTATAAGACTACAGGGAGAGACAAGACTTTTGGATGGAGGGGCCTCAATCGAGGGTGCGCGTTGGCCGTTGTATAAATGCGCGCGTGCGTGGATGGCCACGAGCCGGCACACATCGCGATGCATACAGGAGCGCGCATAACAACGTTAACACTCCATTTCAAAGCAACGCTAAAAGCAGTTTCTAAATTGGGGCAAATTTGGTTGATTACGTTTTGACAAGGCAGCCCAGCCCGCATGCTGTTTGCTTAGATAAAAAGACGACTTCCTGGAAAAATAAAATAAAAAGTCAGGATTGAATTTTCGCGCCCAAGATAACGGCGCCTATGACGCAGTAGCTGCGTGAACGCCGTCATTTTGCAGTGCTCAGGTTTCTTTTTTAAGTGTCCTGTGTTGTCTGTGCAAGAAAAGCATGCAATTTCAGATGTGCCAGGGTAACTTGCCACTCGTCCACAAGTAGTTAAGGTTAGGAAATTGGAAGAAGGCGACCAGAGAAAGAGATTGCAACGCTGTGCATGTTCTGCGTCATTCCTATAGCCAAATATCATTAAAATAAAATCAATTTACGGCTGTCACAGACACGGAAGTAGCGGTTGACACGATAGAAGGATCGGGAGAGGGCCTATCCTTTCAGTGGTCTGTGAACTCGTCCTCTCCCCCTATATAAGGGCCCTTTATCTATACCTTTATATGCAGCACAGATTTGCTTTTACGGAGACTTTCCGCTGTCGATTTTGCCAGCTTTAGAAACTTATGTGATCGAATAAACTTGATCGAATCGAGCGCCCGTCTGTTTTCCCATCAGAAGTATACGTGGGCGGCTTTGTTTGCGGTGTATATATATATATATATATATATGGCATCTTGCGCAGCCAGAAGAAGGCGGCGCACCACAATTTTTTCGTCAGTCGCATTTTTGAGATCTTGCGGCACCCCATATTTCAACAACTCAACAAAAGAGAGATCCATTTCGCGTAGAACTTGATGCAGAATTCGTAAAATCGTGGAACGAGCTCCAATTCGTAAACGTTAGAAAAAAAATCGTGAGACTTGGCAGGTATAAGTTCCAATTCGCGTCCATGTATTACGAGGTACACGGTGATTGATTTATTACAATTATTAATTAATTAAATTCTGGGGCTTTACCAGCCAAGAACACGATACGATTACGAGGCACGTCGTAGCGGGGCACTTCGGATTAATTTTCATCACCTGGGTGCGTTCTTTAACCCCCACCCATTCCATGGCACACGGGTGTTATTTTTTAATTTTGCACCCCTTCGAAATGCGGCCGCCGCGGGGCCGGCATTTGATCCCGCGACCTCTGGGATTAGCGGCGCAACACCAAAGCCACTACACCCCCTGGGTGGATAATTTACGACAGACAACGAATCTCACTAAGGCTGAAAGTTGAGCGTGTTGGTTGGTGTGAGGTCATGATGCAGAAAACAGCGCGAAAATTAGGACACGAACACGAACTGATTGAATGCAACGCTTTCGTCATCCAGTATCTTTCTTCTTGTCCGTGTCCTGTTAGTCACATAATCTTTCGCGCACACAGCTCTGTATAGGCACGTTTCGCCTGCGACGACAAAAATTTGTCAAAATAATTTACTACACCATCATCGTACGAACGTTACATTTAAATGACAACACTCACTTTGCGAACACTCCAAGTTCGCTTGGGAAAAGAAAGAAGAAGAAAAAAATCGCTTACCCTACCAAATTTGATCGACGTCAAGCTACGGTTTCTTTGACATTAAATCTTGTTTCACTGGAGGTTATATAGGAGCGAAAGAAGCACGAAACGATCGATATGCGACTATAGTAATCAGGCGAAGCCCGTTAACGTTTTCTCAGGATGTATAAACAACCCTCCTAAAGTTGCTGATGAAAAAAAAAATGAAGTCAGGAGAAAGCGGGGCGAGGTATTTAAGAAAATACAGAACAGAAAAGCGCACGCACGCACGCACACACGCACGCACGCACGGACGGACCTCATATCACGAAAAAAAAAAAAAAAAGAACGAAAGACCTGCCCCACAGGCGCCACATGCACCCGCTAGCCACGTCCTGCGAGACCAACGGGTAAGCACGTACGGCTGCCTCCGAGAACCGGGGAGAGATATATAGTACCCCCCCCCCCCCCCCCCACACACACCGCGACACAAGGCAAGGGAGCGCGCGCGGAATCGGGGAAACGAAGAAAGCGAGCGGCGCTCGCGATAAAATCGTAATTAACGGAGCATTAATTACGCATTCCAAAGCGGGCCAAAGCGCGTTAAGAAAGCTGATGCGTCCCTGACGCCAAGCGAGATATAGAAAGAAAAAAAATGAGAGAGAGGGAGAGAGAAAGAAAAACAAAGGGGGAAAAAGGGAACCAAACGGTGGCGACTTGCGAGCGATGGGGTGGTGAGTCAAGCATCGTTAGTGACGTTGCCAAATTTGCGCGTCCCAAACGCTCATCCCACCCTGAGCAGGATTCCCCCCCCCCCCCCCCCCCATTTTGTTAATTCCTGCACGGCTCTGCCTCCCCCCGGTCCGCTATTATTTCTCTTTATCGCAGTTACAAAGAGAAGCGGTGCATGTCGTGCATTCACGGCAGGGAATCAGGCAAAGAAAGGATTGCACAAGAGAAGGGGGCGAAGGAGAAATTGGTCTCGCGAAAATGCGTAGTGCCCAAAGGAAAGAAGATGAGAGAAAGAGGGAGAAAGATTTTAAGAGAAACATTGCGAACCAACACCTGAAGACTACAAGAAGAGCGCGCAGAGGGCCCAATGTTTCGGGAGCACAAACATGGGTCGGCATTAACGCAAACGACAAGACCAATTAACGACAAGAAATGCATACGAAACAGGAGGTACACAGAGAGCGTGGCAGCGGGTGTTAAAGGAACGAGAAAACAAGCAAACGAGAAACAGTGAGCACTCCCACTGCCCTATTGAAGACTGCGTCGTAAAGTAAACAAAAGGTGAAGAGACTTCGAAGAAACAAAGCTTGTACTTGGTAATGACATACAATAATTAGCTTTTGTTTCACGACTCATATTTTCGCTTTTTTAAGAGCCAATGCATGTTATGCCACTTCTCTTGTTTAGGCCGAACAAGAGAGTTGCACTGCACGCCTACCCGTGCTGTTACTTTCTATCTCATAAATTTATTTTGTGGCCGAAATAAATATGTGAAGGAGGTTCCGTAGCCATGGACTGTGCAACATTATTCACGAACCTCTCATCATTATATTTCGCTCGTCCTCGATATTTTGCGAAGTGTGGCTAACGATTGAAAGAACTCGATCGGCCCCATTTCTCACTTATAACCTCTGTTTACAGATATATAGCAGCATAAACGAGAGTGAAGGCACATATTTTAACCAGGTAAGCGTCTGGTTGGCCACCGTACGCAGGCGGAAGGGAACAGGGCGAACGGAAAAAAATGTCGCAGTCTCGCCCTAAAGGCGAAGCATCGATAACTAAAGCAAATAATTGTACAATTACACAAAGAATGGTTCCTAGTTCTATCGGACGTATAAATTAAAGTAAGCATTCGCTTACTAATTAAATTAACAGGCATGGTGTATTGCGCGCACAAACAAACATGCATAGATCTCACTCGATGACCACGAAGGATCGCTGAATAGATCTCACTCGATGACCGCGAAGGATCGCTGAATAGATCTCACTCGATGACTGTGAAGACTCGCTGCCACAACGCTGGCGTGATGGAGAGCGTTGGCAGCGGGGAGCGAACGGCTTCGTGCTGCCGCTCGCTTCATCGCGCCTCTGAAACTTAGATTACGCAACCTCCACACTAAGCACACGGAAAGACAGTGCGCGTGAAGCCACGAGTCATCTTCGCTCGCCCAAACTTTGCACCCGCTGCAAATTTCTTCTAAGATACGGCTAGCGGCCCGGTGTGCGCATAGCCGCGCGGACACCCACGTGCAGCCACGGCCCGGCTATACAAGAGGATGTGCGCTCTCCTGCCCTGGGGCGTGCTTGATCACGTGACCTCTAACACAGGATGCATGGGAAGACGGCGCGCGTCAAGCAACCATCCTTCTCTGCTCACCCTCGCACTCTTTTCCCGTGAATGCATTAGACGTTGATTGTCCTTGTATAAAGAATCCATGAAAGCTATCTACGGCAAACCGGAGCAGTGCGATGCAAGACGTTTAAATCACACACTAATCAATTAAAGGCCGACACACCATTAATAAGCAGACAGGGAGAGGGAAAGAGAAGGCATCAAAAGGGGTGAGAAAAGTAAGGCGTCGCACGCGACAGCAGATAGGAAAAGAGTGAAGAGTCCAAAATCTCTTCGCCTCGCCTCGAAACCAAATACATAAGCGAGTCACGTGGCCTGTCGTCTTCCCGTCCACACACTCGCGAGCATGTGAAAGGGAAGCCCAAGAACCAACCAGCGCGGCGGTTCTTTTTTCCCCCCGAGTAATTAATCGTCCCGAAGCGGCGGCCGCGGCGACGGACGAGACGACGTCAAGAGATTGTTTCCACCGAAGCGCGGGCAATCTAGCCATTGCTGATTAGCATTCGGAGAAAACATTCGAGTGCGAAGCGCGGGCAGCGGACAGAAGGAGAGAGCGCAGCACCCGCCGAAACCGCTCGCTTGGTCTGGTCCGAGATAAACAGCGCCCTCTATCTCCTGTCCCCTCCGATTCGCTTTCTTTCACGTCTTTCTCTAATGTATACGTGGGAACAAAGGAAGGCGACAACGCACAAACCAGACAGAATGACTAATCATCGTTTCTTTTTTTCTTTCTCGGAGGATATCAGCGCCTTCCCTTCTCTGAGGGGCCGGCGAATAGTACTGCAGGCGAAGTGGGCATCAAGTGGGGAGGGTGTCATACCGGAAGCGGCGTTTACAATACGAGAAGACAAAAAGAAAAAGGGACATAAGCACCGATTAAAAGCGAAGCGGAATTTACACTATCAGGAAGATGAGAAGAGCGAAGGAGGCCCTGGACAGTGCGAAAAACGAAGTCAGAACTTTAAGCTTCAAACGCGCACGCGGACACCAGACGTGAAAGTACGCAAGGGTGGATAGACCGCGAAACGCGGTTCTCGTATCGATCACGCTCGACAAAAATAAACAAATCGCAAAGAAACAGAGAAAAGCAACAAAAGGAGACCGCGAAAAGGAATCAATCAGTTCCCGAAGGTGGCTTAAGAGAAGAGGTCGCCGAGATAAAAATTTAATTACGCGCGAGCTGGCCCGCGAAATGCACTGTTCCCTTCCTACACGAGGCTCTCGAGCCAATTTCTCTGGGCGCGAACGAAAACCGAATTACGTGCAATAAAGAAACCTGTTCAACTTTCGACGGCGCAAGCTACATAGGCGTGTGACGTGCAGCGAATATGTGAATGAAGGAAGATGCAAGCTTGACTGCAGCGGCAGCTTAATTAATGCGAATGGCGCGTAACAAACTGAAAACATTATTACCAAGAAAGATGTAGATAAAGACTTAGAGAAAAGTAAATATTGAGAGTTGTTTACTCAAAGCGCGACCCGTCCATTTCACTGGCTCACAAGCTAGTCAACGTCAACTACAAAAAGAAAAAGAAAGGAAGAAAAAGATGCCTGACGGTCGCAAAAAAAAAAAAGGGGGGGGGGTTGATATAGAAAGAAGAAATAATAGACAGATATATGCATATGTTAACTGCACAGTGTAGCCGTCCGCGTGCAAACTGAAATCCCAATAGCCAGAACATCGCTCAGCATGATGTGGCAGAGAGAACTACGAAAACCACGTCTACAACTCGTACAAGTTGTGACGGTGGTGTTGCGTACACCTAAAGACGCGCAACACTACTACGATTAGATGACACCTTCTGGCGCATATCGCATCCATCGCTCACTTCCTTCACTGCAGACGGTGCCAACGGCGCAAAACTCAAGATACGAGCTTTAAAAAGCTACTACTACAAATACGCCTCAATGGCAGGTCCATACCGTAGTAAGCGCGGCAGTATGGTATGGTATGAATAACTTTATTTAGGTCCTGAGGGATCAGTCTGGGACTAATGCGGGCAGCTCCCACGTCGGTACAGAGAGGCCGAGCCCCTCTGCCGTCACACGGGCACTGCTCGCAACGCAATAAACCAGGTAAGAGGCGCGTAAGTGCCAGCTGGGATAGAAGACGAAGAAGTCGCGTGGCGGAGAGCACGAGCAGAACGCGCACTGCCGAACATTCGAAACCCCTCAGTTCAGCAGCGGCGTCGCAGTCTGGATGCTCTGGAAGCCTAGGCGGTACTCCAGACGACTGAAGTTCCCGAAACAACCATCGCGTTCGAAGCATTTCTACCGTGTCGCACTGCACCCCCAACTCGACCGGCATCGGCCGCAGAATCGTGAGCGCGATGGAACCCGAGGTGCGGGCGCATGTCAACCTGCCGGTGGTGCTGGTCAACCGCGAGGGCCTGTACGTGATCATCGCCGTGCTGGGCGTCTCCATCCTGGGATGCGCCTGCGTCCTCACGTACTCCTTCACCAACTACAGCAAGCTGAAGCGGAACGCCGAAGAGGTGCGCAACTACGTCGCGGCACCCTCTGGCGCCGCCAAGGTGGCCGCTGTCCAGAAGAGCGACGGTTTCGTTAGGCCTACTCAAGCTGGTGGTTATAGGATGGGCGACGCACCCTCATCATACGTGAGCCCCAGGGGTCCGGTGAATGCTGGCAACGAGGTCAGTATGGACCTGGAAAGGCAGCGTGCTGCAGATAGGAACAGACGCGACGCCTTTTCCGTGGGCCGAAACGCCAGCGACCCTTTCCCTGTGATCGCCCGGCAGGAGGCATCTGGGGCAGCGATGGGCACGCTTCAAGTCCGCGGTAAAGACGGCGACACGTCAGCTGCAGTGGCCACAGCCAGCACGGTGGGCGACGCGGCGGTCTACTCCATCATGGCCGGCAGCGTGAGCCAGGGGACAAAGCGGAGCAATTTCGCCGAAGCTAATTGAGCAAGGCAGGCGAACACCGGGAGGAGCTCAGGACTAAGCCTCGGATGACGAGAAAGGGCCTCGGGATTGTAGACACTTGTCTGAAGTGTGTATACTTATGTCTAAATTGAATCGTATTAAACATGATACAGAGTCGGAATCTTGGCTTAAACTAACAGTACATTCCGGATGCCTCTCGACGCATGAGCGTGCGCAAGGGACAAAACTAAGTGCAACGTTTCCGCTCAGGCCGCTCACGTTTACGCTAAAGCCCCTTCTTTACAGCGGGAGTAGTATGGAGGGGCTTTAGTTAACGTGTCCGCCCGTCCGTCAAAACGCCCAGCTCGCCTGCGTTTACTGGAATACCGTACACGCACGGCACCGGCGAGGCGGCTAGCGGAGAGGTTGAAAGGCTTCGCGCGCTAGCTCCAAGACACCGAAAGTAGGCGACACGACGTCACATGACGCGGAGCCAGTGAAGGCGGAGCTTAGCCCCGATCACTAGGCGAACGAGTTGAGGTGGAAAGGTTACGAAGGCTTGTAATCATCCGTAGCGCTCCTAATACCAGACGCATCACTTAAATTGTGGCACGAATGTTTTATTGCGATAGCAATTATATGGACACTCCAGGCGGATTTCTGCCATCGCCTTCACCGTGAGGTTCCGTATAAGTGAAAGCTTGTGAGGGTGAGCCGGCAAACGCGGTTCAATCTCGCGTGCGCGAGCGAGGAACACGGCCCGGATGCATGCCCTCTCCTGTGGCGCGTGAGGCAATGGGGGTCAGGCGAGGGATGAGGGGCGTTCTTCTCCGGCGGCTGCTACGGTGCTTCGAAGTCCTCCTTGCCCGCCGCTCCGTACAGAGTGGACACAACCGCGGCGTATATAACGGCGTTGGCCACACGAATCGCGGACGCCGTAGTAGACGCCTTTGGCGGAAGCCGTAGGGACGCGTTGCTGGCGCTCGGGTGTCTTGAAAGCGGTCTGTGACGTGGCTAAAGTGCGCGCCCGCGCGGGCCTCATCTTGAAAGCTATCTGCGATGTTTGCCGAGTGCGCGTAGTGCCGGCAGCTTCGTATGCGCTGTGCTTTCGACGTTTCGTACGCGTTGAAACGGAAGATGCACGGAGGTCAAATGGCTCGCGGCTGCTGCCGCGATTCCTATATGTCCAGCGTTTTCACACAGTTTCCGCTGTCATGGAGCGATGTGTGCTCGTGTTTACCTGTGCGCGCGCGACACCGTGCTGGTTAATTTAGTTAAAACACGTTGACGGCCTAGTTGGTTTCAATCCATGGTAGAATGTGTAAGCGCGACTGAACAAGGACGTAGAAAGAAGCAGACACACAAAGCGCTGTCTCCGTGTGTCTGTTTCTTTTTACGTTCTCGTTGAGAAACGCTTACGCATTCTATCATTGTTAATTTAGTTAGTAAGCGAATGTTTACAAGTTTATATGGCCGTTAAAACTACTATCTTTACTTCGTATACAGCTATCTACTAATTTGCTATCGAAATCGGTGCTCCGCCTTTCGGGTGGAACTGCGAATGTTTTTCTTTTGCTGTACCCTATGCGTCTACAAAACTTGTACAAACCGCTTCAGGGACCATTTAATTAAAGGCGCAGATACCAACTCGGCGTAACGCGGACGTGCGCCACGCGCGGCGCAGTACGCTTCGCCGGCGAAAATGAAATCAGCGTGACCGGCGCGGCTTGGCGCACGAACATGTCCTATCTTACGTCAGAGCCTCTAGACCAGAGTACGTCGTGCGCTAGCTCGACTGGTCGGCAGCATACTGGCTTACAGTTAAGGTGCGCTGAAGCGAGAGTGCCGAGTCTGCATCAAATGCAAAAGCGCTCACTCGCCGCGCACATGCGCGCGTGCGTTGTGGCAACAGCTGATCGCTGCTGCGGACCGCGTTCAACACGCCGAATTAAACGGGGGGCAAATTTTAAGTGATCCTGGCGGGAAGGAAGCTTCAACACGCGGAGGAGAGAAAAGGGAGGGGGTTTCGTAGGAGATAACGAAACTGGATTGGCGAGAACTTCCCCTTGCGGTGTGGATTCACAACAGCCCACGCCGCCACGTTGTGAAGCCACAGCATAAGGTGAAAGTCACGCTGCTGTGAAGCCACCCCTCAAGGAGAAATTCCCACATAATCCGCACGCCGTCTTTACTGTTAACTTTTTCGAATTATCGATGTGGGTTATACACGTTAAAATATGGCACTGCTTCACCTACCACATTAGCTGATACAATTTGCGCTGCCGTTTAAAAATCGGTATCGCCGGAAATGTGGCGCTGCTGCTGCCATATTAAAACAGTAACTGAGTCTATTAGCCTCGAATACAAGGCGGGGCGTGACCTCGAGGCTAATGATTCTGGGAAACAACCTCGCCTTATATTCGAATAAATACGGTATTGCTCTAAGGAAGCAGCATAAAAAAAAAGAAGGAAGCCTTGACAGCGAGCGCACTGAGGCACGCAGCCTTCATTCCCGTGAAGGAAGACTGCCTCGTTCGTTTCACGGTGAGACAGGAAAGGGGTGAGGCCCAATGCAGTCAAATTTCCGTTAGACAGAGGAACAATAATAGCAACAGGGTAAGTCTGGGGAATGCCTAACGGAAAGGCATAAACGTCTATTAGAGGTAAGGAGAAAGAAGTAACCAGTCGGAGGCTTCCACCCGTTTCTTTGCACAGCGTACAACAGTACAGGGTAGATAGAGAGGTTGAAAAATGGCAGACAGTAATGGGATTCCCTGAGAATAGAGAGCAGACGACGACAGCAGCTAGGACGGATAAGGCGGAGGCGCGGGGACGTCGACAAGCAAAAAGGAAAGGCACGCAAAATAGGTCTTGGCAGAGGAAATGGAAACACGGTCAACAGTGTGAGATTGAAAATTTAAGGCAGAAAAAGGGCAACTGTTAGAACTAAAATCAACAAAGCGCAGGAGATGCCTCTGTGAAGAGTGAGCTTTACGTGCTGATGCGAATTAAAGTACACCGGGCTTTTCCTATGGAGCAAAGATTCTGTCGACGAAATCCTGCCAGCGGTCATCAGACCTGCTCAGAAATCCCACGGTCAGAATAAAGCAGTAAGGCATCGAAGATGCACAAGATTAATTCAAGAAACTCAAGCAAGCATTTTATGCAACTGAACGGGTTTTGTTATGAAGCACTTAGCGGATGGGCGTGGGTTTAATGGGTGTTTTCATTTGGAAGCAGACTAGAAGGAAAGGGAAGCTTCTAAAGCTTAACCACATTAATTAATTAATTCATTCATTCATTCATGCAGCTGCCCAAGTGCAACTACAGATAACAAGAAAGCTACGAAATGCAACTTTATGTAATAATTTGCCTGTCTTTTATTGCTTTTTGATTTGCTAAACACATACAACTGAACTTTCATGGATGTTGTGGTCCACAAGAAGCCCACTCAAGTGACTGATGGGTAACTTTTGTAATCTTTAATATGCTTCTTCTTTCTTTAAAATTTTATGTAAATTCCCATGAACGTCATTAGCTGATACCGTAATTTCACCAATAAAACAACATTGTATTTTGTGAAATGAAAGCTTGAAAAAGTGCCTGGTGCTTTCAGAACCATGCTTCAGATACCACACGATAAACTCACCCTATTTCGCAATTTAAGAAGCTACGAATTCAACCACGAAGCAGTGATGATTTCAGGAAAAGCTGGCGTCTTTATGTTTCAAAGAGAATTCACATTGCATGTATATGCTATTCTAACGGATCATGCATGACGCTGTGACAAAGTCCAACGTTAGGCTCCCAGTTATGGTCACAATATGCACAGTCATTTATCATTATAATCGTAAAGCTTTTTCTCTAAGTTTGTTTCTTGATGCATAGTTAGTGGCTACCAAAATTTTCAGCAAAGGAATACGTAAACCAACAACACCACACTTAGGTTTAATTTAGCATGTGTTACAGTTCACATTTTCCTGTTTGTATATGAATTTATGGCAAAGCTAGACTTAGCAAAGAAAAAAATGAAAAAAATTATTGACTTGCACTCTCACCTGATGCAAGTTTTAGATGAGCTCCAGACACCTTGTCAATGTTCTTCACAAGTAAATGGTGCAGATATCGCTTGATCAATAATGCAAGAATATTCCACTCGTGACAACAAGTAACGTTGCTGCTGCGATTTCTATTTGTTGTACCTTATTTTGATTTATGGATAATATTGCACTTTGCAGATGATAGTAAACTTGTAGGGGTCTCTACAAGTTAAAGGTTATCAGATAACGCTGATTCACATACATGCATGCCACTTATATTGTTTTGCAAAAGCATTCACTTAACTTTTTTGTTACAAGGCCTTTTCAAATCGATCACCGGTGATCGACGCTTTATATTGCCAATTTTGACATATTGGAGCCATTTCTTATCCACTTCAGGCCATTCAGTAGTTAGCACAAGCACTGCACTTTCAGAATCAGTTTAAATTTTTGCGCTCCAGCGATGTTGTAATTTTGGACGGGCCTTTTGCGAACTAACGCACGCATGTTGTAGCAAAAAGAGGCATGGCTGTCTTCTTCTGTCGCGCTCGAGAAAAAGCATGCTGCTCACAATCACGCCACACTAGCACCAAAATTTTGCAATCAAATGACCCCCAGCAAGTCACAAATTAAATTATATTGCTGGCTTTGAGTGCTGAGTGGTGATAATTAACTGAAAATAATGCCACCTGTTCCCTATTGAGCTTTGGTTTGGAGTCCGAGTCGTTTTATTCCGCTGAAGTGTATTTCTGCAGGTCCGCCACATGTCTAACATGTGGACCTGGCTTTTGCAATCAGTTTCCAAGAGTTTTGGTGCACATTTATCGAAAGTCGCTCCCATAGCGTCGTCCAGCATGGCTGCGTCGTGAGGAAACGTCCTGCTCGAAACTATGCTGCACCCGCACTTGAATTTAGTGATGAGGACTCAAGTTACGATTCCGAAGATGACAGCAAAGCAGATTCAAGCTCTGATGGCAACAATGTTTTGAGTCAGCATGGGACATCCGCAGCTGCTCACCGGTAAGTTTCCTATACGACCTTGAGCGGTCTCCTCCCTTGTGCACACTTATCTGCTGATCCTTTTGCAGGATTTGAGAGCTCTATTGATTATCTTCAAAGTGCATACTTTGCTTGGTTACAATGTGTTGCCATCGGCAGCAAAGAAATTTCCGTTCATGTCAAGAAGGCCGCCCATAGCACATCTCGGCACAGCACTACAGATCAGTGCAAGACAGTTTACAACGGTGTGGGATTGCTTTCTACTCTTCTTCTCTGCAGAGGCGATAAAGATAATCTGCAAAAATGCAAACAGATATGCTTGTATGCATACTCTTGTAGTTGCCCAGCTACGCTGAGAGTGTAGCTGGGCATCGGACTTCTCATCGGACCATCCTCAGAAGATTACGAAGATGAGGAACTACAAGATGTGTTACGAGTACTGCAAAGTTCAACAAAAACCAGACGTATTGTGGGAAAAGTGTTGAGTGCTCCTATGCTTCACAAAATCCAGGAAATGCTTGACTGCATGGCATGAGCAATGAACTGGCCTTAATTTCTTTTTTTGTACCCGAAGAACAGCAGTATACTGAGCATTTATTTTTTCAGACACTATTGCTGGGTTATTTAATATTTCAAATGTATATTCTGAATTTCCTTTGATATTAATGTTTTTGTAGATATCATGTTCTTTTATTGTTTTTATCAACTGGCAGCAAAAATGGCACTTTCTAGAATTTTTATGTTCTACCTAATGCATTTTTTTGGCAACGTTTGTTTTTCGAAAGAGCATTTCATTACGCACAATATGCTATGCTGCAATGTGTGCTGGAGTATTATTTGTAGTAGCAAATATTTTTTTTTTCATGACCTATAAAAACGACCATTTTCTCGTGGTAACGAAAGAGTTAAAAATCCCACTGTCCAACGGCACAAAATGGTTGTCAGGCATACTAGCAGTAACAGATGAAGCTTCCCATCATTCTACTATCGCTAATATGTCCACTGCAAGGCCTGTGTTGCAAGAAAAAATAATACAAAAGGAAAGAGAAAGAAATAAAAAAGAAATTTGCACTCCATCGTGAAATACTTAGTTCTCTGTATTCTGGCAATTTCAAGACAATTTGATTCTCAGGCAGCTTTCAAGCTTGGAAACCTATTCTTCTCGTGACTGTGATGCCACAATGTGAAGAATTACTTGCCTAATCTTAATATGCAAACGTTCGGAATGACTAATTTACACAATATGTAACTTATGTTCTGCTTCTCATCTAACTGGTCAGGGTCGACTGCGCTACACACGATGAGGCCTCTATGGAGGTGCTATAATGTAAGACCCCACTTTTGAAAAACATGGGTAACCACAGACAAAGCATAAAGAAATAAAACTGAAAAAAATAAAGAAAGAAATGCTACATACCGCATGCAGGCACATCCGAGCCTTGACACAACCTCCACTGGTTGAGCAATGCACTCAGCTAATACCAGGAACAGCTGATGAACCATAAGCATGAGACCTCGTACTTGGGTAAGAGCACCTGATGCTGCATGTACAAAAGAAAGGTGCTATGTTAATTTGACTCTGTTGAGCAACTGCTTTCTCCAAGCTCCTCCCTATTGTTACCACGACAAAAGTAAGTAGAATAGAATGAATCACTGAATTTAGTTGTTCAAACATGTGTTTACGGCACCTACCAATGCAGTCTTTAGTGAAAAGAATGACTTGATGAAGTGCAAGCCATCTAATAAAAAAACATTAGCTTCCAAAACTGGTGCACCTTAAATATGGCAGACTTTTGGTGCCTACATATGGAACGGTTTTGTACGTTTAACTCTATCGGTCAGGTTTAGGACAGGTTGTCAATTATAGGTTTTATTTCAATGAATTGCAAAAGACACATCCATACGACAAGTTAAGCACAGTCAGCTGCAGCCACCAAGATAAATAAGCACATCTCAAGCTGAGGATCATCAACAAACTGCAGTGCCGTGTTCCCCCAATCAGAATTTTTCTTCATGCAATGGATAAGCACTGTGAGCTGCACTGCTGCCCTGCTTTATAAGCAACATGCTCGTGGTCAAAGCACTAGTGGGCGTTTTCGTTTTGCCCTCACCTGACAGCTCCCCCAGGTATTCCACCACCAGCTCTGTCGCCAGGCCGCAGCACTGCTTGAAGTTGTTGGCAAAGCCATCCCAACCACGGTATGTTTTTGATGCTCGACGCAACCATCCTTGAAGCATTGGAAGCAGCAAGTGATTCACGGCATAGACACCAAATTCTGGCCCTGCAAAAGAATACATGCAGTAGAGCCATTAATCTGGTGATGACTATTTCTCACAAGCTCAATGTAGATCCTTTGCAGAAGTGCTATGTAAAATTTACTGCCCTCATGATGCAGGTATACATAATATATGTACAGTTAAAGCAACTTATAACCCATCCCCCACATATAACAATCCAGTGGTTCAATGGCCAGATTTCATTTGCGCCAACAATTTAGGAACCTGCCCACGTCAAGTTCAGATACAGCTCCAATTTTTCAAGCTATGTAGCTCTTATAATAAACACTTTGAGCCTGCTTGCCAAAAAGGAGAAAAAAAAATGAATGCATTTGGTGACTCTAGAGATATGAAAGCATTCAAGTGCTTTAGGGTAATTTTACCTCTCTGGCACCCTTCGCGCAAGTGTGGAGAGTGTGAAAAAGGAAAAAAAAAAGAAACTGATCAGCAAATGCGAGGTGCTCATAAGATAACAAGACTTCGGTTACTAGCATGGCTCATGCGATCACTTGATCAACTTTGTTCAGTTATTTTTTTGCAGTAAAATATGTCCCGCACCATGGCTGTTCTGGCATAAGACCTGTATATGTTACAGGAAAAAAGCAACTGATTACAATCACTTCATTCAAAAATGTAATACATTACAGGGACTGATTACTGCCCCATGAAAGTAATTGAGGAATTGTACAATAGTAATCAACTACTTCTATGATACTTTCCTCTAAACTTTAATTGACATTGCATCAATAGAGTAAAGAAAACAAGCTGGCCTAGCACTTTCAGTGCATCCTATGCAGCCCTTCACACAATGCTTATCTGCACCAACAACTGGTTTTAAAAAAAATTTGTTGGTGATCATCCCTCTTTTTTGCTGTCGAGACATCAGCAGCGACACTGAAAACTTGCTTGAAGAAAACGAGGGCAGGTTTAGCCAGTTCTCTCAATGTGCAAGCTAGGGGTGGGGGGGAGGGTGGTGTTATGACATATATGGATCTTGTTCACAAGATTGTGGTTGCTCATCATTTGAGCCCTCTATGAAGCATAGTGCTTCATTGTTGTGGGGCCTCTGAGAAGACGCTCCTAGTTAAACCAATGAAAAACTGAAAAAACTGTCCACATGTGATTTCCTGGCTGTAATGTCCTAAGTGGCCTTTGCCATCGAGACATACCAGCACCTGTTAAATTCGTCAGTCAACATCTGGCGGAGCATTAAGATGAGGAAACAAAATTATTAGTGAGGGCCCCAGGTTTGCCCGTCTGAACATGTACATTTGCAACACTGCTGCCTGGCACGATGTAAGGTGTTCTACAGCAGTTTTCGCCAAATTCAGGTTCTCGAAGATGCGTCATTTGTTACCGCTTGCCTCATCAATAAAGTAACTGATTGCATGTAAATAATTACTGAAAAAAGTAACTGAATTACAGTAAGCATCATCGAGTAAACAAAGTAATTGTTAAGTTACAATATTACTAGAAAATGTAGTTGATTGCAAGTAATTAACTACATGTAATTCATTATTTACTAGTCTGGCTGACATGCACACTCCCTCATTTGCCATTCACTGTATTTCATCAGTTCAAAGTGCCTGTGCCTACTCCCATCTCTTCATTTTTGAGGGCAGATAATGTAAAGTGCACTCTTAGGCAGTTAGCGCGCACACGTCAAACACACTAAAACATACATGCACGTACACATTATACATCTCAAGATCAATAGGAAGCAAGAAACCTTAACTGTAGACTGCTATGTAATGTACTGTCACTGCAAGGTGAATCTGAATGCGAATTTGGCCTGCAGGTGTGGCTGCATGGTAGGGCTCTCCGAAGTGCCGCGAAGGTACATTTGAAGCTTAAATTCATGTACATTATTATTGAGTACATGAAATGTACTCAATAATAAAAAGAAGAACCCTGATGATGACGATCATCATCCTTATCATCCGCTTATTCATGTCCAGTGCAGAATGAAGGCCTCTCGAAGCGATTTCCACTAACCCTTGTCCTGTGTCAGGTGACCCCATCTCACGCCAGCAAATCTCCTAATTTCATCACACCGCCTAATTTTCTGCCATCCTCAACCGTGCTTCCCTTCTCCTGACACCCATTTCTGCAACTCTAATATAGTACCACAGGTAATCTACCCTGTGCATTACATAGCCTGTACAGCTCTGTTTTTTCCTCTTAAGGGGGCCATCAAACGTTTTGAACACGCTAAGAAAACATTGCTAATCTGTAGAAGAGGCTGCTGTGAACATGTTAGCCAAACATTATTGCACTGTGTGCAGCAGGAAATTGTTACGCGAAGGACGAGTCAGTAAGACGAGCAACTATTTACAGGTTATATTTACAACAGCGGTTGCAGCGCTGACTGGTTAGATTCACAGCGCGCGCCCAGTTCATTCTTTCTCCTCTTATCTTGAGTGATGGCGCCATGCGCCTCGTTCAAACAATCAAATACCACATGTGTGTAGCATAATCCCCCACGGCAGAAGCGACGTCCCGGAGCATTTAAATGTCATCACTAGGAGGGAGATACTGCTTCAGTTGTGTAATGTACGCTATATCACTGGACTGGGATGCAGATGGGGCGTCAGGGGCGATCTCGTAGGTGACGGGAGTCATGGTACGAAGTGCTCAGTATGGGCCTGAGTAATGAGACAGCAGTTTCTCTGACAGGCCGACCTGACGCGACGGAGACCATAGAAGCACCAAAGAACCAGGCGGGAAGTGCACGTCTCGGTGTCGCCGGTTGTACAAACGCCTTTCACTCTCTTGGGATTTCAGAAGGCGGTCATGAGCAATTTCCCTTGTGTGGGCACAGCGGGTGATGGCGTCAAGTGCATATTCACTGGTCGGTGCCACGTGAACAGGGAGGGTTGTGTCGAGGGGCAGTGTTGTTCTCGGCCGAACAGAAGGGAAAATGGGGAATAACCAGCTGCGTCGTGGTGCGAGGAATTATAAGCAAATGTGACAAACGGTAGAGCGAGGTCCCATTCAGTGTGGTCTGAAGAGACATATTTTGCAAGCATGTCTGTGAGAGTGCGATTGAGAGGCTCCGTGAGGCCATTTGTTTGTGGATGGTATGACGTGGATAGCTCGTGCCTCATGGCACAGAACTGCAGGATGTCTGCGATAACTTTTGATACAAATGCCCGGCCACGGTCTCTGAGATGTTGTCGCAGAGCTCCGTGTAATAAGATCATGTCGCATAGAAGAAAATCGGCAACATCTGTGGCGCAGCTTGTAGGAAGCACTCGGGTGATGGCGTAGCGCGTGGCGTAATCCGTGGCCACAGCGGTCCACCTGTTCCCAGAGGTAGAAATAGGAAAAGGGCCAAGTAATTCCAAACCAACACAAAAGAATGGTTCGACGGGAATGTTGAGAGGTTGAAGGTACCCAGCAGGGAGCGTCGATGATGTCTTGCGTCGCTGGCATTTCTCACACGCAGCTATGTATCTTCGGACGGAGCGAGCAAGCCCTGGCCAAAAGAAGCGTTGGCGGATCCGGTCGTAGGTATGTGACACACTCAGGTGACTGGCAGTGGGGAGGTCGTGAAGTTCGTGGAGAACAGCCGAGCAAAGGTGTTTAGGGATCACAAGGAGTAATGGCCGTCAGGGTGAATATTCTGGCGGTAGAGGAGGTCATCTTGAAGTGTGAATAAGTGAAGGGAACTGTCGGCAAGTGATGATTCCAGGCGGTCAATGATGATACGCAAGGACGGGTCACGCCGCTGCTCGTCGGTCACATGGAGCAGTAAAAAAACAAAGAGAACACAGGCGTCAGTGTCAGTATCAGACGTAGAGGTCGCGTCTTCGACTGGGTAGCGAGAGAGGCAATCTGCATCCTGGTGTTGGCGTCCCGACTTGTAAGTCACTGTGTAAGGATATTCTTGTAGTTGGAGGGCCCAACGACCGAGCCGGCCAGTAGGATCCTTGAGTGACGAAAGTCAGTGGAACGCATGATGGTCTGTGATTACTGAGAACGACTTGCCATATAAATATGGGTGGAACTTTGAAACAGCTCAGACGAGAGCAAGACATTTGCGCTTGGTAACCGAATAGTTGCGCTCTGCAGTTGTAAAGAGCCGGCTAGCATAGGCTATAACACGGCCGTGTCCGTGTTGGCATTGCGATAAGATGGCGCCGATCCCATAACCACTGGCATCGGTTCGGACCTCTGTAGGTGCGTACGGGTCAAAGTGGTCCAAGAGCGGTGGATTGGTGAGAATCGTGATAAGGTGCGAGAATGCAGCAGCCTGAGGGGAACCCCACGTAAAAGGCAAGTCTTTCTTCAGAAGTTCAGTGAGTGGTCGAGCGATTGCTGCGAAATCTTTCACGCACCGTCGGAAATAAGAACAGAGCCCCACAAAACTCCAGATGTCTTTGACAGACTGAGGTACAGGAAAAGCCGTTACTGCTCGAACCTTCTCCGGGTCAGGTTGTACTCCGGAAGCATCGATGAGATGGCCTAGCACTGTAGTCTGTCGGCGCCCAAAGTGGCACTTGGATGAGTTTAATTGGAGTCCAGCCTTGCAGAAGACGTCAAGGATAGCTGCGACGCGCTCAAGGTGCGTCTCAAATGTAGGAGAAAACACAAGGACGTCGTTGAGGTAACAAAGGCAAGTTGACCATTTGAAACCTTGAAGCAGAGAGTCGATCATCTGTTCGAATGTGGCAGGGGAATTGCATAAACCGAACGGCATAACCTTGGATTGGTAGAGGCCATTTGGGGCGATGAAAGCGGTCTTTTCTTGGTCTTGCTCATCGACGGAAATCTGCCAATAACCAGATCGAAGATCGGTGGACGAAAAGTACTTGGCACCGTGAAGACAATCAAGAGCGTCATCGATTCGTGGTAAAGGGTAAACATCCTTTTTAGTAATTCGGTTTAGGTGGCCGTAATCACTGAAGAAATGCCACGTGCAATCTTTCTTTTTGACGAGCATGACCGGCGATGTCCAAGAACTCGACGACAGCTCAACAATGCCTCTGGCAAGCATCTTGTTTAC
Source organism: Dermacentor andersoni (assembly GCF_023375885.2). NCBI lineage: Eukaryota > Metazoa > Arthropoda > Arachnida > Ixodida > Ixodidae > Dermacentor > Dermacentor andersoni. The sequence continues at coordinate 40,553,343 of NC_092819.1, read as the reverse complement.
TTCCTGCTGAATAACTTGCCGCTCTGCCGTGGACATGCAACATGGTCGGCGGTGAATGGGAACAGCATCACCAGTATTTATCCGATGCTTAACAAGGGACGTCTGACCAAGTGGTTGATTGTCAGTGTCAAATATGTCGCGCTAAGAAAACAAAAGGCGATATAGGGCGGCTGCTTGGTCAGATGCGAGGTCCGGAGCGACCATGGGATGTAATGGGCCATCGAGGATCAAGGCATCCTGCGTGTAATCAGCAGGATCTGGAAACGTGTTGGCTGCAAAAGCAGTGACGTGGTCGTCTGTCAATGACCGGAGTGTGGCCACCGCTATGCCTTCAGGTAACACTTGCTTTGTCAAGCCAAAATTGATAACGGGGAGACACGTCCAATTAGCGGCAAGGGTTACGACGGAGTGTGGCACAGAGATGTCGGGTGCCAGGAGGATATCACGAATAGGTGCGACGACATAGTCGCCACCAAACACGGTTGCCATTGAGGCCAATTTGACGAAGGTTAGGGCTTTTGGAGGTAAGTGAATAAACGCTGTAGTGCAGAGGGTGTTTGGTTGTGCGGGGCGAACACCTGAAAGAAGAGGAAGCTCGAGGCACAGAGTACCGGTGGAACAGTTGATGAGGGCAGAATGCGTCGTCAGAAAGTCGAGCCCGAAGATTAGGTCATGAGGGCAACTGGTCAGCATGATGAACAGGACTGGAACTTGGCAGCCAGCAATTCCTATGCGAGCAGTGCACATACCCCTGACGGCAACAGTGGCACCATTGGTGACGCGTACGGCTCCAGTGATGGCAGGCGTAATAACTTTTTTGAGGCGACGACATAGGTTACACTCATTATGGACACTTGGGCTCCAGTATCAATTAATACCGTCAACGGAACACCATCTACGTCTACTTCAATTAGGTTCATGTTGGTGAGGAGCATCAACGGAGGATTTGGACAGGACGAACGTCATGCAGCACTACCTCCAAGAGCCGCATGGTCTAGTTTTCCATCCGTCAGTTTGGCGAAGAAAAGCGGCGAGGTTGGGGTGACGGGGAGCAACAGCGTTGAGGCGACGGCGATAGCATGGAGGAGCGGCTGTCAGGGGCATCAGAAGTAGGGTACAAACGGTGAGATGAATAACGGCGAGCGTCGGCGCATGGGCGAGGAGCAGGGAATGAGCTACAGTACAGCAGCATCCAGGTGGTGCGGCAGTGGTGGGATACATGACAAACGCGGTGGCAGCAGAAGCAGATCGGCTTGCCTGCGGTTCGCCATTCAGCAGGATTGCGTGGTCTGGGAGCGAAATACTGGTCATTACAGGTTGTGGACATGGGAATGGGTGCCAAATCAGGTCGGGAGACAGAGCAGGCGGTAGGGATGCCAAGGTTTGCAATTTCTTGCCGCACAACTGCTTGAATAACGGAAATAGTGGACGCCGCTTGGTCAAAGATACCGTCAGGGGGTCGTGGAAGAAGGGGGGCCAGACTCGCCGCTTCAATCTCAAGGTGAATGATTCGTGTGACGTTCTCTTGAAAATGGTCATGTGGCGGTAAGAGTGGAGCAAGAGGATGTGGCAGGAGTGTTTGGGAGCAGGGACAACTGTGAGACGACGCGGCGGCTTTTGGCTACCTTGAAGCGGCGGCATTCTTTGACAATGGTGTCGACGGTAGAACATAGTTGAAAGCAAATTGATAGCGTTGTCCCCGATGCCTTTTAGGATATGGCCCACCTTGTCAACCTTGGTCATGTGGCCGTCGACTTTCCGGCAAAGTGCGAGCACTTCCTGTATGTAGGAGACATACGATTCGGTCGACGACTGGACACGGGTGGCAAGCTCTTTTCGCGAAGCCTGTTGGCGACCTGACGGGTTGCCAAATAGGTCGCGAAGCCGCTCTTTGAAAATGTCCCAGCTGGAGAGTTCGATTTCATGGGTGCGAAACCAGACATGTGGTGTCCCGTCCAGATAAAAGATCACATTGGCAAGCATGATGGCAGGGTCCCATTGGTGGCTTTGGCTAACATACATGCTGAGCCAGACGTCGACGTAAACGTCATTTTGGGTGGAGAATGTCCCAGGATCATGGAGACTAGGAACCGTAATGTACGTTGTGGTTGGCGCCGCAAGTGTAGGTGGCGATGGGGTGGTTCCATAGGAAGCCATGGCTGAGAAGATGACGGTGCGGCTGCTTCGGAGCTCCGTGGCGAGGACAGAGAACGTTCCACCTCCACCACAATGTTTTGTGAAGGACGAGTCAGTAAAACGAGCAACTATTCACAGGTTATATTTACAACAGTGGTTGCAGCGCTGACTGGTTAGATTCACAGCGCGAGCCCAGTTCGTTCTTCCTCGTCTTTTCTCGAGTGATGGGGCCCACGAGTCTCGTTCAAACAATCAAATACCACACGCGTGTAGCAATATTTACTATCCCACAAAAAAGATTGCTTGCTTTCTCCTTAGCAAGGTTGTCAGCAGCTACGCCCAAACAGCCAGGAAGTGAATTTTGGCAGATTTCGTGAGTGCAATGGCATTCTCAGCAATGCTATATAATTGCTAATTTTGAGTTAAATAAATGGAAAACATATATGTCTGCAATCTCAAAAATACTAAAAAGTACTCTATCTTTGCACTTCCGGTCTGCACACGACAGTTGCGCGCAGCTGCATTTGCTGCCCACAGCCTTCAAGACTGCCCCAGCATGCTGCATAACGTAGATACTGGGACGAGCCCTCTCACCAGCGTAGACACTCTGTAACTGTGTGGTCTGATTGGTCTCTGTAAATAACTTAGCTACAGACGCCCAAACACCGATCTTACATCTAGAGAGAGCCGTGCATGCCTCAACCATAAGTAGTGTCATAAAGAAAAAACAAATGAAAATGCCCAACTTGAGGGTGGGGGGGGGGTAATGCCCCTTGCCATCTCCTCTGTGTAGCTTCCAGCACACCAGGGGAGACGAAAGGAGAGAGAAAGCTGCATATCAGTGTGATAACTACCTCTAACTCCATTTATACTCAAAGAATTAAATGTTTTGTGGCAGGGATTAGTGGGTCAATGTCCTTTATTAGCGAGGTGATTTTCTGATTAGTTAGAAAGGTATTTCAGGGCTCCTTTAACATCAACTAGCATATTGGCTACCACCGTTTGTTGTCTAGTCCCTGCTGTCTTCTTGTCTCTTAAGGTTACCCCCAACGCACTTAGCTCCATCGTTTGTTGTGTGGTCCTAAACTTCTTTTCTAACTTCTTTGTTAACCTCCAACTACCTGCTCCACAATTTAGTCCTGGTAGAATGCAGTGATCAGACCCTTTTCTTTTCATGGACAGCAGTAGCAAGCTGCCGATCATGACTTGGTTATGCTTCCTGTATGCACTCAAACCCTGGTGTTCTCCATAAGCTAGCCAACTTGCTCTGCTTGACAGGGAATGCAATTGCAAGAAACTCACCAGGAACCTCTCGAAGTCCTCTGAACATCTGAAAGAGTGTGTCAATTGTGTGCGGTTGGTAGCGGCGAGGACATGTGGCCACTGCCCCAGCCAGGCCCTCCAGCAGCAGAAACCACACGTGCAGCACTCCTGTTGGCCGATCAAGCTCTTCCAGGCTCACGGTCTGGTCAACGAAGGCCGGTACTCGCTCTTCAGCTATTTCATTCTGGGATGAGAAGTTCAAGCTATTAGCTAGGCCAGGAATTTTCCTCAGCCCCACCATATTTCTAAAGGTGTCAAAGATTCCCCTTGTCCTCGGTCCCAGACATGCACGCAGGAGATGTTACAGATGCACACACCTTCAAGAAATATTAAAGCTTGGTAAAGAATTGTCCATGATTTACCACACAAAGATAATAGTAAGAACAGCCATACATAAATGCAAGAGGTACATATTTGTTTCTTTCCCTACCGTAGATGAGCTGTGCTCGTCCACACGGTTTGTACGACTCCCACTGAAGACGAGCTGGGCTCATCCACGCTTAAACATGCGCTTGTGCACTGCCACAGTCAAGCTACCATGATAAATCTTGTTTAGTTATTTTTGGCTTCAAGAATGGTGCAGTAAAATAATGAAAAATGCACTCTAAGCTTCCATTTTGGTCAAGAAACGTTTCGATGCCGGCAACTGGGATTTAAAAATGGCATTGTCCTTTGTGCGTGCATGTGCCAGCATTGGCTCTGCTCCGGAAAAAAGAAAAAAAAGAGGCTTGTTTGCGAAAGTTTTGTTGAACTTGGACAATGAAGAAGAAGTTCGGTTTTCTTCCGAGAGTGGCAGCGATGATAATGAGCAGCTTATCTTCTCCGAATCATCAGATTCAAACAATGACAGCATCTCAATGTGTCTGCAATGGACGCCAATAGATGCAAAGAACCCCCCACCGGCGCCTCCAAGGTTTGTTTTCATGACCGCACCTAGCATAAAGGTACCTTTTACAGAGGACGGGAACTGTGCGTGGTATTTTTAATTGTTTCTAACCAGTGAAATAACAGATTTCATTCTCCACGAAATCAACTGCTACGCTGAACAGTTTCTTGCCCGGCGCAACTTGAGCCATGTGTTTCAAAAGAAGTTGACTGCGGAAGAGCTCAACATGTTTCTGGCGATAATTATTCTTCAGGGGATAATTCCGAAATCAGAAATTTCTATATATGTATTGGTCAAAGAGAGCAATCCTTCGGACGCCAGTTTTCAATGAACTCATGAGCCTTCATTTTGTTGACAATGAAGCTGGCCTTGACAAAGAAAATCATCCTCAGCAAAGGCTGTGCAAGATCTGGCCTGTGTTTGAGATGGAGCGTTGCCATGCTGTTTACACGCCAGATGCGATGTCTCTGTTGATGAGAGCCTACTTTTGTACAAGGGGCACCTCGCTTGGAAGCCATATATGCCTCTCAAAAGGGCCCAGTTCGGGTTGAAGCTTTTTGTTCTGTGAGTCGGCATCTGGGTATGTGTCCACTGTGATTATATACACTGGGAAAGGAATGATAGAGAGTAATAGGAGCATGGTGTATGGGGACAAAGGGCAAAGGACAAAGGACAAAGGGACAAAGGGTAAGACCAGCCTTTCACTGATGGAGATACACCTTGATCGTGGGTACTGCCTAACAGTAGATAGCTTCTACTGCCCTCCTCAGCTGTCGATTCTCTTATCTCAAGGAAAACGGATGTGTATGGTAAACGGATATGTACGGTACTGTGTGTGCAACACGCAAGGACAAACCTTTCTCAAGCAAAAAAAAGTTGAAGAAAGTCGACCTGCTTGTTTTTCAACAGGGGAAATGCATGGCCCTTCAGCGGCAATAAGAAGCACATCTCTCTCTTGAGCCCTGTTCATGATGCAACAGCCACAAAGTGAGAAACAAGTGGAACGAGACGCTCACAAAGCCACATGTAGTGCTTGACTACAATCGCACAACGGGAGGTGTAGATAAGAATGATCAAAATCTTTCTTATTACTCGTCTGTACGCTACCAACAAAAGATATCCTATAAGAAAGTGTTCAGTCACATTCTGGACCTGGCCACATTCAATGCTTTTGTCATTTTCAAGAAAGCTGGAGCTGGGAAAAACACACACCCAGATTTTCAACTGAATCTCATGGAGGCACTAATCACTGAATACTTCTGAAGTGAAACTTGCAGCACGAAAGGAAGGGTGTCCGACGATTTGGTACCGAGACTCCTCGCCCACCACTTTCCAAGGTACCTCCCTCTCACTGCAAAAAAACAGACGCCAACAAGACGCTGCTTCATCTGCTTGAAGCGTTCAGGAAAAGATGTGACAAAGACCTCCAGGAAGGAAACGCGTACCTGGTGTGAGGAATGTGGAGTAACACTCTGCACTATTCCGTGCTTTGAAATGTACCACATATATGAGCCCTGCTCATACATGTATTGTACAAGTATTGTTTAGGATTTCCAAAAGACATTTTTTTGCAGCAACGACTACAGAAAGTTGGAGACTCTCCACTGTGCAGTGCAATTAAGCCAATCCTCTCTGCATATCTTCAAAAAGATATTTTGCATGTATATATTACAAATAAAGTGCCTTTAAGGATATTTTTTGGTTGTTTCAAGATACGTAGAATTATTTAGACAAATAAAAAAGATCGGTATTTTTGTATTATTTTTGGCCAGAAAACTCGGTAGGGAAAGGGTTAAAGCAGAAAGCTGATATGCAATATCGGGAAACTGGAAAGGATCATCTTGCAGAACCATATATTCTAATAAAGCTTTATTTTGCCTATTATTTGAAGCTTGAAACCAAACAACTTGGCTGACACAATATGGCATCAAAAGTACCTCAGTGCTCTGGGTGCATTCATAGATGTTCCTAAGCCACAACAAATGCTGCATGGTGAATCTGAGAAGATTATTGTGCCAGATGAATCAGGAAAAAGGAGAGGAAAATCTGAGGCGATATGTGAAAGAACCGAGCGACATAGAGACACACAAGGCCATACACTACTAAATGCTGGTATTACTGGCCATACTAAAAAATGGACAAAGTCCAACAATGAGTGCCAGCCTTTTTGTGGCACACATCTGTAATATCACCTATAGCGCTGGTGCATTATCAGCAGACAGCAGGCATGCTACAGTTATCCACGAGCTCAACTGCTGCTACTAACAGATCTAAACTCTACGAAATGTTTTCTCGGTGGGTTTTCGTTAGATAATTGAAAATTACAGTACCCAATAATTAAATTTTTTGTCAGTCTTGTGAGATACAAACAAAGCTCTTACTGCATGTGCCTTTTCACATATGCCATTTAGTACCAGCCGGGAAATATGGGCTCTCACCTGAATGTACCACACCTTGCTGGCCCCCTCGTCATTTGTGTTTTCGTTCTCAGAGTGTTGAGACACAGAATCTGGCTCCTTGAACAGAATGAGCTCCATGTTGGGCAAGACTGGATCTACACAGTTGGGCTCAGAGTTGAACTTGATCCTGCATAAACAAAATAAGAAGAAAGAATTAAGAGAGAGAGAGAGAGTGAAAACATCTGTTTGGACCATTGAGGTTGTTGCTCTTGAGGCCAAATGGGTGGTGTACTCATTCCAGGACATTAAGAAAATCCTTTACGCATGTATGAAAATTCAAGCAAATCCTATATCAATGGCAGCAAAATTGTATAAGAGAGTTCACGCAACCTTTGGAAATCTTAGGAATCTGGTTTCCCACTGCCCGAAATCTACTCAAGAATTTGCACATGCTTCACTACAGCAGAACCTTGCTATAATGAAATGTGATATGACGTAGCAGTCGGAAGACATTTAAACAGTCCAAGAACTTGGCCAAGACCCATTGCTGCTCAGTCCTTCGTCCTCTGCTCACCCGATATACACCCTGGAGCTTCGATCAGGTCACCAATTGCGCCCACTGTCACCAGCACGTCGCAGAACTAGTAGCCCAATGCTTCAACTTTGCACATCCACCACTTATGATGTAGCAATTGGAAACTTTAATCGGCCTGAGCACTCGGCCTGCACATCCACCACTTATGATGTAGCAATGGGAACCTTTAATCGGCCTGAGCACTTGGCCAAGACCCAGCACGGCACATAATGATGATGAGTACACAACATTGACAAAGAGGAAAGACAAACATACGATGACGAAGGTTATTTACAGGCGAGGAAGAAGCACATAATAATTACCCACAATAAAACAAAATAATGGATATAGCTAAGTAAATGAAATTCTCCTTAAAATTGCCACAAAGGTTCCTTTAAAATCTAATTTTAATAAAATAATATTGCTCTGCCAATATTTATAATGGACTAGACTTATCTCCAGTACCAAAAAATGCCTGACCGCTGCACGCTGTGTATGTATCACTTTTTGTGGGGTTCAGCAACCATTTAGTGTGGAAGTTCAATACTTTCATGTCTCGGCATTGAATACACCGTCAAGCAACAGTGGACGTTTTCATTGCCACATGTAGCCATGTGCAAGCAGTGGCTCACTATTGCCATCACACTTCTCTTTCTCACTGCGGTGACGCGCAGTCTGGTGCAGCTAGGCATGGCTTCTGAGACCGTACTGATGCAATCTCGGAGGCCGTGCATAGCTGCACCCAACCTGTACCAGCCTGCATGACATGCCACAGTGGGAAAGAAAAGAGCGATGGCGATGGTGAGCTGGTGCTTGTGCTGGGATAGTGATGCTATGCGAAGCAGTACGAATGACCAGTGGCATCCACTTCTCTCTCTCATTGCGACGCGACACGCAGGCTGGTGCAGTTAGGCATGGCCTCCGAGATTTCATCGGCTCCAGTGCAATCTCAAAGGACACGAGTGGCCCAGCCGAGCTGGCATGGCGATGTTCACTGGCATCCTCCTTTACAGTGTGGTGCCGTGTGAAAGCAACGGATTAGCCTCCTTCAACTTCAGTGTAACAAGGCTTAACTATATCAGGTGCATTTTCTTTGCTATACCCAAATCATTTAGAATGCCTCACTACAGTCAATGGCCGAATGTTTGGATGCTTTCACGACACTGCCACGTATCCCATAGAGTCAATGTATAAGGACGACTGAACTTGCAGACGCTGAAACCCTTTGCAGTCTGTTTTTTGAACTTTTTGCCGTGACAGGGAGTCTGAAACAGCATTCATCAAAGCCACCACCCCTGCCATTCTAATTATCTCACAGTGCCAAACCAGAGCTCTCGCAAGACGATCCGATGGCAGCAGTAGCTACTGTGGCAACGTTCGACCTAGCTGCCTTGACGTTCATTACCAAGCTTTTTAATGTCTAATGTCCAGTGCTGCATTCTTCACTGTAAGAGTATGCCATCAGCAATGGCATCGACTCTGCCTTTGTCATCCTGGTGGACAGCTTCATAGCTCAGAAAGTATAACAACAGTCAAGCGTTGCATAAAGCTGTTTCACAAAAGTCAGCTTCGTCGCAATATGGCGGTTTTAGGCAATCAAACAAAAGCAATTTATTGTGGTGAAGCATACCAGAATGAAAAGGGGCCACTGTTGTGGCACACAGCATGATTTCTATAATTATACACGCGTGCACCTGCCATGTTTTGTCGCAGTGTGATCACCGATATGCTAAATAAGTGCACTGGCAGGCCTTCAGAGCTATTTTGGACATGCCCATGGCAGTTTGAGCCCTTGAGGACAGTAAAAAGCATGCATTCATCTTTTTCGGACTACCTGATTTTTCTGATGTTTTTGCGGCACCTAGGGAGTCCCAAAAAGTGGACGCTGACTGCATATTCAAGCTTGGAAATTCTCCACTGTCCGCTTTGTCTGATGCATGCTCCTGTACACTACGCTGGCTCTACTGCGCCAGCTCCACTCTGTGTGATACACCTGTGCATCCTCAATACCAACCATGCTGACACAGGTTGTCACCATTGCACAAAAACTGTTGCAAAATTCCTCAGCACACTTTTACTGTAAGATTACCGAAACCGACTTAATGCCCAGTCAGTACAAGCAACAATATGTTCATTAATTCACAGAAACGTAGTGTCAACAGTGTACGCCAACACTATGTAGTTCAAGGCAATCCTTATAAAAAAAATTATCAGTTTGAGGTCACTCTTCAGGGGTGGGACAGGCCCAAGCCATGTTAGAGCAGTCTTTAGAGCAGATAAATTCTAATTTTGGGGCAGTTTGGAGAAGGGTATCAGACCAGAGCTGAACAAAAAAAGCATTGTTTTTGCTTGAGCCACAATGTTACCATTTTTTCATTCTGAAATAAACAAGCTTTTCATCCATTTACTGCCTGAAATTGTGGGTGAACCACGGCACCTCATCTGTAAATATACAAGGGTATCTCTTAATATAGAACTGACAGCATCTTTAATATGGTTTTTCACATGGCTTGTTGGAGGGCAGGCATTTTAGTATAATACACTAGTACCAAGAAAACACTCATACTCATAAGCATCTGAAGTTGCTGACTGTGAAACAGCCTTCTAGTGACTTGAAACCTATAATATCACTCAAATTAAAAAGTGCTTTTTAGCTATACAGTAGACCATGACATACATTTTGGAAAAAAAATAATGCAAGAAAAACAGAAACCAAGAAGTCAGATGATACGAAGTCAGTAAAAAATTTGGCAAGCTCAACTGTAGTTGTGTGAATCACTGCAGCACGAGGTTGGTGGTGAAAGCAGTGAATACAATGAGCGACGACCCATGAGGAGATTTGCTGGTGTACCAGAAGTTCATACATTTCAGGCAATGCTACTTCTCTCGCTGCTTGCATTTGTGACCAAGAAATTAGTACATCAAATATTAATGAGAGATGTAGGTACACATCATGTAATTCAATGTAAAATTAAGTCTGACATTCTGTGTCACAAAATGGGAGGATTTATTATATGGAACAAGCTAGGGATTTGATCTTATTTAACTGAGTGCGTGCTGACATTTTCGCGTGACACGGACAGGCTAGTATTGTGGGAAAGCTATCATGGAGGGCTCTATCGTGCGTTCCTCACACCTTTTTTCTATTCATATATGGGACCAAGCGACTGGAAAACGTATTGTGCGATCACAGTTTGGTGATTTACTGAGTGTTGGTACTGAAAGATTGTGTTTTCCGGGAATTTATTAACCGGTAAAAATAAAGCATAAATACATTGGGTAATTGTTTGCATTCTTGATTGTGAACATTGGGGCCAGGAAATCGTAAAAAATGGGATTGTATGAACAAGGTTCTGCTGTATTTCATTTCATATATTTCAGGCAATGCTACTTCTCTCGCTGCTTGCATTTGTGACCAAGAAATTAGTGCATCAAATATTAATGAGACATATAGGTACGCATCATGTAATTCAATGTAAAATGAAGTCTGACATTTTGTGTCACAATATGGGAGGATTTATTATATGGAACAAGCTAGGGATTTGATCTTATTTAACAGCAAACAAGCGGAGTGACATGTTTATGCAACAAGTGGCCACAGAGCATTACTTGAGCTCACGGCCAAAACATAGTTCAGTAGACTTCCATTGATTCGACCTCAAGTAATTCGATTTTTCGATTATCTTATCCCAACTGAATGCCCTGGCCGGTGCCCAAAATTTTGTTACTTAGATTCTAAAATTGGTCTTTGCCGGATAATTCAAACCAGACTGGTCGCTGAGAATTGAAAGTGATTCTACTGCAGCCTGTGCGCTAGCACTAAGCTTGGCAGGTACATTGAGATAGGCAATTAGTTGCTGGCACGCTTGCTGGTGACAAATTAATCGGAATGTGCATGCAGTAATGCAAAGCAAGTCTACTCAGATGACATGCTTGCCTGTAAGTCGACTTTAAATATGTCTGCATGCTGAGTTAACAATGTTCAGCATCATATGCCCTTTCTTAAACTGCAATACTTTGTGATGCCTCACATTCTTATATCATCACGGTGCCTGCTATGATACCACTAAAGCATATTCACTGGTGGAATGCAATGCAGAAAGTTCTTAAAGTATGAAGCATATGGATGCCGGCATTTGACAGGAAAAGGACAGACCTGAATTGTAATGCAACAATGCAACGCAATGATCTCTGAAATGATAAAAGCACAGGGACACTGGGAGAAAGCAAATGAACAGCTAATTAGGCAGGAGGTGTGTCACATAGTACTTTTAAAGGGAGTCTACTCTGTATTAAGAGAGATGGAAAAGGTTTGCTGAAATCTTAACAAATACAAAAAAAAAAATGTACAAAGGGAAAGAGGCTCACCTGCGAGCTGAGTGGAAGACGGGACATGCCGGCATCAGGTACATCGAGGAGAGCATCTGGGCACACCTCTCCAGGTAGCGCAGGGCAGCTTGGCACAAGTTAAGTGGGATCACCTCCACGTCTTGAGCAAGGCATGCTTCAGGGTCAGCCTGGTCTTGCAACTCAGCTGAAACGGTTCGGGTGGCAGGAGGCCGTGTTGTCAGTGATATACTATTTGACTGACTAAATTTATCTCATTAACACTCGGAAAACAAAAAGAGAACAGAAAATGTCCCACAGTGACAAACGAATATATGGTGAGCTCAAAAGTGTTATTGGCTACAAGTACCTAACTATGGTACGCAAAATCAAAATATTGTAGGCAAGTTTAATTTCACAGATGACAAAGTGCCCTGTCATGTCTTTATGGCCTACCTCCTTTGTGTCCCAACTCTTAGATTACACAGATATGCTTCACAACATCACACAAAAATTCCATAAAACACACATCATTACACATCAAATCAAGCATACAACCTAAAACTGCCACCCACCAAACTGTAAAAGGCAGCCAATAGACCTACTTTGGTCTCCTAAATTCACAATTCGCAAAAAAATTGTCCTGGGATCACTGCATAGTGAAGGGATGGAATCTAGGTTCAATGTATGTTTCAGGGACCACGAAGTCTGATTTTCAAGAAGAGCAAGATTCCATAGTCATTTGGTAGCATTCTCCTTCTGTAGCATTCTGCTACTGCCACGTAACATCCTGCTACTGTTCGATGGATTGAAGTTTGTTCTTGCATAAGGCTTCCTCCAAATCATGTGGACTTCCACAAAATTGGCTAAACAGATCTACTAGCTCTGTTTGCTAGCCTAAGGTAACCAAAAGGCTATAAGTGTTTCTGCAATGCGGGGTTCACTACAAGCAGAATTAATGTTTTGATGTCAATGTAGAGCTATGTATGTTCATTTGTTTGAAAGCTCTGTGGAGCGTGGCAGCCACTGATGACTAGTGTGTGCACCACAGACGAGGTGCAAAATGTAATGTCATGAGACGAAACGGCGCTGCCATCAGTGTTTGCGCAAGCAAAACAAATGATCATGCTCATTGCCCAATGTGTGTGAGTGAGCTTAAGTGCAGTAGAGGTGCGTTAATTTGACTCCGATTAATTTTATTTTTTTGTTAATTTGACGCAAACTAAAAGTACCAGTTGGCACTTATGCATTTTTATGCGCCAATCCTTGGATACCGAATTTGGGCTTCGCCAGATAATTCGAACTTGACTGATCAGCATACACGCTTGCTCTCCCACAGAGATTGTTTGAAGGCGCTGCTATCTCATGCGCATGAGTGCATAGCCACATGACAGTTTTCATATTTTATGGGTTTTCTCTCTTCACTGGAAGAAATACACATGCAATGTGCACCTTGCTGGAAACATTTCATTTTTGACACTTCTTACGGTTATCTCTATTTTGATATTGACAATTAAAACAATAATTAAAAAGTTAGATAATTACTTTTGATTAACTAATCAGATGTCAGGGGATACTGGGGGTTTCCCAAATGGACTTGAAACGACATGCACCTGATCTTATTCGGGTAAAATGACCCATCTTCTTTAAAGCTCGGTGTGTGATAACTGGGACAGCCTGTAGATATGTGGTATTACAGTGAACCTCACCTTATAATGAACCTTATTTTATTGAATGCCATGATTACCACAACAGAATTAGGTGTTCTAAAGCTTCATAATGTCGAAAGTCAATTCACGTGATTTTTTAAACTATGCATTGTCGCACCCACTTCATTTACAAACATGCACCTATGCACAAAGAAGAAATAGCTTTTCATTGCATGCATGGTGACCCTAACCTGTTGCCATCACGCAAACCTCCGCGAAGTACATCTTCAGCGACTCCAAACCTGCAGTCTACAACTACGCGGTTGGACGGGTGGCACACCCGGCCATCAGAATCTTGCGTTCCGATACCGTTCCCTCTCGCCCCATCCAAATCATCTGGGTGCCCGCTCACGCGGCCCATCCTGGTAACGAGGCGGCCAATTCCATCGCTCGAGATTCGACTGACCGAGCAAGCCCGTCCCCGCCGGGAATGGATACGCGCGACGCGCTCCTCACGTACCGTGATATCACGCAGCACTATCGCCTCTCTTGTCTCACCTTCCCCCCTCCGCACCAATCCCTTTCCCAGCCCCATCAACACTTATGGCGCCACCTTCAGGCCCATACCTATCTTACTCCCGCACGTCTTGCCCTTTTCACCCCGGGACGCACTCGCCGGCTTGCCGCTTATGTGACGGCTCCCGCGCCGATTACGTTCACGTCCTATTCTCCTGTCCGGCACACTTGCCCCCTGCCTCTTGGCGCCTAAGCAATCCGCAGCAGTGGGAGGCTGCTTTGTCCAGCACCGAGCCGGATATCCAACTCCGGCTGGTGAACTGGGCGGAGGACGTCGCGACTAGGCATGGCCTGGATGCCACAACCGGCAGCCTGAAGGCCGCCCACAACGCTGCTTTTTAATTTTTTAATTTGTTTTTACTTTTGGCCTTCTCATCAACAAAAGTTTTTCACCACCACCACCACCCTAACCTGCCAATGAATGAACAAGCACATTCATTATGCTCCTCTCTACATTGTAATTTACTGCATCACTTTCTTTGTACTAGTTCTTACAATCTTACCAGCTATTTATTGAGCAAACATTCTTCCCATCATAGACATTACCCTAGCCTGTAAGGATACAGCAAATGTGAACAAAGAGGTTTTGTTAAGTGCACCGCTTGCAAGTTTGGAAGGAGGTACCTGGTCCTCGGACATGCTTCAGAAGGCAGAGGAGGCAGTCCACAGCAGCATTGGCAAAGACACTTGGATTGTCCGTGCCAAGGAAGGCATCAAACACGTCAAGAACTACTCGTAGGTGATGAGTTCTTTCCAGCTGTTCTCTTTCCGATATGGCACTACTGGTGGAGCTGCCATGTTGACTGTGGGGTCCTGCTACAGCACATGGCATACGCACAGCCCGCAGAGCACCAAACAGTGGCCGCCAACCAGAGCGAATCTCTGCAGTTGATCCTTCGACAAACTCACAGATGCTGCTCACAATCTGAAGAAAGAAAAAATTGTGTACGGAGCATATTAGTGTGGCTGTGCAATAGCTTAATATTACGAGGAAATGATCTGCCTGGCCACCACTGGCTCTAATCACTAAGAGAGACTGCTTATTAATCTGTTCACATCACTTTTCATTGTGAAAAGAAACCAATTTCTTTTTTCTAGTGTCTTGGTTCTGTGCACACCCCATGGATTATGTCTGTTTGGAAAGTGAGAAACTAGTTAAAGACTAGCATCGTGTCCTATGTCCTTCTTGTTATGGTTCTGTGTCTTTCAGCACTAGTTATGATGTTTCAATTCTCATTATGTGGCACAACCTCATGCAGGTGTGGAACCTGAGAGTGAATAAGTTATATGTTGAACTCTTATCTACACTGTCTCAAAGCCTGCTTAGCAGAATGACTTAAATCTCATACATAATGTGCGGCAAAGCACACCAGAACGAATATGCGTGAAGCAATGCATTTGTGTTTAAGAAAGTTTAGCATTACGCAGTATGCAACAGCATAATGTGTGTTATACATACTTAGCACCCTGGCAGCCTACCTGTTCCTGAATGTCAACGTCACACAGCTCCAGGCAGAGAATGTTCTCAAAAGGCTTGAACAGTGCCTCATTGAAGTGGAAGTGAGGGAGATCAATGTGTGTCGACAACAGGGCACCCACAATGTCATGGATTGAAGCCACTGCCCTCTTGGCAATCACGTGGTCCTTGTGACAAGCCACCTTAGGAAAGAAATGGCCCTCATTAAAGGCAGTTGAACCCATAAATTGTAATTATGCAATGTGCTGTGACACCCAGTGCTTAGCAGCAAGTCTGTACAGAGCTAACACACGGTTTCAGGATACCTGAAATATTTATGTTCAGAGCAGCTAACAAAGAAGATAAGGATTCCTTATAGGATACTTGAATATGTGCCACTTATTTAATAGCTGCACGCTAAAACAGCCGATCCTTAATAATTGAGCTCTAAAAACAGTTTGTGACTGCCTCTGCCATTGAGCAAGCTTGTACTCCTTTTCCACTTGGAGTTAGAGACATGACGACTGTCTCGAGCACCTCAGTGGCACCAACCAGTAGCACTGATGCAAAGCTGGCTGCTGACCTGTGCTCCTGCCGATAGCACCAGCCTCGCTCTGCATCACAACCTCAACACAACGTGCACACTGGCAACAGATCACACTCTTACTGGCCTGTGCTATATGCTGGTACCATGACCAGTACAGTGCAAGTGTCTGTCAGTGCTGTCATCAAGACCTTGAGATGAAGACAGCCTGAGTCATCAGCCCACCGTCCAGCTGCCTGTTACGTGTTACAACATGGGTACCAAGATGTGCATTGTCCCTTCTCCACTGGATGTTTGCCTGTGTTGTCATGCCACGCCACCTGCCACAGCCATAATGCGCATGCTGCATCGTTTCTGGTGGTGTTGAATATTCTAATGCTGCTCGGACGCTACGTAATGTGGCAGATCATGCAGACCATGTATATTCCAGTCTAAATCTCACAGTGCACACAACCCACACCACTTCCGACATATGTCAGGAATCTTATGCAGGGCCATAGCAAACAGTTGCAGGGTTTATTCACAGCCAACCTCACTGCCCAAAATTTCACAGTTCACAAAGTCACAGTGGGATGGGTTGTCACTTAATTACTAAGCCTTCCAAGTCTCAGAAAGAGAACTCACTTCCACAAAGTGAGGAGCCACGACACTCCAGGCCTTCATGATGTGCACCAGTGGTCGACCGCCACGGGAACATCGAAGCATAACCTCGCTCAGTCTGTTCAGCAGCAGCACAGGGTGGCGAGCGCTGATCGGGGCGCCATGGTTGAACAGCTGGTTCCGGCTGGCAGCACAGAGCTCCGACAGGAAGTCGACCAAAGCACACAGGTTCAGCTTGCCAGATGCCTCATCAAAAAGCCTGTACGGTACAAACAGAGGGAAAGATCCTGCTTAGAAGCCTTCAGGTTACACTCTTTCACTACTCGTAGTGTCTCTAGAGGGTGTCGCAACCATCATGCGCATAGTTTAAAAAATATATTGATTATTTTTGGCGAATAGAATTAAGCATACATTGTTCCCAGTCAGTTTGACGGACATCCACCAGTAATTTTTATTGTTGACAATAAACTGCTTAATTGTGATTAATTATCTAACTCATAAATTAGTGTTCTAATTGTGAAGATGTCAATTATAAAGTTGCAGAAAATTACTATATGAAACATAAAACTGGTATGTTTTTAGCAATATGCTAATTGCATGCTTATTCTTTCCGGTTACAAAAGAAAGTGCATAAAATATGAAAAAATGTCACAGTTTCAGCAGAAAGGCAAAGCACTTATTGTGATAGCAAATTATCAGAGAGCTATACAACGTAAGAATAGTAGTTTTATCGGCTGTATAAACTTCTAAACGTTTGCTTAATAACCAAATTAACAAGCATGGTGCCACGCATGCACAGGCAAATATGAGCACATATCACTCGATGAACACGCACACTTGCTGTCAAAACGTCAGTGTGAAGAAGCGTGGCAGCAGCAGCGAGCAAATTGACCTTTATGCTGTCTCTAAGCGGCAAGAACATAGCACTCAAGAAGCCATTATCTCTTAATGCACCTAGACTCTGTGTCCATCACAGATCTCTTTTAAAATAGGGCCCGCGTGGCCGCGCTCAGCTGCACCATATGCAGCCGCTGCTGGAGTAGAACACCCGCCTCCCGACTCCGGCAGTGCCTTGCACGCGATCGAAGATGATGCACTTCCTCCTCACCTTACTCCATTGTGTGCGCAAGACTGAGCCAAGATACTCTGCTCACCCTCGCACGCTTTCACTAGCACACAAATCGTTCAGCACGACCACAATGTTATCGCACGTGGACTTCATATGGAACATCACAGTGACGCCAATGACAGAAATGTGCCTGGAGTGTCCATATAATTGCTATTGCAATAATATACCGTGCGACCACGCACCCGCCTGCTCCAAAAGCAGCGCCATCAAACAGACTCGCCAGGAGGTACTCAGTGCATGACAGTTGGGACACCCTGTACATACACTAAAGCCTAAAGAAATAAGACATACTATTGAGATATCAAAAGAAACCTAAATTTGGGAACCAATGGAAGTTTTCAAAATCCTAGCTCAAAATTAAGGAGGAAGGAATTAACTTGCACTTATATTGCGGCTAGAAAAAATAACCAGTGATCTGTTTGACTAAGCGAGTGGATATCAAAGGAAGGAGAACACAGTGATGGGTGGCAAAGAATCAGCTGCACTGATGAAAACCTACAGGTACATGCTTGGTGTGGTTAGTATGCCGATAAATTAACTGTAACGAAGAAGAGTAGCCGCCTGCGCCACAGCACCATCGCCACCGGCATGAGCTCGTGGTTGCTGTCTTTCGCCGAACGCTTGTGACAGCTACCCGTTCGCGCCCGTTGCTAATAAATCTCTTAGCAAGTGGTGGACGTGCTGGGTTTCGACCACCCTGGAACTTCGGAGTCGCACTCTACCCCCCATCATGCCCGACGACGCACGCACTCCTCCAGCTCCTCCAACGGCGCCGGCGACCTTGGTTTGTGCCGGTGCCTTGCGTCAGCGAGATCCCCCTATCTTCTCCGGCACAGATGACAAAGACGTTGAAGATTGGATCTCGTCCTATGAGCGAGTGAGTGCCCATAACCAGTGGGACGACGTTACCAAGTTGAGAAACGTCGCATTTTATCTTACGGACGTTGCGAAACTATGGTTTCTAAACCATGAAGCCGACCGAAAACTTGGGTAAAGTTGGTCTTGAAGACCAACCACGAAGTGAGGTTCAGCGCTTCTTTCGACAGCCATGCTTCTGGTTTGGGCCGCACATCGACCGTTTTTCACCAGATAGATACCGGCAGTCATGCACCTTTTGCGGCAGCGCCCTTACCGAGTTTCCGCCTCTGAGCGCCGTGTCATTGACCACCAGGTTGCTGACATGCTCAAGCGTGGCGTTGTGCAGCCTTCCAACAGTCCCTGGGCATCACCGGTCGTCCTCGTTAAGAAAAAGGATGGCTCTATTCGATTCTGCGTCGACTACCGACGTCTGAACAAGATAACGCGCAAGGACGTTTGCCCGTTACCGCGCATCGACGACGCCCTCGACTGTTTGCAGGGAGCTGAGTTCTTTTCTTCGCTGGATTTACGTTCCGGATACTGGCAAGTCCCCTTGGCACCATCTGATCGACCTAAAACAGCATTTGTAACACCTGATGGATTGTACGAATTCATCGTAATGCCTTTCGGCCTGTGCAACGCCCCAGCCACTTTTGAGAGAATGATGGATAATATTTTACGCGGCCTCAAATGGAACACATGTTTATGCTACCTGGATGACGTAGTTGTCTTTTCTGCTGATTTCCGAACCCATCTCAGCCGTCTCGAGCAAGTTCTCAAATGCCTCACTGACGCGGGACTTCAACTTAACTTAAAAAAATGTCGTTTCAGCGCCCGCAAGCTCACTATTCTTGGCCATGTTGTATCACGAGACGGCGTTCTTCCGGATCCAGCCAAGCTCCGCGCTGTCACCGACTTTCCGCAACCAAAGAAGTTAAAGGAGCTTCAAAGTTTCCTTGGTTTATGCTCATACTTCCGACGTTTCATTCGAAATTTCACTTCCATAAGTGCACCCCTGACAGCCCTTCTAAGTGGCGACAAAGAACTTTCCGCTTGGTCACCCGCCTGTGATGACGCCTTCACGAAATTACGCCACCTGCTAACCTCGCCACCTGTCCTCCGCCACTTCGATCCTGCAGCGCCCACAGAGGTCCACACCGATGCCAGCGGCGTCGGACTTGGCGCCGTACTCGCACAACGAAAAGCGGGCTTTGATGAATATGTCGTTGCCTACGCGAGCCGAACTCTGACAAAGGCCGAGGCTAATTACTCTGTTACAGAGAAAGAGTGTTTAGCCATTATTTGGGCACTTGGCAAGTTCCGTCCTTATTTGTATGGCCACGCTTTCGATGTCGTCACTGACCATTACGCCCTTTGTTGGCTGTCTACCCTTAAAGACCCATCTGGCCGACTTGCTCGCTGGGCCCTTAAGCTACAGGAGTACGACATCCGCGTCCTCTACCGTTCCGGCCGCAAACACACGGACGCTGACGCCCTTTCTCGCTCACCGGTCTCCGCTGACTGCGCTTGCCTATCCGCCCTTGAGCCCACAGTTCCATCTCATGCACTGCGCAACATGCCGTCGGAGCAGCGCAAGGATCCCTGGATCAGTGCTCTCATCAGCGTCCTTTCTGATCCATCCACCTCTTCACCATCTCGCGCTCTTCGCCGCCAGGCTACTCACTTCTGCATTCGCGACGGCCTTCTTTATCGTCGTAATTACCTCTCTGACGGTCGCAAGTGGCTTCTCGTGATACCCCGCCATCTCCGTGACCTTATCTGCGACGCTTTCCACGCAGACCCTCAGTGCGCACATGCCGGCCTCTTCAAGACCTATGCTCGGCTACGCATCCGATTTTATTGGCGCGGCATGTATAACTACGTCAGAAAGTTCATTCGCTCCTGTGCTCAGTGCCAACGCCGAAAATTACCTTCCGGACAAGTCTACCCGTCACAACCCCTTCCCTGCCCTCGTCGGCCCTTTGATCATGTTGGTATAGACATCTACGGACCGCTACCCTCCACTCCAGCAGGCAACCGCTGGATTATTGTTGCAGTGGATCACTTGACCCGCTATGCTGAAACAGCTGCTCTGCCGACTGCCACCGCCCGCGACGTTGCATCGTTTCTGTTACGACATTTCGTTCTTCGCCACGGTGCCCCTCGCGAACTTCTGAGCGATAGAGGCCGCGCCTTTCTTTCCGAGGCTTTGAAGGCACTACTCGACGAATGCCGAATCGTTCACCGCACCAGTACAGCGTACCATCCGCAAACTAACGGCATGACCGAGCGCTTCAACCGTACTCTTGGCGATATGCTCTCCATGTACGTCGCCTCTGATCATTCAAACTGGGACCAAGTTCTCCCTTTCGTGACGTATGCGTACAATACTGCGACCCAAGCAACTACTGGTTTTTCCCCTTACTTTCTCCTATACGGACAAGAACCTTCTACTACTCTCGATACCATTCTGTCATATACACCTGACGCCTCCGAAAGTACTCCGCTATCTGAAGCTGCTCGTCATGCCGAGGAATGCCGCCAGCTTGCCCGCTCTTTTTCCACCGAGGACCAGTGGCAGCAGCAATCCCGTCAACCTGCCGGCCGTTCTGCACCAACTTTTTTGCCTGGCTCTCTCGTATGGCTTCGGGTACCCGCTACTACACCCGGCCTCTCCTCAAAACTTGTCGCAAAGTACCTAGGACCCTACCGCGTTCTCGAGCAAACGTCCTCCGTCAATTACATCGTAGAGCCCCTCACGCCATCGACGGACCTACGCCATCGCGGCCGCGAACTTGTCCACGTCTCTCGCATTAAGCCGTACTACGACCCAATAGTAGTCTCTTCGCCTTAAGCCGCCAGGATGGCGCCTTTTTTGCGGAGGGCGATTGTAACGAAGAAGAGTAGCCGCCTGCGCCACAGCACCATCGCCACCGGCATGAGCTCGTGGTTGCTGTCTTTCGCCGAACGCTTGTGACAGCTACCCGTTCGCGCCCGTTGCTAATAAATCTCTTAGCATAACATTAAGAGCAGAAAATTCAGATGGGCATTGAGCCTAGATTTGGCTTTTCGCTGCCACGACAACAATACTATGCAAAATACCATGGCCAACCAAGGTAGGCATGTGCTCTGCAAAGTTGTTGAATGATCCAACCACGCAAGTCGAAGCAAACGCACACACCTGTCGACCAGCTGCGAGAGTGCTTCTATTAATGGCTGCAGCTGCTTGCCCACGAGGATGGAGGAACCAGTGGCTTGGGTGGCATTCTTCACCAGGTCCCCGACGTTGGCGCTGCCCGCATGACCAACACCAGGCATTGACAGGGCTTCCACTGCCATTTCCTCCCTGTATATTGAACGAAGTTGTCAGTTACTTTGTTGACACAACCCACATGTCCTAAAAAGCTCCGTACAATTATAAGGGATCATACAGGCTTTCATATAGGAATTCCAAATGACCACGTGGGATTAGTAGACATGGAAGTGGTGGGGCATACATATTTCTGAATGAAGTGCACAAAAGTTACCATGTAGACTTCACGGCCAAAGGATCCAAGGAAATTTATGACGGTCTAAGCAGGGTGGACCGTTAAAAAAAAAAAAAACACCTACAAGTGTGCGCAGTTGCAAAAGGCACTTTTCCTAAAGGTTAGCTGCAGACAGAACTGTCTCATAGTTTAGTTAATGTTTTATTTATATATATATATATATATATATATATATATATATATATATATATACACAAAGCAGATCCCATATGATGTGGGAATATCTATGAACGAAGCTTCTTGTTGGTGTTGGCAAAAAACATTGTTCTTGTTTAACGACAATTTGCAAGTAAAGAGCGCACGACCAAGTTGGGAATATTTTCACCAAGAAACATGCAGCCCATCATAAAGTTGTGGCACTTGAACATGTGGATCTTATACCCAGAATATGAAAGACTCCAAAAGAAACTAACTGATAAATTTGCACAACAAAATGTTAAAGAAAGAAAAACAGCCATTCTTTTTTACTGGATCTACTTCATATTCACAATGCCACTAGCATTTTAGCATGTTATCAGGTTGCACAATATGTTTACTTTTGTGTATTACATCATTTCTCCATTAATGCCGACCAGCAATGAAAGTAGCACATTATTCGTTGTAAAATTTAAATGCGTTAATTTTTGTTTCTGAACTAAACTTTATTGTAGCTAATGCCTTTCAGACTGGCATTTTCTTTCGCATTCTTTGCCTCAAAGGGAGCTCTGCAATAGCCCTCTTTGATCTATCCTGCATCTCAGTCTTTTCTGCATCTCAGCATCAATGCCTCACACCTTCTTGTGTATTGGCAAAACTTCAGGTACTACTACACTCTTGTAAAAGATGAAAGCCACAATTGGTAGGTTTGTTATAATGGTACAGTGAAGCACGTTCACAGGCTACAGATGAAAAAAATAAAAATAACTATGAGAAGCCACATTTGCTTATGGCTGGTCATGTATTGCGAGCACCCTACATGCTGCACCAAGCATGGACAAACACCTAAAATTATGAAAGAAAATGTGTGTGTGGGGGGGGGAAAGGGGGGGGGGGAAGCGAGTGTAGAAACAGCTTAATCAGTGAGCGGTACTGCAGATCCCTTTTAGAGGGCCCGTCACCAGGTTTGGGCACTAAAAATAGACAGGTAGGGTTGTGTAGGTCACACGGTGCCATTTGCGTCTGCAAAGTATCACACGGCTGCACGGTACAAAAATGGCTGGAATTTTGAACAGAAGCTAGTGTGAAATTTTTTTAAAGTGCGCCCTGCCTCTAACCAGAGAGCCAAGATTTCACTTCACTTCTTCACTTCACTTTATTTCCTTAAAGACCTCAAAAGGGGGTGTTACATAAGGGGTGGGCTGTACAGAGATGTTACTAATGCCAGATTTCATGCACAAGCGCCTCTACATAACACACATCCTGCAAAGTCACTTATTATGGCACGTGACAATAATGAATAATCCAATGCATAATGCCTAGACCACCACTAGAAGTGCACCACATAGCAAAGAAGGAAGGAAAAAAAAGGGAGGTGGGGTTTGTGGTGTAAGCGTGATGCGGTCTCTCGACTGTGGTATGGGAGCAGGCAGGGAATAAATGTGGCTTGCAGATCCTTCAATAATACACCATTTAACAAAGTTATTATGGTAATAGGCTTTCTAGATGTGTCCTGAAACTTCTATTGCATAACCAAAATTTGCAATGGGGCCTGGTGAGGGGCCCTTTTAGCTAGACATAAATGAAATGAATGAGGCAAGCCACATGTTTTGCAAAGAGAAACCATGATGAGGAACATTCGACTGAGGGCAAGGACGGAGCTCACTCAAACTGCTCAGATGGTGGCTGAAGCATCAGACAGTCAGAGGAAGGCTGGGACTTTGGGCTCAGTGCCTGTTGAACCTTTTCACCCCACGAGAAGGAGGAGAGCTGCAGCTTCAGGTGAGAAGACCCCGAAGGTGATGAAGAGGTTGGCTTAACCTGGAAGCAGCTCTGTTCCAGCTCCAATATGTAGCTGCAGCACCTGAACATGTACAGTGCAGCTGAGCCTCATCATAATCAACACTGATACATAGCAAGTCATCAAACCACCATCGTGAGGCAGGGACTCTCGACAACACTTCAGCCACCCATTTTTCTGTGCTAAGCATGTCCATCATGAAGACATCCATCACATTGCAGTGCCGCAAAGGTGTGGCAGCACTTATGGTAGCGGAGCCTAACAATGCCTACCCTAACCTAATTTAACATGCCACTGCGTACCACAGCTAATGCCTAGATTAGACATGAAGGCAAAGAGCTGGTCCCCATAAATATAATCTACAGAGTAGGCTGCTTGGATGGCATATGGGCATATTTGTATGAGGTACCACTGAATTTATATGTGTGTACTGTAACTGACAGCTGTGCAAGCTGATTGGTAGAAGGTGACTAACGACAAAGAGGCTGCCATTCAGAGTGGTGACTGTGAGGGTTTCAGAAGTTTACTCGACAAGTGAGTGAGATAAGCGGCAAATTTGGGAAACACAGCCTTTGCTGCTTGTGTTGCAGTGCACAAGTCACATGACAGAGCCTTGCTTACATGTGGAGAGGTGGTTTACATGTCTTCAAATTTATTAACGTCATCATTTCATATTATTTTCTGTTGCTTTAAACCATATTTTATTTTTCTAGTAGCCTCTTTCTTACTATAATAGACTGCACCAAACATCGTGCCCCTAACTATACTCGCGGATAGCTTTCTCTGGCTATGAAGGGAGAGCTACAGAGGTAAAGTGCGCACAAGTGAAAGCACTTCTGAAAAGAGTCCCATGTTTTCATCCACATTAGCTTAAGCTGGGGAAGAGAAAACATGAACACCTTATTATCAGCAGTTAAATACTAAGACAAAACGCACCAATGAATGTAAAAAATTACTTATTTACCAACTTTTCCCTTCTGCGTCTGGGCAAACGCGAAACCATTGCACTTCGAAGCTGTGTCGATTCAGCGTCTTTTCCAAGCAACCGAAAGCACTGTCAAACGCTGCCGGACTACTTGGTGCGGTAAAACATATGCAGAGGCTCCGCTTCCATAGCTTTCCCTTCATGGCCACAGAAAATTGTGTGTGAGTGTAACACTGTCCTCTCAGTTACAGCCACAAAGTTCGGTGCTGAGTTGATTAAGCTCTACTATGGTTGCAACTTTATGCTCGTGGATCAGTTTGAAAAATTTAGTGGCACACCACGCAGCATCCAAAATTTTGGTTTTATCGCACTTCTTAGCACTGCTCACCAACCAATAAGGGTGTGCCGCCTTTGTATGACGTTTCACGGCTCATATATACATTTTTTCATTCTTGGATGATTGAAAATCGTGCTTAATTGGGATATCCCTCTCAGTCCGGAAGACTTCGAATTAGGTTTTACAGCCCAGATAAATGACCATTGTAGTGAAACATTTGCTGGGTTTCAAACAAATCCTGTGCATTGAAAATGGATTAAAATGAGTGCCTATAGCAAATCCCTCAATTCGATAAAGAATGAGCTAAATCACAGCTAAATTACTTCATGTGCTTTATGCATGATTTAACTGTGCACACCATTTCACGATGTAGCAAGCAAGACACATGAGAAGATCGTAAAGCGGCACTGCACCTGAACACGTGCTTCCAGCACACAGCACTGTGACTGCCCAGTTCAAGGCCCCGGCTGAGCAGGACATCCATACTGAGAACATGCGATGCATGCAGCCGCACAGACTTGCTGCGGCTAGACAGCATCGTCTTGCGGAGACGGTCCTTCCTGGAAGCCGACCTACGCGAGTGGCCTGCAACAGCCCCACCGGGATCCAAAACTGGACACGATGCCGCTGCCAGCTGGGCAAAGATGGCCCCACATTTCGTCTGCAGGCCTATAAAGAACAGAACCATGTGACCGAAAGCACAACAGTAGTCTCGCATGCCTGAATTTTACACTAATGAGGACAGCTGTGAAAATGTAGTGATATAAATGGCATTTAACGTCCCAAAGCAACATCTAGGCTATGAGAGATGACATACTAGAGGGCACCAGATTCATTGTGAATGCCTGGTGTTCTTGCATAATGGCTATGCCTTCATTCTAACAGATGTCCAATGCAGAAATAGTAGCATATGTTGATACAGAAACATTATTTAAAAAAACCCAAGAGGTAGAAATTACCTTTAAAAAAATCTAAATCAAATTATGGGCTCTAGTGTTCCAAAGAAAGTCACAGGCTGTGACAGTTGCTGTAGCGTAGGGCTCCGTATTGATTTTGACCACCTGCGGTTCTTTAACATACACCTACATATAAGTACGCTGACATTTCTGCATTCCATCCCCATCAGAGTATGACCTCATGCTCAACAGCAGAATACTACAGCAACTGAGCTACTGGCATGAACAGAATTACCTCAGAGCCCTTCACTGTGGCATCTCTTATAAACAAGGTGTCACCTTGGAACTGTTAAAGTCCCATCAATTTCTATTACTTCAATGCCTCAATGCAGAGAACAAAATCTCACCAAGGACGTTGCAGAGCTTGGCAGCACACTGCAGCCCATCAAGGCAGTTGGCCACAGCCTCCCGGGCCTTGCGATGGTCTTCCTTGGCACCATCTGTGCCCAGCAAGAGGCCCAAAGAGCTTGCAATGCCACAGGAGTTGGTGCCATTAAGGAGCACCGACAGAACCTCCAGCATAGTGTCCCAGCACGCAGTCAGCACGTGGCGAGCAAACTTCATGCCTGTAATAAATAACAGAAAGACAAGTGGTCACAAAAGAACCAGATCATGTGCCCTCAGATGGGATTAGTACCAGTGGTTTGCTGGGGTGAATGACCTCATTTGCAGATGAGGTGATGGCACAATTCTCCTAGTGGCAGTTGCAATCAACTTCTGCTCATTTAACTTCTGCAGGACATGGGTGCCTTGGGGAAAAGTTTGCCAGGTGCAATTTCCTCTATAAGATTTTGCTCTATGGCGATGTTCGCTTGCGGCAATTCGAATATGACATCGCAGTAACATGGCATGAACTACTGCGAGAATACCTTAAACTACCACCTAAATTTAGGACGATGAGCAAAACGTGAACAAGATGAATGCAGGAGCCAATGTTTCGACAAGTGGACTTGTCTTCTTCAAGGTGACATATGCTTTCCTTGCCACAGAATATATAGCACTCTGTTTTTGCACATCAGATACCCAACATCCATGCGCTTGATTTTGCGTATTGCTGAATTAGGACGCACCTGCAATACAACATCTTCTGGAGGAAAGCATATGTAGCCTTGAAGAAGACAAGTCCACTTGTCGAAACGTTGGCTCCTGCATTCACCTTGTTCACGTTTTGCTCATCGTCTTGAATTTCCATCTCCCGCATTCCCCGTCTTTTCTCTGGCACCTAAATTTAGGCTACATATGCAAGACAGTTCAACTTATCTAATTCAAAAGCCGGCAAATTACACAGCTTGTGTTTCAGAACACGCAGTGCAATTCCCTTGTGAAATGATTCAAAATTTAGAAACACATTTTTTATGCTGACTTCTTAACAGATTGCATGTCTCACATGTATCTTTGTCTCATTGAGAACAAAGAAGGTATTCCATTTCAGAGTTCTTTTTTTTTTCCGTTTTCCGTTCAAGGGTAGCCAAGCCACTTACCAGCCAGCATGTGAGGTGTAAACACCACATTGGTGGCAGCCCTCTCAAGTCTTCGATAATCGGAGAGCTGACGTGAACCTAACTGATCACTTCCGAGGCCATCTACATCTGAAAAAGAAAGCAAAACAGCCTCCATCACCAGTGGCTAGAGAGGTTCTTATATTACATGCCTAACAATGACATGGTGCTTTTAATAATAGCATGTACCAGCTGATGAGCAACCTCCTTTTAATGTGCAGTTTCTCCAAACAGGTTATCAATGATGCAGTTCTTGGTATAGACAAAAGGCTTGAACAAATCATAAGTGAAGCCTATGTTAACGCAACCATATCTTTTTAAATAATTCTCATAATTTATTCACTCTGTTTTTGCACATCAGATACCCAACATCCATGCGCTTGATTTTGCTTATTGCTGAATTGGGACGCACCTGCAATACAACATCTTCTGGATTATTCTCTATATCTTTCGTTAATAAGAACCATAGCCATGGCTCAGGAAGTTGCTGCTAATGCGGAGCCACAAATCAAATCCAAGTTCTTGTAATGATTTTCGCCATAATGTACACAAAAGATGGTGCGTAAAGTGAACTGGATTGACGAGTCATATAGTGAGGAAACAGAGTTGTTTAATAAAAGAACATACTAATTTTTTTAAAGTATATGAAAGGGCAAAGATTCATAAGCACAATTTCTGCAAATGTTCTAATGGTCAGGTATGAAACATCGTGCTCCTGTACTTCTGGTTTTTAATATCCATGTGAAAGAAATACAAAAGAAAGTAAGAATTAACATGCAATGTGGCAAGCTTGAAGTGGAAAGCATATTTAGCGCCAGCAAACAAGGACAGAAGGGAGACGACACCAAAATGCGCTAACTTCAACAACTTGATTTTCAGGAAACACCCACCTATTTAACCCATGCACAGTGGCACCACCTCATCCAAATTTTAACCATCCAAAAAAGCTGTCTCCTTACCTAACACGTCGACCAAAGGGGCACTAACACTCGTATCACTATTCCGACAGATAGCCTGAGCCTCAATAATCTCTCGCACTTCGCAAGAACTCGGCAGGACCCATACACCGGCGCACAGCTGCATTCCTGACAGTGAGTTGATAGATGACCGTATTGCTTATTTCTCACGTTTAGACTATGTTCTCGTAGCCAGTCATTAGGGCATTTTCCTGTCTGTCCGATGTATTTTTTCCCACAGGGCAGCAGGAGCTCATAAAGAACAGCTTCTACATAACCCACTAGCAATGCCCGATGATTCGTAGAGCATCTGACAGCTGGCTTATGGTACGGGTTCATTAATCAACATATTTTTTCGAGTTTTTCTGGCACTGAAAATACCACTTTTGTGTCCACCCGGCTAGCCATTTTCTTAAGACTATGTGCCGTTCTATGCAGATAGAACACTACCGCGCTTGGGAACTGGTGCTTTGGAAATGCATTGAAAAAATCTTGCTACCATAAGATCTATACGAGTCTTATGGATCAGTCGGCAAGGTTATCAGCAGCAGGGTTTCCGGAGCCAATGCAAGTTTTGGTCGTAGAGGGGCTGCTAAAATTATGCGGGTCAGACCGCACAACTCGGGATGCGGCAAAGCAACAGATGGAATGCAGAGGGAAGGTAGCAGTAGTGCCCTATCTTCATAGAATGGCACATAGCTTTAAGAAAATGGTTTGCCGGGTGGACACAAAAATGGTCCTTTCAGTGGTCTTTTCAGCACCACAAAAACTCATGAATATATGTTGGCTAACAGACCCGTACCATAAGCCAGCTGTCAGATACTCTACGAATAATCATACAGCACCAGTGGGTTGCGTAGAAGCTGTTGTTTATGAGCTCCCGCTGTCCTGTGGGAAAAAGATACATTGGACAGACAGGCAGGTGCCTTAATGATCGGTTACGAGAACATAGTCTAAACATGATAAGTAAGCAATATGGTCATCTATCAACTCACTGTCAGGAATGCGGCTGTGCGCCGGTGTATGGGCCGTGCTGGGTTCTTGCGAAGCACAAAGATAAAGATGTGCGAGAGATTATTGAGGCTCAGGCTATCTGTCAGGATAGTGATATGTGTATTAGTGCCCCTTCGCTCGACTTGTTAGATAAGGAGACGGCTTATTTGGATGGTTAAAATCTGAATGAGATGGCGCCAATGTGCATGGGTTAAATAGGTGGATGTCTCCTGAAAATCAAGTTGTTGAAGTTAGCGCATTGTGGCATCGTCTCCCTTCTGTCCTTGTTCACTGGCGCTAAATATGCTTTCTAAGTCAGTTTACCAACACACCTAACAAATGGCAATGCTGAAGTTGAAGTGTCATGACTAACAATGAACTTGACCTTATATGTGATAATGACTTGCGATAGCATGACATGCAGAACATGGAGCAGGTGATAGGCACACGTCTACTCAAGTATCATCGTCATCATCAGCCTAATGACGACTACTGCAGGACGAAGGCCTTTCCTACCATTTTCCAATTACCTCTGTCTAGCACCAGCCATTATATTTTACACCTGGGGCCCAATGTGTAGGACAGATAACTGGTGGCCTATTACAGTTACACAATGAGTGCCAAGGGAAGGGAAGTGCATTCAAGGAGGGCAAAGAACTAAGTGCTGTGAGAAAATTAGAAAATTTGCAGGCATAAGATGGAATAAACTACTAAAACATTGCAAATCAAACATTCATAAACTTTGGTGTTGAGTGTTAGTTCAGTTCACATCGGCAGCCTCAGAGAACAAAACAGTGAAGGTATATTGTCAAACGACATAGGCTGGCAAAGGCTGTCTGAAATAGTGCTGCCACTTCCTAAATTTTTTCTTCCATGTACAAGCTGTTTTTGGTTTTTTAAGCTGAGAACAGTGCGATATGTGCTTGTGTGCATCACTTTGAGTCTGCAACATCTTAAGCCTGAATCAGACCCAGAAACTGAGAATGCTTGAAAGTACTTGTGGGCAGGAAAGAAGCATCACCAGCACCCAAGATATATGTACAAGCCATCCAAGTGCCTTGACACTAGAGAACAGCCAACAAGAACACAACTGGTGCTTTCGGCACCATTGGTGGTGGTGAATAAGTGAAATGATATCAATGCAGTATGGTCTACCTAATCATTTACACTAACATCAAATGCTACGAACGTGTCATAGCAATTACTGCATGTCAGAGCTCTGAACGAAACTTCTATATTTTATCCATATGTTTTATGGGACTGTTATATCTACCAGCAGTAGCTGTTTCTACAGTTGGACCCCAACAGCATATATAGCCTGTATTCAGCAAATGGTTTCCTGGGAGCAAATGTAGCAGTGAGAACACAGAAATAAAAAAATGTGAATGCAAGGCATGAGTGCTAACCTGTGAGCAAGTTGATGAGTGCAAGGTTTGTCTTGGAATCAGGTTCATATCCAGCTTCGCACAGCAAGCTTCTAGCAAGCACTTGCTGATACAGCTCCGACAGCCATGTTGCTGAGAGATACACCAGCACGCCACTTCCGTGCACCTCGTCCACAAACTTTTCCTGCGCAAGAGATATTTGGTTAACAATTTAACAAAAACTTGAAGAGCTTACAAAAACTGCAACTCTGTCTGATGACATACAGCACCGTACAATACAAAACAGTATGTGTGTTTCGTGTGTTTCTGAAAGACCTTAAAACGCTTTAGCATTTCTTAGCTCGTTCCTCAGTTTCGCGCCGATGGTGCTGTCCGCAGTGAGAGAGATGAGAGAGGAGTGTTCGGTGATGTGTGATGTCACGCAAATCAGTCAAAGGCAGTACGCCATTTGGTCATATAGTCACCATCATGCTGTCATTGCCATACCATTGTCCCCATGTCATCGTCGTCATGCTGTCATTGTTATATCATTGTCATCATTTAGGAACCATCATTGTGCCATTGTCATACAGTCATGAAGTCATGTCATGAAGTCATGTCATGAAGAAGGAATGACGTTGATCGAACAACAAAGGCAGCGTCATCATTTCATCAATGTCATTCCTTCTTCATCATTTCATCATAATCATGCTGTCACCATTCCATTGCGACTATGACACCACTGTCATACTATGGTCATCATGCATTCATTGTGACACCTTTTTGATGCAGTCATGGTCCTTCTATTGTCGTCATTTCAGCTTCGTCATCCAATGGTCACGTGGTTGTCGTAAAGCCATCGTTACCATACAGTCATCATCACATAGTCGTCATAAAGTAATCATCACGTTGTCATCATCCTACACCTGTCGTCATCCCAATGTTCTCATGCTGTTGTCATCACAGTGTCGTGTCGTCGTTATAACATCATCATCATTTCAGAATCGTCACTGCACCGTTGTCATACGGTCAATGCCATGCATTTGTTGTCATACCATTGTTGTGATGACGTCGTAGTTGTTCCACTTTCATCATACAGTCTTCATCATTCCATTATCCTTATGCCATTATCATAAAACTGTCGTTGTTATAGCATCAACATCGTTTTAAAAGACATGTTTTTTGCCGCAATTGAACACTCACAAAAGGAAGACACATAAAGACAACATGGGCGGCGTCTATGTGTCTTCCTTTTGTGAGTGTTCAATTGCGGCAAAAAACATGTCTTTTAGCAAGCACCAACTAGGCCAACAAGCAGTTCTGTTGCAACATCATTTTAGAATCGTTGTCCCATTGTTGTCATAACACCTTCAGCTATGTCAGTATATGCTTAGAAAGCTAGGGAGCACACGAGCATCGAAGAAGAGCGTAATAGTTTAATGAAAACGCTATAAAGCATTATTTACACTTAAATGTCATGGAGTAAGCAGGACCCTTAGAACCCCACACGATTCGGCGAGCTCAAGATTGGAAGCAAAAGCCACCTAGCCTGCACCACAGCTAATGCCATTTACGCTACCACTTGTAACTGCCGTTTTCTTGTGCACAGGTAGTGCAACAAAGCATTTGGTCATTTGCACCTTACACTTGTTGTGACCCTCTTTTGCACCACATCTCAAAGTTCCTAGTATCAACGTCGTGGTAGCTTTCTCCACTAACAGATCAAGCCACTGCCCTGTCAGTGAAGAGATTACTCAGCTTTTGCTTTTGGCAGAGGCAGTGCTTAGTCATGACTGTTTACGAAATCCTCCTCCCAGTAGCCATTGTGCTTACTCCTGCATAAGATTAAGCAAAATAGGAGGAAGGAGCTTTAAAAATAAACATGTTTTGTGGTCCCTTTAACCCTTTTCATGTCAAGGACGAATCTCACTTGTCCACATATTTTACTCAGTGCCGCAGATGAGTGGCAATCATTTTGGTATGGAATGCGCACTATTATATAGCATCAGCTTTGCAGAAAACACATTTTTTGAGTGGCTGACAGAAAAATACTGGAAGTCTGGATCCACCAGGTTTTAAAGATGTCAGTGTAGAGTGAGCTGGCAGCAGAAATGGCAGCAGAAATGGCAGCCATCTTTTACAATGCAGAAATAGTGGTGGTTTTGGACATTTCTTTACCTCATGTAAACAATTAAATCTGTAAAATGTTAGTGAATTGCAATGGGAGTTTCAACTTAGTTACTGACAATTGCAAGAAAGATTTAGAGCCTCTGGCTGCCTCTCTTGCTTGAATGCGGCTTGACGGAAGTGCCTTACTGCCAATAACTCTGCAACTTCCTTGCCGCGCCAGCAATAACACATTGCACAGAGCACCCAAAAAAAAAAAAAATGTGCTTGACTTTTGTTCCGTGAGATATCAAGCACCATATAGACTGTTTCTGTGGCCTTGCCTATCTGCAACTGGAAAATATGAAGAAAAAAAAAAGCTTACAGTAAAAGACACACAAGAATAATGAATGAACAGTTGATATTGCAATAATGAAAAGCTGTTCTCAAAGAATCAGTCATAAAAACAATTAGGGAAATTTTGGTGGTTTTCTGGAAAAGAAAGTTGGCATGGAAAGGGTTAAAAAAAAAAAAGAACTAAACTGCAAGTTACCAACCTCTGTCAATGGCACTTCCCTGGTGAGCTTCTTGCGGTACCCGCTGTGAATGAGTTTTAGGTCCAACAGGAGGGCTGAGTAGGTTGCCAGGTAGATGCCATCAGCATTAACAATTGTGATATGCTGTGGCGTGCTCTCGAGTTCAGTGCCAGTGTGTTGTTGCTGCTGTTGTTGCCAGAGGGCTGAACAGAAATGCAAGAGGATGTGTCATAAGGCTTTACAGGCAATTCGCGAAGCACAGTTCACTGCCCACTGTTAAAAAAAAACATACAATACAATATCTAAGCACAACAAAACTGAGAAATTTTTTGCTACATACTTTAGCCATAATTCAGCCATAAACACAATGACATTTTCAGTTAGTACATGCTTCTCCATTCAATAGCTTATTTTTCCTCCCACTTATTTTTTGTTAGCTTTTTTGTCAACCTGCTATTTCCCATTATTTGCTGCTCGTTGTACACCACACGTCATGTATAGCAGATGTCAAAAGTTCCCAGGGCACATATTCCAAGAAAAATCTCAATTCCTGTTTGGCTTGAGTATGCAGCATGTAAATGAATGGAAGACTGTGTTGGTTGCATACAATATAACCACAGACTGCAACTCTGAATTCAAGAATGGGTACCTATGCTCCCTGGAAATTCGGCTTTTTAATCAATACTACAACCCAGAAACTTTCAATCTCAATAATACTTTCATGGTGTTCTACAGCTTATATGTCTGAAGACTGTCAAGACAGTCATTATCATTATAAGATGACTTCTGTGTCCATTACTTAATGTAGATTGGCTGCTACACAATGTTCATAATGATCAGTGAATAAACCATCTGACATTGCAAGAAGAATCTGGGCTGAAGCAGAAACATCTAAATACCTGTGCAAATTCCTGTGCTAAAGTGAAAAGAAAAAGGCATAATGCACATGGCAATGAATACCACATATGCTAAGGCCGAGTTCTGGAATACTAATCACTTTAGCACATACTCTTGTTTTTCTGTGGTAGAAGGTCCCGCATAATGTCTGTGTCACCTATCTCGTTAGTACGCTTGACCACAGGCCATGGGCTACAAATGGGGCGATGGCATCCCTGCCTCGAAATTGTCAAACAGGGCAGAGTGTCTGTCTCTGGTATCCTGCACAGCTTACAGATGTCTATGGAACAAAATCTGAAGAAGTAGCATGTGCACTGGTGAAGTTAATGGCACTGAATAATGAGAACAGGTTTCAGATTTCTCTATTATGATGAAATGTTCTTGAATAGCACCATTTGAGACTCTTATTAACTATGCAGTTACCTAGTATGGAGCTAACATAAGCCACTGGAGGCAGTAAAGGGCAGGCATATGCAGGACGTTAGCTCCGTCCAACCCCACAGTGATTGCCCGAGCACATCTGTGCACCTGATGCTGACAGGACATGAAAATGATGATGGAAAGTGCGCCTTATGTTAAAGATTTTTCATGACACCATCTACTGACATCTGAGCTCTGCCGGCACAGGATAAAATAGATATTCCAACAAATAACTGCCCCAGCATAATGTCCTTAGTGGCCTTAAGCTATCCTCTACACCAAACTTCTGTATTCTTGAGCGCAAACATTTTGCTTTTAACAGTCAGAGAAACATGGCAGCAGTCACCTTCTGCGTAGTCACTGGCAAACTGCTGCAGCTCCTGGTCAGCCTCAATGGAGCTGAGAACATGCAGAAGTCGCGGCAGAAAGGAGGCCAAGTGATTGACAAAATCCCTAGATGTCTTGCGCTCTCGTTCCGCAAACTCGTTATTAGATTCGAAGAACTTCTCCAGCCGGTCCCGCTCGCTTTCGTTGACATCTTTCATCAAGGTCTTTGCTGCTCTCTCCATTGCAGAAGTTCTTGCTTCAGCTGAGATGTCCGTTTTTTCTTCCAATGGTTTCTCAGCCTACATGTTGGATAATTTCAGAACGATGTCAGTCTGCTGTTTGTTACTCAAAACATATTGCAAAAAAGCCACCAACACACAACACCTGAATGCACGCAAGTCAGTGGTAGAAATATTGAATTTACTTGATTTTCCAGATTAAGGACCTGCAAAGAGAACTGCAACAAATTTTTGTGCATAACTACCACCATAGTTCTTTCTTTTTATTTTGTTTGTGTTTGTGAGAAAGGGGGGGGGGGTAGGGGCATGTTGCTGTTCAATACCTCATCAAAACAAAACTTCCAAATGCAAATTCAGTGTATTTTTTACAGTGGTTCTTAGCTTTAAGTGACACCACTAAACCCCAAATACAGATAGAAATAGGTCATGAGACTTAAAACTCAATACTCACCAAGTCAGTGTCATAAAGGCTTTCATCTGCAAACTCTGATGCTTCATCACCTTGGCTGTACTCTATAAAGCTGCCACTTTGAAGCTCGTCATCTGGCAAACTACTCTCTTCTGGAGTGACTGCCACATGCTCCCTAGCATCTCCTGCCCCTGGTTCTGGTAGACAAGTCCCAGGATCAAGATTCTCTTCTTTCATTTCATCGATACCTTTGCATTCAATGGGCAGCTGCTCAGGAGGCTTCACATCATATGCTTCTGACACTTCAAGAGCTTCATCCACAAGTGAGTGCTTCGGTGAACCCTGGATATCTTCCAAGTGGACATCAGAGCTTCGGCTAATGCTGGTCTGGTGCAAAATTTGTGTTTCTTCAACCACAGGTGCAGTTTCAGTTTCTCCACTTTTGATGTGCGTTTGTTGCCAACCGTTTCGAATGCCACCTCGAGCTGACTTTTCGTACAGGAATGACGCACCTGCAAATAACAAAACAAAAATCATTCTTCCATAAAGTGCTTGTGCAGAACATGGCATACAATATTAAGACTGAGAAGTCAGAAGCATCCAACAAAGACATTTATAACAAAACAATGTTTAAATGGTAGTCAAACCTCGTTATAACAAAGTGACATCCAACAGGCAAATACCTTTGTTATATCCAAAGATTCATTACATCCGTGTTCGTTATATTGAGTTTCAACAGTAAACTAACAACACCCTGAAGTTTTGCATGAAAGGTTCTCCCATGTACAAATAACAGCAGCAAAACATGGGATAAGCAGCACACGGTACTTCAATATGATTTGAGGTGCGTAGCTAAATCACACACAGGATGTGTGGGTTATCAGACAAATGGTGGTTTCAGAAAAAGCAAAAACATTATGGAAAGGTTATTTGACCCCCATTTTTTACACTGCCTTTTATTCCTAAATTCGAGAACTACTCAGTAAAACTGCCCCGATTGTCAGTTACCAACTTGATTGCAGTTTCGAAGATTTCAAGCATTAGGATGCTCGCACACATCATGTATTATTGCCTCAATAACTTACAGTGTCTTACTAATATATTCAGACTATAAAAGAGCACATTCACTTCACAGGAGATTTGACAGTAGAGATATAAAATACCATATTGAAATTTCGGAAAAACGGCCGATTTTTTAAGAAGTCAGCACTTCCAGAAGTGCACTACAGTTTCAGAAATCAAATTAAAGGTCCTCAAGCTTTTCATATTAACCGAAAATAAGGCTTAACAGACTTTGTCCCACCACACTTCTACCCAGCGTGACTCTTTCAGTACAGAACAGCTGCGCTCACCAACATAATCTGCGCTCTGCAATGTTGGGAACGTGGAGTTCAAGCGTTCTGCCATCTGGTCCGAGATTTTGGAGCCTGAAACCAGGGTTTCCAAACTTGACAGCAGCGCCACCACACATTCAACGCTGATGTAGCAGACACTGGGTTCATTGCTGTGGCAGCACTCTCCAAGCCCATCAACAACACTGCATGAACAACATTATACAGCTCGATAAAGTGGCAAGGCAAGGAACACACAAGGCAACATTTGGGCATGACACTATTATCGTTCAGTATCTAAAATGAAAAAAATGTGCAACAGGAGATACACAAAACACAGGGTGTATAACCTGCACTGGACAGTAGTACTGTATTTGCTCGCATAATGATTTCACTTTCTTGTAAATGAAATTGATGGAAATTCAGGGGTGCAATCATTACGCGGGTTAAATTTTCCGCGAGAAGAAAAAAAATTTTTTCATCCCGCTATATCCCGTTTCATCCCGAACGCTATATCTTTCCTTCTCGTGAGTACATTACGTGCATTGAAATAGTTTTTTCCGTACAAGTAATGAATATAATATTGTGAATATCGGCAAGTTTGCGGCAATAACATAGCCATGTCCACTTTGAGGGGACAGAAACAGATGGGTGCGCTTAACTGCCAGTGACATAGAAACACATGGCTGGCATGCTGCGGAAACTGCAGCATCTGTCTTCACTACTATCCTAATACGGAACATTTCCGCTAAGGGTGGGTGAATATCTTAGGTGTGTTATAAGCGCTGGCGTATGAATAGGGTACACTTCTAACGTATCAGTGTAAACGTGGCTACTATCGTTGCTGCTCGTAATTTGCGTGCCCACAGGTGCAGATAAGAAGAACCGAAAGGTGCCTTTTTTGTTGTTTTTGACCACAACCATTATAAAGCCTATAAACATATTATAAAGCCACATAATAAAGGCAAGTTTGGTTGTACCTTTTTTTGTCATGGAAGTGTGGAAAGTGATGAAAGTAATAAAATGGGGCATCTACTTAAGAATGTTTGGTGCGTGCAGACCGCTTGGTTTGTCTAGAAGAGTCGTTCGCATAGCATTTGATAGATGGTAAGCGCGATTATTATTAGCTAGACTTGGCACACGACATATCACTGTGGCAAGTTCGGGGTGCGATCATTACATGGGAAATTTAAGAAATCTAATTTTGATGACAAAATTCAGGGGTGCGATCATTACGCAAGTGCGATCATTATACGAGTAAATACGGTACATATTGTCGGGCAAGTTGCCGTGAGTTGTGTGACAGGTCAGTTTCAGAGCAACACAGACTAAAATGTAACACGATAGCCTTACATTTCATCTATCGTAGGGACATGGTGGTCCTTGCTTTTTCATTTACTCTCCTCACCTGTAGCCAAGGTTATCTAGCTTTAGCTACCTCAGGAAATTTCGTGGCTACTTTTCAAGTTAGGGAATTGGTAATCCCACCAATCATCTGTATACAAGTTACTTTCAGCTACTTCTATAACACGATTTAAGTGGACCCGTGTAAAGCAATCGATGCTGATGTGCAATTGAATGCTTTGAAACTAAGGCAATAGGCTGAACAAACAAAGGATTGCTTACATTTTTAGCAGGTCTAGGCTGCTCAATCGTGGGTTTTTGGTGTCTTCCCACAAAGGAGGCCCAGCAAACTGCAGCAACTGCTCTGGGTTGTTCAGCATCTGCAAATGTAGAATATTTAGTAGGTACTATGTTACTTGCTATAAAACAACTTGCACAAAACAAGGAAAATGCACTGCAAAACGAGAAGAGAGAATGTAAGCAATCAACTACACAAAGACAGTTTTGAGCTCCCCCGCCTCTGTCTTGTCCCAGAAAAAGATGTGTGCATGTACCATTTTTTTATGTTTGCGTCGATGTCATATTCACTCTTTTAAACAGGCTACCTTGAGCTTTTTCCTGAGTTTACTTCGCTAAAATTCCATAAATTTGTAATTTTCACTCTCTTCCTGATACTATACATTTATTGAAGGGATGGTTTTAGTGATACCCTAGTATACGCAAGGGTCAAAGCGTGCTAGTTTGTGCTTCCTTTGAGAAAGTGTGTGGAAAACAATAGTCAACAGTTTACTTTCTTTTTTCTGGATTTCTCTTCACCCTCCCTTCCCCCAACGTTACTACACAAGGTTCAGTTTTCAAACTCCTGTGACTGTGTGGACCCACCACCGCTCCTAGAATCTCGTAGCGCTGCTGTCACACTTTACTTAGTCAGCAC
This sequence comes from Dermacentor andersoni, assembly GCF_023375885.2. NCBI lineage: Eukaryota > Metazoa > Arthropoda > Arachnida > Ixodida > Ixodidae > Dermacentor > Dermacentor andersoni. Next base: position 40,513,830 of record NC_092819.1, on the reverse strand, counting down.
GGTGCAGGCGGGGCAGCGAAGCGCTGTTCGAGGCTGTTCACATGTTGCTTCTTTTGTACACATGCATGTTTTGCTGCAGTCTCGGTGCTTCTTGCAACGCTCTTGCGCGTTTTCAATGCCGTGTGCATGTTGACGAGTTTGTGGCCCGTATCATCCAACTTTATTTGGTGACACAAATGCGTATTTATGCTCCGTTCCTGCAGCGAGAACCTGCCTTGAATGTGCAAGTCTGCTTGCAAGCGACCAGAGCTCACATAGCTTTAACATCTCGTGACTGCGACACGTGTGGGCAATGGTTATAAGAAGCCGTGGTTCTTTCGGAATAAACATTGTTGAAAGTCGGCACTTGTGGTGTCTTCTTGTATCGTCTCTCGTCTACATTTTGCGCTGTTACTAGCAGGCTTTATCATCGCCCTAGTGAATGTGGTGCTCTGATGAAATAAAGAGCGCTAGCTTCATTTTTTTAATCCCAAAATGAAATGCTGAGAGTGTGTATATACAGGGTGCTCCAGCCAACTTTAGCCAGAGTTTAAAAATATGCGAATGCCACGTAGCTGCACAGAACCAAGGTAATGTTGTTTGCCGTCACTTGGAGGTACCCAAATTATTTTTGAGATTCCGTCTAATTAGAAAATTAGTCTTAATTCATAAATAAATCAACTTCTCAACTATTATAGTTAGATGAAGAGCGTCAATAAGAAAATTGTAGAACAACATAAGAAACTCCTGATACAGCTTTCTGTTCCTCAATACGAGCTGCATAAGAGCGTTTTTCTGAACGTGAAAGTAGCCCGCGAATACACGCAAAGTGCTTCGAGCAGCCAGTTGTACGATGATATTGCGCGCATTTGCGGGCTTGCTTAACGCTCGGAAAAATATTTTTATGTAGCACGTATTGCGCAACAGAAATTTGTATCAGGTGTTTTTCACTTTGGTCTACAATTTTCTTATTGACACTTTTAATGTAATTAGAATATTTGAAAAGTTCAATAATTAAGGAAGGCTAATTATCTAATTAGACATAATTAAAACAAAAGTTTAAGAATCCCCAAGTGATGGCAAACAACATTACCTTGGTTCTGACCAGCTGCCATCGCATTCGCATATTTTTAAACTTTGGCTAAGGTTAGCTGGGACACCCCGTATATCGAGAGAAGGTTTCTCGGATTTATTCCTACTATTTTAAAAGCACACCGATTGGCTTGCTGATCTCTACAACTGCTGGTGAGTAGCGCCTGTTAGTACAAATTAAATAATTAATTACCCGATTGACTTGTGGACAGCTACAGCAGCTGATTATAGCAACTTTAGTACTAATAAACTAATTGTTTAATTATGTGACTAAATAAATAAAATTGAAGGGGCACTGTGCTGCTGAAATATTTGATTTGTATATCTTATGTTCTAATAAGGAAAGAAAGAAAGAGAAAGAAAGAAAGAAAGACTGAGTTATCCATAGGTGCATGACTGCAAAAGCAGTGCCACCACCAAAGGTAGAGGGTTCGACTCCCATTACCGATCGTGGGATCGAGTGCATTAATTAACTCTATTAATTAACTTCACCTTACTTATCACAAAAGTAAGTGGGCTAGACTCCTACCAATGGTCGTGGATTGAAGTGCCGTAATGAACTCTATCATAATTAAACCTGTGCCTTCACTGTACCTTAAAGAAATTTGCCTTAATTAACACCAAAGGCCGTGTGTTGGACTCCCGCTAAAGGTCGTGGGTTCGAGTACCTTAACTGTGTCTTAGAAACTGGGCTTTAATTAACTTTGCCCTAATTAACACCCACGGTCGCGGGTTCGACTTCTACCAATGGTTGTGGGTTCAAGTGCCCTAACTCTAAGTTAATTAACTGCACCTTAATTAACTTCACCTAATTCACTCTGCCTTAATCCACTCTGCTTTAATTATCTTTGCCTTAACCGTCATCGTCAACTGCCTCGATTGGCTCACTTGGGCTCCCTCGACTCTTTGGACCATCGTGTGGTCGTGCTAAAGCCACCTCATGAGCCATACAATGCGTTTGCATTAATAATTAATTGGTACTAATCAGCAACAGCTGATTACAGCTACTAATCAGCTACGCAACAGCAACAGCTGATTAGCAGAGCGCAGTGGTTGGCCGGGGCTGCTGCGGCTCTGGACTAGGGACTCCACAGCGCACTCCGGGGGAGCGCAGCAGCATTTTCACAGCTACGTAAAGTTTTTTAAGCAATCTGCTATAAAACATTAAAGAATGCATAGGTGAAAACACTTGCTGCTTTCGTAAGTTGCGAAGACGGAGGACCCGAGCACCTTTGCCAGTGCAGAGCTGCACATGTGTAGAGCTACATGCGGTGCTCCCGCCCTCTGGTGGCAAACCGAGGCACGGGGGCGCCCGTAATATATGGCGCCCATGGAGAGTTAAACAACTGAACCTAGTCTAGTAATGCCGCTGCCTGCCCCTCCCTTTCTTTTTTGCATGTGTGTTCAGTGGACATTCCTTGGTGCAGATGAGCTAGAACCTCGTCATCACTTCTGTCTGAGTCATATTATATCAACAGCTCATCTTTAAAAGCATAGACCAACTAACCATGCTGGCGCACCATGGCTGCACTGTCAAGACACAAGGATAGAGTACTGTAACATGTGCTCTACATTCAGTCAGAAATTTAGCCTATGAGTTCTATATGCTTAGCTAACCTTTCTGTAAGATGGTGCAACGAGTCTGCAATATTGCTTTTTGCACGAGTTGCTTCAAGAGAGGTAATGAGAGCGCTTGAAATACAAAACAAGTGTTCCCGGTAGTAGCAAGAGGTGGTATAGGTTCTCTTAGTTGTCTTGAGAGTGGCACCATGAGGGTTAAAGATGCCATGGAAAAGGTTGTTGCCGATGAAATCACCTGCTTGACAAACTTGAGTGGCTCGAGACAGTGCTGGGGCAAAGGGTAAAGCAACATCCTGTGAAACAAAGACCCCAACACAGGTCGCAGGGCTCCAACCTCACCCACGATGGTCACCAACTCCAGAGCAATGCTGCGAAGTGAAAGTAGAGGAAAAATACACAATGACTTTAGTTACAGTTACCATTAGCTACAAATCAACAACCCTCATAGTACTGAACTGTGAAACTGATTACAGAATGCAAGACTTAGCACCTTTCTGTACACCAGGCTTAATTAACCCTTTCAGTGCCACTGACATACCGGTATATCCTATACTCTCTCCAGTCATATGTGTATAGTAGCATGAAGTTGGAGAGCTCCGAGATAGTTCCACCATTTGTTGTATATTTCTAGAAGCATATTTTTTCATCTCTCTGGGTTCATAAGTCTAGATTTTTGTTGGCACACTGTGAAACGCTATGCTTCGTGAATGTGGTTGCGCCGCACGGAGCATGCATCTGTCGATAGGAGCGATGGCTCCTGGACCTTGTGCATCGTTACCGTGGCGATTTTTCATTTAAATGTTCATGCCATAGTGGAAGGACCACTCTTGCGTGCTTCTACCACTGTTGTACATTCACAGCACTTCTCTTTTTTTTTTACCTTGACACAGCGGCACTATTGCAGAAGTGTGCGTGTGAGAACAAAACTAGGTAGGAGATAGAAAACGAAGACTGGAATGTGAGGACTATACTAAGAGTGAATTTGCCATTATTCATGTCATTTTTTTTCCTTCCGTATAATCAGAAATAAACCATTGTTTTCGTTTTATAATATCCAAGAAAAAACATTATGGCAGAACCTACCTAATGATGACTGTCAAAGGTAATGCAATTAGCATTCAAGTAATGTAGCAACGCAACATATAGCTGAAGAAATGTTTATTTCAAACTCGTAGTGGTCATTCTGAGACTTCCATTGCTTCAGCTATATGTGGCATACAGTGCCTCCAGTATTGGCCCACTTTGGTATAGTACTCACTTGCCAAACTCACCCACGATCATGACGGCATGATGACGACTGTGTGACGATGACACAGTGACAACGATGGAATGACAAAGAAGGAATGGTGCCGATAGAATGAAAAAGGCAGTATGACGATGGCGGTATTATGACATTGAGATGACAATTCTGAAATGATGATGATGATGATATAATGACAACATTTGGATGGCGACGAGCGTGTGACGACAACCAGGTGATGAAGTTGGAATGATGTCAATGACATGACAACAAATACGTGACAGCAACGTAATGATGGCGACTGCATGACAACTGTGGGATAACCACGAGTGAATGATGACAGCATGATTACAAGAAATGATGGAGAAGGAATGACATCAATGGGATGTTTCTGAAGTAACCACAATGTTAGAATGACAGCGCGAGGTCTACAGCATGAATACAATCGTATGATGATGACTGAAAGAATTAATTAACTAAAGAAAGAATTAGACAATTACCAGCCCTGCAGCTTTGCCAAGATTGCTTCAATAGCATATACATCATTTAAACAAGTTTAGCTAAAGTGAAATTTCATTGCAGTTGGCGTTTAAGCACCAGTTCCTGCTCTGTTCCATCCTATCATTGCTATGTCGTTTAGTGGAATAAGGGCGGAAAGAAAAGGTGTGGGCAAGACAGATGCTGTCCACATCATCTGTCCTGTCCCCATTGTTTCTCTTTGCCCTTATTTCACTCAACAAAACAACATGATGTACCAACTGGCCCATGAGTCAACGATTCTGAACCTACCATTTCTTTGGCTTTAAGACCCAGTTGATGACAATGGCACCTCCCCCTCTATGAAGAGGGTGTAACTCTACACAAAACCTTACTTTTACTTCGTTTGCTTCTTTTGCATTAGGAAAAGATGACTTATTAAGAAACATGACAGCACGAGCCTTCGCAGAGCTCACAGAGGCAATTTATTTTTTGAGCTAATGTTGAATTCATAAGATATAAGCTCACAGGTCCGCTTTGAATTACATGGATCAATACTAGGCAAAAACAGTCAACTCATTTACTAGCAATGCCAAAACAGCCTTCCTACTGACTTCTGCTGCAGAGCACAAGGTAGCAGGTTCGACTCCTGGTCACCACAGCTGTATTTCAATGGGAGACGAAAGGTAAATGCACTCATATAGACTTAGGTGCACAGTAAAGACCCACAGATGGCCAAAATTAATCCAGTGCCTTCCACTGCGGTGTTTCTCATTCAATGTGGTTTTGGGACATTAAACCAGTTGAATGAACGAAAGAATGAATTAATCTAATTGTTGATTTATTGATCAATCAGTCAATCTGTCAATCAATCAATCAATCAATCAATCAATCAATCAATCAATCAATCAATCAATCAATCAATCAATCATGAAGCCTGAATACTTATGATCTTGCAGAAGTACAACATGTCATTTTATCATTTTCAGCCTTATCATTTTCAGCCTTTCAAGCATAGAAAGGCCTCACATATAAGCTCAAGTGAATAGCAATACACATCACAGCCACTTATCAATTGAACACCTAACTAAACTCCTGGCAGTCATGCAGAGAAAAGTGTGGTACACAGTGATGCTCACCCATAGACAAGCCTTGCCTCTTCAGCGTGGTATGAGGGAGCAGTAGTGAGGCAGCCTGATCCCCTGCCCATTTCACCTTTCTCAAAACGCTGTGCCGACACTATGTTCTTGTCCTTCAGTGGCGAACCAAGGCAGCCCACTAGCCTTGGGCACAGCTGCTGCCTGTATATGAGAAAACATGAAAACTCTGCTCAGCCTCACTATAGCAGAATGAAAGAACAGGAAAAAAGAAACTGATTTAGGTTCCAAGATTTTGTAATTGCAAAACTGAATTTTGTGAAGTTACAAGATTTCAAATATTAAAATTGGACAGGAAAGCAGAGGTAAAGGAGCAATGGAGTCGATGAGAAAAAAAGAAAATAAGAATGAGTATGTGAGAAAAAGCAAGTGACAGTAAACAATGGATCCAAAATTTCAATTGCTATACAAATGCACATGTGCGTGCGTGCACACACCCATGGACAATGGACACGCAAATAGATACTTTTTAAACAGAGCTTTAACCATTACATTTTAGTGTTGCTATCATGTTTTAGCACTATCATTTCAGCATTGGTGCGTTGATAGAATATTTTGGTTGAATCACAAACAGCAGCCTTGGCTGCAATATCTTGTGACACGGTGATGCACCAAAGTCCATGAGACCTTTACTGCTTTCTGTGGCTGTCTTAGAAGCTGCCCATATCATGGTTTTGCAGAGACACCGAATAAACAAATGAATACATAAATAAATAAATAAATAAATAAATAAATAAATAAATTGTAGAAATCCCTTCCACAATTTTCATTGAGTTGAAAGTTCCTAATGTTACAATAAATTTGCCCAACCAGAAGGTTCCCATAAGAGAAGAACATTACAGATTATCTTGGTTTGAACGTAGCATCACAAGGCATCACTGCAACCAGGACTGCTGTGGACTGCAACCAGGACTACTGCTCAACAATCAGCTAAAAAAAGTATTGCTAAAAGATACATATGTGCCAGCTGAATAACAAGGCTGAATAAAATGAACTTATGTCAAACACTGGTGACACCTAAGAGTTACAAGGATGTATCGCTCACCAAACGAAGTCTAGAAAAGGCTGACTTTTTCTGGCTTGTCCTCTCAGAGAGTTCAGACCTGTCTGAATACAGTGCAGTAGCAGTGGAGCCGTTGAGCTGGCACCATTCCTAACAAAAAAGTCAAATGCAAATATGTAAGCACGGCGTGGCAAACAGTGTCACATGAAATGTCGTGACAAAGTTGAACGTTATATCACCGTTTGTCTTCCTTCAGCTTTTCACAGAGGAAAAGGAACAGAGGCACGACTTCATCAAATGGAGAAATATGGCCTGAAAAAAACAAGCAAACAAGTGGATGTTACAAATGTGTCAAGTTCCAGCATAGAGTTTGAAGAGAGACAGAGTGAAATGGTTCACAATTAACACACCGAGAGGCAAAATGTAATAATAGCATTGAGCACAATATGCCATGTTTTATCTTCAAACTAGTTTTGTCTACGATACTTCCCTTGAAGCAGTAATCAGCTGTTGTTTTCATGAACTGCAGGCTTGCATATACATACTCAGACATACAAGTTATCAGAGGCTGTCCAACCATTACAAAAATTAAAAAAAATAAAATGAAATAAACACTAAATGAACAGATGAACTATTTAAAAAGATATAAAAGTCCAAACTTATGTTAGTCCTAAATGTCATAGTTAAATAAATGCTTATCATACATAAAATATGCCAGCCACTCAGGTGATGTTGCTTGAATAAAGAACACTATTGACCAACAATATGGTGAGACGGGTTAGTTGGCTAAAATTCAGGTTGAATAGATATTGAAGTGCATCGACACACAGACAGAAGGTTACATAAAAGCAGACAGGACAGCGCTGTCCTGTCTGCATTTCTGTAACCTTTTCTGTGTGTGCCAGTGCACTTCACGATTGAACTTTAAAGCATCTGTAAATAGCCTACCTTAATATCACAATACCCACCATCTCTGCATATTTATTTTAAACTGAGCACATGCAATTCTGCCTCTACTTATTAAATGGTTGTTAATAATGACAACAACAACAAAAAACAACAACATTTAATTCGTCTGCATAGATACAGAATTCTTGACTACTGCACTCAAAATGGCAAGCCTGCTTGCTGCTCACACATGCCCACAGATTTCTAAGACAAAAATAAGAACAAGCAAACAAACATGTTCTGTGGTGATAAACTCTTTCTATGCACCCGCTATTCATTAGCAAGTATGTTGTTAAGATGCCACCACTGTTACATTCTGAACACTATTGCGGTGCATAAGCATTCAGTTACACTGGACTTAATAAACATTATGTTCTGCTTTCTTTAACAATCAGTCAAAAAGCAGCAGCGATGCAAAGACAGTATGGAACAGAAAACAAAAAGAAAAGGCACACATTTTGTACATAAGTTTGTAACTTCTGAGTTACTGCAACAATGGCTTTTGCTCCCTTGTTTAAAAGCTTCGTTGGCTAAATTATCCGACCCATAATATTACCCAATGTCAATGCATGTTACAAGCTCATTTGTGAAATGACCATTACCACAAAAATGATTTTATACATGCAGGGGGCTTCTTGATGCCAGGGATACCTTGCACAGAGCTACAATTCCTTAAGCAATTGTTTTAATTGAAGAGGTTGATGATGCAGAACCACTCCATAGAAAACAAATCTAGACATGCAGCTGCAGCACAACAAACAACACATGCTTTTATCTACCACAGTAACTTAGCACCTGAAGTGTTCTACTTGCTCAGCACAAAAGTTCACGTTCACTTTAAATCTGAGATCACTGCATTCTGATGAAGAAAAGTGGAGAAGCATCTGTGCATTTTGGAGTCTAATAAAGGATGTAATATAGCGAAAACAAGCCCAGGGTACATTGTTATGGCATTTCTCACAATGAATGTGTAACTCTTGGACACTGAGTGCCACCAACTAAACAAGCAATCAATGCATGCTCCCTTGCTATCATGTACAGAAAGAATATATCCTAATGGGAAGCTTCATACTTCACAATCTTAAAGGTACCCTGAAACACTTTTTGAACATATTGAGAAAATGCTGCCGATGTGTTAACGAGGCTCCCATGAACAGGGGAGCCAAATATTGCACTGCATCCAGCAGGAAAAGCACAATCTCGTGCCAAAAGCAGCGAAAAATTTAGTTCTCTCACTTACAGGGCAACACCTCTCGCACGATAGCGAATGCTTCTCGAGCAGAACGGGACAGGCTCACCAGATACAACGACATAACCAGCGCATACTTGAACGCCAGAAGGATATACCCACCGCCGAGTCCCAAATTGAATAGGAGGCAGGCCGTCGCCTGGAGACAACTCCAGACGAACACCTTCCCTAATCCATTCCATCTGAAACGTATCTTCCCAAATAAGCATCAGCATGACAAGTGCAAATTGTGCCAGGATGGACCAGCAACACTCAAACACATGCTGTGGGAGTGCAATGTAGTTATAGGAGGGATGGCAGTTACTCCGAAGACCCTGTCGTCGAGGTGGGCCACTGCTCTGCACAGCTCAGACCTCGGAATCCAGACGTGGGCAGTCCAGCAAGCCCGTGAGGCGGCATTGAGGCAGGGCCTTGATGTTCCCCCTTGGGAGACCTGAGCCCGGGTCGCGTTAAACCTTGCCGGACGTACAAGAAAGTTGTATCCATCTATCCATCACTTACGCAATGCCATCAGGCAGCCTCATCATATGCAACTGGATGCAGAACACATATTGGCTGATTTAGTGATCATGAGAACATTCTCAGTACTAAAATTATTGTGCAATTGAGTCAAATAACAAAATATATATGTCTGCAATCTCAAAAAGACAGAAAAACCATTTCAGCTTTGCACTGCTGGTCTAAACAAGACAGTTACACGTCGCTGCACCTTCTGCGAGATGAAAAACGCAGTGTAGATACTGCAGCCGCCACGGGGTGCCCGCCATGAGCCGTCTTTGGGGTGCAAGGGACCTTCAAGTGGTTCCTTGCACCCCATTGCCATCTCCCTTGAATAGCTTCCAGAACAGGGGCCCTGGACTGAGTGCTCCAGCTTTGCCGGGATACCTCCTTTGTGAAAATAAAGTTTTTCATTCATTCATGCTAGTGGAAATGAAAGCAGAAAAAAAGCTGCCTGATCGGTCCGATAACTGCATAACTTCACTTGTGCTTGAAGGATTAGAAAAATCTTTGCAGCAGGAGATTCGTGAGGTGACATAACATAATGTAGTGATGTCATTCTACGCTTAGTTAAAAAAGTGTTTCAGGGCCCCTTTAAAAGATATGGAGCTTATTACTTTGATATTATTTAGGAAAGTGGAGTATTCAATGCAAAATGTTGAGAAGGTTATCAGTAATGTCAAAAACAGGTACTCCCACAATAAACTACAAGTGAAATAAGACTTATTCACCAGCCACAACGACCGTAGTTTGATGGAGGAGAAATGCAAAAGTGCTTTAATGTGGAAGGTGTGCATTAGTGCATTAGAGAAACCCAGGCAGTAATTAATTTGGAGCCCTCCACCACAGGCTCTCACAGCCCTTGGTGCTTTGAGATTTTAAACCACACACGCACACACAAGCACAAACACAAACACATACACACACACATATATATATATATATATATATATATATATATATATATATATATATATATATATATATATACATATATATATATACATACATATATATATATATATATATATATATACACACACAAACAAACCAATGAATCATTCAAGGCTTATGCAGTCAATTGGATGTCTTCCACAGAAGCTAAATGATTGCCTACTTTGCAGGACCAATTCCTTGGCTTACTAATTTACACGGAGATTTTTTTTAAGAACAGTTGTTACATTCAGATAAACACGGTTATAATAGTGGTTACTTTAACAAAGCAGGCAGGAAGGTCACAAGTTGAAGAGAATAGAAGAAAAAAAAAGGAAGAAAAGCACAACATGCAGTCAGTGTAGCAGGAGAAAGCAGCATTGTCATGCTTGCAAAATAAACACAAAGGTTGAAACCAGACATGGAAAGGGGTTATAGACAGGTTACAATACGATGAGACACTGAAAGCAACAGAAACAGCACAAACCTTCGTTATAGGGATCGCATCCTTCGTCCACACTTTTCTGTTTGGGATGTGGTGTTAGTGAGCGGGTTGCGAAAAAATCATGTTAGCAAGGCAGACAGTTAACATCATGCAATCCTAGTACATATATAGCATTTTGCAAGTAGGAAAAGAAGTTCAAAACCTAATGTTAAAGGGAAGCTTCATGGCAGTATTTATTGCTGCCAGGGTGACAGATGATGGCCCTGATAATTCTTCCACATTTTTTTCATGCCAAGGGAAGAGTTTGTCACTGGCAAGACTGCAAGTGAAGAGCCTATGCATAGGCAGGGCTTAAATTTTTCATTTTCATAATTAAAAAAAAATCTGCACATTTTATCTTGATTTTTATGACAGTCCATTCTTTTATTTTAGTGATAGTTTTTTTTTGCATGAATACTTCACGACATTCCTTGTTGGTCATTTGCATGACAATTTACCAGTTTTCCAAGTAGTATCAAATCAACACAACATGCTGTCACCCCTCGTGGCTTGTTTTCTTTATCAGATGAGAATCACTTTATTCATGAACAACGCACAAAAACCATGGTAGGGGCATTTATGCCACCGCACATAAGAAAACTCTGATATGAGTTACCAAATATAAAACTTGTGCATTTCCTTGTGAGGCTACCCCCACAAACTTATTAACCCCTTACTGTGAATGATGAGGCAATTTGTCATCACAATGATGTCCTCTGGTGCCGATGATGAGTTAACTTGTTGTGAACTTTCTACAATTTTTGCAAATGTTCATATGTGCAGTTTTTGTCATTTTGATGAATAAACATTATACACAATAACATTAGCAGTCTTTTTTCTACAAGGACAATAAATATGCAATAGGCATTCTTGGTATCATATCTTTGTGAAAAAATTGGTACAAAATATGCAGGTCTATAAAAAATGTTCATTAAAATTTTTTTTTTCAATCGTCATAGCAGTTAAGAGGTTAATGACAAGCCTGTTACATCAATGAGTAATATAACTTATAATTACAGTAAATGTGAAAAAATTGACTGTTAACTGAGAGAGAGGGTTAAAAGCTGCTAGGCGTGCTGTCGCGGGATCAAATCCCAATGGGGATAAGATGCAAAAACGTCCGTACACAGTGCATCGCGTACACATTAAAAAAACCCAGGCAGTCAAAATTAATCCGGAGTTCCCTACTACAGTGTGCCTCATAATCAGATCATCATTACTACTAGAGCTGAGAAGTTCACTGTATTTCACCTAGTTTTTGCCCCATATCACCACCACTTTAGAGAGTAACATTTCCCAGGATAATTTTCATGCTTTAGCACTTATTCCTTGCCAATTCTGCGATAATACACAATACTGCCAAGCTATGAAACTTCAAATCGGAATAAGTGCCAAGTAGTTATGTCCTGTACACCTCTCTTCTGTCATGCCATGTTCTCATCAAATACTGATATTTTCTGAACTAAAATCGAATTGCAAAGATAATTGTCAATCCCTGAATTGTAAAACATTTCAAAAATCTACTATTTGTGCCTATTTGGGTCAGTTCCTGAAAAGTTTCTGAACGCTTCTAGAGGCTGAGTTGGCAAGCTTCTAACTTCGGCTAGCTTTTAGTTCCACAACTTTCAACCTCGAAGTTTTTAATATCCCTTGGAGACAGTACAAGAAGGGAAGAGGGGAAGAATAGAAAGATTTCTTTCAATGTCTGGCCTGAGGATGCACTTTATTAAGGATGATTCATTTTTAGATGCAAGACACAAGCAGCAGAAAACTTGGAACAGCACAGACTGACAAGCAATATTGTTTTTAGATCAGAGTGACTTGTTCAGTGACGTTGCTGTCACCAATTTTGCCTGCATCAGGAAGTTGTCAAAAAAAAAACTTGCTCCAAGCAAGTACCCCTTTGGTGTCCTTTAAGATATCAGCAGACTTCCAAATGTGTGGTCGGAGACCAACAAGTAAATGTTTTCATCAACAGAATTTATTTTCCACAAAACCTGATGAAGGCATTAGTAAAATCATAGAACAAGCCTGAATTCATGAAATTTACATCAAATTTGGGGGAGTTGGTAGGTACCTAATTTTGTTTTGATCAACAATAAACTAGTGACAAAGAGATGTGGTCAAAATTCACGATGTCATGGAAAACCAGGGCAAGAACAATAAAGTTATATCGCTACCTGCCTGCCCTTGATTCCCTTCTTCGTTTTCACTTGCGAAATTTTCACTCATAAGAAGACTCAATTCAATTTATATTCAGGATGTATGATTTGTTAAAGTAGCTTAAAGGCCAACTGCAATGAAATTTGAAACTGCATAAAAAGCCCACTTTCTGATAGCATAAATGTGTGGCAGCCTCCAAGCAAAAATATGAGCTGGTGCGTCACGAAAAGCAAACAAAAAACGACGTTTTTGAGACCAAAACTAAAAAAGTGCCACCATTACTGCTTGCCAGAAATGATGCAGAGTCTGGAACCAGTGTGGTGCCTGGGCATGACCTCAGAGATCACATGGTGCGCTGCAAATCTAGAATGCAGTCTTCTGGGATCTGCACCATATCCTCTCACCACAATGTGCCTGTATCATCTGATAAGGTGCTCTTTGAAGGCTGTTGATAAAATAATTGGACAATTACCAGAAATGCAGCCTAAATTGCTTCACAGTTCCAAACCACTAACTTATAACTAATTTAATCAAAAGTAAAATTTCGCTGTAATTGGCCTTCAATTTATCATTTATTTCATTTAAGTTCTCCATAAAGGCCCGGAGGCAACACAAAAATAAGGGGGGGGGAGGGGGCTTCATTCCATGAGACATTATCAGAACAAAAAATCTCTTGTGCAGTATTATTGTGAACTCCTATCCCTTGCTTGTGCACTCATATAAATGATGCTGTGATGGGATTGCATAGTCAGTAAACACAGCACCATACGGTGTAGTCTTGCCAGCCTTTTGTAAATAAAGCACGCCATCATCTCACCCTCTCTTCCTCGTCTGCTGCATCATCTGCGACAGACTCAAAGAGGAAGGAGACGTAACCCTGCACGCTCTGGCTGGCCGAAGCCACAGCGGCAGATTTGGTTCCAGCAGAGCCGTGGTTGTAGATGTCCAGGCACAGTGTGACGATCGAGAAGACTGCATTTTGTGAGAGGCACCAGTTCTGAAGGCAGCAGCACTGTAGGATGACCTGCAAGAGTGTTTCCAGGGTGATTGAGTGATGAGTGAGAGCGCACATCCCAACACCAAAGCCTTTTGAAATGTTCAAGGACAGTGAATGCTCGGATGTATACTTGTAAGGAGTACTGATGTATTAGGAGATATTGGTGATGTCAGTGAAGAATTGGATACACGAAATACACAAAAGAAAGGGGGAGAAGTCGTCATTAGGCATTACTGTCTCTTGCACACTCGAACGAAGCCTTCAATCAAGTTTCAATCAATCAAAATGGTGGCAGCCATTCTTTACAACTGCCAGTGAGAAGAGAATCATAGAGTGATGAAATTAAGCCATTCATGAGTATAAGATAGATGCAGCCAATGAACTATATAATTGAATAATTTTTTTTCATTTATTGATTAATCAATCAAATATTTAACATTCCAGGGTACTACAGGGGCTATGATAGGTGCCATGGTGGAACTCCAAGTTAATTTTGATCCCCTGGGGCTCTTTAATATGCACTTAAATAAGAATAAATAAGTGCTTTTCCATTCCACTCCCATCAAAATGTTGTTAAGAACTGAATTTGCGACCGCATGCTCAGTAGAACATTGCGATGGCATACCTGAGCCACAGCAGGCACACAGATGGTAGGGAGGAAAAAATAATAATAGTGGTTCGTGATGGGCCCTTCAGTTGCACAGGACGTAATTAAATTGCACTCTAGGCCTGAGATGACACCTGCTTCACAGGTAGAGCAGCAATCAATGCCAAGCATGGCAGCAAGCTTTGTCACGTACACAAAGTAGTTGGAGACTGGCCCTGCACATTACGTCAAGGCAGTTCGCTACTGCTACGGCTTGAAGAAGTAAAAAAAAACTGCTGAACTGTTTCATTTCACTGATAAACAAATGCCTAGGCTTATCTGAATTCCTTATTCCATGAGATAGGCACGCCTTCTGCTCAGGTGACCAACTAGAGAGGCTACATACACTACATTTCTCACAAGTCTGTTGGAGGAGGCTCGATATGTATTTAATGTAGGTCCCGCTTTTCCTGAATAGCAAAAATGTTAAGAGCTTTCTACTATGGGTGGGCAAATATTCGAAGTTTCGAATATGGATTGCATATTACACACCAAATATTTGTATTTGAAAATGAACTATTCAGTATTTTTTAATACCATAGCTAACCAAACATTTTGCAACAACCAAGTGAAAGTCGGGTTACTGTTCCCCGTTTGCCAAAGAAAGTATTTAAAATTACCAGAAGTGAAACAATGGCAAAAGTTTTAGAAGGAAGGCAGACACAAAATGGATAATGGAAAGCTTTGTTTTTAGTGTCACGGCAGAAGTCTAGATGACAACTTATGATTTTTGCTCGTAGTCTGTCATTTAGTGTTTGGCAGTCTAGTTGTGTAGCAGTTTTATCTTTTATGCTACAACCACTGATGCTTTCCTTTCAATGTCCCCTCTTACATTGTCTATGGCACACAAGTCCTTCATTGCCTTTTATTTTTATTTTTCCACAATTTCTGATTTTTTCTTTTTGAAATCATTTTTGAAAGCTAGTCATAGAGCAGCCATTCATTCTTGGATAGCTTGTTTGCAGCCTGACTCTAAAGATGTTGAGAGGCTATTTGTGCAGTTTTTTAGTGACAGCTATTGATCTTGGGTCTAAACCTCAGCATAATTGTCCCTAATTGTTAGCTGTCCTTTTTCACTAGTCAGTACAAATGTGGTATCTAATTATACCGAAAGAAATATTTCTGATGTAAATATATACGTCTGCATTTCACTATTCAATATTCAACATTTACTATCATATTTGAGTCATATTATAAAAAGTTTATATTTGTCCCCCACCCCCATACTTAATACATTTCTGTAGTATAGTATGAAGCCATTCTATGTAGTTAAGAGTAAAACACATGAAGTGGTGATTGTTTTAAAATTATGCCATAGAAAAATTTACTAGGCATATGTGGCCTTATTAGGTTAGAATAGAAATGCTCTATATGTGAACAAAGATATACATTGCACTGCAGAAGTGAATAAGCTGTGAAATAAATTCTTGAAAGCATGCCCAATTCTGTCCAAAAGGTTACCTTCTTTTTTTCAAGTCACATGAGATTGCCAAGAGTTGGTGACACTTGTACCTTGTGTTTAACATTAAACTTACTCAATGTTCAATGTTCCACTTGCTCACAAGTACATCATCTATGACATATGTCAGCAAGCACTTGCAAGATGAAACATATACATAAATATGAAACCATCTGCACAGGCACCCGGTCATAAGGAAGCCTATCCAAGAATTAGAGTTTAGTGTCCAAAAGCAACAAGTGCTTGAGAACTGACACTATTCAGAAGCCCTTTAAAAGGCTGTTCATCATATGAGTGATCACTGAATGTATACTACAGCTAGCGAGTTGCCTCCAGTCCATCATTACTTCTATCTACTACCATGGGAGGCAAATTGGGGAGAAGGTGTGCTGAGTGGTGTAGAAACATATTGAGAAAGGAAAGCACAAAGAAAGACAGAATCTAACTGTGTGCAACCCAGCCAAAATTCAAGTTTTATGGCACTGCTGGGAAAATACAACTAAATGAAAGAAAAGAAGAAAAGGAAGCACATGTAAAGTCAACTTCTGTAAATTCGATCATGACGGGACCAGCCAAATCTGTGTTATCTGACATACAAATTAAAACCAATTTCTAATACACATCTCTCAGGGCTCTTCAACAAAGTGAAATTAATAAGTGGGCTGGAGGCATTGACATTGATATTTTGGAAGTCAGCCTTACTTGAAATTACTTTATAGGAAGGCCACTCTATTTTTTAAGCAAAGGCAAAAAGATGTGCCTTAAACATCTCACTGCCCCACCCTCCCTCTTCACTTCAATATTTTCTTTCACCCAAGCTCAATAGCAACTGAAATTATGGCATTATTTCAAGAAGCTGTGAATTCTCATTGAGGAATGCTGTGCTGTTGGCAACAAGCTGCCAGGTTAACAAGCATCAGTATCACTGTGCCTCACAATCCCTTTACTTTTGTAAAGAGTGACAATGGAAATAAATTCGTATTTGTGTGACTACTGCCCTGCGTGCACGTGTAAGCAGTTCTTATTCTGACTGTGGTAACTGCGCGTGCCTGATAGAAATGCATAACTTATCGCTACGTTCGACTCGCTGTCAAAGAATGCCTAATGTCAGGGTAAGCTTACCTTCAAGCCTTCGACTTGTGCTTCCTCCGTGTGAGAGGCCAGAGATGAGATTGCTCTCATCAATTGAGACGGCAGCCACAGCTGTTCGTCATCACATTCCAGGTTTGGGTTAAAGAGCTGCTCTCGAAGCAGTTGCTGCAAGGATCGTGAAATGATAGGTACGTTGTAAAAGAATATCTGACCACGTGCACAGCAAATGAGCATTATAAAAGGGACGCTAAACTCCAATGATTGTTTATTGCAAAATTTCCTGTCTAACCTGATAAATCGCAGCTGTTGTTGACCAACTAAGCAAGCCTAACTTTAAGATCTGCATGTGTAGGGCTTAGAATTAGTATCCTAATTATGCTGATTATGCTAAATATGTTAATTATGCTAATTATGCTAAGGTCATACTAAAGTAGAAGGCAGAAAGATTCTACAATGTAAGCAGTGATGAAATTGTTCGGTTTTCTGCTACTGAATGAATTTAAAGAATGAAGTGAATGAATGAAGAAATGAATGAATGAAACGAATGAATGAATGAATGAATGAATGAAGAAAATGAATTTCTGCTACTATGAATTTGAAGTATGTATGGATCATGAGTTATTAGCCTTTCCTATAATCAAAAGACACTGAAAGAAACTTACATAAAATCCAGAAAATTTGCCACAATAGGCCACAGTTCTCTTAAATGTTGGTTTAAATGGCAGTGAAACGAAATTACATTTGTTCAAATGCCATCTGCAAACTTTTTAGAACCTCAACAAGCATCAAGACACAGAAAACCATTGAATGTAATCTAGTTTATAAAGCAAATGAAACAATTTTGTCAGGCTACGTCCATTGTCTACACATTCTGATGAAATTTTATTGATAAGCTAGTCCTGCACGTATAAATACATACAGGAGGAGTAAAAAAAATGCTACACAGTTGCATAGAACTCACAGATTAAAACGAAGCATGATTAAGAATGTGCAGCTACTAGACAATATGCATAAACTTAATAAAGAACAGTTAAGCATTAAAAATAATTGCTCGCATGCTGTTTTCATGTTCGTGACACATATTATATAGAAAGTATTGCATTGAATATTGTGCAGTGAACGTAAATCACATTTATTTACAACTGATTTCTACGATGACTGTTGCACACTGATGTTAAAGAAAATTTAAGACTACCTTGAGGCTATTACAAAGCATTCTATAAAATTTTGGTAATACAGTGAGCACAGTTTATAAACTAGTATCATAAGAATTCTCACTGGTCATACTAAATGTAGCAGCAAATAAGCTAGCAATACTTAGAGACACATCATGTTAAATGGTTGTATGTATCTGTGAGCACCTCAAAACTGGAATATCAGCATAAAAGAAGAGAAAACAGCTACCACGAGGCCTGCAGGTACAGACAAAATCGTTATGAGTTCAAGCTATTTAAATCATCACCAACAAACTGCTCTCTGGTGTGTGCAATGCATAATTAGAGTGCTTTCCGTTAACAATATATACCAGTAGATATTAAGCTATATATATACCCCCAGGGTCTTTGAGAAGCTGCCAGTGGAAATTGCAGAGACCATTCTAAAGATGCATTGTTAAAGAGCACTGTCTATCAAGACTTTGCATAAGTGTGGTAGGGTGTTTGTCGAAACGTGTCTCCACGAGGACATGCTATTCTCTTTGATCCAGGTGAACTTGAACATTGGAAACCAGTTGACGACAACAACAACAACAATGAAAAGACTGACTGCAGTGAACAGAATGCAACACTACCACCCTTACTTTCAGCCCGCAATACCGCTTCTCCTGGCGACATTGCACAGTGACTACCACAGAAAGCACCCACACGGTAATCCTGACATGCTGTAAATGACACACAAGGTAACTAAGAAATAGTCCACACAGATTTATTAGTGACCACATACAACATGTAATGGGCAATCCTGTCAGACTGAAATACAACAAGCTCTATAATTGTTGCTAAGGCACTAGCCAAACCTTGAGTTGTCTGTGTGTGCTTTAAGAAAATGCGCTTAAGGGAGGCCCTGAATAACCTGCGAGCCGGTCAATAAGTGTAACGATTGTAAATGGTTGAGAACCACTGGTCGATGCTACCAGTAAACATGCAGGCAGCAGTAATGATGGTTCTTGATTGTAAGACAAAAGCAAAAAAAAAAGAAAGAAAGAAAAGCTTGTCTAGAAGGTATAAATTTAAATTACTCTGATGTAAACAAATAGAATATATTTAAAGAATGCAACTTTGTACACCTGTTGCACAGGTCACTGAACTGGCAGTATATAAGATGGGTTAGGATAGAGAAACATTGCTGTTGCATGATGTGAATATGTTACCCATATTACAGCAGTCATTGGATTTATAGGTGCTGACCATTACAGTGCAAGCTGCTGAAATTGCTCTGTAAACGAAATATTCTTATGGTATTGGCGTAAGGCCTTAATTACAATGTAAGGAATTAATTAAAAATGCCTTCTGTGGTGCAAGCTATATGATAAACTCTCACTCTATGTTAACTAGTAAGCTTCACAAAGGTTTTGCAATCTGCCACTTCAGCATGACAGAATCATGACAAGAATTTGTGCGGATGAAGAAACACAGTGTCACTGGAATAGTGGCGCACGGATATATGGAAATACTGCAGAGATCGGACACAAACTACGTTACAGGAACAACACAACACAGGCGTGAGGTCGTTAGCGAGGCAAAACTTGAGGAAAGCTATGCGAGAAGCGTTGCTGTTGGGGCCACGAAAAGCACATTCTAAGTATGCAGCTAAATTTGGCAATTCATATATGGTACAAAAGCTATCTCGCAAAGCTGGTGTTTTTGCGCTAAGCAAACACAAGAACGTACCTGTAAGCCACTAAAGGACAGGGAAACAAGCTTCTTTTCTTTGGATTCCAGCGCCAGTTGCAAAGCGTCAAAGCATTTTTGTCTGAAACAAACACAGCTGTATCTGGCAACTAATCATACGAAACGCAAGAAGGACAAACTAGAAAGGACAATATCGTATTTACCTGACTTCATATGGCGGATTCCTCAACAAAGCGTACTTGTTTGCCAAGGCCTCTACAAGTGCAAGAGACAGGTTTCAAGACAAGAGCACACGATTATCTACAATTGTATATAAAACAACTGGTCGGGAAAAAATGGCTAGTAGTTTCGTTGGTTTAGAACTCCATACCTTGAGCTTCCTGGCATGCTTGACGTAAAGCGGGGTGCTTCTGATGTGAAGCTTCCTTTACAAGTTTGTGGAATATGTCTTCCATGCTTAAAGCAGACGCTCGGCTGTGTCACATCTTGCCGAGGTTGGCTCAACGTGCTCAAACAGTACGTGTAGATGCAGCATGGGCGCGCACTGCAGTCCACGAAGCAACCGCAAACACTCGACAACTTGTGAGCACAGCTGTCAGGAAAGCACGTCAAAGCCGCGACGAATAAAATCAGTTTTTCGCGCGGTCAGGCACCGCAATGCAGGCGAAAGACGTAGTGGATAGTCTGAATGCAGTATTCTTCAGATGAGCGTGCAGGGAACTGATATAGCCGAGCTTACGGTGGCAGTGAAAATTAAAAATATGGACCGATCATTCTCCCTGCCGCCGGCGACATACGGGAAAAGTGAAACCAAAACAGGAAATGTCTAGCGACACCTAGAACTCTCGTAACAATCGCTGCTGCGCTAGCAGCCGAGAACGAGAAGACCCAAGAACTCGCATATAATCAATACGTGAATGGAAAAAGGCACTTTGACACCTGTGTGAAACGAAATTTTTTTTTTTTTTTAAGGACAACGCCAAGATCGCCAAGGGAAGAAGCTACTTGTGGCTGTTCGTATTCGACTGCGGTTGCGATTGTTTTCCATCCGAAAAGAGACACTCGACTGCATTGTGATCGTAACCTGCTGATGAAGCGACCGGCTTCTGGTTGTCGGATACCTTTCGGCAGTTGATAAGAATTTTTGTCGTTTAATTAACCTCAAAGCTTTAACATGGGAACTCAAGAAAGCTATGTCTTCTTTTGGTTCGTGACGTTCTGCGGCATGTTTACGGCATTCATCCCATTTGTCGTCAGAATGGCAAGTACACATCGTGGCACTGTGTTCCCGTGACGTCTTCACTGAACTGCAAAATACGAGTAGTGCAAGAAAATTGCTGAACCTTTTTAAAGTTGCTGATTTGAGCTTACCGAGGAGCGCGGGTTTGCATTTTATATTGCTCATGATTTCCCTACATTTTGATTTCAGGTGCTTCAGGTGATTTCACAGGAGACAGAGATGGAATCGAACATGCGTCGACAAGTATGTGATCTCAGGGCCGAACTTGGAAGCATGAACATAGTCGACGAGTTCGCGAAGTATGCAAAGATACAACGAAAAATTAACAAGATGTCGGAAGAGCTGGCGCACCAGGGTAAGTTGTAGTGTAGTCAGCACGTATACCAATCGGAACCTTGCCGTCAGCACGATCCGTGTATATAAGAACGTTATTTACGTCGCCAATAATTGCGAAACATTTTGTGGAGCTAGTCCTTTTACTGGGAGCAAGTAGTACGCGTCATTTACCTGCTGTTCAGGTGAAATCGCCTAACTTACAGCAGTTTCGTTTAGTGAGCTTTGCATTTGTCGATTCTCTTGAACCGTGCCCCACTTTCTCAGTGTTTCACGTGAATGCTATGTATTACTTGCCAGTCCAAAATCTCCATATCAAGCCACTTAGCCGATCCACTCAGAGACAAGACATTGTATGTTTGTTTTGATCGAAATGCGGCCAGCATTGTGACATTTGTATTTTTGCTTTTATCAGCTCAGCTAAAGTCTATGTACACATTCAAGGTGAGGCTGGCAGTCACAGCACTTCTCTATGCACTCATGGTAAGTGTGCTCTTAAATTTATCTAACAGTTAACCTATTAAATAGTCCTTGAAGGTTTTTCAATGACTTTTACCACCTCTTACGAGTTGAACAGCCAGAGTGATAAGAACCTGTAACTCTCGTTCCATTTACAAGCACGATTAACATGTTCACTGCAGCGTGGGTCACCAGTGGTTCATGGCAGTTCATCCCAATGTATGGGAATAAGTTGTGTGTGCAGGGCTGAGAAGATTTAGCTGCTAAATCACCGTGAAAATTTGCTGTTCAATAGCATGTTTTGGTGATGTGTAATTTGAACATGCCCATAATGAGTGATCTCCTATATGTAAGTATAACGCGAAGAGTTGTTTCAAATTCTGAACATACTTTTTGCATACTTTGGCATATGACACACATAACCTATCAGAGGCAGTGAGATACAGTGTTCTTTGATACTATTATTACATTTGTTGTTACACACAAATCATTACTGGATCAAGTGCCTTCAGTCTACTTATAAGTATGTGGTGGTGATGTCTGTGTTTCAGAGTATGACAGTCATTTACCTTGTGTGGAACTACAGGACGCAACCTGTTGTGATTTTGCCAGAGGCATGGCTCTCACCTGTTGGTGCACTACTTGCACCTGCATCTGCTTCACCAGGTAAGTCACAGATCTGTTCAGCATATGTCGAAGGTTTTGATGCCTCTGTGCAATTTCCCAGTTATCCTTGCACCCTGTGACAAGCTGTTGTCTCACTTCTGCTGCTTTAAAGCTCAGAAAAGTGAAGAAAACTGTCCTCCTTGGCTCCTTGAAGAGAGTGATTTCATTATCAAGGCTTCTATCGGAAACCTTCTTTGTCAATTCCATTTACTTATGCGAGGCTTTTCTTCACAAAGAATTCAGGCTCGGCCATTAGGCTTAAGTCACCACACAAACATATCTCCCTGGATTTCTTCCAACATATAGCTATACTCTCTTAGCTCAACATTTTGGCTGCACTGCGTCATGGCACAAGTTCTTGTTTGATCTTAATCTATGTTGTCATCATAACTGTCATCTGAAGGTATCATGCTGTCCTACAGCTAAGGCCTACATTATTGCATTCAGAAATGGGTACATCTTTTGGTCATCTTGGGCATAAATTTCTGTATTGAACTACTTATGTGTCTCATCCATATATTGAACTTATATTCCAGCACCTAATGATGCTGATTGGTGCTGAATTTGTTACAGCTAGCATGAAACCCTTATACCTAGTGTTAGGTTATTCATTATCGTCATAGAAACTGAAATGTTTACTTTATAACCTTAAGTCTCTTGATTGCTATTGTCAAGTGCTATCAAATTTTGTTCAATAGCTGGTAGATAAATGACCTCTTGTGAGACCTATGATCCACATGTACATTAAACTCGCCGAAACATTTGCCTGAAAAATTCCATTTGTCCATTTCTCACACTAGTGACTGCATAATCTGCTGCCTTCAAGTTAGCAACCACTCATTTATTTAAATCTTTTATTGAATAGCAGTACACATTGTTTGTACAGCCATAAAATGGAAACTCATTTCCTAACTCACTTCAAGATGAGGTTTGATTTTATCTCTTATGAGATTGAATGATTAATTCATCTTGAAGTTCATGGAATGCTTAAAGCTCCATGCCATTCCCAAGTTCCAAGGCATCAGTTTTCTTTCTGTTGTATTAGTAGTACTATAATGTTCAACAAAAACACTTGGTCAAGCTACAAGAACTCTGTAAATATTCAAGAAACATGATATTTGCATCCTTGCCCAAGCATTGAACTTTTAATTATTGCTGATACTGCTGCAGATTTTGGGTTAAGAAAAATGTATATATTGGGCATACTTTAGCTAAGCAAGATGGCAGAACTTTAAAGGTGGAGGTAACACATTGCCAAAACAAGTTCAGAATGTTTCTTTTTTTCAAGTTGCAACATCTTTTCAGTGCTCAAGCAATTTTTTGTTTGCATCTCAATTACTGTAGCAGTTGGTTATTTTGCCTTTCTTGTTGCCACTGGGCCATGTTGTTAGGTGGAAATGCAGCAATGTGCTTTACGATTTTTGAAGATATTAATCTTGCATTTCATAGAACTTGTTGCTGAGGTAAAGTGCAATACCATGCATCTGACTTTCAGTGTCACATTGCAGATGTAAGTTGTATTACTGATATGTTGTGTGTTTCAAGCAAGCATTGAAGCTGAGATTATTTTTTGATACGAGTGCTCCTCTGTTGTGGTGCTGTACAGCGCATCTGAAAATCACTGCTTGTTTTATGTGCCTCATAACACCAAAAATTTCTAGTTGAGTTCAAAAGAAATAGCTTTATTTGTTACAGTTGGGGTTATGAGATTAGGCAATGAGTGCCCCCTAGTGAGCAGGACTGTCTTCAGTAAAGTCCTTCAACGTTACTGAGATATGCATGATGGTGAGCCTTGCTGAACAAACTGAAAAGGAGGTTTAACTTCTTTTCTTGCTACTCCTTTTACAGTTATATAGGCGGTGTCAAAACCACACAAAGGGGCATCTGCCTTCCTCACAATATGTGAAACAACTTGTCAAACACAAAATGGCAAACAAATTTATGTGTAGAATGAACACAACAGAAAACAAATGTGGAACCATCTGTGAACTGTTGCTTGGCATACTCAAAGTTTGAGACTTATCACCAAGAGACATACATCAACATATTTCCATCAAGAGCTTCCCAAGTTTGTTAGCACTTACGACCGACCGCCTTGCATGGCTTTCAAGATCACAAATGTCTGCATAACAAAAAGTGATGTTATTTTGGAGGCCATTATTGCTGCAAGAGAATACAAACATCTGTGGAAATACTGAAATGCATGAAATCAGAATTTGTTACACTGCATAAAATTGTCAGCATCACAGCTATGACTGGGATTGAGGGAACCATAAAACATCATTTGGAATTTCTACACCAGTGCAGCACTATGCACAACCAAGTGCCTAAAACCCACGAGAATCAGGTGTCATGTTTAATGTTGTCATGTGTAGACACCGCCTGTTCTCAAAACAAACAGCACAATTATTTTCTTTGATAGACAAATTTATTATTTATTATTATTACCCTCAGGGCCAAAGGCAATAAAGAGGGGAGTGGGTTACAACAAATTAGAAAAGAAACAAATATAAACAGTTAGAACGTTTAAGTACAAAGGATTCTGATTATACAGTTTTAGCTAGGGTTAACAACGTCATGATAAATTGGTAGCAAACTAACATAGTAAAGCGCTAAATACAACAGTACTTAGGCTACAACCATACAGTAAAGAACAAGAAAAAAAAATGCTTCAATTACACAATGTTAGCTAGAACTGCTCGAAATTTTTGGTTATCGTAAATGGATACGAATTCACCAGGAAGATGGTTCCATTCCGTGGATGACCGTAGAAAAAATGACTGCAAAATGTTTTAGTGTGACATGATTCAAGACCAACTTTATAGCGGTGGTCGATTCGAGGCGATACATATTGTGGCTGAAAAATGAAATCGCTGTTGAGTGTTGAATGATAGTATAATTTATGAAAAAGGACTAAATGTGCGATTTTACGACGAGAAGAAAGTGGGGTAAGGGCAAGGTTGGTTTTCATGGCAGACACACTTGCAGTTCTGTTGTAATTACATAAGACGAAACGAACTAAATTATTTTGCCTGAGCTCTAATCAATTAATTAGCTTGTCAGTGGCAGGATCCCAAACAGCACATGCATATTCAAGTTTCAGACGTATAAGGCTAGTACAAGGAAGCATTTTTAGGGATGAATTGAAAAGTTACGGCATAGGCAGCCAAGCATGCAGTTAGCATTGCAGATTACTTAGTTGGTATGAACATTCCAAGATAAATTAGCAGAGATATGCACACCCAGGTATTTATGAGAGTGAACTAATTCCAATGGAACATTAATTAGGTAATATGTATGCATGCTGTTATTCAGGATACACCCATCACACGCATCAGCATTTGCCAATGTTTAGTTCCATAAGCCAATGTTTGCACCAGTTAGCTACACTAACTAGATCAGACTGAAGGCAGTTAGCATCCCCTGCTTTAGTTATTTCACAAAAGATAACACAATCATCAGCAAATAAGGGAATGTTAGATGATAGTGATGAAGGGAGGTTGTTAATATAAATGAGAAACAAAAGAGGCCCAAGTACTGAACATGGAGGTACACCAAAAGTTGCGCTTCAAATTGGGGAGCTATGGCAGTTTTCAGCTACAGATTGAGAGCCATCATATAAGAAGCATTTAATCCACTTCAGAATGTTAGTGTCGAGGTTCAGCTGACTTGGTTTATAAAGTAGAAGTTTATGACAGACCTTATCAAATGCTTTAGCGAAGTCTAAAGAAATGCAGTTTGCAAATGACGAACAATCGAGAACACATGTACAATGCAATTTGTGCATAAAGATTGCAAGCTGAGTTTCACATGAAAAGTTTTTCTAAATCCATGCTGAGCTGGTGTGAAAAATGCATCGGATTCCAGGAAGTTAACAAGATGTTTGAAAATTATATGTTCGAGCAATTTACAGCAAGCACTTGAGAGTGAGATGAGGTGAAAATTAGCTGTTAAATTTTTGTTACCTGATTTATGCAGTGGAACCACCTTCCCAATTTTCCATTGGCTAGGTTGAGTAGATGTATTCAGTGATTACTGAAAAAGTTTTGTTATTATAACTGAACTAATGGCATTGGTATTTTTAAGAAATTTTGAGTTAATAGAGTCATAACCAGGTGATGAGTGTTGGTTCAGGGAATCAATTAGTTTCGCAACACCAGCCATATCCATGATCACTGGCGGCATAACTACATAATCGTACTGGTGAGTAGGAGGCAGGCGGTCATTGTAGGGGACAGAAAAATTTTGCATAAATGCGTCATTAAGGGTGGCAGCGTACTGTTCCTTAGGTTTAAAAGTGCTCATCATGCAAGGGGTTGATTACACCGCAAAACTTTTTAATGTTAGTCTTTAACATTGATGGAAGTACGTTAGATAGAAAGTTAGATTTAGCCTTCTTTAGTGCTGTTACGTACATGCCGAATGCGGTCTTATAAGCAGACCAGCATGTGGCAGTTGGCGAGTGTTTTGCAGAGCAATGTAGGTGTTTCGTGCAGTTACATAGGTGCTTAAGATGGGTATTGTACCAAGGAGCATCAGAATTAGAGGTAATGTTGCGGGATGGAATGTACTTTTCAGTTAGTTCTTGAACTTTAGCGGCGAACATGTCCCACTCCTGCTGAAGCTAACAATTAGCAAAATTCGGTAGGAAAGTGTCGAGAAATGCAGTTAATTGGTTATTTATGGCGGTAAAGTTAGCGTTTTTGTAAATATGTATAGTTTTTATGATTTTAGTTGGTTTGGGGGTTAAAGCATTATTTGAAAATGGAAGTAGGCAGTGATTGCTTATGCCAGGTAAGTGTGTAATCTCAGAGCTTGTATCAGGGTGGGATGTCAAAACCAGGTCAAGGGTGCTTGCTGCATTAGTAGCTACATGTGTAGGTTGTGTTACTAGTCATGACAATGAAAAAACTGCACACAAGTCTAAAAACTCCTTAGCTTGTGCCGAAAAGTGGAAAGAGTGAAGGAGGTTGATCGTTCCAGGTTATGTTTGGAAGGATAAAATTGCCCAGAAGTGGGATGGGAGATGAAAGAAATCGCATGCGGACAAAGTTTTTATACTGTCGTGTAGGTCATGGAAAAACGTAGGTTGTGCAGAGGGTGAGCGATAGCACACACCTATGATGAATTTTTTGTGACCAAGAGTTAAGGAAACCCAGACAGCCTCTAGATCATCGCTCATACAGACAAGTGAACAGAAAATAGATGTTGCAAAGCCAGGATGCTCTTTCATTACAAATTTTCATGATTTAGGCACTAAAGATACTGCATTTTTGTGTGTATAACCTGCACCAATAATCCAAAAACGTTTAAGTTAGGGTGCAGGTTATATGCCTTGAGGTGTGACTTCACAACAGTGCGCATTTCACCTTGAGGTCTGGCTTCACGGCAGTGGAGCATGATGCCGGAAAGCCACATTTCAAAGTGAAGTTCTCTGCTATTCAAAGTTTAGTTATCTCTTATGGAACCCCACTCTTTCTTCTCCCCTCTTTCATGGTCACCCATTCATCCCTCTCTATTTTTTCCCCTTTCTTTTTGCTCGCCATTTTGCGGTATGGCGGTGTTAGCAGTTAGTGAATAGCACACACACAGTAGTAGTGCTTTAGCACAGCAGAAGCTTAAGAGGTAGGGAGCAGAGCTGTTGGCCGAATATACGGCGTAGTCGAATCATTTACTCACGATCGGGGACTTGAAGACTGTGTTGATTTGAGATTTGAATTGACATACATTTGATCATTGTTGTATGAAGTTACCTCTGCAGGTTATACGCTCTGATATTTTTTTGTTTCTGGGGTATTGGAATTGGGTGCATTGGTTATTTGCCGAGGTGGGTTATACACGCAAAAATGCAGTAATCCACTAAGTCAGATTTTTTTTTTTCTAGCTTTATTTTCAAGTCTGAGGTAAAAAGTTCTTTTGCGTGGGTCTTAACTTTATGTGAACTGTAATGCTGTTATGTGCAATTCATGTTGCCCTCTTGAACACTTGCACTTCTACCCATGTATCGAAGGTACCTAAAGCGTTGCGGTGAGGTCAACTGGTCTATTTGTAGCAGTTATTTGTGATGTGCAGATAGGAATGTACGTTAATACAATTAATTTGTTGCCTACTTATGCCTTGCCAGTGCCCTCAAAGCAAAGCTCTGCAAAACAACTGACACAGCATACACTTTTGCATGAAACGAAACAAATAAACATGCATTTTAATTCATAAAGCAACGAGAAACTTCTTTAAATAGACCAGTGGAACCTATTTTTGTGGAGCATGCTATGGAGTGGACCACCAAGTCCTATGTACCATGTATGAAGCGTGATGTCTAGTGCGAATCTGAGAAATCTGTTTAGTGCACCTCTAGAGCTGTCTTTGATATTTTATCTTGCAGGTGGGATTGGGCTCACACCTTGGCTCCTGGTGTCTGGTTCAGTTGGGCGACAGATTGCAAAGCATCTATAGTTCATTAGTTCATCTGGCATCATCGGCAGTAGATGTTAGGCTACATCAATTCCCAATTTCTCACTTCATGCGTGGGCATTATTGTGTGAAACTGGGCATAACATAAAATTGTTGTGTGGTGTGTGCGTGTGTGTTTGGCTAAGTCTTAAATAAAACCCTCCCTTTATTGAAAGACTTGCTTTAGTGCAGTACAACTAAGAAGCTGACCTGTCCAACATATAGGCAAGCTATATTTACAAAATTTTAGTAAACAGTGTGGTCCACATAATGAACATTTTGTTATGTCATGTGACAGCAGCAGCACATGCCAAGCTGCAAGCCACTTCGCTTGCAACTTGGCAGCTTGCAGTATAGTAATTAAAAAGTCGCACTCTCACCTGAAATAGCTATGGCAAAATATTAGATAACTGCACGATGTAGGGAAAATTGCATTAAACATTTGCTTTAATTAAATAACCAAGCATAGTATTACGTACAGAGAGACAAACATGAGCAGATCTCACTAGATTGAGAAGTCAGACTAACAGAACCTAATTCTTCGAAGAGTTATGAAGACCAAGTGCTGCTGCAGAGAAAAAAAAAAGTGAACACCGAAAGAAATAAGCAAGCAAGCTTTATCTATTTCTTTTTTTTTCCTGGGAATTAAATATAGCGGGATATCGCTTGTTAAGCTAAAGACTGTTATCACAAGAGATGGTATAACAGGGACAATAAAGCCCAATCCAAGCTGGTGAAGTGGTGCTTTGAGAAGCTCTTTCCTCTTGTTCAAAAATTGGTGCAGCATTAGAAGAAATTTTCAACTGACTCAATCGCTAACATAGCACCACGAAAACGCCACCGGCTTACGTATATGCAAGAAAATATGTTAACAGTAGATAAGTCATCTTAGCTTTGCAGACAATATTTCCAGTGTGCCTGAGGGACACTAGTGTTTGTTTCATGCAGTAAAGACAAATACAGTAGAACCTCGTTCATACGTTTCAGAAAAAAATGCGGGAAGAACATACTAAGCGGGAAAATGTACAATCCGAAGTAAATAAAAAATTTGACACACTCAACTATTGTTGACATCTACGTAATGCAAAGCATCGCGCAGATTGTTGCAGCACGAGACACCGACGCCTGTCGAGCTGATGGTGCTCCAGCTGCCCGAAACACATTTTGCTGTTTTCCTATTGCGTGGTGTTTTAAGAAAGCGATGGGAAACCAAAACTAAATCGTGTTGGTGGGTGACGCTTGATGCCGCCAAAGCGAAACGTGATGCCCACATCACGGCGCCTGCAGCAGGGAACTGCGGCGCGTTTGGATTATCGCCTACTAAAAGCGCGCAGGATACTACCAATGGCCCTACTCACGACGTGCTGTAAAACAGATAGGTGAAGTTATCGCAATAGATTTGGCGGCGATAGCTGTGAATGCTGCGTGTGATGA
Organism: Dermacentor andersoni; assembly: GCF_023375885.2. NCBI lineage: Eukaryota > Metazoa > Arthropoda > Arachnida > Ixodida > Ixodidae > Dermacentor > Dermacentor andersoni. Next base: position 40,483,401 of record NC_092819.1, on the reverse strand, counting down.
CCCGGGCGGAGATTTGCTGGTACTGGAATAAGAAACTGCGCGTCATTGTTTTCACATGAGAAGGGTGGCTATATACTGCACTCGATCGCGTGCACCTCGCGCATTTTCTTGTTTACATTGGATCCAATGGCCAGAAAACATATACGATCACAGTATGGCGACGTACTGAACGTTGGTGCTGAAAAATAGTTTTCCGGGAACGTATGCACCATTAAAAAATGAGCGTAACTATATTGGGTCATTTTTTTGTGTTCTCGATTGCGAACGTTGGCATGAGGAAAACGTACACCCGTGAGAAAAAGTATATACGGATCAGGGTTTGCGTGGCAAAACCAATTTTTTTTTCTCTGCCTGTGAACGCAATGTGAAATTGAGGACTGCAGTCCAAACTTGGCATTGCGAGCTTTTCAATGTACTCGTTAATTCCTGTTTATGTGCTTGTAAATTACAAAGAAATAACTTTTCCGGCGACCCTGTGGTCCGTATACTTTTGCTCGTGGGTGTACGTAACGGGAACATATTAACGAGGTTCTACTGTATAATGTTGGTTCACTGCTTGTTTATATACCTTTCTTCTTTATCATCGGCAAATTCTGTCAAATGAGGTGCTTAATAGTTGTCTTACCTCACTGAAACTGGGTAGACGCAGGTGAGCTAGATGCGTGATAGTCTTACCACAGCCCGAAGGTATCATATAGGTGGTTGTAAGCGCAGCCTTACATCACAGGCAGTACCATTGTGACAGTTTGTTGACACTGTAATTGTTCAGGTGGAAGACCAGGAAAGCAAAGGAGAGTTGGGGACAACGTGAATGTTCACATGCCTTCGAGCTCTGGCGACATCGATCGAGGGTGTGGATCAGTTGTGACAAAATGTATGGTTCCGCGATGCATTGTGGGGTAATGACGTTAACAAAACATGCGATGCGTGTGATAGGACACGATGGAAATGAGAAGCGGGATTCGCTGCGCAGTTTCCTGTTCAAGGAGGTCGAGTATTTAGGTATGCGGGAATCCGCGGGTTGGCATAAAATGTCACTGAACACCTTTTGCAAAGGAGTGCCATGAAGCATACTTCTTGAGAATTCACCTTTGTTTATTTTTCTAAGTGCATGCCTTGCGAGAGAAAACCCGGTGCTTTCTACGCTTACAGTAATTCTTGTAAACTTTTTTACACTCGGTCACATTCCTTCCAACTGTTTTATCCCAAACGTACAGTTCGCACTCGAGATTTCCTGGGAGAAAAAAGCAAAGAAAATGGAAAAATGTAAAAGATGGAGCAGTATACTCGATCTCTTCAGAAGCACTATACGGAAGGCAATGTTTATATTATAATAAATAATTATGTCTTAAAGCAACTGGTATATATATATATATATATATATATATATGTATGTATACGTATACAAGTTGTCTGATCGAATGAGATATGCACAAGGTAACATTTCTATCATATAATAATAATTTATTATTACATTTAAAATCAAATTGGGGCTCTGACACTCATCGCTTTGCATTTAATATTGATCAGGCCATCCCACGCCGACCTTCACCACTGCACGAAAACTGTTGTGAAATTCCCGTTCCCCCCTTAAGAGCCTTGCTGCAGAAAAAAAGCAATATGTAAGTAAATAACATATATATATATATATATTGTAATGAAGCAGAACGTCTGGATATAGGCAGCAGGGTTGCCAACTGCATAACATGCTGCAGAGGCTCGAGCATGGAGACTATGCTCTGTGAAGTGCTCTACCCATCACTGGCGATTCATGTAATAAACCTCGTTTATAATATATATATATAGCATGCTCTCATTTATCGAAGCGATGTGTCTTTTACAAAATTGCGATTTTGGGCGCACTCTGACGAGCTTGCGTACACTGAACACCTTGAGTTTTCTGTTAGACACTTCGGAAAGCGTTGAAGTGCACCTAGCTAGTATAAACAAATGTATCACTGATGTTGAGATTGAACATCTTGACTTCCAGCACAGTGGCCTAACAAACTGGCCACGCATGCTTTCCTCCTGCCAAAGTTGCTATTTGAAATGTCTGGCGCGCACATCACATGCCAGTTTCCAGCCTTCTCGCGTGACAGCTAGCTTTTTGAAGCAAAGGAGTCTGAGACGCTGTGTTAGACTGCACTGCCTTTGGGATCAGCCCGTATTTTTCATCAGAAGAATGTGATATCACCAAAGAGGGTGAAGTCCACTTATAATGCCATCACATTAATGCACTTAGTGTATCTGACTTCAGACAGCATTTAGACTGTGACTCTTAGATGCATATCTCTACTTTGAATGCTTTGTCACATGCCTTAGAGCGAAGGCAAACCAACACAATTTAGAGAAATGCCTTAGTAAAGAGACGCATATTAAATCGAATAGCTTTCTTTGGCTCTTTCGACCGTTTTCGTGGTAGGTTGGTGGTCCGATGGTAAGTTAGACCTGAGGGAGAGAATGTGAGGGGAGAGAGTGTGTGTGCTCCTGGGCAATCGAAGTGCGAAGAGGGTGAAAGGGGGGGGGGGGGGGCACAATACCATCTAGAACAAGTTCTGGTGTATTGTGGGTGGTGTTATGGTGAGGAAACGAAGAGAGGAGGAGGGGAGACTGTCACGGGAGGGTTTTAGGTTAGGGGACGCAAGCGGCTTGCATACGCAAGAACTAGGGGCGACAGTACTGCGCATGCGCAGTACCGTGGCCTCTAGTTCTTGCGTATGCAAGCCGCTTGCGTCCCCTAATCGAAATCTTTCCACTAATTCGTTGCATGTCTCACGGGCCAGAGGTGGCCAGCCGATCGTGGATGATGCAGCGGACTATGGATTCTCGTCCACGAAAAAAAATGGTCCGTCGAACGCTGACAGCGTTGACGTCGACACACGAAGGAGAGCAATTCACGGCTGTCACGAAGCAACTACGGGAAGGAGCCAAGGAAAGGGCGCGTGCTCTCAGGCAACCGAGTTGCGGGGATTGGTGGCAGTGGCGGCATTGTCGACCACTCGCTCGTTCGTTCGGCCTATTCGCTTACATCGACAATCATTTTCAATGGTTTCTGCATAATTATGTCTTTATTTATTACTGTTAGAATGACTGTATAATGATTAAAGAAGGCAGTAATATATTTATTGGCATCGAAAACTTTGAGTAGCGCCTCGTGTGACGTCGTGTGTGGTGATTCTGCATCCGCGTTCCACGCGCTTTTTATCTGCAGTTTATCGGTCTCCCGTGTTCTTGTTTTCGAAACCGGACATAAAATTTGGAGGACGCTTAAGCTTCGCGTTAAAGAGTGGAACGCGATAGCGTTATCGCGCACCGTTCGCACCGCCCACTCATTCGCTCGGCATGCTCTTGAGTCACACAAAGACGCGGTGAGCGCCGAGCAACGCAGCGTTCGGCGCGGCAACGAAACGTACGCCTGAGCAAGCGGTACGAACTAAAGAACTCGGAGGGAGAAACGATCTACGCGAGCCAAACGTGGTGATCGGCACGAACAGCCGGGCCGCGACGCGCCATGAAGGCGGACGCGATCATGAGGCTGACGACTCGATGGGATCGTCTTCTATCTCGCTTGGGAGCACCACGCAGACGCATGACTCCTCGCCAGCAGCACGGCACACATCGCAGGGGACGCTTTCCCACCAGACGCGTTACGGCGCAGGGATCACGTCAGAGGCGTCCCGCATCGGACCCTGCATCTAGGAATCGCGCTGTGAGCGTATAGAGGAGCCGCGTCGCCTAAATACGAGGGTTCGAGTGACGCACGCTGGAAGTTGGAAGGGGAGAGAGCGAAAAAACTTATTAAACGCAAGGGTATTGGGGCATCCTCGCACCAGTCCCCGCACGGCCCCAATGCGCTCAAACGAGACGCAGGGGAGAAGCGGGCGAGTGGCTCGCCACCTGTTGGGGCAGCGCCGTACATTGCGAGGAGGGGGTCTTCTGTGTTTGCCGCAAGATGGCTCTGCGTATGCGCCAAGCGCAGAAGAAATGTAGCGGAAACGTACTTCGCTACTCGTTTAACTGCGACTTCTGCAATTTACATGCTCATAATTACCGATATGCACACCAGTATAACTCTACGGCACCTTTCTAAGGCAATACCGCATTCACTAGAGGCGCTTTTGTCCCGTTTGAACCATCGAACTTAAGCATAGATAACGAGGATGGGGTGCCTTTTGATCTAATTATGCTCTTGGGCCTACATTGTATTTGGCGCGCGAGAATGGCATGATACCATGTTGATAAAGATACGCGGCCTGCACGAATGTATTTCAGGGAAAACATGCACTGGTTTGTCGCTATCCATAAAGCGGCAGAGGAACCACCGGAGTGGCTACCAAGAGTAGAGCTGTTGGTGGATTTGCGCGAATTAGACTGAGCCAGCACGATGCTGGTTGAATACGTGCACTCTCAGCAAATATATACTCTACTTTGGTTTTCGTCACGGTGATTGTTGTCGCGTGTGAAAAGATATGTACCAAAAATCAGGCAATAAAGAAAAAAAAACTCATGGCTGAGTGGTAGCGTCTCACACTCCGGAGACCCTGGTTCGATTCCCACTCAGCCCATCTTGCAGGTTGTTTTTATTTATGAATTGCCTTCCGCCATTTTTCGCTCACGACCAACGCCGCCGACGACTTTTCTGCGACACGAGCTTAACGCTGTCGCGATAAAATAAATATCTAAGTAGGTTACCTGTTTGTCAAGCAGATTAGGTGATGTTCCACCTTTATTTTTTATTTGTAAGTTTTTTCTTGAGAGCACAATTTTATGGACACACTGATACATCGCGCCCTGGTGCACAAAAGGACTACATGGTGAACGTAGAGAAATGGAACGTTTATTGTTCGCTCCGCGCGGCTATATATAGGAGGTCCATGACGTACACGTCACGTGCCTAGAGTCCCGGATGATGTCTCAGGTTGCCAGCTGAAAACACGTCACACACTAAGCGAATTTTATGAGCGTTGCGGGCGCCGTATGCTGCAGGTTCGAGGAAAAGCGTGCGAGGGTGAGCCGAAAAGAATGGCGGCGTGATGCGTTCCCTCTTCGCGCACGCTCAATTTTGGAGGTCATGCATAATCAAGCGTGCGGTATAGATGAGACACGTGCACACCCACACGTGTCTGCTCATAGATCGGTCAGTGCGGCTGAGCGCGTCCGCGGCCCGCGCGTCATATCTTGGAGGTAATCTGCGGCGGGTGCTAAGAGTACGCGCGAGTCAAGATGGCTGGTGGCTTCATGCGCGCCGGCTTCTCGCGTGCCTAGTGTTGGAGGTCGTGTAATCCAAGTTGCCGTGCCGCGGTGGGTCGAAGGGCAGCACGAAGCGTTCGCTCCCCACTGCCGACGCTCTTCACGCCAGCGTTGTGACAGCGAATGCTCGCGGTCGTCAAATGAGAGCTTTTAATGCGTTCGCATTAGGAGTGTGGAAGCGGAAGGAAAGTGTATGTGTGTGAAGTCTGTGAAGCTGGCCACGTGGTATAGGTACAGAGGGTATGGGAGAGCTTAGAAAAGCGTTGACACTGATGCAGAGCCAATTTAGTGGAGAAGAGCCTGAGTGGGCGTCCACTATTATAGCTTCCTCATTTTTGTAGCCAAACGCAATGGGCGTCTCCCGCATCTCTGGAGGCTTTCTAACCCTCCAAGCGCGAACGGCGCATCAGTTGTCGATAGCTGGACAGCACGGCGTGAACGAGGACACGCCTCGAACGTCCATATAATTGTAACTACTAACGCATTCGAATGAGAATGTCAAATATTTTAATGAATGTCTCTTGAGCTCGCAGGCTTTCGCCTTCACCCGCTTTTGCGTATACTAAAGCCAATTCGTCATAATTGTGCTGCCTCCAGTTGCAGTGTGAGCACCGGTGTGGAAGGCAACTGCGCCATTCCTTTCTCCCGTCGCCGGAACCATCGCCCCTGCACGCCCCCACTCGGAAGAGCGTGGCGGGAGAAGAGTGCTATCCTTCCCGAGCAGTCCAACGCAGTATATAAACCTTCAGACGGCACTAGGCTCACGCATGACAGCCATATGAATCAGCTGTAAGAGTTGGCGTTCGGCGACAAACGCGCCCCGCAGCCCGGCTCATCGGCGTTCTGTATCGGCTGTGAAAGTGTAAGCACTAAAAACCGACCCCGAAAACGGCCTAAAAAAGAAAAAAAGGAGGAGAGATGATAATAATACATAAGTAAACAACAACAAATAAAGCTATTCGCTCTAACAAGGCCTCGTGCTAATTTTCTTAGCTTCCAGGCGTATTCAAACGCAGCCGGAATCAGGGCGACGTGTTCCCACAGCAAGATTTTCAACAGCACGGGATAAGCTACTTTCGTTCACTAAATGTATTGATAAACTTTTCACTAATAGACACTAGCGCTTAGCCAGTGCTTTGAAGGGAGAGAAACGACACAGAAACAAACAATTGCTTGCAAAAAAACAAAAAAACACGTGATGGTGTCGGCAAGAAAAAAAAAAACCATAATTATGGGGATCCAACGCCCATGTTGAAATCCATGTGAAGTGGTTGAATGCATGATATAACGGTAAAGCATAGAATTGTGCTTATTTTCATTGTATACACAAGGTGTAACCTCACGCAATACTGAACGCGTGCCACTCCATCGTCTGCGCATCGACACGGCGGCCACATTCTGCATTCATAGTCCCGGCCCAACACCTTTACAAGTCGCTGGGTCCACCCTGCGGCATGTTGCTGCACGGATGAGGCAGCCATGCCCATATCGAGTGAGTGAATGAGTAACAACTTTAGGCAATCGAAGGGGTGAGGGGTAAGTTAGGCTAAGCTACGTAGGCTGCCAGGCTGTGCTTCTCGATGACGTCTTCAGCTCGTGCCAGGACCTGTGTCTGGATGCCTCGCGTACGGGCAAATTCCCGGCTATTCGCACTGCTAAAGCTATGATTAGTTGAGCTACAGAGCTCAGTCGTTACGTTAAACGACTGGACCTTTCCAAGAGGGACCCCTGCCCACTAAAAATCCATATAGACCTTTCACAGCACCATACCCTTAGGCGCCGCCATATTTGCGCACGTGACAGCGCCCGCCATTGAGCGCCTCTGATCGGCGTTTGCTCACTTGTTTGAAATGGCCACGGCGGCCGCCAGCATGGCTCAGAGAGCCGCTATTTCGACCACCACGGTGAACAGCGAGATGGTTGATGACGCAAGGCTTTGGTCAAAGCTACACGGGCAACGTAAGTATACGTTTCATTTGTGCATTCTGTCATCGCCGCAATCATAACGCCGGCTGAAAGCGACGAATGTAGCAGGCTGATGTTTACTTTTACCCTTTATATTCTAGTTTTTAGAGTGACAGTTTTGTAGGGGGTTTAGGGGGTCGTCAACTGTATGTGTAATAACTTAGTTCAGGAATAGGCATCTGTATGCACGCCGAGAATGCCTGTTTGGGATCTTTTCCGACCACAGTGGTTGCATGGTTCAAGCAGCGTAATTCTGGTCACGAACCCTATCAGGTAACTTGGCAGTGGTTTTCCGATTACTTACAGCGTCGATTAAAATGCATTCCCGTACACGTTGAAAAAGAAAAAAATGTTGCAAGTGGCCGGGCGATCGCTCGTCTGCTGTTTATTCCCGGCGCATAAATAATAATCGCGGTTCCTGCCTATATTATACACGCTTGATTTCGCTGTTATGTACAGTGAAGTTGCTTGAGTGCGCCAGTGGCATTTGCATGGGGATGAATGGCGCTGGCTTGGATGATTATCGAAGTTAAACATTCCGTGACATTTTGTGCCAGTGGTGGCGGTAACGCTGCGTTGTTGCAAGACAGTGAAGGCGGTGTTAGCCTGGAAGTCATATTGCCGCAATTGGCTATCCAGCTATCCAGCGTTGGTGGTAGCGCTTGTTGTGATCGCCTTGCGGAAAGGTGTGAATGGCGAACGATCGCAAATACTGGCGCTTTTTGTACAGCTGATGTGGATGAAGCTTGCACACAGATTCATTCCGCACATTCAAGTCTCTGTCGTAGTTCTTGCAGTTCATGATAGAGCACGTCTTCCCTCTGCTCTTCGACATATCAAATAAATAGTACAGTCTAAATTGTATATTCGTCTATAATGGTGTATCGGCCGATTTGGCTGCCATCTTACGTGAAAAAGAAAAAGCACAGGCGACGCCGCATTGAGATCACACAAGGTCAGCTGCAATTACAAAAAGAAAAAGAGAAGAAGAAGAAAGAAGAGAGAGAGTGAACTGCAAAGGAGACTTGAAAGCGAAATCTGCATTTGGTGTCATTTCCCTTTGTGGTGCATTTCTTTCGCTGTGATTTCCTTCGTTGAAGAAGCACATCGTTGTCGCACGAAAATTCGAATCAGTTCCGCAGCTGAGCATATTCTTTACTAAAGTTTCTTCTTCTTCTTCTTCAAGTGTCTATAGAAATAACTCGTGCCCCTTTACAGCCTCCAAATAAAATATTGACACCCAGACAGAATTAGAAGAGTGGTCATACTTCAAAAACTCTGAGTTTTTAAAAACAATTAGTTATAGATGAGCTTGTAGCCTCAAACTTACCGCTCTCTTTGTAAGTGCGAACAGCACAGTGGTCTTTTGGGTCCCATATTCGAAGGGTATATCGGATTCCAGGTTCCCCTGCGAAAGAATGCGCCTGACTCAATTTTACGTGACCCGCTTTCTATTACATCACTTTTACACCCTTAGGAATTTCTCCCAACAGCAGGACATGCTGGCAGCGGCACACATTCAACGTTGGTCGCTGCTGCTCAGCGGTTACTCGTACAAGATAGATACTCGTATTAGCCGGGAAAGGCCCTTCCAGTAGTAGATGCCCTGAGCCGCCTCCCGGCACGCCTTCCGCACGATCACAGTAACCGGGGGTTCATCAGCAAGGACGCCCGTGGGTATGTACGTCTCGCTGAGCATCTGGGCACCACGCTGGTGTCGTCACGGGATTTGGCCGGAATGACGGAAGCCGACGGCACTCTCAAACAAATAGCCGCCTATATCCATGGATGGCTGGCCTCGGAAATTGCAGGGCTCAAATAAATACTTGCGTCTGTTCTTTTTTACGACATGGACTTGTGCTTAGCAATGCTATTGTCTACTGGGGCCATCCAACAGTAATTCTAGTCGCTGCGCGGGATATCGTGTTGCGCATGCTGCACGACACGCATCAAGGAATAACACCAATTAAGAAGTTCGCGCCCTCGATTCTTTGGTATCCTGGGCTGGATAGAGATATCGAAAATCTTGTCGGCACGTTCCCTGTGTGCGTGCAATGTTCCAGCTTAAAAATTAAATTGTGGGGTTTTACGTGCCAAAACCACTTTCTGATTATGAGGCACGCCGTAGTGGAGGACTCTGGAAATTTCGACCACCTGGGGTTTCTTTAACGTGCACCTAAATCTAAGCACACGGCCGCATTTCGCCCCCATCGAAATGCGGCCGCCATGGCCGGGATTCGATCCCGCGACCTCGTGCTCAGCAGCCCAACGCCATAGCCACTGAGCAACCACGGCGGGTATGTTCCAGCTTGCCACCGGCCAAGAAGCCAATCCCGTGGCCGGAAACACTGGAAAAGTGGTCAAGGGTGCACATAAACTGCGCTGGGCCTGTTGACGGGCATATGTTGCTCACCACGGTTGACTTGCACACAAAGTGGATAGGGGTGAGCCCATTGATGTGTGGGATAGACTATCGAGGCACTACAATGTTCTGCAGGTTCGGCCTTCCCCGAATCGTGGTCTCTGATAATGGCCCACAGTTCATAAGTGCAGTTCCAGTTGTTCATGAAAGAAGGGATTCGTCACTTACGAACCACGCCTTGTCATCCCTAATCAGATGGTTTAGTGGAGAGGGCAGTCCGGACGATTAAGCTAGGACCATAGGACTGCGCAAGAATCCTAGTGGTGCGCTGCAAGGCTGCCTGGATAGAATTCTACGTCAGTATCGCCACACTCTGCCAAGCGGGGAAACACCAGCCACTATGCTTCTTGGCTTCGCGCCTCGATGCCTGCTGGATAACATCGTGTCATACCCATTTTCTGACGCAGATACGGAGTGCCCCAGAACCCGCTATGTTGGGGACCCGGTTTCGTGCACAAACTACGGAGCAGGAGCCAGGTAGAAGCCAGGCGTTGTGCAAGCGCCCCAAGGTTCCCGCATCGCAACGATCAAGGCGGAAGACGACGAGATTCATAATCGACACGACGACCAGTCGAAGGTTAGAAAGACCAGCCACGTGGTATGCGCCTCTATAGATGTATATATAGTGACACGGGGATCAAGCACGAGTCGAGTGTTCAAGCAGAGCAAGCCGAAGCTGCAGAACCCGACACACAAGTTACTGAAGAAAAATCCGAGAGCCTCGGTGGGCCAGTAAGCGACAGCCAACGAATTACGGACGGCAGTCGAGTTCAAAATGCCGTCCGCAGCGATCATGATGTCAATAAAAACTCCGAGCCTGGCCAGACCATGTTACGGAGGTCAACGCGAACCCGAAGCCCACCGGATCGTTACCAGTTATGAGGGGAAAGAAGGCTGATGCAGCGTCTTTGGCACATGTCTTTGGATATCGCGCATGTTCTTTGCGCATACTGCTCGAGGCTATAAAAAGCCTCTGTTCGAATAAACGTCGTTCACTCTCGCACGCTCGTGTCCGGACGCTTGAAAGTGTATATATGTTTTCAAAACAAATAATAATAATACAGACATAACCAATCAGTGCGTCAGACAACCGTGCGGAGTTCACTGAAATTGTGCAATGAAATTATGGGGTTTTACGTGCCAAAACCACTTTCTGGTTATGAGGTACGCCGTAGTGGAGGACTCCGGAAATTTTGGCCACCTGGGGTTCTTTAACGTGCACCTAAATCTAAGTACACGGTTGTTTTCGCATTTTGCCCCCATCGAAATACGGCCGCCGTGGCCTTCGATCCCGCGACCTCGTGCTCATCAGCCCAATAACATAGCCACTGAGCAACCACGGCGGGTGAAATTGCGTAATATAGTAGATATTAAATGCTCTAAACAATCGCATTGCTTTTGAATACGTGTGTGCCATCTGGTCAAGATATAATCATTATACATTACCAAACGGGCATCTCACCTTTTTGTTTGCTAGCCTCCATGACGGGCTCACTCTCAGTGCCTTGTTGCACCATAGAAATGTTCGCAAATAAATAGTAGTGTTCCCTGCAACACAATGGTAATTATAAGAATGACGTAAACGACAGCAGATGTTTTCTTTATGAGTGTTCAAGTTTTTCGCTGGCAAGACCTGGGGAATGTCGCCTAGTGCCATGTTACAACTGTACAGGGTGCTTTTTCTAGGATTTCTGCGATACAGCTTGCCAACAATAAACAACACAGGCAAAACGAATCTACGCACAATACAAAGTCTTCAGGGTCAAGTGCTCCGGATCTGTCTAGGCCTGCCTCAGAGTGCTTCAACAGTGGCTACGATAGCAATCGCTAGAGACCACCTTGTCAAGACACACATTGAAATTGAAGTACTCAGGACCCATATAAGGCATCTAGCCAGGACTCCTCGTCACCATTTAGCCTCTTTACCAGCGGACAGGCCACACACATCTTTCAGCCAAACGATAACTGCATATGATGAATCATTGCCAGCTTGTTTCACTCCGGCTGCGAGACCTTCGATCCCTCCATGGTGCCTCGCTCAGCCAAAAATCAACCTCGCAATACCTGGTATCTCGAAAAAAGCTGATCTGTCATCACCAGCTCTTAGACAGCTCACGCTACTATATTTGTACGAGAACTACCGTGACTCTACGCATATTTACACTGATGGATCTGTCCTTCCAAGCAGCTCCGCGGCGGCAATCGTCATACCAGCGAAAGCTACAACAATTAAATTTAAGACGACCCACGCGACAACATCGACGGCAGCAGAGCTCGCAGCGCTTTTTACTGCCCTTCATCACATTGGTGATGAACCGCCACACAAATGGACAATATTCTGCGATTCGAAGGCGGCACTGCAGTCTCTACTGTTACCTTTACGACGCGGACCGCACGAACAGCTAATATTCCATATTACCGAGGCGTTACACCATATAAGTGATGCAGGCCATGAAATAACCTTCCAGTGGCTTCCAAGGCACTGCGGGATTATCGGCAATGAACGGGCGGATCACGCTGCCCGCTCAGCCCATACTGAGGAGCGTCACGTCCCAATTCCTGTTTCTAGAACTGACGCGGCACGGAAGCTCCGCCTACTTGCTCGGCAGTGCACCGCGTCGCAATGGAATGAGCCACAATTAAGAAATACGCGACTGTACTCACTTGATCCAACATTAAGTCTTCGAGCGCCATCACAGCTTCGCCGTAGAGACGCCACGCTTTTATATCGACTTTGGTTGGGCGTTGCCTTTACTAAAGCCTATGCTTTCCGCATAGGGATGACCGACACACCAACCTGTGACCACTGCGGCCATAAAGAATCAATTGGCCATATTTTGTGCGCCTGCCCGCAGTACAGTCCACAGAGGGCATGCCTTAGCCACGAACTTGACCAACTGGACGACCAACCGCTATACGAAAAAAGAATTCTACAACATCGAAAGGACCTACCTTCACAGAAGAAGGCCGTGCAACCGCTTTTGCGCTTCTTGCGATCTACCGGCCTGTGTGAACGACTTTAACTGGAACGCCTTTTGTGTGTGTGTCTCCATGAGTGCGCGTTCCTTTTTTTTTTCTAATTTCTTTTTTTTAAATTTTTGTTTTCGTTTTCCTCTCTATCATCTTTCCAACCCCTATCCCCCATCCCCAGTGTAGGGTAGCAAACCGGAGACTCATATCTGGTTAACCTCCCTGCCTTTCCTCTTCATTCTCTCTCTCTCTTTCTCTCTCTTTTCTTTATGAGAAAATGATCCTGTTTGATTGACAGTTTTCACGTAAAGCACTTTTCACTCTATAAATCGAACACGACGTTAGTTTTGGGGTTAGACGCTTAATAATAGAAGACCTCCCCCCGCCCCCCCCCAAAAAAAAAAACAATCAAGAAAAGAAAGAGACCATTAGCTGCGTGCAGGGCGTTGCTATTATAACAGCCACAAGTCTCTAGTGCAAAAATGAAATAAAAAATAAAATAAAAAGGAATTAACAATTTTAAGCAACGTCTTGCCGCTCTAAGTTTTGTTATTTTAGCACTTCTATCGCTGGATGTAATGATACGTTGTTTAGGAAATGCTTTCTTGTCCCTCTAGTAAACAGAAATTCTTAATGGCGCTATTTTCATTACCGATTCAACCGATTATAATGAATCTATTATTCCTCGATGCGACTGCACTGAAGTTCAATGAGTGGCGAACCTACATTGCTGCGACTGCGTGCACTAAGCGAGGCGACACGTTTGAGCAGCCCCATGGGGTGTTCCGCCGCAGGGTGATTCAATGGAGAAACACGTCTTTCATGTGTAGTCTTCTTTATTGCACCACCCCGAAGTATACCTGAGCCCTATAACTCCGAGACGAACGAGGCATTATCACGACCATTCCTTAACTCTATATAACTCCAGAACTAATACATTTATATTACTCGTTTCTTCCGAACAATAAACTACTGGAACGAACTACCACCAGCCTTAACGAAGAGCATTAAACTTATTGAACTTGTTGAGTTATAAAACAGCTGTCTGGTTCCTTGTCTGTATAGTTACGATGGTAATGGTATTAATACTGTTTTATTGACCATTCCTTATGCTTATTGTATATCGATGTTTGCTTTCTGCCTAATGTGTTTATATTGAACCACTTCTTTCCATATATCCCCATCGGATACGTTTTCCTAACTCAAGCGTGTTTTCTTTCTTTTTCTATCCTTGTTAAATTGCCCGCCCTGCTTGCACCTATTAAGGACTGCAGTATTACGTAAATAAAAAAAAATAAGAACAAGGCGATTACAACAAGTTTTCGCAAGCGGCAGCTTTGTGAGCCTCGGCCCGGCCTTGTGATGCCACTACTGCATTCAGTTCATACTGAAGAGGCATGGAAGATACACCGACCAAGATAACTGAAAACTTAATGACTTTTCGGCTTCCCATACGGGAGCCTTGTCCACAATAAAAATACATACAGATATGTATTTTCCCGGCCAGACGGGTGTCATCAAACATTGGATTTCATGAATTCAGGACAGCACATGTACTCACCAAAACAGGCCATATTCGTAGAATTCGCATATATTGTACGAATCCCCTTCTTTTTCTAAAACTTGAAAACATATGCATTTATGCTCGTATTTTCCAGTCGAGCTGGGTTTGCTAGTCAAGAACAACCAAATCTTTTGGTGCGTATTCAAAAACTGCAAGGAAAGATAACCTGTTAGTTAAAATTGACGGCAAGATTCTCAATCTGGGAAAGATTTTGCTTATCCGCCGTGGAGGCGGAGTGGCTTTGGCGTTACGCCGATAAACCCGAGGGTACGGGATAAAATCCCGGCCGCGGCGCCCGCACTTCTATGAGGTCGAAATCCAAAAAAAAAAAAAAAGAACGTCCGTGTACCGTGAATTGGGTGTACGTTAAAGCACCCCAGATGGTAAAAACTAATCCGGAGTCCCCAACTTCGGCGTGCCTTATTATCATATCGTGGTTTTGTCACGTAAAACCCCATAAATTGTTACAAATTTTGCTTGCAACGGAAGAACTTCAGATTCCGTAAAGCAGGAGCAGTCTCCGCCACCACCAACGAGCGTCTCCAGCCGTCACTGCCGAATTTTGACGGGAAAGCATCAGATGACCCATTGAGCGAAAAAGCCGGCGTCTGTAGCAGAGAAACGGCGCCTAAATTCCCATTGGCTGCGACGCCACGTCACGTGCGCACCTCGACGGAGCAGAGGGGGCGAAAGGGCTCAGCGGCTGCCGCGATGCCGCGCCAAGTGTTGCGTGAGGGGAGAGGGCATCACTGCGAAGCCACCCCACTCTCGCTCTCGGAAGCCTAGTGATATCCGCGCGTTCCTTGCCCGCGCCAGCTTTCGCCGGCTTTCTAACTTCGCCTTGGCAATCGCTACAAAGAAATCAATGTATACAAAAAACCAGAATATACTGGAGAGATAGGGAATAAATTTTATTCAAGAACCCCGGTCCGGGATTGAGAGGAAGAAATGCTGGCAATAGTGAGTTTCGAACCTACGATCCCACGCTGAGAAGTTGAGTGTCTTACTTAAACCCCCATTAAACTTCGTAAAGTAGCACCACGCTTTGAAGAATGCCGCCTCCTCCTCGCGCGCTCTGGCCGAGGCCGCCGCCACGTCGCTATTGGCCTAATAGCATTACGTGGGCCCTCATGCCTTGCTTCAGCGCCATTTTTGCTCGAGAAGCGTCTGCGGAGTGGCGAGGAGCGCATGTTGGCGCCGTTGCTACGCTCGAGCAGTGTAGGTGGCACCACGGTCTAAGAGGGAGCGTGAAAGAGATGAGAAACAAGGAGGAGTGAAGGCGGAGGGGGAGAGTGTCGCTACTTTACGAAGTTTAAGGGGCTTTAGTCTTACCCACTGGGCTAAACCAGCAGCCAAGCATCTCAACGCGCTCGCTTGCCCGCGAGGAGTTCATAACTCGAAGGACCCGTTCAGCGGCGATCAATTTGACATTAATGGTTTCACATCCCCAGCTCATAAGAAGTGCTTAGGCGTCCTCGGATTTTTTGTTTAATAAAGACATTTCGGACAGAGAGCAGCAAATGAAGGTGCCCGGTTCACTATTTTAACTGGTCGTCCGGCACTGCGGCGTTTATATATAATTGTGTATATTTTACGATGTCCATTGTTCGTGTTTCGAAAGTTCGCGCATTTTGGAGCGATGTCTTATGAAGATATCTGAAAGGCGGTAGCACGGAAAAACAACAATAAAGTTGTATGCTGTCAATGCCAGACACGCTTAACATACAGGAGACGCGCATTTGAACTCATTTACTTACTCGAATCACTTATATGTACGGACATGCTCTTGTCGCATGTTTGTAGATACAACCATCGTCAAAAGAAACAGTACGGCACCGATTTGCCGTATCCGGACAATTAAAGGTTCTCGATCCCACGAGATTCTATCGACCTCCTCTTTTTTGTTTGTATATGTTGATTAAATTCGCTTCGCTCATACAGAAACAACCCCATGAAAGACTCCACGAAAAGGATTGCGAGCCACCGATAACGACCACTGCAGCAACACCAAAGCGTGAGTGCGCATTTGCGGTTCACTCTGCTCAACTCTTCTCGCGTGTTTGACCATCTTTTCAACCGAAGGGCGACGACGCAACTTCTCAATGATCCCCTCCCGTTTCTACTCTTGCACCCACTTTCTATTCCCTTTTCCCACAGTGCGGCACTGTTGAGGTGTCCTCTATATACCGAGAAATAGTTATAAGCGATGCGCAGAACCATTTTTTTCGCTCCCAAAGAAGAAACCCAAAGCACCATATGCGGCGCATAAGTATTAAGCAGACACATGGGTAAGTATATATGTGGCACATAAATGTGCGCCGTGCCTTAAGTTTGACCTTAAGTCTATTTTTTTGTAAAGCAGGTCATATAAAATTAAATTGTTCTTTTTTTTACATAAAATTAAAGGGGGATGTGACACTGTCACAAATTAAAAAAAGGTGCTTACCTGCCGGAGATCCTCTAATGTAGGTCTATTAGGGCTCACGATAATGGGAAGAATGAATATCCATATAAAACGCTGCATGCTTGCTTCAGAGATGTGGGCTTAGTAGCCACTAGCAACGTACAAATCGGCGAACCTGGAACACATTCGAAGACAAACGCACGAGTGAAAAGCAATTTCCAATTATCGCATAGCTTTTACGGCACATATTGCCTCGTCGGAAGCGTTCCTAGTTCTTGCAAATTTGTGGGCGTTGTCGGTTGAAATCTTAGTTCCACACATGACTCTCTTTGACGAGTATAAGGGTCACGATGAATATGAAATGTGATATGTATATACCAAAAGTCAGTGGCGTTAGTTACCACTGACTTTATCCGCTGCTATGAATAGTGCATGAGTTTAAAATACATTCGCGTACAGCTGGAGGAGTGTTAAGTGTTCAAAACCTTGTCAAGAAGCAACTGTGATGACAAAATTAAAACAAAGCAAGCTTCGGGCGTTCGCTGACATTGAATAAGTGTCACTGAGTGCCTAAGAAATGCTGACTTTTATTATGCATGACCTCAAGATTGCACTGACGAAAATATAAGGACTCCTTGTTTTTGGAACATGAGAACAATAGCTCATGCATGCGGAATGCGTTCACAGTTATACAAACGGTTCGGTCACGTCTACCAATTCAACGGCTTCGGTCATTGCTTCAGCCAATCTGATGTCACCTAAATATTGAACGTCGCATATGGCCATGCCCGCAGAATCAGAACTAGCCACATTTCACGCCGCTGTCGAATATACTGAGCAGGAATCACGATGTAATTAATCGTTATGTTCACGTAAATCGGTGTTAGGTAAATGTGCAGTGCTCTGTGCCTTCACAGCCTGCAGGCGCCATTGCACCGTAGGAATTATGAGAAGTTCATTAAAAAAACAATGGAAATCTAAGATAACACTGTTGAAAAGGACGTGATGTTGTTTTCCAGTGGATACCTCGTCATTGCAGCATTTTCAGCAGCAAACTTGTTAATGAAGTGGCCAGGCCCACTCATACCACTGTAAAGAACGGACGAATTCAGACGGACGGACGGACGGACGGACGGACGGACGGACGGACGGACGGACGGACAGACAGACAGACAGACAGACAGACAGACAGACAGACAGACAGACAGACAGAGAGAGAGAGAGAGAGAGAGAGAGAGAGAGAGAGAGAACTTTATTTAGGTCCTGAGGTACGCTACCGCTCAAAGCGGTAGAGCAGCGGGCCGCTCTCACGTCGGGACGGGTAGGCCGAGCCTCACCGCCGCGTCGCGGGCCCTCTGGACGGACGAAGCCAGAGAATTTAAAGAATTGCTTGCGACACATTACGGTGTCTTTTCGGAAGACACCGGAGTATCGCAATCGTCGTTTGTGCATGTTTGTGCACTACAGCTGCGATTACCATCAAACCTTTCCCGGTGTGACACGGCACTGCTGTGCCGGCTACGATTAAGTATACAGTCGCGATCAAAAGTTTGGGGACCAAAGGTGCCGCGATGTTTCTTTTTTCGCAGCCAGGGTATTCCGGCTGAAATCAAGAGCGCACGCGTACCCGGGCGTGTTTGACCAATACAATGCATTAAACCAATCCCAGGTCGCGTACCTGGGCTTGAATATATTAGAATTTCTTTGCTGATGCCGTGGTTTCCAAACTTTTGATCGCCGACTGTAGGTTTCACAGACTCATACTCTTTCCTTATTGCAGTTGCTGACTTTCCTGTATGCCAGCACTGAAACAATGAGGAGCCCATCGAACACCTCCTCCACCACTGCAGCCGCGTTGATGCCCAGCGTCGGCCTCTTCGGAGCGTACTCGTCTAACCAGAGAGTCGACCCTTTACAGAAACAAAAATTCTGGGTGCCCGGCCTCATCCACCATCAACCCAGAAAGATACGCTTGCTCTCATGACTTTTCCAAGATCAAAAGATCTGAAATGAAGCTCTACATCTACCATGTGACCGGCTCCGCTCACTTCACATACATAATTAAAGAAAGATGATAACGCCTTAAAACACTATGTGCATCCACAGGCAGGTGAAGCGTGATCGAAGGCAGGCGGGTGCGCCTTCAAAGCTTTATTTCAATTATAGAACAATTTTTGAGACCTTTAGAATAAGAAAAGCTACGAGTATACGTCTTGATTACTGGGCGAAACGAGCCTGATTAATCTCTCGCACTTTCGCCTGTAAAACACTTAGCATAACTTTTAATTATGACGCTAACCGTGATATTCTCTAGAGCGTGTACTAGCGTTGATATCGCTTTAAATGTGATGGAACTACAGCCGAACATTAACCTCTCGCACTTTCGCGTGTAAAACTCTTAGAATTAGTTTTAACCATGACGTTAACCGTGAAATTTCAAATGCACAAGCATTTCTATGCTTACACAACGAGGAAAACCATCCGTCCATCAGTCCGCCGGTCCATTCCTCTGTCCATCCGCCACGTAAAACGATTGCTTTCAAGATGGTGGAATGTGGTTTTGCAGACATATCCAAGTGTAATAAACTAAGATATTTGAAGAGAAAATTTGGAATGCGTTTGTCCGTAAGCGTATTCGAGCCCAGGCCACACCTAGAAAGCTTTGTAGTGGGAGCCGGAAACGCTACCTCTAGCCCACACCAACAAGTGTTACCGCGGAGACGAAAAGGCGCCCAGTTCGCGCGGCGCGCCTAGCAGTAGCTGACGTCACGGGAGAAAGGAGCTCGGTGCACCTAAAGCCCCTGGTGCACATGTGGCGCTGCGCTCCTTGCGGTTCATGACGTCAGGATAGAGGGCTCGCCACTTGTATGTAAAAGGATGTGCGCGTTGACTTGTCTCCATTGCGTGTTGCAGAATGGATTCAGGAACATCTACCTCGGCGGCGCCCGCGAAACCACGTGGTCGACCGCGAAAGCACGCCTCGGAAGAAGAAGCACGGGCCCAGCGCAACGTGGTTCGGCGTGCAAAGCGGCAAGAAGACGCCGATCTTCGTAAACGCGAGGCCGAAGCCAAACGGAAGAAGAGGCACCGTCACCTCGCTTGTCAATGGAATGAATAAAGAAGAGATTGTGATGGTTCTAAATATGTGCGTTTCCATTGAAAAGATTGGGGAGCCCGCAACACTTCATAGGGATACTGCGAAAGCCCTAAAGGGGGACTAAAGGAAAAGCACTAAATGCATTGGGGGACTAAACGGGGACTACTTTGGGAAACTACACTAGGAAACAAAAGTGAATCTTAATAGTTGCCTACTGTAGTTCCTCGTGTATATAGTAGTCACACAATGTGTTCACTTTAGTGTTTTCATAGTAACCCCCGGAAGTGTTGCGGGCGTCGCAACTTTTTCTTCAAGATTTATATTTAGGATCACACCCTTTTTATGCGACAATGAGAGCAAGAACCTAACAGACTTGAAAGAGCAGGCGATCTGAAATCATAGCCAGGCTCGCATAGAAAACGGTGCTTGGTACTTTGCAAATTTCTTGACGTAACGAAAGACGAGAAATTGTTCAAGTGTATTAACATGCGCCATAAGAAATTCCGATTAGAGTATGCGACACATAGCTACTGTGAGGAAAAACAAGATTTAGTTATATTTCTGCAGCACGTTTGGGCAGATGTGTACAGACGGAAAATCAGAGCAGCATCTGCCGCTCACTTCGAGCAGTCAGAATCATCGCTTGTGAGCAGCAGTCGCTGGAATTAGGACATCCTTTGAAAATCTTTCTGCCTTTCCACTGCAGTGCTGACGACGACGTGGTTCCTGCTGTCACCGTCTTGCGCAGCCTTCTTCCGCGTGCAGCTGCACTCCTGTTTGCACGTGCTGCCTAACTGCGCTTCCCCCTAGGAGCCACTGCGCCTGCGTTGCCTGGCCTCACGGTGTCAAAAAAGGATCTACGGGACTCACGACTGTGGCTCTACTGCCTGCACGTGCGGCCTTATTGCGCCTCCCCCTGAGCACCACGGCGCCTGCGCTGCCTGGCTTGAAGGGGGTATAAAAGGAACCACTGAGACACTCGGTCCTCTTGTGAGCAGCAGTCGCTGGAATCAGGACATCCTTTGAAAATCTTTCTGCCTTTCCACTGCAGTGCTGACGACGACGTGGTTCCTGCTGTCACCGTCTTGCGCAGCCTTCTTCCGCGTGCAGCTGCACTCCTGTTTGCACGTGCTGCCTAACTGCGCTTCCCCCTAGGAGCCACTGCGCCTGCGTTGCCTGGCCTCACGGTGTCAAAAAAGGATCTACGGGACTCACGACTGTGGCTCTACTGCCTGCACGTGCGGCCTTATTGCGCCTCCCCCTGAGCACCACGGCGCCTGCGCTGCCTGGCTTGAAGGGGGTATAAAAGGAACCACTGAGGCACTCGGTCCACTTGTGAGCAGCAGTCGCTGGAATTAGGACATCCTTTGAAAATCTTTCTGCCTTTCCACTGCAGGTTGGTTTTTTTTTTTTTACGATATTTCTTCCCATTTGGTGCTTCTGCCTGCGGCTGCTGCTCACTAGTGTTTCTTTGGTTATTGCCTGTGCTATATAACATGCCTTCAAATGCTGAACTGGCTAAAAAAATTGAGCAACTTGAATCACTCCTTAATAACAAACTTGACAACCTTGTTGATGAACTTGCTTCTAAAATTACAAAACAGCTTGATGACCAGGGTCTTGCTAACCTTAAGTCTCTGGCTGAGAGTGTGCGTCACATGAGTGACCAGTATGACAAAGTGCAGACTACTGTCAGTGAATTGCTAAATTCAAACAAAGATTTGAGGGCCGAAAACGAAGCGCTCGCCAGGAGGATTGCAGCAATGGAACAATACAGCCGGCTAAATAACATTGAAATCAAAGGCATCCCCTGTACACAGGGGGAAGACTGCGCTGTCATTTTGAACACAATTGCAGAAGTTGTTGAATGCCCCATTGCATCGACAGACATAGACGCAGTTCACCGTGTCGCCAGCAAGACACCAGAAAAAAGCATTATCGCCCGTTTTTGTTCGCGTGACAAGAAAAACGAGTTCCTTCGGAAAGCTCGAAAAGCACGTTTGCATACGTCTCTGATAGGTCTGACAGGTAGCAAGGATAGCGCTATTTACGTCAACGAACATCTGACCATTGACAACAAACGACTATTCAGCAAAGCGCTGGCCCTCAAAAAAGAAATGAAATGGCGTTACCTTTGGACTGAGAATTGCCATATCAAGGCGCGCAAGACTGATGACAGCAGGGTCTTCAGAATAAGTGCCGAGTCAGATCTGCGCATCTTCACATAGATATCAATTCGCAACATTTGTCATTTTCATAATCTGTTCTTGACAACATTTCCTCAATGGCATTGTTCTCAACAACGGAATCAAAATCGTTGCTCGCTGGTTCTAACTACTCATTACTACACTTCAATGCGCGAAGTTTATGCAAAAACCAAGATAGCATTACTGCCTTTATTGATTCACTTGGACATTCCTTTTCATTTTTGTGCATATCCGAAACTTGGCTTGACTCTTCTGATGGTAATTTATATGGTTTTCGGTCGTTCCATTCCGAATACTGTCACCGCAGTTCGGATCGGCATGGTGGTTCGGCTATCTTCATATCATCGAAAATCAAGTACGAACGTAGGCTTGACCTATGTTTAAACGTATCTAAATGTGAATCAGTGTGGATCGAAACTAACCTATCGTCTACTAGTAATCGCAATGGTCTAATCATTGGTTGCATTTATCGCTCCCCATCTTCATCTATTCCTGATTTCTTACACAACCTTTCCACAATTCTTCATAAAGCTTCAGCTGAAAATAAACAGATTTTAATAGTTGGTGACATTAACATCAACTTACTGGATACTGATAATAGCTTAGTAATATCATATAGCGATTGTTTTGTTGGATTCGGGCTTGAGTCTTTAATTACTTCTCCTACTAGGTTTTCCGCTTCTGGAACTAATACACTTCTTGATCACGCTTTAAGCAATGTCACACCATCTCCAAGTGCGGGTGTCATTGACATGTCTATCACAGATCATCTTCCCATTTTCGTTACCTTTGCTACAGAAAAACCTTATTATGACACTAATTACTTTACATCCAGGTTCGACCGGGATAACTTTGTTAATACAATAAATAGTACCAACTGGTCATCAATTGGTAATCTATGTGATCCTGAAGAGGCACTCGAAAAATTCTGCTCATTATTTTTGAAGGCTGCGCGCGCTAGCACTACAACTGTCAAATGCAAAAAAAAGTGTAAATTCCCACGTAATCCCTGGATAACTAAAGGTTTGTTAAAGAGCATGCGTAAAAAAGATAATCTTTACAGGAAGACTAAAAAACAGCCGTTCAATGTGAATCTAGCGCATCGCTATAAAAGATACAATACCATGTTGAACAACCTACTCAAAAAATCAAAACGGCTTTATTACGAGAAAGAATTCTGCAAAGCTAAAAATAATCCTAAGAAACAATGGCAACTTTTCAACGACTTTTTGAATGTTCCCCAGGCTAGTAGAACCATTGATAAAATAACTTATAAACATGACACTTGCACTGCATCGTCTTGCATAGCTAACTCGTTCAGTGATTACTTCCATGAAGTGTACAGTAATTGCCCGATAGCCTCTTCCTATCCATGTAACCGTTGCAATCACACATTCTTTCTTTTTCCCGTCACAGCCGATGAGGTCTGTTCTGCTATATTAAATCTAAAGAACACTTGCCCAGGTCTAGATAATGTCTCTGCCTATCAATTAAAACTTGTTGCCCCTTGCATTGCGGAAACACTAAGCAGCATAATTAATCTAATTTTTAAATGCGGTACCTTTCCAAGTTCGCTTAAGAAGGCAAAAGTAATTCCTGTCTTTAAAAAAGGTGATAAATCTCTTGTGTCTAATTATCGCCCAATCTCCATTTTGTCCTCCATTAGTAAGCTTATCGAGAAATTATTTCTGAAACGTGTAAACAGTTACCTAACAAAGTTTAAGTTGTTGAAATCTTGTCAATTCGGTTTCCGTCCTGGCAGTTCGACGAGCTTAGCTCTTATAGCCTTAACCGATTACATAAGGTGTTCTATTGACAGTGGTAAATTTGTTGGCTCAGTATTTTTAGATTTTACTAAAGCTTTTGACGCTGTGAATCATACCATTTTATTTGCCAAACTAGAATCTTTAGGTATAACAGGTCCAGCTTTAACTTTTCTTAAAGATTACTTACATGACCGTGAGCAAACAGTCTGTGTAAGGGGCGCTTATTCCGAGTCGAAAGTTGTTAATCAAGGGGTACCACAGGGCTCAATACTGGGACCCTTGTTATTTTGCATTTATATTAACGACTTACCCGATGTTCTTGACCTTTCTAATGCCATTTTATATGCTGATGATACCACTATTTCCATGTCTGATAACTCATTAGCAACCTTACTCCTTAAGCTGAACAATGAACTAGCAAAAGTTGTTGAATGGTGTCGTTTAAATCATTTAATTTTAAACCCTCTCAAAACTCAGTTCATGTTATTTAAAACAAAGCAGAAGATCGTGCCGTTTTTCCCCCGAGTAACTCTCGACAGTCACCTTATTTCTGCAGCGGACTGTATTTTGTTCCTTAGCATAAAATTAGATCCTCACTTGAAATTTACTAATCATATTGCGTTTATTAAACAGAAAACAGCTTTCGGCATAAGAGCTCTCATAAAATCACGTGCATTCTTTTCAGAACACGCATTATTATCTTTATACTTTGCGTTCATTCACAGTCATATCACCTATGGTATTGCTTCCTGGGGAAATACGTATAACTGCCACCTCTCGTCTATTCAACACATACAGAACCAGGCTATTCGCATTATCACCAACAGTTCCTTTAACTCAACTGCTCTCCCGCTACTCCAGGCAAACTTTATACTACCTGTATCTGGCTTGTTTAAGTATCATCTAAGCGTTTTCTTTTTTAAGTTACTTAACAAACAGCTTCCTTACGAATTTGTGGCCTACAAATTACTCACTAATACCAACCACACTAGGTTTGCGCATAATTACAACTTCTTATTACCTAAATGTAACACTAACTATGGGAAAATGGCATCCTCGTTTTCAGCTTTAAAAATATGGAATGACCTACCCCATTCACTTAATCTAACGTCATCTTTGAATATATTCAAACATGAGTTAAGATGCTTTATTTCTTATTGTAAATAGTTTCATGTCCTATAATATGTTCTCTGTATAATTATGCTTTTTGATATATGTACTTTTTCGTTTGTTGTCTCTTACTAATGTATTGCATCACGTGCATTCATTTGTTTTCCTTGTACTCTTTTATATTTGCTGCTTTAACCTACGTTTTGTATACATCTTTCTTTTTTTCTTTTTAGAACCGAGGGTCCCGTTGCAGTCATTGACTTTGGGACCCTCGTCTGCATACTATTTGTTGTTTACTTATTGTTTTTGGAATGACGAATAAAACTGAACTGAACTGAACTGAACTGAAAGTTGTGCAGTTCCTTGCTGCACTCCTATGATGTAAGCGTTCACTATGTAAACAGACAATGGGGCGCCGATACTTCGTCCCAAACTGTAATAGAGGATATAAGTTTTGCGCAGAAGACATTCGAACTTTAAAAGCTCCAAATGACTTTGAACGCTTACAAGAATGGGCGTGAGCTATTGGAAGAGAGGCTCGCGAACTGACAAAAAGCGACTACGTCTGCGAAAAGCCTTTCCCCAGTGGAATGGTCTGCAGGCGCAAATACTGCGCTGGGCTTGAAGGCTTAGATATCCTTGCCTAGCCAAAAAAATCCTTGTTGATCCCTAGGGGATCAACAAGGACCTTGCCTTTTTCCAGAAGTTTCACCTGTCTGCAAAGAATCCACGAATACTTTGTTTAGCGCAAAACAACAGATACAAGAAAGACGACAGGACAAGGCGCTACTCTTAATTCTCAACAGTTGAGAGTAGCGCCTTGTCCTGTCGTCTTTCTTGTGCCTGTTGTTTTGCGCTAAACAAAGTATTCATAGATTCGCACCAACTAGCCCGCCAACGCATTGTCTGCAAAGAAACCAAGAGCGGACCGGAAGATACCTAAAATTACCGGTAAAACCAGCATTACAGTTCCGGACAGTACTCGTTACGAGTAGGTCGACAGTACCCGTTACGAATCGGACATTCTCATAGTAACAACATCCAAACTGCTGCGCACTTCCAGGTGAGCTCGGTCGCGAAAGAGGCGTGCACGTATGAGCCTTCGAGTCATTTGAGCAAGAACTCTCCACTGCAGCCACGCGTTCGCTCGGTCTATCCGTCATGGGGCCCTGGCCGGTTTATCGAGAACCCGTTGTAACAGCTGCCATCTTGTTTAGCGACTTGCATCGTGTTCAGCTAGTGCACTGAAGCTATAGCTATCTAATGCAAGGGCGGCGCTCTGGCATCAAGAAGCCGGGCGCGAGCACACAAGAGCACGCACCGCGCTCTGCGCGTCGGACTGATCCACTGTATCGACGAACCGTCACGTGACTCTATGTCAGATGAATCTAGTAACGTTGGTCAGCTGTTTGGCGCAGCAGTGGGTACGGTGCAATTTGGTCTGCGTTCTGTAGCGGGTGCTCTCACGCTGTCCACCGTAAAGCATTAGTCCGCCGTAGAGCCTTTCTACAGTCCGCCGCCGCACCCCAGCATGACCGTATGAGGACGCGGGAAGGAGCCGAGTTGCGCCTCCTAAATTATTCTTTCTCCATGGTGTGGGGGCTATCGTTACAACTAGAAGTGCAGCGTTTGCGTTCATTTACCTGCGTAAGCATTTCTATACCTATCCAACGAGAAAGCCCGTCGCTCCGTCCGTCCGTCCCTCACGTAAGATGTCATGTAAGCTTTCAAGATAGGGCCCGCAGCAGCGAGCGAACTGAGCTTCGTGCTGCCTCTCGTTTCAACGCGCACTAACGTGGCGAGAACATAGCGCACACGAAGCTATCAGCACTCGGCGCACTGTGTCCCCATCGCAAATCGCCTTCAAACTAGGGTCCGCGCAGCCGTGCCATACGCAGCCGCCACCTTAGTACGGTTAATAATGGTTCGACGTGGATAGATAACGTGCTAAAGAGTGATACCGGCTTATAATGATCGGAACGTCATCAGCGCACCTGGCGCCGCCACCTGCAGTAGTTTGCTTATGTCGACGGTGGCGTCAGCGGCGGACGCCTCCTGGAAGCGGATTGGTAAACAGAGTGACAGCGACAGCGAGAACACCCATGTTTACTCTCTCAGTAGTGAGGACTCTTCAGATGACGACTTCCAGCTTGTGCAGAGCCGCAAAGCGAAGAGAAGGAATACCAGGACGTCTTCATCGTCAAGCACGCAGACAGTAACATACAAGCAGAGGCCGGACGCTAATACCATCATATTTGTGCCTGTGCTTCCTACCGTCAACATGAAGCTACTTAACAAGCAATCTGTGTCGACGTCACTGGAAGCCCTGGTGCCAAACGAAATATCGGACATTCGAGTGAACACCTGAAAAAAACTACTGGCGGTTGGTGTGCAGCATGTGGGTGCTCTGACCACTCTACGAAGCGTCACGGACCTGGATGGCATTCAGGTGCGCTCTTACATCCTTCTGGGATCTGTTGTAGTCACCACAGGCCACGTCTACGTCGTAGACCACGTATACGACGTAGACGTGGCCATCCTTAATAACGACTTGCCGATTCTTGTCAAGCCAGCAAATGATGAGGTCATTGTTGATGTTACTCGGCTAGCCAGTTCACACTGCCTGAAGAGTGCATTCAAGGGTAAATATATACCCTCGCAGGTTAAGTGGGGACAATTCAGACATGCTGTGCGGCCGTTCATCCAAAACCCCTTCAATGTCGCAAATGCATGAAACTGGGACACGTGAGCAGTGTCTGCGAAAACCAGGCAGCATGTCCCCGCTGCGCCGCGCCCCACGCTGCAGATAAATGTGGCGCGACTGTAATGAAGTGTTCGAGCTGCAGCGGGCTACACGAAGCTTCATCGAAGAATTGACCACATATAAAAAAGGAGATGGCCATCTTGAAAGAGGCGGTGAGAGATCATTCATCTCATCGCGAAATCGCCGATAAAATCAGGAAGTGACGTTCTAATCACCGACGTTCCTCAAGGAAGGCTGTTGCCTCTGCGACGCGCATGCCACTTCTTACAACGCCACCTCCTCCTCTGCCACCTAGCCCAGGCACTGTGGAAAGAACCGCGAAGAACAAGGCCATTGGGAAGACCACATCTGCCGAATCTTGGCCGGCCCTAGCAAAACGACAGCAATCACCAACAGAATCACAGTAAACTTTTCATGAACAAACACCAACGTCTACTGTCGGTGATTTGTGCGACCATGACAGGCAGATGGCTGCAATGTTGCAATCGCTAATTAATACAATCCGCATGATACTGAACAAGCAGCAAATATCAGCAGCTCGAAGTGCTCTGCAAATACTGGATGCGCTTAATTCAGTGCTTGCTAGCATCGTTCAAGCACCATCGCTCGACCAATAGTCCCCTTCCGCTCTCAAGTTAAAGTTGAGTCGATCTTTCAATGGAATGTCAGAGGTCTCGGAACCCGTATAGCAGACTTTCGCCAATTCGTTTTTACAAATAGCTTCCCCATATTTGTCATTTGCGAACCAAATACATCAATTCCATTCAGACTGTATGGCTACGAATCTTTCGTCAATATGCGGTACGGCACCAAAGTAATCATCTACATCCGCACGGGCATTACATACGTCGCTAACACGGTAGAGCCTCATGACGACAACCAATATGTCCGCCTGCATGTCAAAAAGAAGGCTGTGTTATTTACACTAATTGGAGCCTACATATCCCAGCGGGTCACTTTGACGACAAAAGACTTAAGAAAATATTACTAATGACCAACGGCCGCTGGGTTATCGCAGATGACATTAAAGCGAATCACCAGCTATGGGGAAGCACTAAATTTGACTCCAAAGGCTCCTCTTTGACTCCTCTTTTGCTGCCGACCATGATATGGGCTTTGTGAATGATGGCAGCCTTACATTTCTGCGAGGCACGACCTATAGTAGCTGCTTGGACTTAACTTTGGTGTCACGGCACTTTGCCTCCTGCGTCCAATGGTTTACGGACACAGAGGCACATGGAAGCGACCACACTCCTACATACATAAAGATTAGTGGAGTTGAGCAATGCTACTCCTGTCTTGTGTACAGTTGATTGGTCAATGTTTAAGAAGCATATCGATGACGCATATCGGGAAGGCCTTTCACACAATATCGAATATGCAATCGCAGAAGCAATGAAAACATTCATCTGCTCGCTTACAAAGTCAGCAAGGCGAACAGACTCGGATATAGAACTGGAGAGGCTGCGTGCGGCACACCGACAGGCGGAGAGAAGGTATCGGCTCACGAAGTCCGTTTTGGATCTGAGGGCTTCACAGCGCATACAAAATAAAGTCCAGCCTCGTGTGGATAGATTAGAAGACAAGCGACGGAAAACTTTTTGTTAGTCGCTTGATCCCCGAACATCGCTCTCGCACATATGGAGAACGGTTAGAGGCCTTCGCTCATGTCCGCATCAGAGGAAGCCTTTGCTGCTCTGGCCCTCTACCAACGCCGCTCGCAACTTGAAGTGGCTGAAGAGTTCTGTGCACGGGTTGCTGTGTCCGTGGTCATCATTACTGAAGCAGCACTGAATGAAATCTCTGAGGCACGTGTACCAGAAATGGACGTGCTATTTTCACTGGGAGAGCACTAGGCTGTGTTGGCGAACTGCAGGCGTTCTTCGTCATTAGGACCAGATGGCATCACGTAAGCTGCCCTGTGCCACCTTGGACATGACGCACGTAGTGAGCTGCTCAACTACTACAGGGAGTTTTGGCATAACGGCGTCGTTCTTAAACAATGGAAATCGAGCTGCTTGATCCCTATTCTGAAACCTGGAAAGCCTCCGCTTGACCTATCATCATGTCGTCCGACTGCGCTTTCGAGTTGCGTCGGCAAAGTGACGGAGACAATGATTCTTGCTCGCTTGGAATGGTACCTAGAGCGATTGAACATCTACCCGGACGCCATGGCGGACTTCCGTGGAGGTTGCTCGTCCATCGACAACGTCAGTCACATCGTTACCTGTGTTCAATAACAAAAAAGCCTCAAGCGCCTATCAGTGGCACTTTTTCTAGATGTCAAAGGAGCATATGACAATGTCGCATATGAGGCCACACTTCACTTAAGGCTGTGAGAGTTGGTGGCCGGATGTATCAATGGGTTCGGGCTATTTGACTGAGGTGCTTTTTCTTACATATCGAAGACGGCCCAACTTCGGAATATTACATCTGCCGTGGTGTGCTACAGGGTGGAATATTGAGCCCCATATTGTTCAACCTCGTCTTGGTAGGACTTACGGAGTACTTAGCGCGGACAGTTCATGTCTCAGTATACGCCGACGACATTTGCATTTGGGCCTCTGAGGTAACACGTCCTCAGGTACGGGCTAGGCTTCAGCGGGTGGCACCGCGAACAAGGCCTCAGTGTGTCTATCGAAAAGTGTGCATTGCTTGGCTTTACGCGCAAACAAATGTCATTGTATCCCGTTTCAATCAATGGTAAAGCTGCGTCCTATGTTAAGACGCATCGCTTTCTATGTGTCGTCATTGACCACAACCTCTCGCGAAGCCCTCACTGCTTCTATCTGAAGAAGTTAGTTGCCGTTGCTCATGCCTTCAAATTTCTCTGCGGGAAAAACTGGAGTACACCAGTCCATTCTATGTTGCAGCTGTACAGGGTACTGTTTCTCGGACTCCTACGTTACAGTCTACCAGTTTTGCCAAATACATGCAAGACGAACTTTCGTGCTTTGGAGAGCATACAAGGTCAACAGCAGCAGCAATTGCCGTCGCGGGAGACCATATGATTCAGACACACGCAGCTGTCGACTCTCTCAGAGCGCACATTCGCCATCTGTCAAGGATCCTCGACAATCACTTAGCCTCCCTACCAGCCGTGACACTTCAAGCGACCTTTTCAAGTGTGATTATCGCTGATCAAGAGTGCGTCATCTTATACACCGGCGGCGAAGCCTTCTTCTCCCCTGTGGTGCTTGCGACAGCCTCAAGTGAATTTTGCTATTCCCAGAATTACAAAGAAGGCCAATCATCTATCACCGGTTCTGAAGCGACTGACGCTCTTATTACCGCACCAGACATATCATGACTGCATTACCTACCGGCTCAACTCCCGCATTCGTCGTTCCAACTAAGCAGGTTGCTTTTAAGTTCAAATTGTCACACATGACTACATCTACGTCGGCAGAACTTGCAGCTCTGCATGCCGCCATGACGTACGTCACCGCAGAGCCAACAGAGAAATGGGTCGTATTTTGTTATTTTAGGACAGCTCTTCACCATATCAAGTCTGCATTACATCACAGAACTTATGAGCAGATGATATCCGACATCAGGGAAGTACACCACCATGCTCTGGAAACGGGGCACAACATAATCTTTCAGTGGGTTCCTGCTAACTGTGGCATCTTCGGCAACGACTTTGCTGAGAGGCCTGCCTGTTCTGCCCACGAAGGCACCCAGATGCGTCCTATACCTTTGCGGAGGTCGGATGCTGCCAGGAAACTTGGCCTGCTTGCACGTAAAAATTCACAAGATTTCTGGAGTTCAAGTGCCTTCAATTGCGAGCCTTTCCCGCGACAAAACAACCTTGCAGTGCCACTTGTGCCTGAGAGTGGCGTTCACGAACGCTTACTCCTATCGTACGGGAAAGGCCGAGTGCTCAATGTGCGACTCCTGTAGGTGCGAGGAAACCATCGAGCACCTATTGTGTACCTGCCCTCGCTACGACGTACAACGCCTCTCTCTGCGGACAACTTAAAACCGACTGGACTCGAGACCGTTCTCCGAGTCGAAGATACTCGGACCATGGCCACACCCGTCACTGGCACGAAAAGTGATTCGTGCACTAGTACACTACTTCAAGTGCACCGGCTTAAGAGACCGCTTATAGTGTTTCTGTGTATCCTCCCAGATGCACTAAGTGCTCACTCTTTTCCTCTTTTAATTTTTTTATTCCCCTTTCCCTCACCCCCAGCGCAGGGTAGCAAACCGGGTGCTCGTCTGGTTGACCTCCCTGCCTTTCCTCTCCCTGCTCTCTCTCTTCTTTGTACTGGCGAAATATTAAAGGACCCTTTTTTGTCATTGAAGTGCGGCACGCACGCAGCGTTCCATGCCCAATTCCCCAAGTTGGCGTCAAATAGATCCACTGAAGAGCGCCACATGTCCAGTGACCCATGTAGGCGTCAGGTTAATCGAAGAGTGGCACAAGCCAAGGGGCCCTTACCCAGTGCTCCAGGTTGGCGTCGAAGAGATTCACTGAACAGCTGCACAACACCAGTGCCACACACAGAGTGACCCAAGTTGGTCGGATTGTTCGTTTCGAACGCTATTCCAGCAGCACAGCAGCCCGATGAGCTGCCAAATATACCATGCGCTACCCACTCACAGTGACGCCGAATTGCGGGAAAACGTTTAGAAACACAGATAGATGAATAGAAATACAAACAGGTAGTGAGTCAGGCCCCAGGAAGTGCGTCAAGCACACTAAGATTGCTAATCGCATTAAAGATGCAACAGTCTCTGGTGGCTTCCTGCGGAGTTGATGGTCGAGTCAGTTGTCCCGCTATTGATACACAGCCCTGTCACTACTGCAGATATCGCAGGCAGGGCTGCAGGCAAGTAAAATAGGAAATTATTACGACTTTGTAAACGCGGCCCTGTACCACATACGGGTACACCACCACAGCCAGGACTCCATTGCAGACAAATGATTGATCTAGAGAACTAGCGTTCTGTATAGCAGTCACTTTGTCTTCGTCTCCCTGGTTTACGTGGAAAACCACAATACGATTACGAGACATGTAGTGGATTAATGTAACCTAGCCGAAGAAGGAGAAGCGAGAAAGGCGATTCCGAAGACGAAGAAGTGGGGGGCTGGGATGAGCCGATGTATGATGGATGAGAATATTTCTTGTCTTGCAGGCGTTTTTATATGATAAGAAAACGACTACTCCAAATCCCGCTTGGCAATATTGGCCTAAATTTATCAGTGCCTGTGATCCTATCTTTTGGAGCCTCTATTATTGGGTTCAGTCACAGAAATCGTTGCTTGGTAATTCAAAATGACCTCTTTGAAACCAATCGATTACCATGTTAGATTGATCGTTCTCTCTCCTCACCATACCTTTCTTTTATTTCTTATCTATTATTAGATCTTTTTTATACACGGTTTTCTTCTCATTATTTTTCTTTCTCCAACACGTTTTCGTTTTAAGCTCCAACTTTCAAATTGTAACTTCCTTGTTTTTTTATACTCCTAATTTAGCCACCCTATTCATGACCAATCCCCCACTGTGGGTATGTCCCGCAGCCACTTACAACAACAACAACAACAACAACAACAACAACAACAACAACAACAACAACAACAACAACAACAACAACAACAACAACAACAACAACAACAACAACAACAACAACAACAACAACAACAAACAACAACAACAACAAATAAACAGTGATGACCGCCTTGTCGGTTTAGTTACCTGTTCTGTTACAAATTTGGCGCAGTCATATATGGAACCTTGTGCTACTCGCCTGAGCCACGCCCATTTTCCATGGACAATGTGCACCGGCGTTGCAGTCTACCGCGTTTAGCAGGGGAACGTTGCACAGTGCGTCTACGGTGAAGAGCGGTCGTGTTCGGGTGAGCACTTGTCATACTGAACTCTTTCTACTGCAACTTGTTTACCTGAAGTCGAACGCTGGCGAGGGCTTTCAAGATTGCCATGAGTGATCCCCAGCATGACGCAGACGTCGTGCGGCGAGCTTCGCGGTTCCACCGCAGCAAATCCCGTCTTCACGAAAACGGAAGTAACCACTCGTAACTGCGACTTAGAGGACCACAGTGCAAGTGCGCTGATGCACGGTATAATGAAGTTGCAAGAAACGAATAGCCAGCATCAGCAGCAACTATTTGATCCTTTGTTGCAAGCGAACTTTGGGCAAATGGCGAAGACACCCAAGCAGCTTGTCAGGCCGGAAGTCTACGACTGGTCGTACGCAGGAAGTGCCCAGGAATGGCTTAATCTTTACAAATACGCCTGTGACAGGAATTGCTGGCGCGAGAATAAAGACAAAGTTATGAACGTGCGTCTGTACCTGAGAGGTAGGGCAAAGATTTGGCACGAGCTTCGAGCTTCTGAAAAAGGTGAACGCCCATGGAATGAGTGGAAACAGCGCTTTTTATTTTCATTCGGCGAGAACAAGCTTCAAAGCTGGGATAACGCTTTGTCTTACAAGTACAACTCCGGGCCGGTTCTTGACTATTTCTTTGAGAAATGGAGACTGCTGCATTTAGCTGACTCTGTTCTATCCTAGGCTTCATTGGTCGCGCTCATTATGCTGGGACTGTCGAAAGTCATGCGGTGTCGTGTTCAGCTTCGAAAGTCAAACAACACAGAAGAGTTACTACAGAATTTAAAAGCGTATGTTATAATGTCGAGCAACCTGTGAGCCGTTATGATAATGTGAAATCCCAAGATGCACTGACCCCACCAAATAAACAAGTCGCATATTAAGAGGAGAGCAAGAAGGCTGATGCACACCTCTGTTTACTATTCAACGCGACCACAACACAAAATATTTCTTGTAGAGCGCACTAACGTGGTATACGTTCCGAAACATAAAAATGGAAAAGAAGTCAGCACGTTGTTTGACAGTGGAGTTTTCATCACCGTTGTGAACAAGAAACATATTTCTGACTTGACCCCAGTGAAATATTCTCCAGTCAGTGTGTATGTATGGATACGACGGCAAAAAACAAGTGCACAATGAATGGGCGGAGGTAATCGTCCCGTGTCAGAGCAAGAGTATCAAAACCAGAGCGTTGGTTCTCAATGGAGTAAAATATCAAATGATTTTGTCACGCCCAGTAATGCAAGAGCTCCGTCTAAATCTCTGAAGGGATGGCCAAGTTCATAGTCAAGATGATCGCCAGTTATCATCGTTCTCCCTATTTCGTGAAAGCCTTCGGGAGCCCGCTACAGCAGATGACGTCTCCAGTATGTACCTGGAGCTCCTCTGTGTAGGAGGTTATCCAAGTTTAAAGTACCGTTCGAGCTTCGAGATACAACAGCTGTGAAACGCAAGCCTTACAACATGTCGCGAGATAAGATATGGCTCAAGGAAGAACAGCAGAAGATGCTCGACGCTGGTGTTATCTGACCATCCAAGTCTACCTTTGCATCACCCATCACTATAGCACCGAAAGAAGACGGAACGTATAGACTTTGCACCTATTACCGTCAAATTAACAAACTGACCTGTTCCCTTTCCCGATGCCACACATATACGAAATTATCAACGAAACTGGTGGTTGCAGTGTCTTCTCTCGCTTGGATCTTTGCAAGGGCTTTTGGGAAGTGCCTTTAGTAGAGGAGACCAAAAGGTCTTCGGCATTTGTGATACCTTTTGACATACATGAATATAATAGACTGCCTTTTGGCTGGAAGAATTCGCCAGCTTGGTTTCAAAAGATGATGAACAATGTTTTGAAACCACATCTTGGACGCTTTCGCAACGTCTATATTGATAACATCATAGTTTACTCGAGGTCCGAAAAAGAGCACTCGGAGCACTTGACCACTATTCTGCAATCGCTTAGTGATGCAGATGCGAAGGTTAACGAAAGAGAAAGTGAATTCTGCAAGCCTCGGGTAGTTTTTCTTGGAAGGGTGTTTGATGGTGCCACCAAGAGCACCAAACAAGAGTCGGTGCGACGAATCTCGAAGCTTAGGAAGCCACCTAATCTGCATTCACTCAGAGGTTTTCTTGGACTTTTTTAACACTTCAGAGCATTTATCAAAGATTTCGCTAAAATAGCAAAATGCTTGACTGAACTGACCAAGAATGGTGTCCCTTTTCTCAGGACTGAAGAGTGTGAGGCAGCCTGTCAGGAACTCGTACATCGTATATCGTCTGACCCAGTGCTTATGCTACCTGACTTCAGTCTGTCCTTTGAGATGAATACTGACGCATCTGACTATAGTTCCGGGACAGTCTTATACCAAAGAGACACACGATCTTCCCCGAGTCAGCTGCTACGAGTGATAGGTTACTATTCCTACACCTTCAGCCCTCGTCAAGTTAATTATACTACGACCGAGAAAGGGGCCCTGGCTTTTTCTAACGTCAGTGCGCTACTTTCGGTCATATATTAATGGAAGAAAGTTTAAATTATATACAGATCATCAAGCCTTGACATATCTTCTGAACATGTTGGAACTAAGAGGGAAGCTTGCTCGTTGGATAAATCAACTACAACAATGTGACTTCGAAATATTCCATCGTTCAGGCCGCCATCTGACATACACTCGATTGTCTCGATTGGCAATTGAGCTCCTTACATGAGATGATTAATCTGGCCAAGCTGTGGGAAGGATGAGACGACCTACACTTTGAAAACGGAAAATGCATGGTACCCGAGACTCTTGTTTCAAAAATACTCCACCTGTACCACGACACTCCTGAGTCAGGCGGCCACGATGGTTTCTGGCGCACATACAAGATTTTTCGAAGGTTTAGATAGAAACACATCAAAAGAGACATTGAAAAGTATGTAAGGTCATGCCATTTGTGCCAGATAAACAAAGCCAAGTACCGGCCACGACCAGACGAGCTTGTGTTGCCTGATCACTCGGACAAACCTTTTGAAGCCATACATGTAGACTTCGCCGAGCTGAAAAAGAAAAGTCCAGGTGTACGCAAAAGTCAGTCATTTCTCGTCGTAATAGATCAATGTACCAGAATGGTGGCTGCACCGTCCAACAAGGAAGACGCAAAGAGTGTCATAGCTTTTTTTGACCGAGGCACATTCTCCAATTTGAAGGTTGTGATATCGGACAATGGACCTGCATTCATTAGCAGGAAGATTCAAGAGTAGGCAGAGAACCGTGGCATCACACTGCGGCGTTGTGCGACATATCACCCGCAGGGAAAGGGAATGGCGGAGAGGGTGATACGTGATTTGAAACAATTCATGTCGATGTATAGAAATTTTAACGGCGGCTGGAAATCTTGCCTAGAAGCGGCTGTGGCTCGTCATAACCGGAATCATACAAGCAGTCTTGGGTGCAGTCCATATTTCGCTGCCTATGGTGAGGTTCCAAAGCTAAGCGCAGACAAAGAGCTTGGAATTGCAGACATGCTAATGCCAACTGAGCGTTGCAAAACATCTGAGGAGCCATATAGATATAGAAAAGCCATGAAGATTCACTTTGACAAGTGGCACCAAGGCCATACACCAGATGTTGGACTACAAGACCTTGTGTTCATTAGAAAAGGACTACCGGCCAGTGAAGCAAATATTCTTGGACCTTTTGAAGTACTGAAGTTATCGGTGCAACAAGGTGTACCCAAGACTGTGGGGTACATAAATAATGGACCGCTGGAGTTTGCTGCCATAAGCAACGTCCTTCGTTATCACCCCAGGAGGAGTGACGCAGAAAAGTGGGGAAGTGTAACCTAGCCGAAGAAGAAGAAGCGAGAAAGCTGATTCCGAAGACGAAGAAATGGGGGGCTGGAATGAGCTGAAATAAACAGTGATGGCCGCCTTGTCGGTCTAGTTACCTGTTCTGTTACAATTAATAAGAACTTTTTTGACCATCTGGGATTCGTTAGCATGTGCCCAAATTAAGCACAATAGAGTTTTTGCATTTCGGCCCTTATCAAAATGCGGCCGCTGCGATCCCACTGCGAACTTCAAACGCAGCAACCCAACGACATGGCCGCTGGGTTACCACGACGGGGGCTCATCATCACCATCATCGTTGTCGTAATCATCATGTCCTTGTATAATGCCTTTAGTGTGCCTCTGCGTGTTGCGCGCTGTGAAATGTGGAATGAACGTAATCTAGGAACCGTGCTGCTATTTGACCCCTCCTCCGTTTCCCGAGATAGGTGCGGCCGTTCATTCCTTGTAATGGAGTTGTCGGTGCGTGGATGATCGTTATATCCCCGACGGTGTGCCTATGCCCGCATTGACATCCTGATCATGATACGGCATCTTCGTCCATGATAACCAAGTATTATTTATAGCTTATAGTAGGAATAGTTGCAGGTTGGATCGAGCATGACTGAGTTCATACGTGTATTTACTACGGGAATCTTGAAAAAAAAAAAAAAATATATATATATATATATATATATATATATATCCGAGGGTTTTAAGTACCAAAACCATGATATGAGTCACGTCGTATACCGGGGGACTTCGAATCAATTCTGACCACGTGGGGTTCTCTAACGTGCATTCAATGCATGGTACACAGATGTCTTTCCATTTCGCCTCCATCCAAATGCGGCCGGGATTTAAACTCATGCTCTCGGGCTTAGCAGCGCAACGCCGTAGCCACTACGCCACCACGGCGGGTGATTCAAAAGAAAGTAAAGAAAAGAACGAAAATATCATTTTCCAGAACGCCATCGACGACGAATACCTGTAAGCGAATGGACGAGCGCTTCCAGAAAGCCACTCACTTGATTAAAGGAATGATGCTTTTGATAACGTAGTCTGTTGCAGTGAAAATATTTAGATAACGTTTGTTGCTTAATTGCGTATAAATCAGCGTTAACAGAGCCTTTACCCAAGTAGGTAGCATAGGTAGCTATGCTATGCTATGCTATGCTATAGCATACATAGCATAGCCGATTCCTCATGCCCGTGTTGCCTGCAGCGGCGCTAGCACCGGCGTGTAAGCTTACTGCCATCCTTCTCTCCCACAGCCATCACAGGGAGAGAGGTTGGAGGGAGAAGGCGAGGGCTGTCCTTCTCGAGAGCTCCACTACAGCGTCGGAACTTTCAGCCGCCCCAAGAGATATCACGCTGTACTGCACGCGCATCTCGAAGAGCTACAACGGTTTAAGACGTCCTTCTACTCGGTGGCGCGAGAACCCTTTGCACTGGCGCCTTTGTATAGGCGGCGAAAGCCCGACCACCACCCTACACCACGAAAAGGGGCGAAATAGCCAAACAGAGCTATTCGCTTTAAAACTGAACCTACGGATTAGTGCTTAACATTACCATTGCAATGCTTCATTGCAATTCTATAGTGCCATAATAAATTGGATTAATAAAATCTTGCAGTCTCGCATATATTGGAGCGTCCGAGGAAAACATAAAATGTCGAAGGCTTTCTCACCTTTGCTGACATCCATAAAGGGGCTCCCCTCAGTGCCTTGTTGTGCCATAGAAACGTTTGCATATGAAATATGGTTTTGCCTGCAATAAAGTAAATAATAATCACAAGAATGTAAAAGGCAGGAGTTCTTTTTATTTTGATGAACTAATGATCCTGCTTCGTTGAAGTGCACCTTAGTACACCAGCCATGACATAAAGCTGATTTCAATTTCCGAGCCAAGTGCAACGTTGGTATTGGTTTGGGAAGATTAATTTTTAGCGTGGTCGTTAAATGATACGTGGAAATTCGCTTTAAATAATTAAAGATATCATCGCACGCTAACAGTCATGCGTTTACAATTCCGGAAAGCCATATACCTATATGTTGCAGGTGCGGAACGTTGCTATTATAACAATCACAAACCTACAAAACAAGAATAAGATGACAAGGATTAAGAATAAGATAAATGACAGGAACGCAGAAAAGCATTTTTTTATCTAGCTTTGGCAGCTTTGTTGCTCTGGCCAGCGGCATACCAGCTATATCTCGAATTGAGGGGCAAGTCACCTCTCTCTCTCTCTCTCTCTCTCTCTCTCTCTCTCTCTCTATATATATATATATATATATATATATATATATATATATATATATATATATATATATATATATATATATATATATAGTTGTGAATGAGGAAATCACGCTGGCCCCGGTAGCAAAATGAAGAAAAAGAGACTACGACGTACGTTGAGTTAACGCAGTATATTTCACTGACATATTGGCTGATGGACCAGCCTTTACTTTACTTTGTCAAAGGTGGTTAAATTGACAAAGGCTGGTCCACCAGCCGAAACGTCAGTGAAATATACTGTGCTAATTCAACGTTCGTCGTACTCTCTTTTTATTGTATGTATGTATATATATATATATATATATATATATATATATATATATATATATATAGGATTTTTTAGCCCGCACTTTCAAATATATTGAAAGGTTGCCTCTGGCGGATAGATCAATTCTAGTTTATCAGCCGGTCTACTCGAAGCGGCGGACACTAGTTGCAGAAAAAATTGATATGCAAAATCGACTAATCAAGATGAATTAACTGATTAACTTTTTGGCTAATTATCTTATGACCCATGTTACAATTTACAAATTCTAGCAGTGGACTTTGCAAGGCGGATCTACTTGGAACGAATTCTCAGGACGACACCAGTTTCGAGATATAAATTCCCGAACTTTTGCGGAGAAATACATTGGTGTTCCAGTTGCTTGTGTGCTTCAGTGCATGAAACGACGTTTTGTTAACAAATCAACTGGAACGCCAATGCATTTCTGCATTGGTGCCAGTGCAACTGGTGTCAAGCGGCTATTCGTGTAGTTTTTTTCATGACTGTTGTGATCTTGTGTTTAAAACGACCTTAACTGTGCGTGATAGTTGACTTTCTATTTAGTGCAAGCGTGTCCCTAACTATACTGAAACAAATATTCCTTCTGTAGATATGTGCGTCTGCGTTTGTCTATTCCATATTCGATACTTACTATTCGTATACGATTCGCATTTGAAAAAGTCGATATTAGATCGTCTACCTCTAATATTTACATACTGGATTATGGCAGCTTAAATTTTTCATTATCTCCAGGATGGAAGATTACATATACAGCACGATTCAAGAGAACACCGGCAACGTAGTTTTCCTAGCATGAAAATGCAATTAGGCTGCATATTATCCCTAAAATTTTTTTGTACCTGTCGACATTCGTGTTAGCAGAACTAGATTCTGTAGAACGCGCTGGGCCGCATGTTGTTAACATGGAAATGACGATTACCCGAGCGTTGTACAAGTTAAATACCATATTTTTGCCCTTGATCTAGCTGAAAGCCGCCTTGAAGTACTGATTGGTCCGAAAGGTGTAAGAAACGGAAGCGATTTGTTCAGTCGCGCGTGAACGAGGGAAGCCATTCCGATATTTACGCTTTTACACAGTCGATATTTCTTATTCATCTGCTGTGTTCTAAATCTGAACGAAAAATTTATTGCAGTTGGTTTTTGTAAATTTGTTCTCGGAAACATTTGCCAAGCGTCTACCAATCGAATGGATTTAGTGACACCATAGGTTTTGTAATATTCAGTTAT
Source organism: Dermacentor andersoni (assembly GCF_023375885.2). Lineage (NCBI taxonomy): Eukaryota > Metazoa > Arthropoda > Arachnida > Ixodida > Ixodidae > Dermacentor > Dermacentor andersoni. Next base: position 40,442,395 of record NC_092819.1, on the reverse strand, counting down.
ACGTACATTCACTAGGTTTTGTAAATAATAAATAAACTTCAATTCTGTGACCACAATGTCAAGGCTATGGCGACCACTGTGCTGTCAAGCACTAGCACAATGTGAAGGCTCCCGATGTGAAGGCAACCGTTGGTTCATCGTGGTCAGTAGCATATGCGTCGTACAACGAGTTCCGGTCACTTGCACGTGGCTTTTGTATATCAAAGCCCGTTCTTAAAGGCCATTCTTAAAGCAATCTTTGTAACTTATAGGTCGTTAAAATATTGCCAACTGTTCATTGAAATCACTAAAAGAGTCACTGATTGCTAAATGGCAAACTTTGCCGTAAACAGACAAAGAAGTCACAAAATGTACCGTAAACTTTGCTAAAATGGCAACACTGATAAAATACCGGGAAACTATAAAAGCAAATTTGATTTTGTGTTTACAAAGATGGTTAGGTTAGACGGCCCCACCAAACACGGGATGATGCAATTGATGGTAGCTTAAACTTGTTTTGGACAGCCTAGCGATAGCTTTCTCAGCAATGAAGACCTGCAAGGGGCGTAAACTACGGTATAACGCGTAATCTGCTTTACAGCACGTTGAGGCGAGGCCCGAAAGCAGGGGATACGTAATAAATTAATCGTACCTATGTGAGCCCAATTCTGAGAGAAAACTTGGCTTCAGTTGTCGTTTTGTTGTATTTGTGCAGTGTGTAGCCGACATTGCCCACTTTCACAAGTGTGTGTGCGTAGGGGGGCGGATAAATGGCCCACTTTTCCTTTTCGATTCTGACTGTGGGGGGAGGGGCACACCTCCCCCCGAACCGGTAGATACGCCTATGACAAGCATGGTGTCACGCACGCACAGGCGAACACATCTCACTCAATGACCACGAGCACCTGCTGTCACAACGCTGACGTGATAAAGACCGCCGGCAGCGAGAAGCGAACGCTTCGTGCTGCCTCAGTTTCACCGCGAGAATACCTTTCACAGCCAAATAAGTGAAAGCGGACTTGAAAGTTCTGCGAAGCTCAATTGCACTATTGAGGTTCAATTGCACAATTGACAGACCAAGTAGCCCGAACCAATGTATAGATCAAGACTTGAAATATTACTGGAGACTTGCAGAGGTGGGGAAATTTGCGAACTGTTACCACGTGGAAACTGTGTTCTATATAAATACCAGTGACGAGTGCGCTGAAGAACCAATGTAACCGAGACTCCGCGTGCAGCTGGTGGAGAGACCAGACCTCATTATAAGTGCTTCAAGCCGCTTTCTGTTGACTCGAGCGATCTTGGTTGGGACTCTAGGCGCATATATTCCCGGGTTTGAAAAGTAAGGGAGGGGGGGGGGGGGGGGGCTAATGACCTACTGACTTACAGAATGGATATCATGATACAAAACAGAGCGTCGGTCTGAGTTGCGCGTATTAAATGGCAAAAAGAAAAAAAAAGATAAATAAAGCAGGAAGGACGCACCGTGCGTGCAAGCAGCTACCAGACCGCGCCGCGAGCACAGCGGCGCCAATAGAGAATATTTTATCCGTGACATGAATGATGCGAAAATAAAGAGAAGAAACACTTCTTGCACAGGGCTATTACCGCGTTCTGTCGCGGGCTTATACAGCTTACATTTCGTAAGTAAGCTCTTTAGCTTTAGGCATTAAAAATGACCCTATGAGCAGAACCGCGTGCTTTCGAGATAGAGGCGCATGAAACAGACATTGCACACAGTGTTAATAAGACATTTAAAACATAATTGAGGCTTTGCGCAATATACAGATGCCGGTACTTGGCGACACGAACGCGAAAGTGCGCTTACATCCTTTAGATCCTACAGTTTAGGTCCATTAGTACTGACAGTAGGTGTAAGAATTAAAACCCAGATAAAACGGTGCATGCTTGCTTTGGAGGCGTAGCTAGAGCCACGGGAAACGGTAACTCTCGTAATGCGTCCTGACACGCCTTACGTGTCACGCCTTACGCCTTACGTACGACGTGCCTTACGTACTTTTACTGCAACTATTGTCTCGCGAAAAGCCATCAGAGTTCTTGCAATGTTTGGGCTGCACGCAATGTCAACTGAAACCTTTCTTCGACACACGACCTTTCGCAGTAACGAGGGAATGCCACCAACAAAATGAAATGTGGCCATGTATCTGCCAAAGGAAACGAACTGGTTTCGGCAGTTTATTCGCTGCAATGGAAAGTGCCAATGGATTGCATAAGAATCAAAGACGATCGGGAGCTCAAATTGAGCAGTTATGGATGTCAAACCGAGCAATGAAGCCAAGAAGAAACAAACGTGTTGACGGAATGGACAAGACACTCAAGCTTAAGGGGTCCGCGCACGCCTATAGAAAAGTGGACTTGAGAACTTAACTATGCTCACTTTTATCAGCCGTCTCCTCGAACATCTCACAAAGGGAAATAAAAGGAATACCAGATTCTTGAAACATTAAGGCGATTCCCCATAAAGCATACTTCTGTTGTTCGGGACCCGCACCTCGTTAACTTATGTAGCCTGCTTGAACGGATGCATATTCAAATAGCTCAAAGTATTTCTGATGGTACGACATAAGGAGAGCTTCTACTATAAAAGCTTATATGGGGTGGCTTACCTGGAGTAAGCGACGCCCTTTGCCCGAAAATATATAAGTAGACTGATGCTCTGAAATCTGGCTTTCTGAAAGTTATTAATCGGCACTATTATGCTTTTCTACAGGCCCCCAATTAGTGAAATGCACGCTTCCCGCCACTTCTACCGAGCCTAGATAACATGAGTCAAGCCATCTTTTGACACCTACTTAAATATCGCATCTAATGTGTTAACTAAACCTGGTTCCATGTCTTGTTCCACGTCAAACCAATGCCCCCTTTTTACCATTACCAGAAGCATCGCAGCAATCTCCTTACCCGTTTTACAGTCCGGATGTGGCACTCTTCGACTTCTTTATGTACATCACGGTAAAAAATTCACCAACGATTACGATGCTCCCTCATGCGAAACTTGAGCGCCGCTCTATACGTGCTTTCATTTCGCGAAATATTGGCTGGTGCGACCAATCTATCTCGTGTGGCACGTTCCAAACGGAGCGAAGTGTGGCGTGTCTGCCTGGCTAATCGGGAGATCATCAGAAGCAGCGTGTGGGCGACACGCGGATGCGATTCACAGCAGCCGCCGCAGACAGACCTCCGCTCACGCAGCGCTTTGTTTCCATACAAATGGCGCGCGCTCCTCTGGCGCCATATCGTAGTCATCGTCGCCCCACAGCCCGTCCTGCGCGGCACTACGCTTTTCTAACGTTTTTGTTCCACCAATGATGAGAGCGGGCTCTTCGTCGCGTGGAAGTCGTGCCACCAGTGTCAGCGGCGACAACACCAAAGGGAGCGCCACATCGAGCCTTACTCGTAGCCGCTCACCATCGCCCCTCGCAGGAGCAGAGACCTGCGTCACATACGCTGGTATCGCAGACTGACCTCAGCAGCAGACGTCGCGTACGAGTGTAGCCCTCCCCACCTCAGGGCACCCTGTTCCCCCCTCCCCTCCTCAGAAGCGCAGATGAGATCGCCCACGCAGCTGCGGATGCCGTGGCCATAGAGTTTCTCACTATATTACCTAGAGGGAAATCTGGCGCTGCTGCGTTGTGGTATGCATGGGAATGTCGGTATATTGTGACTTCGGATTGGCATCGTTCTCGGAGAACCAGGACACCTTGAAGACGCGCCTGGCAAGCGCCGTTCTGTCTGTCTCAATGATTCATTTTCTACAACACAGCACGTAAAAAGCTGTATTTACTTTATTAAAACATGAAAACATGTTTGTCGAATTATGAGAGCTTGTTATTGCATGTGCAGTTACATGAAATGTAAAATGTATCAGCGGACAGCTAAAGTTGGAAGAAAGACGACAAGATTCGCGCTCGCTTAGGAACAGTTTGTTGTCTGTTCTCACTTTTCTTCGCTTGGTTATGCATTGCAAGTGAGTAAACGTCACTGAAAGATGTCATATGCGTGAATGAAAACCTTTCATGAAGATTTTACTTTAGGAACGCGTTATTTGTCTAGCCATACATCCACGTTTTAGACGAAGCCTCTTACAACACCAGCCAACCCAAGCCTCGCAGACACATATACCGTCATTCCCATGACAGCACAGCGCCCCTTAGGAAACTCCCATGGACGGTGGCACCAGATTTTCCTCTAGGTGTTATAGTGAGAAACTCCATGGCCGCGGCCGCCAGCCACTCAGCACATGCGCAGGCCGTCTGCCCTCCGCTCCTCCTATGCTTTCCGTCTCATGGTTGCGCTGCAGCCACCTCCTGCACTTTCTTCCTCAACTTTTGACTATGCCATTTCTTTCATCCGCCCCTGAGCTCCGCGTTCGCTTTCATTTTTCGCGGTGCTTGTTCGCTCGGTTACGCCGTCGCCGCAAACACTCGTCGCAGGATCGAGGTATTAGAGAGCTTTAGTTTAGGGGACGCAAGCGGCTTGCGTACGCAAGAACAAGGGGCGACGGTACTGCGCATGCTCTGACCCCTACGTCTGGGTCTGCGCATGCGCAGTACCGGCGCCCCTAGTTCTTGCGTGCGCAAGCCGCTTGCGTCCCCTAAACTAAAACTCTCTGTTAAGAGCTGCGCTCTAAAAGAGACATTGCCCCCTCACAAGAAACAAGGCGTACTTCACACATTGGAGATGACCTTGAAGTAGACGTGTCAAAAGATAATTTGGCTCATGTTATATACGCTTGGTAGAAAAGGTTGTGCACGTGAATTTCACTTGGGAGCATATGGAAAGGGTTAAATGTACCGAATATTAATTTTTAGTAATAACTATCTCAGAGCATCAGTCTCAGTCTTTAGTGAACAATCCACTTTATAATTTCTAGACTTCAATGAAACATAATAGTTAACTTCCCCTATGCTTTCTCTGGCTTTACTGTCTGTCACTTCGTGTGGTCGTGACTAACAAAAAACGACTCCCTCCGATCCCTTTATTCCCCTCTCTCTCTCGCGTGCATGCACGCACGCATGCATGCACGCTATGCTGCTTGTAGCGTAGGCGGTTAGCCAGTGACCCCATGCCGTCACTGCCACAATCTTGGTCGTAAAGGCCATAACCTCCTATGTGTCGGCGAAGCTTGAGAAAGTTCGGCGAGGCTACATTGAATATGTATTTCGTGAGCTTTCAGACTCTAGCTCCCAAGCTGAACTTGCCACAGCTGCTTGACAGCGCGGAATCGCGCACCATGCCATCGCACATCGGCGGACCGCGCTTAGCCTAAATGAAAGCGCATGACCCTTGACAATTGGGTGTAGGCCGCACTTGGCCGCAGCTGTGGCAAAGGCGTTGAGTGCGTCAAAAAGTGCACGTGTACTAACATAGGCGCGCTTAGAAACAACTGAACAGAACGTTAGACGTACGTTGACTATTCGAAAACAAGTTTTTTTTTTTTTGTTTTCAGTGCTTCTGAAACGAAGTCGCAGGTGGGTCTCGTAGCTTGCCTCGGTAGTCACGCAAATATAATGTGAGAGATAAAAAAAAAGTGAGATGGTAAAGGCAAGGAGGTTAACTGGAGGAGAAGCTTCTGGTTTGCTACCTTCAACTAACCCCAGGGCTAGTTCGCCGTGCGGCTAATTACGCGCTCCACGCAGAGAAGCCAAGTACAGCTACACCTAATCACGGTTTCACCGGTAGTGGGTTCACAATATACACCGCAAGATGTTTGAACCCTTACGCTGGGACAAGGTTACGAGGAGGAGAAAAGTGAAAAAAAAAAACAAACGGAAAGCAAGCACGTGGAAAAGAAAAAGATTTAAATTATGGGGTTTTAAGTGCCAAAACCACGATTTGAATGTGAGGCACGCCGTAGTGGGGGACTCCGATTCTTTGGACTACCTGGGGTCCTTTAACGTGCACCCAAATCTAAGTACACGGGTGTTTTCGCATTTCGACCCCATCGAAATGCGGCCGACATGGCCAGGAAAAACAAAAATGGGTGGTGGGGAACGCTTGAGGGGCATCAGAGTTTTGGTAACAGAGCTCTTCGGATTCACCTGTACATGAGGCTGCGCCTGTGTATGCAGACGAAGAGGGCGATTGCAAGAAGCGGCACAACACAGCTCGAATTAGGAATATCGATACGAAACCGCAGTTGTGAATTCGAAAGGTGCACAATAGCGAAGAAAAAAGGTTCTTCCAGCGCAATCTTCTCGCGACTTCGACGCTTTGCGCGAAGCGAGTGACGACCTTAGAACAATTTATTTTGAATATATGGTAATGGCTTTTGAATTACTCTTCTCGTTCACACAATTGCAGAGCTTTATTTTATATTATCTCGTGATTTCTTAAGCGCTGCAACTGGTGGGAAATGCTACCTGAAGTTTGTGGAAAAATACGCTTTGGGCCACCCAACAGCGATGGCGTAAAATTGAGTAAATAAAACGTTCCTCGCATGCTGTTCTTGCTTTTTTTTTTTCACTATGCACCGTGAACTAACGTCGTTTGCGATATGCAGGATTTTTTTTTACCTATAACTGAATCGAGAACATAAATTGTATGCTTGTGTTTTGCTGTGAATATAGACTAAGTTCGATACAATTTGCCGTAAGGCGCAATATTTGATGTGCGTTATGAGTACTCTGTAACGCCTGGGTTGTGCACGATTTGGAGGAGTGTTTTGCGATAGTCTGTTGTATACCCAGCAATCTTACCTACACATGCCCCTGCAGTATAAGCCGACGGACGTGTCATATTTGTAAAGCTGGAAAAGTTTATGTTCAGCGGGGAACATCTGGTTCCGCATTTACCACATTTACTCGATTTTATAACGCGCAATCAGTTAAAACGCGCTCATGATTTTCACGGACCGAGTTAAAAAAGGGAATGTCCTCGATTGTAACATGCACCCCAATTTTCATACTTCAAACATTTGTAAATTTAATGTACTTCATTGTTTACTTACTTGTATTTGAAGTAAAATACAGACAGTTATGGCAATTAGTTCTCACGCGGAGAAAAAAAAAACAATGTGTTTCACATGATCTACAGTGACCCGAGCGTTACTCTTCATAGCACTCAGGGTCTCCTTAACAGCCAAAAGGACCTCATCTTCGGTGCCTGCATCATAATTAAGATGCCCCATTTCTTAAATGTTCTGCGTATAATGCTATCCTGAAGAACTTCCCGAGTGGCCATAAAGCTGTCATAGCTCTACCCAGCTCCCGCAGCTGCGCCGATGCAACGACGTGTGCATCAAATTCGATTACAAAAATTTATATTACGCCAGTGACGATAGCTGTAGTTACTGATGTAGTTTCATACTAGAATCTAGCAAGCATTAACATTTTTGTTTATCTTCCCGCAGAAAAGTTTGTGTTAGAATAGAGTACATAAGGTGGTATGGTCTTGTCCAGATTAGGTTAAGATTATAATCCGTTTGCCCTTAGTCTGCACGTTGTGTTTGAAGCGCCTTTACACTGTCCTGAATTTGTGAAGCAGTCCACTTGCAGTTTGGTTGGCAGCCACTGGCATGTCACCGTGGAGTTCGAAGTATCCTTTATCAGTGCAACTTCTAAAAAAAAAAGGGAAAATTTAGAATTTTTGACCTTCGAAGTATAAAAAATTCGCATTGTCACATTACTATGGCGTCAAGTTTAAATACTTTATATATATCAATATCGCACATGCAATCGCTTTTCTTGCGATTACACATATAAAAGGCTGCCGTATCAGGCATGAGTGTTCGATTTTATAATGAGAACTTGAAAAAACAGAGACTGAGTCAGGGCATACAATTCTGACATCATCATTAACACAAAACCAAAGTAGTCACAGAGGCCTGTTGTCGCTGGCACCACCAAAATTTAAGCTCACGAGGTACTGACGATACCGAGTTTGGCACGCAAGCCTCTAGAGTTCGTCACAACTAAAGGAGGCAAATTATAGCCGTACTACACATAATAAGTACATATTTACACGGGGTGGGCGTCTAATTTATTGTTAAAACAACTATATGATTGCTTAGTCTGCTGCAGCTCCTGTTAAATGTCGCCGAAAGGCATTTGAGCGCAGGTGTCTATGAAGCAGTAAACAAATCACATTGCAAAGCTCCTCGAAGCCACAATCTGTATATAATGTTTCTTTCAGTACCACAACCCTGAGAGCTGCACTTTGTTGATCAAGGCAAATTGTCTGGGACTGATGTGTGTGCTAACGGGAGTGAGTTACAGAGTGGCACGCCATTGCAGTCAACGGGCGTCGATGTTCGAAGCGCAGTTTGGATCCAACAGAAGAACACAATGCTTGACTCTAAATGCCCATTAAACCTGTTGTCACTCAAACCAAGTCACATAGCAAGTCATTGCTGATGGAAGGCCTGAAAGCAAACAAACTTGCAGAACGAGTATTGTCTGTTTTCGCGTGACAACCGCGACCGCCTATTGCTTCCGTCGAACGAATCTAGTGTGCTCAGACTGCGGCCGATTCCGGCCAAGGGTCGCGAGTGGGACCACACTGGCGCCCTTGCATTTTTTTTTTCACTCATCGTCGGGATCACTCGTGGCCACCATGTGAAAGATCTCATTTCTCGTCAGCTTTCTGAAGGATCCCTTGGAGGATCTCCGGGATGACGAATTCAGGTCGGCCTCTCCTAGCGCTGGAACTCGCCTCCTATCTGCCAGGAAGCTCTTCTCTCGTCCGTAGAGGTTTCCGAGCCGACCGCTCAAGAGGAACACGACGAAGTTCAGGGCCACGCCGACCATGAGCAGCACAAAAGTGGTGCCGTGCAAGGAGTAGTTGAAAGTGCGCTGGTCGTACACCCAGCAGTTGCCGCGCTGACCGCAACTTTCCTCCCAGACGACGCACGTGGAGTCCACGAGCGAGCCGTACACCAGAGGATAGGGCAGGAACGCTGAAAATGAGCAAGCAATGCGCAAAACGAGGGGTGGGTAGGCTGGTAATGTTACGAACAGAAAACCTACATCGACAGAAAGACACATATTCGTGTAAACACATATAACATAGGAGCACCAGTGGGTACAGCTTGTTCGCTGAGCGAATGATTAAAATTAACGAGAACCAATCGTGAAACCCTCGATAACAGATTTGTTTCCCTCTGCGATCAGTTAGAGAACAGTTCTACAATATTTGTAATAGGGCGTCGCCAACGAACCCTCGGGCTTACTTTAATGAGCGTCTTACTGTGAATGCCATAATTTTTCGTCATATAGTTTCTCAGACAATCTTTAGTATCACACACATATCAGAAAGGTCCTGATACCGGACTACTATCAGAAGCTCTCTCACATGGGTCTGATATTAAAAACTCGAATAAACTGATATTATAAACTTTCTAATACGAGCCTGCTATTAAAAAAAAACACTGATAAACAGGTGCGACGTAAAGTTCTGGCGCTGCATTTACAGTAAGACGCTCATTAAAGTAAGCCAGAGTGGTCATACAGAAAGTTTCTGATATCAGTCCGATATCTGATCAGAAAGTTTGGTTGTCGGGCTGTGACAACGCGTTTACTCTAACGGATATGCATAGTTAAGTATAGCCAATTGCAATAAGAGTTCTTGGGCCGAATTCACAAAGCTTTTTGTTCGTAAGCGTCTCCAACCATTGGCTGGCCGACTTCGCTAATAATATGTCGAGTATCAGGATTGGCTGGAATTTGCTCTTACGAACAATTCTATAGCGCAACAGCGTTTTGTGAATGCGGGCCCTGGCTGTCTGGCTACACGCAATATCACGAGATGTCGCCACGAGAGCGGCTGTTTCTGGTAGAGATTTTGTCTCATTGTTATCCGACGATGGCCCGGCGATGGTGCGCCCGGCTAATGCTTTACTTTATAGATGGAAAAACATGTTGACACCCAAAAAACTACTACGCGTTTTTGTAGTAACTTACAGAATAATGCCAGAACTCCTTCAGCAAAGCCGAGTGCAAATGCCTTGTCACTCTGGTCGACGCACCTGAATAAAACAAGAATAGTATTATTCTTAGTTTTGCGGTTGCGTCAAGCGTAAACCATACCAACGCGAATAAAGCTAAGTCGCAAGTCTGTACAAGGTTTTGTTTATATATATGCATTTTTACCGACCATATTATGCAATAATCAATACAAAACTAAGGAGTTCAATGACTGTTGCAGTATTGCAGTATTGGACGACTTTGAAGCCCCGTGGTAAGAAACAACATGTTATTACAGGAATGGTTTCATCACAACTGTCGTGCCAGCACTAACGCCACCATTGCACCAGAGCGTATCTAGAGGTATGTAAATATTTCCGTGTATAGGATGCTAAGCGAGTAGTTATATAACGCTTGGAACTGATTAAGCAGATTGTTTTTTTATAATCAACGTCAAGACACTGATTGAAAGTTACTTATGACTTCCAACAACTGTTTGCAGCGTTCCGAGTGACACAAACTGTGCTACATTTAGTTTCATTGGCAAAAGTTGAATAAAATTGTACGCAAATCAAAACGAAAACGAAAGAAACGGGTTTTACCTGAGTGGAATGACTATCTGAGCAGCCTTCGTGCTGAATGAGAAGCCATAGGCGATGCACAGCAGCAATATGTAGAAGGTCAAGAACGGGCAGTCGCTTTCGCAGAATCCATCCTTCGCTCGTCGGGCCAAGCCGTCATTGTCGAATGCGTCGACGCACATGCAGTTGTCGTAGGTCTACAAGATAAGCATACGCAATGGGCATGTGTCAGCTATAGTTGCCATCTTTATACAAGGAAGCTCTAAGATTAAGCCAGGTAGGTTTTGGCTTTTTTGCTTGGGAATGGGTGTCTTGCAGACCATTTTGTGAGTTTGCAGTACCATTTCGTGCCGTAACATTCTCTGGGTAAATTATATAGCCTATAGAGCAGACCTCTTTCAGCTGTGGCACATGCACTATTTGTATTCACTTACCAATAATTCCTGTCTCAAACATAATTTGAATGCTGCTGTGAACGAAAGAACACTATTTTCCAGTTTTTATAACTTCTAGCCCTAAATCTTTGCAATTTCTACGTTAACAGCACCAAGCTTTATCACTAAGTCTCATGTATCTGAAATGGCACTACAGCGCGCCTCGACTGAATCCCGAAATCATCAAGTATAACCTTAAGTAGAGGGACATTTCACTAATTTTGTTGCGTTTATCATCAAAAGATTTGTGCTGACATCTCCAAAAGAATGCTAAATTTTATCACCAGGGAGTACAAGCGTTGAGCCATTGGTCCTCACCCCTCTCTGCGCTGTGCCATTGGTTCCTTTGGTGAAGCATCCGGCGAAGCAAGGAGAAAAATAAGTTGTCTTGCCTTCGCATATTGGATGAAACACTTCGGTCGCACAAGAACAGTTCTGGTTGCAGCTGTTGACGAGATCCAATCTGGGAAGAAAATAAACACAAGGCAATGCGCTCAACTCAAAAATGAAACAAGAGTGTGGCGTAGACTACCACTAAATGAGCTACATATTCAGTGCATTTGCGAGATTGATGGAACTCCTATCCTGGTTAGCATACTTCTACCGCAATAAAATACAACAACAATGCCGTTCAGCTCTAGTTTGCAAAAAATACGTATGTCAGTAGAAAAGAAAAGTGTACAATGAGCAATGCAAACGCGAACGTGGATGCTCTGAACATTTTCCTTTAGGGCCAGTCCTTCTTGTTGTGAACTGACAGAATTATTCCTGATTACGTGTATAACGCCGATAGGCCCAAGCTGCCAACACACTGCCAATGTCTGAATAACTATGTGGCGTGAGTTGAAGAGACGTGGTAGTTCTAATGAACGAAGTGGACGTTTTTCGCGCATGACAGTTTTGTAGCATGTTGAGAAACAACGCGATCGATAACACAGAAAAAGAAAGAAAATATAGAAATCACATGGAGTAAGTATTTGCGTGTATGTGTATAAGGCGCTGACTACTATGCCATTTGTGTTCAGGGGTCCATATGCAGAGTTTCCGATATTTAAGGCACTTTTCACCTAGCCTTCTGGCACATTAGAGAGTACCTTGATCTGAGTTCACCCTTTTCTCTCAATGGCGGCTGAGGACAGCTGAAAGCCATGAGCGAGATGAAGATCAGCGCTGTTATCAGCTCCGTTGCGAAAATGATGGCAGTAAGTATGCGAGCAGAAGGCCTAAACGTCTTCATCAGGAATGCACCACCAAGCGTCGCCACCATGGCGCATCCTATTGGAAACGTTCCTGTAAGGGGAAAACGGAACGGCTAAGAAGAGTGAAACCAGGATTCAAACTGATTTATTAATTTACTTGTTTACATAGCTGCATTCGTCCGAAGGCATTAAAGTAGGTGGCACGTGATTCAATTAAAACCTAAATATACATTAGAAAAAAGACAGCATATGTTCGACAGTGAAGATAGCTCTATTCTATAACACGCACGCACGCGCACATACTCACGCGCGCGAAAGGAGAGGCAGTAAAATGTACCTACCATTTCTTGAAAGCGAATAAAACACATCAAGAGTAAACATTGGTAAAAGCAAGAACTACGGAGCCAAGAAAGAGACATAGCTGTAAAGTGGTTTATTAGATAGTCATTCACAGAAGGTCACGCCACAGCCTTGTGTATGTGGTTTTCAAGTGCTGCAGAAAAAAATAATGATATCTAGGGGCACGAACGACCGCTTCGCGAAGTTTGTTTCATTAAAATTATTTACGGGCCGGTTATGCGATGCTTCCATGTGGGGCCGCTGTTTTCGATACTGCCCTATTAGCCACACTTTCTCCAGCTTGTCATTATTTGCCTTGCTGCCTCGTCAAAAGTGGAAAGCGCGTCAATGAATATCAACTAAAGACGCAGCTATTTATTATAACTGCGTTGGAAATGGGCTCCGTTTACACACCGGGGATTGAGGTCCTAAATTTATCTTAGTTGGTCATGAATTACTTTCAGAAATATTACGTTGCGTAATATCATTAGCTATTAAGCAGACTACGATTCCAACTACAAAAATACCTTTATAGTTCGGGACGGATACTCTAATTTGTCTGCGATACAAAGGCATATTTATGGCGGAGGGCATTCAATTTATTTCAACGCAAATTTGTACGATGCTTAATTTGAGTAATACGCAAGTGCTGGTCTGAACATTACAATCCTTATATATACGATACTGTATGGTTGTGCGATGCATTGTAAGGTTGTGCTACGCTGTGCTTGGCTGTTTTACGATGTGCTGTTGTAACCAAAGCACGCACTAGCTGTGCTATGCAAGTCTGTGCGATGCTATGTTATGTTGTATCATGTGTTCTGCTTTGAAAAGATGCCGATTACATCTGGGCCGGAAGTACTGGACATTGGCCGAGCTTGAAAAGAGAAGTACCCTCGCCCCATTAAAAGTGACAGGAAAAGAAAGAGGCAAACAAGCTAGGATCATTCTTGAAAATATTGTGTCCTTGCTTCCTGGCAGATACAATACCACCATGGGAACCTTAGTCATGTTAACGCAGAAAATGCAAAAGTGATCGCAACTTGATCCTTACCACTTAAGACTGAAGCAGCGCTAGGAGACTGCTGAAAATGCTCTTGCACATATTTGGGCACGTAGGTGCAAAAGCCCAGGACGCCAAACCACTTGAAGACGTGGGCAAACATCTGTGCGACGAATATCGGGTTCTTAATGAGCCTCTTTGAAGCGTGGAATGCATCTGAAAAAGAAATAAAAAAATAAAAAGAAAATACACAAATCAATGACACAGACTCTTGGCACAATAAGAATTCGTAAAAATTATTGAATTGAATTGAATTCTAGGGTTTTACATGCCAAAACCACCATTTGATTTTGAAGCACGCCGTAGTGGGGGACTCCGGATTAATTCTGATCACCAGGGCGGGCCCCTAATGCACAGGACAAAGGCATTTTTGCATTTGGCCCCCATAAAAATGCGGCCGCCGCGGCCGGGATTTGATCCCGCGATCTCGTGCTTAGCAGTGCAGCGCCATGTAATGAAATGCCTTAGGAAATATGTATTCCTAAGGCATATATGTATATGTTTCTAACTACTTTTTCTGGCTTATATATAACCGCAAAGTTTTAGAACATATGCTGGGAGGTTTGTATGTAATAAATAAACAAGTTATACTGCCAAAAAAGAAACGCTAGCATTATTAACTAGGCTGGTTGATCGGTGGCTTAAGGTAAACGGAGAGCGAAAGCAGACGGAAACTCTGGATACTTAGGCAACAGAGCAGGCTTTTTCTTCTGCGCTGCTCTTTCCCGAAAATTTCTGATGAGTATGACAAGATATTACGTCGAGAGAGGCTGTATATTCATAAATGTAGATGTGCAGGTAAGGTGGCTAGTTTTATGGTTTATCCTTGGCAAAGCTCTGTCGTGTTCTACTTGGAAAAATTGAATGAAAGGGAAAGTGTCATTCATCTGACTGTAGTAACGCAGCTACAAATAAAACCAGCGTAGGTTTTTCAGAAAAAGAAAATGCTTCGCAGTTGAAGAAAGACTGAGTCCAGTGCGGAGATCGAACCCCGGACCCAACGATTTTATGGGGCGATCCATCTACCATCAGAGCTAACCAGGAGGCTAAGAGATTGCAAAGGGAGGCCACCTTAGTCCACAACTGGAACCACAGAAGCGCTGAATATTAGATAACTGAAATTTTAAAAAAAATTGACTGCGCCTATCTCAAGATGAATGTCGATGTTAATGCGGTCAGAACTGAAACAATGTAGCGACACACAGTACTATTGCCAACGCTGAAACGTCTGGATAACCGTTTCAGCGCATTAAGAAAGACCCAGGAACATAGATGAAAATAAATTGGCAGCTAAAGTGCACAAGTATCTGTACTTGAAAGTTGAGGACGCAGAATGGACGAAGAGGTCAAGAAAATTGGCAACCAAGTACAGGTGCAATTTATATTGCAAATAGACAACCAGGAATCACCAGGAAGAAAGTGAGAGAAATAGAGACAGAGAATGGGATGTAAAGAATGGAAACAAGAAAGACCATGGAGATTTACAAGAATGGGAAGAAAGAAATTTGAAGGAAAGATCTGTACGACCACACAAAGGGCAGTGCTTTGCTATTTGAGGCTCGAGCTGGTTGACTAAGGACAAAAACATACAGGTGGCAAATTTTCGCAACAAGATGAGACACGCGTCTACTGCAGCAAAAATCCGGAGACCGCTAAGCACATCCTCATGGAATCTCGTAGGTAACGTACATCTTCCAGCTCTGTAGGTAATGCACATTTTCCAGAAGCGCTTGGATTTAAAGTTAACAGAAGCTTCAACCTGTCAGCAGTCGAAATAAGCGAGAGACGATTAGGGCATTGGCGGAAAAAAAGAAGGGAGGAAATCGATACGACCGGGCCCGTTACAGCCATAGGTAGCGATACAAGGTAGATAGAGAAGTTTTGAAGAAAAAAAAGAAGATTATGCAGATGTATGCAAAAACGATAAAATGAAGAGCACGTACAGAATACCTGATTAAATCGAGCAGGCTAGGTGACTTTTTTCACCACCCAGTTTCAAGAGGGACACAAGTAAACCATCATCATATCGCGCGGCGCTGGCCTGATTCCGCAGAGCACCAGGGAAATTTTAATGCATCCTTTTTGTCACTGAAGAGGCAGCACATGTGCACTGGAACATTCCCACCTACTCAAATTTGCATCAAAGGGTTTCATTGAACCGCGGGACATACCCAATGCCACGTACTCAATACCTAAAGTTGGTACGAGGGTTGGTTTCGAACTAAATTCCCTAAGAGCAGCAGCCCAATGCGCATTAGGCCATGGCCCATGCCCAGTGACTTAAGTTGAGGGGAAAACTGTTAGAGACATTCCAGATAGTTAGGTATACAAACAGATAGATAGAAAGACAGCCCTCAGAAAGTTCATGAAGTACCCTAAGAATGCAAACCAAATTAAAACTACGGGAAACCTTTGCGACTCAAGCAAGAACAGAGGGCGAAAAGGGGGAAGGGGCATCCCAACCACCGTGCGAAATCAAGCGCTGACCCGCCTGCTGAGAATTTGAGTTGGCTGCTATACAAGTAACGGTGCCTGAAAGCCCCGACTGTGCAAGGCCTCCTCCCCTGCCTGCACAGACTGCGGGGCAGATGAAACACTGGAGCACCCCATGTGTCACTACCCAGTACACGCAGCATAACGAGCAAAAGTCGCCGCTACCCTCCGCCAGCATGGCCTCTACACCTTCACCATCGCGGAACTGATTTTGCCCATCTGTCGCCAAAGCCATGTCATCAAGGCAGTCGTCGACTTCATGGAGGACAACTCGCAGGAGTATAAATGCTGTCGTCCACTGCAAGTCCCACTATGGGGCGCTACCTCGATCCTGCTTCTAAACCTTCCCTCATTCTTCTATCCTTTTTTCTTTCCACTTCCCACTCCCGGTCAGGGCCACAGACACTAAGCCATGCTTCCATTAGTGCTGCAGAACTTTATGTCTCTTCTTCACGTCAACCTCTTACTGCTAAAAACCGCTCAGCCGCCGGGATTGTGAGCTCAGGTTGGGTTCTCGCAACGAGGTTACGGGCATATGGTCGGGGCAGGAACCCGTACAGGCCTCCTTTTTTTCGCCTACCGCTTTATCCTAGAAAATTGGTTCGACACTCACAAGAAATGAAAAAAAAAATATATGCTGAGCTGCGAGTCAGGGAGTAGTTCTCGACATCGCTTGCGAACTGCCCATTTGCGCGCTGTCAGTGCCAGATTCAGACAATCCCGGCGTTTGAGCAGGCAGAGCCTTCTTTATTCTTCTTGTGTTGGCTGGACAGTACGTCTGGTTCTGTCATCAGCAGCTAGGTGCTGTTTATCACATCCGCTCCTACTGTACCGTATTACTGATATCTCGGAACGTACACAGCGCAGTACGCATGCGGGAATTCAGAAATCTATGCACTGTACCCGAGAGGCCTGCACACCCATTAGTGGTCGGCGAGGTTAGAAAAGCGACCATATAAGAAATATGCGGATCGAATACACATCTTCGAATCTATGGATAGTGAAGCTTTAGTCGAGCGGTGTAACACGTAGCGGTTATGCATGCAGCTGCGTTTACCTTTATCCTATGCAAACCTGCAATATCATGCAATGTTTATGTAAATTTATGCACCGTAAAGGTGACAGCTTCATATCAATTGTCGCACATCGGCACATCCATGTAAATACACTTAAGGCTTCTATTCCTTCTTTCACAGTGACAAATAGCCATGCTGAAGTGGCACATACCCGATGCCGAATGGTTGAACTAATTATGTAAACTAAGGAATTCCTTGAATAGAACGTGTTATGTTATGAAGAGGTCGTTGTGCCTTAGAGGTGCCTATGAACTGTCTTGCGGTCAGGTTTTACGTCAGATTCTTCTATTAGGCAGAAAAGAGGTGCATCAACAACACTGCTTTGTCGTCAGTGCACGGGGGTTATACCGGGTGTTTCAGCGAACATTTTCAAATTTATTTTTTAAATTGCCTGTGGCAGATTGCACAATTCTAGTCCATGAGCTCGTCTACTTGAAAAGGCGGACAATACTTGCACGAAAAAAATGAAATGCATCATCTACCAATTATCAAAATTCACTAATTAAGCTTTTAACGAATTACCTTATCGCACGTAGTGCAATTTATAAATTCCAGCCAGGGAGTTCGCGAGGCGGATCCACTTGGAAGGAATTTTCATGATGACTCCTGTTTCAAGATACTAATTCCCAAACTTTTCAGAGAAGTGCATTGGCGTTCCAGTTACCTTTGTGCTTCGATTCAGGAAACGACGTTTTGTTAAGAAATTAAATGGAAGGGCCGTGCGTTTCTATCGCAAGTCTGAGGACGCGTGTGTTGTAAATGGTGTCATCCACGCAATTCTTTTCAAGTGGATACGCCTTGCAGTGTCACCCGCTAGAATTTGTTCATTGAAATATGTGCCATAAGAGAATTAGTTAAAGCGTAATTAGTGAATACTTGTTAATTAGTAGATTACGTATTTTAGTTTTTTGTGCAAGTAATGTACGTTTCTTTGAGTAGATCAGCTCATAAACTAGAACTGTGCTATCTACCACCGGCAGTTTTCAAACAATATTGAAAATGTGCAGAAATGTGTGTGTGCGTGTGTGCGTGCGTGTGTGTGTGTGTATGTATGTATGTATGTATGTATGTATGTATGTATGTATGTATGTAAGTATGTAAGTATGTATGTATGTATGTATGTATGTATGTATGTATGTATGTATGTATGTATGTATGTATGTATGTATAACGAATGAACGAACGAACGAACGAACGAACGAACGAACGAACGAACGAACGAACGAACGAACGAATTGTTTTTTTGCCGAGTCCGACTACCGATCAACCATGAAAACGCGCGAAAGAGACAAAGAAAGCTATTCGCTTAAAAAAAACCATACACACACAGACTGTATGTATATCTACATATATATCCAGCAGACCCGAAATCTGTGATATCGAGTTTGCTTGCTTGCCTTAGTTATCCAGAGTTTCTTGCGCTGTTTGGATTCTTAGCATCATGTACCAACGAGCTTAAGAGCGAACTCTCCTATAATGTTCACCACACTAAATAAGGATGGTAGGCAAAGCAAGATTATCCTTAAAAGCACTTTTGACACAGTGAGATACCTCTGATGCTCATATCTTTCTCTTCCTCATTGGGCTTGTCCGATTCATCGTCACTCATGCGTCTGGGAAAGAAGAAGAGTGGCACGGAGAACACTAGCTGGAGGAAGCCGAGAATGACGAAGCCCAGCCACCAGGCTCCTATCCATCGTGGGTCTTCGTCTGCGAATCCTGGGTTGTCTGGTTTGATACATAAAAAAAAAAAAAACGCACTCCAGTTCAAGGGTCTTTGTTGCACACTTCAAATACATCGAAAACCTTAAGTGGTCATTAATCATTAATAACTAATAACGTGGTTCGAATGAACGCCTAATCCTGGAGGGGCTGATATTGCGGGAAAACGAAAACAATCAGAACTTGAACAATTATATACGCGCGCGGGCGAGAAAGATTGTGGAAAAGACTGCGAAGCTGTGGTCTATAATAATGTGAAGTTAAGGTTGAAAAAGGGCACTTCTGAGCTGAGAAAGAAGAGCACGCTCGAATCCACACAAACTCATATAAAAATTCTGTGCCGAATGCTGGACCAACTAATCTCTATCACATGCTTATTTTTGCGACCTGCGGTAACCTTATGATTTCGTAGCTTGTTTATGGCATCCGTGATACCTAACGTTGGCATTGTTGATTCTCGTAAGACAGTTTAATATAGTGGATTGGCTAACAAGCGATTTTTAGTGAAGTCGATTTCGTCACTACAAAAATTTTTTTTCAAGTGATCACTTTTTGGGGACTCAATATCAGCGTCGAACAAAGATGTCGGTACTCACAAAATGGATCTTCGTAGATTGCGAGAATGAGCGCTGAAATAATGAATCCCAGGCAGGGCCCGCAACCTCGAACGACAGTCATGATTGCTGTGAAAAATTTCGCATCATTGTTATGTGAATATTAGCGTATAAAATAAGGAAGAAAACAAAAAAACTCGATAACTGTGACAAAGGTTGACCGATCTGAGTTATGTTACTGTAGCTTTGCATTATCAGACATGATTTTTAATATTTTATTAGAAAAGGATCGTATAAATGATAATTAAATAGTCTCAGCCAACAAAGCTCAACCACTCAAGCACTCTCAGGGCAGCGCCATAAATTGTGCTGCCCTGAGTAAAGTATTCAATGTAGAACTTCAGAAAAGGCAGCGTTATATTCAAAAGTACTGGAGCACGCTTAACACAGCGTGGGAAAGAAAGGGTAAATAATAAAGAGAAGCAGACTGTCAGCTTTGGTTTGTGGGACCTACGTTGATAGCGGTCCATATATAGCTAGTGCTGGCGGAGCATGTTAGCTCGGCGCTCATTTTCTGAAACTCTCAACGTTGTATACTTTAGGCGGTCATCTTAGAGAACATTTAGGTAACAGTATTTAGGCGTTAGAACCTTCGTAGTAGTAGGGCTCAATCCTTTCGGGCAAATGAGGCATTCGAAGAGGTCATATCAAATGACAGAGATGCGAGATATATTGTAAGGCACCACAATGGAGGCTCACTATAAGTTCACCGCCGGCCAAAACAATTATTATGAGGAGGGCGGGCAGGAAATTGCCGGCATCATACCTGCACTGTGAACGAACATCTACTCACTCACTCACTCACTCACTCACTCACTCACTCACTCACTCACTCACTCACTCACTCACTCACTCACTCACTCACTCACTCACTCACTCACTCACTCACTACTCACTCACTCACTCACTCACTCACTCACTCACTCACTCACTCACTCACTCACTCACTCACTCGCTCACTCGCTCACTCACTCATCCCTCACAATAGGTACTGCCACTACTCTCACCCATATATACGGCCGAGTGCTTCCTACTGACAAGCTCGTCGAGATAGGCCGTGCCGGCCGAGTAGTAGACAGCGGTGCCAATGCCCGTGAGGAAGTTGCAGCTGACAAGAAGCAGCAGCGCGGGAAGCGTCTCGGTCTTGCGTGATTGGGCGCAGTTGAGTTCCCCGAAGCGCCGGTCTTCTTCCTGGTCGTGGCAGAAGTGGTTCAGGTCGGACTCGACCTCGGGGTCCGTCATGCTGAACGCCTCATCCGCCTTGCCGAACAGCCAATAGGGTAGTGAGGCAAGTAGGCACGACGCGCCCATGAGGACGGCAGCGACTCCCACCCATCTGTGGAAAAGAAGAAAGAACGCTTCACTGCAGGCCGATTTTAGTCCGAGTCGTCCCTGCCTGCGGACGTGGTGCTTAACGGTGGCGGATTGGCAACGGGTGCCACCACCCCATAGATGTGGGGAACGTGGCGCGCTAGGAATAGCCACAGAGTCTGGCGAAGGTGTTCGGGTGGTAAGGCTAAGCTCGCCCAGGTGTAAGGCATGGACGGGGGGATGTTGGGTCGAGTGATAATGTGAGGAGAGGATGCGAAAGTAGTTTCCGCTTACGCAAGTGAAAACACATTTACTGCGCACCTTTAGAGTACGCCTTGGGCACGGGGCTTTTAGTACTACGATAGACGCGTGTTACCCCTATGGTCGAATTTAAAAGAAAGTTTTTCGTTCGTAAGAGCTTTTTGCGTACGTTCAGCATCGCGAATAACTGGGACTTTCTCTTACAAGCAATTCTTACTAATGAAATTTTCTCCTCTCTGCCGCTATGATGGCAGAGAGCAGTACTGCTGTGCAGTGATGCTGGCGTACGTGTACACGGCCTCATTGCAGGTATAGGCAGGCCAGATGATGCGATAGCAGCCGAGTAAGGCGCAAAAGCGCCGTCGTATTCTTGTGGCCTATGCATCAACCCAAGGTACAACTCACTGTTCCTGGCTCCAGAAGAAAAGCTGGGGTGCTAATATCTGTAGTAAACAAGCAACGTTACAATTTCTGCAGGAGGAACACAGCACCCGACCCCATGCTTATGCTGAAAGTTCTGTGAAATCTAATCGTTTGGCAGGAACAGTTTTCATATCAGTGGAGTCTGAGGAAATCAAGATCAAGGCATCCTGTCTTGTTAGTTTTCCAGGAGCGGAGCTCTATGTGGTTCGAGTGGCACTTGAGTTTATTATTCAGGAGCGAATTCATCGCTGGGCCATTATTTGTGACAGGAATGCAGCCCTCCAAAGCATACAGAGTTTAATGCGCCGCGGTTCTCATGAATAACTTTTGTCAGAGATACAACATTTACACACAATACTTTACACACACATTTACATTTACACACAATATACTTTATCTGTCGTTGCCGGCCCACTGCGGTGTCAGCGGAAACGATCACACCAACCAATCCTTCCATTCTGCGCATGTCAGTGGCAGATATGTGTCAATTCCACTATCAAGTACCGACGCAGCAGCTACACTTGGCTCGATGGCACGCGATAGAACATTGACCTTGGGGGAAGTCAACGAGTTCCACCAAATAGTCGCCTACGTCCATTGACTCTTCGTGTCAAGAAATACCTACCGCCTGGTCTACCAAGGTGTGAAGAAACTGTTGTACCGGCTGTGGCTTGGTGTCGCGTTTTTAAGTCATACTTGTTCATAATTGGGTGGGCCGGCAGCCCTACCCGTGACACTTGCGCGCCTGTGAAGAAAACATTTCACATCTTCTCTAGCATCTGCGCAGTTTATAACCCGGTGAGGCAGTTGCTATGTACCGCGTTAGAGATACGGGACAATCCGCCAATGTGGTCACAGCGGACATGCGCGTTAAATGTCCTGTGTGTCCAGCGTGCCTTCTCTCGTGTTGTGCGTTTCTTTGCACTAAAAACAATTAACATGCAATACCAACTAGCCCACCAGTCTGTTTTGTCAATAAAGGGAACCAGAATGCTAGCCTGCTTCCTGCTATTTATGGGCCTGCGAGATGGACTGCGATAGTGACTTGTGCCACTTTGTTTTTGTGCGTTGATTCCTGTTTGTTCCTGTTTGCGCGTAACAACGCCTCAACCAAACACCTCTCCCTTTCTGTTTTGTATACTACGCAGACAAGCAGCAGTGATGCACGCAAGGTAACGTTTAACATCAACTCACCACTCTTGTGTTGGACAAAACGTTGAAGAAATTAAACATTCACCGTCAACATCACCACTAATTATCGTCGATCAAAGCAAACAGAACAGAAAGCTTCACTTACATAGATTCCCACAGTGCGTGGGATCTGCATAATTTTTAAATCTGCTTTCCATTTTCCTCCGGGTAGGGTAACAAACCGGACTTTTGCTGTAAACCTCCCTGCTTTAACTTTGTTTTTTTTTACCTCTCTCCCTATAACGTAAGAACGTTCCTGTGAATATGGGTCCTGTTTTGTTGGCCCATGCCTTGCACACTTTGTTACTAAATAAGGCGCACGTCATGTAGCTTTTCCCCCACAACATCTTCGAATTAGACCTTACACGCAATGGTAGCCCTGCCCTCTATACCCTCAATATATGTAGAATTAAGCACTTGCGCTTCTTGGGCCAAAAATTGAATGTTTCAAGTAAATATGTGCCGTTTGGCATGAAACTACCATTTTCGCTAATAGTATACTCAACATCGCAATTAGTTGCAATCTGGAATCGGCTCTTACGTCCAGTTGAAGCGCAAGAACCTTTTACCGAATAGCAGCCTTTTCTTCCTGACTTCGCTGCTTTTTTCCATCTACCTCAAATGGTGAAACCTACATATACAATGGTTGCAACGAATACACACGGTAGCACTCACCTGGGCCTGTGTCTTTTCGGGCTGTACGTGCCGATGAAGACACCCAGAAGGATGGGGCCGAAGTTGTCGGAGAAGAAGACAAAGCCCGCCGTGCGACTGCCGTAGGCAAACCGCCTTTCCAGCGTCGTGTTGATGCCGATGAGGTAGGAGTAGTAACAGCCTTGCAGGATGCCAAGCGCCGAGAAAGAGATCATATAGCACACCGGTTTGGTGAAGAAGTCCAGGAACGCTTGCCATGTCCCTTTCTTCTCAGTTGGCTTGGAGCTGCCTCTCTGCTCCATTGGTGGTGCCATGACTCAGCTGGCTTCGGAGGCGAGACTAGGATGGGACTCACGATGTTGTTATTCTTATTATTTGTTGTTTCTCCAAATTTACGACAGTTTCTTTGTCACATCCCCTTTATTGCACAGAGGCAATGATAGTGGCTGCACAGGGAACAATGAGGAGAAAAAAGAAAAGAAAACGTGAATGCTGATTACAGAAGGAAAAAAATAAGTGGGGCTAACGAAACAATAAATCAACAGCGAAATTCATTGCACGATTGCTTGATGTCTACATCCAGGAGCTGCGCATTGGAATTACAACTCAGGTTTCTTCAGCGTTCGCCAAAATATTATAGCGCAAGTGTTTTCAAAGGGGCGCATTACTAGAGTATACAGCCGCAAGAGCCCCGGATTCAAGTGCCATACATACATTATTGTTATGACACGTATTGCAGCGAATTCATTGGGTCCTAAATGTAGCGCAGGGCAGAAAAAGAAGTCGTTTTTTTCGATTACGCAATCTTTAGGCAGTGTATACAGAAATTTAAAATTATCCAACAAGATACTTTATTACAAGATACAGCATTACTGGTTTACTTTGTACGTCATAAATATGTTGCGCATGTCGTTGTTATTGTACAATAGAAGCCAGTGAGAACTCAATGTGTTTCTGTTAAATAAGAACCTTGAGACTGTAGCATCAATTTTCATATATGATTCCCGGAAATAGGACGCGAACAACTTCGCATTCCGCGTAGCATATTGGTGCAACGTATTTCTGATGCACTGACGAATAAATAGCTGTACGCTCAACAAAAAGCATGTGCCCCTCCTGTTATAATAACGAAGGTGGGACCCCTCGAACCACCACAAGTGCGAAAACAAGAACAATTGAAATACAATCGTCCCTTTATGTGGGCCTTGTTCTTTTTTTTTTAGCAGGTCAGTGTTCTAGCATACTTAGATAGTACGAAATGTGGCACTAGTGGCCCGGGAATCAGCAGCACAATCAAATAACTATTGGGACACAGCAGCTGGTTTGAAAGTAAGGTCTATGAGCCATCCAGAAATACATGTAACGTACGTTGCTCTATGACTGCATCATTTTCTGTTGGCCTGACTTTTCTGTTGGCCTGACATTTATTTAGAGCTTCATGTGTCAAAACAACGTTGAGGAAGTTATCGCTTATTCTGTTTTCTCCTTTTACTTTTCTGGCTGTTTCTATTGGGAATGTTTTTTTTTTAGTTGATCATTATTGTAATTTTGTTGCTTCAACTTTCGTTACTAAAGAGACATGATTAAGCACTATGGTAGCAATATTTTTGCTATCTATTCCTCGATGCAAGCTCTATGATAATCTTCACGAAACCCGAGGAACCTGAGATGAAGACTTCTTTTTTCTCGAGCTCATTGCGGTTGCGCACAGTTGCGCCGAACTTAGAGTACTAGCTTATAGAATTGGCCTAGCTTAGGCCTGGCATTGTCCTGACAGAAAAGCGTTTTTAGATAGTGCTTCAATGCACGGCGCAAGGGGGACACCCTTGAGCCGCAGTTTTGGTGTCTGAGGTCGAGGAAGTGCTAATGGACGCTCGTAGGAAAAAAAAAAGAAACTAGTCAGACTTGCTTCTGAAGAACACAACATATCAGTGGTATACTCGGAGAACGTTCTTCCAGCGGCGCCATGAATGTAAACTGTCCTTGGCGGAACGACTAGTGCCCTACAGTAGCCATTAGATGCACTTATGAAGACATTGTGCCGCTTCAAAAGGGACTGTAAACATACCTCCCGCAAGGAACACTAAAAGATGAAAGAGCTTTCTACACACGAGACCCTCCGCCCAAAGTGCTCGCGTCGACAATTGTGTCAGTGGTCCAAGTACACATGTTGCGGTTAATGTCGCCAGATTGCATTGAGCGAGCGGAAGTACGACTGAGATTGGGAAAGTGGCGATGTGAGATGAAGTGGAGGGGGTGCTTCAAAGTGTCTATAACGTCGATAAAGTACTTTAGAGAAATATCTCGAGGGAACACGTTATTAGTTACGCTAAGCACCAACCAACTAAATTACTTTTTCGCGCATAATTGCCAACACCATGGTCGAAAACATGAGCACCTGAAGAATTAGAATCCATAACATTATAAAAGTGAAAACCACCAGACAGCAGCACTGTTTGCGATAGAGCGTTACACAATGTGTTAGAGACTTGTTTGTTATTTTTGACGCGTACAAAGACACAAGTGCAAATTTGAATTCTTGTTAAATTTTGCTTCTTTCTTTTTATAGAATCATCGAATATGTAAGATAGCGTCATCACGTCGTGAGGCCTCCTTTCAAACAAACTGGACGTTATTCCTTAAAAATATAAAACGCTGTTGATAATCGTGCTCTAAAGCGTGATGTCCGAGAGCGTGCAGGTGAAGGTAGGGGGCAAAGGTGAAAACGTTAGGCTACATTCATCGCCTACATCAGAAAAAGAAGTAAGACAGCAATATTGACACTACACGCGCACATTACACCTCCTGTGTAGAGTGAGCACCGCTCGTCAAAATAGACGCCATAATTGGTCAGTGGTGCCAACTCATTCGGGATTGCACTGAGATAGAACATGAACGGGTCAGAAATATGATTAGCTTCAAACAGGAAAGTCATGATTGGCAAAGCCAGAATGTCGAAGCTGTCAGGCACTATCTAAACGTGAAGCTAGCCAGCCACTGAAGTCTTGCCAATACTCATATTTGTCTGAAGAGACGTCACCATTAGAAAGAACTTGTCAGTGGCACACACACAAAAAAAACCTTCGCCCTTGGTTGTCACTTGAACCTCTTCGGGGTAAGCCATTTGGCGCCTCAGAATGCTCACTTACATTATGGAGGCTCCAGTCGGGTCCATTCGAAGTACAGTCAGGGCGTCTCAACAGCGTAGTGGCGATTTCCACATCGATTATCTGAAACCGAGATAGGCTATTGTGCCGTCTGCGGGGTATGGCGCACGGAAAAAAGAAAACAAGCTTGGCGTCCCAGTCGAAGCACTCCAGCAGAACGGGACATTTATCGGTTCACTCCCGCGATAAGACTGGTTGCTGTTGCTGCTGATCCGGTTTGACGCGCGTCGTCTCTCGTAGCGAGGCTTGATCTCTGTCTCATCAGCACGACCGTTTAAAACAATGCGACGAAGAGCAAGACATCCAATTTGATCTCGCCGCAAATCAAAACGTTGGCAGGGCAGGCCACCGAGGATTGCATGCGTATAGTGCGGCGACCATATGCTCGAGGAGCTAGGCTAGATAACTTGTAGGGAGGAGGGGAGCTACATGCGAACAGAGGAGAATCCGAATGGTCTGCATGAAGAAAGAACACCCTGTCAGCAGCGTCTCTGTTATTGAACGTTGCACAATCCGCTTCCGCGGTTTAGTGAAATGAGTGAGTGAAGGAGAACGGAGGACAAATCGCGCTGGCAACTCCAACCGAACGGCAAGAATTAACCCTTCCGACAGGTTATCACCGTTGCGCCTGGCTGACCCTGCGCAGTCTAATAAATGCTAGCAGGCCTCATCACAGGGTCAACTAACAGAGCCATAATAGAAAGGTAACTTGGCTCCGCTAGTGACGTTTATTACGGTATAAAACGCACTGCGCCTGCATTTAACCATCTTCAAGCCTTCGAGTGCTGTGTAGCGACCCTGGCACCGCATTCGAAGTTGTATTCGTGCTGTTTGACGGGCCTGCTGCGCACTCTCTTTTATCAGCCGCTACATGCAAGAAACGCTCCAGGCGCTCTTGTGTCTTAGATTTACATCACCAGGAGGCGCTATTGTCGCTGCGAGGCCGATTCGCGAAATTTACGAGTGGCGCACAAAACTCCTGTGTTTTTTTCCTCTCCTCTTGCTTTATGAGCACGTTAGCCGCCACAATATGAACGTAAATGAACATGAACAAAACGAATGATTAAATGAATGAAATGAATTCATTGCATAATGATGGTAATGATGATGACCTCAGGGACAGTGGCACATGCCCACTACAGACGAACGGGCAAAGTTGGATAAATAAATTTTAAAAGGTCTTGAATTTAACTTAAGTCTAAAAAAAGAGGAACAAGAAAGAGCAGAATCGTCAAATAATTAAAGAAAACACCTTGCTGCAGCAGAGCAAAATGATCTTGCAGATTATTCGCTCTGGGCGATCGATTCTACTCAAATGAGGGTCGACTTGGCACGGTTCATTTTCACCCGACGAAATATAAAGGCAGCAACTGAACTTTCTATAGCATATATGATAAAACCTGTCTGTCGGCTTCAATTTAGACACAACAATGCATAACGTTGTGACTGTGCGAATATTTTTCTTGTTGTTGCACCTCAGATGCTGTAAACCATGTGAGGTGCTGTAAGTGAATAACAGGTACCTTAAAGCACAAACATCCTGGCCGGCAGTTCATGTCCAAAATCTTAACTCGCATAATGTACACTGATACGGCGCTTGCAGCTTAAATGAGACATCTTAAAAGCTCGAAATGCTGTGCAGAATATTTCCGGCAAACTGTAGAAATGATGGGGAGGACATTGCACGACTCGCTTTCGGGAATTTCAGAAACCGAGACTTGTGCGCGCTGTTATTGGAGATGAATCGTACAACTAATATTAAAGAAACACAAGAAAGTCGCAGTTTAGCCCGAAAGGCGAAGCATCGACTGCGATAGCAAATTAGAAGACAACTATACGAAGTAAACATATCAGCCATTTAAACTTGGAAACATTCGCTTACTAAGTAAATTAACAAGCACATTGTCAGCGCGCACAGGCAAAAATGAACACATCACACTCGATGACCGACACTCGCTGTCAAAACGCTGGCGTGAGGAAGCGCGGCAGCAGCAGCGAGCGAAGTGACCTTCCTGCTGGTTATCGCTTCAACGCAAACTGAGCGGCGAGAACACAGCATTCACAGAGGTATCAGCCGTGTCCAGATCACTTTCATTATAGGGCGCGCGCGACCGTGCGCTCCTGCTCAAAGTACACCGTTGTTACAGGAGTAGAACGCCGCCCCCTCCCTCCCTCTCGAGCGCGAGATTGAGCCGCGATCATCGTTTCCTCTTGCATGCGCTCGCGAAATACGCGGCTTCCGGAGAACCTGAAGTACAGTTCACCTGAAGAGTATAGTATACATACTGTATTTCTACAGTTCCGAAGTGACAACTAGGGCGTAGTTTATGTAACATATTTGGTTTCCCCAGATTTATCAATCTGAGTGCATGTGTTGGCTTAATTTTCTTTCAGTGAAATCAGGGAATTTTCCCATCTTCCAGTAAGTTATCTTTAGTTAGCCTTCTGCTTTTCATGCTTGATTGACTGTGAATGATATTATTGGACTAAGGAGCTAATAGGGACCGGGGTATTACGGTTTGGGTTCCTTCGGCGTTGCCAGGAGTAAATGTGATCCTAGAAGTGTGATTCCCTGATGACGTCCCAGAGGCTGTCTAGTGTCTTTACGGCGAAGCTGTTAGCCTTTAGTTGGTCGAGATTTTTCGTGGCGAGCTCACAAAAAAAAAAGTAAGCTGGAGAAGGGGTTTGTGTTTGAGTTTCCGCACAACAGAATTATGTTTTCTCGTATATTTGAATTACAATTCAATGCTATCATATGTGTCGGTTGCGCGTAAGCCGTATTTCAAGAATTTTCTGACACATTTTACTTTGAAAAATTCAATTGGTTCAATAACGCACTTGCGCCAGGCGGAGGGCCCCAAACCAAAGGCCAGCTGGTGGGCTTTGTGCTTGACTTTCTGCGCAACAGAATTATGTTTTCGCATATAATGGAATTAGACTCAGGTGCTATCACACCTGCAGGTTGTGTTTAAGTCGTACATTACGTGTTTTCTGACGCAATTTACTCTTAAACATTAATTTAGTTCAATAACGCACTTGCGCTTGTCGGACGGCCTAGAAGAACGATGATGCATGCTGTACTTCCGCACACGTGCGCGTGCGCGCGACGTACGTTGCTCGTGGCGGTGGTGCATGTGTAACACCGTCAAACGTCAGCTGTGAGGTGGTGGTACTTTGACGTCCACACCAGCTTCGCTGTACATCCACTTTCACAGGGTGGAATGGAACGGATTGATTTTTTAGCTTCGGCGGCTGCCCCACGGAGTAAATTGCCCTCCCGGAAGGTATGCGGTCGTTGCTCCACGTGGAAAACTTTGATTACCTGGTAGCGAAGAACACCAAGGCCCGAGCACGCCCCCATGTGGGGCTCAAAGTTTGCTTGTTCTATACTGGGACCGGGAACCATGGACACCTCTTGTCCGGGTTTGTGCTTACTTGTGCTCGTCTTGCGTTCTCTCTGCGACGTCTGTCGTGCTTTGCCGATGTTAGTTCACGGGCTTTCTCTTCTAGGCTATAACGTCTTTATGATGCTTCTGTCCTTAGTTTGCTCGTTATATTGCGTATACGGAGCAAATCCTTCACAGGTATCGCTTACAATATGTAAAAGAAATAAAGAAAACAGTAATGGGTAGTCATCCCTTGATGAGTACAATGCTTTTCGACGGTGACATAACATGTATAAAGCCAATATTTAAAAGCAGAACCAGATAAAATTCTTGCACCGAGGGATAATGTTTAACATTTGTTAGCCGGTGAAAAGTGGTCGCCGTAGAAAGATAAACAAGCACACGTGTCAATATTGCTGATCTGTAGCAAAGAAACTTAGCCTTACTGAGTCTCTAACATGACGGTTATGGACATGCGTCTAAGTTGAAGTCAGCGGCCATTGTTTACTGAGTTTTTAGAGAACGGAGAGCAGCTCAAGGTGCTCGAGATAGGTGTGGCGCCTTTGTTTACATTTGGGCATGTGACAATAGAGAAGTATTTTTGTTTACAACCTAGATTAAGGGGTCAGTAAATATCATCGTCATGAAACAACCTCGGTAACGTGATGCATAGATCAGGCTTCCCATAAGACCGCATAGGCATGGGACAACAAGGTTGAGCTTAATGTGACAATTAGGAGCAATATAAGTATAGCTTGAAAAGAAAAGTGTATAACAGCTTTGTCTTACCAATACTCACCTACGGAGCAGAAACCTGGAGGCATACGAAAAGGGTTCTACGTAAATTGAGGACGACACAACGAGCTATGGAAAGAAGAATGATGGGTGTAACTTTAAGGGGTAAGAACAAAGCAGATTGGGTGAGGGAAGAAGCGCGAGTTAATGACACCTTAGTTGAAATCAAGAAAAATAAATGGGCCTGGGCAGGGCATGTAATGAGGAGGGAAGGTAACCGGTAGTAATTAAGGGTTACAGACTGGATTCCAGGAGAATGGAAACGTAGCAGGGGGCGGCAGAAAGTTAGGTGGACGGATGAGATTAAGAAGTTTGCAGGGACAACGTGGCCACAATTAGCACATGACCGGGGCAGTTGGAGAAGTATGGGAGAGGCCTTTGCACTGCAGTGGGCGTAGCCAGGCTGATGATGGTGATGATGAAGTATGGCTTCATTAGTAAATTATGCAGTTACACTCCCAGAAAAGGCACTTTTACCGCGAGAACAGGATTCATGAACTAAGGAAAGTGCAAAAAGGAAGGACCGGTGGCGACACCACCGTGAATATCCCGTACGGGCTTGCCGTGACGTCATAGATTGTGACAGCACCTGCTAGGGCCTAGTTAATTGTATTTCGGTAATGACCGACTACATTGCATGCTAACGGGGCAAAAAGAAAAAAAAAAAGAAACTGGACTGAGCAAATTTTGAGAACTTTTATCGCGTCACAACAGCCCAAATGTGCCAAAGTGCCTTCAAATGAGTGACGCCACGCTGACGGGCCGGCGTTGGCTTTCCGCCCGAAACGCAAGAAATGGAAACACGTACTTGATTTTCTCTTCAGTGAAACGACGTAAGTCCTGCGAAATTAACGAAAATGGAGCTTTGCGAGAACACTTAATCAGTCTAAACGGATTGAGTGCATCGTTTTAGCGTCCCTTTAAAATTCTGTGCTCTATCATGCGCGCGGACGAGTTGTCAATAAGGGCTCAGATTGGAGGAAGGGATTGTTGAGAGACGAAAGACGACAAAGGAATAAAGAAATCTCGCTAATTGTGGAAACGTAATTGCTCAATCTATAATTACACTATTGAGAAAGGTTAGCAGCTGCGCTTGCCATGTCACATGTGACCGTGCTTAGCCAAGCACGTGTCGAGAAGTTTTCCTTCACATTTCCTACGTGAGGTGCAGCCGCGCAGTTATCTCTACCTAATGGCGGCAATTATTGTCGACAACGCTCTGCTTTCACACTTCGAAGAGACAACTGGCTCTTATCATTTTGCCCTGATACTCATGTTATCAAGGCTGTATAACCATCCATGGAGTACCGTACCACGAATATGTTCTTAGCCTATATGGGGAACCCTTATAGAGTGATTTATATAAATCTGGAGCGATCCTCCTCCCCTCCATTTTTCTCGCTTCAACTTCTTTCTGAGATATTCTGCCTTTCTCCAGTAGCGGAGCTATTGCACCATACCCAAGGTGCAGTGTTTTTGGTTCTGATTTTTCAAACGTTCACGTGGGTTTTTTTGCCTCTACGT
This sequence comes from Dermacentor andersoni, assembly GCF_023375885.2. Classification (NCBI taxonomy): domain Eukaryota; kingdom Metazoa; phylum Arthropoda; class Arachnida; order Ixodida; family Ixodidae; genus Dermacentor; species Dermacentor andersoni. The sequence continues at coordinate 40,410,260 of NC_092819.1, read as the reverse complement.
GAAGCGAAGCTTTGGTCAAGCGGTTAAATAAAGGCTATTGGACTAATGGCGATGCGCCCATGTCTTCATGTGCACCTTGAAATCTGATGCCATGTTTAAGTTTATCCACAACAAGGCTCGTAAGTGTGGTGCAGTGCATTCTTCATGCTTATGCACTACATTACTCACAAGCTATGTCAAAATTCGATGGAAGAACTACGACAGCACGATGTCAATTGGATGACGTCGCTGTAATGACGATGACAGTATGATGACGACGGCGTGACGGAGACGGCGTGACGATAGTCGGATGATGAGGCTGGAATGACGACGACGGTATGACCACGAATGGGAGACGATGCCTGTATTACAACGATGCGATGACGACGACGACTAAATGACGGCATGATTATGCCGGCGGAATGACAATGGCGTGAGGATGCCGCAATGACGGTGACCACATGGTAACAACGGCCTGACTACGACAGCAAGATGATGACAGAGTGACGGCTATGGAATGAAGAGGAGGGCGTGACGACGGGGTCGTGAATCTGGCGGACGAGGACGACAGGGTGCGAAGACGACAGGATGAAGACGGCGGAACAGTAACGACAGCATGACAATGAAGAAATGGTCACAACACAACGTAGGCGACGAAATGAGGACAGCGACATGGCGACGACAGCGTGCTTCTGTTAGAGCTCACGTCCGCGCTTAAAAGCATCTCCTGCAGCCTCTGACCACCTGCGCTTGCGCTATATGCGGTACTTGCTAGCAGTAGGTCCGGTACCGGCCAATCGTGAAAAATAACACCTTTGTGCATATACCCGATAAATATATCCACAGAGATATCGACCGACCCAGCAGAAGACACCAGCCAGCCATGCCAAACTCGGAAGGGTAGGCAAAGAAAGCTTCACTTTAAAAAATAAGATTGCTTGTGCGGCATAATAGGACCCGTGACCACGACCTTGCCGTGCTCGCTCTAACGGAGCACATCTGGCATAGCAATGGTGCGCCGATCGCCGTCTTAGTTCTAGTAAATTTGCTTTCACTGGTCCTTTTCGGCGAAAACTGAGTTATGGAGAAAAATTCGGAATGCTTTATTTTTCATTTCTTTTCTCGGTTTAAACAGAAAACGCTGAATTTTGAGTACCAATATTGTGGACGAATATATGGCTTGGAAGGTTCTGAGCCCCACAACTTCGAGACTGTTTTTCAAAGGTAAGCATAAATATGCCGCCCGTGATAACAAGGAGAAGGGTGTAGACTGCTCACTTGGAGCAGGCAAGAAGTGACATTCATTCGTATTTCAAGCAGATTAGCGTGAATGACTGTGATAATACAACCGTACCTTGATTGTCACCTTCACAGAATATCACGCATATGAAAACGTCTATTCAGAGCTCGGGCGCAGATCACCATAGACAGTGAAGTATTGAGGTAAGCTGCAAAGGTGAGCTGTGCGCTTCAACTGAGGAATTTCAAGCCGAGGTCAGTGAACAAATTGAAAAGACAAGAGCGAAATGAATCAAGCTCACCTCTTTCTCCAGAATATGAGGCGCGCTTGTGACCGCCGCAAGGAAGCCTCCATTCTACAAGGGGTATCACCTGCAATGTGCTGTCTCCATCAAAGCAATACATTCGGCTGCCCGGCTGGAGGATTTACAGGGCTTGCGACACGTAGCACCATAGCAACCTTGTGACGCTCCAACTCTTCCGCATTTGGGCAATGCACCGAAATTTCGTGAATCGCAGTGGCCCAGTGGTCCTGCCGCAGGAGAGAAAGCTGCGCCCTTAAGATAACGCAACGTAATTGGGATGCTCGTACGTCAAGACGGGATAAGACCAGGGCGTTATCAAGCCTTATTGTTTGTCCAAGATGTCTTTCTGTAGAGTGAGGGGCTGTAATCTCATATTCTTTACGGCAGCCATGTTTGCGCAAGCGTAAATGCGCAGCCTCGTTGCACGTCCGAGAAGCTGGGACAGAAGGCAAGATAAAAAATGTGTGGATACCATGCACGGTGGAGATCGGTTTAGGCGAAGCTTTCATTTGTGTCTGCGAGGAACGCTGTTTATGTGAGCGAGCATTTGCAAAAGCCACACGACCAAGTTGAGCTCATTTTCACCCGCTAGCATCTCGCTAAACAAAACATAATTTGTCTAACAGTGCACGGAAGGAAATAAGATGATGAATCCAATACGAGTTAGTTCAATTACCCCAAGTATGGATTTCACATGCTCAAAGTTTTCCTACACAAGGGTGCAGAAGTTGCCGGCGCATTTAATGGTCCCAGGAAAGTCGGACCCAGTGCACTTGTTTAATAGAAGCGAAAAGGCAACCTCCATCAAATAGCAAGCTTTGTAGTTAGTGCCTTGGCAGTAAAAGTTATGCCCGCGCATGCATGTGTTGCTGCAGTTTTCCATTTTCTATGGTTTCGAAGTCTTTGGGGATAACGAAGATGTGCACGTGAAGACGCAAAAATTACAATATGAAAAAAAAAATAAGAAGGCACGATATATGTCCTCTTTTATTTCCACAAGGGCAAGATGTGCTTCCTCTTAAGCGTTAGCTAAAAAAAAAAAAAAAAAAGAGAGATCCATGCAGAATATTTCAAACGTGGTGTCCATCATTGTAACCACGAAAGCGACTGGGTTCGATGAAAAGAAATGCAATAGTTATTAACTTCAGAATAATCCTACGCGCTCGTGCAATCGTGCAAAAATCACTATTTCATTGAACATAGGCCATATAAAACAGCATGAACTGTTTAGATGGCCTATGCGTGCAAGTTGACCTACTTGTGAATGCAGAAACGACAATTAACTGATAATTCCGTTGTTGTTGAAAGAACTAGCGTGCAAGACGGTTAAAAGCAGCTAGAAAAGGCGAGTAAACAGGGGTTGACATCGAATAAAGGCAAGGTATTCCGGGGTGCGTTAGTGTACCAGGTGATTTGTGTTTCATTTCTTTCCACGTCTATTATTCGGGAGGTAAGACAGGCTCTCCGACAAGACCTTATCTTCATTCGAGGTCAGCCGCTGTTGAGTCGCCTCACCTAAACCTACACCACTTTACCCTGCTTTAGTACAATCTTAATCTTGCGTTAAACCCTATAGCTGACCTTTATTTTAGCTGACCTCTTGTTATATGGTGGCGCTACCTTCAGGATCGGCCCACATTCATTCATAGTACTATCTTCTGAATCGGTCCACATTTTTCGTTGAGTAAAGCCACACTAACGGTTCTCGTTTTAGGCGCACGCAGTTTGAACGGGATCATCTAGGTCGTACTTACTTTTTTTTCCGCCAATTACCCATCTACTGCAGCGCCGTGCGGAGCATTAATCTAACATTGTGCGCCTTTATTTTGACGCCCTTTTCGTTGTCCTACGTATAAAGTAGAAGGCCTCAAAGGGCATAGTTTACAAAATTAAAATGATTTGCTAACCTGATCTTAAATAAGTCTCGCCAAAGTGGACATTGTCTTCATAAAGGCTTAACGTTAAAACCGTGACAAATTAGAATGTAAACGGGAGCAAAATTAGAAGTGGAATCCCATAATTCACGAATCACACACAGGAGTGTGTAGGCGCACACGCGATCTCTGTCCTTACGCATAACCCTTCCCTCCAGCCTGAAACTTGTTTCGTGACTCTCACTTTTCGAAGGGAGCGAAATACTCCGAATGAAAAGTTAACTGTGGAGAGAGGGATTTAAACGCGGGCAGTGCTACAAAATAATGTTGTACAATGCTCGTATACCAGCGCAAATGAGGAAAATTGTAAACTTTAGAAGACCACGACAATCCCAGCAGTCACGAAAGTAAAAAATAAAGGCGAGACTGCGGCGGCAGACAGAGTGTCAGTTATCGCCGCCGACTGAATCTCGGTATATCGCCGTTAGTATCTCAGTAAGTTCGTTGATTGCTTTCGGCATGTCTTCCTTTCACCGTGCTTCGCGTGCTTCTTGCGCAGTGGCTTCAGAGTTTCCCGAAAAACTCGCTTTAAATCTTCGACGGGTGAGCTGCACTTGTGATCACGCAAGCCGGAAGCCCCAGTTACGGGCTCATCGGGAAGGTGCTCGCCCGCTGTCACAAACAGCGCAGATGTCACAGCGGCGAAGGCGAGGCCATAGCCCAAGTGCCACCTGGGTCCGATGAGAACGGTGCTCATCTGCGCTAAAGTGTCGCCCACACGAATGGAGATGAGAGCGATGGCCGTGGCAGTGCAATGGGCAGTGACGGGGTACAGCTGCATGGTCAACACGCCGAAGTTCGAGAAGGTGATGTAACCGGTCGTTTTCATGACGATAACCAGCAGGTCGAGGAGGAGCGTGTCTTCTTCCAAGGGCGTGGCGGTAAGGGCGGCCAAGGAGGCGCTGAAGCCGAGCCCGCTGACGACGACGGTACGCTTGGGGCCGTAATGATGAACCCAGCGTGTAAACAAGACGCACGCAGACAGGGACGTGACAGCGACGATAACCTTCACCAGGACTCTCACGGGAATGCCGTCGTTGGTGACATAGCTGTCCTGGGCGTAGCTCAGCGCCGTCCACATGTAGAAAACCAGAATGGAATGGCTTCTCAGGCGCGCGTTGCAGGGGTCACTCTGTTTGAGGTTCTCGGCTGCATCCCGCATGTGCGTCCGTGTCTGCAATGCGAACAGTTCGCGGCAGCGGCTTGTGGGCACGCCGTTCAGCTTCGCAAGCCGCTGCGATATCCGCTCGGCCTCCCCTACACGGCCGGTCGCCACGAGCCAGCTGGGAGACTCCTCCACGGTGAAGTACAAACCGACTAGCAGGAACGTCGGCCCCATGAGGACTAGCTGAATCGTGGCCCAGCCGGCCTTGAGCTGCTCCGCGGTCGACACTGTGCTGTCGCCGATAACCATGGTGACCAGGATAAATACGATACAGTAGATGGGTGTCTTGCGCGGCGGGCACACCTCCCACAGGATAGCAAAGAGTGGCACCATTGTGCAGCTCGTCGCCGCCGACACGACGGCGCGCACGGCGACGAAAAACTGGAAGTCGTTCGGGAGGCTGCTGGCGACACCCGCGATGAGCACCACCGGAATGGTGACGAAAACGACCACCTTGCGCCCGACGCGGTCGGCCAGCCTGGACACCACCAGAGTGGGGAAGATGCAAGCTGCGGCGTAGACGAGCCTGGCAAGCGAGATGAGCCACGCTCTGTCGCACACGAGCACCCACTCGCTGACCGCGTTGTTCCCGTACTCGCTCAGATCAAACTCCCACGACGTGCAGGGAACGACGCGGCTGTTCGCGCTGCTGTAAGGCGGTTCGCGCACGGTGCATCGACTGTACACGCCCTGTTTGTCGACGGGAATGGCCAGCTCTTTCCACTGCTCCACGCTGAGGTTGGCAAATGCCTCGGGGCGGCGGCACCAGTGGTCCATGACTCCAGCAGTCATCCTGAAGCTCTCGTAGTGTAGTACGTAAGCCGCTGCCGCGATCACGACGTTGAGCAGGGTCACAAGCTGGAGGGACCGTCGCCGAACGGAGGTCCGTCGGCGCAGCTCGGTTCTGGCTTTCTGAAGCTCTGTGTGCTTCTCTCAGTTGCCAAGCTGCGGTGCCAGTTGTCGACGTTCGGTTGAGACGTCTTTTGGCTCGCGTGGCTCATGGAATGTCGCCTTTTTTTCGTGGTAGCGCGCGCTACTATGATAGCGTGTGCAGGCCATGCACTCTCTGGAAAACACAATTATCGATTGCTCAGTAGTTCATTCGTGCGGAAGAGCACTGAAAAGCTGCTTACATGCGTATGAGACACTCGGGTTAGAGCCGTACATATCGAAGACAGAAGTATCGACCACCGCTAATACCCACTAACAGCTGGCTCGGTGGCAAGGATGTCCCTAATTGGACAACTTATTATTACTAGTACCCTAAATGTAGGAGTTCTGACAAAAAAAAAAGCTTGGATCCTGCATTTTTTGTTGCAATAGAGGATGGATGGATGAATGGAAGGTAGGAGCGTCCTCCTGAAAACGGGGTGCTGGCAGATGCCACCATGCTGAGCTTTTTATTTTTGTTTAACGGTGTTGTAAGTTCTTCAAGTTCGCCATTTTCTTTAAGTACGTCTTTCTACACTTTTAACCTTATGAGACCTGTCTGCTTTTGAGCCACCAATCTTCCAGTCGCATTTTGCTAATTGCCACCGCATATTTATTTACATGACTATTGCTATCTCTAAACCCTAGGGCCTCAGGAAGCGTGACTGTGCCTGCAACCACATCGGGAGGATGGATGGATGGATGGGTGGATGGATGGATGGATGTTACGAGCGTCCCCTTTTGAACGGGGCGGTGGGTTGCGCCACCAAGCTCTTGCTTTTATACTGCCTTGTGTCCTACCTAGGTTAAACAATAAAAAATAAAAAAAATGCTACGAACTCCCACAACCAAACTGTGTGATCCCTTATTGCGAACTGTGCTTTTGTATGTCTCCGTTTTTTGTCGTTTCCCTACTTTTATTCCATCAATCCTCCAATCGCCCTATAATAATCCCCATTGCGGACATGTTCACTTTTCCACGACACTCGCTGAATCCAAGGATTTCAAGGAGGCCAGTGGTGCAAAATCGACCGTGGCGTAGACGTCTTCACATTCTAATAAAACATGCTCCATAGTTTCCCTAGCTTTGCCACAATAAGCACACGCTTCATAGGTGCGTGTTCCAAGGCATCCCGATCTCGCTTCGAAAAGTAATGAGCTTCCCTTTGAGTTATCATAAATTGTTTCTTTCCTGATTTCGTTTTTTCCTCTTAAGTAGTTAATCATGGCCGGTTCCTTTTCCATTGCCGCTACCCATGAGATTATTTCGGCCTCTCTGACTTTCCGCTTGACGTTCCTTGTTGCTATGTTGCCCACCCTACAGGCGGCATAAATGCTGGTAAGCTTCCTAGTCCTTTTCCACCAATGTGAATCAATCTTTTCCCTTACAGATACCTCAACACTCTCCCAGCTCATTTACTTTTTTCCATATGCCTCAGTCGTTCTTCATCATCAATTTTACTGCCAGCTTCCCTCACTTCAAAACTAGTCCAGACCATATCACCCTTCACAGCTTCACTTGTAGTTTTCACGTGAGCGCCCATTGAGAAGCGACCCACTGACCTTTGGTTCACATGGAGTTCGGATTGTACCCCTGATTTAAAACAAGCAACCGCATTTCCAAAAAGTAAGTCCTGGAACCATTACACCTTTCCATATACCCCGGAGCACTTCGTACCTATTGTATCCCCATAGCGCTCTGTGCTTCATTATGGCTGCCATATCTCTTCCCCTCACTGTTATTGTTTTTTCCTGTTTCCATATATATATTCCCTTCGTTTATCCATATACCAAGGTATTTATATTCTGTTACCCGAGGTATTTCCTGGCCCAGTATCGCCACTGTCTGTTCACTGTTGTCATTGAATATGATACACCTGATTTTTAACAGTAAATTTCAAAACCTAAATTGTTGCCTTCCTGTCCACAGAAATTAGCCAGACGTTGCAAATCACTTTGCTTGTTAGCTAGCAACACAATATCGTCCGCATAAAATAAACATGGAAGCTGCTGCTCTACTACTGTACCTGCTTGTGTGTATGAGAGATTAAAACGATATTCCTAGGAAATCCAATAGTTAGTAACATCAGAATAATCCTACACGCTCGTGAAATTGTGCAAGATGGTCATAACTGCTTAAATTTACGACTGCTTAATAACAAGCTCAACATGCAGGAAATCACTACTTCATCGAACGTAGGCCATATAATACAGCATGAACTGTTTAGATGGCCAATGCGTGGAAGTGGACCTACTTGTGAATGCAGAAACGACAATTAACTGATAATTCCGTTGTTGTAGAAAGACCTAGCGTGCAAGACGGTTAAAAGTAGCTAGGAAATGCGAGTAAAACAGTGGTTTACATCGAATAAAGGCAAGGTATTCCGGGGCGCGTTAGTGTACCAGGCGATTTGTGTTTCATTTCTTTCCGCGTCTATTATTCGGGAGGTAAGACAGGCTCTCCCACAAGACCTTGTCTTCCTTCCAGGTCAACCGCTGTCGTCTCGCCTCATCTAAACCTACAACACTTTACCCTGCTTTAGTACAATCTTAGTGTTACGTAGAGCCCTTTAGTTAACCTTTATTTTCTCTCTTATCAGGATCAGGACCTTCAGGATCGGCCCACATTCCTTTACAGTACTACCTTTTGAATCGGTCCACATTTTTCGTTGAGCAAAACCACGCTAACGGTTTTCGTTTTAGGCGCACACGGTTTGAACGGGATCATCTACGTTTTACTTTTTCTGCCAATTACCCACCTATTGCTGCTCCGTGCAGACCTCTAAGCTAAGTTTGTGCGTCTTTCCCATCCGAAGCTTTATTTCGACGCCTTTTTCGTTGTCCTACGTAAACTAGAAGGCCTCAAACGGCATAGTTTACAAAATTAAAATGATTTGCTACTCTGATCCCACGAGCCATAAATGAATGTTGTCAAAGAAGACAGTGTCTTCAAAAGGCTTAATGTTAAAACCGTGTCACATCAGAATGACAACGGCGGCGAAATTTGGAGTGCAATCCCATAATTCACGAATCACACAAAGGAGTGTGTAGGCGGACACGCGACCTCTGTCCGTACGCATAACCCTTCCCTCCAGCCTGAAACTTCTTTCATAACTATCATTTTTCGAAGTGAACGCAACGCTCCAACTGAAAAGTTAACTGTGGAGAGAGAGATTCACATGCGGGCAATGCTACAAAATAATGTTGCACAATGCTCCTACACCAGCGCAACTGAGGAAAATTGCAAAACTTTAGAAGGAAAAAATTAATCACGTTGCGAAAGACCAAGACAATTCTAGCAGTCACGAAAATAAAAAAATAAAGAAAGGCGAGAATGCGGTGGCATCCAGAGTGTCAGTTATCGTCGCCTAGTGAATTTCGGTATATCGCCGTTAGTATCTCAGTAAGTTCGTTGATTGCTTTCGGCGTATCTTTTCACCTTGCTTCGCGCGCTTCTTGCCCAGCGGCTTCAGAGTTTCTCGAAATATCCGCTTTAAATCTTCGCCGGGTGAGCTGCGCTTGTGAACAGGCATGCCGAAAGCTCCAGTTCCGGGCTCATCGGGAAGGTGCTCGCCCGCTATCACAAACAGCGCAGATGTCACAGCGGCGAAGGCGAGGCCATTGCCCAAGTGCCACCTGGGTCCGATGAGAACGGTGCTCATCTGCGCTAAAGTGTCGCCCACACGGTTGGAGATGAGAGCGATGGCCGTGGCAGTGCAATGGGCAGTGACGGGGTACAGCTGCATGGTCAACACGCCGAAGTTCGAGAAGGTGATGTAACCGGTCGTTTTCATGACGACACTCAGCAGGTCGAGGAGGAGCGTGTCTTCTTCCAAGGGCGTGGCGGTAAGGGCGGCCAAGGAGGCGCTTAAGCCGAGCCCGCTGACGACGACGGTACGCTTGGGGCCGTAATGATGAACCCAGCGTGTAAGCAAGACGCACGCAGACAGGGACGTGACAGCGACGATAACCTTCACCAGGACTCTCACGGGAATGCCGTCGTTGGTGACATAGCTGTCCTGGGCGTAGCTCAGCGCCGTCCACATGTAGAAAACCAGAATGGAATGGCTTCTCAGGCGCGCGTTGCAGGGGTCGCTCTGTTTAAAGGTCTCGACTGCATCCCGCGCGTGCTCCCGTGTCTGCAAAGGCGAACTGTTCGCGGCAGTGGCTTGTGGGCACTGCGTTCAGCTTCGCAAGCCGCTGCGATATCCGTTCGGCCTCCCCTACACGGCCGGTCGCCACGAGCCAGCTGGGAGACTCCTCCACGGTGAAGTACAAACCGACTAGCAGGAACGTCGGCACCATGAGGACTAGCTGAACCGTGGCCCAGCCGGCCTTGAGCTGCTCCGCGGTCGACACTGTGCTGTCGCCGATAACCATGGTGACCAGGATAAATACGATACAGTAGATGGGTGTCTTGCGCGGCGGGCACACCTCCCACATGGTAGCAAAGAGTGGCACCATTGTGCAGCTCGTCGCCGCCGACACAACGGCGCGCACGGCGACGAAAAACTGGAAGTCGTTCGGGAGGCTGCTGGCGACACCCGCGATGAGCACCACCGGAATGGTGACGAAAACGACCACCTTGCGTCCGACGCGGTCGGCCAGCCTGGACACCACCGGCGTGGGGAAGATGCAAGCTGCGGCGTAGACGAGCCTGGCAAGCGAGATGAGCCACGCTCTGTCGCACACTAGCACCCACTCGCTGACCGCGTTGTTCCCGTACTCGCTCAGATCAAACTCCCACGACGTGCAGGGAACGACGCGGCTGTTCACGCTGCTGTAAGGCGGTTCGCGCACGGTGCACCGACTGTACAAGCCCTGTTTGTCGACGGGAATGGCCAGCTCTTTCCACTGCTCCACGCTGAGGTTGGCAAATGCCTCGGGGCGGCGGCACCAGTGGTCCATGACTCCAGCAGTCATCCTGAAGCTCTCGTAGTGTAGTACGTAAGCCGCTGCCGCGATCACGACGTTGAGCAAGGTCAAAAGCTGGAAGGGACCGTCGCCGAACGGAGGTTCGTCGGCGCAGCTCGGTTCTGGCTTTCTGAAGCTCTGTGTTCTTCCCTCAGTTGCCAAGCTGCTGTGGCAGTTGTCGACGTTCGGTTGAGACATCTTCTGGCTCGCGTGGCTCATGGAATGTCGTCTTCTTTTCGTGGTAGCGCGCGCTACTATGATAGCGTGTGCAGGCCATGCACTTTCTGGAAAACACAATTATCGATTGCTCAGTAGTTCATTCGTGCGGAAGAGCACTGAAAAGCTGCTTACATGCGTATGAGACACTCGGGTTAGAGCCGTACATATCGAAGACAGAAGTATCGACCACCGCTAATACCCACTAACAGCTGGCTCGGTGGCAAGGATGTCCCTAATTGGACAACATATTATTACTAGTACCCTAAATGTAGGAGTTCTGACAAAAAAAAAAGCTTGGATCCTGCATTTTTTGTTGCAATAGAGGATGGATGGATGAATGGAAGGTAGGAGCGTCCTCCTGAAAACGGGGTGCTGGCAGATGCCACCATGCTGAGCTTTTTATTTTTGTTTAACGGTGTTGTAAGTTCTTCAAATTGGCCATTTTCTTTAAGTACGTCTTTCTACACTTTTAACCTTATGATACCTGTCTGCTTTTGAGCCACCAATCTTCCAGTCGCATTTTGCTAATTGCCACCGCATATTTATTTACATGACTATTGCTATCTCTAAACCCTAGGGCCTCAGGAAGCGTGACTGTGCCTGCAACCACATCGGGAGGATGGATGGATGGATGGGTGGATGGATGGATGGATGTTACGAGCGTCCCCTTTTGAACGGGGCGGTGGGTTGCGCCACCAAGCTCTTGCTTTTATACTGCCTTGTGTCCTACCTAGGTTAAACAATAAAAAATAAAAAAAATGCTACGAACTCCCACAACCAAACTTTGTGATCCCTTATTGCGAACTGTGCTTTTGTATGTCTCCGTTTTTTGTCGTTTCCCTACTTTTATTCCATCAATCCTCCAATCGCCCTATAATAATCCCCATTGCGGACATGTTCACTTTTCCACGACACTCGCTGAATCCAAGGATTTCAAGGAGGCCAGTGGTGCAAAATCGACCGTGGCATAGACGTCTTCACATTCTAATAAAACATGCTCCATAGTTTCCCTAGCTTTGCCACAATAAGCACACGCTTCATAGGTGCGTGTTCCAAGGCATCCCGATCTCGCTTCGAAAAGTAATGAGCTTCCCTTTGAGTTATCATAAATTGTTTCTTTCCTGATTTCGTTTTTTCCTCTTAAGTAGTTAATCATGGCCGGTTCCTTTTCCATTGCCGCTACCCATGAGATTATTTCGGCCTCTCTGACTTTCCGCTTGACGTTCCTTGTTGCTATGTTGCCCACCCTACAGGCGGCATAAATGCTGGTAAGCTTCCTAGTCCTTTTCCTCCAATGTGAATCAATCTTTTCCCTTACAGATACCTCAACACTCTCCCAGCTCATTTACTTTTTTCCATATTCCTCAGTCGTTCTTCATCATCAATTTTACTGCCAGCTTCCCTCACTTCAAAACTAGTCCAGACCATATCACCCTTCACAGCTTCACTTGTAGTCTTCCCGTGAGCGCCCATTGCGAAGCGACCCACTGACCTTTGGTTCACATGGAGTTCGGATTGTACCCCTGATTTAAAACAAGCAACCGCATTTCCAAAAAGTAAGTCCTGGAACCATTACACCTTTCCATATACCCCGGAGCACTTCGTACCTATTGTATCCCCATAGCGCTCTGTGCTTCATTATGGCTGCCATATCTCTTCCCCTCACTGTTATTGTTTTTTCCTGTTTCCATATATATATTCCCTTCGTTTATCCATATACCAAGGTATTTATATTCTGTTACCCGAGGTATTTCCTGGCCCAGTATCGCCACTGTCTGTTCACTGTTGTCATTGAATATGATAAAACCTGATTTTTAACAGTAAATTTCAAAACCTAAATTGTTGCCTTCCTGTCCACAGAAATTAGCCAGACGTTGCAAATCACTTTGCTTGTTAGCTAGCAACACAATATCGTCCGCATAAAATAAACACGGAAGCTGCTGCTCTACTACTGTACCTGCTTGTGTGTATGAGAGATTAAAACGATATTCCTAGGAAATCCAATAGTTAGTAACATCAGAATAATCCTACACGCTCGTGAAATTGTGCAAGATGGTCATAACTGCTTAAATTTACGACTGCTTAATAACAAGCTCAACATGCAGGAAATCACTACTTCATCGAACGTAGGCCATATAATACAGCATGAACTGTTTAGATGGCCAATGCGTGGAAGTGGACCTACTTGTGAATGCAGAAACGACAATTAACTGATAATTCCATTGTTGTAGAAAGACCTAGCGTGCAAGACGGTTAAAAGTAGCTAGGAAATGCGAGTAAAACAGTGGTTTACATCGAATAAAGGCAAGGTATTCCGGGGCGCGTTAGTGTACCAGGCGATTTGTGCTTCATTTCTTTCCGCGTCTATTATTCGGGAGGTAATACAGGCTCTCCCACAAGACCTTGTCTTCCTTCCAGGTCAACCGCTGTCGTCTCGCCTCATCTAAACCTACAACACTTTACCCTGCTTTAGTACAATCTTATTGTTACGTAGAGCCCTTTAGTTAACCTTTATTTTCTCTCTTATCAGGATCAGGACCTTCAGGATCGGCCCACATTCCTTTACAGTACTATCTTTTGAATCGGTCCACATTTTTCGTTGAGCAAAACCACGCTAACGGTTTTCGTTTTAGGCGCACACGGTTTGAACGGGATCATCTACGTTTTACTTTTTCTGCCAATTACCCATCTATTGCTGCTCCGTGCAGACCTCTAAGCTAAGTTTGTGCGTCTTTCCCATCCGAAGCTTTATTTCGACGCCTTTTTCGTTGTCCTACGTAAACTAGAAGGCCTCAAACGGCATAGTTTACAAAATTAAAATGATTTACTACTCTGATCCCACGAGCCATAAATGAATGTTGTCAAAGAAGACAGTGTCTTCAAAAGGCTTAATGTTAAAACCGTGTCACATCAGAATGACAACGGCGGCGAAATTTGGAGTGCAATCCCATAATTCACGAATCACACACAGGAGTGTGTAGGCGGACACGCGACCTCTGTCCGTACGCATAACCCTTCCCTCCAGCCTGAAACTTCTTTCATAACTATCATTTTTCGAAGTGAACGCAACGCTCCAACTGAAAAGTTAACTGTGGAGAGAGAGATTCACATGCGGGCAATGCTACAAAATAATGTTGTACAATGCTCCTACACCAGCGCAACTGAGGAAAATTGTAAACTTTAGAAGGAAAAAATTAATCACGTTGCGAAAGACCAAGACAATTCTAGCAGTCACGAAAATAAAAAAATAAAGAAAGGCGAGAATGCGGTGGCATCCAGAGCGTCAGTTATCGTCGCCTATAGTGAATTTCGGTATATCGCCGTTAGTATCTCAGTAAGTTCGTTGATTGCTTTCGGCGTATCTTTTCACCTTGCTTCGCGCGCTTCTTGCCCAGCGGCTTCAGAGTTTCTCGAAATATCCGCTTTAAATCTTCGCCGGGTGAGCTGCGCTTGTGAACAGGCATGCCGAAAGCTCCAGTTCCGGGCTCATCGGGAAGGTGCTCGCCCGCTATCACAAACAGCGCAGATGTCACAGCGGCGAAGGCGAGGCCATTGCCCAAGTGCCACCTGGGTCCGATGAGAACGGTGCTCATCTGCGCTAAAGTGTCGCCCACACGGTTGGAGATGAGAGCGATGGCCGTGGCAGTGCAATGGGCAGTGACGGGGTACAGCTGCATGGTCAACACGCCGAAGTTCGAGAAGGTGATGTAACCGGTCGTTTTCATGACTACAATCAGCAGGTCGAGGAGGAGCGTGTCTTCTTCCAAGGGCGTGGCGGTAAGGGCGGCCAAGGAGGCGCTTAAGCCGAGCCCGCTGACGACGACGGTACGCTTGGGGCCGTAATGATGAACCCAGCGTGTAAGCAAGACGCACGCAGACAGGGACGTGACAGCGACGATAACCTTCACCAGGACTCTCACGGGAATGCCGTCGTTGGTGACATAGCTGTCCTGGGCGTAGCTCAGCGCCGTCCACATGTAGAAAACCAGAATGGAATGGCTTCTCAGGCGCGCGTTGCAGGGGTCACTCTGTTTGAGGTTCTCGGCTGCATCCCGCATGTGCGTCCGTGTCTGCAATGCGAACAGTTCGCGGCAGCGGCTTGTGGGCACGCCGTTCAGCTTCGCAAGCCGCTGCGATATCCGTTCGGCCTCCCCTACACGGCCGGTCGCCACGAGCCAGCTGGGAGACTCCTCCACGGTGAAGTACAAACCGACTAGCAGGAACGTCGGCACCATGAGGACTAGCTGAACCGTGGCCCAGCCGGCTTTGAGCTGCTCCGCGGTCGACACTGTGCTGTCGCCGATAACCATGGTGACCAGGATAAATACGATACAGTAGATGGGTGTCTTGCGCGGCGGGCACACCTCCCACATGGTAGCAAAGAGTGGCACCATTGTGCAGCTCGTCGCCGCCGACACGACGGCGCGCACGGCGACGAAAAACTGGAAGTCGTTCGGGAGGCTGCTGGCGACACCCGCGATGAGCACCACCGGAATGGTGACGAAAACGACCACCTTGCGCCCGACGCGGTCGGCCAGCCTGGACACCACCAGAGTGGGGAAGATGCAAGCTGCGGCGTAGACGAGCCTGGCAAGCGAGATGAGCCACGCTCTGTCGCACACGAGCACCCACTCGCTGACCGCGTTGTTCCCGTACTCGCTCAGATCAAACTCCCACGACGTGCAGGGAACGACGCGGCTGTTCGCGCTGCTGTAAGGCGGTTCGCGCACGGTGCATCGACTGTACACGCCCTGTTTGTCGACGGGAATGGCCAGCTCTTTCCACTGCTCCACGCTGTGGTTGGCAAATGCCTCGGGGCGGCGGCACCAGTGGTCCATGACGCCAGCAGTCATCCTGAAGCTCTCGCAGTGTAGTACGTAAGCCGCTGCCGCGATCACGACGTTGAGCAGGGTCACAAGCTGGAGGGACCGTCGCCGAATGGAGGTTCGTCGGCGCAGCTTGGTTCTGGCTTTCTGAAGCTCTGTGTGCTTCTCTCAGTTGCCAAGCTGCTGTGGCAGTTGTCGACGTTCGGTTGAGACGTTGTTGTTGTTGTTGTTGTCCTATGTGGCCGTGGCACATACCCACTGTGGGGGATTGGCCAAGAATCGGGCGGTTTAATTAGGTGCCTAAAAATAATAATGAAACAAGGGAGTTAACAATTTGGGCGTGTGAGCTTAAAAGTAAACGTTTTGTGTCTGGAGAAAAAAAAAATTAATAATCAGATGAAAACCGGGTATAAGAAAATAATAATAATAATTACAATAATAATTAATAATAGATAAGAAATAAAAGAAAGCTATGGTAGGGAGGGAGAACGATCAATCTAACATGGAAAACGATTGGTTTCAATTAGGTAATTTTGGATCGCCAAGCAAACATTTCTGTGGCTGAACCCAACAATGGAGGCTCCAAAAGATAGGATCACAGGCACTGATAAAGTTAGACCAATAGAGCGAAGCGGCATTTCGAGTAGTCGTTTTCTTAGAATAGAAAACCGTCTGCAAGACAACAAGAAATGGTCGATTGTCTCCGCTTCGCCACAGAATGAGCATAATGGTGAGGGGACCAGACCAGACCTGTGGAGGTAGAAGTTCAATGCAGGTATACGGCAGCGCAGCTTCGTGATGGACACTTCAATTTTCCGTGTTCGGCAAAAACCTCTGTTCCAAGGGTGCAGGAGATGTCCGTAATCCTCAGAGTTAGTAATTGCGGAGCTTGATACGGACTGTATAATGATACTCCTGCGAAATCTAGCTGCAGTAACGTAAGCAGTCAAAGGGCAGCAAGGAAGAATCGGGCCACTTATCGATGCCTTGGCTAGAGAGTCTGCAATTTCATTAATGATTAGTCCTTTATGGCCGGGCACCCAAATCAAACGCACGCTTCTCAAGTAACCAGGTACCAATGATTGAAATGTCCTCATCACGCGAGAATCACTAGAAGCAGTAAGGGATGAGCACAATGATAAAGAATCAGTGACTATCACGGCTGACGTAATTGATGGTCCTAATTTGCGTAATGCCAGCACCACGGCCATGAATTCAGCTAAAAAAATCGGTATGAAATCTGGCAGCCGAAGAGAAAATGTCCAATCGAGAATCGGGGAAAATATTCCTACACCTGACTTTTCTTCACATTGTGAAGCATCTGTAGCAATTACAACGTTTGTTTGAAGGTATTTCAGGTGATCTTGTAATATACCGTCGAGAATACGGTGTGGAAGTAATTTTGCATTATTAGGAAAGATGTCATCAAATTGAATATCCGTGGCAACAGCTCTGTCGGTAATAGGAAGTACATCGCATATGCGCACGCCCAAAGAGTCAAGTAATTGTTGCACGAATATAATTTGAGACGTCTTCTGGCTCGCGTGGCTCATGGAATGTCGTCTTCTTTTCGTGGTAGCGCGCTCTACTATGATAGCGTGTGCAGGCCATGCACTTTCTGGAAAACACAATTATCGATTGCTCAGTAGTTCATTCGTGCGGAAGAGCACTGAAAAGCTGCTTACATACTTGTTTTTCTTTATTCCCGAATTCGACGTACTGAAACAAGGTTTACAAAGATGAAACGTGTGGACCACACTTTGGCCAACACAGTACTAAAATCTTTTTAACAACGCTAAATCATCAAATAAGGAGATCCATTGTAGTGAATCAGGCAGCGCTTTGAAAGCATCTCTCACGCACACAACACTATCAATGAAGTTTTCCCGAGCCGGTCGAACAAGAATGTCTCCGTTTGGCGTATGAAACATTCGGGTTTGAGCCGTACATATTGAAAGCAGAAGTGTCGAGCACAGCTAACACCCACTAACGACTGGCTCGGTGGCAAGGATCTCCCTAATTGGATGACATAGTAGTACCAGTGCTCTTATAATAGGAGTTCTGACAAAAAAAGCTTGGATATTGCATTTTGTGCTGCAATAGAGGATGGATGGATGAATGGAAGGTAGGAGCGACCTCTTGGAAACGGGGTGATGGCAG
The DNA here is from genome assembly GCF_023375885.2 of Dermacentor andersoni. Classification (NCBI taxonomy): domain Eukaryota; kingdom Metazoa; phylum Arthropoda; class Arachnida; order Ixodida; family Ixodidae; genus Dermacentor; species Dermacentor andersoni. The sequence goes on along the minus strand of NC_092819.1, from coordinate 40,392,589 downwards.
TTGCAACCATGCCCAGCTTTTTATTTTTGTCTACCTGTATATATATATATATATAACCTTATGTCACCTCTCTGCTTGTGAGCCACCAATCTTCCAACCGCTTCTTGCTAATTTCCACCCCATATTTATTTACATGACTATTGTTATCTTTGTTATCTTTAAACCCTAGGGCATCAGGAAACGTCACTGTGCCCGCATCGACAACGGGAGGATGGATGGATGGATGGATGGATGGATGAATGGATGTTATGAGCGTCCCCTTTTGAACGGGACGGAGGGTTGCACCACCAAGCTCTTGCTATTATACTGCCTAATATCCTACCTAGATTAAACAATAAAAAAGAAAAAAGAAACCCTATGAACTCCCACAATCAAATTTTCTGATTCCCTATTGCGAACTTTGCTTTTGTATGTCTCGGGTTTTTGTCGTTTGCCTACTTTTATTCCATCAATCCTCCAATCGCCTCTTACTAATCCCTATTGCGGATATGTTCACTTTTCCACTGCTCTCGCTGAACCCAAGGGCTTCAAGGAGGCCAGTGGTGCCTAAATCGACCGCTGGGTAGAGGTCTTCACATTCTAATAAAACATGCTCCATAGTTTCCCTAGCTTTACCACAATAAGCACATGCTTCTTCTTCCTTTTTAAATCTCGCTTTATAAGTGCGTGTTTTAAGGCATACCGATCTCGCTTCGAAAAGGAATGAGCTTCCCTTTGAGTTATCATAAATTGTTTCTTTCCTGATTTCGTTTTTTCCTCTTAAATAGTTAATCATGGCAGGTTCCTTTTCCATTGCCGCTACCCATGAGATTATTTCGGCCTCTCTACTTTCCGCTTGACGTTCTTTGTTGCTGTGTTGCCCACCCTACAGGCGGCATACATGCTGGTAAGCTTCCTAGTCCTTTTCCTCCACTGTGAATCAATCATTTCCCTTACAGATACCTCAACACTCTCCCAGCTCATTCACTTTTTTCCATATTCCTCAGTCGTTCTTCATAATCAATTTTACTGCCAGCTTCCCTCACTTCAAAACTAGTCCAGACCATATCACCCTTCACAGCTTCATTTGTAGTCTTCCCGTGAGCGCCCAATGCGAGGCGTCCCACTGACCCATGGTTCGCATCGAGTACTGTTTGTACCCCTGATTTTAAGCAAACAACCGCATTTCGAAAAGTAAGTCCTGGAACCGTTACAGCTTTCCACATACGCCGGAGTACCTCGTACCTATTGTATCCCCATAGGGCTCTGTGCTTCATTATGGCTACATTTCTCTTCCCCTTTACTGTTATTGTTTTTTCCTGTGTTTCCATTTAACTATTGCTTTCGTTTATCCATATACCAAGGTATTTATGTTCGGTTACAAGAGGTCTTTCCTGGCCCCGTATTGCCACTGCCGTTCACTGTTTTCATTGAATAGCATAACACTTGATTTTCTAACTTTAAATTTCAAACCTAGATGGTTGCCTTCCTGTGCCCAGATATTAGCCAGACCAGAGTCCTTCCATTTTTTTTCTGGTCACGAAACTGCCGCCTCAGTTTCATATACAGCCAGCGCACACCGCTAGAGGCGCGGCCATGCATGAGAGGGCATGCGAACGCCGCTACCGCTGTGGTTGTTTGTGGGGCAGCCTCGGTATTCTAGCTTTCTCAACTTCCTCAACCGTCGCTTTAGTTTCACGTAACTATTTTTAACATTGAGTATGCTTAAATTACTGCCTTAGCGCGACTTCTGCCATGATATGAGCGCCCGGGACGAAAAAAAAAAAAAGAAAAGCCGCTCATAACATGGAGCTTGCGGCGGTATCAGACAAAAAAAAAAAAAAGTCTGGGATTTTAAGAGCCAGAACCGCGATACGATTTTGAGGCACGCCGTAGTGGGGGACTCAGGATTAATTTTGACCACCTGGCGTCCTTTAAAATGCACCTAAATTTATATAAACGGGTGTCTTGCATTTCGCCCCCGTCGAAATGCGTCCGCTGTCTCGGTCCAGATTTCTTCATCATCGCCGTTCGCCTCAACACTTCGGTGGGCTCCGCTTTTTAATATTTGCCTGAAATTAAACACCGCGCATTCGTAACAAAGCGCCAGTGGTCCCACTTATCACCAGATGCAAACATGTGGGCTGTTGCACCCCCGCTTACCCTTAAGTAAGCGCCAACTCTCCGCTGCGCATAGCGCCAGATTGTTCGCCGAGCACAGCCATTCACTTTCTGTTGAACTGTGGCAGAGAAGGACTCTGTCTGTGGGCTGTGTGTTATAAGGAGATCAAAAGAATGAAATTGTTATTGCAAAGGGCTGCTACCGTAGGATGCTTAATGACAAAGAAAAGGAAGTTGAGCTGTTCCGTGCGCTTAAGATTTCTCTGCAAAGCGATGCCATTTCTGAATGAGATTTAGGTAGGATTAATGCAAGACAAACTTCGCTACTAAATGTATTCGGTGCGGCTTTTAGCAACGGATTAAGGCGAACGTGAAGTGTTAGGACCTGCACAGTTGAAACTAGCTGTATTGTAATTAGGCAATTGCCTTAGCAAACAGTCGTTTAGAAGCGTCAGTAAGCCCAGCACTTGACGCTGCTCGCGGTTTCGACGCAGAAACGACGAGACTAGGTACTTTGGTTCTTAATGCGCAACTATTTACAATATGTTAAAATGCTGCAATCACCGGTCCTGATATTCTTATCAGGGTCGAAAAATGAAAACAAAAACTTTATAATTCGGTTAAGAAAATAAATAAAACGTGTTGGTGCAGAAACAACATACAAGCATGATCATTTATTTATCGTGTAAAATAAGCGGAGTGAAATACAGACAGCACAGAGGCGTCCGGTCACGAATGGTTCACCATTCACAATGCAAGAAGCTCGTTAAAAGCATGACACTGATATAATAAGCATAAAGAAATAACATCAAACGTGAGAGAGATGCACTGGGGGGCAGGAAACAAACACCAGCAAACGAATGTCAATAAATACAGAATGCATAATCGATTGTTTCTATAAACAAGAAAGTGTAAAGCATAAGCATTTCATAACACATGGCAAAACAACTCTCAAACGAACACAAACAACCACATCACAAATACAGCAAATTTTTTAAAAACTGCTTGTTAGTGATACCACCATTCTACTTCTTTAGCTGTTACTTGCAACACGTGTTCGGGATCGTTGTCCCACCCCGCCACTTCAACTAAGCAGCCCAGCACTCGAAAAATAGCGCAGCGCATGCACAGAACACACCCGATAGAGACGGTACTTCTTCGCCGAGCCCAGACCGGCCAGCTTCTGTCACCAACAAGGCTACACCTCATCAACCCGCACTCATACCCGAGCCCTAAGTGCCCGGCATGCCCGACCAGAGGTACAGCCGAAGATCTTCTGTGGAGCTGCTCTGCCTTTGACACGGTCCGAGAAAGGACACTACGCTCCCTGGGCGGGAACCGACCTGGCACCCTGCAGGAGTGGCTCGACCCGCCATCGCACATCGGGCTGAAGGACTCAGTCCAGCTTTGGAGTGCTTTTTTGAACTTTTTCAGGGACAAGGAAGGGCCTGGCCGCCTCTTTGCAGAGCCAACCTCGGGACCACTCCACCTCGAGGAAGAAGAGAGCAGCGGTCACCCTCCCCCATAGAGCACCCCTTTTCTGCCGCAAGGCTTGGCCTATTAAACGCAGAAATAAAGACGTATTAAAGAAAAAGAAAAAAAAAGAACACACCCGATCACTCAGCTCGCCTCCCACTGCGCACGCGTTTCGGCACGCGAACGATGCCCTCTGTGGCACAGTGGTGCCGCGTCGCGGCACCTTTGGGCAGCATATGAACCTCTTCCATAGCGTGACGGCGGAGTTTCGTGACCAGCAGAACATGGAAGGACTCTGGCCAGACGTTGCAAATGACTTTGCGTGTTAGCTAGCAACACAATGTCGTCGGCATAAAATAAACCTGGGAGCTGCTTCTCTACTACGGTACCCCCCTGCTTGTATGAGAGAGAGAAGTGGTTCTTGTGGGTAAGGAGAAAAGGCTGGCGCTATTTTCTGCAACCCATGCGGGAGCACGGCTCAGCGCCAGCAGGGTGGAGGGGATGAGGTTAAAAGAGAGAGAGGGCAGGAGGGAGAAAGGTAGAGGGTCGTAGAGATGGAAGCGAAGTAATGGCCGATCAGGAAGCCCGAGGCGGTGGGATGGCCGTTAGGCCATCCGTCTTTGTAGAAATGTCCTATAGTCTCGCCGGGAGCCCCGACGAGTCGAGGTACTCGACGACACTTACGAAGGCTGGCAGCTGATTACGACAGGGGAAGAGGATATCTTCCTGTCGTGAACATGGGAGCCCCAGGCGGTGGAACTCTTGCAGAAGTCGACCGTGGTGCTGCAGGTGAGCAGGGCAGGCCAGCAGGAGGTGCTCCAGAGTTTCTGGTACACCACAGGAGGCACAGGCTGGTGAGGTGGCTTTCCCAAGACGGTGCCGGCGGGCTGCCGTCCAGTAGCAGCCAACTCGCAGTCGGAGCAGCAACGAGGCATCCCTTCGTAGGAGGCCGGGCTGTGGAATAGGCCGTGGAGGCCGGCCCAGGGATACCCGTTTGTCCGGGTGGCAGGCGATGATGTGCCGGCGCAGCCTGTGTCTCGAGAAGTCTGCGGCCGTTACAGCAGGGCTGAGGGGGGCCCTTGAGTGGTGGGCGCTTTTTGCCAGAGTGTCCGCCTCTTCATTGCCCGGGATCCCCACGTGTGCCGGTAGCCAGTGCAGAGATACTGAGCATCCTGCGTCCTGAAGGGCCGTCAGCCTTGAAGAGAGCAGCGCTACCCCAAGGTGAGTATGAGAGATTAAACCCGATATTACTTCCTTCTAGCGCCCTCTCCATCCTCACCATGTACATCATAAACAGCAGTGAGGATAAAGGGCACCCCTGCCTCAGTCACTTGTTGGTATCAACTTTCTCCTAGCTCCTCATCCCTTCCCATCCAACGCAAACGATATTTTCTAGGGAATTCTCTCTCAACAGCTGTAGAAAATCGTCACCTAAGTCTTCCCCTTCCAAAATATCCCACAAAATGCTGCGGTCTACATTGTCATATGCTCGTGTAATGTCTAAAAAGGCCACACATAACGGTCTGCTTTCAACTCTTGATATTTCAGTACACTCAGTAAGAACAAATAAGTTATCGTCCAAACGCCTATCTATTCTGAAGCCATTCTGAAGTTTTCCCAAAAATGCCATTATTCTCTGCCATTGTTTGCAGCTTTAATTCTGAATCATTCTGAAACCTTTTTTCATGACTATCACTTTTCGAAGTGAACGCAACACTTTAAATGAAAAGTTAACTGTGGAGAGAGAGATTCACACGCGGGCAATGTTACAAAATAATGTTGTACAATGCTCCTACACCAGCACAAATGAGGAAAATTGTAAAGTTTAGAAGGAAAATATAAATTACGTTGCGAAAACCAAGACAATTATAGCAGTCACTAAAGTAAAAGATAAAGAAAGGCGAGAATGCGGCGGCAGCCAGAGTGTCAGTTATCGCCGCCAAGTGAATCTCGGTATATCGCCGTTAGTATCTCAGTAAGTTCGTTGATTGCTTTCGGCGTGTCTTCTTTTCACCGCGCTTCGCAGGCTCCTTGCGCAGTAGCTTCAGAGTTTCCCGAAAAATCCGCTTTAAGTCTTCGCCGGGTGTGCTGCGCATGTGATCAGGCATGCCGGAAGCACCAGTTGCGGGCTCGTCGGGAAGGTGCTCGTCGGGAAGGTGCTCGCCCGCTATCACAAATGGGCGCAGATGTCACAGCGGCGAAGGTGAGACCATTGCCCAAGTGCCACCTGGACCCGATGAGAACGGTGCTCATCTGCGCTAAAGTGTCGCCCACAGGGCTGGAGATGAGAGCAATGGCCATGGCAGTGCAATGGCCAGTGACGGGGTACAGCTGGACGGTCAACACGCCGAAGTTCGAGAAGGTGATGTAACCGGTCGTTTTCATGACGATAATCAGCAGTTCGACGAGGAGCGTGTCTTCTTCCAAGGGCATGGCAGTAAGAGCGGCCAAGGAGGCGCTGAAGCCGAGCCCGCTGACGACGACGGTACGTTTGGGGCCCTATAACGATGAACCAGGCGCGTAAACAAGACGCACGCAGACAGGGACGTGACAGCGGCGATAACCTTCACCAGGACTCTCACGGGAATGCCGTCATTGGTGACATAGCTGTCCTGGGCGTAGCTCAGCGCCGTCCACATGTAGAAAACCAGAATGGAACGGCTTCTCAGGCGCGCGTTGCAGGGGTCGCTCTGTTTGAGGGTCTCGGCTGCATCCCGCATGTGCGTCCGTGTCTGCAACGCGAACAGTTCGCGGCAGCGGCTTATGGGCACTCCGTTCAGCTTCGCCAGGCGCTGCGATATCCGTTCGGCCTCCCCAACACGGCCGGTCGCCACGAGCCAGCTGGGAGACTCCTCCACGGTGAAGTACAAACCGACTAGCAAGAACGTCGGCACCATGAGGACTAGCTGAACCGTGGCCCAGCCGGCTTTGAGCTGCTCCGCGGTCGACACTGTGCTGTCGCCGATAACCATGGTGATCAGGATAAATACGATACAGTAGATGGGTATCTTGCGCGGCGGGCACACCTCCCATAGGCTGGCAAAGAGTGGCACCATCGTGCAGCTCGTCGCCGCCGACACGACGGCGCGCACGGCGACGAAAAACTGGAAGTCGTTCGGGAGGCTGCTGGCGACACCCGCGATGAGCACCACCGGAATGGTGATGAAAACGACCACCTTGCGACCGGCGCGGTCCGCCAGCCTGGACACGATTGGCGTGGGGAAGATGGAAGCTGCGGCGTAGACGAGCCTGGCAAGCGAGATGAGCCACGCTCTGTCGCACACGAGCACCCACTCGCTGACCGCGTTGTTCCCGTACTCGCTCAGATCAAACTCCCACGAGGCGCAGGGAACGACGCGGCTGTTCGCGCTGCTGTAAGGCGGTTCGCGCACGGTGCACCGACTGTACACGCCCTGTTTGTCGACGGGAATGGCCAGCTCTTTCCACTGCTCCACGCTGAGGTTGGCAAATGCCTCGGGGCGGCGGCACCAGTGGTCCATGACGCCAGCAGTCATCCTGAAACTCTCGTAGTGTAGTACGTAAGCCGCTGCCGCGATCACGACGTTGAGCAGGGTCACAAGCTGGAGGGACCGTCGCCGAACGGAGGTTCGTCGGCGCAGCTCGGTTCTGGCTTTCTGAAGCTCTGTGTGCTTCTCTCAGTTGCCAAGCTGCTGTGCCAGTTGTCGACGTTCGGTTGAGACGTCTTCTGGCTCGCGTGGTTCATGGAATGTCGCCTTTTTTTCGTGGTAGCGCGCGCTACTATGATAGCGTGTGCAGGCCATGCACTCTCTGGAAAACACAATTATCGATTGCTCAGTAATTCATTCGTGCGGAAGAGCACTGAAAAGCTGCTTACATGCGTATGAGACACTCGGGTTAGAGCCGTACATATCGAAGACAGAAGTATCGACCACCGCTAATACCCACTAACAGCTGGCTCGGTGGCAAGGATGTCCCTAATTGGACAACATATTATTACTAGTACCCTAAATGTAGGAGTTCTGACAAAAAAAAAAAAAGCTTGGATCCTGCATTTTTTGTTGCAATAGAGGATGGATGGATGAATGGAAGGTAGGAGCGTCCTCCTGAAAACGGGGTGCTGGCAGATGCCACCATGCTGAGCTTTTTATTTTTGTTTAACGGTGTTGTAAGTTCTTCAAATTCGCCATTTTCTTTAAGTACGTCTTTCTACACTTTTAACCTTATGAGACCTGTCTGCTTTTGAGCCACCAATCTTCCAGTCGCATTTTGCTAATTGCCACCGCATATTTATTTACATGACTATTGCTATCTCTAAACCCTAGGGCCTCAGGAAGCGTGACTGTGCCTGCAACCACATCGGGAGGATGGATGGATGGATGGGTGGATGGATGGATGGATGTTACGAGCGTCCCCTTTTGAACGGGGCGGTGGGTTGCGCCACCAAGCTCTTGCTTTTATACTGCCTTGTGTCCTACCTAGGTTAAACAATAAAAAATAAAAAAATGCTACGAACTCCCACAACCAAACTGTGTGATCCCTTATTGCGAACTGTGCTTTTGTATGTCTCCGTTTTTTGTCGTTTCCCTACTTTTATTCCATCAATCCTCCAATCGCCCTATAATAATCCCCATTACGGACATGTTCGCTTTTCCACGACACTCGCTGAATCCAAGGATTTCAAGGAGGCCAGTGGTGCAAAATCGACCGTGGCGTAGACGTCTTCACATTCTAATAAAACATGCTCCATAGTTTCCCTAGCTTTGCCACAATAAGCACACGCTTCATAGGTGCGTGTTCCAAGGCATCCCGATCTCGCTTCGAAAAGTAATGAGCTTCCCTTTGAGTTATCATAAATTGTTTCTTTCCTGATTTCGTTTTTTCCTCTTAAGTAGTTAATCATGGCCGGTTCCTTTTCCATTGCCGCTACCCATGAGATTATTTCGGCCTCTCTGACTTTCCGCTTGACGTTCCTTGTTGCTATGTTGCCCACCCTACAGGCGGCATAAATGCTGGTAAGCTTCCTAGTCCTTTTCCTCCAATGTGAATCAATCTTTTCCCTTACAGATACCTCAACACTCTCCCAGCTCATTTACTTTTTTCCATATTCCTCAGTCGTTCTTCATCATCAATTTTACTGCCAGCTTCCCTCACTTCAAAACTAGTCCAGACCATATCACCCTTCACAGCTTCACTTGCAGTCTTCACGTGAGCGCCCATTGAGAAGCGACCCACTGACCTTTGGTTCACATGGAGTTCGGATTGTACCCCTGATTTAAAACAAGCAACCGCATTTCCAAAAAGTAAGTCCTGGAACCATTACACCTTTCCATATACCCCGGAGCACTTCGTACCTATTGTATCCCCATAGCGCTCTGTGCTTCATTATGGCTGCCATATCTCTTCCCCTCACTGTTATTGTTTTTTCCTGTTTCCATATATATATTCCCTTCGTTTATCCATATACCAAGGTATTTATATTCTGTTACCCGAGGTATTTCCTGGCCCAGTATCGCCACTGTCTGTTCACTGTTGTCATTGAATATGATAAAACCTGATTTTTAACAGTAAATTTCAAAACCTAAATTGTTGCCTTCCTGCCCACAGAAATTAGCCAGACGTTGCAAATCACTTTGCTTGTTAGCTAGCAACACAATATCGTCCGCATAAAATAAACATGGAAGCTGCTGCTCTACTACTGTACCTGCTTGTGTGTATGAGAGATTAAAACGATATTCCTAGGAAATCCAATAGTTAGTAACATCAGAATAATCCTACACGCTCGTGAAATTGTGCAAGATGGTCATAACTGCTTAAATTTACGACGGCTTAATAACAAGCTCAACATGCAGGAAATCACTACTTCATCGAACGTAGGCCATATAATACAGCATGAACTGTTTAGATGGCCAATGCGTGGAAGTGGACCTACTTGTGAATGCAGAAACGACAATTAACTGATAATTCCGTTGTTGTAGAAAGACCTAGCGTGCAAGACGGTTAAAAGTAGCTAGGAAATGCGAGTAAAACAGTGGTTTACATCGAATAAAGGCAAGGTATTCCGGGGCGCGTTAGTGTACCAGATGATTTGTGTTTCATTTCTTTCCGCGTCTATTATTCGGGAGGTAAGACAGGCTCTCCCACAAGACCTTGTCTTCCTTCCAGGTCAACCGCTGTCGTCTCGCCTCATCTAAACCTACAACACTTTACCCTGCTTTAGTACAATCTTAGTGTTACGTAGAGCCCTTTAGTTAACCTTTATTTTCTCTCTTATCAGGATCAGGACCTTCAGGATCGGCCCACATTCCTTTACAGTACTATCTTTTGAATCGGTCCACATTTTTCGTTGAGCAAAACCACGCTAACGGTTTTCGTTTTAGGCGCACACGGTTTGAACGGGATCATCTACGTTTTACTTTTTCTGCCAATTACCCATCTATTGCTGCTCCGTGCAGACCTCTAAGCTAAGTTTGTGCGTCTTTCCCATCCGAAGCTTTATTTCGACGCCTTTTTCGTTGTCCTACGTAAACTAGAAGGCCTCAAACGGCATAGTTTACAAAATTAAAATGATTTGCTACTCTGATCCCACGATCCATAAATGAATGTTGTCAAAGAAGACAGTGTCTTCAAAAGGCTTAATGTTAAAACCGTGTCACATCAGAATGACAACGGCGGCGAAATTTGGAGTGCAATCCCATAATTCACGAATCACACACAGGAGTGTGTAGGCGGACACGCGACCTCTGTCCGTACGCATAACCCTTCCCTCCAGCCTGAAACTTCTTTCATAACTATCATTTTTCGAAGTGAACGCAACGCTCCAACTGAAAAGTTAACTGTGGAGAGAGAGATTCACATGCGGGCAATGCTACAAAATAATGTTGTACAATGCTCCTACACCAGCGCAACTGAGGAAAATTGTAAACTTTAGAAGGAAAAAATAAATCACGTTGCGAAAGACCAAGACAATTCTAGCAGTCACGAAAATAAAAAAATAAAGAAAGGCGAGAATGCGGTGGCATCCAGAGCGTCAGTTATCGTCGCCTAGTGAATTTCGGTATATCGCCGTTAGTATCTCAGTAAGTTCGTTGATTGCTTTCGGCGTATCTTTTCACCTTGCTTCGCGCGCTTCTTGCCCAGCGGCTTCAGAGTTTCTCGAAATATCCGCTTTAAATCTTCGCCGGGTGAGCTGCGCTTGTGAACAGGCATGCCGAAAGCTCCAGTTCCGGGCTCATCGGGAAGGTGTTCGCCCGCTATCACAAACAGCGCAGATGTCACAGCGGCGAAGGCGAGGCCATTGCCCAAGTGCCACCTGGGTCCGATGAGAACGGTGCTCATCTGCGCTAAAGTGTCGCCCACACGGTTGGAGATGAGAGCGATGGCCGTGGCAGTGCAATGGGCAGTGACGGGGTACAGCTGCATGGTCAACACGCCGAAGTTCGAGAAGGTGATGTAACCGGTCGTTTTCATGACGATAACCAGCAGGTCGAGGAGGAGCGTGTCTTCTTCCAAGGGCGTGGCGGTAAGGGTGGCCAAGGAGGCGCTTAAGCCGAGCCCGCTGACGACGACGGTACGCTTGGGGCCGTAATGATGAACCCAGCGTGTAAACAAGACGCACGCAGACAGGGACGTGACAGCGACGATAACCTTCACCAGGACTCTCACGGGAATGCCGTCGTTGGTGACATAGCTGTCCTGGGCGTAGCTCAGCGCCGTCCACATGTAGAAAACCAGAATGGAATGGCTTCTCAGGCGCGCGTTGCAGGGGTCACTCTGTTTGAGGTTCTCGGCTGCATCCCGCATGTGCGTCCGTGTCTGCAATGCGAACAGTTCGCGGCAGCGGCTTGTGGGCACGCCGTTCAGCTTCGCAAGCCGCTGCGATATCCGTTCGGCCTCCCCTACACGGCCGGTCGCCACGAGCCAGCTGGGAGACTCCTCCACGGTGAAGTACAAACCGACTAGCAGGAACGTCGGCACCATGAGGACTAGCTGAACCGTGGCCCAGCCGGCCTTGAGCTGCTCCGCGGTCGACACTGTGCTGTCGCCGATAACCATGGTGACCAGGATAAATACGATACAGTAGATGGGTGTCTTGCGCGGCGGGCACACCTCCCACATGGTAGCAAAGAGTGGCACCATTGTGCAGCTCGTCGCCGCCGACACGACGGCGCGCACGGCGACGAAAAACTGGAAGTCGTTCGGGAGGCTGCTGGCGACACCCGCGATGAGCACCACCGGAATGGTGACGAAAACGACCACCTTGCGCCCGACGCGGTCGGCCAGCCTGGACACCACCAGCGTGGGGAAGATGCAAGCTGCGGCGTAGACGAGCCTGGCAAGCGAGATGAGCCACGCTCTGTCGCACACTAGCACCCACTCGCTGACCGCGTTGTTCCCGTACTCGCTCAGATCAAACTCCCACGACGTGCAGGGAACGACGCGGCTGTTCACGCTGCTGTAAGGCGGTTCGCGCACGGTGCATCGACTGTACACGCCCTGTTTGTCGACGGGAATGGCCAGCTCTTTCCACTGCTCCACGCTGAGGTTGGCAAATGCCTCGGGGCGGCGGCACCAGTGGTCCATGACTCCAGCAGTCATCCTGAAGCTCTCGTAGTGTAGTACGTAAGCCGCTGCCGCGATCACGACGTTGAGCAAGGTCAAAAGCTGGAAGGGACCGTCGCCGAACGGAGGTTCGTCGGCGCAGCTCGGTTCTGGCTTTCTGAAGCTCTGTGTGCTTCTCTCAGTTGCCAAGCTGCTGTGGCAGTTGTCGACGTTCGGTTGAGACATCTTCTGGCTCGCGTGGCTCATGGAATGTCGTCTTCTTTTCGTGGTAGCGCGCGCTACTATGATAGCGTGTGCAGGCGATGCACTTTCTGGAAAACACAATTATCGATTGCTCAGTAGTTCATTCGTGCGGAAGAGCACTGAAAAGCTGCTTACATGCGTATGAAACACTCGGGTTTGAGCCGTACACATCGAAGACAGAAGTATCGACCACCGCTAATACCCACTAATGCCTGGCTCGGTGACAAGGATGTCCCTAATTGGATAACATATTATTACCAGTAACCTAATAGTAGGAGTGCTGACAAAAGAAAAGCTTGGATCCTGGATTTTTTGTTGCAATAGAGGATGGATGGATGAATGGAAGGTAGGAGCGTCCTCTTGGAAACGGGGGTGATGGCAGATGCCACTATGCTGAGCTTTTTATTTTTGTTTAACGGTGTTGGAAGTTCTTAAAATTCGCCATTTTCTTTAAGTACGTCTTTCTACACTTTTAACCTTATGACACCTGTCTGCTTTTGAGCCACCAATCTTCCAATCGCATTTTACTAATTTCCACCGCATATTTATTTACATTACTATTGTTATCTCTAAACCCTAGCTAGGGCCTCAGGAAGCGTGACTGTGCCCGCAACGACATCGGGAGGATGGATGGATCGATGGGTGGATGGGTGGATGTTATGAGCGTACTCTTTTGAACGGGGCGGTGGGTTGCGCCACCAAGCTCTTGCTTTTATACTGCCTAATTAATGTCCTACTTGGTGAAACAATAAAAAAGAAAAAAGAAACACTATGAACTCCCACAACCAAATTTTCCGATCCCCTATTGCGAACTTTGCGAACTTTGCAATAGAGCTTGGATGGATGAATGGAAGGTAGGAGCGTCCTCTTGGAAACGGGGTGATGGCAGTTGCCACCATGCTCAGCCTTTTATTTTTGTTTAACGGTGTTGTAAGTTCTTAAATTTCGCCATTTTCTTTAAATACGTCTTCCTACACTTTTAACCTTAAGTCACCTCTCTGCTTTTGAGCCACCAATCTTCCTATCGCTTTTTGCTAATTTCCACCGCATATTTATTTGCATGACTATTGCTATCTCTAAACCATAGGGCCTCTGGAAGCATGACTGTGCCCGCTACGACATCGGGAGGATGGATGGATGGATGGATGGATGGATGTTACGAGCATCCCCCTTTGTACGGGGCGGTGGGTTGCGCCACCAAGCTCTTGCTATTATACTGCCTTGTGTCCTACCTAGGTTAAACAATAAAAAATAAAAAAAAACACTACGAACTCCCACAAACAAATTTTGTGATCCCTTATTGCGAACTGTGCTTTTGTATGTCTCCGTTTTTTGTCGTTTCCCTACTTTTATTCCACCAATCCTCCAATCGCCCTATACTAATCCCCATTGCGGACATGTTCACTTTTCCACGACTCTCGCTGAATCCAAGGATTTCAAGGAGGCCAGTGGTGCCTAAATCGACCGCGGTGTAGACGTCTTCACATTCTAATAAAACATGCTCCATAGTTTCCCTAGCTTTACCACAATAAGCACACGCTTCATAGGTGCGTGTTCCAAGGCATCCCGATCTCGCTTCGAAAAGTAATGAGCTTCCCTTTGAGTTATCATAAATTGTTTCTTTCCTGATTTCGTTTTTTCCTCTTAAGTAGTTAATTATGGCCGGTTCCTTTTCCATTGCCGCTACCCATGAGATTATTTCGGCCTCTCTGACTTTCCGCTTGACGTTCTTTGTTGCTGTGTTGCCCACCCTACAGGCGGCATAAATGCTGGTAAGCTTCCTAGTCCTTTTCCTCCAATGTGAATCAATCTTTTCCCTTACAGATACCTCAACACTCTCCCAGCTCATTTACTTTTTTCCATATTCCTCAGTCGTTCTTCATCATCAATTTTACTGCCAGCTTCCCTCACTTCAAAACTAGTCCAGACCATATCACCCTTCACAGCTTCACTTGTAGTCTTCCCGTGAGCGCCCATTGCGAAGCGACCCACTGACCTTTGGTTCACATGGAGTCCGGATTATACCCCTGATTTAAAACAAGCAACCACATTTCCAAAAAGTAAGTCCTGGAACCATTACACCTTTCCATATACCCCGGAACACTTCGTACCTATTGTATCCCCATAGTCCTTCGTGCTTCATTATGGCTGCCATTTCTCGTCCCCTTCACTGTTATCGTTTTATTTCTGTTTCCATATATATATTCCCTTCGTTTATCCATATACCAAGGTATTTATATTCTGTTACCCGAGGTATTTCCTGGCCCAGTATCGCCACTGTCTGTTCACTGTTGTCATTGAATATGATAACACCTGATTTTTAACAGTAAATTTCAAAACCTAAATTGTTGCCTTCCTGCCCACAGATATTAGCCAGACGTTGCAAATCACTTTGCTTGTTAGCTAGCAACACAATATCGTCCGCATAAAATAAACATGGAAGCTGCTGCTCTACTACTGTACCTGCTTGTGTGTATGAGAGATTAAAACGATATTCCTCGGAAATCCAATAGTTAGTAACATCAGAATAATCCTACACGCTCGTGAAATTGTGCAATATGGTCATAACTGCTTAAATTTACGACTGCTTAATAACAAGCTCAACATGCAGGAAATCACTACTTCATCGAACGTAGGCCATATAATACAGCATGAACTGTTTAGATGGCCAATGCGTGGAAGTGGACCTACTTGTGAATGCAGAAACGACAATTAACTGATAATTCCGTTGTTGTTGAAAGACCTATAGCGTGCAAGACGGTTAAAAGTAGCTAGGAAATGCGAGTAAAACAGCGGTTTACATCGCATAAAGGCAAGGTCTACCGGGGCGCGTTAGTGTACCAGGCGATTTGTGTTTCATTTCTTTCCGCGTCTATTATTCGGGAGGTAAGAAAGGCACTCCCACAAGACCTTGTCTTCCTTCCAGGTCAACCGCTGTCGTGTCGCCTCATCTAAACCTACAACACTTTACCCTGCTTTAGTACAATCTTAGTGTTACGTAGAGCCCTTTAGTTAACCTTTATTTTCTCTCTTATCAGGATCAGGACCTTCAGGATCGGCGCACATTCCTTTACAGTACTATCTTTTGAATCGGTTCATATTTTTCGTTGAGCAAAACCACGCTAACGGTTTTCGTTTTAGGCACACACAGTTTGAACGGGATCATCTACGTTTTACTTTTTCTGCCAATTACCGATCTATTGCTGCTCCGTACAGACCTCTAAGTTTGTGCGTCTTTCCCATCCGAAGCTTTATTTCGACGCCTTTTTCGTTGTCCTACGTAAACTAGAAGGCCTCAAACGGCATAGTTTACAAAATTAAAATGATTTGCTACGCTGATCCCACGAGCCATAAATGAATGTTGTCAAAGAAGACAGTGTCTTCAAAAGGCTTAATGTTAAAACCGTGTCACATCAGAATGACAACGGCGGCGAAATTAGGAGTGCAATCCCATAATTCACGAATCACACACAGGAGTGTGTAGGCGGACACGCGACCTCTGTCCGTACGCATAACCCTTCCCTCCAGCCTGAAACTTCTTTCATAACTATCATTTTTCGAAGTGAACGCAACGCTCCAACTGAAAAGTTAACTGTGGAGAGAGAGATTCACATGCGGGCAATGCTACAAAATAATGTTGTACAATGCTCCTACACCAGCGCAACTGAGGAAAATTGTAAACTTTAGAAGGAAAAAATTAATCACGTTGCGAAAGACCAAGACACTTCTAGCAGTCACGAAAATAAAAAAATAAAGAAAGGCGAGAATGCGGTGGCATCCAGAGCGTCAGTTATCGTCGCCTATAGTGAATTTCGGTATATCGCCGTTAGTATCTCAGTAAGTTCGTTGATTGCTTTCGGCGTATCTTTTCACCTTGCTTCGCGCGCTTCTTGCCCAGCGGCTTCAGAGTTTCTCGAAATATCCGCTTTAAATCTTCGCCGGGTGAGCTGCGCTTGTGAACAGGCATGCCGAAAGCTCCAGTTCCGGGCTCATCGGGAAGGTGTTCGCCCGCTATCACAAACAGCGCAGATGTCACAGCGGCGAAGGCGAGGCCATTGCCCAAGTGCCACCTGGGTCCGATGAGAACGGTGCTCATCTGCGCTAAAGTGTCGCCCACACGGTTGGAGATGAGAGCGATGGCCGTGGCAGTGCAATGGGCAGTGACGGGGTACAGCTGCATGGTCAACACGCCGAAGTTCGAGAAGGTGATGTAACCGGTCGTTTTCATGACGATAACCAGCAGGTCGAGGAGGAGCGTGTCTTCTTCCAAGGGCGTGGCGGTAAGGGTGGCCAAGGAGGCGCTTAAGCCGAGCCCGCTGACGACGACGGTACGCTTGGGGCCGTAATGATGAACCCAGCGTGTAAACAAGACGCACGCAGACAGGGACGTGACAGCGACGATAACCTTCACCAGGACTCTCACGGGAATGCCGTCGTTGGTGACATAGCTGTCCTGGGCGTAGCTCAGCGCCGTCCACATGTAGAAAACCAGAATGGAATGGCTTCTCAGGCGCGCGTTGCAGGGGTCACTCTGTTTGAGGTTCTCGGCTGCATCCCGCATGTGCGTCCGTGTCTGCAATGCGAACAGTTCGCGGCAGCGGCTTGTGGGCACGCCGTTCAGCTTCGCAAGCCGCTGCGATATCCGTTCGGCCTCCCCTACACGGCCGGTCGCCACGAGCCAGCTGGGAGACTCCTCCACGGTGAAGTACAAACCGACTAGCAGGAACGTCGGCACCATGAGGACTAGCTGAACCGTGGCCCAGCCGGCCTTGAGCTGCTCCGCGGTCGACACTGTGCTGTCGCCGATAACCATGGTGACCAGGATAAATACGATACAGTAGATGGGTGTCTTGCGCGGCGGGCACACCTCCCACATGGTAGCAAAGAGTGGCACCATTGTGCAGCTCGTCGCCGCCGACACGACGGCGCGCACGGCGACGAAAAACTGGAAGTCGTTCGGGAGGCTGCTGGCGACACCCGCGATGAGCACCACCGGAATGGTGACGAAAACGACCACCTTGCGCCCGACGCGGTCGGCCAGCCTGGACACCACCAGCGTGGGGAAGATGCAAGCTGCGGCGTAGACGAGCCTGGCAAGCGAGATGAGCCACGCTCTGTCGCACACTAGCACCCACTCGCTGACCGCGTTGTTCCCGTACTCGCTCAGATCAAACTCCCACGACGTGCAGGGAACGACGCGGCTGTTCACGCTGCTGTAAGGCGGTTCGCGCACGGTGCATCGACTGTACACGCCCTGTTTGTCGACGGGAATGGCCAGCTCTTTCCACTGCTCCACGCTGAGGTTGGCAAATGCCTCGGGGCGGCGGCACCAGTGGTCCATGACTCCAGCAGTCATCCTGAAGCTCTCGTAGTGTAGTACGTAAGCCGCTGCCGCGATCACGACGTTGAGCAAGGTCAAAAGCTGGAAGGGACCGTCGCCGAACGGAGGTTCGTCGGCGCAGCTCGGTTCTGGCTTTCTGAAGCTCTGTGTGCTTCTCTCAGTTGCCAAGCTGCTGTGGCAGTTGTCGACGTTCGGTTGAGACATCTTCTGGCTCGCGTGGCTCATGGAATGTCGTCTTCTTTTCGTGGTAGCGCGCGCTACTATGATAGCGTGTGCAGGCCATGCACTTTCTGGAAAACACAATTATCGATTGCTCAGTAGTTCATTCGTGCGGAAGAGCACTGAAAAGCTGCTTACATGCGTATGAAACACTCGGGTTTGAGCCGTACACATCGAAGACAGAAGTATCGACCACAGCTAATACCCACTTTATAACGGCTGGCTCGGTGGCAAGGATCTCGCTAATTGGATGATATATTATTACCAGTACCCTTATAATAGGAGTTCTGACAAAAAAAAAACTGAAATCCTGCATTTTTGTTGCATTAGAGGATGGATGGATAGCGGCGAATGGATGAGTGGAAGGTAGGAGCGTCCCCTTTGGAATGGGGCGGTGGGTTGCGCCATGAAGCTCTTGGTATTATACTCACTAATCTCCTACCTAGGTTTAAAAAAAAAACACTACGAATTCCTATAACCAAATTTTCTGACCCCCTATTGTGAATTTTGTGTTTGTACGTCTCCGTTTTTCGTCGTTTCCCTACTTTTCTTTCACCAATCTTCCAATCGCCTCTTACTAATCTTTATTGCGGACATGTTTACTTTCCCCCTGCTCTCGTTGAACCCAAAAGCTTCAAGGAGGCCAGTGAAGGACAACTTCACATACTAATAAACATGCTCGATAGCTTCCCTAGCTTTACCGCAGCAAGCACATGCTTCTTCCTTCATGTCGCATTATAGGTGCGTGTTCTAAGGCATCCTGATCTCGCTTCGAAAGGTAATGAGCTTGCCTTTGAGTTATCATAAATGATTTCTTTCCTGATTTCGTTTTTTCCTCTTATGTAGTTACTCATGGCAGGTTTCTTTTCCATTGCCGCCGCCCATGACATTATTTCACCCTGCAGGCTGCATACTTGCTGGTAAGCTTCCTGGTTCTTTTCCTCCACTGTGAATCAATGTTATTACTGTACAAATACCTGCCCACTCTCCCAGCCCATTTGCGTTCTTCCATATTCCTCAGTCGTTCTTCATAATCAATTTCACTGTGAGCTTCCCTCACTTCAAAACTTGTCCAGCCCATATCACCTTGCACAGCTTCATTTGCGATCTTCCTCTTAGCGGCCAATGCGAGGCGTCCCTCTGACCTCTGGTTGCCATCGAGTCCCGATTGTACCCCTAATTCGAGGGAAACATCATCATTTCCAAAAGTATGTCCTGGAACAATGACACCTTTCCGCATACCCCAGAGCACCTCGTACCTATTGTATCTCCATAGCGCTCTGTGCTTCATTATGGCGGCATTTCTCTTCTCTTTTACTGCTATTGTTTTTTTGATGTGTTTCCATATATCGTTTCCCTTCGTTTATCCATATAGGAAGGTATTTATATTCTTTTAACCGAGGCATTTCCTGGCCCTGTATTTCCACTGTCTGTTCACTGTTTTCATTGAATACCATAAGACCTGATTTTGTAACGCTAAATTTCAAACCTAAGTTCTCGCGTTCCTGTAGACATATTCGAAATGTTAAGCGCTATCTGTCGGCTTGCAGGAAAACGTCATTTGCCATGTTGTCTAGGGCATGGCAAAATGAAACCGCTCGCTCGATAGCCCATATAGCTAAACGCAGAGCTGATACTTTCACTTATTTTCTGTGGGCGAAAGAATTGCTGTTCTCTGCTATAGGCGAAGCATAGAGTTTGTAGCAACGCCGGCAACAAGCTGGGTTTTTTTTTTTGTGATGTACATAAAAAATTGCACAGCGAATAATAATTAAAAAAATCAGCACCCCAAACAGTGTGCAACGCAGGCAAGTTTTTCCAAGTAGTTCTTGAGTGTCTGTTTGTTGTTTTCTGCGACGTGTATGAAAAAGACGCTTCGCCCCCTTCACAAACACCTAAAAAGAGAAAAGGAAGTTCTTTTATTTCATCTCTCTTATCCATGTCAGTTTTGTTTAAATTAGCGCTTTAGTACGAATAATTGTTTGGGAACGCGAACGCCTGATAGCCTCTAAAGGCGCAACTATTCTTGTTAGACTTTTATGCTTAGGCACTACTGTTTTATATACAACGCACTGACATATTTTTAAGTACGTTAAGTATTTTAGCGACTGAAAAAATAATTTCACAAGCGGAATGAAAAACATATCATTAGTTGTTGCCGTACAAATATTGGTCTATGTATTTTTCAGAGAAAGATAAAATCAAGGACACTTCTGAGAAGACAGCGCAATGATAACAAGGTTTATATTTTGATTCGTACTGCAAAAAGAGAAAAACACAACAACAACAAAACAACAACATTGTGCAAGTCCCACGCATTGTGGGCATCGATGTTATGCGACGCGTTTTGCAGGTAGCTAGCTATCCAGCATTGTTTTGTGTTCTGCAAAGCTTTACCACGTGGACAAACGCATCTGTGAAAATCGACCAATTTTACATGTGTGATGCGAGCGTAGGTGTGTGTGAGGACAGCAGCAAGAGGATGACCACATTGATGACGATCGTATGAAGGCAACGGCATGATTTTCATTGCGGCCATTTGACGCGAATTTGTACAGGGTGATTATTTGTGTTCTGTATATGCATTGAAACGGCGTTAGGGGGCCAATTGCGGATTGTGACGTGATCTGTGATCAATCTTTATACAATCATATGTATGTATCTAGCGTAATGTCACGCGGTCATGTTAAAACAACGATGACATTTGCACTCAAGCAAAGAAAGGACAAAACATGATCAACCTGGGCTTATCATGAAGGCGATGCAACGTCGCACAGTTTCTACGTTGCGTTGGCTGCTACGAAGACAGTACTGAAGTCTGTGGACTGATTCCTGAGATAGTGCAGTATTACGGAGCGCCCAAAGCGCGAGCTGTCAGGAGCAAAGAAGGCGGGAAAGTTGCACGGGACGCACGTGCCAAACATCTGAAAGCGCTGGTCGGCTTTGGAATGAGAGAATTATACATGGGATCGGGGCCTAGTGAAGACTCAACACCGTAAACAAGTTGTTGTTTCCTCAAAACATCATACGGTATACCATCTTCGTTTTCTACGCGCAGGTACTGGATTCCGTACAATGCAACGGGTAGCTTCTTTCTGTGGTTAACTTTCTCTTACACGTCGACTAGTGCTGGGTAGCAAACAAGAATCTCTTCCAGTTGACCTCCCTTTCCCAGCACATCTCTCTCTCTCTCTCTCTCTCTCTCTATATATATATATATATATATATATATATAATGCGTTCGCATTCTTCGGGTTCCTCACGTACATTTATTCCGGGGGCTATCTATCTATGATTTTATGTATGGTTGTTTGTGTTAAACTGTTTTCCCTGCTACCTTGGTCACTGTGACGTCCATGGTCGAATGAGTAGCGCATCGGGCTGCCGTGCTGAGAGAACAGGGGGTAAAACCAACCGTAGAACCAAATTGGGCGGCTGAGTATGGGGCAATGCACACACATGTTGCGCACTTCAACGAACCTATTTCAAGCCAGCATTGGTCACTGTAGACTGGAACTGGATAGGTGCCGTTGTTCAATGAGCCTCTTCGATACTAACTTGGGTCACTTGGTATGTGCTTGTAGGTGTGTGCCACTCTTAAATGAACATCTTTGGCGCCAACGTGGGCAACTAGGTATGTACTACTGGGAATGTTCCACGCTACTATGAAAAAGAGACCTTAATTTTCACCGATGCTGGACGTAATGGAACCCACGTCTCAAGGGTTCCTGAAGGACACCAACCCGACGCTTTAGTATGCTACGCCGCAAATGCACTGGATATTTCACTACGGCTGAGGAATGGGCGACTTGGTACGGCATTCTAAAGCTGGTACACCGCAACATACAAAGGAAGAAACAAGCCGAGCTGGCCAGATAAAGGAACAGAGGTCTCTGTTCTTTTATCTGACCCGCTCGTCTTGTTTCTTCCTTTGTATGTTGCGCTGTACCAGTTTTAGAACACTGGGTATTTGCCACTTTTCAACGAACGTCTTTCACGCCAAGGCTTTAGCGAGCCCCACCATGAATGCACTGGGTATGTACCGTTTTTCAATGAAACTCTGGTGAACTTTTTCAACGAACGTGGGTCACTGCATATGTGCCACTGGATATGCGGCAAGCGAGCTCGGAGCAATCCTCAGCACTCGCGCACACCGGCCCACCACGCTCCTCGTCTCGGAGGCCGCTCGCCAACTTCACGGCGGCGCCCCTAGATGACGCAGCGTGTTGGAAAAGAAGTTCGCAGCGCCGCTGCTTAGGGAGGTGTTCTTAGGGAAGCGTGGAAAAAGGAGTCCCGCTGCAGCACATGCCTCATACATAACCCGTTTCGGTGGTGGCAATACGTTCTGTCGCTATGTTGATTCAACGTTAAACGCATTACTGTCGACAGTCATCGTGAGATTGGTTCTGCCCCAATTTTTCCAGGCACGTTGCAGTGCCTCCCACTGTCTTGCTCTATGCGTTATCTATTGTGCAACTGTGAACCTGATAAGAAACACAAAAATAAATTGTGATTGTATCCTAATGGTTAGAGCATTGGGCTAATGTGCTCAAAGGAAGTAGTTCTATTCTACTGTCAATCATGAATTTTTTTTTTCCTTACAGCGGTGCCAACTGTGGCGAGACACAAAATACCTACCGACCGACCTCACGCAAAGTGCCTGGAAGGATGCAAAGAATACGTCGCATTGAAAGAAAAAAACGTGCTTTGAAACGTTAGCACAAGCGTGCACATGGAGCATTTACTAATGCCATGTGCAAGGCCGTGCACTCTTAGTACGAACACGGCCGTGTTTGTACTAAGAGTGGACGACCCTGTACATGATGACCGGTGCGGTTCAGCAAACCTCTGTTTCGGCAGGTATCACAGTCTGTGATTAGAGGGACGACACGAAGCTTTGGCCACAGAGTTCGAAGCTCATTACGGCTTGTCCGAACGACGCGAGCAGCGTATACGGTACTTGTTCTAAAAGCGGGGCTAGAAGTACATCCCAAGCTGTCCGACGTTTCCGCTTATGAATTGAACCAGGATCAATGTGCATTACTCATCGTTCTTTATTTGGCAAATACTTCGAAGTACCGGCTTATTATGTTAGGTAAGGTTCCTCAGTGCGGTCACTATGGGATTGTTCATTTTCTGCCTATTCGCTCACGGGTGTGCTCAGTTGCGATAGACTTGTTCTTGCTGCGCGCAAGACTCGGAGCGTTGATGTTCTGTACTTCGTAATAGCTTGTAGCAAAGACGTACTATCGCTGGTCACTAGCTTACTTCCTCTGGACTGTCACTAAGCGCGTTCAGCTTCGAACATTTGTGTATTGTCATGGCGTAACCAGTCGTCGTCACCTTCGCTGCGGCTGATTAATTCGTGTTCGGGCATGGTTCGGGCGGTGTCTGGGCGCTTTCTGCAATGTTGTCGTTTGTTCCCTCTCGTTCCTTCTACTTGTATACTTATGGCGGTCGTCTCAAATATATTTTTGCGACGTCTTCTTTCGCGAAAATTTATTCAAAAAGCTCATTCCTTAGACGACAATACAGTTCTGAAAGGTAACGCTACAGTGCCAGCCGAAGAAGCGCAAACCAGCCCATCGCGGATTTTTCATTCGCGGATCGACAACTGCAAAAACATAGCACGTAAGAATCCAGTTATGATACCATACCTGCCGCGGTGCAACAAATGTGTCACAAACACTAGCTATATATGACTTCTATAGCAGTTACCTTGATGCTAATCCGCTAAAACAGGTTTGCTCACGAGTAGTTCATGGTGTAATATAGAATTTTCGCATTCCTTCACAGAATCGCTCGGCAGTAACACGCCGACTTAGCTAACACTGTAGTTTAGATTCTACCAGCACCACTTGCTTCTTAAACTGCTTCTCAAAATTAGGCGCTTCCTCACGTGTTTATTTTAAGCGGTGGTAATTTAAAGTAAAGCTAATTGAGGCTTACAGCTGTTTGCAGAATATGAAAACGAATGTACCAAAATATATTCCCTTTTCCTGGCTACACTTTCCACTCACTTGAGCAATTTACTGATGTCTGTTTCTTGAGGAATACACATGACGAGTCTGTTTGGCGAACTGACACAGGCTGCTCGGCCGAAGTTTTTTAGTGAAATATGCCTTTTTCACTGTATGGCTGCAGCCAGAAAGAAGCCGAAGCGTCATTCATCAGTAGTATGCGACATATTGAAGATATCGTAATTCCCCGGTGAAGGGTCAAAAATCAAGTGAAATATGTAATGCTTGTAGTGTCTTCCTTATGAAGCTTTGCGAGGTTCTCTTTTATGTACTGACGAAGTGAATAGTTCTCCGTTTGTATAATTAAAGAAACACTGGATTGAGAAATGGTGAGACAGAAGGTACTTGAGAGAGAGAGAGAGAGAAAGGCAAAGGAAAGGTTAACCAGAGATTATCTCCGGTTGGCTACCCTGTACTGGGGGAGGGGCAAGGGGATGCGATAGGTGAGAGAGAGATGGATTAAAAAAAAAACTACACACACACGCACGTACACACAAACTGTTTCTGTGGGCACTGTCACGTAGCCCGCAAAGGCATTCCTAGTGTTATGCAGTGCACCGTACAATCCTGCGTCACAAAGTGAAGTCACAATCTGTCAGAAAGTTCAGTGTCCTTTAAATACCGCAGCAGCGCCTTCATAGCCGATCGCGCTGATGTTCGCGTAGGCCAGCATCCAAGGATCTTGTTTTCTGTCAGTGGGCGCTTGTCCAGTTTGTCCAGGGTGGTTGAGAGGACTGCTCTTTGCGGGTTGAAACGAGAGCACTCACAAAGAAGGTGCGCGATTGTTTCATTGCACCCGCAGAAGTCACAAAGTGGGTTGTTGGACATTCCGATAAGAAAGGAGTACGCATTTGAAAATGCTACTCCAAGCCATAGACGAACTAGAAGGGCACAGTCGCGTCGTGGAAGCTCGGGCGGAATACGGAGTTGTAAATTAGGGTCCAGGGTATGAAGTCGTGCACTTGTGAAATCGGATGAATTCCACTGAGCTAATGTCAGGTCGTTTGCCAGTACGGCAAGTTTTTTCGCTGCGTCGGCTCTCGAAAGAGGAATGGCAACGCAGCTGACGCCGTCATGGGCAGATCGGGCAGCTGCGTCTGCTCGATCATTGCCGTGTATGCCACAGTGACTAGGCAACCACTGATATATAATATCGTGTCCTTCGTTAACTATGCGATGGTGTACTTCTCTGATCTCTGCGACGAGCTGTTCATGTGATCCATGGCGCAGTGCTGAGAGTACACTCTGTAGGGCTGCCTTGGAATCGCAGAAGACTGACCATGCATGGGGTGGTTCCTCCTGAATGAAATGAAGAGCCGCACGCAAGGCTACCACTTCAGCAGCTGTCGTTGATGATACATGCGACGTTTTTAGCTGTATTTCGACGGATCTTGTTGGTATCACCACAGCAGCAGCTGAACTTGCGGATGTGACTGAGCCATCGATGTATACGTGTACGCGGCCATTGTGCACCTCATGTAAAAGTTCTAATGTGGCCTGCTTCAGGGCAAACGACGGCATGTTAGCCTTTTTAGTGATTCTTGGGATGGTGAGGCGTACTTCAGGTCTGTGCAGGCACCATAAAGGTGAGGATGGTCTTGCTGCAGGCATGTAGTTCAATGGCAATGAGGTGCGATTGGCAACAATCATACGACTGATAGTTGCGTGTGGCCTTTCTGCGGGTAGAGCGGCAAGGTGGTGAGATGGTAGTCGGGCAACGTGGCGAATATGCGCTCTGAGAGCGTCGGTTACCAAGTACGTTGATATTGGGTGATCTCGAGCTATGACAATCGTTGCCGCTGTAGACGCACACTTGAATTTTCCTTTTCCACCCTAAGCTGCGCTATAGTACCTCGAGTATAATTTAAGCATTGCAATTGGCGCTGTAAAAAAACTGCTTCATGGTTTCAATTCGAAGTTGTGATGAATTAATTGGTTTCGCGAACAATGCGTGCTTCGCCATAACGAAAGTCGGTTGCTACGGTTGCGTGAGGGGTGTGCCATATTGCCGATAAAGGCTACTGAGGGCCGCTATGAAACATTTCATCGGTTGCAATTGATTGGCTATCTATCTATCTTAACCACGAAACTTTTGTTTCAGGTGATTGCTACTATAGTATTTGTGAATTAACAATGTAGATACTCTACATGACACAGCCGTGAGCAATTAGTTTTAGGGTGGCTTGTTTCAGAGAGCGATGAAGTAACAGCAAGCTTTCTGATACGAAATGCGCGCCTAACTCTTTCTTTTACGCATGAATAAAGTGGCCATATTTTACTAGAACAACTCACCAGAGTAGCAACAATCAGGATGACAGCTTCGCTGGGCAGTGTCTTTCTGACATGGATAATATGCTGGCACCAAATACAAATATTTTTCTTTCATGTAAAATGCAATGTCTCTCATAGCTAAGTACTAAGGGAATGTTAAGTGTTTAGCAAAGCATCCTACACAACTTCGCGTGTTGAATTTACAGGCATTATTTTTTACGCAAAATTTATGGACAGACACGGCTTATAGATGCATTGCAAAACCAGTAGACCCCTTCAACGCTTAAGAGCTTGCGATATCCAAGCTACAAATTTTCTCGACTCACGCGCTTTTGAAGTAGGAACTGTGGTTCAGGCATGGTAGCAGAAAGAAACCGACATATCCTTCAATAAGTACGGCTCGAGCCACCCACGCCCAATCAAACACGAAGGGAACGAGCGCGCGCGGCAGCCGAGCGAGCCGGAGAGAGCGGCGTCCTGGCGTGACGTCGCTCGCGAGAGGGCGCCACTCCAAGTTCTCGCCGACAATACTGAACCATCCGTACCGTACGTAACATACGATTTCCCCACAAGAGCTCAATAAGAACGAAGCAGTAGTTAGCATAAACTAAAATTTTCTGCGTTTTTAAAAGAAAAACGCACAAGCACACCATGGATACCGTTTCGCCACGAGCGACCAGCTGATGATCCTGCATACTTTGAGGATCATTGGAGCCTGCATATGAATGCGAGCAAGACGCAGCGCAGCCTGTGCAGTGGCGCAGAAATATAGTCCCAGTCCTGGGACGAGCAAGAGAGAAAACAGCACGGTCTGCTCTGTGAACGGTGTGCAAACTTGTAACGAAACTTTTGACGTAACGTTGTTGTTGTTGTTTTGGTCTGAAATATTTACAAGCTACAGCACATTGATGTCGATGTCAGGAGGTGCCGCACATTGCGGTTGACTGCCCTCGCGTACTTTAAAATTGAATATAAATTTGTTTCAAGCTACACTTGCTACTGATATCTCGCAGATATTGTGTGTGTACTCGGAAGTTAATCTCGCAAGTTATTTCAATTTCGAAATTTTGTCTCTGTATACTCTAACAAATCTCAGCCGATGCCATTACGTATTGGTACACTGAAAAACCTTGTTCGAATGGGCGGTTTCCGTGCAAACTTATGTGTGTAGCAGAAATAGGACGATTCTTTCTTGATAAGCAGAGAGAAGGAAATTGAAGTGATGTTGAGTCTTTCTCCCTCTCCGTCATTTGTTCCACGTATTTCATCAATAAAGCTAAGCGGCCTCCTTACCAACTCATAATTTCTTCAAGACATCTATGTCCAGCAAAATATATATTTCACAAAAACTGACGTTACAGAACTCAACATTCACTTCTGCGAGCAGAAGGACTGCCACTGACCATTTCCTTAGTCACGTGCACACGAAATCGATGGTCAACGAATACGTTTCCTTCACAAGCTACCCGAAGGCCTTATGACGCCCTCTGTAGATAACACCTTGCCTGCTGTGCCAACTCCAAAAACAAGGCTCTGCGGAGTCGGAGGTTTCTGGCGTTATCAAGCCGATACAAGTCCTTTTCGCTTTATCAGAACATGCATGCACATCGGCGTGATGAGAGCACTTGAAAGAAAAACCTGCTTCCGTTGCCTAGCGCGTTGCGACTTGCCAGTTCACCGGGTACTCACTTTCCCGCCGGTTAGAAAATTTCCGTTGAAAACATGCCTTCAAAAAGTGCAAAATTTCAACCGCTCCCGACGTCGGACGCTACCACAAAAGCCGAAGAAGCCGACCCCGACTACCTGTGCGGAATCTTTAATTACAGGCCACGATGGATGCAGCGATTTGCGAGAACTCAGTACTTCCTAGTGTGCTACATCGTCTACGGCGTGTTCCAGGGAGCTCTCAAGGCCTACCTCAACGGCTGCATAACAACCATAGAACGCAAGTTCGCACTCACCGGTAAAATGTTCAGCGTCATACTGATCGCGGACAATGTGAGTTCTCTGTTCGCCAGCCTTTTGATTGGTTACTATGCCCGTAAAGTGAGTAGACCCAGGATGATAACGTTCTCTGTCTCAATGTCTGTCCTGGGCTGCGTGCTAGCGGCCCTGCCATATTTCATCTACGGACCCGGTTTCATCGGTGACTCTCAAGGACAACCGGCTCTCCAAGGAGAGGAACAAGCGTACCAGGTGATCGCGGATTCTAGGAAGGAGTTCTGCAGCAGTACGGATAGCAATGAAGCAGCTGTGGCTCGCGACCAATCACCAGCTGCCAGTGCCATACTTGCCGTGTGCATTCTCTTCCTTGCGAATTTCTTGAACGGCTTCGGTGGAGCAGCTTTCTACATATCAGGCACAACCTACACGGACGACAACGCTAAGAAGACTGATTCGATCGTCTATTTTAGTGAGTTGATTCTTGCATAATGCTGAATATTCTAAGCTTCGCTACATATTTGATTTGTAAGGCAGCGTGAAAACTAAACTCGTAGCGTGCAGTAAAACACTCGAGAGGGTTTTCGTGCATTGGGTATGCCTAGTAGCTTATGTGGAGCAACGTCTTCGGGAGAAACTATTGAACACTCTTTTATTAGCCACAGGGATGCTATTTCATTTTGGGAAGTTCTGCAGACAACATTAAAAGAAAAACTTTATCTCAATCCTTGTATATAATGTATCTTATGATATTTAAAAACAATTATGTGTTTGTTCATGACAAGTTACTACTTATGGGGCTGCACAGTTTACGAAATGTTTCTAGAAAATCAATCACATGTATTTCCAATGATTTTACACGTAAAATACTTTTATGATCAATTTAACTTCCCACCGAACTGGTATGCTCTGTCGACGAAGTCTGCTTGCTTTCCTCCCTTTTACATAAGCATTTAGGTCGTCAATGGTACTCTATGTGTAGTATTTTATTTGCTGACCTCGTAGAAGCAGGCGTGACTGCTTTGGCCGCCATGTACTTCGAGAACGTATGTCTTACTTTTTCTAAAAAAATATCGTGAACAAAACAGAGCGAAGTAACAGTGAGAAGCGATAGCCTTCTGAAGGACACGGGAGTTTCTTTTTCTGTTTTCTCAGCTCCAAAGTATTCCGAGCTTTTTCTAACGAACATTTCCCAAATGAGCAAAATTAGTCTTGTGGTGAATTACCTCGTTTCATATTTTTTTTTTACATTCCAGGCTTTGTGTTCTCACTCCGATTTCTGGGCCCTATGCTTGGGTATGTTATGGCATCGGTGTGTCTCCGGATTTACGAGTCCCCGTTTGGTAAGCACCTGGAATTTTCTATCGATACCGAGACAATTATTTGAGTCTTTCTTCTGAACATTTAAAGCCTATATGCTGACATGCCTTTAGTAATTGATGACAAAATGGCCTCGCTAGTGTAAGAACGAGTACCGAGATGTGGGTCCCGTAAAATCTTCTTTTGTATTGTTCACAGTTCTCTCTGGCCGATGAGTTTGACGAGATTATTTGCCACTGATTTGCACTGAACTGCAGTTCCGTCTGCATTCATACTTTCGTCTTTATTCACTATGAAAACTTGCTTAGTCCTTACGAGATAGCCATACGATTCGTTACGCGAGCATATTTTGTGGCATCCCCCACATGCAAGCATGGATGTTTACGTTCTATAGCAAATAGTCGTAGTTCATTGAATAACAGCAAACGAATGAATGAATGGATGATAGCTTTGAGTTTGGCTATCTCACGGCCTTTTAATGAAGAATTAGTTGGAACGTGATTAAACAATTTGTCTTTTGTCTTCTAGAGACTCCAAGCATCACAGCAAAACATCCGAAGTGGATTGGAGCGTGGTGGCTGGGATTTATCCTGTGGGGTGTATCACTTGTCATCGTTTCGCTGCCCATGTCACTCTTCCCAAAACACATAAGGCGACAGTCACGCTCGCTCGACAAGCAAGAGATGCAGAAGGCTTCCTCTTCGGAGTTGACACCTGACACTTTCAGAGAAAAAGTCGCCGGTGATTTTGCAGGTAGAGTCCTGGTCTACACATGCTCCAGCTAGCAGTCTTACTCTAGCTAGCAGACAGTGAGGCACCTAGCTTTTAAGTCCGACAAGTGAAAATGAAACGGGTTTGGATCAGCTGGTATTTTCCTAACCACGTGTTGGACAACACAAAATGGAGTTCGCAATGGACGCATATCTAACGTAGACGCTAATAACATGTCCACTGAACGGAAGGCCAAGTAGCTTTCAGCAACTAGCCTTCAGGTAGCTCCCCAAGTGTTGCGTGTATCCGCTGTGAACGTATTTTTGTTCTAGTTAACATGCATATTTGTAGTCAGGGCACTCGTGTCATTCAGTATGAAACCCCATGCATGTTCTTTCTTATTTCAACTTTGAGTTCTAATCCAAACAAAACAGCGGGTTCCCCGTAAAATAGACGCTTGAAGATTCGCGAATATAAGAGAAGGGAACGCATTGTTTTGCATGTTTTCGTCATGAAATTCGCTAAAGTTAACCCATCATAGAAACATCACGAAGTTTCATTAAATTAAGAAATGTGCCCTGTGAACAGTACTGTACAATGTTTTCCCCCCGATTTTCTGGAAACGCTTGTTTTCTTTGAGATTTTCTTTGCTCAGATAGGGATATACTGTCAAGCACCTATACAACGAATTCTTCTACAGCGAACTTATATGTATAACGAAAGATTGATTCGTTATTTCCGCTGCAGTAGGCAAACAATGATAGCTTTAGCCGGGAGCTAACGGTTTTGACATGGACACTTGCCTTCGTCATGGCCTGACGAAGATCAGTTCTGTTGTCGAAATGTTGTTCCGTTGTTTGCACACTCGTAACCATGTCTTGAATAGTTACTAGGTCAATGCAAAGACCTGACTTATATTCGCGATTTACTTTTGAACAATCTGGTATGTACTAAAAGCCGCTGCGTCTAATTCTGGCAATGTATTGATCCACTGCATATATACTATACACAGACATACTGCCGTATATGTACAAGATATGTTTGTTCTCTAAATGTTTATTTTACTCCCATTTGCCCGCATTTCACGTTTATGCGCAGAATTCCGGCGGTCATTCGCAAGGCTATGCAAAAATCCTGTCCTCATGTGGAAGATTGCAACCATGATGTTTGTCTACAACGGTATTGGGGGCTACATTACTATGTTCCCTAAGTACGTCGAAATACACTACCGGGTGTCGGCTTCAAATGCAAGCCTTTTTACAGGCGAGTAACTATTAAGTCATCGTCCCGGCCTTCCTCCCCCTACCTTTCACCAAAGAAGAAAGGAAAAAAAAAAGAAAATAGTTGAGATGTTCCTGTGATTACGCAACGCGCGATTAAGTTTTTTTGGCACGCATGAATGTTTTAGCGGATATTCGACAATGGCTAAGGTTAACCCATCACAAAACATCATGAAGTTCAGTTTTATTCATGTAAGGAACGTGCAATAGAAGGGTACGATGCAATATCTTTTCGTGCTTTTTTGAAAATGCTTCCTTCCTTTGAGTTTTCTTGCTCGGATTGCACTAAAATAGAATATTGCACGTTTACCTCGTATCTGTGCTAGAATCACACTTACGTACTACACATCAATACATTGATGATATTTTTCATACTAGCTGGATTTGCAATTTTAGCTTTTATGCTTACATATCACATTATATGGCGTAAGTTTGCATTTGTTGTATTGATTAAAAAAGTGATGTGAAACGTTCAAATTTTAGCATCTGAAACATTTCTACACCTACTGTGAGGCTGATACCTTCTGCGGCTTACAGCACAGCTTATTGTAGTAATGAACAGACTTGAGAAGTTAACAAAAATGTAATAAATCAAATAAATAATCAAGACTAACTGTTCTGTTTTTTTTTTTCGTGTTAGGACAGGTCCGACAAAGATTCTGGCCATGATGCTGGGAATGTTTCTCGGTGGTCTTATGATCAGATTCTTAAAACCTAAGGCCCGTACCATAGCCCTCATGGAGGCAGCCAGTGACCTTATTGAAATCAGCTTCCTCATTGCTGGCATGTCCCTTTCCTGTTCGGGCTGGCAGCTTGCTGGAACCAGCATGAGCACTTCTAACAGGTATGTAGTCTGCATAGAAGTGAATACATACTGTTGAAATAATTGTTGGTGATGCGTAGCTCTTTCTCACTTCGGCATCGGTCGCACGCCAGATTCTCTCAATGTGGCGTGTAACATTCGAAAACTTGGACCGAAATAACGTAAAAATATTCCAATCGGTTTTTATTTCTTATTCGTCGTTACCTCTCCATGATAGATCAAAATGGCTCGGGCCCCACGCACATGGACATGGACACAAATCAATCAATCAATCAATCAATCAATCAATCAATCAATCAATCAATCAATCAATCAATCAATCAATCAATCAATCAATCAATCAATCAATCAATCAATCTTGTTTCTTCTATTTGAACACACAGGAACTGTGGATAAAAGCTGCCCTTCAGCAGCTTGACGAGCCCGCTGCCCCCATTACAAGAATTCACAGTAGGACAGACATCATTAGACGTCCCATAAAAATGAACACATAATTAGAGATCACATCGGTAATGTAAAAAGGTAACAAATATCATAACACAACGCTGAGAGTATCTACGTTATCAAATTATGTTCTCGCGTTTAGAAATTTCGAATGTAACTTGCATGAAGAGAAGGAAAACGAAACAAAATTATTGCATTCATAACGATTGAGAAGACATGGCAACATACAGCACAAGCATTGCCTTCCTGAGTTTAAACAAATCGTTAGTACCTTCCATATTTCGTCTCTCCTTGTCTCATAACCTTGTTGTTTCTTTCCTGAGCATGAAATTGGTGATAAATTGTTTAAGCTTTTCTGTTTTAATTCTACATCGCACATGTAACATATAGTGGTAAACTAATGCATTCTGATGACACGAGCAGTGAAGAATAAATTAGCAGTTGGTGTCCCAAAAGAGGTAATATAAGCATACCGAATGAATCGTTCTTGCATTATGTGTATTACTTTGCACGTTTTACTTTGTGCTTGTACATAGTAGGCTAATATGTTACGTCTGAATGTAGTAAGGAAATGTGAATAATATAAAACAAATTCGCAGCTCTGCACCAGGAACAGATATCGCAGTTCTGTTAAGTGCATCTATTGGAGCATCCAAAGCGGACAAAAGTGATAGGTAAATTTATATCTTACCTCAATTTGTTACATTGTTTTCAAGAGGTTTGCGCAAGATCGGCTCATGTGTGACTCGCTTTTTAAGAGCCATGTGCAATGTATCAATTTTGTCCGTTTTGGATGTGCCCCCCCCCCCCCCCCCCCCCATTACGTGCAACTTAAAATAGTACATTACCGTTACTCGCCGTGGTTGCTTAGTGGCTATGGTGTTGGGCTGCTAAGCACGAGTTCGCGGGATCGAATCCCGGCCACGGCGTCCGCATTTCGATGGGAACAAAATGCGAAAACACCGTTCTAGTTAGATTTAGGTGCACGTTAAAAAACCCCAGGTGGTCGAAACTTCCGGAGTCCCCCACTACGGCGTGCCTCATGATCAGCTGGTGGTTTTAGCACGTAGAACCCCATAATTTGTATTTTTTTGTAATAGCATTTTTCATTGCTGAGTTAGAAAGTTGTAAACATGATGCTTTGGTTGTCAAGAATAAGCTTTAAAAATTAAAGACACGAATAAAAAATTCGCAACCAACAGTCAATAAATTGTAACTTTTTCTTTTGGACGCAACAAACCTCACCAAATGTGCTGCAGTGGTTACCGAGAAAAACGATTTCGCATTTCCCATATTTTTAGATGGGAGCCCCCGAGCTAAAGCTTCATCTTAAAATGTTACTCAGCTTCCTGGTTGGTATGACGTAAAGTATTCTATTGGTTCCACAATACCCCGGGTCGTCCCATATTAATAGACAAAAAAGAAGATGAACAGTATTCTTTTCGTGCTAACCGGAGTTCTTTAGTTAATTTATTTCTGCCGTGATTGAAAGCACCTAGGCCGGCTGGGTTACGAAAAGCTATAAAATTCAAACGTAACTGGTCCTTTCTTTTAATCTCGTTGGGCAGCTCGGCTTTTACCTATACTTTGAGCATTTTTCGATTTTCTTCACGTACTTTTATTGGGAAGTGAATCTCTTACAGGTGCTTAAATGTTTCAACGAATAAGTCACACGATTCTTCCGCACTACTTGTCCTAAGAAGTACTTCTCAGCCAGTTTTTATTATTGCTTCGCGAGAGGAACTGAGAGCTGCGGCTATGAATGACATAAGTTATGACCGGGGATGCACACGTGCGCGTGCGGTTTTTCTCTGAACACAGGAAGGCGTGTAAGTGATCGCTGATATGACAAAATTCAACGTCCGTTTTCGTGCAATAGTGGGACAAGTTTGTAAAGAATAGGCTCAACTCAGAATGTGACTGGGTTGTTATTCTTGTTGGTTGGCTGATTATCTTAAAGAATTCGTTGGATTAAATTATGTTTCTACAATTTGTTGTAGTTGCATAGTTGCTGCCCATATCAATATTAAGATCCCCTGCATATAGTAATACATACTTTGCCTCAGCCACACTTGCAAGGAATTGGTCGTAAAACTCCAAGAAATTTGAAGAATTGCCATTTGGTGGCCGGTAACAGACAGTAAATAGTGTATCGTTCATCGGTAAGAAAATTATTTCATACTCAGACTCAGGCGTTATTTCATAATCAGACAAACTTCATACATGCTTCGATTCGTGTAGAAACACCGCCTCCCTGACCTTCCCCTCTATTTAGATAATACGTCAGGCAACCTGTCAGTATAAAACTGTCACATTCAGCAGTACTCCATGTTTATGTAAGCATAATGGTAACAAAACAGAAACAAAAATTCAAAAAGGAATTCCCCGAGGCAGAACATTTTTTTCCCTGCCTTGCATATAAATGAAGACACGTTAGTGCACTCGATCGTGAATTAGACACCACGCTCATGTCGCTTGGCATGTAATGGCAGCCATCGTATATTTCATTCTTGAATGAACGAAATATGACATACAGTTCAGTTTAGCTGAAACCGGGCAAGGCCATATAGACTTCATGCACATGCACTGCGCGTGCTCCAACACATTTTCGCATGAGCCCTTAGCTATGAGTCTACCATGTGAACTTAAAATTGTTTTTTTTTCTCTCCCAATATGTGGCTGCTTTCAGCAGTTGCTTGCTATGCCGGATTAGGTTGTCCCGTTAGGCTGTCTGCATGGGAACACGGACAGAGACGGATACAGGCACAAACAAAGACACGTCTTTTTTTTTTCAAGTGCGCTGCTTATAACTAAGTCATGATCTACCAACTAGCCCATCCGTACGCGTTCAGAATTTAGAAGCTTGTTAGTGCCTTATGGGCATACCGCCCATTGTTGCGGTATTATTTATCGGCATTCAACGCCAAGACAAAAAAATTGTGAAGCTCAGCTGTTCTCGTTGAGTGAAGGACCTATTTGTAAAATAAAAAGGACCACAGCTGCTCGTGTTCAACTTCACTCCTTCTATGCAAATGTCAGTCGGTCTTAAACGTCTGCAGGGTGCAGATTCCATGAAAAGAAAGGCTAAATTTGCGCTCAGTTCCGGCATGTAGTGCCTGAAAGAATGAAATACAGTTTTTGTAGCATATAATATGCAGGCAGCTACTATGGATTGCAGGCTTTGCTTTTATGATGTTCATTCGTGATTCCCGGAAAATAAGAAATACTTATTTCGTAAATCCTGCTCCCAGAAAACTTTTCACGCCAGTAGTAGCACATAGAAAAGCATTTGTGATCTACGCAATGTTGCTCTTCTTTGTTGAGCTTCTACATTTTTATGATGTTATATATGCTGCCATCGCTTATCGCCGATGACTGTTCATTAAGTAATGAGAAAAGGCGTCAATTCAGTACGTGATTTTAACAGCACGCACTATGTTCGATTTCTTCTACATTTCAGTCTGTCTATAACCAACGACTGCAACAAAGACTGTGGCTGTACAGGCAGTTCCTTTCAGCCAGTGTGCCACGTTTTAGAAAAAGCGACGTATTTTTCGCCTTGCGCAGCTGGCTGCTCCCAAGACAGAAATGTAAGCAAAACTTTTTAAGCACGAGCTTCTGCAGATTTCGCTGTCTTGGACTTTTTTTCGGCTAAGCATTTGATGTCGTAGTTCGCTGTCCGGCCGAGAAGACTAGGAAAGTCGGCATCGGTGCGCTGACAAGAACAAACATGTCGAACAATAAGGCCATATATATTCGGGACAGCTAACGCTGCTTTTGGGTGGCACCTGTAGTACTTCAGGTTTCACTTGAGGGGCCCCTTGCGTTTCTTCCTTGCCAGGCACGTGTACGAAGATAAGCAATTATCTCTCGATGTGTCTTGCTGGTTTGTTGCGCTGCTGCCAGGCATTAGATACGACAGAGGAGTTTCTTACATACATCTAAAGACAAGTGTGGAGTCTCTGTTTTTTGCTGATTTCTTTATTTAGTTTTGCTGTAGCCTACCAAGACATTGTGAAATAGCGGAATCTGCGTTTGAAGTTTAGTGAGGTCTTTGCCTACAGCATGAATACCACTCAGAAAATTTAGTAATATTGGAATTAAGCTTGCGTGAAGGCAGTGATCCTTTCTTAAGAGAACGCATGGTAAAGCTCACTGTCATGTAATCCAAACAAGTAAAAAAGAAATTCGCAGCCAGAAAAAAATAAACAACGCAATGTAGGCCCAGGGCTTCTGGTTCTGTCTGCCACGTTCAGCAACGGGCGGATAGTCTATTTGAGGTTTAATAAGTTCGAAACCCTTGTCGTTCTGCTTTGTTACTAATTATATGTTTCTTACAATACCATATTATAACGGTGTCACCTCACCCATTTTAGTGCCACATAAAACGTAATGACAAATGCAACGGTGGTGGCTCGTAGTGTCTGTTAAGATTTCGTACTGTGCTGTGGTACATATAAACCCGAAGACAACTTGATATTCTAATGGAAAAAGGACCACCGAGGCACCCCTTCTTGCTCTACTCCATCATGGTTATTGGTGGTGGATGTCCGTATCGACGCTCAAAGCTTGCTCAGATCACTGGAGAGCAAATCATGTCTTGGAATTGCAGTAATGCACTACGTAATGACGACAATGCGACTCCTCACCAGAGGGACGGACATTGTGTTAGTGGTCAAGCGAATGAACGAGCATGCGAGCGATCTCGCTAAAAGTGATCAAGCGATAATATGGGGACTGACGTCAGCTATCTGATAGAGCCAAGACAAGAAAATAAAAAAAAAAGAAACGTTTTGTTCGCAGAAATTCGTGCCCATTAGGATTGGCCGCCACCTTTATACGAGAATGCTTCTAACGTGCAAACTTGCTTTCCGTACACGGGCCCTGATGAGGCGCACCATAGTTCCGCATGGGAGAAACTGAACAAGGCGCACGGACAACGACGGTAGCAGCATACCTCTCACAGTTTGTGGTCGCGGTTTAGTTAAAAGCCGAGTGACAACCAGGTTTCTGTGCGCTGGTTTAGAGGTGCGTTGTGTTGACGAAATTAGGGCGAAGACGTCGTCGGTCGATTCCGCCAACCGCTGGATCGTTATTACTACTATGATAAGCTGACGCCCACAATTGTCTTGTAATCGGCTTTCGACAATCCATGCTATTGACACTATAAATTGAAACGCGAACAAAACCGCCGTTTTCGGCATACTTAATCTTGTGCACAGTGCATTCCTTTCGTCTAAGAGTGAGCGGTGACGTCGCAGCACGCCAAAAGCACGGTCTTAGACATTACGAAGCGTCTCACTGTGGCAGCAGGGATACACTGCAATGTAGAAGGCCATACAAAACCTGATAGGCTTTATAACATGCTGTGTTATAAAGCTGGATAGTGATTATAAAAAAAATTATACAGATCCCACGCACTGCGGAAATCAATGTAAGTGAAGTTTTCTTCGCTGGTTGCTGTGATTGACGATAATTAGCGGTGATGTTGACGGCGAAAGCTTAAGTTATTCAACGTTTAGTCTGGCACGAGAGCGGTAAGTTGATGTTAAACGTTACCTTGCGTGCACTACTGCTGTTTGTCGGCGTAGTGCACAGAACACACAGGGAGAGGTGTTTGCTTGAGCCGTTGTTGTACGCCATATTTCATAACCTCTGAGAGGTTTGAGCATTGTCATTGCCTCACATGACCCATCGCACCGTGGCAGAAGTATTAAACTTGAATTGGACTATGGGGCTGTACGTGCCGAAACCACAATTGGATTATGGCGCACGCCGTAGTGGCGGACTCCAGATTAATTTTGACACCGTGATGTTCATTAATGTGTCCAAAAATCGAAGTGCACGTGCGCTTTCCATGTCGCCCCCATCGAAATGCAGCTGCCGCGGTCGGGATCAAATCTGCGACCTCTAGAAATACCATAGCCGCAAGGCTACCACAGCGGGCACTAAAGTGTTGATTTGATGGTCGACCGCTTCCGTAGTGTTATCTGGACCCTGTGGTGCGTTTTAATTCATGTGGCTCTGCTTCTGCACGCCCTGCGTAATTTGTCAGCTTGACATATTTTTATGGTGTTTATTTTTCAGAAATAGCAGGAACGTACTGTACCTTACCTTGAACTTAAGCTTATCGGTTTCCCCGCAACCACTGTCATATAGTAGTAGGGTTTCCTTGCCTTCTCACGTCAACTTCCACCACCACACCCTTCCTTGTATGGAAACTGCCTCTTCCCCTCCCAACAGTTCTCTCTACGTTCCACGTTTCTATACGCGCGTTAGTAGAAAGGGAAGCGCTGCAGTTCCTGCAATGCTTTTGAGGGCGGTCACGGATAATTACAGCTGTCAAGAAGCAAATGTGGCGACGCCCAGAGAGCTCCAAAGGGCATTGTGCACATTCAACGAGGTGGGGTCTATACGAGTTATTCGCGTCGCCTTTCCTCTCTGATTCTCTCCTGTCATGTATACACATGCTCTGAACCACCACCCATCGCGATGTACAAGACAGCAGCAGCAGTGGGAAAGTCGAAGGAAGAGGCAATGAAAGCTTTGCTTTAAAAAGTATATTAGCATGTCAGTTTAAGACCTGTTTTCCTACCGCGAGAAGATAATGGCGCCCACCTGAGAGCACTTCATTTATTTTCCCCTACTTTCGATGCTAGGAGCCGTTGGTTCCTGTTGCTCTGAGGGATCCGCCAAAGGGGGGCCGGGGTGGGGGAGAGCTAAAGGTGAGCTGAGGAGACAGGCTGTTGTGATCGAGTGGCTCCGCTACTCGAATAGCTTGACTGATAAATCCGCGACGCGAGAACTCGAGTGCGAGCGGGACGCTCATGCTCACTGACTTGGAAGGCTGCCGCCTGTCGACAGATCACACGCGCTCTTTAGGGTTTCGTTCTGTGTCAATTTTTTCTCGGTCATTCTGGCGCCTTGCTCTCTTGCCACTCTTTGTACATTACCACACATGCGGCTGGCCACATGGTGGCAGTATCTCTAGGCATTTTTCATTGTTATTAGTAGCGGCAGAAGGGAAACTGCCTTGGACGATGCGTATAGCAACTAAACATAAAAGGGCTGGGCAGTATTAGAAAAGATAGCGTCTCGTACGCAGGACGTACTGACAGCTCGTTTCTAGCACAGGCGACTTTAGATGGCTTCCTGGCATAGGTCGGGAACTCTACACATTGCCGTAAGGTTGCCAGCCGTTACATGGGCATACACACGAAGTGTATCTCTGTAAAGTGCCAGCCGTAGTGAGTCAGTTTCCATGAGGCGTTCTTACCGAGAAAACATATAATATTACTTATTAGAGAGACTCCCGCTGAACCCACCTTACATATTTTCCGGTAGCCATTGAACCTAGAAGATACATTTTGTAAGCAAAGTCGGGGCGAGCTTCTCTTTCATTTGTCGGGTTAAAAACACGCCGGTTCGCTTCACTGCGGCGCGCGTGCTTGCTCGCGGAAATCTTCCATCCCACTGTTGTGTAAGCCGATAGTAAGTGTCAGCAGGCAGGTATAGGTAAAAGAAAGCCCCAGTCACTAAAGACAAAGCAGATACAGGTTGCTTGACAACCACGGAACGCAACTGGGGCTCAGTTGGCGTGCTAGCGTGAAACTTGTCAATTTACCGCAATTGTTTCATCTTACCACTTCATCGAAAAAAAATGTATATCCGGAAAGAAAATGCGCGCCAACACGCAGACCTTACCATAGAAAATGGGCCGCTGCGTGTCGTTTGCTTTATATTGCACGTTCCATTCATACCAAAATGGGAAATAAATTTGAAATGGAAACATTATCAAAGTGAAGATTCTACGAGACATGGACAGTTATTCAGGTTGAATTTTCGATACCACTAGTGATATTTGTTTGATAGTTTGTTGGCAGTATTTCATTACGTGTCAGATGGCCTTAAAAGTCGCTGATGGCGTCACATTAAAGATATAAACGAAGAAAGATATAATTTCGTGATGATCTAGGAACAAGCAGTTATGCTGAAACATGCTTTTTATTGAAATACGCATTTTAGAGCTTGACAAATCTCGAACGAGACGTCATCTATTCAGTACAATGTGTCGACATAACTTTGTATTGGCATAGGCACATCTGCGCGTTTCAGCATACAGCCCTTTATGAAAAGCACTTTTTGATAGCTTTTTATTATCCACCATCTTGTACGGTCACGCTGCTCAACATCTACATTCTTGCGCTGACATATCTTGATATCGTTTTGTGTCGATGACAACCGCGCACGTAGAAACACGAAAGTCTTTTTCGCACAGGGAACAATGCACTGCAGCTGTCTGATGAACAACAGCACCACTGAAGATGCTGTGGTGACGGACGGCTTCTGTGAATTCGGATGCGACAGCCTTTTCATCCTTGTCGCCCTGACCAGCGTCAGCAAACTCTTGGCACAACTACCGAGGGTCGGAGGAGTGATTGTCAGTTTCAGGTCAGAGTGCTTGTTCTCATCATCTGGACTGATAAAAGTTTGATTTGAGGCTTCGTTGATTACGAGGTCTTTTAAATATGCCACTGTGACTCGTAATCATTGCAAGCTTCCGAAGAGAGGCGACAAAACACCCTCCTATGCGGGTGTGCATAACTTAAAAGCTTATCACGTGACAGACTCGCAGTTAGTGGAGGGCAGACTGCGCTATCCTGTAAGTGGACGTTCAAAAAACGTACAGATGAGTCAAAAGAGTAGAATTTTAAAGCGAAGCTTTCTTGCCTCTGCCCTTCGACTTTCCCGTTGTTGCTGCTGCTGACTACTGCAGTGCTGCAGCTGTGCTGCCGAATAGCTCCTACACAGGACAGCACTTCCATATTTAATGGCACTACAAGGCCGGCTGCTGGCCTCGTTTTCTGACACAGTGAAACAGCAACAAATAGTACGTAATTGTGATAACTGCAAACAAAATACGTAATCAAGAGCAGAATTCCTTCAATAAACCAACCTTCTGTACGCCTACTTTCCCGTGGTTTGGCTCACCTCCTTGGTCGGCCTCTGACAAAATAAGTTTGCTATTGCACTATCTCCAGAATCGACCTCTTCTAGTAGATGCGTTGACCCTGTATATGGTGCCATAGAAAAGTGGGCCGTTCGCTGAGACAATGTAGTTAGCAGTCACATGGTCTCCGCTTCTTCACACCTTCGCTGACGGGCTCGTAATGGGCATGGAGCAAAACGCTGCGCGTAAAATATTCAATTGTACAGCATTTAATTACGCACATCACGAAAGCTTCAGTTCCGATAGATTACAAAATGTGGCCAGGATCTGCATAATTTTTTACCAAAGCTTATCGAACAGACTGTTGTGTCTATTGTTGCT
This sequence comes from Dermacentor andersoni, assembly GCF_023375885.2. NCBI lineage: Eukaryota > Metazoa > Arthropoda > Arachnida > Ixodida > Ixodidae > Dermacentor > Dermacentor andersoni. The sequence continues at coordinate 40,350,528 of NC_092819.1, read as the reverse complement.
GGTAAAAACGATTGTCGAAAACTGACTGACTGAGATTTATTTCTGTTCTAGATGCGTTGATCCAGCGGACAAAGGCCTTGCAGTAGGAATGATTGGAGCGGCATTTAATCTGCTAGGTTGGTATGCTTTCAATGTGCGCTGTCCAGTGATTCAGGCGATGTCTTTAGTTTTACGATATTACTTTGATCTCAATTTCACATCAGGGGCCTGAGTCTTAATGTCTAGATAATGTTCTATTTACACACATACACACATAAAGAAAAATACGAAGCTAATTCGTGCCTTCGTCTGAGCCACGACAGTTTCATGAGATTTAGTGGTGAAACCAACAGGGGTGTGAAGTTACATTGCAGAGGAGGAAAAAAAAGGAAGGCGTCGAACGTGCATCATTATGTGTTATGGTGGCCCCTCTCTTCGCGTTCAATGCAGTAGAGCTTCACTTCAGTAGAGCAGTTAGCAGTTTTCCGGAGCAAAGAAAATTGACTAGCGTATCAAGAAAAGAGGCTCTTAAAACGTGTTCTTGTATGGCTGGCAAAGTTAAAAAAGGGAAATCTCACTGCGAATTGTTAATGGTGAGTACCATCCTACTCAGGTCGAACTTGAGTGCCATCCTTCCGTCCGTCCATGTCGCTACGTCAGTCCGTACGTGTCCATATGCCCTCTGTGTCTGTCTGCAACAATGCAAGTGAAATATTTTGTGTCACTGATGGTCTCCGTAGGGCACGCCACCTTATTTCCCCACACCATTTTCTGTCTACCAAAAATGTTACTGCTCTACTGATTCGTCTGTATCATGCGCAGCCGCCGTGCCGTACCCGCTGATCTACTCCGCGCTGTTCGACGCGACGTGCATTGTGTGGGACGAGCGCGGCGGCCACCGAGGCAACTGCTCGTTCTACGACGCGGACAAGCTGCGCATCCTCTTCCACGGCGTGACCATAGCGTTCCTGAGCCTTGGCCTCCTCAGCAACCTGATGGTCTCCTACTACAGCAAGCGTGTCACCAACTTGTACGGGGAAGCGGACGCCCGTGCGGAGGAGACCGCCGCTGCCGCGTCCGTGTGGGACGACAACTGCCTACGCATGGTCGAACTGGACGAAGACGCCATGCGCAAGATGACTGCCGAGGGAGAGAAACCAGCGCAGCAGCAAGTGCGCTGCTGACAGGAGTTCCCTCTCGCCTGCTGAGAAATTGGCCTCATCTGTGATGGACTCACTCTGTGATGGCATAAAATGCACGGCGGGAAAGTGAACGTAGCTAGGTAGCTATACGAAACTGTTCAAACCGCTGTATAAAAGGAAGAAGGACAGATACGTTTGAAAAGGCGGTAATTGATAGATATTTGGTTGTGCGTTGCTGACATTTAGGTTCGCTGTCTTGGGGCACTATAGTTGACACAGGAAAATTGAACCGGTACACGAGGAGCGCGCTTCCTGCGTATCGTCTTGAGTTTTCCTCATGGTAATTCGTATCCAAATACAGCGCGCCTAATAGTATATAAGACACATTTATTAAAAAAGAAGAACTAGAACAGAAAAGCAGACAAGTTGACTCCAAAATTTGGGATCGACTACTCAATCTTATAAACTATGGTATTCAAACGGCGACCATGAGTACAATAAAATATGTCATAAATAAGAAATTCACTAAGTTTTCATGGCACACGTCCCCAATACATGTGCACCGCAAGCATAAGGCTATGAGCTGTTGCACATTCAGTTTACTTTCCCATAAGTGTACTTATACAATATCATGCTCTGAGCAGGAACTGCTATTGTCTCAACATCTGACGGCAACAGTATATATATATGTCTTTTTTTCTGCATAATACTGGCTTTTATTTGTCTACGGCCATCCATCTCTGCACATTACATCTAACAACATGCTTGGAATGCGCCATGGTGGCTGAGTGGGAAGAAAATTCTTTCTCTGGTTTTTACATTCTTATGTAACTGGTGCAACCTGTATGTTATTTTTCTTCATTTTACTGCTTGTTTAAACGTCTTGCCACTCTCGGTGGCGCTTTCCAACCATGCTCTCTCCATATCTCCCTATTTCCCCAGTGTATATGCGTGTTTTCATGTGAAACAACAACAACAACAACAACAACAACAACAACAACAACAACAACAACAATAGTAATAATAACAATAATAATAATCAGAGCCTGTGGCGGTGGGGTGCTAAGCACGAGGCTGCGGGGTAGATTACTCGTCGCACCGGCTGTATTCTAGTGGGAGTAGAATGACACAAAAAATCAAAAGAGAAAGAAAAGGAGAGACAGTCACCTACACTGGTATAAGTAGACGTTAAAGAAACCTAGGTGCTCGAACTTAATCGGGCGTCTTTCATAACTCAGTTTCTTTAGGACCTTAACTCCAGTAGTTGGGTTAACGAAGACAACTGGGCTTATTGGCTCATTTTTCTGAAAGCTAAGACAAACTTAAGCGCCATAAAAGACGTCGAATGGGAATAGATAAAGAGATGGGACAGAGCGCTAACTTCAACGGGCGTTTACCGCTCACACAACGGAATTTTTACACAGCGAAGACGGCCCCAATGGACCACATTTGTCGCAGAGGCACGTTCTTTAAACAGACAAATGTTGCCCCTTTGCGACACCTTCAGTGTATAAAGATTCCATTGTGTGAGCAGTAAGCGCCAGTTGAAGCTGACGCTCTACCCCATCTGTTTTTCTCTACTCGTCCGTCATCCTTTATTGCGCTTAAGTTGGTCTTTGCCCATAATTCGAATTCGACACGAACATGCTTGGAGGACGAGTATGCTCAGGAGTACATTCCCTACTATGATGTTTTTCAAAATTATGTTGTCGTTGACAGAGAGAGAGAGAGAGAGAGAGAGAGAGAGACGAAAAAAGAATAAGCAGGCAGGTTAATCGGAATGGAAAAGCTTGGTTTGCTACCTTTCATGGGAGAACGGGTGAGAGGAAGGGAGAAAAGAAGTAGAGAGAGAGAGAGAGAGAGAGAGAGATTCAGGGCTCACAGACACGATGACAGCAAGCCACAATCATCACATACTGTCACAGTATATGATCACGTGCAGCACATTGAGCAACAATTCAGGACAGCGGTCTGTCAGTTGTGCTTAGAAACTGTAGCAGTGCCTTTGTCGTCCTCTCCTGAGCTAGCTTATGAGGTGGAAATTAAAAAATGGCTTGCTACGATAACGGCCTGCGATAAAAGTGAGGTAGCGCAGTTACAAGCGCTCACCTCTGTACACTGTAGCGAGGACATTTATTATTATTATTTGTTTTGAACACATATACACATATACACAATTAACAGGAAAGGGAAAGCGAGGAGAAGGCTGGCAACTGCCACCGGAAGGGGCACAACGCCTGCCTACTCTTCTGAAGGGACGTGACAGCAACACAGAAATGGAAGATAGGGAGGAGGGGAGGAGAGAGGAAAGGAAGAGCAACAGGACAAATCTAAAGACTAAAGTAGAACACAGTACACTACGCACGTTGTTCTGCCCAGTTTCGACTCTGCAGCCGGAATTAAAGTGACGCCGCGTCGAACAGCCTCCACAATTATCAATCACATCCATGGCTAGTTCGCTATGCGGCTGATTGTGCGCTCCACGATGAGACGCCAAGTACAGCTGCACGCAATCACGGTTTCACGGGTAGTCGGTTCACAATATACACTACAAGGTGTTTGAACCCGCCACCTCCCATCTTCAAAGGAAGAAGTGTTAGAACACAGTACAGATCACACACAGTAGGGCCGGTCACTTAAGGTCACGCTACTACAGAATGTTGAATGTTCACGCTACAAACGTGAACCTAAGTTCACGTTTGTAGCGATGACAATTACGCAGAACAACCCGCACTGTTGTCGGCGATTTCAATGGAAAAAGCAAAAGGCTTCGTAGAAGCAACTCATAGTCATGACCGACAATTGAGGTGGCCTTGCTTCGGCCAAGTCCACTTAGAATGCGAAGGTGGATCGAAAAGCCCAGATGGTGCAGCTGGTTGCTTTGAAAGCGTGGGCTGTTCCAGATGCAGAAAGCGATATCCCGTGCGAGCGCTCGAAATTATCTGGCGACATTTAACCTTGAGAAGGCATAGATTCTTCTTTGCTGCCTTGAGGAGCTGACAGAGCAGCTTTATCGGCGTGCTCGTTAGCTATATGACACCACAGTGACTTATATAGAACCCCTGCAATATGTCGTGGTGCTTTTTCTCGGCCAAGGTATGGATAAGTTTTCTAATCTCGAATGCGAGTTGTTCATCTGGTATGCGGCGCAGGGATGATAGCAAAAAGTGTAGTGCTGCCTTCGAATCGCGGAATGTCCACCATCTTCGAGGTTGTTCTTGGCTGACGAGACGAAGTGCAGCGCGATTAGCTGCAAATTCCGAAGCCGTCGATGTCGTCTTGAAACTGACGGTGGTGGCTCTCACTGAGAAAACCCACGGCTCTGGATGAACACTGGAGGGTTGTCGAGTCATCAGTGCATATGTGTAGGCGGTCGGCGTGCCTCTCGTGCAAAAGGCGCAGACATAGTTGTTGAAGAGGAGTAGATGACAGCTCAGAATGCTTTCCTGCTTCCTGGTGCGGTGACGCTCCAGCGCGAGCCAGACACCATGGACGGCAATGAAGCCTGATTGAAGGTTGGAGTAATAAACGGAGATCGTAGCAGCAAGTGATGAATGACGGCATGTGGCCTAAAATACGGATACGGCCCGTCATGAAAGATGCTTGCCAGGCAAAACGCGTTGTGTCAATATCAGCTACAATTGGCCGCGACGTTAAGCTTTCGTGTCACTGCCTTTCCGCCTGATACGACAGCGGCAGCGGCCTTTCCAGCGGTCGGTTCTCGGCCGCGGCGTCTACATTTCGATAAGGGCGACATTCAAGAACTTCCGACTACCGTGCATTGGGTGCACACTAAAGGACCCCAAGTGGACAAAATTAATTGCCTATTACGGCGCGCCTCGTAATCAGATGGTGGTTCTATGGCGTAAAACACCATAAGTTACTGATAATGTCAGATAGCACAATTTTACTCTTGGAGAAGCATTAGTTGAAGCGGCACATATTATTTTCAGGATATGTCGACAAGCATATTAGTCGAAGTCGCAAAAATTCATTAGATACCTTTAAGTAATTAATTTTGAGAGGTTGCATATGCGACCTGCCAATTGAAACCGGTGAGCTCTCAGTGAGGGAATAAACTTTTATTTGGTCCGATAAAAGCGCGATAAAACTCACACCCGGCTAATCCCACGACGGGACTGACAGATCTAGTCTGCCGGCCCGATCGCGGGCGCGCTGGACGGCCAGGATTTGGTCCTCAAAGACAGGACTTCGCAGGAGCGCGTCCCACTCTTCCTTGGTGAACTTCGGACCCAGCGACCCGCACTCCCAGAGCATATGAGGCAACGTAGCTACCTCACCACAGGTACATAAAATTTCAAGAAATTTTGATACTAGTGCCAGATTTTATGTAACCCCCACCAAAATTCCGGTCAAAATGCACTGTTCCACTTGTCTAACAAAACGCCTTTTTATGCATTCAAGCATAAAAGTAGGCTGACAAAAATCGGAAGGCAAGTGTCTTTCCTCGCATGTTCTGGGAACGCATATCTAGAAAATGATGTCATGCGCCGAATTTGTTGAAGTTGGAAGCAGATATATTTCCCGGGCTACTATTAATAAATTGCAACATGGTGCCATAAATGTATTAGTTTGATAGCGAATTAGCCAAACTGTTTATATATATATATATATATATATATATATATATATATATATATATATATATATATATATACGATCGTGTGATACGGTCTGGAAGTAGTAAGGTCTGGTTAGGAAGTATATATATATATATATATATATATATATATATATACATATACACATTTAGAAAATGTAGACTTGAGGGCTTTCTGAAAATAGTATGCCAATAGCTAGAGCGCTCAATAGGGCATGATGTATGTTTGGCTTACTACTAAACAAATCAAAGGATCACTCTAAACTACAATAACTCTTAAACATGAGAGTATAACTGTAGATTCGTGTAGCTGTAAACTGTAACAGCAATGAAAAGCAAAACGCCGGTGACGCCACAGCTGTGAACGGGAAAAATAACAATTACACGCATGATGAAATCTAACATTGTAGGAATGTAACAATGTAACATGTGAATGTACGTAACGCGTTAAATGCAATTAAATGCAACGCGTAAGAGCAATCATGACCAATATTATGAAAAATTTCAGTAACATTAACACGTCTTTCAAAAATGTTCCCTTTTTACAGTGGAGCGTACTTTAGTTGAAAGCAAGAAATTACATTTTGTAGATTCGAAGCGCGAGTACTAAATCTTGCTTGCTTCACAACCTGCTTCTCGCATCGAGTTTGAGCGTGGAATCTGTAGGTCTTCAAGTCGTGAACTGACACTGTGCCTCACATATGTACTTAAAGAAATTTACCAAGCTCATGCCACTCGTAGGAAAGTGCTGAGGAACGTGACATCATTGCCAAGAGAACGAGTCGATAGAAACAAGAGAGAGAGAGAGAGAGAGAGAGAGAAAGAGAAAGCGTCGGGTCGCGTGGTGCGACCCGATATCTTCCAGCAAACATTCATGGAGTGCGGCGTATCTAGAAAACACACATTTAGATTTTATCAGCAGTTTGTTTAGCGGATATCAGAAACGTGGCGCCGGCCGATTTTGCGGACCCTTCAAAGCCATCTAGATCTTCATTCGTGCAGCACACACTCAGGCGAAGCGCACCCGCGTGGATCTCCAGCCGGCATCTTGGTCAAGCGCAGAAATTCACAGTCACGCTTCGGGCTTGATAGTGTGCCGAGTTAGGAACGTCTTACGCGTCATAATTCAAAGTTCAACTCACTGCTTCGCTCCCCTATTGCCGCGCTTCGCCCAGTATTCATGTCTTCCGGAAAGACCCACAAGTTTGAATCCGTTCCGACGAAGGACCCGGAAGATGACGGCAACGCAGTACCAGAAACGGACCCGGATTTTATGTGCGGCATCTTTGGATACAGGCCGCCGTGGCTCCAGCGATTCGCCAAGGCTTACTACTTCCTCCTTTTCTACACGCTGTTCGGAATTTTCCAAGGGGCTCTTAAGGCCTACCTCAACGGCTGCATTTCCACCTTAGAGAAGAAATTCGGCCTCACGGGCAAGACGTTCGGAGTCATCCTCATCGCGGACAACATAAGCGCGCTCTTCGCCAGCCTGCTCATCGGCTACTACGCTACGAAGATCAGCCGGCCAAAGATAATCGCATTCGGGGTTTGGGTCTCCGTGCTGGGATGCTTCTGCAGCGTGCTGCCGTATATCATCTACGGGCCAGGATTTATAAATCAAGGAGGGCCCACGTCTGGTGCGAAATCGGACGTCGCGTCGCACAATTCCAGGGCGCAGCTTAAGTTCTGCACCGCGGCAGAAGAGGACTTCAACGAGGGGGCAAGCAGTGTAACCGGCGAGACGCCCGCACCAACGGCCATTGTAGCCGTGTGCCTGCTATTTTTGGCCAACTTCCTGAACGGTATCGGCGGAACGGCTTTCTACATCTCGGGGGCAACGTACACCGACGACAACGTTAAGAAGAAGAACTCTCCAGTCTACTTCAGTAAGTAGAACAATTTTGTATCTTTTCTGCGCCAGTGCCCCTCGTTGAGGACGTACAGAAACTAAAGGAAACCACAACTGCCGTATTAGATTTTCTCCACATGTGCGTGTTTTTTCCCCCCTTTTTGTAGCGTTTTCCTCTCTGTCATCTTTCTAACCCCTATCCCCCATCCCCAGTGTAGGGTAGCAAACCGGAGACTCATATCTGGTTAACCTCCCTGCCTTTCCTCTTCATTCTCTCTCTCTCTCTAACCTACATTTTTTTCCTGCTAAATGTAATGTAGTAGCCGGGCGCGTGTCAGCGGAAACGGCTCCGCTTCATTTTCTAGTTAAATGTACACCGACGCCAGTAAAAGTTTGGGAAATTATCATTATTACAAGCTATACTTTCCGTGTTATGCAGTGATACGCAATCGTTTCCAAATAAGTCTTTGCAAAAGTGATGTCTTGAGTTATTATTTTGATTGTTTTCAATGTGTAGTCTTATACTTTTGCCAGTATTGCAGTCTTCGAGATTTTCGAAGTACCTAAATCAGCTAACAAAGTCACGAGTTCCTCGGTGGCAGTTGCGCGGTCCTGTAGCGAGAAGTCTTACAGACCGAGTTTCGTTACGCTTTTATGACTCCATTGCACCTTTAAATATAAGCGTCTTCTATTTTATAACGTGGTCTTGTAAAAAAGAGAGACAGAGCTAGCGAGAGAGTGAAATAGGAGATGAAAGAAACGAAGTATAACCAGAAAAAAAATATTGGCTGCCTACTCTGTACTGAGGGAAGAACGAATGAACGAATTCAGCGTTTGTTATATCCCAAAGCTACCTCTATGGCCTAAGTGGGAAAAGGCTGGGAAGAATAAATGGCAGAGCAGGTAAGGAGAATGAAAAGTGAAAGCGTGAAAAAGGAAGGAATTGTTTACGCACACAAGGTAAGGCGTCTGTAAACTTTCGTTGTCCTGTCGCGCAGTGCCGATGCTCTCAAAATTCAGAGGAGCACTTTTAAATCGCTCTCCTTGACTTCGTTTGTGACCTGGGTCCATGAATAACGCCCTGAAGATCACTTTTCACTGCACAATGAAGCGAGAAAGTGAACAGTGAATGTGCGATATCTTCGCTTCGCCGCCGCAAAGTTCACATTTGACACCATCAGTCACTCCCATGAGAACCTATAGTACCTTTCGTCAATGCCAGTCAAAGCCATAGACAAGATAAACATGTCCTTATCGCTTAAACTAAAGCTTAGCTGCACAACCGTAGAATGGATGATTGCTCTAAAAGATCCCTGGTAATGTGTCTCTAGTGCTTGCGCGGTGAAACACATTGACACAGCCGCGACAACGTTTTTGGCACCTCGGTAAAAGTGATACAGTGAAATAACCACTCGCTTGCTCTTGTTATTTGCAGGCTTGATCATGTCTCTGCGTTTGGTCGGACCTATGCTGGGATATGTGTCGGCGTCTGTTTGCCTCAGCATCTACGAGTCACCATTTGGTATGAAACTGAGAGCAATTGCTTTTTGTTATCTTGTCTTTCTGCGCGGCCGTCTTATTACGAGACATTGCAGGGTAGAATTTCCGAGCAAGGAATTTTCACTCCTGCATTCGTTTCTCGCGTTTCACCGATTCGTTTATACATGGTGGGCGCAATCGCGCCGGCACGCCTATGGCTTTATCCTTCAAGATGAAAGCCATGATCGGCCGGTATTTTTCAGCTGGAGAAAGTGTCAGGTCAGCTGTAAGAGAAATTATTATAAGTTCGAGCTAACAAAAGCAATGTGCCCTGCCCGCAGCACCTCACTAACGGAATAACGATTAACAAAAGAAAATAAAGCTAACGTAAAAAACGTTTGTGAGGTGAAATTTAGCAAAAGGGCCGTTCAAGAAAACGAAACTAGAAAAATCCACTGACAGCGAACAACGCCATTTGGAACACACCTAATAAAACCGATTACATAAATTTCAGCACACAAACAGGATGTTCATGATATATTTAACGAATTCCTGGGTTTAATGGATGTTCGCGAAGGACGAATCATGTGCCAGAAGAAAATATTTTAAAATGGCACTACGTCACTACATATGACTGGACAAATAATGTGGGCATTGTGCTCCTTGACGCAAATCCCAACCCCTGATTAAATGCGTTTGTAATACCTTGTAGTACCTTTTCGTGCATTGTTTTACAAGAGGGGCTTGGGAATTGTTTAAAATAGCAACATTCAACTCGCATCTGGCACTGTGAGAACAAAACTGGCTGAAGGACATGCTCTCATTTAAAACTGAAGAAAAGACAGGGAGCTTAACCACGGGATATCTCCTGTTGGCTACCCTGCATAGGGACCGGCGAAAAGGGGCACAGAAAGATGAGAGAAAAGAACGAAGCAAAGGTGATACGGCGAAACAATAGACGATTGTGTGCGAGCAGTCTGTGAAAGCGCTAATGCGTCACTCACGCAGTGTCAGTGTCATATTCAGAGACATGCCACGTCACACCGAGCAAAGTGTCACACCGTCACAGAACTGGCTACACTGGTAAAAATCATCCAGGTGGCAGCAATACCTTAAGTGGTCGTAAGGACCACGCCGGAGGTCGCAGCCGAAGGCGGCCGAAGACAGCCGAAGGAGGAGCCTTCTTCAAGGACGCTTCCAGTGCGTTGCTAAGAGCTTCAAGGAGCTCCAGGAGCAAAGAGCTGCTAAGAACGCAGGGACACTCTCAAGGCACTTGTGCAGAGTTCACACACTATCGGCCTCTTTTAGAAGCTTTAGGAGGCTTATTCGGCCTATACTAAACACGTGCCAGAAATTGTCTGCGTCATTAATTACCTGCCTTGCGAGCTGCTGAACGTCTCCGTAGATTGGTGATGTAGTTGGGACTGAAGGTGTTGCAAAGAGCTTTAACCATCTTAATGGGCACTTGTGTAATAGGTTGCTAAAAGTTGCAGCTATGTTATGAAGGGAGTAATGCAAAGTTCGCAAAAAAGAAACACACACACACACACACACACGCCAGGCTCTTAGAAAGTTTTAGAACACTTACTCAACCTTCAGTAAGCACACGTCCGAAATTGTTGGTGATATTGAGTGGCTACCTTGCAAGTTAGAAGTCTCTTGTGATTGCTGGATATTGAAGAGATCATAAACGATTGCTGTAGTTGTTCAGGGGGGGGGGGGGAGAGAGGGGTTAGAAATGGTGTCATTTGACATCTGCCGCGGCCTTGCGAAAATGGTTGCACTAAATGGTTCTCCAAGTGTGCTAGGCTCGCCTTTTCTCTGAAAAGTAAAACTTCCTTTCCGTGGAAGCTTATCAAAGCTTGCTGTTATAGTTAAGGTGACCGGAAATAAGTTATTTCAGTTTAATATCAAATTTATTGTTCTAGTGATTGGTTTAAGCTTTGTATGTACGCAAAATTGCCATCCACCAGAGTGCCGCTGACAAATTGTTTTACTTGCACGAAACTTCCTGAGCCTTATGGAAATTTTGCAGGTTCTTGCCCGTCTCTTACTCATTGTATGGAATTTAGCTTCCTTTACTTTTAACAACCACCTAGCAAAGCCCAAGTCCTATCTTTCGAGGTTTGTGTGCAGTTCCTATACTCACATCACTGCATTACTGAGTACTCGTCACAATGCGTTTAATAAACTGAATTATTTCCTAACCTTCCTTTACATATCTCTCACTTGTAAAGAGAACAAAAATTTTCGCACACTAATGCACTGCGGCTGCCTACACAAACGACATTACAATAACAATCTGGTTTACCCAACTTTATTACATATTGGTATATGGACCAGTGATGAGTTCCTGTTTTAACTGCTGACGAGTTTCTAATGTAACTAACACTCTTAGTATACATTACGCATACTTCCCTGACTTTGTTTTTCATGTTGCAATAGTTTTAAGTGAAGAGCTGATCTTTAAAGTTCGCGAGATATCTTATATGTTGACATATTACCCATATACGAAAAAAATCATTCTCTTTAATACCATGACGTCTACTTTATTCGATAAAAAACTACAAAAACAGAAAAACCCGGAATAACCCGCAAGCACCCAAACTGGATCGGCGCCTGGTGGCTGGGCTTCGTCATCTGGGGTGGTGCCATGGCTCTGATGTCGCTGCCCATGTCGCTATTCCCCAAGCACATTCGGAGGAGTTCTGTGCACACGATCACCGAGAACAAAAAGAATGAACCCAAATCTCTGGGTGAGAAGATCGCAAACGATGCACGAGGTGAGAGCGCTTTTTCAGACTAGGAACGCAGCATGACTCCGCATTGTCTGGAATTATAACCAAAGGGCCTTGCTTGCTTTCCAATTGTGCACAACAAGTCAGTGCTGGGCGAATGCTGTTCGCCATGCGTTCAGGTGTTAGTTGGTCCTTTCAACAAACACGATCCAGCCGTAATAATTTGTGCTAATTTGTAACGGCAATGCGAGGTAAGATTTCTCGAGAAAGAAAGCGTTTTTTTTTTCACTTTAAGAAAATATGCAAAGTAGTTTGGCACAACACGGCTCCCACAAGGTTGGCATGCTATCAGGAGGAACAGTAATGCTGTCAAAGGTCACAAAAGGCCGGTTGCCTGCCTCTTGTCGCCTGTCCTGGCGGTCGAAACGAGCACTTTTAGTTTCCACAACACTGATCTCAGGCGAACTCGTGCTTACGTTAGAAGTATCGCTGAAGTGGGCACAAGTCCTCGTAGCAGCATTTTCTAGCGCTGGAAACTGCTCAGAACTGTTCGTTCTGGGAAATTAGCTTTTCATTGTGCTTGTGGCACCCTGCTCGTTCACATGTCGAACGTAAAGAACACGAATGCGATATCAAGAATGTGAACAGCTATGTATCAAGTTTAGAGAATAACATTACGTGTCTAACGATAAAATGCAATAACAGTACCTACTATCCTCGCAGAGTTCAAGACTGCTGTGAGCCGCCTTTCTAAGAACCCCGTGTTGATGTGGAAAATGGCAACGCTTGTTTTCGTCATCAACGCCATCGGTGGCTACGTCAGTATGTTCCCCAAATACGTCGAGAACCAGTACCGAGTTTCGGCGTCAAAGGCAAGCCTCTTCACAGGTAAGTTTCTTAGAATGTGTCGCCGACTTCTGGGTAAAGAAATTATCACCGAACGCTTCGTGAGTTTAAGAAAATTTGAGTTCAAAACTTTATGAGATCCATGGCAGAGATGTCCATATTCTCACTCTTAAAAAAAAAGAACGACGTGTTTCATCGTGCACTTCCCGACCTCAATATCTGCAGACTCTTAGCACATGGCACCACACAGCGCCTTGTTTCTGCCACTATGTCTTCCACACGGTTCATATTGGTTCCAGTTTTAGTTCATTTGACATCAGAAACGGCGTGATAGCGGGGGGCATTACGCCCATGCAAAAATAGTCACACATCCTGCAGCATGTGGCTTGAAGCACATTTCATGGGACTACTCTAGTCTCATCACGACGCCATAAGAAGTGGTGGCTGACCCAGTCAAAAAATTATGCTTGAACATGCCTTCAGAGTGATGCTATTAACAAACAGTGGTAAATGAAGGTGGCTAACTACATCTAATTAGTTTGTACTGGCTGTCGAGCTGATCAGAAAATGTATGAAAGGGTGAGAAAACAAGGAAAGTTATAGCAGGCATTGCAGCTGTAAAAGCTTTGCTGGCAGTTTTTATCACTCGCCGCATATGCTTTGCAGTACTTTAAAACGAAGCTTTGATGGCCTACTTTCCCCACTTTTTATATATATATATATATATATATATATATATATATATATATATATATATATATACATATGAATGTCACATACAATTACCAACGAAGTGGCTTATATTGCCGTTCAATGCTGAAGAACAAGTATGCAGACAATAGTTAGGTTAATTATTATATTGATATCCTACATAAAACCTGAACGTATAATGTCGGGTAATAAAGTAGGTTGATATCTTAATAGAATGGAAAATTATATTTAATAGATTCTTGGATTTACTTTATTTTCCTTGGTTTAGCGACTCTGTTTGTGCCACTGGCGGTATGCCCGTTCTTGGCCAATCCTCCAGAATGGAGACGCCCCCCATTATGATTTTTACATAAAACCTCAACATTTCATATTTAATTTTAAACACATTTCAAACACACCAATTTGTCAATATAATGGTGAATTACATTTCAAGAGTACTTTGACTTACTTTTTTTTTATTTAGACATTCGATATGTACCACTGCTGGGGGAGTGCCCGTTCTTGGACAGTCCTCCAGAATAGGTATGTCCCACTGTGACACAGGCTGTGTAGAATTCCTACCTATTGCTTCATACGACGCCATCGGCCTTGTGACATCGGTAGGAATGCGTCTCACGCTTTCCATCCGCGTGAACTGGACTTTGCGCTTCGGCATAACGCGTTAACGATGCAATACATAAACATAAAAATTTCAAAATAGTAGAGTTCAGACCTTTTTGGATAAACAAACTTTCCATAAGATTACTCGTTGCATAGGATAAGAGTAAATAATATTTTACGCATCAACGTTAGTTGTAAAGTATTTACCGGCAAGCTTTAATAAAGCTTCGTCTCACACAGATTGCAACACGCGCGTCAAAAATGCACATTTTCATATGTTTGCGATAAAACGGTCTCCAGTTTACATCTATTCTCTGCAGATAGAGGTTTGAATCGGTCTTTCTTCTGGCATCAGACTTAGTAGGTTTTGAATTCAACTGTGCTACTTCTTCAATCGTGCCTTATTTACGCCTTATTTACATATGTTGCATTGCTCTTGTATTTCCTTTTCATGTGTGCCTGTGTATGTATATATATACGTACATGTGTAAATATTTATGTATTGTGCCCCTCCTGCTTGGACCCTCATTTGAGTCTGCAGTATCGTATAAATAAATAATAAATAGAATACATAGAACCACACTGGCAAATAACGCAAGAAAGCGAAATAATACAAAAAATATTTTTTGTGCAGGACCCACGAAAGTCTTGGCCATGATGGTTGGACTCTTTCTCGGAGGAATGATCATCCGCTTCTGGAAGCCTCGCGCTCGCACGATAGGCCTGCTGGGAGCCTTCGCCGACTTCATCAACATTTCGTTCCTCTTCGCGGGCATTTTCCTCGGCTGTTCTGGCTGGCAATTGGCCGGCACACGTGTAGAAAATGACGGGAAGTAAGTATGCCGCCAATGAGTGTCTTTAGTATGCGAGGTATTCCTGAAATGAAGGTCTACTGTTGTTGGTCGGTGGCAGATGGCTGGAGAATCTTGCTAGCTCCTGATAACCTTAGCCAAATGAGGAGGAAAGTTACCAAAACAAATAGTAACTCAAGGAAAATTCGACAGTTGGTCAATTGGTTAAGCCTACATAACATTGCGCTTTGTGTCCCCTGTTGGCGCACTTGCATCAGTATGATCCGTTGGTAGTTTCTGCGCTCAAATTGAGGCAGATATACATTTGAAGAAAAAGATATTCGAAGAGAGCCAAAGTGTGAAAAAAAAAAAACGTGAAATGAGCCGCGCTTGGTCCGCGGACTTGTCGTATGTGTGCAGTTGTCGCATGCCTACGCTTTGTCACAATGAACCTGGCACATGCTTCACAGGGCAGCAGACCACATGGGGTCACACTAACGATCTTACTGAATCGTTTAACTTTTTCTCCTGATGTCGCCGAAGTCAGAAACTCTAGACACCGATTGGTGTTCTACTTTATTAAGTGAAAACGTTAAGAAGGTTGGACAATGACTGGGCCAGCTGTGCCAGAAGATTACCCAAGTAGACCAAAGAAGAGTTAACGAAATACTGAAAACAATCGAAACACTTTCGTTGATCAAAAAATAACAGCCGAGAAAGATTACAAGCTGAAAGAGCAACGCATACATGAACGAGAAAACCACGATGGAGACATTGTGCCAACAATAGCGTTGTTTCCAAAGAATGCGAAAAATAATGTTGACAAATCGGTACACGGGGTGAGATTTCTGTGTTCATAGGTTTCTTTATTAATTTTCGCAACTTGTTTCCACATCAGGGATAGACCAAGGTTGACAAAATGTTTCGCTAACTTCGCGGTGCAGAATTTTATTACAGATGTTTGCTTTATTAACTTAGAAGCTGCCCAAATATATCTCACACGGTTTTTGTTAAAACGTGCCACATCAATTGGACAATGGGGAAGAAAGTAATGCTTCACCTGGTTGCAAGCGCATTCTCAACAAATACACTTGCTTTTTTTGTTACATGTTGTTCCTGATTGTCATGCCGTACCATTACGCGTGCAGGCTGTCCCTGAGCAATCCGTGCAACGAGTACTGCGACTGCCCTACTGGACGCTTCCAGCCCATTTGTCACGTCACGCAGCAGGCCACGTACTTCTCGCCTTGCGCTGCGGGGTGCCTCGACAGAGGAAACGTACGTTGCCTTTGCTGATCCAAAAGCCTTCCTTACACGTAGGCGTGAATTACGCGCACATTGCTTTAAATAATGCGAACACAGTTAAATACCAGTAATGCTTCCTGTTATTTAACAAATGATAGTATTCTTCATACAGTATATATTAATTAATAAGGGGAAAACGAGACATCCACCCAAAGGTAGCTAAGTGTTACAAAGGGAACCCATATGGGTTCCTCGAAAGAAAAGCTTTGCAGTTGAAGCAAAATTTGTCCTGGTCCGGGACTCGAACCCGGGACCACCACCTTTCCGGGGCAGCCGCTCTGCCATCTTAGTTAACCAGGCGGCTAGAAGATGACAGGCGAAGTCGGATTTATCAAGAACTCCGAAGCAAAGCAACAGTTCGACGTAATAGTTATGCGGAAACCCGCAAGGCGGAAAGAAGTAATCAATGAAGGAAAAAGAAAAGGGTTTTCGCAAAGCTATTACGTCAAACTCTTGCCTTTGCTCCTGAGTGGTTGATAAATTCGACTTTGCCTGCCATCTGCTAGCCGCCTGTTTAGCTGAGATGGTAGAGCGGCTGCCCCGTAAAGGCGGTGGTCCCTGGTTCGAGTCCCGGACCAGGACGAATTTTGCTTCAACTGCGAAGCTTTTCTTTCGAGGAACCCATATGGGTTTCCTTTGTGGCAGGAATCCGCTTGCTCATTGAAGGTGCGCCATGGAGGCTAAGGTTCGATACTGAAATCTCCAGCACGTCTCTTATCGTAATGAGCAATTTTGCTTTGCTGGCTCATGAATGCTTCACTTTCGCCAATTCCCAGATTGTGTGGGATTTGCACAACTTGTTTTTGTCTCTGCCTTGATGCCGGCGATGAAGACCAAAAAGAAACGGGTGGTGGATGCCATATCTTGGCCTCGACTTTCCAGTATCCTGAGGACGCATTTATTACCGATTATTTTTCTTCGTTTCTATTTATTTCTGGTCATTCGTTCCACCAAGTGGCCGATATTGGCGATACCGGAGCCACGTTTCCACTTGAACTAATCACCATGGCGAGAAGAACGAAAACACACCTTAAATTTACGGTCCATCCGGGACAGTTTTACAAAACAGTTCTTGCGCTGCAGCGGTTCGTAAGAACAAGTACCAGCTAGCAGTAATAGCAATTATATCATTAGCGAAGGCCGTTCGCCAAAATTAAATAGCACGTGCAAACGAAAAAGTTTGTGAATTCGCCCCTTGATCGTTGCGTCAATGGTGAGCACAAGTGGACATAACGATTAGGCTTCATCTGTTCCTACCTGTGAGCCTAGAACACCTCCTGTCTTGGATTTTTCTAATATTTATGTTATTTCACGTTACTTATTCATTTCTGAAGGGTGATATATACATTAGAGGGGGGCAGACACCGCAAGGAGGTCAAACTGGTAATGAACATTTTTCCTTATTCCAACCATACTCAGCCATTTTGCGGCATTTTCTTGATATATTGGTCCATGTTTCCCACGTTTCCTACTCCCCTAATAACGTGAATCAATGTGCAGTATACAGCCAGGGAGGGGTGTCTAAGGGCTTCAGCCCCCCCCCCCCCCCCCCCACACCCCCCCAGAAATTTATCCGCGCTGTCATGCACCGCCGACCAAACAACCTCGGCGCCGGAAATCATTCTGGGTTTTGTCTAGACTGCCTTTTTCATGCTCGAAAAGACATTTCGGCACGAACACTGTGAGCTCGGGCTGAATTTCGTGGCAACGCCCATGCACCTCCAGTCACATAACGCAAGGAGTCCCATCCGAGCACAAAGTTTCAGGAGCGGTTTGATGGCGAGCGGAATCGTCGCGGCATCTCGCGGAGGCCGCGGAATCTACGGAGCACATGGATTTCAATTCCGAAACCTTATGGGCATAGAGTTCTCATAAAACTTTGATGCGAAAGGTGCACTGACATTTCCAAAGTCGTGCTTTAGGTATTTAAACGCGGAACTTGGTGGGTTTAATGTTTTAAACATTTGACACCAAAGGTGCATTGATTTTTCTAAAGTCGTACATCCGACCATACAACGAGACAAGCCAAATCAACGCACTATCAGACAAGTTGAAACAGCACACAGCGCGGTCCGATGAGACGAAACGTTGTGGTGGTACATTTGTGCCGTTGTGTTACAGAAAGGAATATCAACATTCTTTTCATCTGCGCCAAAGTATCCTTGTCTAGACACTAAGGCCAGCAAAGGTAACTAAGTTCTTATTTATTTTTTCTACTTTGTCTTTTATTTACTAGCACCTACTGAGCCTCTTGAATTTTCTTGTTCTCGCTACCCGTGGGCTGCCAGAGCCAGCCAGAGCGCATGCGTTTTTCTCGTGTTGCCCCGACCACCGCGCGGCGCACTTTGGTGCACGTTCGTTTTTCTGTGGCCAAGTAGATTTTGGTCTGGCAGAGTTTTGGACGCTTTCTGGCTCAAAAAGTAAACAATGGTCGCTCGACGCCACCACTGTGGGGACTCGGCAGACTGCAACGCGTTCGCGTGAGGGCATCACCTTCACTTCGATGTTATTGCAATCTCTCCGGAAAGTCTTCATTTGCCGGATACTCGTATTATATTATTTGGATAGCAATTATACGGACACTCCAGGCGCATTTCTGCCGTCGACGTCGCCGTCATGTTCCGTATAAAACCCAAGGGCGATAGCATAGTCACCATGCGCCGCATGCTGTATGCGCGAGTGAAAGCATAGGGGGGTAGGCGGGATAGGTGAGCCGACGATGGTGGCTCAGTCTTGTGTGCGCAAGGGAGAAAAGCGAGGAGGAAGCGTGCCGCCTTCCGTCGCGCTCGATGCATCGGGAAGAGTAGAGGGAGGGGGGCGGGCGTAAGGATTCTGTGATCTGTGAATCTGTGATTGCTCAGCATGTTTATTTGCCTTGTTTGACGCGTTGTATACAGTGACTTTTGCTTAGATAAGCAGAGTTATTGGAGCCTTACACTTATATTGAAACATCTTGTTGTGAGGTTTTGTGTATACATGCAGTGAGCTCTGTTTGCAGTGACAATTGTTTGACCTTTATCTAGCTGTAGCTGCACATTTCTATATTACATTGTATCTTCGCATTTCTAATTCATATGTTGCAGAACTCCTGCTTTCTATATGTGCTTACTGTTGCGACTATAATTTTGGTGCAGTTACTCACAATACACGACCAGTGACAGCTGCTCCTGTTCAATACACTGGAACGCAGGAAAGCGTGAATGAGATTTTACACAAATGTAAACAAGGTTCTTGAATTACCAAGTTTCATTAAAATATTAGTCCTCAGCTTTTTTATTTCATGTCCTTCATGTGTTTCATATCAGGTTCATGCACTGCTTTGCTGGTTTCGAATGGATATAGTTCTAAAATTCCTATGATACCTTCTTTACTTAGTAAATAGACAAAAAAGGTGGAAGCATTGATATCAGTTATTTCTGGCACTATTCTTTTGGGACACAAGAATGCCCTCTTTTGTGAAAATATACATATTTTATATGTCTTGACTGTGCGCAGCATTCAAAAATTTGTTTGCAGCATCTTTGGCAATGGCGATGCAGTTAATATTCATGTATTAGATACCTCAACAAATTCTATAAGGAGCAGGCCGAGCTGGAACGTGAGCCCCCACCGAACGAAATTTCTGGCTACACCACGGCAGCCATAGAATGCCGTAAACGCAATACCTCTATTGTATTAGCAGCGCCAAATCGTGGTGACAAGCTCAGCCAGTATTGTGGGTCTCCGCTTCTTACGCATGGATGCGTTCTGATTTATTGAGTAGCATAGATGCCTTGCAACGACATGAACTGGTTTCCAAGGGTTTTTCTGTTTAGTTTCTTATTCGAATCAAAGTCAGGCGGAAGAAGAACGCCCCTAAGACATTCTAGTACTACACGTCTCACGACCTCCTCGCCGGTGTTGCGGTTCTCGTCTACGCCTCAGCGTTATGTTAACACTTGTAGGACTGAACACCACTTGCTGTTTAGCTGTTTACTCACACTTCCGTAATTTTGTCACTCATGCGTCGCAGGGTTCCATGGAGTGCTCCTGCATAACGGAAGCTATGGGCACCGACAACGACGCAGCACTACCCAGTATGGCTATGGGATTTTGTGACTTCCCCTGCCAAAACCTATTCATTTTAGTATTCATCATCAGCTTGGGAAAGCTGATATCGCAGCTTTCTCGGGTAGGATCGACGCTCATCACACTCAGGTATCCTTTACACTGTTTTCAATTTCCCTGTTTGAGCAATTTTTTGAACTTTTCGCAATGATAATATGTAACCTATTGCTACGTGCTACTAGAAGACGATGATGTTGACTCGTGGATTTAGTGGGACGTAACCATAAGCGGTCACTGTTGATCTGATACGAAGACGTGCTTTACTGAATGTTGGCTGGCTTCCATGTTGGCAAGGGCTTGCTACCCTTGTATATACACCCTGTAAATAGTTTCGCTACTGTGCTTTCACGTAAAACTTATTTGGTGGAGGTGCTCGTTAGTGGTCGCAAGCGTAACTGGCGGCGAGGTGTCATCATGTCGGTAGATTCGAGGTAGCGTCGTCTGCGAAGCTCCGTCGTCAGAAGAAGCATCCCGGATATTACTGGAAGCGGAAACGTTTGATAACATTCCGTACCGAGGCCCGGGTGCGTTACATGATGACTTTGCGTTGACTATGAGTGAGGAAAAAACCAAACAATCAGACACGTTGGTCGGCTTCACCTCAGCGAAACCGACCATTCTCAATATGTCCGACGAGAGCCTGAAAGTGAGAACAGCTTGTTAGGGAAGAATGTGCATAAGTATACATCCGCTTGAACAATATGAACCGGGGCACACAAATTTGGACTCGAGATAGTAACATCCACATATCTATGCTGAATAGAAAAAAACGTTGAACGAGAGTAAATATACGTATGCAAATCTAACTATTAAGTGTTAATTGTGAAGTCGAATCAGCATGGCTCTTGTGCGGTTTCTATGCTCGAGAACCAATTCATGGGGCTAACTTTTGTCCAGTAATTCCGCCCGCAATGCAACTTGGGGCTCTGAGCAACACTCAAGTTACTTGTGCGTTGGTCCCTTTCTGCAAGACGAAGTTTCTGTAACCCATTCACATCTGAAGTTTGCGGTCACAGCAAGCTTGGCAAATTTCTTTCGAGTGTTATCGCACGTCGAATTGATTAGCAGAAACGTGATATAGTATTCGGTTGTTGTTATTTTTACAATAAAACACCGAGAGCATCGAACAAAGTTTTTGCCAACCCTTAAATTACTGACTGTTGTCGCTGTTAGCAGAGTTATTTTGTTAATCAAAACGAATGTGTTTAACTTCGAAAACTCACGATTTCTCTCGAAGTTGGAAATCAACGCTGTAGAACTCCAACGATTTCCAATACTGGTGACATCCGGAGCTGAGAGGAAGATCTTTTTGCGCACTCATAATATAGAGCTTCGTTGCCCCTTTGGTAAGCGAAATTCAGGGTAGTACTAAGTGTGTTTTTTTTCCTGCGTGAAGAAAACATTTATGTTTGTTTTCTTACTTTTTAAAGAAAATTCACTGAAGAAAGCACTCAAAATTTGATGTCATGCTCTCCTACCCATATAACGCAGGTGTGTTGACCCAGCAGACAAAGGAATAGCAATAGGAATGCTCGCCGGCTGCTTGAACTTCCTAGGTAAGAAGAACGGCAGTTGACGTTGGATAAGTTGTATATGTTGCGCCATGTTTGAATTTATATACATTTATTCGTTTACCAAACGTGTAAAAAAAAAAAACAGCGACGCCTTGTCACTATTGTTTGCCTTGTGGCAAGACATGTGTCAGTATGTTACTAAAACGCCAACAAAATCAGCCTACTGAACATAATGTGCCAATTTACCGTTTCCTTACTTACATGGCCAAATTATATAGTGATTTGACGTTATGCCGTATACCAATATTAGTTTTAGTGTGGCGGTACATTTTCATGTTCTCCATATTTTTTTATACGCATTGAAACAAAAATAGTGATGAGGACAAACTGTCCGCCTGTGAACGCTTTCGTGCTGTGTATGTAGCTTAGTTAGCTTAGTTTTTCATAGTAAAAAAAAAAACAGAGACCTACGGAATGTGAATTAATCCAGATCACTTTATTGGGAGTGCGACTTTGCCCATATTTATCGACTGCTTCGTCTTTGAGCAATATCGAATATTTTTTTATTAGTTTCGATCGGCATTTCTATAAAGCACATTGATGGAACATAACTTTGAATAAATGCTTGTGTCAAGTTTGTTCGAGTGAATTATCCCGGTTACAGCCGCAGTGATGCCATACAAGAACGTATAAGCTGACTACTGGGCAGACCATCGTACAGCTGCCTATCACTGTATATGGCCCTTTAAAAATCTATGAACAGGCTTCATGTTCTTAAACAAGAAATTTATAATTTCGCTGGCACGCGGTACAGCATGGGCAAAAGAAAAGAGAAACGCTTGGCTGTTTCTTGTGGCCGCAAATAGCACGGCCGCAACATTCTGCGGCTTTCGTATTTTTCGTGTACGATGATAAAAGGCATAGGACCAATACAATCATTCGTGCCTGCCAGAATTAGCAGGGCCGTGGCGCGCAGCGGAACGCAGCTCTCGGTATCATATCATGGCATGCAGCACGTCTATAACATTATAAACCCATGAAAGCTTTTTTTTTTGGCCGCTACAAGAAGCCGTCCAGGCATGCTGTACACCCTTGTGTTTTGCAATAGTACATCCGAATGCTGGATAACCCGGATCTCTTCCAGTTACTAGTTGCACGAACACGTATACGTGTATACGATATAGGCAGAAACTCAATTTTCTTCAAGCATAACCTCTCTCTCTCTCTCTCAGGCTTACGAAAGCATAGATACCTATCAGATTTAGAAAGTTTCAACAAAACTAGAAAGGACATCTCAGATCTATCTGAGTGCTCAAAACGGAACCGTGATTCCCTATATCCAGGCTGTGTGCCTTGGCGTATTCGGTTTTGTTGTCCTAGTGAGAAGGAACAGCTGCATTTCCCGCGCAGTGAATGGAAGCGCGTCTATATACCTTCTGGTTTGTTTCTTCGATTCCTGCGTTACTGCTACTGCAGTATATTGCATCACCGAAAAATGGATAGGAGAATCTGTGTCTACATAATTTAAGAGGCGACATGTAATGCACAAGAGGGGTACACCAACTACGGTTCATAAGCATGACCTACGTTGCACAGATCCTTACAGATTATTAGCGAGAAAGAAATGATGGCTAATTAAGATGGCAAGTGAATAAAATATGGGCGTGGGAATAGGGGGCAAGAGAATATTGAGGAACATTTCAAGGCCAAGAAGTCGAGGATAGAGCTGGCAAATGACAAAGCCAGCTTGAATGCTGCGTGCTGAAGCAAAAAAAAAAAATCGTTGTCGGTTTTGAGTGCTCTGAAAATTCCTTTTCAAAAAGCGATCTTCATTCAGAAACAAGTGCACTGCACCTAATTTCCTCATTTTATTTATTCCTGAATGTTTTCGAGATAACTTTCGGCTGCGCTAACAGAACGTCACTTGCTTGCATGCAATAGCGTGTCTCGATAGCTGCGCCTAATATCGAGAACCAGCTCGTGGCGCGTGAGTCTTGGCACAGTGAATGCGACGGCTCGAAAGCATAAGAACGCTGACGATTGGAAAGGCATTCTAAATAACTGAATAAATATGGTTCAGCTTACTTATATGGCAACATCGTTTCCCTAGCGTTGCGCGTGGTCCGGTATTAGAGGACACCACAGGACGTGCGAGATTGAACATAGCCTCGAAACGTTTGGTCTGTATACGAAGGATTAGGGATACGGAGGCAACCTTTCGGACGTCGCTGTTAGCGCTCAAACACTTCGCCAGGAGAAACGAATCCTTCGCGATTCCCTACCAACAAATTGTGCCGTCTAACCATACCAGAGTATTTTAACATTTGCTGCACCGACCATCGCTGCTGTTCCTTCTACTCAACTGCGCATGTGCCGCAGATATATTTCAGCATATTAGACGTTTTAGCATAGCGTTACTGGCCTACCATTAGCGTTACCAGTACGGGTGGATGTGACTGCTCATGCACAGTTTCCGTCGTCAACGTTGGGGTAGCTGTTTATGACCTCTCATATTCTGCTTGGCACTGGTTAGCAATGTTATAGATCGCTAGATTAGACATATATAGATACATAGATAAATAGAAAATATGAAAGGCAGGGAGGTTAACTCGACGCAAGTTAGAGAAAGAAAATCCCCATACATCTCCTTCCTCGGCAGTGGCCATGCAATTCTGTGTTACACAGCAGATGGGGAGCAAAGAGTGAAAGACGTAGCATATTGAGAAAGGTGTACTGTAACAAGTATTGCTGAATGGGCGAGTTGGTGCACCATATTGTGAGGTTGTTGTTTCGATCGTTTTTGTCACATGCGCTATGATCGGCCCGCATAATGGGCAATAGGGCCGTGTAATAAAACCAGTTGAAAGTTAGCGCTCATCCTGTCACCTGTCCTTTATCTTCATACTCGAACTGAGTAAAGCAAGACGAGAATATGGTATACTGTAGATTGTAGCTTGGAAACACTGTTGACTGCTCGGGTGCGCTGCGCATGGGCTAAGCTGAAGCGTGCAAAGTCTGCTGGAACTACTGTCGACAGTATAAGTTACGGTTCCCCTTTCTCTGTGCCTTCGCTCCTTTGTATATATATATATATATATATATATATATATATATATATATATATAGAGAGAGAGAGAGAGAGAGAGAGATAGACAATAAGCCGATGTTGATTCACCTAAAGAAATAAAGGCTGCACCTGACCCCGCTCTGCCGCGTTCTCTTTATTTAAATACGGTTATAACAAGGAGACTCGTACTCACGTGCTCCAACGCGTGATAACAAAAGAAACACTTTCCAAAGGAGTAAGTCATGGCGATATACAAAAGACATCTCAGGAAGAGTTTGTATGAACAGTTCGCGAGTCGTGACACTTCTAACGCACAAGAGGATACGTTTAATGCATCCCACCTGTGTTGCATCAGCTGCAGGAGACGTTTGCGCGGAATTGCAGTCTATCTTAGACAAGAAAAAAAATGATCAAAGAAATTTCAGACGTTCTCACAGACGAACGCTCAAAAATCTCAGAGTGTGTGAAGCCCTCCAACGTAAAGAAATGCAAAGACGCTCGATTCACCTATATCGATGTTGAGCCATCCTCTTCAGCACAGAAGGTTACTCTGAGAATCTCTATCCTCAAAAACCTAGAGATGATAGCCATGTATTACTGTTAGCTTTTTTAACTTCTATATAATATATATATATATATATATATATATGAACAGTTCTTCGCCGCACGTACATGACTTTCTGCGGACTGCGTCGTAAAAACAAAAAGACCAAGCAATGTGTGTTCTCGGAAGGTTCACGTTGCTCACGACACTTCTAAGAGAACGTTCTCGGTTGCAGGGGCCATTCCGTACCCGCTCATCTACACGGCCATCTTTGACGCCACCTGCCTCGTGTGGGAAGACCGCGGTGGTCGCCGGGGCAACTGCTCATTCTACGACGTCGACAAACTACGCGTCGCCTACCACGCCGTCACGATCGTCTTCATGAGTCTCGGGCTGGTGTGCCAGCTCATCATGTCCTACTACGCCAAACGCGTCCCCGACATGTACGGTGAAGCGGAGGTACGCGAAGGAGACGCGGCCGCGTCCAAGTCGGAGAACGGCGCGCTGGAGATGAACGGTATCAACCGTGACCTCGTGGGGAAGACGACGCCGCCGATTAGCTCTTGAACTACATCGCACGTTTTACCTCTCGAGTTGTCAGTCGCGTGAGAAAGGGGGGAACGGCTGGCGCGATACGCAGGTATACGTCGCGTATAAGTCGGCGCCGTGGTAGCCCTGCCGGTGGCATGCGTGGGGCCCGTCATCTAAACGTTCGCGACCTGATCACCGTTTCGAAAGTCATGAAGCAAACAAAGTCGCCGCCCAGTCATACTTGTGGGGCCATCGTGTCGTGCCTCAGTCTAGTCTTTGCGGTATCTGTTACCCTTGCATCACTACTGCCACATCACGTAAAGCGTCGGCAACCTTATCTCGCGTCTAAAGGCTTGAATATAGTGAAACTATGTACTGCTCGCAAGAAGTACCACTTACGACAATAAATACCTTTGTCGCTATTATGGCGAAATACAGGAAGCACTTTCGTATCAATACAACGTTCGCCTGAAACAGCATTTGCATTGGGGGTCCGGTTAATGCTTATCAGCAGTGCAGAACAGGGAGTGCTGATAAGTCGTAACTGAAATGTCAATACAACGCGCCACAGATTTTGGAGACGTATTTCTCCAAAGTCATGCTAATGAAGTACACGATTTCTGATAGGTGTTCTTACCTATGTTTTACCGATATTTACCACCGATTATAAGTATCTGTACAGTGAAATATATTAAACCATGTGTATATATATATATATATATAGTCATATCATAAGAAGCCAACAAACACTATATATATATATATATATATATATATATATATATATATATATATATATATATATATATATATATATATAACATTGCGTTAGTGGACACGATGCGACACTAGGTAGAAGACAATAAACAAGAATTTATTAACCAGGGCAGGGTGCAGCGTGGGTTAACGGTGACAGTTGTAGTCATATCGCGTCACACAAATCGGGCCAGCTGCTTTGGGTGCCTCTACGCAAAAGCTTTTTCAGATCGAGCGAAGTAGGCCCATGTACCGAGCGAGGTAAAACCAGCGCTCATCGGAAATGAATGGATAGCGTGGCGATGGCCGGTAGGCTGAGCACCGTCTTCAGCGCCGCATACGGTGCCTGACTCAAACACGTTACATACTCTATCAGGTGAGACGCTACCCGTTGGTTGATCAGCGAGTCCGGAGAAACGCGCTAAGCCTGTTTCTGCGCAAGCTTGCGTCAGCCTCGGTGGTGCAGCTCGGACCGGTGACAACCGTGGCGAGGGCACTTTTATGACAGTCGTAAGTGCTCCTGTGATCAGGCTGATTTATAATGACATACGCTTCAAAACGGGGCGGGGATCAAACAGTCATCTACCTTGCGTGACCTAATTAGGCCTTAATACGTATATCTAATAGAGTCTACCATGTTGCCTGTCTCGTCGTCTTTGCTCTCTTCAATAAAACCACTATCTCTACATTGTACAGTTCCCTATAGCTGTAATGAGCCCCGCGCTATCCATCTCTTCCCTGCTTCATTTCCACCAATACTCTAAACTTATCTTGCTCGCCTCGACCGCTGGCCAGTTAATGCTTCCATCTGCTTTGTATAACAGCGCTTCTTGAAGGTTAATGTTCCTTTTTTTTAATTATGGGGTTTTACGTGCCAAAACCACTTTCTGATTATGAGGCACGCCGTAGTGGAGGACTCCGGAAATTTCGACCATCTGGGGTTCTTTAACGTGCACCTAAACCTATTAATGTTCGTTATGCGCTACTTGCTGGGTGAATATCGTGGCATTCCATTGCAATGTGCTGAGTCGTCTTCATACTTTTTCTGCCGAAGGCATCACTTCGCGTGCCACTAGGCGGCAGTTAAGTGGTCTGCTGTTCACAAATTGATGCAGTACAACCCGAAGATAATCACAAAGGAGAAGCGCTGACTGGCAGGCAGTAAGTTTGTTGAAATGCTTCCGGGCTTGCAAAAGAGAGCCCTTGGAGGCCACTTTGATACGAAGATGGTCCATCTTTAGTATTATCGTAAGGTCTATCTATTTGTACCGTTCTAATGGCATTTTCGTTCTCGATTTAAGATAAATGGTGCAGTTGATTCTTTTAAAGCAACATTTAGTACCACCGAGCTGTCTTGAGGTGTGCCGCCATGCGCCAGCCGCCATGCACCAGCATCTTTATGATGACTTCTTGTTCGTGAATGTAGTTTGTGTGACGGATATCCCGCGATTTGTTGGAACATCGTGTGCCTGTCTGGCCTCTAGGTTGTGCAACGCGGCTACTTGGCCAGCGGTGCCACGAAAGAATTCCGTTGATCTCTGCGCATCTGGTCTCAGGTGGCGGCATAATTTGTGAACTCTATGAATAGCATCTCCGGCTACTTAACTATTGCGAACACGCGACTGTAGCTTACGTGCGCAGCCAAGCGGCTTCAGGATGTTCGGTTACCGGCGCGTTCTTCGCAGCGCGACGTAGACTTCATACATTTGCAGGCGCCAGGACGGAAGCTGGCCCATATGACCTGCCGTTTGTGTCAGTCAGATAGCAGCGTACTCTTGGGAACGCTATCGAATGCATTGCGAAACAATAAACGACCAACGAGATTGCTATGTATACGCTATACTACACGTACAGGCCCCATAACACCGACACTCAGGGCTCCCAAGAGCTTCTCGTCACGCGAATGCACGCACGCACGAATGCACGCACGCACACGCGCCATAAACTCTGAACAACAACAACAACAACAACAACAACAACATAATAATAATAGTAATAATAATAATAATAATAATAATAATCACCATCATTATCATCATACCGTGCTGCAAACCAAGAAAAACTGCAACGGCTAAAGGGGATGAGAGAGAAAAAATAGAAACACACAGATATAGTAAAATAAAAAGAACAAGAGAACAGGAGAAAACGGGAAACAAAGACGACTACACCACAGGTCGCACTACAGCGCTTGGAAAATATAGAGAAACATTTAAATAAATATGCAAGATGAAAGCTTGCGCTCGTCGTCTGATTGCGTCATTTTTTTTCCTCTCGCGTCATTTTTCCATCATCCCATCACTATAGGAGGCTTTAGCTGATAACCAACCAGCAGTGAATTCTACTTCTACGACTCAAATTCGCGATTACAATTTATTCAGTTGTTCCTTCTACATGGAAGTCATGACCAATTGACGTGAGAAATCAAAGAACTTCAACACCGCTTGACAGAAAAAGGGGTACGAGATTTTTTTTTTTACGTTTGCCCGGCCATTGTAGGCAGCGTTGTCTGCGTAATTTGTGACGCTATCTGTACATCCCCCGAAGAAGACTTCTGTGTTCCTATTCCACTCTCGAGGACAGAGCCTGTGAAGTAGCTTCGCCTTCTTGCACGCACACTTTCGTTAGCTGAGTAGAATACCATCCACATAAGGTGCACCAGACTACACAAACTAAACTCTTCGCTGCAACTCGGGCCTCCACTCGGACTGCACCGACGCGGAGCATGTCTTCTGTATCGGTTCTGGTGAGAAGTGGCCTTCACGAGAGCCTATTCAGCAACAATCGGAATGACTCACAGTAGTGCACGTGATGTCTGTGGGTGCGAGGAGAGCATAAGACTACCTGTTTGGCAACTGTTCAGGATTTGACATACAAGGATAATTGATGTCCAAGGCACTTCGGCGACTAGACGATCGGGCACCGACCGTATACAGACGCAACTGGAAATCCTTCCAAACCGATGACTGGCCCAGAAAGCAGTGAAGATGCTTTTTTTTCTTTCTGAGAAATGGCCGGTTTTTGGAAGCCCCCTTGACTGCTTGGTGCAGTTCGCGCGTGCGCACACATTCACCACGTTCCTCTCTCCCTCTTTATTGTCTTGTCACCCTCCTTCAGCTCAGGGTGGCCAGCCAGATGTCTTTCTAGTTGATAGCCCTGCCACCTCTCTTTCTTTTCTCTCACTTTAAATTGGAGCTGAAATAGGAGCGTTGATTCTGGAAATAGGAACATGAGTGGTCACAGCTGGAATTGAAAAGGGAATATTCTAGCGGGTGCTTTGTGCCTAATAATGAAGAGGCGCTAAAGGAGCTGCACTAAAGGAGCTAAGCTGGCAATCGTTTCTTTTTTTCGCTACCGGAAGACAGAAGACGAATGTGCCGCCCTTCAAACAAGCAGTGTAAGTAGTCGGGCCACAGGCGTGGGGATCGCTTACACACCGAATCACACTGGAAGAAAAAAAGAAAGAAAGCGAAGAAAGTTTTTTTTTTCTCTCAAGAAGCCACTTCCAAGAAAGCCGCGGCTACGTTGCGAGCACACAGATAAGTTCGCGCTGCGTATTGGGCACAGGGCAAGTGGACCGATGCCAGACTACTCGACAAAGCGTATCGCCGATCGCTCTGCTCTTCCAGCCCAAACGACACGAAGGAAGCGAGAGAGATAACGTGAAAACACAGCCAAAAAAAGTAAAACAAGGGCCGCCTTGCAACACGCGGAGACCTAAGTCCGGCGTGAGCATCGACAGCGAAGACGTGGGTGTCACGTGAAAAGGCTTGGTGCAATGTGTTGACACCGTATCGGCATATTGTCCCACCTGGAAGAATGGAGGTAAGTGGGCAAGTTCAGCGCTCTCCATGCGAGAGCTTTTTGGTGCTGCAATGATTGTAGCTGTCAGCACACCTTTCTGTAAACCTGACCCATTAGGTGCCGCAAACACGCGTTTTATTAGAAGCCACGGCTTACTTTGCTTTCCGCCTGACATCACAGCGCCCAGGCCGACACCATTTCACGGGAAGTGTTTGAGGAGGGAATGTCTCGACTTACGCGTATTAAAAAGCAACGGCAGTAACCACATTAAGGTGGCAATATAGCGACAATCGAGAGTTTGTCACAACCGTGCAAGTTTAGTTTTGTGGTCAGTGGCTTCGACAAGAAAAAAAAAAAAAAGCAGGGAAACTCGTCAAAAAGACACAGGAAGGATAGTGTGTTGACGTATTGATGATAATTCGATGGTTGTGTGTTATAGTGCCTTGAATACGCAAATACCTTAGAACAAGATCCAGTTCAGTGCAAGAATTGAGCATCCCCTTGTGCTATGTCTGATTATTAAAATGGTTATTGTGGACACAGTGGCTTCTGATAAGAACTCCGTTTCATGTTAATTATTTTGTAATTTGTCGAATTGGTCTAATATCACCTTGCTAAAGAATCCTGTGCTACAGTGTTTGCAACTCGGATTTCAGTATCTTTTTTGATAGCGGGTGATCGTAATGAGATACAGTTTCTACTAAACAGAAAAGATAGGTTCGTGCATTACTTCCCTAAGAGAAATCTTCAGGTACGGAGCAAAATGCTAAAAAAAAGTAAGGCCCAATTTCACATATTTCATGTTACAGATATTCAAGAGTACGAGTTTCTGAAAACAGTCCATTGAATAAAGTAAATGATCTCTCGGTTTACTTATGGAAGGGCAACTTCACTGCATATCGCAGCGCTGCAGTAATTTTTGCTCACGCAGCAATGCTGTAGCTAATTAGCGTTGAGGAAAGAAACAACGCAACGGCTTTATTCTTCCACGCTAAGGTTGGCAAGTCATCGTAAGGCTGCAGCCATATACTTGCAAGCGGAAGTGTTGGCACAGACTTGGATTGAAGGTTAGAAGATTGAGTGAGCGATCCCTCAACTGAGTGAACGTGTCAGTAGGAACGCGCTCTAGCTGTCGAAAGCGTGAATGTCTATCAGCTGCCGCGGCAGCGCGAGAGCCTGCGTAGCAGAGAGTGGAGTTTGTCAGCGCATAGGCAGCGACAACATCGTCTTCCTTTCTTAGCACGACTGGCGGATGTGACGAAATAGTTGGCCCATCGACGCCCGACGCTCAAACGCTTTGTCCCTCGAGAGCGGACGCCGCCGCTGGCCGGAGAAAAAGAGAGAAGCCCGAAGAGGCCGCGAGCGTGATAAACGGTGGGAGAGCCTAACACGGAGAAACCTCGGCGGCCTGTCGAGACGCCACTTCTCATGAATGCTCACAAGCAGGGCAGTCCCAAAGCCGACGGCAGCCGCGATGCCGGCGGCGCGTGCGGGCAGGCGGCGCCGGAAGCAGCGGACGTTCCTGCGCCGAAGAAGGACCAAGATGAGGCGCGGGATTCGACCCAAGGAGCCGAAACTGACAGCGACTACCTGTGTGGCGTGGGCAACTACAGGCCGGACTGGCTGCAGAAGTTCGCCACTTCGCGTTACTACGCCCTCGTGTTCGGTTTGCTGGGCATCTTTCAGGGTGCCTACCGTACGTACCTGGTCGGGACACTGTCTACCGTGGAGAGGCGCTTCTCGCTATCGAGTCGCGCCTCGGGCATCATCATGATTGCCGACGACCTGAGTCCCATCGTGGCCAACCTCGTGATGATGGTGTGCCTGAGGCGCACCAGCAAACCTAACTGGGTGGCCGGAGGCATGCTGTTCTCGCTTCTCGGAGCCGTGTCCAGCTTGCTGCCCTACGTGGTCTACGGTCCGGGCAAGCACCTTCTGGGAGACTTGCCGACAGTGGGTGGCGTCGCCACCCAGACGACCCAGTTCTGCGGCACTTCGGACGACGAGGCAGCAGCGGCAAGTTGCAAAGCGACCAAAGAGGACGCCGCCTCACTCGGGCCTTTGCTATTCTTCTTCATGGGTAACTTCTTGAATGGACTGGGCGGCTCCGCTTACTACGCCATCGGGACCACTTACATGGACGACAATGTCAAGAAGAAGAACTCGGCCGTCTACTTCGGTAAGTTCACGATTATTCTCAATAGATTTCAGAAGTACAGCCTTTGTCAAAGGAAGCGAAGTATTCATGAGTCGCGACTGCGTCATGTTGTGCCCGTGGAAATCCTGGTATTGGAGTTCTAAAGCAAAACTCGGAGGTGCTTTTGAGCAGTGCGGAGAGGTGAGGATCCAGACTATACACGTCCAGTCATGCGCGTAGTAGCTTGGCTTCTTTTGAAAAAGGTTGTGCGTCCGTATGAGCCACCATAGCAGACAAGCCTTAAATCTAAATGTCGTGATTTTACTTGACCTTAGTGCAGCCACTTCCATATTCGTCATGAAATACATGAGTAGATAGAAATCTTTCAATTGGTCCTGGTTGGATACTAGCTCCCTGCTCTTTGAACATCGCACCTCCCCACGAAGTCATGCGTGACTAGATTAAATTTTGAGACTCGTAACCTGCCGTAGCTTCCTTGTTCTGCTGTAACAAGGACAAAAACGCACGTATACGTTACTGTCTTTATTCGCTCTTGATTGAAGTCAATGATAAGAAAAAAAAAGAAAAGAAAGAAGACAAAGACAGTTTAATATGCAGTGCATTATGGTTGTGAAATAATTTTATAGATTACGCTGCTCCAAATTTGCTTATTCTAACGCTGCACGAGCCACTTTTGCTTTGAGGAAGTTGTGGGGAGTAACCAAACATTGTATCGAAGGTAGTGGCTTAATTGGCTTAATAGTTCATTGATTATTACAAAAAACTATCTTAATAAATTGCAGCCACCTCATTGGTGCTGGTTGCTTTAAAGGTGAGGATTAGAAAAGTATGATTTATGATACGCTATGAACTACGCTGACATCAATCACTGGACTAATTGGTGCGATAATACGCGTAAACTACGTGGAACCCTCGTCGCATTGGTAATGTGCCAGTGCTTGTTGCGCAAAGTATTGTTCAGCAATAACTTATGACAATTTTCTCACGACCGTGACTCAGCAGCTGCGCCTTACTGCACTAAACCAAAGGTCGCGGGTTGGACGCCCCTCTACAGCGACCCCATGCATACTGGAAGAGTGAAGAAAAAGTTTTCGAGGTTCAAATTATTCTGCATCCCTTTACTGCGACGTCTGTAACAGATGCTGAATTGCTTTGTCCCAATAAAGTCGATCTAGTCAGCAGTTAAGGCGTCTCGTTCAGACAAATTGTGAAACAAGTATAAATATGCTATTTTGCAGATAGCTTATCGCCTTAGCAGAAGCTTGATGCGGGCGAATTGGCTTTGCATACTTGAAGAAAAGAGCGCTACAAAGACGCGGACTAAAAGAGGAACATGTACGGATGACAAGGCAGAAGTTGGAGGTAGTGGAAGTAGTGAGTTGGAAGTAGCGCCTTGTCCCTCGTACATGTTCCTCTTTTAGTTCGCGTCATTGTAGCACTCTTTTCTTCAAGTCTTATCGCCTTAAACAGCGCTTTTCCGCGTCCTCCGTGTTTCCGGGTTGAAAGGGAGTGCGGCGGAATTTAAATAATAATAACAAAAAAAAAAGAACTTCAGCGGATTAAGTCGCCGCCCCTACCGCTTCCGGTTTGGAACACCATGTGAAACCAGTGGCAGTGATAAGAGCGACGGTCACGAAGGGAACGGGCACGATGCCACTACCAAACAGCCGTCACTGGTAGTTCGCGAGTCGGCAGTGTTCACCTTTTCGCTTCCGAATGGTTTTCTTATAGACAAGTTGAAGAAAAAAAAAACGTCAGGCAGATACGCTGGCGTTAACGTCATGCTCGGTGCAGTATATATATATATATATATATGTGTACTTGGCACACATTGTTACTTCAGGCGGCGAACAGTGAAGAAATATAGAGGTGTGAGAGTATTCGTCTTCTCTTAGTGTGCACATCACGCCTATTTCTTAGCAGATCTAAAGTTTACGAACACACGTAGCTTGTAAATCACAACGCTACTAAGCTTCCGCTAAGTTGAAGTCACTTTAGCTGCATAGGCAAGAGGGACGTCGTCGATGATCTCTGGAGTGAGCTAATGCGTTTTTTCCGACGTAATTGTCGCAGGTATGACAGAATACATTGGCCTGAATATTGTTGAAAGAAAAAAAGAATAGATTGTTCGTATTTCGACAGGGCGTAATGCAGAAAAGCTCCTGTACCATGAATTGGGTGCGCCATAATGAAACCCAGGTGGTCAAAATTAATCCGCAGTTCCCATCTACAGCGTGTAACTTAATGCGACCGTGGTTGCAGTTTGTAAAACGTCGGACTTTCATTCAAGTATTGATTGTTACAGACAAGCGTTGAGCAGTTCTCTGCCTGATGTCCTCCCCTATCAATCGTTTTGGAGGATAAGGAGCGGTTGTTCGTATTTGGCTGGCCTTATTGACTTTATGTTAAACTCCATCTGTAGTTTTATTGCACTTCGTTATTTACTTTACATGAGGGGAATAGACCAGGGAGGGGGGGAGGTGGAGCTGTAGGTGCTG
The DNA here is from genome assembly GCF_023375885.2 of Dermacentor andersoni. Classification (NCBI taxonomy): domain Eukaryota; kingdom Metazoa; phylum Arthropoda; class Arachnida; order Ixodida; family Ixodidae; genus Dermacentor; species Dermacentor andersoni. The sequence goes on along the minus strand of NC_092819.1, from coordinate 40,315,491 downwards.
TGTGTTATAGATTTCTTTGTTTACATATTTCGGGTGTTTCAGTAAATATGATCGCACAACAATATTTCGTGGGCGAACTAGGGCGCGAGTACCTGGCTCCTACTGCTAACTAATAATTGAAATTAATGTGTTGCAAACAACCGCATAACAATACAGTGTGATCGCGCCAGTAGTCTGGCCAACAATCATATCCTACTCTTTGTCAACATGAAAAGGTAAATAAGAGTACAATGTAATGCTTACAAGTATGCACGCACCTTTTATAAAAGGATTTACACATTGCTGCTTTGGTCGAAGCTTCCTAAGGGCCACGCTGAAAGTTTGAATCTCGTGAAATTGCATGCGTTCAGAAACTGTGAGAGCGTTAGCACTATTGTAATTGATAGTCGATGTGAATTTCTGTACTCTTAAAGCTGCACAACGCGAAAAAACAAGGACCTAAAGAAAGAGAAAACGGGTCTAGCACTGTCGTGTTCTTGTTTACCTTTCTCACTTTGTTTTTCACGCTGTGCAGTTTTCTTATGCAGTCATGCAAACTTGCTCAAGGTTCCGTGTTTTAGTAATGGTGTGGATGCCATTTCGGTTCAGCCTGCATATTTTCGACAAAGGCTGTACACACACTTATTTACGTCTTCGTTTGCGTTTAGGCTCATTGTATGTCTTCCGTCTCCTGGGACCTGTCTTGGGCTTCACACTGGCCTCGCTTAGCCTAAGCTACCCCGAGGAACTGAAAGGTCAGTGTTTTTTTTAATGCGTATTGGAGATTGCCAGATAATGTGTTCCATGTCCTTTAGATTTCGTGCCCTACCGTGTTCCGGTAATGAGTTCATTCATTCATATTAAAGCACAATCACAGTGGGAAAAACAAGTGGTTGCTGGAATGCAAATACCAGCGAAAAGCCAATAATGATACTCCAAGAACGAAAGCAATGGCTGATAAAGAGAACAACCATAAGTTATTTCATGGTATACATTCTACACTTGAATCATGACGTTATGGGCTGTTTTACTCGTATCAACCCGTTTTGTTGCTGCACGATCTCTCTTGAATGTTCGCATTTAATAACCTCACTTTTCAGATGGCTTCCAACTGTTGATGTCCTTGTCATGACGTCTCGCCAATCCTAGGCACTTTCTCAGCAAAGGAAGGCAGACTTTTCCAGCTGGCATCAACAGTCCGCCAATTCATACGGTCCGAGAGCTCGTAGGACGGCTCGATTAGAATCTGCATTTCTGTAGGCTGCTTCGCTATGCGGAAAACTTTCGCAACATGCAGAATAGTGCTGCGCTGAAGTTATTAGCACACACTTGTTAATTTCGTCACCGATTTCAATAGTAGCTATTCACAAGTGTATGTACGAAATCGGCAGCTAAACAAGCGCTTCCAATAGTACAGTTTGCTGTGGTGTTTTTATGGCTTGTTAGAGAAAGATTCGTTTATAAATAGCTTATTATGGAAAATTACTGGTTGGATTTTAGTATTGAAGATTATGTTTCTGCAGATTAGGATTGTAAGATGGTTTAACTGTCACCAAATATTTCACATGTAAGGTGTAAAGGAAGTCACAGTATATATACTAAAAGAAATTCATATTAATACGTTTTCTCCTTGCGGCTAACAGTCTCATACAGTGTAAGGTACAGCACTTCGTAGCTTGCTAAATGAATTACATTAGATTGATGATTAGGAGATAATTATGATGTTGCCACTCCCTTCGCCGTCAAGTCGACATGGATATCACGCCCTAGATAACCTTAATAGGGCAAGACACACATATTCGACATGGAAAAAATCATCTATTTGACCTCAGAACAATCAGCCCTTTGCTACCCTACCTACAGTGGGCGAAAACGAAGCATGCCCCTCGACAGGTGCAAGGCCCAACGAGCGCTGACGGAACCCGTCGTCTATGCCGTTTTCACTTGCCATAATCAGTGTATATGTTGCGTTCTGGATTAGCTGCGTACTAGTGCTGTTACTGCGTTCCCACTTTGGTTGGTTGTGCAGCTCTAGGATAGGTGTCACATTACCTTTACGTGTCTTCAACCGTCATTGAATACTATTGGTCCCACGTTTCCTTTCACATGCGAATTCTGCCGACTGTGCTAATTTTGTACTTTGTTTTTCCTCTCTCTCTCTCTATTGTTCACTCATGTATGTGGTGCATAGTTCATGTATTTTCATTATGTAATTAACCCGCCCCCTCTCTAATGGCCGAATGGGTGAAAAATAGGTAAATAAATAAATAAATAAATAAATAAATAAATAAATAAATAAATAAATAAATAAATACAGGGTCTCTTAAGATATCTCTTAAGAGGTGGACGGCGAAAGCCTACTCTTCCTCCTCTTATCAGTCGCCTCTTTCTCTTTGCCTATTCTCTTTCTCTTGTTTCTTTCAGTCATTACTGCTCACTACTAAGCATATTTAGTCATTTGTAATGAATTGTGGTTATTACAAGCCGTCGTTAGACATGTTGGTCATATCATAGTTATTAGTAGTCATTAAAAGTCGTTTCAGTCATTATTAGTCAATACTGGTCATTATTAAGCATTTTAGCCATTTCTAATGAATTGCAGTCGTTACAAGTTGTCGTTGGACATATTGGTCATTTCGTAGTGATTACTGGTCATTACAAGTAATTTCACTCATAATTAGTCATTACTGCTCACTACTAAGCATTTTCAGTAATTCGTAATTAATTGTGGTTATTACAAGCTGTCGTTAGACATGTCAGTCATTTCGTAGTCATTATTAGTAATCAGAAGTCATTTCAGTCGTTATTAGTCATTGCTGGTCATTGCTAAGCATCTTTAATCGTTTCTAATCAATAGTGGTTATTGCAAGCCGTCGTTAGTCATATTGGTCACTTCGGAGTCATTAGGAGTCTTTACAAGTCATCATTAGTTATTACTAGTCATTATCAACCTCTACAAATCTCTATTATCACGTTATCATTCACTGCCTGCCACTATCAATAATTTTTCATTCTTTAATCTGTCTTTATATGGCGTGATGACGCTTCGGCGGTTACTCCGGCGGTCAGGTCTGTTGACACAAACTTCACCATGAGCCTAGAAAGGCTTTCGCCTTAATAATTAAATGCGTTCAATGCGGCCGACGAAAACGGTGCTGTGCAGACTGGAGAGCGAACAGGCTGGCGACGGCAGTGCTCTGCAACGAAAGCCGACGGCTCTGCTCACGGAACAGCCAGTGCACGTGCGACGCACCATACTTGCGCATTCCTTCGGCTTGATACAGTATCATCCAAGGGACAGAGCATGCCTGGGCATGGGAAAGGCATTCGCCATGGGACCGCTTGCAAGGCATTTTTCTTCGGAGGTCATCCTCTTCTAGCGACGGTGTTGACGTTAACACGATGCAGAAGAAGCGGATTCCCAGAAGTGCGCGCCACGGTGGTGTTCGGCTGTTTATACCAACGAGCGGTCCCCAATGTGAAACTGACGACCCTGTCAACAGCCACTTGTTATGAGAACAACAACATCGACACACCAGCTGTAGTTCTCACGCTGATCAAAGGTCTGTGGGGGCGGAAGTAGACGGGAGCGATCGCTGACCACCAAGAACCAAAGACTCTTGTGGTCGTGCCATGGGAGATATTGCTGGTGAGATTGAGGCCAATGTATACCCTTGGGAAAGATACTATCGAATTCCCAACTAAATGACAATTTCTAGGAAAGGAAAACCGACCATTGATTGGACATTACTGTACATTGTAATGTGACATTATACTTAAAGAGGGGATCCAACTTTTGTAGAGAGAAAGGGCCAGAGAATAAAAATTTGACCAATTTCCATTGCTTGTCTGCAGAAGTCTTCTAATTGAACCGAGAATAGCAGAACAGGAGCAATGTAGCGAATAGGAGAACAGGAGTGTAGCGAATTACGCATAACACCACCTAAAAACAGCCCCATCAAGTTTCATTCAACCTTAACTATAGGATAGCTACTCCTCAGCGCCAGAAGTATAAAAGCAGTAGTTAATGACTTTCCAGTGCGTGTGTGTTTACGTGCACCTACGTTCGCAGCCCATGCCTTCATGCCTATCATAATGTCGGTGGCCTCACCTTCATGAGACTACGGTGCTAGTTATTTGCTCATTACTCATAGTTGTCCCATCGTCTACCGAATGTTATCTCAACCAAACATCTTACTTTCCATATCTCTATCAAAGCTGTGTTCCGAGAAAAGAGCGCTTGGCGGTAAATGTCTCATCAAGAAGGCACAATATGTAAAAAAAAAAGACAAACCTTTCCCCTACCGAAAAATGGGGGTAAGCGAAGCTTGTCCTACGTGCACCTGACCTTCGTCACGGTTAAGTAACCCACAAGTAACGGTGCTGCGTTGCTTCAGCTTCCTGCTCCGTCAGCCCGGGATCTTTTTCTCGTTGCTGTCGGATTGCTTGGCTCGGGCGGCTCTAACTGCTGGATCGGCGCGCCAATGGCGAGCCCTTTCACGGGTGAGTTCTCGCCGCCGCTCGTCGATCGCTGCCAGTTCCTCGGGGGAACGCACAACGCGTGACCGTCCCATCCGTTTTCCGAGACTGAACTGAACGGAAACGAAGCCGGCGGGAAGTCCTTTCCTGCCCTTTGCCTCCCCAGCTGAAGCGAGATGGCTCCGACTGGTTTCACGCGTGGCCTGAGCACGCACCTGTGCAGCTGAAACCTTTGCTAATGACTCACGTTCCGGCGCCGGTGCAGCTGTAAACTCATCAAGCCGTCCTTTACCGCAGCTGCGCTGCTTGGGAGCAACTGTTTTTTTTAGCGTGACCAAGACAACGCCACTTGTGAGCCAATACAAGCTTCGCTTGAAAAACTGAAATTGGAGCAGTCACTAAGTCATTAGGCGTTACTGCTGGTTCTTCACGTCGTATCACATGCGCGTTGGAGATAAACAGCATTGATGCATGTACTCAACTCCCTCAGCAGTCGAGCTGTCACTGGTTAGCAACGCTTACTGTTTGCAGAGAGAGAGAGAGAGAGAGAAGTCATAAGGCAAAGGCAGTGAGGTTATCCAGGCTGAGCCCGGTAGGCTACCTTCCACTGGGGAAGGGGAAAGGGCATTGAAGAGGAGAAGGAAGAACGAAGGAAGTTCACAGTTTGCACACACAAACGTTCATCGCTGAGTCAGTCCCAGGCGGTCATACAGGCTGGTGCATTTCAAGAAACGCACCAGTGCCTTTGTGGCCACGGGCTCAAGATCTTCTCCTCTGTGAAAGTATGGCCGTCTAAGTGCTCCAAAGCTGTACGAAGGGCACTCCTCTCGTTTTCGTGTGTAGGACAGTCACATAGGAGGTGTTTGGTCGTTTTTTCGACACCACATCTGCTGCAATTGGGACTGTTTGCAGAACGTGGCTGTGGGCAAACGTCAGTTGGCAGAGAATAAGCAGAGTGCCAAATCCAAAGACAAACGAGTAGTTCTACGCCAAGTGTCCCAAACGTGTCGCTCGAACATCTAATGTCTTTTTGTAAAAAAATCTGGGCTTTTTACTTCGTTGCTCAGTCATTTCCCAATATCGTCCTGCTGAAAAAAAATTCTTTCTGATGTGGCGTGCGTTGAACGTGTTGCACAAGTGCGCCAAGCAGGTTTATTGAGGAAAATTATAAATGTTATTCGGTGCGTAAAGCAGTTAAACTTCGCCTGATGAACCTGAAAAGGTCAGCTATCGATATATAACGGCGCTTATTGGCAACTTCAGTCGGAAAAAGTGCCTCAAGAGACCCAAATTTGCATGTATATCTGCCATATTTTTACTGGCATTATTACTATAAATTTGTTCCTCATATTTATTTTGCTTCGCTGACATCGAACTCTACTCTACAGTGAACATTCTCTTGCTCCAATACATTATTCGGATTTTCCGAAAAAAGAAACGAGACAAACATACCAGGTTTTGGTACACTTTCAGTTCAGATTCTTGCATTGAGATAGTTTACGTAAAAATATGACCCAAGAGAATTAGATATGCCTGTTTGTTGGCCTTCGATTTCCGTCATTATCTCATTTTGAATTTTTCTTTTATGCGAGACTTGAACTTTTCATCTTGACCCCTGTACCGTGCTTGGCATCACCCATTCACCACACAGCGGAATGGCTGCTATGATGCAGGCGGTCGGCATGCGCAGCGCGAGAATCTCTGCCACTGAGGCCTCAATTGCGCTGCTGTGTCCCCAAAACGATAATAAACATTGTATTTGCCTTGACTTATGTGATGACTTAGGTGAAATTACGTGATGATATTGCACTCAACTTAAAGCTATACCGTTTTTTTCGTTTCCCCATAACCTGCATTTGTTTTTCTGTCTGTGTTTGTGCTGCAGTGCACAGCGCTGCTTTTGCTAAGGTGTTTTGTTATCTTGTTTCAGTGTTTATTTGGAAAAATGAAAATCTTTGCCTGTGTACTGTACTGCCAAGTTGATAGAGGGGGTAGGACCTCTGTCAAGCTTGCGAGCTTTTAGTCCTGTCTCCTTTTCTGTCTAAGAGAAAATAAAGACTGAATTAAAAATTGAATTGACAATTTAAATTTAAATTTGCTGCTGTAGCTCCCAGAGCTTGCCAGAAGCCGGAAGGTCGTGTGAGTGCACTGAGAGTTGGCTGGCTTTACCGTATCCCGTCTTTCTTTCCCTTAAATTCCGATTGAAGTTTCACTGAAGAAACACTTGCGTAACGATAATGTTTAGAAAGTATGTAACAAGCGGAGCAATTTCAAGCAGATTCAAGGGCGTTTGTGAAGCTTTATGAGGCCTTATGAGGCTTTATGCGCCGCTAGAGGGATCCCAGGTGGAGGAAGCATACTCTATTGATCGAACTAAATATTTATACAAAATAAGCTGTAGGTTAGAAGAAGGAGCAGCGCGAACGTTTTGGTGTAGATATCCAAGTATGCGCTTAGCATTAATAATTGCTGACATGCATATTTCGTGAGGTTATCAGTTATGTGAACACACATGAGCAACAGTATAGGGCCAGAAGGCTCGCCGAATAAAACTGAATTGATTAGCAATTCCTATGGACAAGCTCGAATTGACGAATTCACTAGAAACTTCGTAATAGCAAGCTGTCTATGTCAAACCCTCAATTTCAAGCTCCATTGAGAGGCGGAAAGGAAAAATCGCGTTTATCGCTATTTCCCTGGTCGGTATCCATTTGCTCAGGGCAGTACCCTAATGTAGTTGTACAAAGTGACAGATCTGAACGCTAAGTTATTAAGAGTGTAGCCAAGGTTAATAAGATCATTACAATGTCTTACTCCCACCATCTTACATTTAGAAATATCAAGTTTCATTAGAGTTTATTTAATGGCTCAAAAACTAAGCATGACGTTGAGTGTGAGGATCGACTCAACCGGTTGGTCCTAATTATAGGAACGTGAACTAACGAAAGAAAATACGCGACGTGCACTTTGATATGAACGTCATGAATTAAGACATTCTTTTGCTGTCACTGCGAAATGAGCCGCTGGAAATCAGCCAATGATCAAATGAGCACGAGTCGTGAGCCTTCGCTTTCTTGCATACGCTTGCAGGTACGTCCCCGCTTCAGCCTGGCGACCCTCGTTGGATCGGCGCCTGGTGGTTCGGCTACATCTTCATCGGTTTCGGCCTACTCTTCAGCACACTCCCAATGCTGTTCTTTCCCAAAAAGATCCGGTCAAAAGCCGAAGCCAACAAAGGAGACGCGCTGAGCAAGAACACGAGTATGAAAGCGGACATCAAAGGTGGGACACTAAACCTCAGTGTTCGACTTTTGTTTGGTGGGAAACAGCAGAGCTGAAAGCTTGTAAGTTTCGGGAGGGGACCACGGATGGGCATGGTGGAGACCGCTCCTTTCTGCTTATTTCATGCTGGCTATTTTATTGGGACAAAAGTACATATATATTATAGCCTTGTGCTGCCTTCAATACCTGTTTTCAATCCGGCTGTTCAAACTCTTTTTATCTGTGAACCAACTACCTAAGTTCAATAGCATTCCCTATCCAATCAGTTGAGTTGAGATGAGTTGATCAATTTTTTGTCACACTAGTCATGACCTAATAAAGTGGCAGAGGGTATTGGGACAAAAGCTGCATTTGAGGAGCTTGACAAAGCCCCGCTACCTCACAAAATAATGGAAGCAGGAGGAAACGATACGGCAATGTCCACTGTATAGTAAAAATCATTGATGCACTGTCTGCCTAGAAAACATGTTTCTTTTGTCTTTTCACCACTACGTCTAATGTATATGCTGTCATGCTTCCGCACACCCTATCCCTTCCCCCAATTTGTACTGTCCCTTTTAAAAAGCTATTGACTTGTATCTGCGCGTGGATTTAGCAGTTAATCTCCGTACATGGCCTCAGCCAAGGGTGTACAACTAAGTAGCTTCTGATGTAACTAAGCGCCTTTCAAAGTCAAGTTTCCCCTTGAGCGAAAATTGCTTTTGAAGCAACAGAAGCATCTAGATTATGTGTGTTCGATCAGGGTAACTTCCGAATCGGATCGGATTGGAACATTCGAGATAAACGACCTCAGAATAACGGTTCTAATAACGTACATTTTATTCCCAACCACAGCGAACTGTATAAAATTTGCGGGGAGACTTCTTGGTAAAAACAGTCTTAGTGACTGCAATTACGTTGCCTATTTACATGCGTTTTTGAATAACTGTGATGCAGTTCCCAAATCTACGTCCGGTAAATTGAGGTGCTTGTAAATGAGAAACGACTGCCCTCAGTTATATGATACCCGTTACAATGACAGTAATGGAAAAAAGAAAGTGTTGCGGGGGGGGGGGGGGGGGGTGAAACATCATTTATTTAACCTGATGCACAGAGAGGGGAAAATGATAAATAAAAGGCAGGGAGGTTAACCAGCCCGGAGCCTGGTTGGCTACTCTGCACTGGGGAAGTGTGTTCAGTTCTTCAAAGGAGTGAAGTCGGATACTACAGTACGGCACACTGCTTTAAAATGATGGAAACAGGGCCCGAATGGCTAAATTCATTGTTTTCCTCAAATTGCGAAAACAAGTTCGCATAAATGCTAGTGAGACATTCATAATTACGACTGAAGGTTATTGAGAACTTATCTGCTCCGTGCGCTTGCTCAGAAATTGACGCTTATCCATGGCAATCACAGTTCTCCTGTAGCAGAATAATTCGGAACATTGAAGCCGTTATAAATATGAGCACTTGAATAGAAGTCTCCGATTCTGCGTGCATGGTAACACTTATGTGTGCTTTTCGTTTTATTTTCAGAGGGATTGCAGGGACTCGCAAGGTTGGCCCGAAATCCCGTCTACGTGTTTCGGATTCTCGCAGCAATCGCTAGCTACATTGCTCTGGCGGGCTATTACATTTCGTTTCCGCGCTACACGGAACACCAGTTCTCTCAGACGGCGTCCAAGGCCAGTCTCATTGCTGGTGAGTTCAGTGAACCATATGACGAACAATGTCGGACTAGAGCCACAGTTTCTTGGTGAGCTCCGATGTAAAGTATCAGGCAAGGATGTGTTAGTAATCAGGCGTGGTGGAGTTCGTAGATAATAAAATAAAGCATGAACTTACTTCAGAGGTTGCAAAACACATCAGTGTTACGGATGGATTCTCAGAAACGCAGTCATCGACGTGCTGTAAGCTAATATGCCGTTTCATAGCCATTGCATCAACAGTGAACCATTGCAACACCTCAGCTATGGACTTATTAGGCTTAGGCATATGAAGTTATGAGGTACTCATCTAGCCGTTCAGGAAGTGGAAAATGACTTTTCCTTAGTCACTCAGTGCACAGTCTAGAGAGGAGCTGGACTAGTGGAATTGATGAGACCGACAAACGTACAGCGGTAAGAGACGAGGGCTGACAAAGAACACACGATACCAAACGATTTTCGACCCTCTGAGGCCCATTTACTTTCGATGCTGCTCTAATCAACACTGTATATATTTAACACTTTGCTTGGGTTGGGGTATTCGACCAAATATCTTCACTTTATTTCTTTCGCTCTGCGAAAAATCTGCGGGCTGGTACTGAACAAAATTGAACGATTCCTAACGCATTTTCTTTTGCAGTTTACGCCCATGGCAAACGTACCCATTGGTATGCAAAACTTTTGATACCACTGCGCATGGGATCACGTTTCGCATTAGTGCTTTTTTTTTTATTCAAAGGTTTTGCCGCCAGGCTTATTATGTAGAAAGGATTAGCAAAAGGGCATGATAAAATGCATGCAGTGTTGTTAGATGTTGGTACTGCAACAAGGAGTTCGCGTATTTGCATTAGTTGGTGCACATAGCGTATTGAATTAACAGAGCTCCAAAGCTTTAGAGGATGTATGCAGATAACTTTCATACTTCTCTTTCACAGTGCTAGTTGGCTATAACAGCTGCCACATCCATGCCCCATTATTCTCCTCGATGTCCCTCTCTCTGCCACCTTTCCTCATGTTCTCCTCTCTTCCCAAATGGCCTATACCGATGTTCACGTGCTGGTTGCGCTCTATTCACTTTCAGTACGGTGGCCAAACTGTGCAGTTCCCCAGCTGTCAGCCGAACTCTTTCTCTCTCTCTCACGACACTCGCGACCTTGCCCAACAGCCGCCTTGAATTTGGTTGCAAGAGTCTGGGAACAATTAAAAGCGGATGTAGACTATCTTTCGAAAGTTTCGGAGGCACTTTGCGCGGGACAGGCTACTGGTTTCAACAGCTATATCGACTTATGAATTCAACTCTGAAGTAGCATCGGTGTTGGTCACCGGAAGTAGGCCATTGGAAGAACAACCCAACTCACCTCAGTCGGCGACTTGAGAAGAGCGTTTCTGTGCACGCGGACTTTGGGGGCAGAGCGTTGTGGTGTCAATTGTTGAGAGGAACGGAAAACCCGATGGATCAGTGGACACCACGGCTTGAACGGCGCCCTTCAATTTCAACACAAAGATAGCGCGCGCCGTCGTGCCACCTGGAAAGAAAAGGACGAAAAAACGAAATTAGAAAGATTTCATTCCACGCCTAAGTGACTCTCTAACTGTGTCGGCTGATGAGGAAGAGAATAAAAAAAAAAAAAAGGGAGAACGTAGGGATGTTAAACACAAAGACGTCTGGTTGGCTACCCTACGCTGGGGAGGGGAGATATCTAACTCGCCTCTGGTGACAGATCACAAGAGCTAAATCATCAGAGCACGAAGGAGTTGAATCTAGATTACCTCTTCTCGTCCCAGTACGCGCGGGTGTACGCACAGAATCTTTGTTACGAAAAGCTACGGGGATTGATAGGTGTTATGCTCCATCTTCTGGATTTCGGAGCAATAAACGGACCCCTGGAGCCCTGCAGCAGGGCCCGGAAACACACATGTCACTCGCCAAAGTCGCTTCTAAATATTCGAAAAAGTGTGTACTTCATGGCCGTGTACATCGCCGTTGACGCTTGGCAAGCAGCGATTTGTGTGAAATAAGGGCTTTGACATTAAACTGACGTACCACGCTAGCCTGATAAAGCTAATGACATATATGTCAATGCTTAGTGAATGCTTTTTGGGGAGATTCTGTTCCCTTCCTTCACTGCGACGCGACTTGACAGTCGTTAGTTACGTGTGTGGTCCCTCTTCTGATATTGCAATGGGAACTCAGGTGCATGCATTAGGATGGATGGATGGATGCAAAACTTTAATAAAGGTCCTGAGGTACGCGACTCAGCGCGCTGCGGGCCGCTTCCACGTTGGGACAGTCAGGCCATGCCCGACCGCCGCATCGTGGGCCCTCTGGACAGCCCATAGCTGCATGCATTAGGAGCACAAGACTTTAACGGCACAATGGGGACCACGTGACCTTCCGATTTAGGAACGACGAGATGTTTGGTTTAGTTCTCGGACACTGATTCTAACTGTACACTGATGAAACTGTACACGCAGGACCGACTTACATCTTGTCGAACGTGGTCGGCGTTGTGCTCGGCGCCGTGTTCGTGCACAAAGTGAAACCGACGCCCCGGGTTGTTGGCATACATACTGTTGTCGTGGTGTTCGTCGCAGCAGTTGGCATTACTTCTCTCATGGCAATAAACTGTGGCTCGATACAGTACCCCGTGGTTCCAGATGCGGTCAGCGGGTGAGCATTATTTATTGATTCACTTATGTTCTGTCACTTTAAGCCATATAAAGGCTCGTTAGATAACGTGTTTCTTTGTAGAAAGGCAAATTGAATACGGAAATTTCAGCCAGACGGGTCGTTGACGAGAACGTACAGTTGTTTAGATCGAAGTAAAAATGGCGGGTTTCGCAGAGAGCTTTAATTGCCTTCATTCATCGATTGTTTGTCGTGGGAATTCTAACTAGGCGTTGGTGAATATTCCAAGTTTTGAATACGAATCGAATATTTCACACGAGCTATTGGTGTGATTATTAAGAAGGGAACTATTCGGTCTTTTCGAATGCTCCAAGCTAACCAAAATTTAGCAAGAGCATATTGTTAAAGTCTTTCTACTGTTATCTACTTGCCAAACAAAGTACCGCATATCATCAGCAGTCAAACAACGACAAAATTTTTTGAAGCAATGCAGATAGAAAACAGGTAATGCAAGATTTTTTTCCGGTTTGCTGTGAAAGATTGCAAGTCAACTGTGGCCGTCGCTTGTAGTCTATCATTTATTGTCTTTAGAAGTGCAGTGGTTTTTCAGTTTTTATATTTTACACTACATTAAGTGACGCTTTTCTTCCTGAGCGCCTGTTTAGATGTGTGGTCAGCTCACAAGTCCTTCAGTAGCTTTATATTTTTGCCCAATATCTGGCCTTTTGTCGGCGACAAATGATTTAATGCTTTTGGAAAGCTATAGTCCTACCCTAGACGTTTATTTTTGGAAAGCTTGTTTGCTACCAGGCTCTAAATAAGTTGAGAGGTTATCCGTGCAGTTGTTTTAGAAGGATTAGTGATCTTGTGTATAAGAATAATCCCTTGCCCCTACCTTAATATTTAGCTGTCATTTTCTTGCACTATAGCAAATATAGGCCTGGTACCTTATTATATCGAAATAAATATTTGTGCTGAAAATATAGGCGCATGCGTATGACGGTTCGACATTCGATCATTGCTATTGGTATTCTATTCGTATGAAAAAGTTGATATTCGTCTAACTCTAGGTTTAGCGAAGAAAAGAAGCAGGCAGTATACGAGAGACCTACGTAATGTTGAGCTTCCCAATAATTTTGTCCGCTTGGGGTTTTCCAACGAGCACGTAAGTCATAGCAGTTGAAAATTTCTGCATTTCTTCTCCACCTAGGTGCGGCAAAACAAGCGAAGGCTTTGTTTTGATAACGTTGTTATGTAGAAATCGACAACTGCGTGAAAGCTCCGTTGGGAAGAAAAGTAAACGTACTGTACGGATTGTCGTTTTCTTGTCACCAATGATTGAGAGGAAACGAATTACTTAATGAATTAAAAAAGAGGTTTGGCTAGTTCTCAACAAGACAGTGACATATTGAGGCGTGAAAGTCACAAAGCACAAGTTACTTTCTCTAACAGAACAAAATTCAGTCGCAGAGAGGATGGAAATGATGGATATGCTATTCTATGTTAACCTTCCTCACAAAACACAATTGTTGGCTTTGAACAGTGCGCATTTACCCGCCGTGGTTGCTCAGCGGCTATGGTGTTGGGCTGCTGAGCAGGAGATCGCGGGATCGAATCCCAGCCACGGCGGCCGCATTTCGATGGGGGCGAAATGCGAAAACACCCGTGTGCTCAGATTTAGGTGCATGTTAAAGAACCCCAGGTGGTCGAAATTTCCGGAGTCCTCCACTATGGCGTGCCTCATAATGAGAAAGTGGTTTTGGCACGTAAAACCCCATAATTTAATTTTTTAACAATGTGTATTTGTCGACTAGTCTATTTCAACACGTTTTCCAGGTTTCGAATAGGTTTCCAGATGACTGAGCACTTGATGCGATGGTTGGCTCGAGGTAACACTTTAGAAATTACTGCATTGGCAAAACCGATGCAATAGAAACAGCGAATGTTCAGCCCATGTGGGAAACACGATGTTGATAACCTTGTGCGGGTACAGTGACAATACTAGTTTAATACAGCCCATGCACTCGTTTTTTCATTGACCCTGCCTGATGTCACAAAAAGAAGAAAACAAAACAGCCCCATAAATCTTAGTATCACTCATATTCGTTCAAATGGAGGCAAAAAGCCACCAAAAATGGCAACAGATTTGATGTAGCTACTGATGTTTGTTTTCTGTATTATTATTATTACCGTTGGTGAAATTTGATTACATTATGTGACTCTTGCTATACAGGAAGAAATATATATATATATATATATATATATATATATATATATATATATATATATATATATATATATATATATATATATATATATATATATATATATATGTATATATATATATAAGACAAAAACATTGCTGTGTAACCAATTCGCTGGCTATTGAAACAATGTCCTTGAATTTCAAGAACCATAACCTAGAGCCACAGCACTCTTGGCATACCTTTCTGGCGCGTTTAAAACCGAAATAGGGTGGCATGATTGTGGGATCTGTGAATTTGTGAAAAATCTAGTACGTACAGTTTGGATGTATTTGACGCAGTGACTACGTACTGCTATCGGTAATGAGCAGTCACTGGGGGTTATAAAAAGGTCGAGGAAGAACCTGTCGATAGTTCGACAAGACATTTCGACTACTAGTGCTGCTGCTGCCAGCATTGAGCTAAGCATAGCTTAAATGTGTATGCGCTAGCAACTGCACGTGAAGCTGCGACAGTCGAGTTATTTCGCGTACACCATTTTCCTTGTCCACGCATTCGCAGAGTGACCATCCAAAACCAGTGCAGCGACGGATGCGACTGCTCCACGAGAGTCCATCGTCCAGTGTGTGACCAAGAGACAGGAACGCAGTACTTCTCGGCGTGCTTTGCAGGCTGTCCGGCCAGCCAGTTCAACCAGACAGTGAGCCTTCCTCGTGCTGCTTCGTGTACAAGTGCAAATGACACTGACCACAAACAAGCGACATATTTTAGTTCCTCGCAGTAAGCGAACCAAATGAATAGGTGTCATAGCAGACCGCCACAAAGACCACCGGTGATGTAGCACGCACACAGTGATAAACATGTACATGGGCGATGACGAAGCAAAACGGAAAAGAGCAGTTTTAAGGGATATGCTGTCGCATGTCAGTTGCAATGTATATGTATGCTTGTTTATTCTTTGGCGTTGAAACAAACCACGGGGTTACGGACCTAACTTTATTGCCAGACCAAGTCAGATATCTGAAGCACATGCTGTGTACATTTAGTGCGAGATTTATTCTTGGTAGGATTTTTCTGTGAAAACATTTAGACGGCTCCCACAAGGAGAAATATTTGACTCGGTGATGAACGCTGTAATTTTGTCGCAAGAAAAAAGAAAAAAAAAACATAAACGAAGAACTTTGCTGTAATAATTCTTTTGCTTTGCAGGAATTTCTGGATTGTTTGTGCCTGCAGTCGGAACATGGAATGAATAAATTCAACACGGGAAATGTTTCAAATAGCAAATGCGAGCAGGACTGCTTTGACGCTATGATGATCTTTGCTGGTGTCGTCTTCGTGATTCAAATAGTACTGGGAAGCACACACGTTGGTTCCACTATCATCGCGCTAAGGTAGGACTTTATTTCATGTGTCCTTGTTTTATTGAGATGAATAGATGAGATACGTTTAAGAGGACGAACATACACACGAATGTTGAAGCATTGAGCATTACAATACGTATCAGACTGATGCACGCTTTGAATTTCCCATTTGCGAAATACAAGAAATATCACAAGATAGTATTCTGAGCGAATATCGTCGCACTCACCTAAATGTCCATTTTTTCTCTTTGAGTGCGAGCTCCAGTAAGCAACGAAGAAAAGCCTTTACAGGCATAGGCAGCCTACTAACGTACAAAGGAGTTTATTTTCCGGACTGTTTCCAGCCTACTTGTAAGGTGTTTCTTTTTGTGCTTTAAATTTCGCAGGGTGTTCTGACATGGCAACGCTCCTCTTTCCCTACCTGGCTGTGTCCATTAGTTAGGAATATGACCTCCATTTCCCCATAGGATTAGGAGGATTGTGGTGCCTACCACATCAGAACAGCGATAAAAATACCAACGACATCACTGCGTGTCGTTTATATACCAGACTAACAAGCTGTTCAATAGCGCTGGTTGGTACATCATGCTAAGCAATAGAAGTAGGGCCCTGTCCTGCGGTTCTTGTTGGGGTCTTGTGTCACGCCCTTTAAATTCAGCTGCTTAACAACATAACACATTGATGCGAGTAGAATAGTAAGCCTGCTTTTTTATCCCAGATGGGCCAGATTTTTTTAGCGTATGCCAAGCCAGTGCTTTTTATACCTAAGTGGCCCTAATATGCATTCACTACACACTTTACATACGTGATTATGGATTACGGACAGAGAATTTGCTCTGTGTACACTACCTGTACATGCTTTTGCTTTTCTTGTAGGCTAATAATAATTTCGTTCTCTTTATTTTTTTCGTAATCTACGGCCTTGCTCTGTTCGTGTGTTGCCGTTTTGTCATAGACTTTTGAGTCTTTTCTACTTTCATTTACTTTTTTTCATACCTGTGATGTTGAAATAGCCGGCCCCATTTCCAATTTTCTTTTTAATATATAATAAACAAGAAAAACAGGGAGAAGAAATAGTGATGTTTGTTTCTGTGCAGGTGCATAGAACCACGGGATAAAAGCCTCTCCTTGCTCGTCGTGTCAGCAGTTATGAACGCATTCGGTAAGTCCACATTCCAGCTGCCAATGTAGGCTGCTGCATGAAAGGGACAATGTTACGGCAGGGTAAAATGACAACGTTGCTGTGATGGATTTATATTTATTAAAGTAAATTTTCGACAGAGAGAGAGAGAGAGAGAGAAAGGCAAAGGAAAGACAGGGAGGTTAACCAGAGATTATCTACAGTTGGCTACCCTGTAGTGGGGGAGGAGCAAGGGGATGCGATAGGTGAGAGAGAGAAGGATAAAATAATAAAAAAAATAAAGAAAGATCAAACTACACACACACACACACTACACAGTGTCGGTCGGTCCACCAGTACTACGGGCTCACGAGAGAGAGAGAGAGAGAGAGAGAGAGAGTCTCTAACAAAAGTATCGGGTTCTGTTTGGTGGCAAGCCTAGCATGCAACTTCAGGCGAACGCAACGATAAGTGTGGCTATTGCCATATTCTGTGAACAACTACTGCTTTTCAGTTAGCACATACATTGAAAATAAATAGCAAGCGCTCGCTCGTCAGCTGCTGTGGCTGTTTCCAGGGAAAAGCCACAACGGAAAAAGTGCTTTGAGGTGCTTGGATACGAACATGCCAGCCCACAGAGTACGAACATTTAATTATAAGACAATAAGTTTCACAGGCGATTTATGCAGCTTCTTCACGAATGACTGTACGCATTTATTCAACAATAATATGACGTATGGAAAACCGCGCAAATAAACGAACGCTTGTGACGGCTACACGTTCGCGCCCGTTGCTAATAAATCTCTTAGCAAGATATATATATAACGCGAAAATAACTTTGGAAAGAGTCGACTAATAATGATGAAAAATAATACAGTAATGAGCGTTTGTGCCCCCGAGATAAACGCCATTTATTTTATTGATACTATCTTCATTTTTCCCCTACAGCTTTTATCCCGTACCCTCTAATCTATGGCGCACTGACGGACGCCTCGTGCATCGTCTGGGAGGACCGGTGCGGCGAGCGGGGAGCCTGCTGGCTCTACGATCTGAAGAAACTTCGCTTCCTTATACACGGTGTCACAACAGCCCTGCTATTAGCCGGCTGCATCTTCCAGGCCTGTATGGCTTATTACTGCAAGCGCATCGAAAACTTTTACGACGACGAAGTGGACGACGTAGGCGGCAGCGGTGAAAAGAGTAGTGGTGACGGCGTCCACGTTCCACTCAGGCTGTCCATCACGGAAGTACCTGAGCCCCACGCGGGAGGTGCTGGAGCAGAGTTCCGCCCGAGGACTCGGACAACCAGCATCGATAGCTGGGAGTTTCAGAACTTCAATCAGCTCACTAACGTGACCAAGTGAACGCGCACATGGACATTTGCAGTTACTCTCCATCATTGTTTGAATCACTAGCACGGACGGGTTTTTTTCCATTCATATCGCGTCTCTGTCATTGTTGTGAATCGCTCATGGACTTGGAGTGGTCAATTCATGAACATTGCGTCAGCATCACACGTAAGACAGCCTCTGTTTTTAGTTGCCAAATCCACCACGGGTATTAGCTAAGATGTGCTTGCGTGCCTGGGAACGTTGCGTGAATACGCAAGGCAAGAAGGTGTAAGCCCGCCTAATAAACTATTAAGTTTTATTCGCTCCTCTACCTCACCCGGAAGCCTTGAGTAAAAAAAAAAGTTCTGGGGATTTAGGTGCCAAACCCACGATCTGATCAGGAGGCGCACCCTAGTGGTGGACTCCGGATTCATTCTGACCACCTGAGGTTCTGTAAAGTGCGCTACACAATGCACTGCACACGAGCACGTAGCCCCCATAGAAATGTGGTCGCGGACGCCGGGATTCAATCCCGCACGCTGAGGCTTAGCAGCGCCCAAAAATGTTGGTGAGAAATTCACAGTGCAAACAATGACAAGTATGTTGTGCGTATAAGACTACATCTGATACAATACTGTGAACTACAGCATACGAACATGAAGAAGACAAGGATCCCACATGCGCTTGTTATTACCACCAGGCGATTTCAGTTATTTGTGATGGTAATTTTTCTGTAAGAATAAAACCTTCCGTTAAAGTTATGTGTATCGGACAGAGGGGAACTTCCTTCAAGTGTCCCCCCTTGGTTGGGATAATAATCGGCGAAATACAAAACACACGGATCCAAGTCGAAAATTCTTAGGACCAGGGAAGGCGAACTGCCTAATTGTGCGGGGGAGCGTACTATAGGGTTCAAGTTTGGGCGAGTTTGCGTACCACGAAGCTTTTCAGAAATTAGCGAAACTTAGACTGTGTGAACGAAGAGTGGGAGAAAGGAAGACCAAGAAACAGCAGAGAGTCTTCCTGTGGCCTGTTTCCTCTCGCCTTTTTCTACTTTTCTTTCACTGGCTCACTCTGAGTTACACTAACACCAACAAAGCGTAGCGGGCGAGCGGTCGCTTGTTCACCATTGAGCTGCCTGGCCAATCGGGGTTGGCTGTGCTATTCTCTTACGAACAATTATAGCGTAAGGTGTTTCTTTTTGTGAATACTTTCACGGGACCGGCATTCACAAATAATTTCTTAAGTATGTAACGCTCACGATTGGTCATGATCGGGGTGGTCATCTTGTCATCACGGTGATTGCTATCATGATTGGCTGGAGCTAGAACGTTGGCGCGGGCCAGCTAGAGAAGGTACCGAGATGACCGCTTTGGGGCTGTTTGTAGCAGCATCTATTTCGTATGAACGACTCACATTCAAAGGCGTAGGCGCTCCACTCAATGGAACAGCGAAAAAGAAAATACGTGTTGGGCCTCTTAAAGTCACCATAAGAATGCCTCTCATTAATTATCAATACCTGCGGAAAGAGGCGGTTCATTCATGTAGTCTGCAATAAATAAATATCTTATAACGTTTCCATAACGTTATTTTCAGAACGTTCTTATGTATCTTTTAGTTCAAAGATGTAGATATCACTTTCAAGCTGGTTCGACGACATCTGATACGCGTCGAAGTCATTAAAGGAAACCGAACGGCACACTGAATGCAAAAAAGAAGAAAGAAAAAAAAAAACACCTGAAGTGCCATTTCTTAAAATAATGAACTACAAATAAAAAATAAGCCCTGCCGCTTACAAACAGGCAAGCACAAATTCGAATCTGGCTTTCAAAAACAAGCACACGCTTTCCAGAGAGTAGGGCGCGCCACTCAATTTAACAACGCGTTGCTAATTATAATTTATTTGTGTTTGGGACACAGAAGAATTGGAGCTTCAGCCTTAAGTGGGCATGTTTTAAAATTAATATATAGCGCGACTGTGGTTCAAGACGTCAGTCATGTAATGTACCGATCTTTGTGGTGCTTTTCGGGAAATCTCCGGCGCGCAGTGGAGGCATGACGTTGGCAGACGATACGGCAATCGCGATAGGCGTCGCCGTTTAACGGGCGCGCTAAAACTGCGAAGCGGCTTATCACCGCGCTATCGCGGGCAGAAAAGCCGAGAAGGGAGCCGCCTCGCCTCTACGCCAAACATGCACGGAGAAAGAGCGACGGCAGTGCGCCTCAAGATTTTGGCACGCAAGCCGGCTCATTATAGACGGCAACAGCGTGGCATGTGGAAACCTCCTGAAATAGAATCACGTGTAACAAAATTACGAAAGACTTCGAAGTTGTCAATCGCCGAAACAAATTCACCTTAGGCCCGCAAATCGCACAAAGAACGTCTCAAGACGCAACCACGAAGATGAAAAAAAAAACCATGTAGTAACCATGACTAAGAGACTGCTCAGTGGCGAGGAACGGAGACGTCAGAATGCAGGGAGGAAACGTATACGAAACGCAACCCTTCACTGAGGCACAGTCAGAACACCGACGAGAGCTTGTGTGGGCAGGGTGTGCGAGGAAAACGCAAGCAACAGAATTGCGTCTGCAACAGCAGAGAGAAGCTTCTGAAAAGGAGACGTTGGAACGCAGGCGGGAGTGTCGGTGGGCAAGTTATGCGAAAGAAAAAGCCTACAACATTTATTGCATTTACCAAACACAAGATTGGTAGTAAAAAGGAGTTTACTGGGGAGATCGTACAATGTGCGTCGTATTCTTTGGAGTATAGCTTATCTCTTAAAATGCGGTAGTCTTGGTTTCAAGGGTAGAGTATAAGCTTCGTGAGAAATGATTCCAAATCATGCTGCGCGCTATAAGAGAATGAAAAGAAGAAGAAAGAAAAATGGCTTGTTGCGGAATCTCCCCAGTGGGGAAATTCCGCAACAATTTTCTTGCGATATTCTTGCATAGAGCCACTTCGTATTCAGGAGTGCGGAGTTTCTGCTAGTCGGCTTGTTTGTGACCGAAGGTATGTATGACCAGGGCTGCGCATGGGCTGTGGAACAGCCGTATCTTCCACGTACGTATGAAGATGCAGACATGAACGAGTATGTAGCCTATTAAGCTATTCTTGAAAAGTATCCTTCGATCATCAAGCTCATGTATTGTTCTTAACAGAGCTTGTTCTCGCAACAATGGAACAAGTGTTATGTGTGGAAGGACTGAAGTAATCCACAATGCTTTCCAGTCGATAGACTGCGACAGAAAGAGTTAGAAATGAAGAGACATCACCCTCAGCTTGCATCCTCTGGCCTGTAACTCTGCATAGGAGAAAAATGAAAGGGGACAAACTTAATAATGAAAGATGATGATGCGGTCAGGAAGAAGGGATGCATATATATACAACACAGTGCTTTCCTTAAAGGTTTGGGTCTAGTACTGTGATCTTCCAAAAGTCTAGAGCAGTCCTGGTAGCTATTGTGGCTACTGTGCGATCACACATTGTGGACAAAATAGTACTTTGAGGCAATGTTTGCCTGCCTGTGCACGCTAGCGCAGAAACCAGCGTCTTCCGGTGTGATGAGTAGAGAGGACAGTCGCAAACACGTGTTTGAGAGTCTCAGACATTTGGCAGCGTTCACAGTTCGGGCTGTCGGCACGGCCGATAAGATGTGCACAGCGTCGAGTGGAGGCGACACCCAGGCGAATCCGGTGAAGTATGCTTGACCGGCATCGCTGGACTTTAGCCGGGAGGCACAAAATCCTACTAGAGTCAATTTCCCGCAGGCGTCTGTACTAATGGTGTGGTTCAGCCCAGTAACCTGCTGTGCAGTCAACAAAGAGTTTACATAACTTCGCTTGTATGGAATATTTACTTCGACGGCCTTAGAAACAGCAGTTCTTGCTTCTGCATGAGCTAGATCGTTGCCTGTCAAGCCGCAGTGACTAGGTAGCCATAGGAAGGTGATTGAGTGACCGTATCTTGCAACATCAAATATTTGTAGGAAGTGTAATGCTAGCATATAATACTGACCTTTTCTAGGGAGAAAATTGATGGCTTTGCAGTGCTGATTTTGTTTCAGAAAGTATAGTCGATGTACGTGGTGTCAGGCAGGATACAAAGCTGACAGCTTCCTGCATTACAAGTTCTGCAGCTGTTGAACACGATTTGTTGTCCAATTTATACTGGCAGGATGTGCCCAGCTGAGGGCTCACAGAGGCTGCGGTCGAGGCGCATGAAGTGACGGATCCATATGTGTATATGAGCACAGAGCCATCGTATAGCCCAGCTATATGGGCTAAAATTAGTTGTTTAAGTCCAATGGAAGGGAAATGCAGATTCTTCGAAATCCCATTTACGTAAATGCGCAACATTTGTCTACGCAGTGTTCACGGTGGCACTTCAGAGATGACGGTAGTTGCAAAGCATGTGGGTATGATATGCTTGTGAGTGGTGAGACATCTTGAGTAGCTGCGGTTTCCTTGAATGGACAAGGGAAGGTGTGTCTGTCCAGTCAGCCGCCGGAGGTGAACTTGAAGTGGCTCACAAGACATGTAAACTTCAATTGAACAGCTCCGTGATTCTTCTACGGCGCCTGAAGTCAATGTACACCGTGGCAGGCGCGGGCATCTTCGCAGAGCATGGGCCTGAACACTTCCCGAAGGCAGCAGACAAGCTGAACGTACGTTGGAAAGCACAGGCATGCTGTGTCGTAGGTATCCCACAAATAACGCCTGATATGGCTCTAGAAGACTTTGTTCAGGGGGACCCTATGTTATTCCAGCTGACATTCCTGCTTATGAGTTAATTGAAGGTGCTGGTAACAACACATTTTCTCCTTGGTTGGAGAACAGCTTTAACGAATTAGGTGTACCGCCACATTCGTCCGGCCTCCGCCAGTCTTTGAAACAATAACTCAAATGATATAAGGCGTCACGAGAGACGATCATGTGGTATGCTGAATCCTCATATTTTAGCGTCACCTGTTTGAGGGATGGGCAGACTGAGCATCTTGATCTGTTCGCTTTCTTCACAAGAGATCTACTAACATGAAGTGTAAACAGGTTGCAATGTAGGTCCCTTCATGTCGGTTCAATTCTCGTACACAGCACGTTTTTGGCGGATATATTTCTGGGCAGGCTGAATGTGTATGTCATTCTACAAGGGAAATGGTGGCCTAACAGATACTGAGTAACACCAAAACACCAATAAAACAAGCTAAGTTTCTCTCGAACGAACCGTTTTTTTTTTACTTTTCACATTGGCAACTTTATTTGTCTTTTGCCTTGTTTTTCTGATTTTGTGAAAATAGTGTACATAGATTCTTTAATCATTGCTTGGTCGATACCCCTCGTGGGTGAAGAAAAGCACAACTATAGCTGCATGTAGTCAGGTTGAGCATAAAAATGGGAACGATAAGAATATAAAGAAAGGGAAGGTTGGGCTCTGGGGACAGACAGTCTTTACCAACTGCAATTTCTTTTTGTGCAAGCACTTGCAACTAGAACCACTAAACGTTCAGATTCTTGAGACCATCCCCCCCCCCCCCCCCCCCAGAAGGCGGCAAATACCATCAAGATTCAATCTGACGACATATTTCAATCGAGTGCTAAACTCCTGCCCCATAGATATTTAAACGGCCTACACAAGATCATTTAGCGCAATTGCAGATCAATAATGTAATAGCGCCGGAAGTGTCATTGTGTGAAGAGAAAGCGGGTGTAGGCATTTTTCGTAAGGCGTTATCCTATTCGTATTCAATGCGACTTCGTGATTTGACGCACATATTTCAGGCAGAATTATTAGCAATTTTCCTAGCTCTTCGAAAACTTCCTGTAAATTATTCGACAGCTGTAATAGGGCCCGAATCGTTGTCAGTGTGCACAGCACTCACCTCATCCTGAGACAGTACATTTTTTAATGTACTAGAATAATTAATTCCTTCGACCTTACACCTGGTGCGCTTGGCATCGGTACCAGGCAACCGTGGTTTGTTTTTAAATGAAATGGCCGACACACTTGCACGTACATTCCTAGATGGACCAGTCATGGATGTTCAGCCATCCTCTGCTTATATCACCGCGGCTAGATTTAGAAAATTAAAACTTTTAAAATACTCTGCAAAATAAACATTCCAAACAACAGACTTAAACCATTGGTTTTTCCCTCGGGACAATCAATGGTTTTCCACACGTAAATTGAAAATCAGCTTCACAAAATTACGATGCCATATTCCCCCACTAAATTTTTATTTACACAGGTCTGACCTGGCACTGTCCCCTCTACCCCTCTATGCCTTATCTGTAAAGAACCTGAAACCATTCATTATTTTTATTAACCAGCTGTCTATTTGCAATCCTGAGAAAGATATACTTCGGAATTCCATTTCGGAAATTACGAATTGCTGTAAACACTGAAGACATTCTTACCTTTGGGGCATCTACAATGGGGTTTAGCCATAGAAAGTATGCATGGCCGTATGCGAATTTGTTTGTGACACAAGAAGAATACTTGGGGCGTTATAAGACGAAACTGTTCCAATCTGTTTTAAGCACGAAATGTTTTTAACTCTCGTTGTCGGCGACCTTCAGGTGACCTTGGGCCAGAAGCCAGAGTTATCTGGGCACTCAAACTAGAACATCCGGAGAAGTTGCTAGAACAGAAGAACATTATCCGGGCAACCAGTGAAAATATTAAAGACGCGTTCTCTGCCCCCCTACCTTTCGTATGGAACCGCATTAAATACGCTAGTTACTACCCCAACAAGTTACAAAAATATTTTTTCCAATTTCTTCCTAATTTTTGTTCACAACACCACTCAAGCTGTATACTTCTAGGACGCTGAAGCTTTATTTGCCATTTCCAATAGCGACTTCTAAAAGACAGATACGTGCACCATATACTTCGTTGTATGCCTGTTCAACGTCAGCGGTCCGTGAGTTCCGCGGCAAGGTTTTTTGCTTCGCCTCGAGAGATGGCGCCACGCTGCGTGGCACATCCTTCAGGTGCCTTTTTTTGTTCTAGCTGGGCACTGCCGTCTGTCTCCCTAATGGCTTTCGCTGCCTGCCTTGCCGCCTTCAGTGGTTTTCTTCTAGCTGCACAGCGTCCATATGAACCAGTGCACAGTATGGCGTGGTGAGGTGTGGTTTGGGTGTGGTGTGTCGGTGCGAACATGCACTACACCCTTTTTAAGATTGTGGCTAATACAATCTCCAACCAATATGTTTTGCCGGTTGCCATTTCATGCTTACATCTATTCTCAATTACCGGAGAGCCAGCAATTTTTTTGCTCCAATTTCCTGACGTCAGATGTACGTAACCACCATCGGGCGGTAACCCACAGCCCAATCAAACGCACTTCTCGTTTATAGGATGTTACTTTTTTGCTTTCAAAGCGAATAGCATTGCCTACATCTAGCAGTATTTCTTATTTAATTGGCTGATGAGAGGCGAGGATCATGCTCAAGTGGAGAGAGTTTCAATGGGGCCGAGCCCTACACAGCGAAAGTAGATCAACGTATCAGGAGTGTGGTACTGGCGTCTTCAATTGGTGCTCTTCCCTTATGGCTTGCGGTGGCTGATCGAAAATCGCGGCGGCGTGCAACGGAAGACTTAAATGCCACCAAAACAGAACCTCAGCAAAGAAGAGTTGGCAGAGCGATGTTATCTACGTGCCAAAAGGTATCGATAACGTTGTACTGCCACGCAAGATCATTTATTATACGCAAATAAATCCATGCTCTTCGCCAGCTCCTATAGTATATGCCAGAGCGATAGGCGGGCAGCCACCTTTTATTCCTTTCGGAAAGGGGCAGCGCCGGCTATTCAGGTAAAAAAAATTCAGTTTTGTGCGGCATATTAATGCTTCTTTAACGCGCACACGTCATTTTGACGCGGTGTGTTCTCGCGGTTTTGTGACGTCGCGTGACAGACAGGCAAAGTGGGCGCAGCCTAATTACGTTTCACCAATAGCTATTGGTCAAACGACGCCTTTTTTTTTGCTAATGGCGAAAAGGGCGTCGAATGAAAAAATATTATTTGTCTTTCCTTTGGTCTAATCACGCATAATTAGTGTGTACATACCTTCTCAGATGGGGCGTTCTCGTGGTTTTCGTGGCGCCGCTTGACAGACAGGCGCAGGGGGGCTGGGCCGAAAATGTTTTGACTAATCATGGAGGGTTGATTTCAGAAATGAAATAGAAAAGTTTGGAACAGTTTTACGTTATAGTGCCCCTGGTTAATTTACTGTTTTGTTATTTATTATTTGACAAGATTCCAAATTAAATTGATTGACATTTGTTACCTTGTTTGCTCACATTCAAAAAGCATACGTTTGCCCCTATGAAAAAAAAAAATCTCTAACAATAGTTTGTTTCATTGTATAATTTCAACTGTTTTCTCACATACACTTTTTCCCTCAAGTTTCGTCCCCGCCCTACCCATTTAAGCGACGGTTTCTTGGCCAATCTACCGTAATGGGTACGTGCCATAATATAGGAAGCAAGCAAGCAAGACAGAGGGCAAGCAAGCAAAAGAACAAGAATGGCCGGTTCGCACCTTGTTCTAGCTGCCATCGGATTTGTTCTCCTGGCGCCTGCGGCAGTCGCCTTTCCACACCTTCGCGTCATAAGGTGAGACCACTTTCAAAGACAGAGGCTCGCTTTCTGCGAGCTTTATGCGAGCGGCGAACACGCTCGTCGAGTGTGTGATTGGTGCTTCACTGGCAACGGTTGTGAGTAACTGTTTGTGATAGAGTGCCGGTGGCAGCGTACCAATTTGCGCCATTCCGTATGCTGGTATGAAATGGGGTCTTAGCGCTTTCAGTGCCTCTTGGTTTATTGGCGATGCCAATAAGGTTACGTAGGTTCCACGATCTTGGTGTGTTGCCTTGCATAACATCACAGTGCCACATAAAACACATCAGCACAAAATGGAAAGAGGGGAAAAGTAGGACTATAAACAGACAAAACTCTATTATTTTCACCGTCAACAGCACTATAAAAGAGTACCAAGCAGCCTAATTATGTGACAAAAACCGTAATGGTTCGGCCCTGTATTGCGCGGAGTTCGAAATTTGCCCAAGCGCATCGGAAGCATTGCATCCGACGGCTGAATGCTGCAGATAGCGGTTACGCATCTTCGTGCTTATAGAGCACTGAGTATTTGCTTTTCGTTTTCGCCCGCGTAGAAGCCATGGTGAAATAGCGGTAGTTAGGCAGCCTGCATGCAAGACTTGCATGAGGGCTCCCTAGTGGAAGAGAAACGCAGAGTACTTGCTAGGCGTGCTTCCACGTAAACACATCGCTTCCTAAATTGCAATGTTGCGTGCCGTTCTTTGGATGCAAGCTAATGCATGGTTTTGCATATACTACTTTTGTGGCGTTCTATAAAATTGCGTGGGATTTTATATCGTTCTAAAGGCAGCATGCGCCATAGTTGACGCCTAGCGTCACATACAGTAGCGTAGCGTTCCAAGTGGTTTAGTGAAGACAGCTGTGTTTCATTTTTTGTCCATATAGATTGTTTGGTAGTTGCAACTGATGTCAGGGACTCGGTCCCTTTTATGAAGTGTAAGATAAGAGATTATCAATCGCTTATTTTTTTATAACAAAGAAGCGACTTTTACTACACGAATTTCTTACAGTCATGTTTAAACACACCACTGATTCGAACCCCGTTTTTCTAGAAACTTTAACGCCAATCAGCTTAGCATTCGCTATTTTGTTTTTCATGTAGACTGGGAGAAGAATCGAAGCCCTATGTTTCTACCTCGACTGACTCAGACTCACCACGAGACGTCGAGGATACCATGGAAGAAGAAACACGAATTGGCTCCAGCAACGGTATGCCGTCTGTGTCAGGTCATCAAAACACTTCCAATACCAGCGCTGCACAAAGTCGATAAAACACCTAGTACTAAAATCAGGCCATGGCATTGGTGCACCAAGAGGCTCTTTCGCGGGGCGTTCATCAACGGGTTGAGAAAATCAGTTATCTTGAAACCGTTGCGGTCTAACGCTTTCCCCTTGTGATCTCCGCTATTAGCCATCTCGCGTATGTTCTGTGCAAATAAGTGCCACAGAATATTCGAAAGCTAATCTTTTTTCAGCCGTAGGTACGAACTGTTAGTCCGTATCGACCAAATTCCCACACAGAGCACAAAGCATATCCGGTGTAAGATCAACGTGGAGCGTCTTTACATTACGTTGGGGACACGTTGGCTCTGCGTTGGACTAATATTATCGTGATTCCAGTGCTGCTTGGTTGGTCTCCTTCACTAGAAAGGCATTAAATTGGCATACCTCTTGCTGCGGGAGAGCGAGGAATCTCCTTGTATGAATGCGCTGTACTGTTTAACGCGGATTCTCTCCCTGTCAGGCAATACGGATCCTGATTGCGATAACAGTGGCGTAGGTTGCAAGGTGATTTCGGGGAGTATACAAAAAGTGCAGATGGTGATTGTGGAGAGACTTGACAAAGCTGTATTGCCGAACAGAAGAGCACCCCACGGCCATACCGTGACGCGCTAATCCGTTATCGTGCACCTGCTGAGTTTTACGGGACACAAAGATTCACCGCACCAGCCAAGGGCTTTACCGTACTCTAATACGTCATATACACATACCTATTCCCTATTTCTAGAGAATGAAAACATGTGCTGGCCAGACAAAAGATATTAGCGAACATGAGGCGTAGATCAGTGCGAGATAAGAACATAAGAAGATGCAGTAGGTATAAGAGCATGTGGAAGCGTCTAACTATGCATCAGAGTAAGTATCCGGCCGCTGGAATCTCTTAAGCTCCACACTATAACACGAGTGCTGCTGACAGCAGGGAACGTGCGACAAGGAAACAGCGTTCAGAGATATATTCATTTGCTGGTGTTTCATTTTATTGACAGTGTTAGCAGCACTAAGAGCTACAGCACCAGATCAATCTGTGCGCACATTTCACGTTTGCAATAGGTTAGCGGTGGGCATCGTTGTGACAGTGCGAGCAGGAAATGCGTAGTTCTCGTTCCCTTCCCTTCTAGAGGAATCTAACTGCGGCGACATTAGTAACTACAGTAATACATCCGCGAGAATGCGGCGCCATTATTTTAGAGGAAATAAAACTGCTTATACAAACATAAAGGCACCCGGTTGTCGCCTACTAATATTTACAAGATATTTCTTGCTAGTAAGATTATGTTGGAAGTTTTCCGCATTTTGTTAACGAAATTTCTAGTTTTGCGCGAGACACCAGAGTGATGACCGCTGTTCATCGCCGTAAGTACAAAATGCGCGCACGTGTTGCTGTTGCACTGGAATTATCGTTACTGCAAATGCAATCAAATACATTGAAACACGAGCAAGTGAAGATGCACTAGAAAGCCGCTTTAGACTTGCCCTTTCGTAAGAATCTACCATAGGTCATCAGACGTTCAAATAATCTCTCACAAGATCAGCTAATGTATAGTTTTCGTGGTCTAGTTTCAATTGACACCGGTGATATGCACGCACTGGTCCGAAAAATGTTTACGTGGCTTAAGCTACAGCTTCATAAGTCGGTTCCTCGTAAAATGTAAACTATTTGAATCTTGAGTAAGTGGGGCCGTGAAGACCAGCGTTTTGCCCATTTGTTCTTGTAATAACGCTTTCTGCTCAGACTTTCGCTACCAAGCTGCGTTAGCCCTGTACACTTTCAGAAAGGGCGTTTGCAAAGTACAGTTCGTACTGAAGTACTAAAGCGCCAAACAGACGACGCAAGAAGAGACACGGACGAGCGCTTACTAACAACTGATGCTTTATTGTCAGAAACACACAATATATACGCAAATCTGGCAGCGCAACTCACGCGTTGTCGAAAAGCACATGGTAACCAGGCAAAATGCGGTAAAACGATTGTTGTACAAGATGACGTTCGGGACAATGACACGTGGTGTATAGGGCCAAAGGACCATAAATGATAAAGGTTACGCGATACACAAAACACCGCCGTAAGGGAGTACCCCATTAAAAAGTAAAAGATTAAGATTTTTCACCAAGTGCAGGTGGCGCAGCAACGTGCTCAGTTCTAACTAAGGACCCATTATCATTTATGGTCCTTTGGCCCTATACACCACGTGTAATTGTCGCGAATGTCATCTTTTACAACAATCGTTTTACCGCCTTTTGCCTGGTTACCATGTGATTTTCGACAACGTGTGAGTTGCGCTGCCAGATTTGCGTATATATTGTGTGTTTCTGACGATAAAGCATCAGTTGGTAGTAAGCGCTCGTCCGTGTCTCTTCTTGTGTCGTCTGTTTGGCGCTTTAGTACTTCAGTAACACGCACCAACTAGCCCAACAAAATGTTCTGCTGGAATATACAGTTCGTACAACTGAAACCTAGGGTTGGTTCGACGAAAGCTCGTCCGGTCAAGATGATCACGATAGTGTACTTGCGCAATTGGTATCATTTGCTCCAGGAGCAAATATCGCGAAACTCCACAATAAAAAGCGTCGAGTCACGCAGGTAGCATGAAGGCTGCGCTGACGACGTCTACACGCAGAAACTGCTTCAACTGGACCGGGAACTGCATGCAGCGAGCACGACCACTGCGCAGCCATCCTGATGTGTTTGGCATCCGGCACTTGCGGTTGTCCAGAACACGCGCCTGTGCTGGTGCGTGACTCGGGCAGCTACGCCTGCGTCTCACGTACGTGTGTTGGCTATACAATAGGAAATTTTAAAACGTTTATTCGACATACGGATACATGCTGTATGGTGGTACTGCTTGTCTCATTTTTCTATCGTTTCACGCTCTAAAATGGCTGTGTGGATTGTGTAGGTGTATAACAGGTCCGTTACTTGTTGCCTACGTCAATTGGACGCTAAAAAGCGCTGTTCAATTCTTTTTTTCACAGGAAAGACTTCGGATTTTTTATTGATTTATTGGAAAACATATCTGAGTTTCAGTGTCTATTTGCCTACTTATTTTTGCGTTATGCATCTGCTGGATCTCAGCCTTAGATGAAGGTAGTGTAGGATTTTATGTAGCCCTGTTACCATACATTAGGTCTGTGTTTTTTGTAAAGGCAACTGAGTTGAGTACCGTCAGCAGCATTTACTTCAGGAGCCCGTGAAAAGCAAGAGTGATACAGCGGGATAACAACAGTATGAAAACAGCCATCGTTTTGGTGTGTCTTCCATTTTTTTTAGCATTTTCTCATTATGAACAAGTATACATCACGTTGTACGGGAAACTTTGGAAATGTTATGCGCGCACTTCCACGCATAGGAACCAGACTGAGCATCTGAAGTAGTTGTGACGCTAGGCGGAGGCACGGCCAAATAATACTTAATCGTGTCACTAAAGTGCCATGTGAAATAACTAGATTGGATGTATCTAGACAAAGATACAGATGCGATTTTTGTGGTAGCAGCCGTACGGTAGGCACTAGTACCTCTGTTGCACTCATAGCTTTTATGTATGAGTGTGCTTTTGGCTCTTCTGTATGACCACTTCATGTGACCTCACATCCGCTGTTAGTCGACATCTTCCCTAACTACGTAAACTTTGTCTCAATGAGCTGTTGAGTTTCGTGGTCGCTAATCCACCTACAATATCTGCATGGGTACATTCTACACACTTATGTCTAATGCCTTCGTGTGATGTTGCATCCGCTGTTTCCTTAGTTTGGCTCTATAGTTTGACTCCGCATTTAGAGAAGTAAGCCGACATCCTGACTCGCTGGGTACACTTTGTTTTAATGTGCTGTTCAGACATAAAATTTCTTAGTCATCACCAGAATTACGCGAGGTCGCTGGTCATGCGTTTTGCTCCCTCATATCTGCCTTCATGTTATTTCTGCCCGTATATATGCATCGAATTCTGTGAGTGCCTCCACGGACCGATTGTCGGGCGTTTAATTGACAAATGTTCCGTGAAGCTAGGCCCTTGCCTTTTCTCGAAAAGCAGTTTTCGGGAGAGAGTGTCCATCCGAATTTCTTGCGGCTTGGTCGGCACAACAACAACATAGGGAGTGAGGCACCCCTAGGGTACGTCATGTCTTGAGGGTGGAAGTAAGGTTATCCGTATGTATTTGCACCACCAGCGCACGTGTTCATGTGTGGGTGGGCAAGGTTTTTGCTTTCTGCCTGACTTCCCAAGTCGCCTGCCCTGTTGCAGCTCGGCGGCTGAGGGAGTTCTGCTTGAGCGACGCCGAATGCCGCCACGCCAACGAACAAACGCGCTGCGAGGACTCATTGTGCCGGTGTCAAACTAACTTCTATCCCTCCGTTGATGGCTCGCTCTGCCTGCCAAGTGAGTGATCGACGTGGTCTGGTTGCCTTAGTAGCCTAATTGTTATGGCTCTAAATTCGGTAAAAGCGCAGGACAGCCTGTTGTTTGTGAATAACAGCTCTATGAACGATCGTCGCCAGTGTAATTGAATTCGTTTATATTATTGCTCATTTACTTGTCCACTTTGGGCACTGATAGCTGAAACTAATGCTTGAGTCACCTTTCGTGATGCCTGCCGCAGGGATCGCCATCTAAGATGGCGATACCTTTCTTTCAAGGTAACTTCAATGTAGGTTTCTGTTTGTCCCTGGACGTGATTAGACTCGGCAACCTAGATTCGCGTGCCTGCGTGCCACCATCATTGACGTCGTTATTGTTGCCGATGTTTCATCGTCGTCATCGGCCCAACCACCATTATTTTGAGCGTTACTTCAACTTTTTCCTCGTGCGGCTTTCTATAAGATTAGCTCAGCTGCTTTATTTTTCAAATAATGTTTCATCATAACATTCTACCCATAATATGGGCTTTTTACAGGGTTGAGGAAAGAAGTACGTTTGCTTCACTATTACAAAAATACGAGCGGGAAAATGCAAAAGAGGCACGAAGAAGCTGCAATTTCAAAACAAGCCTTGTTAAAGCTACGACAGAGGCTTCGTTGCAATCCGGCAATAACACATCGTTTTCACGTAGTGGGAAAAACAATGATACATTGTATACATTACTTAAATATAGCGGCTCAGCCAACTGCTACGTGGCAATCATTAACGCGGGAGACAAAGGGCGTGTTTGCCTGTTTTCTCATGAGAGCCCGTCTTGCTTCGCCAATGGCTAACAGTGCCTAATTGCGGACGCTGTTTCTGCGAATGTTATATGGGTTTTGCAGAAATAAAAGCATGGAAGCCTCTGAAGATTACCATGTTCCCGGCGGTGCTGCTCATCCTGGCGTTCATTGTGCTTGCCTTTGTTGGCTATAACAGGTGAGCTGTCTGGTAGGAAAGCTTTTATTTAAGTTGGATTACGTCTGCACACAAACGTCCTCTTTGTTAGCTTTCTGTAACTGAAAAAGAAAAGGTCCAACCAAACAAGCATAACTAAAGAACGTCAGACAGGCACTTGTCCTAATATTTCCAGGCACATCAGTGACGCACTTTTTATGTCATGAAGCATACACAAGCTTTCCCTGTTCGCATTCTTGCTGCTTAAAATAATGCCAATATGTGAGGCAACTCAAAGAGCAGCGCGGCGAGCTGTTTAATTGATACTGGAATCATCCTCTCACAAACAGTTCGAGTACTGACAGGAACTTCTGATGAGTCATGCAATTTGGGATCGCATGAAGAGAGAACATGGTACAGACACAACAGATAGATTAATATTCAGATTCTCTGAAAAGGAACTTGATAATGCACAAGACAGCTGCGAGCTTGTTGAAAACGTTAACTATGGTAAGTGGCTCGCACAACTTCCCGCATGTAATTCGAGACATTATTACTTGCAAAATCTTCTGATACCTTCGTCTCGGGTGACACAATAAGCTATGAAAAAAAAAATTAGCTATATAAACCTTCACATCAATCAGTTGTGTTACTTCAAGCATCGCATTCTCGTTTGAGCCTTACGATTCGGAATAAAAGCACACGATTCAATTCTAAACACCTCAAGGAATTACACCACGTGTTCAAGCCGCCACTGCCGCCTCCTTGGAACCTACGCACTGAAAACTTTAGCAGACCATTAAATTTTCACCATTTCAGACATCATTTTCAACTTTATACCTTTAAGTACACATATTTAGCAGCCATTTCACTCCAACTATTTCATAATAAGGGCGTGAGCGAGAAAATGAAAACACGACGAGCAATTAACACTCTATACGAGAGGTGTTCGTACACCTACTAGCACGTTCGCTACAGTTGAAAGCTCCATGCAGGACGTTAGGTGCTAAGGATAATAATCGGATTTTCAGCGATGCAAGATGTGACATTATGCAGTGTTTATTATGAAATGAAGCAGTTTTAGTTTCTCGACAGTTTACACGTATATATGGTAATATTTGAACCGCTGCAACGTGGCTCCTGTGTGGAGCAATAGTTTGGGAGTCTAGCTTCCATGTGAAGTTTATGGGTTCGAATCTGGCTCTGTGCATTTCTTACGTAACTTATTTACGCATGACTTGATAGTCCTGGGATATTAATTATGTGGTGATGCTAATAAGCAACTCGTTAACAGTGGAGAGTATAAGGAGCTGAGGGCGACGTTTTTCTTTCTTTTCCCTCCTGCTTCAACAAAACGCCCTTACTTAAGGGTGTTAATCAAATAAAAGATCTTAAATTAACACCCTAAGTATGCTCGTCAGGCAACCAGTTGATTTCGCACGCTTACGGTTGTTAAAAAAGGTTAGTGTGTTAGTGTCTATCGGAAGAGAAAGTATACTTCTTGCATGGCTAGCTCTACAAATACTTCTCGTTTACAAACTATCTGCTGTTTGCAGGTTGAGCACAGATCCAGACGACAAGGCGCGAATTGCTCCGGGCCTTCCGTGTTCACCCAGAGACACTAGTGAATTTCGTATCAAAAACCTGCGCAACTTACTCAAAACGTGCCACCTCAAAGAGCGCATAAGCAGCCGACTTCGAATTTTTACCCTCAGTGCCACCCAAATCTTTAAATTTATGCCGCCTCGCCAGGAATGGTCGCGGTTAGAAGAGGACGTCTCTCAGTCAGGTGACTCGCCAAATGCGGTCAAGCAAGATGCCGTGTATACCGCCCACGACATCAGAGTCAAGAGAGAGAGAAGCGGTCCTTTTCAGTGGAACTCCTTGGGCACCTCTCATGCGTCGTCGCACCGTCCCTGGTCCTCCGTACGACATGTCTTGCTGCAAGGGAGCACAGAGGCACTAAGACAGGACAAGTCTCCGCGTCACCGCACGGAGGACTCAAATAATGACCGAACGAGAAAACCAACAGCAATGCCAAGGACGAGAGTATCGACGCTTTCAACGTATACTTTAATGCCCTGCCGCGCAGGCCGAAGAACCAATTTAAGTTCATTAGTGACCTCGTCAGTGACCAAAATACCTGTTACTAACGCCTACGGATATAGGGATGCCGGTATTACCGATGCGCCACATCAAGACAGAGCGACATGCTCCATGAACCTTCAGCACTTGTGGCCAAGGCCTACAACGTCGTACAGGTTCACCGAAAGCGAGCTCTCCGGTGGGATGCTCAGAAAACACAGGTCGGAACTAGTTCGACAGCCAGTTACCAAGCAACACCGCCGAGCCGCGTCCGAGGGCGTCGACTTGCTAGATGTAATCGACAAAGGAGAAACTATGGATTCCCGCTGTTGCTACGAATCACCGACAACGCCGTCTTGCTGGTACAGCAGCGAAGCTTGTGACTGTTCCGTATGGACCGCGGATCCTTGGATGACAAGCTTTGAGGACGAAGACACCGAACTTAAGGATGTTTGGACGCCGGCCAACAGCAGTCAGCCAAACTGGCCCTGCGAACACGCTCAACGAAAATTAGTCGATCAGAGAGCGAGGACGTGCGAAGCGTTCACCGTCCAGATTGGCTCTCGCCCCGGAACTGCGAAGCCCGCGATAGGAAATGAGATCGCGCATCAAGACGTTGAGATACCGCAATTCATCTACAGCCGGTGGCCTCCGACCCAGGAGAGGACGCGCTGGCGCAGGCGCGTTCCTATTTCGGACGGCACCACTTCGGCGGCACCCGGGTCTCCTGCGGCCGCTGCTTCGGCAGCCTCTGTCCAGGACAACGAGAGGCCCGGAGGACAGCTGATCGGCAGTGGTGAGGGTGGTGGGCGAAGGCCGGCGTTTATGGCTGAAGTGGCGACAAGTCGCTTTCACCGTAATGGTCTGCTCGGATTCCGGTTGCCGCCCCCACCCCGATTCGACCGCGCATCTCTCTCTCTCGATGCTAGGCTCGCCACTGCGATGCTGCGCGCCGAGCGGCGTGTCAAGGGCAGCTCATTTTAGTCGCTACCGCTTATGAGCGCGACCGATTCAGTCGAGCTCGTATAGGTGCGAACACGCCATCGCGGTCCCACGTGACTGTCACGTGTCGGTCAGTGTATCTGCCAGTGTACCACGTAGTCGCTGTGCTCTCAAGCTTCAAGCGAGAGAGAGAGAGAGAAAGAAACACCTTTATTGATATAAAGCACGTGCTTGGTTATTGCGTTTGGATACCCTCTTCCGGGGCCCCACTGGCTATAACTACTCACCGGGCCAGGTCGATGGCCGCTTTGCTGCTCAAACATGCACCGCATCCAGGCCTTGCATATATTTTGTCATTTCATTAATTCCGGTTGCACAACAAACCAAAATTCATTCGAATGATTAAACTGTCCACATCGTCTTGGTTAGTACTACTTGCTTTGGTGTGTAAAAGTTCACGTGTTCTTTAGTGCAGTCCCTGTGTTCATTTAGCGCGCACCATATATACGAATACGAACAGCGCTACCGAACGCTGTTGAAGTGCATTTCAGTAGGAAGAAGCAAATGATGTAGTGGTTACGCCGTGAACAGGAACTCAGATGAGATACAGAGTATGATCAGGATGTGCACGCTATTGGTGGTCAGCATTTTGTTATGTGCAGCCTATTTGCTTTTTATCCAATGCGCATGCTTGTTTAAACAACGTCTGTACTATTGCACTATAACGATATCTAAAACCTTGTATTGTTGGTGCGACACGAGACACAATGGTGACTATCAGTCGGTGTTGACGGGGGAGGAGGTACGCAATTAATATGAAAGGGAACACTTATAAATCTGCATCAAATGCCCAATAGCGGCTCCAAATCGGCTCCAAGTCTACGCCGAACATGAAGTGTTGCACGACATTAAATATTAAATAAAGAAATACCTCAGAAAAAAAAAACATCCAGATCACGCAGGATATTAAATATGTGCGAAGGAAAGCTTAAGAAAAGCGGTTAATTAAATGATTTAGAGCTAACCACAAGGCCTAGAATTTGGTGATAACAGGTGCATGGACACAAAAGTACGACGCGTATCAACCAACACTTAAGGATTCTGTACTTCTTGTGTAACAGTGGAACATACCCATTCCGAAGGATAGGCCAAGAAAGGGAACACCCCGAGTGGCACTTATCGAATGGCTTAAGCCAAAGAGAATTATGTAAATAAAAAAAATTGCGAATTTGTGAAAGATTTTGCCGACAGTCGTCCTAGAGAGAGTAGAGGCACATCTGCTGTTTCGGCTTCTACGAACAATATCCCGAATCCTCCATTCACCACTAGCCGTTCTTCGGTATAGCTACTTGTTCTCTCAGTCGCAAAAACAATTTCCGTCCTTTTTTCCAATGTGCGCAATGTAAGTAAAAATAAACGTGATGATCTGTCTTCACCTGACATTGTTATCGTGATTCGTGTTCAGCTGACATTGTTATCTTGACTGAAACTTGGCTCTCAAGTGATATTGCAGATTATGAAATCTTTGAATGTGAAAGTGGTTTCAACTTTTTTTTTTCGCTGTGACCGTATCTCGCGTAGTGGTGGCGGGGTGCTGATGCCGTACGTGATGGCTTGAGTTGTGTTTTAGCTATTGCTACACATTTGGAATCGTGTGTGCACGTGTCACTATCGGATATAGTGACTTTTTTGTGTCGTCGTTCGGTAGATGACACGATCTGACTCTTTCGTCGCATCACGAATAGACACAATGGTATGCGTGAAAACTGCGCGATCCGTCTCGTGCAGGCGTACGCGATAAGCCGCATAACGTATCTTGCCCACTACCTGAAGTGGATAGGATCCGAAAAAAACAAGGTCGAATGCATGATACGAAAGGCTTTCAAGAGGGTGGTCGGCGTTCCGCTCAACGCGAGCACCGACAAGTTTCTAGAGCGCGGACTTCACAACTCACTTGACGAGTTAATCGAGGCGCACGACGTCGCGTAATACGAACGATTATCGAAGTCAAAGATAGCTGGATGCACCCTCGAGTCACTCAGCATCACGTACCACACTCAGCATGGAGAAAAGACGGCGGTTCCAGCCTCGCTCCGCGACCGCCTGATCATCGCGCCGCTTCCCAAGAACATGCATTCGCCGCACCACGCCGGGAGATGCAACAAATGAACAAGCGACCTTCAGAAATTTGGCAACAGCAACGAAGCGGTGTACGTAGACGCTGCGCGGTATGAGGAGGGAGAAGCGCAAACGCGATCGCGGTTGTAGACCGCACGGGTAAGTGCCTCGCGAGCGCCACGGTGACCACGGGACACACGGAGGCGGCCGAAGAAGCCGCGATAGCCCTAGCACTCGTCGCGGTGCCGAACGCTGCGATCGTGATCAGCGACTCGCAGGCGCCAATCCGCGGCTTCGCGCGCGGTCGTGTCTCGCGGGAAGCGGCCCGCATACTTCAAATTTCTGACGAGGACGACTGGTCATCGCTCTCGCAACTCCAAAATTCTACAGTCTTCCTCCTCTGGACCCCGGCACACACCGACGTTCCGCTCGCGAGCAACGAGGCGGCCCACGCCACGGCTCGAGGTCTCACACGCCGAGCCGCCGTTGATTATGTGGCCGCCGCCTCCGCCCCCGAGAGCGGGGCATCAGATCTGCCGGATCGGGACACAACAGAAATACAGCAACATGAAAGACACTCGACGTGGGGTGATCGCCTAACCACGTTCAGAGACCTCACCCAACACTACAGACTCGAAAGACGCACATTCCCGCCACCTCACGATAAATTAAACAGGGACGAGGCCGTAGCATTACGCTTGCTCCAGGGGCACACAAACCCTAGCCCCGCCGTCTTACATCGCTGCTACCCGGGTTTGTATCGAACAGATGCGTGTAAAGTCTGCGGACAGAGAGTAACGCTGCGACACATTTTCCAGCAATTACCGACACATTCTCTGGAAATGTGTCGGTAACAACGGTAATGAAACCACCTCCGTTCGCGACGAGTCCAAAATCGCGGCCGTTGCCAGAGTACAGGAAGCCTCGAGCTCGCTTCTTCCCGACGCCGCCCCGGCTGCGGGAGTCGCCGGGGACCTTCTCCGTCGGCGTCGCCGCCGCTGGGAGGCGGCTTTTAAAAGTTCAGAGTTGGCCGACCATCTCTGCGCCGTCCGGCAAGCCGAAGATGCCACCCGAGTGAAAGAACTTCGAGCCGCCACCTGAGGCCACCACAACGAAAACTGCGGGACCATTCTTTAATAAAGTTGTTTTTCCTTTTTCTTCTTCTTCTTCTTCTTCTTCTTCTTCTTCTGCGTGTGCCATCGGCCACCTAGAACGCCCATGTCATTTAGTTTCGATTAGGATGATGCGTTAAATGAGTTACCTATCCGGTCCCCTTCAAGTCCACTCTTTCTTCTCGGCGATTTTAATTTTCCAGCAATTGACCGGCATGACTCTACTCCCTTATCTGACGGCTCATCTGGGCGTTCTCTCTTCATTAACAACTGCCTGGATTTTAATTCTTAGCAGCTTGTCCTTCAGCCTACACGATCTACTCAGCACTGTGCTAACATTCTTGACCTCCTTCTCACTACTACACCCCAGCTTGTTTCTTGTTTAGGATATTTACCTCGTTTAAGTGATCATTGTCTCATTTATTTTGAACTGCACACTTTTGTTCCGATACCAAAACACCAGAAATTATCCGAGACTATGTATAAGGACGCCAAATTTGAGTCTATGAACAGCGGACTAATGGATTTTGTCGCTCACTTCATTCCAAACGCGGTGCGCTTAATATCGAAGATCAGGTATTAGGCTGGTTTAAATGTTTTCTTTCCACCCATAGCCAACATGTCTCAGTTTATGATTACATGACTCCCCTTTTGTTTCCGTAACCTCTGGAGTTCCTCAAGGTTCAGTGTTAGGTCCTCTCTTGCTCATAATTTGCATTAATGATCTCCCTAACAACGTCATGTCCCACATTAAACTTTTCGCAGATGGCTATGTGATATATCCTTTAATTACAAATCCCTGTGAAGCATGTTTGCAATCGGACTTGAACGCAATTTCTTCATGGTACAGCGACTGGCTCATGACACTTAACAACACTAAGTGCGAACACCTCCGTATATCTAGCCGCCCTCATGATAAAACCTCTCGCTATCTTCTTGATAACACTCCGTTATCACTTGTCTCATCATACAAATATCTGGGTATTCACATAACACACAATCTGTACTGGAAAATGCACGTGAACTATGTATCTAACCAGGCTAACCACACGCTCGGATTCTTACGGCGTCATTTCATAGCTGCTAAGAGCACCGTTAAGCTTCGCCTCTATAGGACGTAAATAAGATCTAAACTAGAATATGCATGCTCCATTTGTCATCGTAATCAGAAAGTGTTAATTAATCCTTTAGAGACTGTCTAAAACAGCGCCACACGTTTTATTGCTTCAAATAACTCTCAAGCATCAAGTGTACCTGCAATGAAATCAGGCCTTGGTCTTCAGGTTCTTTGTCTGCGCCGAAATACTTTTGTTTATCTCTTTTGCATGGAATTTATTGCACCAATCCTACTCTCAATGATAAGTTACCCCTTTCTCCATCTTGTCTATCTTCATGAACTGACCGCAACTTCAAGGTAGGCATACGGCACTGTCGAACTAGCTTTGAAATGAATGCATTTTCTTCTCGAACTGGAAATGACTGGAATCATCTCCCTGCCTTCGCCGCAGCCTTCACCGACGTTAACAAATTTAAAGAAACCACCGCCGATTTTGTACGCCCCTCCTCTCTGTAATGCCTATGGCGCCGAGAGTATTGAAAATAAATAAACCAATAAATAAATAAGTAAATAAATAAATAAATAAATAAATAAATAAATAAATAAATAAATAAATAAATAAATAAATAAATAATCATCCTACTAAGTGATTGGTGCACTTCAAAGACATCCGTGAACCGACATTATATCTTCACGTTTTATGCAGGAATCGTACATAGGGGGGGACACTCATTTTAGAGGATCGGCCGAGTACCCAGGGGTAATATTGAGTGGCGAAATCAAAGAAAACAAAGTGTACCAACGAATACGATAAAGACAACTCGCCATTTGGCTCTGATCTCGGCTCGTGGTGTTTCTGCCAGGATAGTGTATTGCGTATCAAGGAGCAGCACAGCTCCGTGTGTGGCTTTCTTCTGCTGAGAGAAAACGGGACGCCAGAACAGATGGCTTGGAAAGTGAGCGCAGCGGGCATGCATCAGTGCACATAATCACGAAGATTTTAAAACGATAAAAATGTTCTTTTTTTCTC
This sequence comes from Dermacentor andersoni, assembly GCF_023375885.2. Classification (NCBI taxonomy): domain Eukaryota; kingdom Metazoa; phylum Arthropoda; class Arachnida; order Ixodida; family Ixodidae; genus Dermacentor; species Dermacentor andersoni. The sequence goes on along the minus strand of NC_092819.1, from coordinate 40,273,889 downwards.
TCTCTCTCTTGCTCAAGAATATGTTTGCGTATTGGCCGTTCTTCGGACGCCCAGAAATTGTGAGTGGCGTGATAATGAGACGATGACATCGGCCATAGCAAATGGTGGACAGCATTTGCGGAAGGCTGGTTTGCGTATGGTGGCCCTGGTACATGCACGGACAGTTCAAGAAACGATGCCCTTCTCAAAGGCGTGCGAAAGAAATGTTCAGCGGACTTCGGCTCATTGAAAACGTAGCGCAGAGGGCATGACGCCAGAGCCTACGTGTTTAAAGAAAGAAATTATTTTAACGCGGCACAATCTTTCAAGTCAAACTTAGAACTGACGCGTGGGACAATACTGCTTGTCCAGAAAAAAAAAAGGGAGACGGTAAAAACGTGATGATAACGGAACTGATAGTTTTGCAGTGTAACGATGTCAGAATTTTCTATAATAAGCAGCAGTTATATAAGCCAAACTCCACATAATTGCATAAGCAGAGCCACCGAAGGATAATTCCGTGAGGGAGCCAGCCACTTCATTAGTTGGCTCAGAGCCGTGGATCTGGAACCAGACAACTCCCTTGGGTTCCCAAAGACAGGCACAAGACATACGAGCGGAAGGCAGCACATTTACTCCAAAAGCCCACCGAGTCGCGCGAGAACTAACCTACCGCGGTTCGGACAGTGACGGCCCAGCAGTCTGAAACCCCCTGGGAAGGGAGGAGGACTGCGGCCGAGGCGATGGAGAACACGGAGGAGGCGACAACGACGAAGTAGCGATCCAAGACGACAGGGACAGTCTGGTCACGTACCACGACATACTGACACACTATACGAAACATACAAGAAGCATACCCATAACCCAACGACAATTAGACAGATTGGAGAAGGTTGCAAACCAGAACGTTCCGAAACCCAGCACATTTAAACAGAGTAGATTCAAGACAATACCCAGACGCGAGCTGCAAGGTCTGCAAGCACGAACACACATATTATGGAAGTGCACACAGATCAGATCAGTATATGTAGAAGACAACATAGAACCGGACCTTCTCGAGGAGCGATGGCTAAGCGCTCCAACTAGCTCGGAACTACACGACCAACTATGGACAATCCAGCGGGTCCGTGCAGCGGTGGAAAGGCTATGCCTCACCGCACATAATACCCGGGTGGCCTGAGCACGGGCTGGCATCCTCGCAGGTCCTTTTCTAATTAAAGTTTTTTTCCGTCCGTTCGTACTCCGTGCCAGATTTACTCTATTTATTTTGCCGCCTCGGCCAGGCAGTGCAAGTTCCCGGCAACACCGTAACGGTCAGCTGCCTCGCAGAGAGTGCGATTGCCATGATGATTGTGCGTGCTCCCGCAAATCTGAACACTGGACACTGACTCGATAGCCATAAATCATCTATTTTAACACATTGCTACTTCCTTGGAAAATCATTTTTGGTGTTTTTATCGCCATATTTGAATCTAATTTGGAAATGTAAATACATTCTATCTGTCACCAGTGTTACTTAGCCTCTTCTACGATTCAGCGGAGGAAAAGGAAGAAACGTTAAGACAGAAACGATTCCATGGAAGGAGCTGTGTGCTGTGGCAACAACAAGAAACATAACGGATGCAAAGAGGTGTGCAGGTTGTGGAAAATTATTAACCCACAGTTCTTTCTGCCCGAATGTCACGCAAATAATAATGACATCTTCGACTGGTCGCCTACATCCACCGGCACAGAGTCGGGCGGATCAAGCGTTTTTAGAACTCGGAGGCAGAGGACAACACAGGAGCCGAACGTGCGACTTGTTCTCGGAGGAGGCAATGACAGAGACGAAAGGGCGTGAATACAGCAAAAGTCCTATTTCGCACAGAAGTCTAGCCAAAGCACCCGACGGGGCCAAGGAAAACGGCGCATGCGGCGATCATTTGCTGAGACGCAAACACGCAAAGTGGCCGAGGTACGCTGAGACGTAGCTCAAGGCGGCGCCGCGACACTGTTTGGTGATCACATGACGGGATCACAATCTCGACGACTGCTCCGACGACAGGGCTCGGAGCGGCTGTGTGCGCTTGACGCGTGAGCAGAGTGATTGAAAAGAACTAGTCGAACGGGGGGCAAGGCGTGCGCTCTCTTTGAACTAGCTCAAGTATGGGCGTACCGTTATAGTGTACTATGGTGCTGCTAGCTCTAGAGCGCTCCGACTCGTCCAGCCGAAGCTGTCATTAGAAAAGCACAAATGCTTGAGGGTCATGACTGACATGCTTACAACAAATTACGCAGTAACATTAAGTGTATGTGAACTAAAAGCTGTTCTAAAGAAATGTAGTGTGCAAGCCTACAATGAGCCAGAAGCTCGGACAGTAATAGGAGATCCGCTTTGAGATTACTCAACGAAGCCGTGCCAAGTTACAAAAAGAATCCCGGAACACCTAAGCACTTCGTATGAGTTGTGAATGCGAAAGCATTAACGTCCAAATAATAGCCGTTGAGCGCTCCTTTGAGTAATGAACTTCACGCGGCAAAGCGAGCGCGTCGAGGCGCTTTGCACGTTTTGATGTGGCCTTATCGATGCACACTTGGAAGGCAGGCGAGAGCTTGCGCGATCAAGGAATTCGTGGATAAGCAAAAGCGAGGGTGACGTGGCGTCGCGGCGATGCGCTCTCCCCTCACACAACACCTGGCGTGCTCTACTGGGGCAGCAGGTGGTCCCTTTCGCCCGCTCTGCTTCTGTGTTTCTGATGAGTTCATGAGTAGAAAAAAAAAAACGTGCAAGGAAGCACTACATCTATCTATCTATCTATCTATCTATCTATCTATCTATCTATCTATCTATCTATCTATCTATCTATCTATCTATCTATCTATCTATCTATCTATCTATCTATCTATCTATCTATCTATCTATCTATCTATCTATCTATCTATCTATCTATCTATCTATCTATCTATCTATCTATCTATCTATCTATCTATCTATCTATCTATCTATCTATCTATCTATCTATCTATCTATCGAGGACTTTGATGTTCCGACGATGACGCAGTTCGTGCCTCAGGAACTGCGGAAATCAGTTTTCCGCCTCAGCAGTACTGGCACTGGGTCTACGACGCATGGGTGAGAGTGAGCGCCGACGAGGGGAAGGCGAGCGACGAGTGCCGTAGAGCTGTGACTGCGGTGCCGGTATGTCATCAGCAGCGTAGACTTCTGGTGGTGGTCGTGAAGGCATACGGAAAGGTCGGAAGTCGGAGCTGGGTCGTCGCGGGGTGCCCACGAAGGCCGGCAAGCGCCGGCGGCAGAAGCGCACTACATGACCCGGGGTACCGCAGGCATAGCATATTGGGCGGTTGTCAGCAGTGCGCCAAGGATTTGGACCCTGCTGCTGTGCACTGAAAAAGGGATCCGCCGGCTGGCGAGGCGAAGGCGGAGGAGAGAACACCGGCGGGCGAGGCGCTGAAGGCGGAGGAGAGAACCCCTGTAGACGAGGCGCCCGCGCAACGGCTTCAGCATACGTCAGAGGCGCGGCCACGGGAGCCGGCTGACACGGAGGTGGAAGAGCTTCGGTCACTTGCTCTTGAATTATCTGTCGGAGCGCTGGAGTCAAACATTGAGAAGGATTCTCCGTGGTCGGCAAAATCGAGAGCTGTCGTGCGACCTCCTCGCGCACAAATTCTTTTATTTGCGTCAGCAAAGTTGTGTGGTTGTCGCCAATAATTAATGCTGCTAGCGAATCTTCCGTAGGCGGTGGGCGCCGAGCTAAGATGCGTTGTTTCCGTAGCTCGTCAAAACTTTGGCACAAATTGATAACTTCGGCCACGGTACGCGGATCCTTCGCTAACAACATCTGAAAGGCGTCCTCATCAATGCCTTTCATAATGTGTTTTATCTTGTCCTGTTCTGACATTGACGGATTCACGCGCTTACACAGGTCAATGACATCTTCGATGTAACTTGTGAAAGTTTCACCGTGATGTTGCGCACGCCCCCGTAAGCGTTGTTCTGCGCGAAGCTTGCGCACAGCGGGGCGCCCGAACACTTCAGCGAAACTTGTTTTGAATGTGCTCCATGTTGCGAAATCGTGCTCGTGGTTTCGGAACCAGAGGTTCGCGACGCCGGTTAAGTAAAACAACACGTTGTGCAACTTGGTGACGTCGTCCCACTTGTTATGTTGGCTCACCCATTCGTAAGATGACAACCAATCCTCCACGTCATGATCATCGGTGCCGCTAAAGATGGCAGGATCACGCTGGCGCAACACACCGGAAACGATGACCACCGGAGGCTGTGGTGCATGTTCCTGGGTGGTTTCGTCAGGCATGGTCGCAGCAGTCGGTAGCGTCCGGCTTCGGAGTTCCAGTTTCCGAGGTCTACCCCGCACCTCCACCAAATGTAAGGGGGTTTATTGCAGCTCGTACGAGGGATCGCAAGTAGCTCTTGATCGCGAGTCCTAGCCGTTCGCATCAGCCGCCCGAGCTCGGGTCTCGCGCCGCAGCGGTGGCAGTCCGCACAGCGCCACATGCATGTTACCCACTACAATCAATCTATCTATCTATCTATCTATCTATCTATCTATCTATCTATCTATCTATCTATCTATCTATCTATCTATCTATCTATCTATCTATCTATCTATCTATCTATCTATCTATCTATCTATCTATCTATCTATCTATCTATCTATCTATCTATCTATCTATCTATCTATCTATCTATCTATCTATCTATCTATCTATCTATCTATCTATCTATCTATCTATCTATCTATCTATCTATCTATCTATCTATCTATCTATCTATCTATCTATCTATCTATCTATCTATGTCTCTAAGCACTTTCCCGCCTAACTGGCTCACTGGGTTGTCCATGGTCGAACGCGTAGCGCACCGGGTTGCTGTGCTGAGGGAGCATGGGTCGAAACCAACTGTCAGACCAACTTGGGTCGCTGTTTATGTGGCAATGTGTACCAATGCCGGCCTTCAACCAACCTCTTTCAAGCCAACATGTTTTACTGTAGACGGGGACGGGATAGGTACCGTAGTTCAATGAACCTCTTTGATGCCAACTTGGATCACTGGGCATCTGCTCGTAGGTGTGTGCCACTCTACAACGACAAAATAGATCCTTTAAGTTTCCCCGATGCTGGACGGAGTCTAACCTGCCTCGCAAGGATTCCTCAAGGACCGCAACCGGACGCTTTAGGAGGCTGCGCTTCTAGTGCACTGGCTATGTGCCGCTCTTGAAAGAACCACTCGCCAATTTGCGGCACCGAGAATGGGCAACTAGATGTGTGGCAAGCGAGGGAACAATGCTGAGCACCGGTGCGCCGCCCTTCTCGTCTCAGAGGCCATCCGCAGACTTCTCGGCAGCACCACTAGATGCCGCAGCGTGTACAGAAAGACGCGCTAGAGAGGAGCCCGCTTGCAGCATTACGCGTTTTTTAGCGTTCGCAAAGCAGCGGCGCGATATGCATTTCCGAGGCCATGTGCGGACTTCGCGGCAGTACCACTAGATGCCGCAGGGCGTACAAAAAGACGTGCTAGAGAGGAGCCCGGTTGCAGCATTACGTGTTTTTTAGCGTTCGCAAAGTAGCGGCGGCATATGCATTTCGGAGGCCATGTGCAGACTTCGCGGCAGCGGCGTCAGATGGCGCCGAGTGTTCTTAGGTGAGCACGAAAGAGAATTCCCACTGCAGCACACGCGCCACACATAACTCGTTTCGACGGTAACAATACGTTGTGTCGCTATGTTCATTCAATGCTATACGCATCACCATCAATAGGCATCGTTAGATGGGTAATTCTTTTAAAGGCGAAGCTTTTTATGGCTCTTCCCCGAGAGCTAGGGTTCGACATCGCTTTCTTGCCGGATATATATTTGGTTTGCATATAGACAATGTGGGATAATGAGTATGTGCCGACTACTGTCTTGACAACTTGACAAGTTGGGACACACTGTATGTGCCACAATAGACAACTTGATTCTGGTTCCTATCTAGTTCCATAAACAACTAGGGTCAGTGGTTATGTGGCAATAGGTTTGTGTCCATTATCAGTCAATTCCCCACAATGGTTTTCCCTCTGTGACATAAGGGGTATGAAGCCTCAAATGTATTTACGTATGTGACGTGGTACATCTGTGTGCATACAACTGTCATCAACATTCTTGCTTCGACACTCGCCGAGCACCAATTTCGCGTTGTGATGGAGCCCGCAACAGCTACACGCGACGAGTCCGTGCTCGTGTCATCTGCTACTACTGCTACCTTGCTTTGTCAAAGAAGCTTCGCCTCATTTAGATTACAAAATAGTTGAGTCTGCGCAATTTTTTCGCACTACTTCTCATTGCTATTAGCGTTCTGTGCCTACTTCAGGCACTTTGAGTCTGTGTAGCCTCTTACGCCAACCAAGTGACTCAAGTTGTCCGCTAATTTAGGCTGCTAGGTATGTGCTCGTGCTCGTGATCACGTCGTGTTCATTCCATCGCCTTCATTACAGCTTCGTCATCCGACTCTGGTCATGCTCTCATCATGATGCCATCTTTGTCAATTCTATTGTCGTCATGCCATCGTCATCACGCTGTCGTACAATCGTCATCCTTTCAGAAACGTCACCCCATTCTCATGTCATCGTCATCAAACCGCCTTCGCCATTCTTTCGACGTCATTTCTTCTTCGTTATTCCATCATGACCATGCTGTCATCAGTCAATCATGATTATGCTGTCGTTGTCACGTCATTTTCATTGCATCGTCGTCGTACAGTCCTCATCTTGCATTCGATGCCCTGCCCTCGTCGAGATGCTGTCGCACTCATTACATCACTGTCATGCTAGCTTCGTAATCCGATTCTGATTATGCTGTCGTCGTCATACCACCTTCGTCGTCACATCGACGCCATTCCTCAATTCGATCGAAATAACGCTGTCGTCATTCAATTGTAATTATGCCATATTTGTCATGCCATCGTCAATGTTCTGTCGTCGTCGTGCCGTTATTTTCAAGCGTTCGTTGTCATACTGTCGTCACCACCCCATCATCGTCATCATATTCTCCTCATGCCGTCGTTGTCACACTGTCGTCGTTATACCACCATCATCATTTTAGAATCATCATCCCATGTCATCATGCCATTGCTTTTTACCGCCATCGTTATTTCATCGACGCCTTTTCTTCTTCATCAGTCCATCGTCGTCACCACGTCGTTACCATATGGTTCTCGTTATGCCGTCACATTCACGGCCGACCATGGCAAGCTAGTGTCATAGTAAATTAGGCCAATCCAAGAGACAGTGTATACCGCATATAGGCGAAGCAACGCAAATGTCAGAATGATCACCACAGGTTACAAATATAGATGCCTTCGGGGACGTGGTGTGTCACAACATATCATGAACGATGACATTAACGTCGGCAGTCATCGTAGGATGGGTTCAGGCAGATCTTTTTTTATTCCCGACAATTTACCCTGGAGTAGCATGTCGAGCCATTCGCTAAACCATTCTCTCCAGATTTCATTAAAGCTTTCCGCTTTCTCGATCTCAATTCCCTTCACTTTCTTTCTCACACAGGACCCGAGCAGTCGTTCATATCTATCTCGATTGTGTTCCTACAATAAACCTTCTTTGAACGCGTTGTGCGGCCCCGCATTAGCGCTACCGAGGAATCATCATCGCCGACAGCACGAAGAAAGAAGAGGGCGATTGAGACGCCACTCCCTATGGAGGACGGTAAGGATCAGGCGACCGCGGCGGGCAGTAGCGGCGCCGCTGCAGCACGCGGGAGCCTGTCCGCGGAGGTAGCGGTCGCGCAGCCGTCGAAGGACGATGCGCCGGTGCGCGAGCCGAAGCCCGATGACGCCGACGAGGCGAGGGACTACCAGTGCGGCGTGGGCAGTTACAGGCCAGCCTGGCTGCAGAGGTTTGCGACGCCGCGCTACTACGCCTTCATTCTCGCCACTCTGGGAACCTGTCAGGGGGCCTATCGCATGTACATGGTCAGCACACTGACCACGATGGAGAAAAGATTCTCGCTGTCAAGTAAACAGACGGGTTTCATCCTGATCGGCGACGACGTTAGCCCCATCCTGGCCAACATTGTGCTCATCCTGTTTCTCAAGCGCACCAGCAAGCCCAACTGGGTGTCCGCCGGAATGATGTGCTGCTTCATCGGAACGATCTTCAACCTGATGCCTTACGTGGTTTACGGTCCACGAGGGTCCTTCACGGGGACGTCCAAGACTAAGACTATGGACTTTTGCGGCTACCCTGACAATTCAACATCGCAGGCAAAATGCGAGGAGCCATCGTTTTGGGGGACTTCTGCAGGTCCCATCATGTGGTTCTTCTTTGGAAACTTTCTCAACGGACTGGGTACCACGGCCTACTACACCATCGGTAGCACGTACATGGATGACAGTGTTGAGAAAAGTCATACGGCAGCCTACTTTGGTAAGCTTTGTTGTTTGTTGTTGTTATACAGCGAAACTGTTAAGGGTAATTCCGCAGCAGTTCTCGTGCGGTGGCAGGGAAGGCCACCGAGAGTTTTCCGGCTAATAGCTGATTGCAGGCGCCGCGCTGTGCGGCGTCTGCAATCAGCTATTGCGTGTTGTTGGAACGTTGGTATTGCGGTTTATTTCCGACGTTTTGGTTGATGGATCATATTTTGACAAAAACACAAGTGTTTAGCAAAGACTAGACCACCAGCCGGAACGTCAGAAGTTTACTGTGCTTTACCAGTGTACTTCGTACTCGATTCTTTGAAGTTATTCCTCCGAGGCCAGCGTGACTCCTACTGAATTATACATACATATATATACACACACACACACACACACATATATATATATATATATATATATATATATATATATATATATATATATATATATATATATCAGCCAGTCACCGTGTTGAGGCGGTCGGGGCGTTGTATGCAATGGGAATTGTATGAACACTGCACGACGATTTTTTCGCCGTCATCGATAATTTGTCTAGTTTGTCTAGTTTTAATGCGGAGCATTCTTAGCATCATTCTTGGGACTTTGTGGTTGGCTTGGTTTGCTTGGGTTGGATTAAGTTGGGTTGGGTTTAGTCCTGTTTTACCTCACTAAAAAAAAGAAGAAAAACAATGTGTCACCGACGGTGGAATGAAACCTCTGCCGTCGAGCACAGCAGTTCGGTGCTCCGATCCTTAGGTCACGATGGCATTTCTTTTTCTTTATCGCCGTTATTAACTGAACAAACCATTAAGCCATGATCGCAGGCATACTTACCTCGTTTCAATGTCAGCCACCTATTTGACACGCTCGGAGCGTGTGTCACGCGCCACTTATTCGTCTTTGTTTGTGGCAGCTCGCGCTCTGAGGTGCCGTGTTAGACTGCACAACCTTCTGCGCCGGCCCATGCTCCTCAGTACTTTTCTCATAGCACGCTACGTAGAAATTGTACGACGTTGCACCGACGACACGATCACCCAAGGTAATCATGCTTTAACATTTCATTGCCGCACCCACCGTGGTAGCTCAATGGCTTTGGTGTTGCGCTTCTAAGCACGAGGTCACGGGATCGAATCCCGGCCATGGCGGCCGCATTTCGATGGTGGCGAAATGCAAGAAGCCAGCAGATCCCACACCATGTACGAATCAATGTTATTCGAAGCAGTTTTACCAAGTTAACGAAAAAAAACAGAGCACCAAGACGTAGGCGGCTGTTTCATGACCTATACGCCCCGCAGGTCATGACCTGTCATTTAAGTCTGTCATACACTCTTGTCATATACTATGCCAGTTGTAGTACATACCAAGGCGTAGGCGGCTGTTTCATGACCTATATGACACGCATGTCATGATATTCATGTCATGACCGATCATTTATGTTTGTCATAGACTCTTATCATACTATGCCAATTTCGGCACATACCAACTTAACGAAACGGCCATGAGAGCACCAAGACGTAGGCGGCTAGATAGATAAATAGGTAGATAGATAGATATTGTCAAAGTGGCATATGTTCGCCAAAAAATGCTTCGCATTTAGAACACCCGTGCACTTAGATTTATGCGCATGTTAAAGCACCCCAGGTGGCCAAAATGAATCCCGGGACCTCCACTACGGCGTGCCTCATAATCAGATCGGGGTTTTGTTACGTAAAACCCCATAACTTCCTTGCAGGAGAGCAAGGATCCTTGTTGTTTTCATACACTACATGAAATAGCCATAGATACGTAGGATTGCATACCAGGTAGTTTCTGATGACATCACATTGTGCGTTTCCCTTTTGTTTACACTCATCCGCCACCTATGTAGAAACACGTTGTAGCCATGGTAGTACCTTCCAGTGCGGGGTTTCTGCAGTGAAGCATCCCGTCCTTCACATCGAGCAAACATGCCCCGGCATGTTATCAGAACAGCGGCTGAGGTGCTCCAGAAGAAAGAAAGAAGAGAAACTTAGCAGTACGACGCTCCTCCTACTCTCACCACACGAGGGGTCAGATGATAAGAGTACGGTACGCAGTAATTCCACCCCCTACCTCCCCCCAAATTTGCTCAGGAAGACGAAGTATTTCTCGGCCACTTGAAGTGCTTTCGAATGGAAGTTAGATCTCCTTCAAACTTCTTTACTTTTCAGTCGAAAAAATAAGATTGCGCAGGCCCATTACAAATGCAACGATGGCGGCAGTTCACGTTTTAACGTGTGTAGATGTATCGATTCGATTGCCACATGATTTAGCAGACGCATAAATCGTCATCAACCTCTGTTACTTCACACGCACGGGAAGTAACATAGTGACAGAAACATTAAATACCGAGATCGTGTTTCATGTGGCCCGCACCATGAATAGTTCCCCGCAACTCCTTTTAAGAGACGTGTTGCCCACTGTGAACAGGAGCTCCTAAAGTTTGTTTAACTTCTTTTATTGTGCCCTCGCTGCTTTAAGAAATCGTGAAGAGATGGCTATAGATTCAAAACGACGCAGAATAGAACGTGTGACAGGGATATCTGCGGCCTAAAGCCGTGACCAGAAAACAACTGAAAAGGCATAGAAAGACACCCTTATGTGCGTATAGCTTTCGTCTCGGGACCAAATCGAGCGTATATAGCATGCAAGAAGCGAAACGCGATGACGAACGACGTAACATTACCGCTGTGAAGGAAAATGTCACCGCGTGAGAGGTAAACTTTCGGCAGTGTAATTTTTGTGGTTTATTCAACTACAGGCTACGTCATGGTCTTTCGTCTGATCGGGCCAGTCCTAGGTTATTTCCTCGGATTTTTCACCCTGAAGTACCCCGAGGAAGTCACAAGTGAGTAGGCTTTTCATATTATACCATTACAGCACGCGTAATACCCATTCCGACGTAAGTTTTGCAGATATCACTTCCGCACACCTCTGTTTCGATATCAGCGCGCTGCAGAAATTGTGAGACATATAGGGCCTGTGGGAATACTGCAAAACATACGTTCTGCAACGAGATTATTTAAAAGCACTCCCTCTTGAAGTGGAGCTATGTGTTTGGGAAAAAGAAGAAAGGGGAAAAAAAGAAGAGATTGAGACCACGGTGCGCCAATGGTATACGCATAGTTCTCCCACGCCCAACATCTTCCTTTTTCTACAGCTTCGTTGTGTTCGCCCCGATAAGGCAGGCCATCAGGCCTACCTCGGCTGACTCGTCGTCCCCGCAGCCACCAGCGAAAGTAAAGACACATCAGCGGTAAAATTAATGGACGTGTTCGAGGGAATCGCACAACGCTGAAGTGTGACTTGTGTCAGGTGTAGGCACCGAACAGCGAGGCAGTCAGAGTTTTTAGTTACTGACGCCCACTGATGAGAGACCGAGTGATCACAGGGCGTCCAACGCCGGCGTAGGAGAGAGTCTCAAATGTTGTTGCTCTTGTTTATCAAAAAAGCGTGCAAAAGAAACTGGGTTGTGCAGCCTTATCTTTATCGTGGCCATCACGAAACAATGTCTGCCTTTGCATATTGACGAGGCGAGTGTGCGCTTCTTGTTCCTCGCTTCTAAACCATGCCAGAAAAGTCCCACGTGGAGCCAGGCGACCCTAGGTGGATCGGCGCCTGGTGGCTGGGTTACGCCTTCATTGCCACGGCAATTTTTCTCAGCACAATTCCGATGATCCTATTCCCCAAGAAGATGCATGCCGGGTCCGAAGCCAACAGGGAGGAAGTGGCAGTCAAAACAAAACTGGACTCGGACTTCACAGGTAATCACGAGCCGTGCGCGCTGCCGCGACATCCGCATTTCGCACAAAATTGACGGAACGCTGTCACATCTTTTTCCTTCGCCTGAAGGCACCTTAAAAGCGCGAAACCACTGACGGCCGTGTCTGTAAACACGGGCGGTGTTCTCTAGCAATGACTTTCGAGGCTACAGTCACTTTCGCCGCATTGTGCGTGGCTGATGAAATACCGTGTATAGTATTATTATTATTTGAAAGAAAGCTTCAACTGCAGATGTGTCTTCTTTCCGACTAATTTCAGAGTTGTGGCGAGGACTTGGAAGGCTGGCGAGGAATCCCATCTACATGTTCAGACTTTTTCATTCCATAGCAGGGTATATAGTCGCGGGTGGCATGTCGACTACTGTTTCGCGCTACATGGAGAAGCAGTTCGCAATTACAGCGTCTTTTTCCAGTCTAATGACCGGTGAGTAACTAAACCGTCTACTTATTGTAACGTCTCACGACAGACGTAGTGTGTTTTGTCCTTGGGCTCTGGAGATGCCTAGCGCAATGTGGCCCGCTTTCTGAACATCTATATGGGCTGCTGGGGAACAGGGTAGGTGTACTGGATAGGAAACCTTATAGAAGCAACGTTAAGAGATAGGAAGAGCACAGCACGGATTTGTAAGCAATTGAAACACCCTAATATTCTCGTTGAGATTATTATTATTATTATTATTATTATTATTATTATTATTATTATTATTTAATGTCCCTATTACGGTTATTACATAGGGGTGGGCTTGCTTTATGAAAAAAGATGTCATCGGTATTTAGCAGCCCTGAAATGAGCTACTTGAAAGTAGTGCAAATGTTCTTCGTGCAGATCATTCAAGTTCCTTGCTGCCTGGATGAAGAACGACAGGCCTCAGATGTGAAGGAGTACGCGAGGGTGGCGGTTGTAAGGTTTTTTTAGGTGACAGATTCGCGAACAGTGACAAGGACAGGCAAGAATTCAGAGTTGTCGTAGATAATCAGACCGACATAATAAGCGTTGTGTTCATTCATTTCAGTAAATACGTAGCACAATTGGTCACACAATGAAAACAGTGTAATTTTACACCATTATTCTAAATTATGGATATTAGCTGAGACACATTGCCGGCTGTAGAAATGATCGTTATGTAATTATAAATACATCTGGTCGCACAATTTCTAGTAGACTTGGATGAAGTAGAAATGCTACACTGATCAAAGTTTCAAACTACGCGTTTCAAACTACAGTTTGAGTTGTACAATTGTCGAGCATGAAAGAACTTTTTCAGAAGGTGGAGCGGATTTTAAAGGGGCATGTAAGTCACCAAGGACACGGTTAGCCTAGTTACTGATTTTCATTAGGTCTTCTGACTTGAAATATTAAGGGTTATACGAATGCCTTGACTTAGCAACTACGGAAATTACTGCTTTTAATAACTTAGCTAAAACAGGAATGAGACCGATGTTGGTGGAAAAAAAGGACTATAGAAAAGTTTTGTTAACATGCAGAAGCATTAACCGCATTTATTACCATTCTTCAATGATATACATTCAAGTAAAGAATAACAACTTTAGAGATGTTCTTGACGAGGCAGTAGGCAGCGCAATCAGGGAACAACCGTATGTAGGAAGAAATTATGGTATGGCCCTCATTTATATTAAACGTAGGAGAGGACGAATAATGGTGCCTTGTGGAACACCGCAGAGTACAGGACAAGCAGAGGAGGGGTTGTTAGAGGTGAACGTAAACTGACTGCAAATTAGGCAGGAAGCTACATTACCGGTTATAAATGAGGGGATCACGATTTGAACACGAAAATTTTAGGTGGAACTGTTACGGTAGACTTGGGCAGGTCACTGTGTAGAACATATAAGCGGTAGTCTCTTAGGGTAATAGAACAGCTGCGAAGGGAACTGAAACATAGAAAAAGATGGCACACAATTAGGTAAATTAACGAGGCTGAGGAATTAGATCGCACAACAGCATCGAACTGAGTGAACCAATGAAGCACAAAGATAAATGAAGATTGTGGGCAGAGGCCTTAGTTCTGCAGTAGGCCTATAGGTTGTTGACGATAACAGTGACGTTGATAATTGGCCTCATCCTCAATGCTTGAAATAAACGCGGCCAGGTTAGACAAACTGCAACTTGATAATTAACTTCTCTGCTTGAAAGTATACTTCATACATGCAGTCGGTAATGTTATGTACTTTGTGGAAAACATTAAAAACCGTATTCAGGAAAATACAAGTTAAAATTAAATTATGGGGTTCTACGTGCCAAAACCACGATCTGATTATGAGGCACGCCATAGTGGGGGACTCCGGAAATTCGCACTACCTGGGAGTATTTAACGGGCGCCTAGATGTAAGTACACGGGTGCTTTCGCATTTCGCCTCCTTCGAAACGTGGCCGCCGTGGCCGGGATTCGATCCCGATACCTCGTGCTTAGCAGCCCAACACCATAGCCACTAAGCAACCACGGCGGTTGAAAATGGAAGTTGCGCAGCGTGTATCATTTGCGCCCCGCAGAGTCAGCCACATTTGGAAACTTTTGAGCCGTGTGAAGTCCCGTGTTTGCTATTAAAAGAAAAAGAAACGGGCATGGGCAGGACACGTAATGAGGAGGGAAGACAACCGATGGTCATTAAGAGTTACGGAATGGATTCCAAGGGAAGGGAAGCGTAGCAGAGGGTGGCAGAAAGTTAGGTGGGCGGATGAGATTAAGAAGTTCACAGGGACAACATGGCCACAATTAGCACATGACTGGAGTAGTTGGAGAAGTATGGGAGAGGCCTTTGCCCTGCAGTGGGCGTAACCAGGCTGATGATGATGATGATGATGATGATGATGATGAAACGGTTGCTGTGCGCCGTTTCGTGACGGAGACAAAGAACTAAACAAAACATCCAGAATTTCCACGAAGGCTGTGGTCTGATGAAATTAATTCCTGGCTACGACAGCCGCCACGAGCCGCTGTGGTTGCTCAGTGACTATGGTGTTGGGCTTCTGAGCACGAGGTCGCGGGATCGAATCCTGGCCACGGCGGCCGCATTCCGATAGGGGCGTAATGCGCAAACATCCGTGTGCTTAGAGTTAGGCGCACTTTAAAGAACCCCAGGTGGCCGAAATTTCCGGAGTCCTCCACTACGGCGTGCCTCATAATCAGAAAGGGGTTTTGGCACGTAAAACCACATAACTTAACAGCCGCCACGACAAGGCGACGGCGTTGGTGTTCGCCAAAGACTTCATTTATCATAGGCATGCGAATACCGAAATACCGGTGCCTACCGAACGTCACGAAAGGCGTCTTCAGTGTGCGTCTCGCGAGATGGTATCCTAGCCATCCGAAGCCGTGAACCGGCGGTGCGGACGACCGCGTGTACGTTAGAGCTTTGGAGACGTTGAATGTTTTTCGTTACATCCCGTATTCTGCCACGCCCGCGCCGCGGCTTACCATCGTGCCAGGGCGACATAACATCAAGAGCAATAACAGACTCGAGAAGATGGTCAGTGCATCGCCTTCATTCATGACATGACACTTGAAACCGCGTGTGAGACGCTGCTAGCTGAAGTCGCACTGGCAATTACGAACACTGACATTTCCGACGACGCGTAATGAGGAGAAGTAGCTGTGTGTGGTCATAATGAAGTGCAGCGCACAGGACCAAAAGATACACATGCGCATTAAATCTACTCAAATTTACGTTCATTTGTGTCACGTTGAAAGGGGCGCCACATGTACATCAAAACATTTGCGCCATTGTTTTACGTTTGCGTTCAGCACGTTACATTCTCAAAGCACTGCATTTGAGTTGTCAGCATTAGATTTGCGTAAACAGTAAAGAAAGCTTCGCTGTATCAACAATCCCCATATATCCGTGGGATCAGCCTAGTTTTCTTGCGAGCCATTTGTCGAATAACGTTTCTCTCAAGCTTTCATTGCTTACCTGTAATTGGAATTGTGAGCGCGATAGCAATTATGTAAATGCGAAAGTGCTCGACATGAAAGAACAGCTCCACATATGTAACGTTATCAATCCAACACGGTCAGGTCTCGGACTATGCTTGCTCGTTCCCATGCAGGTATTGCCGGTATCCTTTCCAACGTGATCGGCATCTTCCTGGGCAGCGCGTTCGTGCACATACTGAAGCCATCTCCAAGGGCAGTGGGCTTGGAGATGACGACTGTGACCGGCTTCAACGCTCTGTTGTTTCTTTTACTCATGGGCATTCGCTGCGACTCGATAAGTTACCCGCTAACTCACGCTGGGGCCGACGGGTGAGCACTATATAGGTCACCCTGTATTGTTTAACAAGTGGGAGAAGATGCCAAAACTTGAATTCTGAATTGAATTCTATGGTTTTACTTTTACGTGCGAAACCCACGATTTCATTGTGAGGCACACCGTAGTGGGGGACTCCGGCCTATTTTCGACCTCCAAGGGATCCTCAGTGCAGCCTCTAGGCACGGGACACGGGCGTTTTTACACTTCGCTCCCATCGAAATGCGGCCGGCGCGGCCGAAATTTGATCCTGCGACCTCGTGCTCCTTAGGGAAGCAAAACAGACGCTAAGCCACTGTGGCAAATGAGATGCCAAAAGTATGTCAGGATGTTGTAATGTGCAATGTAACTTTCTGAAATAACATGAGTTTTACTGATCTCGAGAAACAGAGCTTCCCCAAATCGATGGTATTGTGTAAACATGGGAGGGAAACGGAGTCACGGCTCCGAAGATAACGAGTTCTAGTTGTGGTTTACATCCATGCCGCTCTTCTGCGGCGCAATTGGCTCCGCATTTCCAACAAAAGTGGTGGTGCCAATTTTACGTAGTGCTTATGATATTTTCTCGTGATGGAAGCTGTGAACTCGCTACTAGCTCACGCATTAAAAAAAAAAAAAAAATCAAACAGCTTTCTATGGCTTCATCACCCACGTTCGTGGTGGTTGGCGGGAATCGAACTTTTAGCGACCATACGGAGATGCCGATGGAAAAGGCGCGTGCTCTAGCGCTACGACTGAGCTGTAGAGTACATTTGCCGCTGAAGGCCATGCAATATAGCTATTTGAGACGTACGGCCTGTCGCGGGAGAGACCTGGGGTCTTTGAAGGTATAGATGCTGTCCTAGATCGCGCTAGAAGGACAACACTCTCCTCCTGTCACCTTCTCCCCCCCGTGGAAGCTATGAAAGAGGACTCCGGCGGTCGGAGAGGGGGACGGTAGGCGTCTTCGAAGACGGCGCCCGCGCCACTAGAGACAACACAAAGTGACGAATCGGTTTACAAACAAACCTCGTTATAACGAAATAATGAATATAACAACGTAAGTGAAATTCCTCTTGAAATCTTCATAAAGATTCATAGTACAGCACAGGCAATATTTGATATAAGAAAGTAGGCAATTTTTGCTGCCCCTTCATCTTCCCTATAACGAGGTTTTACTGTATAGGCATAGCCACCATACTTCCGATAAGCATGTGCTGGTTTACGGCTCTGTCCTTTAGGGGACTACAAAAGGAATCTACAAAAGCTACCTGAATATCGTCACAGAAGCAAGCATACCCCTTCAAGTGCATCATTCTTCTAATAAAGCGATTAGATTCCTAGTAACGCCCCGTTATTCGCTTGTATTAGCAATCATCGTCGATGGTTTCCACACAGTTGTCCAGGAGAAATTCTCCCTACATTATTTTTCTCGCTTTAGCGCTACTGTATTGCAGCCATGTTTCTACTAACGTATCCAAAAGAAGAAGAAAAAACGCACCTCTTAATTTTTCTTTATTTCCGTTTTCACCCAAAGGCTTACTATTCTCAATGAGTGCAACGAAAAGTGTGATTGCCCAACGACAGTCTATAGGCCGGTCTGCGACCAAGAGACACAAACGGAATACTTCTCAGCATGCTATGCCGGCTGCCCGCCCAGCGACGCGAATCTGACGGTGAGGCGCATCTTGCTATTTTTTTCTAAGTTGTCGCAACGGAGCGAAATAAATGCCACTTACATACAAACGAGGGATCGAAATCACGCTGCCGCCGTGAAACACCTGCCATCAAAATGGGCGCAGGCGTCCCTCGGCCGGACAGTCGGCTTTGTTTAGGGATTTTGTTTAGGGAAGTTGGAGAAGTATGGGAGAGGCCTTTGCCCTGCAGTAGGTGTAGCCAGACTGATGATGATGATGATGATGATGATGATGATGAATTAACCTGGGGAAGGAGTCCGCCTTAATACGAATCCTGTCGAACTCTATTGGCACAACAAAACACTGATAAAGAGGCCACTCACATGGCGGCAATTTCTCATTTGGCATTGCAAAGCATTTATTACTCCTCCCAACCCGGGTAAACCCGGGTTGGCAGGACCTCGAGTTGGAGAGAGACACAACCCTGTCCAAGCGCTGATGTCCGGCAATGGCCAAGCACCATGCCCGGAGCGCGCTAGTACCTATTTGAACGGCAGGTACTACCCGGCGGCAGCTCTAGTCTGCTTCCCAAAGCCACGGCGGATGCTCTGCACCAAGCTTTGTGAATTGGGGCGCATACGGCAGGGCACTGCCCAGTCGCGATCGGCAGCTTACCTCTACTCGCGAAGATAAAAGTACAAAATCATCGCATTCTACCGACACTGACATGTGGGGCAGATGCTTAGAGATTAACAAAAATAAACAGCTTGAGAAGAAGTTACTAACCGCGCAACGAGCGATGGAACATAAGTATTTAGACCTAACTATAGGAAAATTGACTCGCCATCGCGGCCCTGCTAAAGTGGTTGTCCAGCGAAGCTGTTGAAAACTACCCCTACAACTGCTGACTTGGGGGGGGGGGGGGGGGGGTGCAATGTTTTATTGCTCAATTCCTCCTCCTGCGCGTCAGTCGGCCAAAAGAAAATGTGCACGTGCGGACTTCCCCTGTGCTGGAATTTCACGGCAATACGGCCAGCGGCAGCACGCCGCCGCTGGTCGTATTGCCATTCACTTTCCCTTTGCCGTTCCTCGCATTCACGCTGCTCCTTGGGAGTCCTAACTACGTGTTGCCTACCCATAGCGGGGCTGCAACAACACTGAACTCCGTTGCTAGGCTGGTTATATTACATACGACAGACTAGTAACGTCACTACTACTGTCACAAGCTGCCGTCGCCGCGGCAGCTTGCGTAACACTAATCTTTAGTGGCGGAGAGCGCTAAGCGCTCCGCGTGGTCATCAGGAGAACCTCATCGTCAATGATTTCGTTTGGACGCTTGTTTTGTGCTTCTTTATTGAAACGAATGCTGCACTGCATGTTGTATGCGTGATACCAAACATGTATTCACTTTTCGCTTCAATCGTTGAACAGCTGAAAGAGAGCGCGTGAGTTCGCGTGTTCGAGAGCAGCCTCATGATATATCGCACATCATGTTTTGTTATCACTCAGCTGCGAACGACTGACCAGACGAAACGGCGTGAAATTTTTTGGTAGAACAGATCACTGTAAGAAAAAAGAAGTTCGTTCAGCAATGAGACTGCGTATTCGCGGTAATTCGATTCATAATGCTGCCACTAGCGCGATGACTGCTTTCGATAATGCTACAATTTCTCGATATGCACAAAGGCAACAAGGGGATGAATAGGTGCTTTATTCCTATGCTGCGGAGAAATATTTTTGAGCCATCAGCTTGGGTTTCATTTTAGTTAATTTATGGTAGTTGCTGATATTATTTCATTCATAGTACTTGTTCTCTACACTGACGATAGCGTAACATGTTACGACGTAGGGAACGCAGCCTCGTTACTTAAATGTCTTGGCGTACTGCCGCTTCGAATATCAATTGCTACATAAATACCAATGACTGCGTGAATAAATGAAGGGCTTATCTGGCACAGCTTGTCAACGCGTTTCGCTCCAAAAACAAACAAAAATTAAAGAAGAGAAAGAAACATCCTAAGTCAATTTCCGCAGGTGTTCCAAGACTGCCAATGTCTGAGCCCAAAGCACCCTGCGCACAACTACAACAATCACACCGTTGCCAATAGAAGATGCAAGCCTAATTGCAAATGCCCCCTTGTGCTGTTTGTGGCGCTATTCTTCCTCGTCAACGTACTTCAAGGAACAACCATCGTTGGAACAACACTGCTCCTTCTCAGGTGCGCCTCTGCGCCACAGTTCCTACTATTGCGCAAACGTGTTCAACGACGACAGCGTGGGCATGGACGCGAGACATTGCATGGTGCAAATGTGAGCGTGTGGCATAGGCCTGGTCGGGCATACCGCCGAACTAAAGTGGTAGCTAGATGCATCGCATTTCTGACATTCTACATGATGACGATGATGATGACGATAATTGGCATCTTCTTTAAAACGGGGCGGGGACAAATAGCCACCTAGCCTGCTTGATTTAATCAATTCTTGCTACATCTATCGCTATCTAGCCTTTTGTCCATCTGATCTCGAGTGTAACTGGCGAATTTAAAACCTCTCTCACTATAGTGTACCATTAACTGTGGTTGCAACAACTCCGGTTCTATGAATCTCTTCCCTGTTTGCCAATGGCACGAGCATCGAGTGACACTCTTGTTTCTTGCGCAGCACTTCCGGTTCACCTCCTGAGATGACCGGGGACGAAAATCAAGATAAATCAGAAAAGGATAAAATCGTATAGTACAAAATTCACGGGTTTCATTAGAGGTATGATATCAGGGCATCAGGTTAGTTACAAGTTGATTGACTGAAGTGTCTGGAATAATTAGAAATCACTGATTACCGCACACCAGAGCCCAGAATCGTTGACTTTTGAGACCTGCTACGTCAGCACGACTTTGGAGAAATTCCTGAAAGCCCGGAAGTAAAAAGGGGAGTAATGACGTCCGTAATGACGTCCCACACAAGAAGGTGTCATGATATTTGACTAATTAATGGGAAACAGCTGCCTGGCACAGATTTGAACAACTGGCTAGCAGAAAGGAAGTGACGTCACTCTCTCTTGTCTCTCTCTCCCGGCGATCAACTACTCGCTCGCTTGCTCGCAGCAGCTGCGCGTGCGCGCTCGTCGCACGCTCTGACGTCAGCACAGGAGAGGGCGCGCAAGGTGCGCTTCGGGCGCCGCTCACTAGGGGGCTATGCCCCGCCTGGTGGCACTAGGTGGCACTCGCTGCGCTTCCTCCTCCCCCTCTCTCGCTCCTCGCCCACATATCACGCCAGGGTAAATGGATAGCCTCAGGGCTATACAAACCACTCTAGGCTACTCGACCTGCCCCAACCATCTGGCTCCTGCTGGATCACCACACCCTGGCCTTTCACCAGATCACCACTCCTACCGGACCCACTGGGCCCTTCCTTCCGGACTGCTCAGCCGCTGCCATGGCGACACTTTAACCCTCTACTCTCCTATCTCCTTTGCTCCCACTATCCCCCCCTCCCCCTGTTGACGCTGAGTCGTGCTCCCGCAAGGGCTGCAGAAAACAGCGTCAACCTTTCCTTATCCCTTCAAGAACCACTTCTCTCAGGGTAAAGACGTTCGCGCGCTTGACTTAAACCGACGTCGAGGTGCGAGTGCCACTAAGAGACACCTAACTCGAAGATTAGAGTCGCCTACCATTCTTTTGTTTTCACCATTACTCTGGTCGTCTATTGAGCAGTTAATCCCTTCCACTTTCTTTAAATCCCAACGCTTCTGGAAGGTGGACACTCTCTAGGGTGAATATTCGCTGGGTGAATATCTTGGCATTCCATTACGATGTGCCGAGTCATTCCCCTGCTTTTTTTTTTTTTTGCAGCACACAGATGTCTCATCCAGTGTGACATATTTATTCCGGTATGTTTTATCTCCTCAGGCCGTCAGTTCAGGCCTCAAATAACAAGGCACTCCCCCGCCCCCGCCCCCTTTGCGTTATCCTACAGTTTGCCTTCTGACTTCTCTCTTGTAATTCTTGTAAATCTCCGTATGTTTTTTTTTTAAATTCTATCCTTCGCGTTCTTGTTTACCGTCTCTTTTTCTCTCACTTTCCTTTTCCCCCACTTCATTGGGGGCACGTTAGAGAACCCTTGGTGGCGAAAATTAATCCAGAGGTCCTACTACGGCGTGCCTCATAATCAGATCCTAGTTTTGGTACGTAAAACCCCAGAATTCAATTCGTTTTATTTTTCGTCACTTCTGGTTGTGCATTTAAGTTTTCAATTACCCCGCACTTGATTGACAAGCTTCATTCCGTGTCCACGCTTTTGACGTACAGACATTTAGGGACCTTAGCCGGCCATTTCTTTTCATCCATATTCCTTAGCCTTTCTTGACAACTAATATTGCTCTGCGCTTCTCTATTTCCGACGTGAAGCACCGCCTGGTGCCAGCGCGCCCATTAAAAGTCACGTGGTGCCCGATCTCTCGTCCTGGGTGCGTAAATGAATACGTGGCACGTCTTCTATTTTTCCGGACGCCGCCCATAGCCTACTATAAAACGTTCCTTCACCCTACTTCGCTCTACAGTGCCACCACCAAACTAAATATGGGGTTGGATAACGTCACCTTGCGGATCACAGGCCGTTTGCGGCTCAACGAAGCTTGAAGGTCATACAGTAATGCTCTTTGGAAAGTCCTAATTGAAATATTTCACCCCACGCACTTGGCGCCTACTAAATGGAAAGCACGACAGGTGCTTTTCGCAGGAGTAACCGAGAAGCTCCGCCCCTTCACTCAGTGCTTGCTTATTTGGCGGGGCGCCACTGCGTCACATTCATTGGATCCAAGGGCAGTGTTTCTTTTTGTTCCATTTGTACAAGCTGTGTGAGTTTCTTGCTCATCTGGACAACGAGTAATGTGTTAGCTGTTTGCCTCGTCTTGCTCATTTGCTACCGCTCAGCGTGCTGTATGTAATTGCTGAGTTCATGTCGATAGCACGCGGAGACCTTTCTACGAAGCTTCTCGAGTTTTATTCTGTATAGGTAGTTCAGCAAAGAAGGCTAAATCTGTACCACACGGCGAACATGGTAAAAAAAAAATGAGGAGCACTGCATCTGAGTAATAAAAAGCATCATCACTTCACGAACACCCTCTCGGAAGAAGTGTTTGAACTGGTTTCGTAAGAACGAAGTTGGGGGCAAATCGAAGATTTTTCTCACGTTTTCCGCGTACACCGCGTCGTCAGGATGAATGGGCATCATCTAACCATCGGTGAAAGAACGGCCGAGTTTGTCTGTTTCGCCGCGTGAGAGGAAATGAGGAAGGCTTGTTTGTCCGAAGTACCACGAAAGAAAGAACATCAAATCTGTGTAACGCTGCAACTCAGTTGCTAGATAAAACCGTCAGGACGAACTGATCAAGCGAAACTGCGCCGAGGCACGAGGTATCGGGAACTATTCAACAACGTTAGAGTAGCGAAAAACAGTAAAAGCTGAGCAGCGAGAACATTTTCCGAAAATTTGTACTTACCTGTGGCCTTTGCAACGTAGCCACTCAAAATGAACGCACATTCCGGAGTTAAGGTATGTGAAACCTCGAGTAGGCCATCTTTTCGACTGATGCGGCTCTTCAGCTTCTTTCGTACCTCCGAGGCTTGCATCGTTACTGGGCTAGATCCTCGTTTTCGTAACATTAAGCTTTGCCTGCGCCGGACTCATGCCAAACTGCGACATTGACGAGTTTGCGGCGGATCACAACTGAGATAAGGGCGACAAGCAACCACCAGCCACGCTCCCCGACGTCTATACGCCTCGAGAAAAGCGAAAAGAAAGAAAACGTGAGACAGGGAAAGTAACGAAATAAATAGCCGTTTATATTATAAGCTTACGAACTTGAAAAACGGTATGAATAGAACATTTCAACCCGGAAACCGCCAGGAGTACATTAGTCACGCAAAGCCAGACTATTATCGTCTGACGCTGCCGTTGTTCTTTGCACTCTTAAAGATGTCACATTTTCATGAAATTCCAAACTGCCGTCAGCGTGAAAGGCTTCATGGACGCTGCCTGTTGTACTATAAGCGCACTTGCTGGAGCTCAGTTTCTTGCGGTAGCCGCAGAAGTTTGATATCAATGCGTCAGATTTTGCAGTCAACAAATGCGCATGCATGTAGTCTATGGCGCTTGTTGAAGTGCGTTCTATCGTCTGATACTGGCCATAATTCACAGCACCAGTAAGGGTAAGCCCTGAAAAACAGTAAAAACAGTAAAACAGTAAAAACAGTAAATTCCCTTTGCCGGGAACTGAGGAAACAGGCTGAACGAACGGTGGCGACAGCTCTCCGAATAAGCCCGCAACCTGTTATCATATCCGTGCTTACCGTCTTCGCTCTCCGTCAGCCATCACGTCATCAATCCCACAGTTTCAGCGCGGGCCGCGCTTACAGATGTCGACTGGATTCGATATTAAGTCCGCTTGCTCTAAATGCGGGTGCGAAAGTAAAAAAAAAAAGCAATTTAGGTGTATAGTATTAGTATCAAGACGAACACGCAACACTATTTAAGGACTACTCACATGACCGTTTCGACTTTTTCCCTTTTCATTGATTGAGGGCCCTAAGTTTTGAAACCCCAAAAAAAGAAAAAAAAATTAGTGCCCATCCACTCTCTGAAAAAGGATAACCAGGAGCTGTATTGGGATGACTATATTGACTATATTGATTTATATGATTATTGCTATATTTAATAAATAAAGACACACATAAGTATTTCGTGGTTTTTATCGTCTTCCTTTTGCCTCATTCGTCACCACAGGGACCATAGCTTTGTGGTCGCAGTGGTACACCGCGATCGGTTGTGCGGCCTTATGCTAGACACGTTCTTGACAAATGTTAAACCTATACACGACCGGTGACGAGTGGTCGGCACATTGACGTCCGTGTAGCACTCAATTCCGAACCGTTCTAACAGGAAGGGAACTATATACATGCCGTCGGTTCGCGCTTGGCCGACGTTAAAGTCGTCGATTGGTGGGTACACTATTGCGTTTTATTACACTTTTCGACCCTCCCATGGGAGCGAAAGAGCGCCACCATCCCACGTTTTACATATGGCCATGAAGGTCATGCGTCATAAGATAACAGTCAGAGCGACCGCAGCGACTGATAGCATCACGCGGAATTGGTAATGCACTTCATACATAGACGGAAGATAACATTCACAGAGCGACCGCCGCGACTTGTTTTTGTCAACATCTCGGACATATTTTTTTCCAGATCCTAGCCATAGACAGCGTCGCTATAATATTGTTACGGATGGGATGGGTTTGTTTACAAGATGACAGATGATTTGCGTAGAGCAAGGCACAGGACGGTTATGCAACGCCAATAGGCACCAGCCCGCGCCTTCCTCGCGCGCACCTCACCCTCTCTTTGTTCGGCTGTGTCGTGCAACGTGCCAATATTACTGGCATGCCTCAGAGCACCGCGAAGGATCTGGTTTCGTTGCCCAGTATGTGTATTTGTTATGACGTCATGACGCGGAAAGTGACGCCGAAAAAACAACATGTCGTCTTGTTGATATGCCCATGCCTAATTAAAAAAAAAACAATACCATAAGCGAGTGGCACGATAGTCACGTGCGCGCAAATAAAGTAACAGTTGAACGTGCAAGAGGCAAAATACAGTCTTGAGCCGTCTAGACGAGGAAATACGTTTGCCTAGATTGTGATAACCTCTGTCCGTTCATACCATATATGCTGTCTTCTGAGTGTTGCAGCAGTCCGCCGTGTTGCTTAAGTGCCTAACCGCCCATTATTTCATGCTCGATAGACTGTGATTGTAGATCCGTACATTCTTTAAATGGTATCATGTACTTGAAGTAATGATAACATAGCATGCAAATATAGCAATGAATTCATTGCAACGGTGTGATTAAACGTTCGTAATAAAAACTCTGAGGTTTTACGTACCACAGCCACGATCTGATTATGAGGCACACCGTAGAGGGGGTGGGGGGCGAACAGTCTCCGGAAATTTGGACCACCTGAGGTTCTTTAACGTGCACCTATATCTATGTACATGGGTGTTGTCGCATAAAACGTTGGTAATGGACCAAGCTTGTCGTCGTAAGCATTCAAATTGTCCATCATAATTATCTCTGCCTAATAAGGCCGGATGACATACAGCTTGTCGCGTTCGTCTTGTTTCTGAAGTTATCGTCAAACTTTCCTTTTATTGGGGGGGGAGGGGGGAGGGGGGAGAAAGACTGCTTGGTGAAAAGGTAGTTGGCATCAATTTCTGACGATACTATAAGTAGCGCGGCCTAAAATTTTAATTTTTTTTAACTGAAGCGAGAGCGTAGTTAACACCGACGCGTGCCACTAGGCGCGCATACTGCCCTATTGTTCGCACAGTCTACATAAGTCTTTCATTAAAGTTTTGTTAGCTTACTGCACTGTTTCTCTTTTAATTTTTTTTTGTTTGAGCCGCTGTCACCGTATGTGCCAGTTCTGCGACGCTGTACATTAAAGCAAAACGTGTTTGCATCAAGGTCACTTTTCTCTTTAAATTTTATTTTCGACCTATAGACGGACTCGTTTGTTTTGAATGTGACGACAGTTAGACTGTCAAGACGCAGTTTTACTTTGACGTACTCAACGATTGCATGATGTAATCCAGAAAAAAAAACAGAAAAAGAAATTGACCGCTCTTGCACTACTGGGAAGAGGAGTGCAAGCGAAGCTCGCGATCCGCGGATATTCGTTGTCGCAACGCCTCGGCTCCGCGCTCCCTCACGGCGAGCCCTCTCTCGAGCGCGTTCCCGGCGGCGTTCATGAAGCGCCGCCTCTTCTTCGGCCAAACGCACGACGATACGCATGACGCTCCCGCTGCCATTCCTTCAACGCATCCTGCGCTTCGGCAGAACGAACCCAGCATGACCTCTCTATATGAATGGCGGGCCAGGACTGGCGGGAAATGACGGGCGCCGAGGCGATCGAGCACACGATCGCACCCTTTCCCTCTTCCAGAGAGAGGGGACGCCCGTGATTGGCTCGCGCCTTGCGCTGCGTGTGCTTGTTGATGCATATCAAACACCGCTTCAAGCACGATGAACCGGCCGTGGCTGGATCGGTTAGCGTGGTGATCTCGCAACCCGGAGGTCCAATCCGCAGCCCGGCAAGCAATGTTTATTTTCACGCGGATGGAGTTTTCAGTGCGGCAATACCAACACCGACGCCGACACCAGTGAGGCAATACAAGTGATCGACGGATCCGATGCACTGTGGCAATCGATGTAAGCGGAGCCTTGTATGCGGTTTGCTGAATGTGGCAGAAGCATTGAACATTACTTGAAATATTCGAGCTGTATGTAATTCGACTAATTTTATAATTGCATGTGTGCACTGTATATATACATTCGTGGTCTTCACCACGTTTCGCTGCGTTGTGAAGACGCTACTGTTCCGCGCGACGCTTGTTTTGGGCCTGGGTGTCCTCGACGCTGAGTGCACGCTTTGGAGCCATTTTTCCGGTGCATGTGCTCCTTCTGCATAGGTGACCAGAATGCTGTTTAAGACGCCAGCTGCAATTGCTCTCTTCAGGCAATAGGCGATTGTAATGTTTACACCATCACAGCGTAGCACGCGACCTCCACAGCCCAGCACCGACATTTTTGTTGCATAGGAAAACAAGCACAGCACGCCCATACGCACAAAGTTGCCTTGCCGCCAGCGGCCGGGATGCGCGGACGCGAGCGCGATCTGGTGGCGCTGCAACAAACCCAGCTGCGTGCGCGAGCATGAATGGATGGATGGATGGATGGATGGATGGATGGATGGATGGATGGATGTATGGATGGATGGATGGATGGATGGATAGATGGATGGATGGATGGATGGATGGATGCTCTGAACGTCCCCTTTGGAATGGGGTGGTGGGTTGCGCCACCAAACTCTGGTTATTATATTGCCTAATGTCCTACCTATGTTAAAGAAAGAAAGGCTAAAGAAAAACACGATAAATTCCTATAATTAAACTTTCTGAACCCCCATTGTGAACTTTGTTTCTGTACGCCTCCATTGTTTCTCGTTTCCCTATTTTCACCAATCTTCCAATCACCTCTTACTAATGTCTACTGCGCATATGTTTGCTCACCCCATGCTCTCGCTGAACCCAAGGACTTCAAGGAGGCCAGAATTGCCTAAATCGACCGCTGAGCAGATATCTTCACATTCTAATAAAAGAAGCTCCATCGTTTCCCTAGCTTTGCCGCAGCAAGACCATGCTTCTCCCTCCTTGTTGTACCTGGCTTTATCAGTGCATGTTCTAAGGCATCCTGATATCGTTTCGAAAAGTAAAGAGCTTCCCTTTGAATTATCATAAATTGTTTCTTTCCTGATTTCGTTTTTTCCTCTTAAGTAGTTGCTCATATAGCAGGTTTATTTTCCATTGCCGCCACCCATGAGATTCTCTCAGCCTCTGAAACTTTCCACTTGACGTTATTCGTTGCCGTTTTGCTCATCATACACGCCGCATACTTGCTGGTAAGCTTCCTAGTTCTTGTCCTCCACTGAGTAAGACCAGGAGGCGAGCGCCATGTGGCCTTGTCGCAAGAAACACAGCGGTGCGTGCGAGCGAGACTACAGCAGCAGCCGCAGCGCCTGGAAAGTCGGGAGGAGAGGCAAAGAAAGATTCGCTTTGAAAATAAAAAAAAAACAAGGACATCCCGATTTCTAGAGCTCAAGCGCATGGCTAGTGCACCGTAATAGTGATCCCACATCCACAGCTTCTCGTTGTGAAAGGTGGGATGAAAATGGCACCTTACCTTCCCTGTTCTTTGGATCTTACCTCCAGTGGCTTCTTGTTTCCCAATTTGAAAGCAGTGCTGAAAGAAAAGCGTATGCAAGATGTGGACAGAATCGCCGCAAGCCACCAGTTTTCATGAGTTCTAGAACACTTTTTACAATGAAAAAATAAAAAGACAATAGTGAGACAGGCGCATTCTGTCTCAAGGCAGTTATTGCGTTTCAATTTAAAGGCGCCTAATGTTTCGGTATCCTTGAAGAGTGATCCAAGATAATATGAGACAGTGCTAGTGTTCTTTCGAATTCACTCATGTAACACTCTTAGGCAAAGTTACACCCTTTGGTGTGTATCTCTGCCACACAACAATAATCGTCATCTGCCTTGCTTGCATTTCCTTTCTTGAAAACGCCGCGCCCACTACTTTCCTGTCGGGAATGCTATGTCATGCTGGTAACGCGCATGTCGTTCGTTGCTGGAAAGTATCGGGCTCGCCGCGTTAAAGGAAATGCGGACAAGACAGATGACAATTATCGTTGTGTGGCAAAAGGATGTAATTTTGCTTAAGAGTGTATGTAGGAACAGGATTAGCCATCCAATGGTTCCCTCGAAATAAGTATTGGGTCGTGTAAAGCGCCCATAGTTTCAGTTGTATAGAGTAGGCTCCATGCAAATTTTTACGTTTGAAATTAGTGCGGATCAACCGAAGCAACGCGTGACTCGGAACACGCAGCTCTTCCACATTACCTCTGAGATCAGGGCCGACCACGGCTACTCACGGCGCGCTAACAATTCTCAGAGGTGACGTCATGGGACCTAAAGTTCCGTCCGCTAACCAAAAAGTGCACGTGTCGCCTACTTACAGGCGTTATCTAAAGGCTGCTCATAAGAAAATTGAATAGTTACCAACCTTGCAGATAGTCGCTTCAAATGAGTAGTACATATCACTGTAATTTCACTTTGGCTAAATTACTAATGGTTATCAGTATAGAAAGCGAAATGTCGTTGAAAACGGACTTTAAATGAAGGAATCTCTCTCTTTCTCTCCTCAGGTGCATAGAACCGAGGGACAAAAGCCTTGCATTCAATACCTACATGCTTGCTCTGACCTTGTTCGGTGAGTAATAAAAAGGCTCAGTCTCGCGCGAAAGGCGAAGCATCGATTGCGATAGAAGATTAGTGGACAGCTGTGCGAAGCAAGGATGGTAACTTTATCGGCCGTATATACCTGTAAACATGGGCATACTAGCTAAATTAACAAGCATGGTGTCACAAATTCAGTGTCACAATGGTGTCTCAAATTCTTTGCCTAAATATATCACGAAATGAAAACACGAACGTGTATAACGAATGCGTAACATGAATGAACGCGGACGTATAAAAATAAATGTGCGTGCGTACCTTTCGTCACGATGACCACTGATCAAGACAATAAATGCGTTAGCATCTTTGTTAAAAATTCTGTGTTACCTCTTTATCAAATCAAATCAAATCTTTCAAATCAAATCTTTATTTTCAACGACAGCTGGGGGTCCCTTAGGCGAAAAGCGGTAGTAACACCACTTGAAAATGCCTAAAGGCCCACGTACATGACAGCGGTATTACGATTCATACGCTTAAAAACAAATTTACAGTAATCAAGTCAAAAATGCAGTTCAAAAGAATTAAAAAGAGGTTGTGCAAATACAACAACGGAACAATAGAACAAATAAAGTCAATATATAAGAACACTCCAGAACAGTTGTACATTATAGTTGAAATATTCAATGTTCACGTGAACACACATCATAAAATGACGAAAATAAACGTTACAAGGAGTAATGAAACATACCTGATCATGTTCGGGCAGTACAACAGACATTAGACAAGAGTTGTGCTACACAACTTCACTGGTCATCATCCATCGGCACAGAGTGAAATGGCTCATTATTTTTTTGTGTGTGTTCAGATTGAGAACACAGCAGATGAATACGACATATCGATTGTACAGAAAGGCGTAGTACATGTCGAAGCAGATGAGCTCGTTCACAGGAATTTGAGCAAATCTCTTCCGTTTCTTACGACTTTCGCTACTTCAATCAATATTTCACGATGGCTTTCAGGCAGAACAAGAATGGAAGCGTAGTACTTGACTTGTATAAAGCTCGGGTAATTCTCATCGCCGTGTTAACAACATGCGGACAAGCGCGTTGGGGAAAATTTAGTTCTATCAAGAACGTTGAGAACCAGAAAAATTGAGGGGTAATGTAGACTAAGTGGCTTCCTTTTGCTAGGAAAGCTGGCTTATTTATGTTCTTTTGAGTCGTGTTGCATTAGTAGCTGTGCACTCTCAAGGTAAACGTGGAATTTCATGTCATCTTCGTTACGTGTATTGTTGAGGTAAAACACCTCAATATGCGGCTGTAAAGTCATTTTTTATCTGTAGCTTGCACCGAGGCGAACATGAGACGTCTAAGTAAATAATGTAGGTCATGTTGACTTATAATATAGTGTTACAAAGCGGTTACATTAATTAAAATAATAAAAATATTGCCACTGGCAAGGCGTTCTTTATCTTCTCGGCAGCGCTCTGCCAAGCATGAATTTGGCCGTCATCCGACGGGAGCAGATCTTGTTCACAGAACGCGTGCTTGAGAGCAGCGCGATACCGCTGCGGAAGCGCTCCGTCACGTGGCTTCTCTTTTTCATATTTCGTTGGCTTTCTTTGCAACCTGGAAAATTTTAGAGGACTTCGCCTTTAAAAGTGGAACGCGATAGCGTTCAAAGACCCCGTACTGCTTTTCATGCTTCCCGGTCACTGGCAGCTTTTGTAGCAGTAACGTTTACCGGGAAGCACTGGCTGCGAACGCTATGCACGAAGGCGAGCTTTCTGGTGGAAACGCGATCTTTTGTGGGTCGATGTCCTGTTATTGTTTCGAACTTTAAATTTTAGTCTGAGGAGAGCTAACATAAAGGACATGCGCTGTCAGTGTTTTTTCCCGTTACATTTGTTTGTGGGCTGCCGTTTCTCAAAGTTCGGAGGAATAGGTTTGTAAATAATTAAAGACAAGGTAGGAGCAACTTTGGTGGTAGAGAAATGGTTGAATATGCCGGTTCGGAAATTGCTTCGAAATTCTTTTTGCCGAAGCAGCGTCCAAAGCCGACGTGGGACGCCAACGCCGGATTTTCTGCGCACACGGGCTCCTTAACACTGTCGCGTTAAAAGGGTCTACGTGAGACGTATCGTACGGACAACAATTCCATCGGGGGGCTTCTGAAGGTGCTCTACAAATCTGCGGATCACAATTGCGGTCGTCAGCCAATAATTAATGTTTGGTAATTAAATTTAATTATATAGTGAGTTGCGGGAGAACGAAAAGTACCTGAGTTACTATAGGCTATTGCGAATAGTATACGTTTTGTTCAATTCGCTTCGGACGCGCCTTCCATTTTTAAATTCTTGGTTCAAGCAACGTGGGACACCCTATATATGCCAAGTGAATGTTTCCTTGAATGATCCAGTTGTTTTAGAAGCATACAAAAGGAACATGGGAATGTGGAAAACGTTCGTTTTCTTATACGACGTTTCGGCCTGCGTCCGACCTTCATGACAGAAATCTCTCTCTCTCTCTCTCTGTCTCCATATATATAGATTTAAAAACAGTGACATCAAGGACAGCGTATGGAAATTACTGGTAGTTCTTCATTGAACTTAAGAAATGATAAATAAATGGAAATTAAAGTGGATGAAAAGACAACTGGCCGCAAATGGGATACGAACCCACGTCTTCGCATTACGCGTGCGATGCTCTTACCAGTTGATTTACTGCAGGGCCGTTTTCCCATCCACTTCCTGGGGTATTTATGTTTATGTCCGAGAACTAAATCTGGAAGTGTGAGCCGGCGCCACCACTCATAAACCTTGGCGGAGGTTGTGGAACATCCTTTCTGCCGCAGGCGTCACAAATACGTGATCTATTTGGGTGCCAGCAATTGATCAATAAACCCAGACTTCCTACCTGAGGGCATCAATGTTGCCAGGTTCGAGACCCTCGCTATTTAATAAACGAGAAGAAAGGAAACCGAGGTGCCCGGTTTTATTGGTCACAGCATAAGAAGGCAACAAACAATGACATCAACAAACAATGGCCGTGGGTGGTGGCGCTGGCTAACCCTTCCAGGGTTAGTTCTAGGAGATCAACATAAGTTCCTGATAAGAACATAAGTGAAGAACATAAGAATTACAAGTAATTTTCCCTGTGCGGCTTGGTGTCATTACACAGTTTTAGTTGGGTGTCCGCAGCAGCTCTGCGTACGCAGCAAAACCGCTGAGGCGTCAGTGCGCATGCGCAGTACGCAGGAGCACGCACGGTAACTTGCGTGCGCCCGCAGCTTTTCAAAAGTTGCGTGGCGCCCGCTGCGGGCTCAGCGGCCTTTGCGGGACGTTCTCACGTGTTCTCGTGCGTTCACGAGAGCGCATTTTTTCGGTATCACTCTTGTCGCGGAGATATGACTCCGGCTTGTGGTTTGACTTCGTGTCGGCTGATATTGGCTACGCAGTTTCAGAAGGTGGCATATGGCAGCGACGAATAGCACACACTGCTTTCGGTCATGCGCTGCCCGCAGCGACATCATTGGCGGATACATTAAACTGTCCGTCGTTTTCCTTGATTCATCGCAGCTTTCTTGCCGTACCCGGCCATCTACGGTGCCCTCACGGATTTCTCGTGCGCCGTCTGGGAGGAGAAGTGCGGCGAAACCGGAGTGTGCTGGATATACGACCTGGACAAAATGCGTTATCTGATCACCGGATTCTCGTCGATTATGACTTTCGTCAGCTTCTTCTTCCTGTGCATCATGACATACTACTGCAAGCTCATCAAGAACTTCCACGGAGAGAGCGCTAAGGTTGATAAAGCCGGGTCTCTCTATAAGAGCGACAATAAGTACAGCAGTGTCGTGTACAAGCAGGAACCCATCAGGCCCGCCGCGAGCAGCAAGGAGGCCAGTGCAGAAGCGCATGCGCTCGACTCAGAATCGCCCGCCCCAGACCGAGAAGCGAACGTTCACGAATCTGAGCCCACCCAGAGCAGCCAACAAGGCAGCCGCAAGCCGAGCATAGATGGCAAGGAACTCGAGAAGTCAAGCCAAGGCGCGAACATTGCCACCTGAATGTTCGAAGTGAACACTCGTTGCATCGCGTCCTAGTCTTTGGACCCGTTAAATATAAACGGTTTGCCATTACTGCACATCACCACTTGTCCTTTTTCTCATCCCTAGGGGCTTTAGTGTAATGGCAGTCAAGCAAGCATGATGCAGATAAAAAAAATATTCACTTCGTAACAGCAGTCATCAAGGTGGCATTTATTTATAACCTTAGAAGTAGCCGGAAACGAATGCTCCCAAGAATAATGAAAGAAGTTGTGGTTTCGCCCGAAGCGCAAAGCATCGATTGCTATAGCGAATTAGTGCACAGCTATAAGACGTAAGGATAGTATATTCATCAGTAAACATAGGCCTACTAAATAAGTTAAATAAGCACGGTGTCGTGCGCGCACAAGCAAGCATGAACACACCTCACTCGATAACCGCGGAAACTCGCGGTCGAAACGCTGGAGTGAGGAAGTTCGGCAGCAGCAGCGAGCGAATTGAACTTCGTGCTCCGTCTCGCACCAGCGTGAACTAAGCCGCGAAAACACAACGCGTGGCGGACTCGTGTCCGTCGCCGATGGCTCTCAAGATACAGCGGCCCGGGTGGTCGCGCGCGACCACCCGGGCCGCCCAGAGGAGAAAGCGTCCCCTCCTCCCTAACCTCCCCCCTAGCCTCTAGCGCGCCGTAAGACGACGCGCTTCCTCCCCGCTTTCCTCTCTTGCGTGCGCGAAATTGAGCCGCGATTGGTAAGCGATTCTCGGCCCACCCTCGCACGCATTCACTCGCACATGCAGCATTCCACGTGCGGCGAAGATTTTATTGCCCTGAGACATTGTACGGAACTTGACGGCGACGGTGGCTGTAGAAATGTGCCTGGAACGTCCATATAATTTCTATCGCAATAAAATTATGGAAGAGCAGTGGAATTAGGGTGAAAAAGAAATCGTATGACGGAGGACTTCCCATAAACGTCCTGTACATGTTAGTTCGACAACTGTTCGCAGTGCGGCGGCTGAGAGAGAATAATTTTTTTTTCAGCTGCTGTGAGCGCACATTCGATGAGCAGGCATTGTTGAGAAGAGATGAACGACGTCTGGTTTCGCGATTCGTACGGCCCATCAGCCAGTATGCTAATGAGCAACAAGGGTTCACTGTATAGAGCTATTGCTCCTAGCCAAAAAAAGAACGCGTTTCTGCACATTTAAAATTTGAACGCCAGTCACGCCATATTTAACAGGGAGAGGCGGGCTAGTTGGTGGTCGATATTGGAATGCATCCTGTAACCGCGCAAACGACAACGGATGAGGAAAGAAACATACAGGACAGGCGCGCCTGTCCTGTGTGTCCGCGCTTGTCCTGTGTCTTTCTTTCCTCGTCCGTTGTCATTTGCGCGGTTACATGATGCCCTCCAACGCGCCATATTGTCTGTTCCTATACGTAAATGTGCGGTACGGACAACGTAAGCAATACTGAAAAGGCAACGGCACAACTTACGCTTTTGTACACCCTTTATTAAGCGATGAAGCTTCCATACAGGAGGAACTCAAAAGCGCGCAAAATATGTTCTTGATTGGAAAGTGAAGATCTGTATTCGTTGTTTAAATTTTGTTCGCATTGCAGGGCGCGATACGACGCTCAATTCACTGTTCGGTTTGATTTTCCCTTTATGATGGCGCATGTGATAACGAGCTTTTCTTTTTCTTCTTTGCGACAGCAATTTCGCATAGTGGGCTGCATGACTAGAATCACGAGTATAGCAGACAAGATGCGCCATGGCTTACATGGTGCAGTCAAAGCAACTGCATGTGCAAACTTGGCTAACGACTGTGCTTATGAAAATCGTACACTGGATTTATGCGAAAAGTTGAAGAGACAAAGAAGCGCTTTGTACTGTACCTGCATTAGTTATACGTTGGCATTCATTCACGTATTTTGTCCCTGCCGTCTTCTGCTGTTACGAAGGCTCGCAATATTGGTTGCTTTGACGCTGTATTGTCAGTGCCGCCTTTCGTCTATAAGCACTTGCTCCCTTTTTCGATGTTTATTTCTGTCAGGCGTCGCTACCTGCTTTTGCTCGAACGAGGTGTTCCATGTAAGTTTAACAAGTTCGACATTTTGGGCAACAGAGGCCAACTGCGCATTGTTCATAGTCAACCTGAGTTACTCTGACCGTTTTCTTGAAGTGCAACTAGTTATCGGAATAGCTAAGTTCAGATATGCCAACTTTAAATATTTGCTTTAGGGCATGAGTTTGTAAGTTTGTAAAGCATGTTCAGGAAAAACTGCTGAAATTGTTTCCATGACGGTATATTTTACATTGTTCTTCTGTTTAAGGTCTAAAGGAAATGCGCGAAAGAAAAACAAAAGAGAAAATTAGACATGACTGTGCGCTTGCACATTGAGTTTCTCTCAACCGGCGTTTCGAAAGAACGAAAGTTGTACGTGCGTTCTAGAACGAAGTGGTCAGTCCTGAGGTCCAGGCAGTCGCGTCAGCACCATCGTTGTGAAAGTGAGAAAAAAGAAAGCAAGATCTACCATGGTGCGAAATCATAAGTGATAGGACAGCGATGAAAGGAGATCGAAAACCATTTGTCGGCTTTTACAACGGGTGTGCAGGCTCCGTTCCTTCCCGTTATTGCTGGTGGATCATGCCCGACGAGCAGCCACGCTCAGTGGTGCCCTGGAATAGGGGCGCCAACCATGCAGGCCGGAGATCGGCATCAACCAATAGAAGATGAAGACATCCGGCCCGACCGCTGAATTACTCTTTCTAGGGCATTAAAGTTTACTTCCTCCTCCTCCTCCCGTTATTTCGAAACGCTGTGGCGAACACTGCAAACCGGATAATGATGATGATCATGATGATGATAATTCCTTATTTTACGTCACAAATCCATTGCGGGCGATAGGCCACGACTGGGTGGTAATATGACAAAAAATTGGAGCACACCTAAGCACTTATGAGTTGTGAACGCGAAAACATTAATGTACACTTAAGCGCCACTGAGCGGTCCTTCGAGTTTTGCTCTACGTGTAATGTGCCACAGCGGTACGTGCTGCCCGACCCAGCAAGCAGCAGCAGCAGCAGCAGCAGCAGCCTGCGGTGAAAACGCCGCATGCCACCAACGTCCTGCGCGACGAGAGACCGAGGAAGCAGCAGCAGCCACCACGGCCGGTAGGCGCACGGAACACGTAAGCCCAGTGGGGGTGAGAGAGATGTCGATGTAGATGTAGAGAGAGAGAGAGATAGGAACCGCGCGGGGCTTCCGAGAGAATGTGCGAGGGTGAAGGGGCGCCGAAGCGATGCCCTCTCCTCTCACGCAACACCTGGCGCGCTATCGTCGCAGGTGTTCCTTTTCGCCCACTTGATGAGGCGTCGCAGCTAATGGTAACTCCGTCGAGGCGCGCTCGGGCCGTGGCGTCGTAGCCAATGACGATATACCTGTCCTGCCGTTGCCACAGGCTACAGACGCTTTCGCATCAAAAAAAAAAAAAAAACCGGAAGCGTAAGCGCGCAGTGACGTCACCTTTTCTAATATATTTCGGGTGCTTACTTCAGCGTCGAGCAAAAATAAAAAGAATAAAAAATAACCTTAGAGATAGCGTCATGAAAACAAGTTCATTAGGTGTTTCTGAGGATGTTCTACAATATTAAAGATGAATGTATGGTATAAAACATGCTTAGATGTTTGTATGAATAAATATCCCTTACTACAGCGAAGCTGTATGTGGCTAGCTGATTTATCCGTGCGTCCGTCTGTCGCCTGTACGCAGAAAACTCCCCCGGCGCAACTCCATGCGCATGCGCAAAAAAAAAAAATGAAGAGAAAGAGAGGCGCGCGATTGGCTGCGCCAGTAGTGTCGTCGTTGCTTTCCATCGGAACCTAGCGCGCGCGCGACAGTTTCTCTCAGGCTCTGAAATGGGTAGGCCACGCATCATGAGTACTCCTGAAGAGCAGGCAGCTTTAGATCAGCAACGCCGCGAGCAGAACCGGCAACGTGCTCGTCTACACCGTGCCGATGCTGCAGCTCGGGCACAAGAACAGGCTCGTGTAGTCGAGTGCAAGCAGTAACTACGTACCGAGGATCCGGCAGCTACCAAGCCGTCGTTTAATCAACTGTCGGGATTAACCTTGTGAAAAATAGCAGGGCCGCACGGTTGAGCATCGTTGGTTAACTATCTGTACGGAGTGCTTGGGCGGTGATTTTTTTTTTTTTTTTACCTAGCAAATCATATTTGAAAAGGTATCTGAGGAACTCAAGCCGACAATGAGCAGTAGCGACATTGCCACCGCAGTATATTTAGCTATCGGAAGTAGACGTAGTTGAAAAGACTTCATTAACTTGGTAATATTTCGCATCATTTACGTCATTTGGGCACATTTCGATGCTTTGTTAATAAATTCATTGATTCAGCTCACAGTGCAGTCAGTAGTCCAACTACAAAGGCCTCGGCAGGAGGCCAGTCCACGCACTGACGGCCACTGTAAGTCTGCAGAGCATTTTTCCTCGCGTAAATTTTGAACTTTCCAATTTGTAGCATTCCGCGTTGCGTGGCTTTTATTCACTGTATTGTTTTCTTAGGGCTGGTACAATAATAGTGCGATAACTTCGGCATTTGTCCTAATACTTATGTGTTCTTGCTCGAAATATGTGTTATGAGGAAATACGTTATGACAAAGTGCGAGAACAAATGCGCACGTCAGGTGTAGAATGACGCGCAGTCCGAGAACACTTCTGAAACAGCCCACTTCTGTGAAGTAAAGCAGGTTGCACCCAAGTACGGAAACTCATGTGGCCATTATTGATATTCGAGGGACATCACGATTATGTTATTCACTCAGAAAGCTACCGCCACTACACGCACTCAGCAAACTTTGCAGATCACTTTGAAGATTAGGCGCGCGCAGACGCGCACTTTTGCTACGTCGCAGATCGCATTCAAGACGCACGAGCGCCGGCAACGCGCGCCTACGGCGGCCGCCAAACACGTCTACTACGGCGTTATTCAATCGCATGTCCAACGCCGTAGTAAAAGCCGTGGTTGTCTCCACTCTGTACAGAGTGGTGGGCAAGGAGGACATCGAGGCACCCAGCAGCCGCCGGAGAAGAACGCCATGCTCTTCTCCCTCCCCTGACCACCCTGCGTCATGCGCGACAAGAGAAGACACGCTTCCGGCCCGCGTTCCTCGCTCGCGCACGCGAGGTTGTACGGCGTTCGCCGGCTCGCCCTCGCACACTTTTACTCGCACGTGCATCATACGGCGCGCGGCGACGGTTTCCCCGTGCTCGGACTTTATACGGAACCATTGACACTGGAAGGAGAGCGTGTTGCGTCTTTCTGTTCAGGTTCTAGAAAAAAAAAGAGTAATAGTCGCAAAGTAGATTTATTTTAGTCTTCCCGATTCAGTCGCTAAGCCAATAACAGTCCGCAGTGGGCAGCAATAGTGACAGGCGTGATTCCCAAGTCCCCCGATTCTCGAACTACCGCTGCCATCACAAGAGCAGCGACGCTTGTTATCGCTGCCGCTATTGAACTGGGTGTGACGGTCGGGGGTGAGCTCGACGCTGCCGGAGTTGAGGGCGTCGGCAGCATGTTTTCCTGAGGCGGCTCCTCATGTCCCCTGAAGTCAAGCGACCATACCCCGTCGAGAAGTACGCAGAGCCCCGTCGACTGGTTGCAGCGCGTGTTGCGAGGACAGCGCGAGCAGGCCGGACCCTCGAGATAGACGGACCTGTTCAGCTCGTTGCCGGCGGGCCCGTAGTTGCACACGTAAACGACTAGTCTCTTGGGCTCGGAAGAGAGCGTGGTCATTTCCCCTTGAGCGTAGCCACAGCCGACGGCCCACGTGGCTGCCCAGGCGACCTGCGCGAACGCATCGCTCGATGGCAAAGTCTCCTCGTAGGTGCCGACTTTGGCGACGTCGTAGTGCAAGTTCTGATCGAACCAGTCCATTATCACCTCGTGCCACTTCGTGGACGGCATCCAGTTCCGTGAGCGGTCCGTGAGCACGTTCTGGCCGGTCCTGGGGAAGCCGTACGTGAAGCGGTCTTCCACGAGGTCGTGCCTCGCCACTCCGGTCTCGTCGGTTCCCTGCCTGGCTAGCGCCAAGGCCACGTCGCTCATCTCTTTGTCCCAGCGCAGCTCGACCATGTTGGCCGCCGGAGGGAAGTCGGCGAGTTGCCCCAGCGCCAGTTGACTGCGGTAGTGGTTGTGCGCCGACAGGATGTCGTCTATTCGGAGATCCACCTCGCCGCTGGCTATTTTGAACTCTTTGCGT
The DNA here is from genome assembly GCF_023375885.2 of Dermacentor andersoni. Classification (NCBI taxonomy): domain Eukaryota; kingdom Metazoa; phylum Arthropoda; class Arachnida; order Ixodida; family Ixodidae; genus Dermacentor; species Dermacentor andersoni. The sequence continues at coordinate 40,233,620 of NC_092819.1, read as the reverse complement.
ACCGCGGAACAGGTAGTGTGCGTCGGCCGTTTCTGGCGATACGATGCGCAGGCGGGTGTTTCTTGGCCGACGGCGGAGAGTTGAGACCAGAACCACAGCGACAGCACCAAAGCCTTGTCCATCGTCTTCCTCTTCTTCTACGTTCTGAGCCACGCCAATCTTTCTCTCCAACTGTATGAATCGTGATTTGGATGATGACGGTGATGATTATGATGATGATGAATTCAAACTATGGCGTGAACCGACTATAGATGGATTGGCGGAGAGTCGAGTAGGGCAGAGAAAAGTGCAATAATTGATGGGCTTTTAAAGTTGAAAAACAAACAAAGAAACAAGAGAAAAAAGGTTTCGGCAGAACCCATTTCACGATAAATGCCGACGTTATTGCGATTAGCCTTGAAGCAACGTAGCGACACACGGCAACAGGTAGCTTTAGTTTCACGTAAGGAGAAGTTTTGCGCACGTAAACCTGAACGTTCTACGTGCCCTACGCGCCGCATCCGTGGGACAGTTATAGTTTTGCGTACGCAAGAGTGCTGGTGTAGGCCTGGCAAAGGTTTGGATCATTGCTTGCGCATAGTCTGCTGGCACCTTCTGCGTGATACGGGAACGCTATTCCCACCAAGTTCGTTCAAATCGAGCCGCAAACGGAGACATCGTGTTTTTCTTGCACTTCGTAAGCTTCGCGCCTCCATGCTATATAGCTTGTGCTGCGTTCTCTGCCAGGTAGCTCGCAAAGCCGTCACGTATACGTGGGACGCGCGACACAAGGGCGTAGATTTCACGTGCGTACGTGAGACGCGACGGGCCTCCCTGCGTTCGGAGCGCATTTACCTCCAGCAAGATCTTTACGCACGTAGTGCTTCTACGTACGCGAAACTAAAACTGTCTATTATCAAATTCACCATTTCTGTGCAGCTATCGCGGACTTGTTCAATGTTTCGGGTTCGAAAATGCGCAGAACAAGTTTTCAATGCACATTCCATTTAGATTCAGTGTTTGACAGAGCACTGGGCTTGACGATTCTCACTCAATGCACGCTCGGGTCCCATTGTGTTCACTTCACTTCTTTCTCTACACACAGCTGATTATGATGCCGACTACTTCGCGTCTCAGTAGCCCAGTTCTTTCACGTTTTGTTGCCGACTCGTTCACTTGTTGCATCTTATTGTACTTGTCTATTGTGGCATCCGCCTGGCCGTTGAGGCCCTGAAGACTCACCGTCTCAACGCGCGCTGAGCTTCTCGCGCCACATACGTCGGCGCGACCGGAGCTGCCAAGAGGACGAAGGTTTCCGCAACTGCTGTCATCTGCGCGAACCACAACGTAGGCCAGCGCTGGATTTCAGCGCCGGTGGTTCGCGAGTTTCTCGACCGCCTTCGGAAGATCGAGAACGTGCGTCCTTCTTTCCACCGCTGCAACAAGGATGGCGTGCGGTTTCTGTGCAGCGGCATTTTTGACTTCAGCTGCGCTTGGCCGTGCCCTTCAATGAACGTGGCCTCGGACTGCGAATAAAGTGTAAAGTGTAAATACCTATCTAAGTAAGCTGTCTTGTTGGCTTAAACTCAACAAGTTACGGCTAAAGGCGAGTAAAACTAAATACATATTGTTTGCACCGATCAATAAGCCACGGAATATAAGCTTAAATGTTTCCTTTGAGGGCCAGACGCTTCAGCAAGTTAAAGTTCAAAAATTTCTGGGCGTATGGTTCCAGGAAGACCTGTCTTGGAATGAACACGTAAACAAATTAGCATTAGAATTAAGCAAAAGTGTTGGATGTATGTACAGGTTAAGTCAATTATTATTACTTTGGCTCGAGAAAGCGCTATAGCTATTCTATTCCAGGCTTAGTTACTGCGTGTTGATTTGGGGCACAACTACAGCACAGAATTATACCACATTGCTCACATTAAAAAAAAAGGACTACGAATATTTGAGGGATATTATGGTCACCCGCAAGGTCTCAGCACGCGTCCGCTATTTACAAAACATTTCATATTGCAAGCTAACCAAATCTATTATCTCAAGCTTTTTTTGCATATCCAAAATAATAAGCTATACCCCACGTACAGTTAGTTCTTCTAGATGTGTTCAATACTGCCTCCGTACACAATGTATAAGAACACGAAAAATTAGAACTACCTATGGTCGGCAGCATATTCTGCCCCAAATACCCAGTCTGCTTAATAAACTTGGCAATATTTTAGACCTAAATAAACAAATTTCCAAAAATAGGTTTAAACAAGTTCTTCTAGAAAACTGCATTGAATATGTTTAAGTACTGTTTAAGTGTTGATTAAAACTTCCATGTGTATTGACTTTTTTTATCTTCCTCAATGTGCACTGGGTGTTTTATTTCTCAGCACACATTGTTTCTTTCGTTGCTGCTTGTCACAATATATGTATGTCGATCTGCTTGTTTTCTTTACTCTGTGATACTTCTGTTTTTTTTGTTTTTTATATTTCTACAGAGACAATTTAGATTGTTCAATGATTACCGTGTGTTAATTATTGTATATTGTTGCTGTTTCTCTACTTGTATTATGACTGCGTGCTGAACTGTATCTCGAAGCAAAAGCCTCTGTCAGGCTGTATAGCCCTTTGCTTTTGCTTCGATTTCTGTTGATGTACAGAAATAAATCAATAAACAAATAAACAAACACGAGGCTTGGTTGCTCCACACTCCACCACGGACGTAGGGCTGGGTGAGCGGAACTTCGTCATCGTCTTCTTCGTCTCCGCCAAGCGTAATGTTGTTGTCATTGTTGACCGGAGTGGTGGTGACGCATACCCACAGTAAGAGATTGGCCATTAATCGGGTGCTAAATTCAAGCGAATAAAATCAAGAGAATTTAAAATTTGGATGATGGAACTTGGAAAGGAAAAAAAACTTCTTTGAGAGGGAAAAAGCAATTATAACAAATCCATGAATTACAATAAGAAGAAAAACTACTAATAAGTAAAAGAAACGTAAATAAAAGAAGAACAGTGGTGGGGAGGACCACGATCAATATAGCATGGTAATCGTAGATTCAGTTACTAAGCAAGCATTTTTGTGGCTGAACCCAGTAACAGAGGCTCCGAAAGACCGGACCACAGGCACAGATAAATCTAGGCCAATATTGCGAAGCGGAGTTTAAAGCAATTTATTTTTTAATTGCAGAAAAGTGCCCACAAAGCAACAAGACATGGTCTCTTGTCTGCGCTTCGTGACAGAATGAGCATCATAGTGAGGGGACCAGACCAGACCTGTGTAGACTGAAGCTTAACGTAAGCGGTATAATTGCCAGCCGAGAAATGTTGCTGTTGATTGCTTGGAACTTCGGAACACATCCTAGCCGCAGAAGAACTGTTAGACTGATCTGGATGCCAGGCGATGAAGGGGTAATTGGGAAGAAATATGTGCCCTATGTTGCCCGAGAAAGTATCAACCGGGAGAGTCACTGGCGTCGGCGATCTCTCTGCGGAGAACGAATCCCCGAAGAGACCCAAACAGAACTACGTCCCCCAGAGCCAGAACGAGATCAAGAAAGGGCAATTATTTCACAATACGGACAAATGACTACTTACGGGGAAATTCTCGAATACTATCGAAATTCTCGCTATAATTAAATTACCCCCCTCCTGACAATTATTAAACAAACGGCAAGAAATTACATGGACACTTCTAGAAGTAACCACGTTCCCTACCCCACTACTCAAGCAGCGAATACACCCAGAAGCATACTCATCAGACTGTAAGACATGCAATACACCACCTGCAGACTTCCATCACATTATATGAGCATGCCCATCAGTTCCGAACATTATCAGACACAGGATAAACCACAATGCTAAAATAAGGACCCCTGAGCCGTGGGAGCCTGTACCGTTCAGCGAATGTACAGAACATCAGCTTTGGGCTGTCCGGCTGGGGGAGTGTGCCGCAACGATCCAAGGCCTGGCCGACCTCTGACGGAAAGGAGAGCTTTAAGGCACTAGCTCCCAGGCCTCGCCATTCCGCTTTCGAACCCAGCAGGAACTACTGAATATAGATACTTAATTTCACTTTCTCTTCGCCTTGTGTGTGCTTAAGTTGGCCGTGGTGACTTGAAACCGAGACAATATTAGCAACAGAGCTGTTAGAACAGCCGGGTGGATAATACAATTAGTGAGTTTTCATAAAAATAAAAAATAAAGAAGAAATATCGAAATAACACAGAGTCAAGTAAGTAACACAGAATTATGTTTAGAAATCAGCCGGATGGAGCCGCAAATGGAGTTTCTAAACCACGGCATAACTTTCTGTGCGTAAGAATGATGCTTCGATAACAGATGAACCTTGAACCATCCAGTGCCCTTTGTGAGTCAAACAGTGTTTCCGTGTGCTTGTTCATCGTACTATAGGAAGCAGCACAGATCTGGCAAAGACGCAGAAAGTCACAAGAAAGGCACACGAGGGACTGCAATTTCATCAAAATGACTTCGTTAAGGAAGTTATGCAGTGGCCTGGCTAGCTCCATTTGTAGCTCCTACCGCCTAAATGGTTTACATAAAATTATCGCATTTTAATGCTTGTTTTCTTCGTGTATTACATACTGATTATACCCGCCCATTCTAAAAGCTCGGCGGCCGTGAACCCTCCGTAGTTTCAAGTCCCTCAGGCCAACTTCACCATACACAAGGCGAAGATCTAAGGAATCGACATCAGCATCACTATTTCTCGGCTGGCGAGCCCATCATGCTCGGTAGCGAGGTAGAAGAAGAAGCTCCGCTCACCCAACCGGACGCCCGTTGTTCCCTGTGGAGCGACCAGGCCTCGGGTTCGCAGTCCGAGGTCGCGTTCACTGAAGAGTGGCGCAAAGCGCGGCAGAAGTCAAAGACGCAGCGGCACTGAAGCCACTCGCAGTCCTGGGCGCAGCAGGAGACTCCAGTTCTCGATCTGCCGGAGGCGGCCGAAAGACTTGCGGACCACCGGGGCCTAATTCCACCACTGGCCCCGTTGTGGTTCGCGCAGATGACAGCCGTCGTTGTCACATTCGTCGCGGCAGCGCTAGTCGCCCCGACGAACGTGCTGCGAGACACCCAACTTGCTGCAAAAGAGGCACGAGATGGCCGCGCCCTGGACATCGACGACATCGGCAACGGCACGAACATCACCGGTGCGCTGCGCGGGGGTGGCTTCTGTGCGGCGAACTTGGCCAACGACAGACAGGATGCATGTGCGGCTGGGTTGCGCGGCTCTGGCTCCGCTTTCACCGGCAGCGGCGAGCCCATCCGCGTACGACGGAATGGCAGCCTTCAAAGAAAGAACTGGCGAGCGACAAAGGCCGGAGTGCCTCTCAAAGACGGTGCGTGGCGCGGGGCCGAAGGATAATCAAGGCCTTCGCAGCAGTTGGTTGCTGCCCATAGGTAAAGGGAACGGATGGCTTCACTAGCATCGAAAACGCGGTGAAGAAGTCGTCCGGATAAGTCTCTTCAGTTTGAGGACTTACAACCACCGCCCTCTCACAGACAAGCCGACTTCAGCTAGCAACGACGAAGACCGCTCGCCGCTGGTTGAACTTGATTGCGGCTCATTGTCATTTATTGAACTGCCATTTATATCCTATGTAAATATATGCGAGTTCACACGCCTGTGTCCGTCTTTTTCACGCAACAGCATCATGCATGTCTGTCTGTTTATTCATATACGTTATTTCATCGCGATTCCTTGAGAATTTAATTGTTCTGGAAGTGTAGCGCCATGTGTGCCCCTCTTGTGCCTCTCTACGTCTCCGTAGCATAGGCGCTGTTCCCCTGGATTGATGAAAAAATTATTTGAGACTAATGGCTGGTGGTTCCTTCAGTCGGGGAAGGCGACGTTGGTTTCCTTGCTCCCTGGCCGGGCCGCTGCCCGCTCCGTGACCACGACCTGCTCGACCAGGTCGCAACTGTTCCTATGTGGAATGAGCCGAACAGCAATGAGCTCCCCCCCCCCCCCCCCCCTATTCGTATTGACATTATATAATCAAGTAAAAGAACGCATTGGGCAAGCTACCTTTTGAAGTGTAGACACGATGAGCTAAACGAAAACGAAAGCTGAGATGAAAAGGCTGCTTGCCGCCGATGGAAGCCAAACCCACACATCTTGCATGGCAGGTGAGCGTCACACAGCAAAAGCTGTTCAGTGCATTTCAGCTATTATAGAGAGAGAGAGAGAGAGAGAAAGAGAGAGAGAAGCTTTTTAAAAGGCAGAGAGCGTTGCCGACGTGCATACGACCACAGACGTGATATTCAGCATCAGGAGACGAGAGGGAATTAAAAGGTTTCATAGGAGGGCGGAAAAACGGGTGGCAAGATAACATGAGTTAGTAATTGAAGCTGAAAATGATTTTTACAGGTGAGACAATGGGCGAACGGAATGGAATGGCTTTTTGTGGAAAGCCACAAAATATGGTCTATTGTCTCGGCTTCGCCATAGAATGAACACAATAGTGAGGTTCTCAGTTCAGACCTGTGCAAACTGAAGTTAAACGTGCGGAGTGTGATTACCAGCCGAGAAATGCTGATGTTAATTCTTCGGGCCTTGGCCTTGTGTGTGGTCATTATGGCGACAGGGATTTGAAACTGAGAGAATATTAGCAGCCACAGAGCTTTTAGAACAGCCGGATGGACCATATAATTAGCAGGTTTTCATAAAAAGATAAGTGAAAGAAGAAACAGCGAATTAAGACAGAGAAAAAGAAATAACAGAACATCATGTTTAGAAATGAGTCTGGTGGAGTCGCAAATGTAGCTCTCTAAACCAGTGCATTCCTTCCTGTGAGAGAAAATGATGCTCCGATGAGAATGAGCTCTGAATGACCGAGTGTCCTTTGTGAGTCAAACAATGTTTGTTCGGTTCTTCATCATACTAGGGGTACAGCGCAGACCCGAGGAAACCGCAGAGGCACTAGAAAGGTACACGTAGCACCGGCAGCTTCAGCAAAAGGACTTCGTTAAGGTATAGTATGTAGTGGCTCAGCAAACTCCATTTGTAACTCGTATACACATGCAATGCGAAGAACGTAGAGCTCCCCGCATGCGTTTCCCGGTAAAGATTACTGTTGGGCAAGCTGTCGTGGCAACGGCAGCTTGACATACGAAGCAGGGAATGACGTAACTACACTTTCACACGTAAAAGTAGGACCCGCCAGGCAACTGATTCGTGATGTCAGGCCACGTAAAGTGAAGATCAGCGTGCATACGAGGTGCGACAAATTTTTTCTCCTCTCTGGTCCATTCTTTTTTGGTGCACGAAGTAGCGAAGAAGCGAAGTCGCAGTACGCCAAAACGCCTTAGGCTAATAATTGGGTGAAGTGCATATGAATGTCACAAGAACAATAATTTCAACGTACGTTGCAATGAGTACTCGTTCTTGCTGTCGTCTACAGCTTCGCTGTCTAGCCACCTTCACAGCGTCCATTGGATACCATTTTTTTAAAGAACAGGCAGTTAACTGAGTCAAGAGTTATGCTGAACGAGGTGAACTCAAATATGCAATCTTTCTGGGAAATTTGAGCAAGGACAGTGCAGCGGTAAGCAGGAACCTTTTTTTTCTAATCTTTTAAGTTAAATGCACGTCCCTGTATAGTGTATGAGGTAAACATATTCATGCTTTGCACGTCAAACGAGGGAGCGCATCCACGTTCTTGTCACAATTCTGCAATGCACCGAAGTACACTTTGCCAAATATCATCTCAACGAACCATGGAGTTCAATGAAAATTTAAGAGCGTAGGAAGATCCTTAATTTGAATTGCACTGCAACATGCTTTTATGGAAACAAGCGTTCTTGATATTCATTACTACATCGTTCACAAGAAGCATTAAGGAGATATTTCGCCTGGTTCAAGAAACGCGCGAGGATACACGGGATCCCTAGGGTTCGATGGTCATATCAGGTCACATAAGCAATATATTTCTCTCAAACCAAGCACGGCATGCATGTGGTGCCGTTGGCACTTTCATTAGTGCTTACAATCACATCACCTTGAAAGTTTTGATAAACAGGGCAACCACAACGAGTTCAATACTGAGTTAAAGATCTACAACAGGCTATAAAAATAGTTATAAGCCTTTACGCAACCCTGAAGTTATTGATGCTTACTACTGGGCTAAGGCCCCATACGCACAGGTGCATTTTCTTTCAACTTGAGACGCATGCAAGAAAGTCTGTCGGCTGCTGTGAATAACGGAATTGCGGAACATGCTTCATGGAAACGTCGTAAATGGCATTCCAGTACTAGCCGCTTATCATCAGTGTGGGCTAAAATCCAAGCTAAAACGGTACAAGATATTCGCGCATAAGCAAGCCAGTATGATCTACTTCGGAGCAAACGTCATCCGAGCTTATCTTATTAGCTCAAGTCTATACGCGGCAACAATTGGTTCTATCGAGTTGGCATCACGATCAGGCTAATGTTTGCGTCTGAGGTGCTGCTTTCTCTTGCGTTTGGAGTTGGCGCCATTGATATGGGGTTCCTTGGTTAAATGGGACGGAGTTGCAGCGTCCAAGCACAGACTAGAGGGCACGGCCGAAGGATGCTCCTGCCTGTGAACCGTGCCGAAGGTGCCCACCGACGCCTTCGAAGGAGTCGCAGTGCGTGCACCAAAAGCGCTCATGTCGGCGCGAGACGCTGGTGACTCGACGCCACTTGTCAATCCACTGTCCGGCTTAGTCGGCGTCCTGTGGCTACTAGGCGAGCTGCTGTGACTCGCTGCCCACGCGATATCTCGATCAATTGCGTTGCCGTCGGATGAAAGTGGCAAATTTCTTGGGCCTGGCTCGGGAACTAGCACCATCGAGGCAGGCGCGTGACTAGCAACCGGCTCGGTCGGAACAACGGTGGTTTTCGTGGAGGAAGGAGCGGTCTCGGTGGAGATATGTGGCCTAAGACGAGTCGAACGCTTGCCGGGAGTACGGGAACCTGCAGATTTACTTCTAGGTTTGTGTGAATCCCGTTCTCCTGTCCTTCCACCTGGCTTATTAATATCGTCGACGATCGCTGGCAGCCCATTGAGAAGCGCAGGCGCATTGCCCAACGGCTGTTTAATCACCGATGCTTGCGTCGTCGCGGCTAGCACGGGCTCCGATGCCGTATGAACGACATCTGTCGGAGACGACCACGACCGCTCCCCGTAACTTCCGAAAGCCTCCACTTCCTCATTGCTGGTGGGTCTGCCGCCTTCCTTCGACGTCGGTTCTGACAGCTCTGCTGCGGGTTGCTTCTGTGTGGGGATGGCGTCGTGCTTTGTTGGTGCACCGGGCTCTGAAAAAAAGGAGGTTGCTTGATTTCATATTTGGAGTTTCCTTACATAGCCGCTCCTCCCTCCGCTGTCTTGCTTCGCACAGTTTGTCACTCATTATTTACATGACATGCAACCAACTCTCGAAGTAATGCCAGTGAGGGCATTGGTGTTCTGCTCAATAGAAGAATAAATCACTACATAAAACCTGCACATATGATCTCGGCTTATAGGAATTTCTAAAACACACATATATCTTAATGAAAGAGCACAATATATTCAACGGCTTCTTTGATACTGCTTATATTTCTTAAATTTGGCCTTGCCATCTAAAACACACATATATCATAATGAAAGAGCACAATATATTCAACGGCATTTTTGATACTGTTTATATTTCTTAAATTTGGCCTTGCCCATTCCTAGGCAGTTGGCTATGTGCCGCCAGATGCTCCGGCTTGATTTTGTGTGACAGCGGAAAAGGAATACGGACAAGAGCGAAAGAAGCAACGGGACAACACGTTGCTTCTTTCGTTTTTGTGCGTGTTTGTTCTGCGTTGTTATACTGAGGACGAAGCTGCATCAACTCGTCCAAATGTGCGCTCTCTTAATGCTCCGGCTTGTATAGTACAGATTCTTTAGTGGCATTGACTGCACCAGTGTACTGCACAATTGAATAATAAATCACGACATAAGACGAGTGCGTATAATGTTTGGCAAATATATGTATATCTAAATCACACATAGCCTTCTTAAATAGCGCATGATGTTGAACAGCTTCTTTTACTTCCCTAATTTGCCCTTTATATTATGGGATATGCATTCCTAGTCCCCTATAGTGTAAGACCAAGAAGTTGTGGCCACTGAGCGCACTTTTCCTCTGCGCATTGCTACAATAAATCACGACATAACATCTGTACATATAATGTTGGCTCGTCGTTATCTCTAAATCATGTCTCTTGGATATTACAACAGCATGTACAAGGGCTTTTTTGTCCTTCAAATTTATAGTTCGGCTGCACTTTCTTGACCCGTTATGCGTCTGTTCTTGCTGAATCGCATAAAGTGAGTATGTACCATTAAGACCTAACAATTGCGACGCTTAATGTCCCTAAATGTAGCAAGACAGGTGTCGTACTTCTCGATTCATGCACCTCTAATCATAATTCTGCCGTCGACAAACGTGGCACAATGCTATTGTCCTCGTGATTTTGCGGCAGCGTCGTCTCACACTGTGAATTCGGCTGACTTTGTGTTTCAAGTTGGCGTGACTTGCGAACGCAGTAGTACGCAAGCGTGGCGTGATATTAATGTCGGGACCTGTGCGGTGCATAGAAATTAATGCTACATGAAGTTACACGTTGCAGAGAAATAAGCACAGCTGTGCGCATTGTATTTATTAGCATAGCATTTGTTTTGCCGCTTCAGCAAAGCTTAGTTTTACAGCAATTTTAGCATACTCGTTGGATCTGCATAATTTGTTGTTTGGACGAACAATGTGCCGTTTGGAGCTTTCGGTACATTGCTCTGACACCACGCGCGCTGTGCTACTTTTACACTTGGAACACGTTTGATGTTTAGCCACCTTCCGTTAACTCGAGAATTGCAGTGCCTCAATAATTATTCGAGTCATCCAGAGTGTCCAAGTGAAAAAAAAAAAAAAAACCGACTGCGAAATGGACAACTTGAAATTAATTTCATCGCCTGAAGTAGTCTGTAAAGTATAGCAAGCTGCTCGAACAAGCGAATTTTGGGACGTTGAGCTTCGTACCCAGAACCTTTTCGCAAATGGGCGGTCCACCAAGAGACAAGTTACGGCTCCTGAAATCGCGAATTTATTGCTTCAAAGCTTAGCAGACCAAAAAGTGCGCGTATGCAGGCGTAAGTTTTTTTTTTTTTCGTCAACCCGATCCTGCCTGTCGGCTTCAAGAATTTTCTCCATGTTCCCTTTCAGCGTCCCCAGCGGGCATTTCTGCAGGCCGTATTTCTCACCAACCCGTCTCCTGCTGAGAACACTTTTCTAAGCATTCTGAAGAACCTCTTTCTTGACGCTGATGGGCAGCGCTGTACGATTGCCGTGCCACGTCAAGCTAAACAGACTGAGAAGACTGGTGAATCTGGGCGTGTGACACGACACTAAACAAGCAGAAATCAACGGCTGCAAGGGCAGATGGAGAGTCGGCCACTAAAAGATAAAATCAAGCTCTTTCATGCCTACGGAAGCCGCAGCGTCATCTGCTAAATTACTTGTGTTTTCAAGCTTTTGGGCACCACTACGCGCATGAAGGGGCGTCGGTGATGATCGAATTAATCGAAGCGACATTGTTTCGCGTTCGAACTAAACGAGTTTTGTCTTGCACAGCAACGTATGGCTTCTTGCCGAGATTGTAAGAGCAGTCGAAGTTAGGGATAAGTCGAATTTATCGAGGTCAAATTAACTATAGTTGACTGCGTTACCTCTTTTGCTGTGTCCTAATTCTGTCTTTTTGTCTACTTTATCCTCCAAAGCACAACTTGTTGACACTACGTCAATGGCTCGTACTACATATACCTAATTTGAGCCGACGTGGCACCATGTCGTCAATTTCTTACTTGACTGCAGGCGCTAGTACAACAATAGTTTGTTCGTGTGTTATAGTTCGAGAAGGTTAAGCGGTTCTGCATGCAAAGAGGTTGTGCAACGCATCATTGTCAACATGTCGTCAGCACAGGACAATAATATTAGAATTCTGTACGAAATGGCAGTTGGCATGGTAAGCAAACCTGCTGAATTGTCCTGTGATTTCGCATTCTGTAGCACCAAACTCTGCTTCGTACTCGAAAACGATGATGGCTGCTCCTGCACAGCGCTTGAAGTTGCCGGCTTTTCAAATGCGGAATGCCTGATACCGCCCATGCCAAATTTCGTGATTCCGCCGAACACGTTAGCGAATTGAAGCACCGCTGTCATGTTAATGCCACTGCCAACCATTGTATCGGCATTGGCGTCTTCATGGGTGTCCTTGGGACGTCGGCTGCCTGGTAACCACATGGGGCTGAAACTGTTGAAGCAGGAAAAGAAGACGTAGTCATCGCGACTGAGAATCCATATTCAAACAAGAATAAAGGCACATTCCCAGTCTCTTTGATGGGGCGCATATGTATACGTTTTAAAGAAGCACCCAAGCCGTTGCACGGAGCTCGGAAAGGCATTAACTATTGTTGGTTTCTGCAATTGCTATAGGGGTAAAACCTCCAGGTAAGGCTTCTATGTAAAAATATACTAGTGAACAGACACAAATTTGAGGCGTTAACCAAAATAAGCATTAACCCAGAATTCGTCGTCGGGTGTACCTTGCATGCGCCTTGTGGGGAAAAAGGTGATGTCGCAGTTCCACCCGTATAAGGCGAAATACTGCAGCGATATAAGATATCCGGCTAATACTCGAAGTAAAGGTTGTAGTTTTGTGAGCAGTGTAAATTGCAGTAACTATACTTAACAAGCGTGTTATAACAGTCGCACAAACCGGGGTGAGGTTGTAGGGTAAACCGCCTTTGACAAAGATAGGCCCAGCAGTCGAAACATAGGCGATCCTTGTCGCCCCCATCTGTCGGCCACCATCTTGACTTTGGATAAACAAGCGTGGTGTAACGCGCCCAAAGACGCACACGAACAGAGCTCACTCGATCACGGTGAGTTTTCTCGGCCACAAGGCTGGCGGACCGAGTGCGAGGAGCTCGTCTCGTCCTAAAGCGAGCATTCGTGTAATGCCTCCACTATTTCAGCTGTGCTATGTGCAGAGAGAGCACGCGTCAAGCCACCATCCTTTTCGGCTGGCGCTTGCCTGCTCGCCGTTCTCCTTAACACCAGCAGCAGATCACGTCAAACACACGGTGCCGTGTCCTTTCCTCTGTCCATGGCGCGCGAGCTGCGTACAATGTAAACACAGTTTACACCTTTAAAACTGAACAAGGGTGTAAATTGGTTTAACCCTCAAGCTCTTAAACCCAACAATTTAGAACAATTTAGAACAACAACAATAGAACAATTTACACCAATTTTTTACGTTTAAGGGTGTCATTTATTTTACAGTGTACGCGCTCAGCCGCGTGGGCTAAGCAGGCTCGGTGCACGGGGCGACGCGGACCGCACATTCGCCGTCGCACCTGAGACAGCACGGCGGCAGTGATGGTGACGGCGGTGGCTTGAGTGAGCCTCAAAGTTCGTACAACTATACTTCAATAAAGAGGTTCTAAGAATGCACAAAAACTGATTCGCGCTGAAGAAAAGAGGGGAGGGTGACGGGGGGCCTGACAAAAACATCCGTTCGCGGAACTTATATACCGATCCCACAGGGTACATAAAAAAATAACAGGACAAGTTGGGACAGCCAGCGATAAACGCGTTGCTAAACTGTTCGCCGTAGACAGATGACAGAGAGGTGGGAATCACGTACTCGAATATGCTGTGCTCGGGCTTGATCTTATCTGGAAGGTGAGTCTCTTTAGTTTCAGGAAGCTTGGTCACCAGGAACCCGGACACAACACAGCTCAGGGACAGGACGGAGTAGCCCACCATCCGGGATCCGTACGAGTTCTACACAAGCACGTGGCAAAAAACGAAGAGTCGTAACGGCGATGCTTTGCGCGAACCAAATGACCACTTTGCAAATGCGCATCACTACTGCCGAAAGTTGGGCGGAAGTCAACGAGGGTGACAGTACGGGTGACCTGATCTTGTCGTGATAGAGTTTCTGCGCTCATGCGACATGGCTTCTTGCGTGCATGCATTCTGTGCTTATGTGTGGATGTCGAGAAAAAGTCTAATTTTTTCGTATGTTCTATTTACTGATATTTAAAAGAATTAATAAAACTATCTCAGTGAACTTTTTGAATAAAGCTATCTCATTGCCCATTGAGCATTGCTCCGTTATTAATGCTGGGTAAAGTTTGAGTTTCGTGTTACACTGCCTGGACATGCGGTCTGGCAGCCCAGCCTATGTCACAAATGTAGATCGCACTCTGCCGCGCCCTGTTTTCGTTATCGCATCACTGCGTGCCGGGCAGGTAGCAAATCCACAACAGATGCAGACACAGACGCGCGTTCCCTAACAACAATCTTGCTCTCTTTACAACGTTCTCAATCACACGTAAATCAGTGGTACGTCTAAAGTGACGCACCATCATGGTAGTGCCGTAGAAAATAGGCGCTATTATGGAACCCAGTCGACCGAAGGCCGCTCCAAAGTTGAAGCCCAGTGCTCTGATGGTCGTGGGGTAGATTTCGGTTGCGTACAGGAACAGCACGGTGAATGCCACGTTGATAAGGAACCACGCAATCAAAATGGCTAGGAACCGGTCTGTGCGATCTGTCATTGCGAAAACAGGAAGCGAAGTTTAAAAAAGTGATACTTGCCGTTGCTAGGGTTTTTTGAGTGCACATGATCTATGAGCATGGAGGAAGGAAAAAAAGGAAAAAAACTGGGAAGGAGTATCGCACGCCACAGGTAAAGCTAAGACAGTTGTTTCAACACCTTATCATGTCGCTGTAAGATTTAGCCTCTTTCCACCGCCACACTAGCCGTGCTGAGAGCACAGTCTTCAGCATAGAGAATGGCCGCGACAGAAAAAGAACATGTATTAATAAAGAAACGGGGTTTTACGTGTTAAAACCACGATATGATTATGAGTAGTGCGGGTCTACAGATTAGTTTTGACGACCTGTGGTTCTTTAACATGTTTCCATTGCACGGTACACGGACGTTTTTGTATTATGCTCCCGTCGGGATGCAGCAGGCGCTTCCGGCATCGAACCCGTGACCTAAAACTCAGCAGCGCAACGCCGTAGCCACTGGGCTACCGCGGCGGGTACGCGACAACAAAGTGAGCCTGCCGCGCTCGTACGTATACGTTGCAACGAAGATGATAAATTAATACGTTGCATTAACAGCAGTTGCAGCAGCATATTAGGAAAAAAACGAACAACGTAGATACCAAGGACTCGAACAAGTGTGCGTCAAATAAAGACTACAGGAAGTTAAGCAGACTGGGCCGAGTACGCCGACCAGGGCCCCATGTTGGGCCGGTTTTTTGTGAGATGAAAGAAACGAAAGGGTTGGTTTCACAAAGAGTGGGTTTCGAAGCCTGGCTTGGCGACACAGTGCTCCTTCTTAGTTTATTTCCTTCATCCATGCCAACGAGCATGCATCGTGGTTGGCAGACAACAACAACAACAAAAAAAGATCAGCCTAACAACTTGGATTGTGGCCGTATACACCTCTCGGGAGAATGGCAATGACGATGCAGCACACGCTGGTGAAAATCAGCGACCCAGCGAGAACGTCCCGCCGGCCTCGGCGACTGATCAGGACGTAGGCCGCGAGTGGCGCCACCGCGGCGACTACGAATTGGGAGACGTTGCTCGCCGACTGGGCGCTCACGTCGTAGGCGATACCGTAGTACGTGACTGAGCACGAGAACCTGCAAAGCGTGAGACGTTGGCCGTTGCCGCTGTCTATTGGAGGAGCGATATTTGTCGAACAGTTCACACACTATATCTATATAGAATAAGTTATACCGCAGATGAATACATGGCGTTAAAGGGCTAGATCTTGCTAGCCCTGATTTGAGAAAGTGCATCTGCTTTATTTTTAGACGCAGCTGTGAACGATTCCTACCGGCGGAATGTATAATCGATAGTATGCACACGACCATGCCATACAATATCTGTGGTGATCGAGTAATTTTAACCCAGAAATATATCCTTTCGTGATCGGTAATTAGAAGAAACGCAAAACGATCTGGCTACGGTCAGCCAGTAAGGTGCTTCAGTATCTACAATACAATATCGGCCATCTATTAATAATCTCAGCCATGCGTACATAAGTACGCAGAGAGAGTATGGAATCTATTGGAAAAACTTTAATATACAAGATAAAGGCACGCTAGCTTATGTTGCAGAAAGAGGGAATGGGGGAAAAATAAAGTGGCATAGTCGATCCGATGATTACTCTTTCACGGGCGAAATCCCGCAGTGACTAGAGGACCCGAGTAATGTTGGCTTGCGGACGCAGTAAAATCCACTGTTCATACGATGACACATTAACACGATAAAGAGCTCAAGTCGCCTCCAGACCAGGGCCATCGCACACGATATATTTCATTGCAGGGCAGACACCCGTGTTTCACGTATGGCTTGTGTTGTTGTATGACGTGTTGCGTACCATGGCGACCTGCATGTGCTCGCTGTGCATCTGGCACCTACGTCCTCTGTAAGGTCCTCCATAAAAATGCCATGTAAAGTCCTTTAATTCCTCTGTAAGGGCTTTACCAGCGCTCGCCTTGTAAATGAGGACTTGAGCTGCCTGTGATTGACATTTGTGAAGTGGATACGGGTGGCTGGAACAGTTAAACCAAGGTACATCCTGCCTTGATGTAAAACAACGCGAAAGGCGTACTAAATACTTTAGGTTTTCAGGTAACCAAACCTGTTTGGAAAAGCTGTATCTAAAACACCCTGGTTAACTATGTAAGTGTATAGCAGCCACCGCGTTCAGTAGATAATGTAGTGCTGTCGGTTATTACGGCCCCACACGCAGAAGTTATTTCGTATTTGCAAACTAGAACATGTGGCGCTTTTACCCACCAGGAGAGGCACAACGCCGTGTTCGAAAGTTGGTACTGGGTGACGAAAATAACCAAGAGTTCCACTATAGACTTATCCGGGCGCTCGAACTCTACTGCCTGAAAAAAAAAAAAACGAGAAAATTTGCATTCCATTGTTAGTACCTTCTTTCTGCCGTTGCGTGTTTTTATTACCGTGTGAGCAATTGGCAAGGTTATCTCATGAAGATTCACGAAAAATTGATGGCCCTAAAACTTCTCGATAAGATGCGCTGGCGAAGTAGAAAGATACACTCTAACGAAAAAGTTCTATTGTTGTTTCAGTTGCGTCTTGCGATTGTCACATCACACAATAAAGTTGAGTGTTTCTTTTTATTATTATGCTGCGAAGACAGCTGATAAGTAGTCAAGGTTATTGCCTTTTCTATTAAAACACAAACTATCTCTTAGCCGAGTGAATGCAGTTGGCAGCTAGAATACGACGTTTCCATTTTTCTCTTGAACCTTTCACCTTTCATTCATACCAGTTTAAAACACTTCGTCAGGTGCTGCGACGAGACCACACTGGCAAGCTCGTGGATGGCTGCCTACTGTCTAAACCGCTTCCCCTCAAACCATGTGGTGGACCTTGCGTTATCATTCTCAGGCATTCCGAACGATACCGCTGGTTTACATATGAGTACTTCAGTTACATTAAAGTGTCCCCAAAACGCAAATCAGGATCGTAGCTGGCGCATTCACCCACAGTGAATCTGATACCACTGTGATAGGCAGTCTCTTGCAGTCCCATGTTGTTTTGGCCATGCTCGTCTTGCTGCACCCAGTGCCCTGAACCTCCTTAGGTTGTACATTCAAATCTCGATTTCACGAAGGTTATGAAATAAAAAAAATATTCCGTTAAATTAAGAACTGCGTTAAACCTGAAACACGTAAGAAAATACTAATGGGATTAACAATATGTGCTCAACACCAAAAATATATGTAAAATTATTGCCTGCACATGCTCTTATTTGGACTGTGAGCCCGTCGAGCGTTTGTGTTCCTTCACAGGAGAAGCAAACTAATTTGACTGATCAGTGGCGTCCGTTACTTGAATTGAAACCCAGCGTATCAATATGGTTTTCGTAAATTTGGCTCATATTTCTCCCAAGGCTTTGTTAAATAGGGTGATACATTAAGTCCCCTTCACTGCTTAGAGGTTTTCCACGCAGACTCCCGTATTTTCCCCGAAACATAGTTAAATCTGATAAGACGTTGAGCTCAGTTCGTTGCTTCGAGGATGCAGACGTGCAAGACTATACGAGTGTGTATCCTGTAATGAAAGGCCCTTCGTTTAATTGACTTTTTGGTTAGAACTGGTCCTTAATTCGACGTTTGACCGTAAACGAAGAGGGCCCAACGCGTGTTCTTCCGAACTCTTGTCTCGTACAAAGGACTTCGGAATATGCGCTGAGAGCGATTATACAGTCTACCCTGGCCTTCCGACGCGGCGATGGCCTCCCACCAGACTCTGGAGATGACATGCCCCCCTTCTGATGAAGCATGCTGATCGGACGGCTCCTGAGGCGCTTGATCACGCTGCGGATGGATTTGGGAGGTGTCCGGTTCTTGCGCAGTATGAGAGACACCGCCCCGCACGCTTGTTGGATCCGCAGTGTCGTAATAAGCCAACGGGGAGATTCGGGCAGAAGCCTGCGTGTATACCGACAGCTTTAATGGCGCTGCAGTACCCTCCTCAGACCTGAAGACAGGGCAGATACCTAATCGTTTTTCAAGCCGTTTCTTAATACTCACTGGTGCATTACAAACTTTAAAAATATTTCTTTATGTCGCTGTTACACGTCACAAACAGAACTTTATTGTATATTGTATATATATATATATATATATATATATATATATATATATATATATATATATATAATTTCTGTCATTTTCTTTTAACAGTGGTGGCCGCAGAAATACGAATAAACAAATAGCTTGCGTATTATTACGCGTGGATTTGACATTATATCTAGGATAAATACGTTAAGTAGTGGCTCTTTACCTAATTTTGAGAAGCATTGAAGGCAACGTGCAGTAGAAATTAATGTACATGGAGTTTCAAGAGGCTCAAGGAGTTCAGTGTCCGTCTATGTATCCTCGCCTACCGTTTGAACCATGACAGTTAGATCTCAGCAATGGGTTCGGGCAGATATCCATTCACGCTTTCTTGTTCTCGTTTTCCTTGATCATGCAGTCTGCCTTGGCGTGGTTTTGCCGTTTCGATTGTCATGCCGTTCCGTAAATACCGCTCTTGATTGTCCCTGACGCTGATCGTTTGACAAGACCATGACCGGTTTTTTTTTCGTTTGTTTATTTGTTACTTTTTCAAAATATTGCTCTAGAGCTTTCTTTTTAATTCTCGACTTTAGTATTTCTTACTCCCTTCCTGAAATTTGGGACTATTATTCATGTCGTTTTTTCCAAGCAATTTTTGTTGAATGATGGAGTTTCCTTGGTGGTAGTCTTTCTTTGTAGCTTTTAGGTCTTTCTGTAGAATCTCCTTTCACTGTTCTATTCTGCGAAACGTTAAGGAATATTGACAAAATAAACAAGAAACGAATAAAGCTTCAAAACGTCCTAAAAGTACGGCTACGTGGCAGTGGATCCAAGAAACAAACAAAGCTCAGACCCGTCCTAAGAAGAGGGTGGTATGGCAACGTAGTGGAAGCTAGATGCGCTAAGAAGACCTTCACGAAAGAGTGGTTGCCATTTTGAACGAAATATTTACGCATATTAGTTCACATATAGCTGTCTGGGGCTTCTCCCTAATCACCGCATAAGCCTGACACGTGGGATTCACACTACTGTGCTGTGCTGTGCATAGCTGCGGACCGATAAACAGACTGACCAGAAGCCGACGAACAGCAATGTGGTTGGAATCATGATGACCAGTTGCACAATTCGCCAGTCCCGGATCAGGTACGCGATCAC
Source organism: Dermacentor andersoni (assembly GCF_023375885.2). Lineage (NCBI taxonomy): Eukaryota > Metazoa > Arthropoda > Arachnida > Ixodida > Ixodidae > Dermacentor > Dermacentor andersoni. The sequence continues at coordinate 40,213,794 of NC_092819.1, read as the reverse complement.
GTTGCCAAGAACGACGCCGATGCTGAAGCCGCAATAAGTGAAGGTTCCGTACAGGGCTCGGTGTTCCAGCGCGACGAACTCAACCACTGCGTGTGCAAAGACGGGAAGAGACATCATGTACGCTACACACGTGTGTTGATGGACTGCGTTAGCTCAGTATAGGTAGCGCGGTTCAGTTGCTCATGTCGGCTGCCTCGCGGAAATACATGAAGCAACCAGAAGATGTCTTAAAGTGAGAAACACCGTTTGCGGGTGGTATAGAATCGCGATGAGCTTACAGTAGAAGCACGTGGCCCTGTTGAGCGTTGCGAGCATATTTAAAGAAATAAAGTGTTAACTAATTGAGTTGGTTGGTACATGTCTGAAAAAAAAAAATGCGAGTCGCAGCGAAAAGAATGGGACGTGCAGACTGAGACGCTGACTATCAACCAATATTTTATTGCGCTCACAGGAATAAATACCGGAACTTGAATAGGCAGGAGGGACAGGATTCCTACTTTGGCACGTTCTCCTCTCCCTCCTACATATCGACGCTTCTGTACATATTGTTGTGTGCGCAATGAAATATTGGCTGGCACTCAGACCTTCCTCCGTCTCAGTCTGCACTTCCCATTCTTTGCGCTGTTAGCAATTTTTTTTTACCATATTTAAACTTTCGCAGTTTATGCCTTATATGTGCTCGTAATTATCACCAGGGGCACGTGCTTATGTCTGTAAGCTCATCGCGATTCTCTACCGCTCTGAACAAAGTCTTGGTAGAGGGTGTGGACACCGATGAAAGGTGATGGTGAGTGAGACTACGACAAAAGGGCCATTTGCTGGCGCCCATGCACAATCGACCGCTGCAGCGCCGCGCCAGCGTCGACTGCAGCCAACCATTCAGTGCATTCGAACGGCACGAAGTGACGAGATCAGCAATATCTTGCTGATCTCGTCGCTTGGCGCCGTTAGAAGGCACTGACCGGCATGGTATATATGTAGCCGTTCAGGGCGGCTAGCCACGGCATTTTCGACATGTCGATGATTACACTCACAATACCAGACTCGCCGTGAAATTTATTGCTTGCCTCTTTATTTGCGGGTCAAGACATGCTTTGAGGCAGTGTTGCTTTCGTCCCTTTAATTTCGAGCAAGGTCGTGTTCTTAAAGGTAACATTCCTGTACGTTCCCTTAAAGTCAAAAGGATCACTGCTAAGCTGTAGCGGCTTGCACTTATACGAGCTGAAAGTGGTTGATAACAATATCATACCCAGAAATCATCGGGGAACATTATCAAATAGCTGTAAAAACATAAGTTTAATTGCACTCGATTGCCAGAAATCGAAATTACACACTGACGAAATGTACGAACCGCATCCGCCGGGGTGGCTTAGCGGCTATGCTGTTACGCTGCTAAGCACGATGTCACGGGATCGAATCCCGACTGCGGCGGCTGCATTTCGATACCAGTGGAAAATGCAAGAACGTCTGTAGGGTCCTGGGCATTGGGGGCACGTTAAAGATCCCCAGGTGGTCAAAATTAGTCCAGAGTTCCCCAAAACGGCCTGCTTCATAATGAAATCGTGGTGTTGGCACATATAACCGCCGAACCGCGAAGAGCATAAATGTCAGATACGAATGTCTGGGCGTGGTCTTAGCCTAGTCGCCAGTCGCGGTCAAAGCCTGGTAGGGACTTTAGTCAAGTTAGATATAGACGTTTTCATCAGGCGAGGAGGAAATGGAGCGCAGCGAGCCTTTTCTTCTTCTCTCGCTTGCGCGAGCCGGCGCGGCGCTACTTGAATGTGTTGAATGTTAGGCAGCATAGTAGCAAGAGCTTGGTGGCGCAACCCACCGCCCCGTTCCAAAGGGGACGCTCATAACATCCATCCATCCATCCAGTCGTCGGGTGCGATTTGGAGGGGCTTTGGTTCGTTCTCCGTGAAATGTTACGCGATGTCAGTTTATACGAGGTCGCCGAAGAACCGTTGTGCAGCCTTTCGGTGCCACAGTAACTACAGTATGCGGGCATTTCCCTCCGCTGCGCAAACATGCGACGCACGTCAACTGCCGCGTCGTGTGCGCATGTCGCGAACGTTTTTGTCTGTATCGTTTTTTATTGAGCGAGAAGAAGCGGCGTCTCAAATTTGCCAGAGTGAATTGGAAAATCTCACCATCTGATTGCTCGGCGTAACAACTAAAACGTAAGAGTGCTCGCGTACGCTCAACCTAATGCAATCCCGAAACAACTCAGCGCCAACCGTTATAAAGCATTTGCGTCAGCCGCTAACATCGTTCTCAGGCACTTAAAGTCTGGTCGACCTGAAATCCCTACGCTATGTCAACGTTAGCCTCCGGTATGACGCCGATAGAGTTGCTCAACACAGCGGTCAGTGAGCTTGGTAAACCAGCATGATACATACGAGTTTTGTGCTTCGGCATTGCCTTTTTGTCCTGTAAAGCAGCAGCAGGAAAAAATCCGACGACTATTTGTGAGAACATGGTTTCTGTAAAACGGGTGAATGTGTCGTAGACAAGGGGACGAACGAGACCGGCAAGAAATGGGTTTTCATCCTCTTCTTTCGAAAGGAAAAGAGCCCTCACAGGCTAAGGACGCCGTAATGCCTAGCAAGGCCATGCCGCATTTCTTCGACCATGCACTATAGAGCCTAGAGTGATCTATTACCCACATAGTCTACCACGGATTCAGGCGCTCGCGCAGCCCGCTGCCGGTCGCGTGATCACAAGACAGTGTGATTCACAGTGTACGGTACGCTTTTATTAGTAACCTCTTCTATGTTATTCGTGCGGCGGAAACCTCGTCCAAAAAAACGAGATAGTCGCCGCAGCGTATCTACAGAAAACAATTTGAGCTCTTGTTAAAATATATAAACAGCACAACTTATTCCGCAGCGCAGCGGTGCCCAGGCTTTTAGGATCGCCTTATGTATCGTAGCTACTCACAGCTGCTAACCCATAGTTTATAATTACAGTTAAAAAACAGAAGGGCACATTCGCGACAGGAAATTTCAAAAATACGTAACTGACTTCCCAGGATGATCGTAGGCTCAAACACATGCTCACGCAATAGCGCTGGGTGCTCCATCCACCTCAACGCGAGCAGAAACTACGGCCATGCCGACTTAAATCACTTCGGTACCTCAAACAGAACCGTTTCTCTTTTGGCAGAGGCCACGTGATACTCAATAGACCGCGCGAGCGCGACAACAGATGTATGTATGTATGTATGTATGTATGTATGTATGTATGTATGTATGTATGTATGTATGTATGTATGTATGTATGTATGTATGTATGTATGTATGTATGTATGTATGTATGTATGTATGTATGTATGTATGTATGTATGTATGTATGTATCAGTATGGGTCAATGATGTAGCACCATCACGTCGCAAAATATGACGTATTACGTGAAAGGCGTCGCAAATATGTTATTTACCACCGAACGGGTGAAGTGACAAGTTCTCGCTAGCAGCGGTCACGGCATATTGCTTGCACTCGTGACCGAAACATAGTGCGTCGCACACCGGAAATACAATGATGTCCTAATAACACGTAATTTTACGTAATCCTACATTTGTGTATTGCAGCTGCAACGTATGAAGTATTAGTTCCGTAGAAAGTGTCTCAGGTTGAAAAAAAATTCACCGATGATTACGATACTCCCTAATGCGAAATTAGAGGGCAGCTCTGTACGTGCTTTCATTTCGCGATACATTGGCTGACGCAGACAATCTGTCTTGTGCAGCACGTTGCAAACGGAGCGAAGTATGGCGCCACTACCTCGCTAATGTGGAGATCGCGTGAGCCAGCGCGTGGGTGACGCGTGGGCGCGATTCACAGCAGACGCCGTCGACAAACGAGGCGCGCTACTCTGGCGCCATCTCGTATCCATCGTCGCAGCACTATGCTTTTCTTCTCACATCCTCCTCCGCTTTCCCCTCATGGTTCGGCTGCACCCTCCTCCTCCGCTTTCCTCCTCGCGTCTTTCACCTCCCGCTGCGCTCCGCATTCGCTCTCTTCTCTCCCTGCGATCGTTCGCTCGATTGCGCTGACGCTCGCCGCAGGAACGGGCGCCTAAAAGCTGCGCTCTAAAACAACCACGGTACGAAGCGCCAGGAGTGCTACTTCTGTGACGGCGCTAATTGCGCAGTTTGCGGAGCATTGCCTGCCAACTATCAAGCATGGTGACGGCGGCGTACAGCCAAGCGATTGCACTCACGCAACACGTAGTTTGTGTAGGAGACCGCGGAAACAGAAGCAGCCACCAGGAACCGGAGTGTGTTGAAGAGGACGAAGTTCTCGACGCTGAAGAGAGACACGCCCGCCACCTCCAGAAGCACCACCGCGAAGCAGACCACGGGTTTCCTGCCTACCCTGCAGCAGGGCAGCCGTGGGAGATTGTAGAGGCACAGGATTAAAACAACTAATCGTCCAGCGTGGTAGACTACGCCTTTAAAGAAATATGCAGATACTACCCATATTTTACTGTCTATTTGACTCGAAGCGGTTAAATAAATGCAGTAAAACTGTACACTTCGTGCAACGTGTTTTGCAGCATAGCGACTGAGTGCCTGCAGGGCAAATCGGTAACACGCGGCGACATCCTTGTGTGTATTACCATCCAATACAGCGTGTGCTGCAACCCTTAGCGCAAGTGCAAGTGCATCACGGACAAATAGGCTTTTTTTTTTACTTTTTATTCCGTTTAGTGCTGCCAATCCGCTGCTGCTCTAATCTGCCATGAAACGAGCGCTCACTGGCGCTTATTGGTTTCTTAAGGAGCCATGCGGGACAGAAATCGCAATTTTAGTCGGAAATTACTTTCTAATTTTGTGTGTTTTGGAAGCCTAAGCGTATAAAGAAGTTCCTCGACAAGTTCGGTTGCCTGCACTGAAGAAGATAGGAAAATTAGCTTTCTTGCCCGAGAGTTGCATATGATGTGGCATTTTTCGAAATCGTTGAGCTGACCTTTTTTCAGTTCGCGCTTTTTGGTCAATTCGTAATTTTAGGAATACTATGTTCTAAACTGCAATGGCGAAAACTGTTTGTAAGATTGTTTGTGGGCTGAAAATTTGTGAGGTACCAGACTGTGGACATCTTAAATTTATAAATTGCCTCTATAAAAAAATATAGATTTCTGGATCACTGTCACATCAAAAAACAAACTTAGATTTAAGGTGGTGTGGTTTATGCAGATTCTATGCTGTAATTTAGAGTGTCCAGAATATATTTAGTCTAATAAAGGTTATATAACTTCAGAATTTTTAAAATGACAGTTTTCGCAAGGTGACACACTTATTTGCTCAATGGGACATACATCATTTTTTTCGCATTTGTGCTACAGTAGTCAAATTTACAACATGTTCTAACGACAAAAAGATAACACCTTCTAACGAATTTCTTTAAAATCGGCATGTCGGTTCAAAAGCAGGTATTTCAGCCCCAATTCTCCCTTAACTAGGCATAATACAGTTGCGAATGAAAAACGTTTAGCTGAACAATTTTTAATAATTGCTTTCAATTTCAAAATGTGAATTTCACGCCTTATACATCATATTTTCAAATATTGCCAAATGTTTAGATTTTTCGATTGCTCTGTCTTGCTTTCTCTCTTTTCTACCATAAATTATAAATTGTTTTAGCTAGAGTGGATACCTTGCGTGTCAGTGTAGATAAGGCCGAAAAACGGGTGGTGTCCTTGCATACATATTAATCGCACAAAAGGCGTCACGTATAATGCCCACATGTGACAAAATAAGACAAGTTTTTCACAAATGCAAATAAAAGGAGATGCTGCACTCCCAAAGAAAAGCAGCTCATAATTTTTAACAGCATTCTCTGGTCAAAAGCGATCTACCTGCATAAGAATTCCCCGATATACAATACCTCAAGCGGACGTCAGTGGACCAGCGGCATGGGCGCGGATGTGAAAAATCCCTGTTTGGGGTTAATTTATCAGCCGACTAAGTGTTACTTGTCCGACAACTGCACAGAAATTCGCAAAACAGCAATGCACCAGTGCTATCTGGATGAGCTTTTCTTTTGGTGTTCCATTAAGTTTTCGATCTTTCCGACTACGGTTAAGTGCATCTACGCCCGACTTTATTTGTATCTTTATTTTTTATGCTTAGAAACCAGCCCACATTTGCTTAGCTTCTACCCATATTGAATAAATACTGAAACGAAAATTTATTCTGCTTTTCCTTTCCTATGGATTTTTAAGTAGCTGTCCACATCGTAAATACGGTAAGAGGCTTCAATGTTTTAGAGCGCCACCATCATTTAATCACAGCACTTTTTTAAAGGCCCGTTCGAAATGAGCGTCAGTCGGAGAGCCGCTTTGGAAGTGAAAACGGATATTCAGAACGTCACCAAAAGCGAATGTAGCAGTCACGTTGTATGACAAGCAGCTTAGGAGACCGCCAGTTAGGCCGGTTTTGTGTTTGAAGGACATGCAATGACGGCGTCGGCAATAGCTATCAAATCGACCCGTTCAATTGTGCACTTTTCTTGAAAACGCAGGGGAGACAGACTCTCCCCGGCTGTCCCGTCCAGTGCTGAAGGGACTCAGCTTTTCGGCAGCACGGCCATAGCGTGTGAGCACGCACCAGTGCTAACTGGTACAACGAGACCACGAAAACCGAGTTTCGGTGACGTGACGAGTCTCCTTTTTTTCACGTCCGAAGCCGCGCTTCTCTTGGGGCCTGTTTTGAAATGGTCCCATATGAAAGTAGAGGTGGAGAAATATCAAATTTTTCCAATATCAATCAAATACGAATACTAGGCAACGAATAGCGAATCGAGTATTATATAGAGACACGAGATGCATGTAGGTTTTTACAGCAGGAATGTTTATTTCTATGGGATTAGGTCCAATGTCCGTACTGCCTAGTCCAAGAAATGCGGCTTTCACGGCTTCTCAAGAAGAAAGAATAACTTCCGTAAAGAAGATCACCAGTTTTCCTTAACGAACTGCACAAATAGCTTCTCAAAATTTTCCTACCCTGGTTGCACACAAGCTTTCCAAGAAATAATGACTGCTGTATGGAAGGGAGCATTCTAAAAACGCTAAAGAAACTGTTGCCGAAAAAGGACCAGATGTATTGTGAAAAGAAAGAAAGCTGCTCAAAGTGTTGTGTGCTGCAAACATATCTGAAAGAGCCCATTGCGTGGAAAATTGAGTGCACGGCCATGGCATAAAGGAGAAAAATTCTACATTACTAGAAAGCCAAAGACACTAAATGACCGTCTACGAGCAGACGTCACAGGTAGTCCTGCAGTCTACCACCGTGAAACCGAAAACAAAACTTCCATCATCTGTTTTGCTCGCACATTCCTTCAAAAATCCTTTTTCGTTGTTTCACTTCTGAGAATTTGTGATACTCTGTTTAGCAGATGGACAGCAGTAGCAGTACTTTCACAGTCGGTTGTTGCAAAATATTTGGTTAGTTTCACATATTCAAAAATACCGAGTAGCACATTTTCTAACACCAATTTAAATAGTTTGCGTGTAATATTCGATTCGTCGAAACTTGGTGTATTTGGCCACCTCTAAATAAAAGGTAGCGTAATTATTTGTTGCGGTCTCGTGCAATTGAGCCTCCGTTGCATAATCCTTTCTCCGCGGCTATCCAGTAAACCTATGAAAAAAAGACAACCATTTTCCGTCAGTACTGCTTTAAGCTAATGCATGCTGTTATGAGATTATCGCGTCTTGGCAGTTTGTTATCAGTCAAGTGAGACAAGCCATGCGGGTGTGCTCACCTGTCGGCGAATAGGCCCGATAAGGCGAGCCCAAGTAGCGATCCCGAATAGAAGGTTGTGCTCACCGCCGAGTAGAGCCATTCCCTGTCACAGACGAGGTCCCACTGCGGTAGATTTAAAATTGTGTACTTGCCGTCTCTTGTCTGTGGTGCAGATAGCAAAGATAGTCAACGATTCTAGCGAATGTTCCGGAAAAATGGTATGCAAGGCTTTTCCGGCGTTGCCGCAGGCTTACGTGCACTTGTGATTGTGATTTCTTCGAGACAAAACAGGCAGGTAATGCGAACGGGGTATCGCGCGTAGTATTCAACTTCAAGAATTGCAAAATTATGCACCTGGGTGAAATTTAGGCTCTAACCACTCCGCGGTTTGGTCAGAAAAGTCATGAGTCCCAGGCGCTTATGCTTCCTCAACAGACACTCATAGTTCAAAATGCCCGCCCGCTCTTACGAGCTTTTTATTCGTATATAGAAAATATGAAAATGCTGTTATTATTACCTATATTATTAATGGGTGCGACTGGCTTATGGCAAATAGCTGTTGCGAGCGAAAAACTTTGTTAAATGTGTTGCAGAACGCTCGCCCTATCTGTCTACTTGGCATCATTACAGCTGCAGAACGGACCACAATATAAACATTTCATTAACATACACATGGCCTTATCCGGCATACCGTTGGGGTGATGGTCGAATAAGTAATGAAAATGTATTATTGCTAGTATAAACAAAAAAAGCGAGAAGAAGCTCTTAATAATCGTTGAGTCATATATGCTGCGGTTAAGAGTGTACCTCGTCATCGAACGCCTGATTATTCGTGTACACAGCAGCTCCTCACTAAAACACCATTACCGTTGCGCATAACTTTAGTGCTGCAACACCACTTGAACCGAAAGAAATTAACAGTAACAGTTACGTCAACGGAGGAGTTCAGTAAAATAGAGGCACTGCAATATCTTTTCCAATGCTTCGCTTAAAGCTAGACAAGTGGCTTAAGCCGATACCCACGATGAGAAACCGCATACGTCAGAAAGCACGAAATGTGCGCCCGCCTCTCACCTCCTGCACGATAGACACTGTGTCGACGGAGACGTTGAAGAACCTGCTGGTACAGGTGTCGGTTTGGCGCGTTTGGTTATCGGGCGGCAGCGGCTCGCCACTGACCTCCTTGTACACGAGACAACGGCTGAAGGAGCCATCGGGCTCCTGGGGGATGTTCAACCTTCTCCATTCCTCGAGCGTCGTGTTCGGAGGCGTCTCCGGCAGCTGGCACCAGTGGTCCACCCTGTCAGGACGGACGATCATGTGCAGCAGCAAGTGCAGAGAGAAGACCACCATGGCGAATGTGGCGTACAGCAGCATGACCCGATGGAAGGGCCCCGTCTTGCCGATGATCGCCGACAAGTCCAGCTCTTGCGAGCTGGGCTCCTCGACGGTCTCCGGGCGGGGGGAGGCTGAGCGCTGGCTGCGCATGGGTTCTGGTGGGCTCACCCAGTGTACGAAGATGCATCCGCCTGCAGTGAGTTGGCAGGAGGCGCCGGTTTAGCACAGTGGATAAGACATTCGGCTTCTGAGCAATGATTTGGTGTAAAAAAAAAAAAGCGGCCTTTACGGCAATCGACATATAGAGACGAGGAATGACGCAAAATGTGTTTTTTTTTTCTCCCATCAGTTCTCATGTACCTGGAGGAGCTCTGCTAGGCGTGAATTCTCGTGCGCTGATTTAGAAGCGGCGACCTACTCATTGATCATGGCTGACTGAAATCAGCTACGAAACGCGTGCAGATCACAACGCATTGGTAAAATATAAACGACCCCGAGCCTGTTTGAGTTAGCGAACTAGCAGCATATACTGTCGTCCGCGAGCACATTCTCATCGCCTGCAGCTGTTAGCTGTTTGCGTCATGAGGAGGAAAGTGATGTATGATGCCTGTCGAAGAATGAACGTTGATGGGAGGTGTGTCCGTAGGGAAGTACGGCACACACCCAAATACATTTAAGGCTCCCTGCCACTTGTGTCGCTGTGGCGGTGCATTTATTCTTGGGGACTGGCCAAGAGTGGGAAAAAGAAATACTCGCTGGCACATATCGAATGTTCCGTGAATAACCAGTACCGAAGTTGTTTGTTTGCGGCGGAGACCCAATGATCCACACCTCCTCCTAGGCCTGACAGCAGCCAGCTTCAACATGTCTATTCGGGCACATACTCAGTGAGCCGAGTTGTCTACTCGTCAAGATCCAGTGCGTACCAAGTCGCCCAAGTTGTCTATATAAATCCCACTAGTATATCTGGCGAGGAAGCGACGAACACCAAAACCCGGGAAAGAGGAAAAAAGAGATTAAAAAAATAATTGGAACGTTAACGAGACTATGTTTTCAATACCTATAAATCCGTACTTAACTAGCTAGAAAGTATATCGTGGCGAAAAAGAGAATCATTGAAAGTTGGCAATGAACCCCATCAAGCAGTCTATATATAGACATGAAACGCTTTATAAAGAACCATTGCCTAAGCAGGTTTAATGCGATCTGTAAATGCATATTCCTACGATATAGAAGCAGGGCACATAAACAGGCAAAAGATTATTGTTAAGCAGCAAGCTAGAGCGAGAGCGCACAAGTTCGTCCAATTACACTGTCGCATCTTTAACAAATTTTCACTCTACAGGAAGATTTACCAGCTTAGGCTTCATCAAACGTTGAATGAAAGCAGAGTGCCTTACCTGTGACTGCCTCTGAAAATGTGTTCGGTACAAACGAACAGTGCTCTTGTGGTCTGAAAATCCGTAGGTGACAATAGATTATCAATAGTCAGGACTAGAATATGGCTGAAAATAAGCAGCGAATGCCGCGTGGCGCGTGCGCCTTGTGTTGATGACTAGGATGACAAAGTTGAGGAAGAAAAATGGAACGAATGGCTACCTCATTGCCACTGACAAATTAACTGGTCTTTTTTAAAATTTCCTTGGATGTTTTCTTTCCTAATAGTTTCCTTATTATCCAGAAATAACTTAATGTTGTTTCCTAGTTCTATCCGATACTTTGCTTTTTCCCATAGTGGGTATGCGTCATTATCTTGAGGGGCACCAAACGAAACAAAACATGAAGGAAGGAAAGCGTTTCTTTCCTCCATGAAGCCAAATCCTTTGCGCTGGGTCGCACCAAGCCACTCCGAAAGCATGGTGATATTCCTAGTTGCGCATACCGCATGCCTGCAAATGCATTTCCTTCAAGCAAATATTGCATTCCTTGTCAAATATTTGCCGTACTTCTTCGTCAGTGGCAAGGATAACGTGAAAGACAAGTGGGCTCGCTAGTGTACTTTGGGAGGCTAAGCCTATAACTTAAGCAATAAATATACAATTGACGCGAAACTCACCACACAGAGCGCTTACTCCAACTGGCGTTTACTGATCACACTGCGCAGTCTTGGAGCTCTGAAGGCGTTTACTAATGCACCACCATTGTCACAACATCACATTACTTAAAGCGAAGGAGAATAATTTATTTGATGGGCTCTAGACTTGTTCGGAGAAGTGGGTAAGCGGAAGGGAGCTAAGTATAACTCACATGCTGCCGATCAAAGAAATAACGTTCGTTCTCGAACGTTATTTCTCTGTGTTGCAAATTCTATCACGGCTACGTGCAGTGGATCCTTTTCTCGATCATGCATAATTTGTCCCAAATGTGTCAGAGTGGTCCGAAAGTGGCAAATGCCTTGCCTTCAGGCGATTTCCATAGTGCAAGGCATCAATGACATACATGATTACACTGTTTAGTTACAACTGCTACATCGACCAAACCGAACACTAAAATGAGCGCTGAAGAGAGAGCACAGGGCATTCGTTACGGCATTGATGGCAGGTGGCCATTTAAAAATTAAAGTAAACTCTGGGGTTTTACGGGGCAAAACCAGGATATAGTTTGGCGGCATGCCGTAGGAGGAGGCTCGGAATTAATTTTCACCGCCTGGCGTTCTTTAACGTGCACCAATGGGCGGTACAAGGGCACTTTTGCATTTAGACGCCATCGAAATGCGTTCGCCGTAGCCGGGTTTCAACCTCGTTCCCTCGGGTTTAGCAGTACAACGCCAAGGAGCCATTTTAGCTGACCATCGCAGAGGTGAGAATGCAGGCCAATTTTAGAATGCACACGTGTTGTTGAGGCGGCTGTAGCTGCATGCAGTTAGGTAGAGAAAGATTTCAGGTGGTTTGTATCTGTAGAGAGGGAAGCAAGGGCGTAAGCACTGCTTCACTGGCACTAGCCTCGAAGATTATCTATATAGAGAAAGGTCATGGAATGAACATTATTTATTTGATTGACAGCATATCTGTTTAGACAGTGTGTCGCTGTGACGGTGACTGCGTACTGGGTGACGTCTTCAGTCAGCTAAGATTGCGTAGTAAGATCAGGAAATGTGTTTCTTATCGTCCGTTCTATCTTTTATTGTGTTTACGACTGTACTTGGATACGAGCGGAAACAAGTAAACACGAACACCTCTTAAACACAATTGCTCGGAACTCCTGGCGGCAACGTACTGCCAGTCCCTAGCTAAATATTATGTTACACATTGAAAAACCGCCTTTGGCTGAACGCACCAGGAAACATAGGTGGCTAAAAAGTAATGGCATCGGTTTCAACTGAAATAAACACAAAATATTGTTTTATTATCGTTTTCAATCGTAGTTCTGATATGCCCGCAGTTAACACGTCGTAGAGTAAGATGCAGCGCCAATTTTATCATTTGGTTGGCTATAAATTCGCGCTGAAGAGCAAGAAAAGAAGAGCGTTTATTCTAAATATAAATGACCATATATGTGCGTAAGCGATAGCAGCTGCCAAATTGTCAGCGTGTCTGATACGCTGACTTTTTTTTAAAAATCCATAGCGTTTTGGCCATTTCTTTTTTTTTTCCTGATATTTCTGATATTCCTGAATTCCTGATAGCTCGCTACTAATGCGGAATTTGGAGCAGCGATTCACGTCTCGCTGTAAACAACATGGACGACGACCAGGATAATGAAACTACTCAAATGACGACCGACAACTGCACGCGGCACGATGGAACACATTGCTGCGACCTATCCTGTTAGTGGATACGCGCCACAAATGTGGGTCGTCGTCGTCGTCATCATCATCATCATATCAGTGGCGTGGGATCGAGTACTTCGCGGAGCAAAGCTGCCGCGTTTTTTTTTTTTTTTTTTTTTACAGCGAAGCAGTATGTTGCTTGGACCCGGGGATCTTTTTGCATCCATCACGTCGACAGAGAGCCCTGGTGGGCTGATCCCTACCGCAGTGCAGGGCCAGGGGCAATGGCTCATAACCCCGTGAGGCCGAGGCGTAAAGTGTACATACAGCGCAACCTTCGATTCAATAGCAAATGCACAAATAAAAAAGTCGTCAAAAGCATGATTGCTGACGACGCGCGCACACTTCCACGTTGATCAACGTACGTTGCCTCCGATCCCTCGCCGGTGAGCGTTGTCGGAGACTTTAACGTAGACATCTCAAAACCGAAAACAAATCGGTGGTTCGCCCCCTGCACGCAGGAGTTCGGCCACGGTTACTCCAACGATCCGAGTCGACCAACTACCGTACACGGCTCCTGTATCAATTTAACATTGCCGAAAACATTTTTCAAAATAGAATGGAAAAGACCAGTGTGTGTCATAGCGACCAAACTGCAGTTATAGCCGTGATTTCAAAGTTATAAACAAAAAACAGGTTTTTTAAGCTGCATTGAAACGTATGTTTGCGCAATAGATCACTTTATAGAGCAATGTGCGTGATGGGCGCACATCATGGTGTCGGTGTTTGACAAGTTGCGCTAACTTAGGCGCCACAAATCTGCAGCTTCGCTGACCTTCACAGGAGTGGATTGGTGTTTTTTTTTTTATAGTTAGAAGCATGACGCAAACATGATGATGGATACCTGCAGTAGACGTTGTGAGAGAAATGGACATGAGTTGTGAAATTCCGCTAACGTTACGGGATATCTTAGCTTCAATTCGCTTCCCTTCAATATAGCGGCGTGGATAGGTTTGGTTGTTTTGATACTTGTCAGAAATTGGCCTTCTCGGAAAGCTTTAAAAATGTTCGGTTCACGACATAGAAAAGCCCTAATTCACCCATTGTCTCACCTGAAAGTACAATTTCCAGGTTGAAATACCAGCTCAGATTATGTTTATGATATATATATATATAATCTGAGTTGGTATTTCAACCTGAAAATTTTACTTACAGTTGAGGCCTGTAATACGCTGAACAGCTATCGCTGTGTAACGCACACCCTCCATGGAGAGTGTGCAGGTTTTGCTCCCATAATCGCCAAGCAGTCATTTTATCTCCATTTTCCCTTTCTTTAGCTTATCGTTCCTACTAGTCAACAGGTAGTTTGCCCAATGCCTTCTTTTACTTGGTTACATCATGTCAATACATATCTGGTTGTCGCTAACGAATAATTGAGCCCCTTGGGTTACCCTTTCTCTCGTTTATTTCGAATCGGCGGTGTTTCTGTTCGGCTTATTCTACAGGGGAACAGCTTCGACCCGGCCGAGCAGGTCTGGATCGCAAGGTCGGCAGCGACAGCCGCCAGGGAGCAGGAACACCGGGCTCACTAACCGCCGTCGCCTCCCCCAACACAAGAAACCGTCAGCCATTAGATTCAAATGTTTTGTCCACCAATTCAGGCGAACAGCACTGATCCGACGAAGACGACGAGGCGCATAAGATAGGTACACATGCCGCTGCACTTTCAGAAGAATGAAATTCCCAAGGAATCGCAATGAAATAACCTATGCGAATAGACAGTCAGACACGAAGGATACTGTTACATGAAAGAGACGGACGCAGCCGTGTGAACTGGCATATATTTACATAGGATATGAATGTCTTTCCGATAAACGGCAATCAGCCGGAACCAAGTTCAACCACCGGCGACCGGTCTTCGTCATTGCTCGACGAAGTCAGCTTCTCTGGGAGTGGGCGGTGGTCTTAAGTCCTGCGATTCACGAGACTTATCCAGATGACTTCTTCCCCACGTTTGCAATGCTAGGGTTGTATTCATTGCCTTCCCTGTGTCGTCCGTTCCCTGTATCTTTGGGAAGCAGCAAACTGCTGTGGTGACGTTCCTTTTCCTTCGGCCCCGGGCCACGCACCGTCTTTGAGAGGGGCTCCGGGCGTTGTCGTTTGCCAGTTCTTTCTTTCAAGGGTGACACTCCCTCGTACGTGGATGTGCTCGACGCTGCCGGTGAAAGCAAAGCCAGAGCCACGCAGCCCAGACGCACATGCCTCCCGGCTGTTGTTAAGAAAGTATGCAGCACCGAAGCCACCCCAGTGCAGCGCACCGGTGATGTTCGTGACGTTGCCGATGTCGCCACTGTCCAGGGCGCGGCCATCTCGCGCCTCTTTTGCAGCAGGTTGGGTGTCTCGCAGCACGTTCGTCGGTGCGACTATCGCTGCCGCGACGAATGTGACCACGACGGCTGTCATATGCGCGAACCACAACGGGGGCCAGTGGTGGAACTTGGCCCCGGTGGTCCGCGAGTTTGTTGGCCGCCTCTGTGGATCGAGAGCAGGCGTCCTTCGCTGCGCCGACGACGGGGAGCGGCTTCTAGGCTGCTGCGTCTTTGACTTATGCCGCGCTGAGTGCCGCTCTTCAGTGAACGTGACCTCGGACTGTGAACCCGAGGCCCGGTTGCTCCACAGAGAACCGCGGGCGTCCGGTTGGGTGAGCGGAGCGTCTTCTTCTACCTCGCTACCAAGCATGATGGGATCGCCTGCTGAGAAATAGTGATGCTGCTGTCGATTCCTTGGATCTTCTTGTGTCTGGTCAAGTTGGCCTGAGGGACTTGAAACCGAGAGAGGGTTGACTGCTGCCGAGCTTTTGGAACTGGCGGGTGGACAATATAGTTAGTGTGTAATCAAATAAAAAGAGCATTAAAATAAAATAAAGCAGGAAAAATAATTTCATGTTAACTATTGAGGTGGTATGAGCGATAGATGATGATAGTTTTCTCTCGACGTTACGCCCCGAAAAAAGCCCGGTATCCTAGCTATAGAAACTGTCATGGCGTTGCGTCAGAGCCACATGTTAAGCACGAGACCCGCGAAAAGTGCGAACACAAAACAAAGTTCATTACTGTGTAGGCATCATTGGAATGCACCTCTCGTTAGTAAATGCAGTCCAGTGAAACATTACACAATGGACACCATACGAATAAATCTTTTCAAATACGAACGCACGTGAGACACAGGTAAAGCTGTCGTCGTCTTCGAGCACCAAAGGAGTGAATTCCGGACAGCCGCAGGTGCTGGATGCTCGACAGGCCAGTAAAGCGTTGCAGTCTGACTGCTGGCGACACAGCGAATCCGGACCGTTTTGTGCAGTGTGAATGCATAGAAGAAAAGAAAAAAAAGGAAAAGAGTTTTGAATATCATGAATTTAACCGTCATAGCGTTTAACGTGACAGCCACATGGAACGCAGTTGATTGTTATGTATGTATTTATTGCATACTGCCCTCCCCCTTGCACAATGCCCCACGAGGGTTCTTCAATACGCGTATAAAAATATGAAAATTACGTCATACTCGTTTGGCATGGCGTCGCGTGGCTTCGTGCGTCCATTTTATGTTTCCATATAATGGCAATATTCTTCTATGTGAATAACATTGAAATGCATACCTAACGACTTGAAGGTCTGTCATGACATGAACTTTGTTATCGCGAGGTGTGGTATAGGGCAACTGAAGCAGCGTAATGCGATTACCTAGAACATACATTCAATGTGGTGTATGCGTTAAAAAACATTAAAAATAATTTGTAGTGGGTATTTTGTGTGCCTATATATATGTATTTTTTATTTTTGTTGATTCAATGGTATAGGAACAGTTTCTTCTAAGGCACTTACGCTGAAATCTATGATTAATTGAGTTCGGTGAATATGAGTTCACGAGCGCATCGACAAATACCTAAGTAAATAAAGCAGCCTGACCGCCGTGCCTCTCACACTTACTGCCGCGCAGGCCGGCTTCATCGTGTGCGCTTGGAATGAGGCGACAGAAAGGAAGGTCCCTGGGGACAAAGCAGCTTCATTTGCGAGCTAATGAGGTTGAAGAATCAATTGGGTGAGCAAAATTTATTTACATTGTGTATTCATGCAGTATAGCCTACACACACACGCGCACGCACGAACGCACGCACGCACAGAGAGTGAGAAAGAGTGAAAGCTACGAAGAAACAAAATGAAGCGTTCGTCAACTGATCCGCCTGCAATTGGGGACGCGACGCGGAACCCGGCGTTGAGTGTAGTCATCCTGGCTTGGCGCGGTTTCACCGGATGTAGACGCCGGTCCCTCCGTGTCCTCCTCGATCGAGCCTGCAGGAGAAAAGTGGTGTGGTGCACCTGTAACGTACAGATTCTGCAGGGTATATTTTTTGTACGTGAACTGTAATGAATTTTCTTTACATTCATGTAGGAAGCAAAATTAAGGCAGAATATATAATTTTACTTAAAGCATACCGGAGATAAAGACAACGCAACTAAAAGAATGTACCCCCCAAACACGTATTGCGGGCGTATAACGTAAAACTATTCCAATATGTTTTTATTCCTATCTCCTGACGTCAAATTTGTGTAACCGCCGACGCAAGCATCAGGCGGTTACCCGCAGGGTTGTCTGAACAAACCAATCAAACGCTCCCCTCGTTCATAGGAGGTCTCTTTTGTTTGCTTGAAAAAAGAATAACATTGCCTGCACTGAGCGGCTTGTCTTATCTAATTGGCTCACAAGAGGAGAGGAGCATGCTCAAGTGGAGAGGAATTCGATGGGGCCGAGCCACTACTGAAAATAGATAACCGGATGAAGAGGGTGGTGCCGGCGTCTGCGATTGTTCCGCTTTCCCTTACTTAGCTTGTGGTGGCTCGTCCACAATCGCGGCGGCATGCAACGAAAGCTTAAGAATGACGCTAAAACGGATCCTCAACAAAGAAGAGTTGGCAGAACGAGGTCGTAAACGTGTCGAAAGTGCTCGAAAACTTTACACGGCCACACAAAAAGATTTATTATACGCAAATAAACCCATGCATTCCGGCAGGTTCGAGACGCCAGTGCCTGATCGATCGGCGGCAGCCATCTTTCATTCCTTTCGGAACGGGGAATCCTGCGGCTATTCAGGCGAAAATTCAGTTTTGTTCGGCATATTAATGCATCTTTATCGCATACACGTCACTTTGACGCGGTGAGTTTTTCCGGTTTTGTGACGTCGCATGACAGGCAGGTGAAGTGGGTGCAGCCCGAAAACTTTTGACCAATAGCCGATGGCTGATGACGAAAAGGGGTCGAATCAGAAATAACTATTTTTCTTTTGCTGGGTCAAATCATGCATAATCAGTGTGTTCACGTCATATCAGATGGAGAGCTATCACGGTTTTTGTGACGTCGTGTGACAGACTGGTGAAGTGGGGGCGGTCCAAAAGAGTTTTTGACCAATAGCGGAGGACTGATTGCAGAATTGGAATTGAAATGTTTGGAATAGTTTTACGTCATAGCGCCCCTTGGTTGCTCAAAGTCTGCATGTGCTCTCACAACATGAAGGTTGCAGTTGGCGCAACCACTGGAGTCTTGCTTTATTCATTGATTTTGATGCAACGCCTAAGAAGGTATAGCTGGCACTGCACACTTTTATTTACAGAAACTTTTGTGTAGTTTGGCAACGCTCCGCGATTTCCAGTTATATTTCTCATGTCAGGGAATGGTGGAAAGCATCAGGATTGGTGTCATCCAGCAAGGAAGGCTAACTGGAAGGTAAAAATGAGACAGATAGCGAGGAACAGGATTGTGGTTCACCAAAAGCGAGTGCCCAGTTTACTACCCTCCACGGGGTTTGAGAAATAAGGGGTAAAAAGAGGGCGAGAGGGAAATGAAAGAGAGTACCTAAATGAAGGAACTACCTAAATGCTTTCACTGACTACGGTAGATCGCAAAAATCAGAATAATGCTTTCACTGCGTTCTCATGGGATATCGAGTCACGCCTATGTCGTAGGAAACTTTCTTTTGACAGAGGTTGGTCGTCGAACTTATCGAGCACAACGGTAAGTGAACTTTTCTCCAGATAACACTACAGACACTGGCATATAGTAGCCACAGGATGCGGACAGGGGTGTAAGGCGAAGTGAGCACAGAAGTCTGCGGTCTCGCACGGCTGTGTTCAGCGGTTTTGATTATGCTCACGCTCATAGGCACTGAAGGCAGCTAGTACGATATCTGAGACTTTCCCGCTGGGGCAGACTTTTGAGCGAAGGGCACAAGAAGGGTAGCGGCGATCATTAGGGAGACCTGGAATACAAGCATCTCTGCCAACAGGGCTGTTGCGTCTGCTACCTCGAGCCAGTGGCACAAATCAGCGAAGCTGGTGCTGTAGACGTACATGTAGACCCTTCTGATCTGCTGGCACGTACTCACTCTGGTGCTGGTGATCACGATTGTTAAATGTGGCGCATAGCAAAGAGAGGGAACAGGCAATTGTCAATCAGTTGAAGTAAGCACAATGAAAATACGTACAGTGATTAAAAGAAAGTCAGAGCAGGAGCTAGAAATGAATGAATATAGTGCGTAATTCAGTAGTCAGACTAGACTAAAAGAAAATTACGGGATTAAAATATATAGAGAGAAGCAAGAATGGTCTGAAGGGTTCATCATGGTCGCTTTTCTTTATTTCTTGACCTTCAACAATACAAGACCCAACAAAACGAATGGATTTCTCAAGTTGCCTCCATGGTTAACACGCCTTCAGTTCCGAGTTCAGAAAATTCTTGCGCATAAAATGTTAGACACTGTCGGGGGAGTGATTAGGGTTGTTGGTGACACACCAAGGTAAGCAAACCGCGCAAAAGCTTAGGACGTAAACAGGATGAACACAAGCACTTTGTTCCCCGTGCTTCCTATTCCTCCTTTTGCGCTGCTCACTTATAAAAAAAAACGCCTTTCGCGTTCGTCCGAGCTGTTTCCCCGGACTTTTTCAGTATATGCTTATAAACGAAACAAGTTCGGGAGGAATTCCTAATGTGAAGGAGCATTCATGACTACGAATGTTGCCATGGATGTTGCGAGAGAAGCGAACGAAAACAAGGAAGCTTAAGTAGCAGCCATTCTGATCAGATGATCACAAGGTCGTGCTCATTGTGAAAAGGTATCAGGAAAAAAAGTCGCACGCAGTTACAATAGCGGTCATGATATGACCAGCCTTCGCACTTTTGTGCTACTTGAAGTGGGTGCCAACTTTCGCTTTCATGAACCCTGCTTATTATTCCGCCTTTGCCTTAAAAAAGCAGTTGGCTTTATATTACTTGCGACAACATTTCAAATACCGCACGCTGGTACGTACTAAAAGCCCACCTTGAAAGACTTTTTTCACTTGAGCACAAGGGGGCGCCCCGTCGCATGTAAAATAAGTAGTTACCATATCCAAGCAATCAGTGACGTGCGCAACTATATGCCATCAATCACGCAGCTGCCGTTTCCCTGTTTCGTTCCCTTTTACTCTAGGGAACAACAGCTATAGCCATGGACGCAGCCTTCCGGCCCACTTTTTCTACGTCCAGGTCATTGGCGGCTCTCTCTCTCCCTGTGAATTTCAACAGCATGCCGGTGTTGCCAGTATATCTACACAATTTTTTTCGCAACACAGAGACAGCAGAGAAGGAAGAAATAACGGATAGGTCAGTGTAATGCCAATCAAGAAAGTGTTAAGTGTCAGCGAAAGCAACAGCAGTTGGCCAGTCTGATAATGGGGAAAAATGATGATTGCGATTATGACGACGACAATGATAAAGATTATTACGACAACACTAGCACGATGACGACGATGGCCCGTCGATTACAATACCGATGGACGCTCACCGCAGCGCCCCGGTGGTTCACAATTCGCGTGCCAAACTCTGGGTGGAGACGAAGCGTTCTTTCGGCGAATTCATCCACTGAAAAGGTGCTGGATGATAAAGTCAACAGAAAAAGTGATGATATCGTAAAACATGCAGTGGAAGCGTTCAGGTGCCTTCAGTAGCAGGCGCTGTAGAAAATTTGCATAACAAGAAACGTGCGCACATGTGTGTGCCCGGATACGTTCGCCTTGCTTTGCAAGAAATAACAATAAAGCACGAACGCCGCAGTGGAGGAATCCAGATCGATTTTGACCCCCTGGGGTTGCTTGACGTGCACCTAAATTCAAGCACACAAGCATTCTTGGATTTCGGCCCCAACGAAATGCTGCGGCCGCGTTCCGGATGGAAGCATAGGCTGAGACCTTAGCAGTGAGACGACGTACTCATTGGTCTAGCGCAGTGGGTCAGGTTTGCTTCGGGGATCACATGCGTTCATTTCCTAAAATGCAACTTGAACTGCATGACACCTACCTTTGTCGTTGCTGAATAATTATTTTCAGTCAATGACTTCTCAGCAGCGATTACTAAGGTTATCGCGGAAAGCGATGTCAAGAAGTTAGTTGTATTTTATCACTAACTCGCACAACTTCTTCAAAACATACGAGGGCCTTTGAAATTTCAACGTCATGTGTCAAATGAGAAGGCTGATGGGACAAAGAGCAGATTTTCAGTTTATGAAAGAGTATATAGATAAGCTCAAGAAAAAAGAAAATGAGAGAGATGCGCGTCAATTTATCTCGCGTAGGAGAACGTTGTTATTCGTGGATTTTCGAATCGACGCCATGACTTAGTTTGTCTTGTCGCAATTGTAAACTCATGGCGCAGCGCGCTTGTTTTCGTGTCATGTTTATAGCTTTTTTGCCTCTTACCTCGTATATACACGAGATTCCTGGCTAACTAGAAGATACCACGCAATGCGTAAGCTAAAATTCTGCCACCGGCACATTATTTGAAGCAAGTGTGAGAGAGCAAGAATTCATAGATAAAATGAAAACAACTTTCTCCAAACTGACACTCTCCTGCGTGAAAACTCTCTAGTCGTACATAGATACAATCACACGACGAATGGCCAGCACAGACTTAAACAGTTACATTCGCTACTAATAATGTTTACGCACCAAATGCTGCGTCAGTAGAGAAACGGTAAGTCAAGATTACGACAAATAAAATTCAACAAAGCATCGCGATCTATGCCTTCAAGTGATAGGCCCGAATGTCCTTCTTGTGCGTGCGTGTGAGTAGGGGAGAAAAAGCAACGGTCCTCGCACCACTACCGTGGAAGCCAGACTGAACATTTCCGTTCGCTCTTCAGTGTCCCAACCTGACTAAATAGCATCGGGTGGCTTCCTGCATTCGCGTAGTTCTTCCTACCTCCGGCCGCGCCTGCCACCTTTCCCACGTGGTCCCTTGCTTGGCGCTTTGCTTCCAGTCGCCATTGACATTTCTTGGGTTTCCTGGCTGTCACTCAGCTCCAAATCGTCAATGGGGGCTATCGTGTTCTGCCGTGCTGACGCCGCGTGCTTGTGCGTGGTTGCCGCAGTGTGATGTCGGCGCCGTGAAGCTGGTGCTGAGGGAGCCCGTGGTTCGTTGGCCACACGGGGCAGCAGTTGGGTGGGGTACGGCGGCGTCGGTCCGACAAACGGGACGAAGGAAGTGGGCTGCTGCATTGTGTACGGCAGCGCCATAGTTGGCGCTGGAGGAGCCTGAAGTGATGGGCCTGGCACGGCTACCTGAAGCGCATTGGAAAAAAAAATGCAGAAGTGAGCATGACGGTATTCTTTATGAGAACTGTGCAGGTAGAGAATCTAGGAGGATGCTGGCTGATATATATATATATATATATATATATATATATATATATATATATATATATATATATATATATATATATATCAGCCAGCATCCTCCTAGATTTTCTTTCTATCTCTCTATCTATCGATCGATCTATGAAAGCAAGAAGAGGAGGAAATCAGATAGGCGGGGCATCGTTACGGGGCGTATATTTGAAAGACATTTGTGTCTTGAACCAATGAGTGATTGGTTGATGAAAACCGCGTAGTATAACAGTACGCGTCAGAAAAAGGAAAATGCGAACAACATAAAGGGGGAAAATGATAATAGAATGAAGGAAAATGGGAAACGCAAACGCGCTTCTTGAGCTAGTGGTTAGATATAAGATATATCATGTCTGTACCGATGTGTAATGGCCGAGCTTCTTGAATATGCCTAAAGGTGAAATAGAGATTCACATTTAAAGGCAAGCATTTCCGGCACCTGGGATGCCATACAATGGAAAAAACATAAGAAGTTTCATACGCCACTAGGTTGGTGGTTAATTCAGCACAGGCATGGTGAATAACGCGCAGATTTGCCAAAACTTTGTATTCGTTCCTCTGAACGTTCTCGGGGCTGTATCAGCACTCAGGGCTATAATTTATCTAAACAAATCCGAGGCACGGCAATAATGAGACTGCCACCATTACATTATTATCAAGAAGTCTAAACAAATTATTGTTGCAATATAAGAAATTCGCCCATGGTCAATGTCACTGTGCAGATAGCGATACGTTTTGAGACACCTTACAGGGTTGTCAGTGTCGTGCCTTACTTATGTGCTTCGAAAATTGCGTAACGAAACCACTTCATTGCAAGCGCTGAATGCGGAACAGCTCTAAAGAATGTTGTGAGGCTGGCACACAATATAGCTTAACGTTGAAGAACAAATTAATGTGCTCGGTGTAAAGGTTGCATGTGATGCGTGTTGCTTTCAGCCTATAGTGAGGCGAGCTTCACGACGACGTGGATACCGGCCGATGACCATTTTACGTATCACGTATAGCTTCGTTTTTTGTGTGTGACTGGAAACCAGAACAGACGCTTACCAACGTTCCTGGATGTGATTCGGCTGTGACCATGATTCTTTATTCACGCATACTGCAACAGCGGGAACAAACGTTTCTCGACGTTCTAGCACTGAGCATTGATATGAATCCCAATCCCAGCCTTTGTTGCGGCCTGCA
The DNA here is from genome assembly GCF_023375885.2 of Dermacentor andersoni. NCBI lineage: Eukaryota > Metazoa > Arthropoda > Arachnida > Ixodida > Ixodidae > Dermacentor > Dermacentor andersoni. Next base: position 40,190,066 of record NC_092819.1, on the reverse strand, counting down.
CCACAGACAATTACGTTTGGGGGAGAGCACTTGATCCTACGCATCGCCATTCGTGGCAGTTTCATTGCAGTGACGTCGGATTTTTTATTTACACACAAAACGCAACTTTGTTTTAAGGCTCTGCTGTACGTTCTATCACAAAGCATATACAGGGTGTCCCAGCTAACTTTAGCAGGAGTTTAAATATGTGCGAATGTCACGTAGCTCAACAGAACCAAGGTAATTTTGCTCGCTGTCGCTTGGAGATACTCAGATTAATTATTGCACTCCGCCTAATTACATAATTAGTCTTAATCAATTATTGAGCATCTCAAATATACGAGTTACATGAAAAGTGTCAATGAGAAAATTCTAGACCAACGTGAAAAGCTCCCGATACAGATTTCTGTTGCTCAATACGTGCTACATAAGAGTTTTTCCGAGCGTGAAACAAGCCCGCAAATGCACGCAATATTGTAGCGCGATTGGCTGCTCGAGCCACCTTGGGTGTATTCGCGGGCTTCTTTCCCGGTCGGAAAAACACTTTTATGTAGCGCGTATTGAGGAACACAACGTTGTATCGGAAGTTTTTCATGTCGTTCCACAATTTTCTCATTGACACTTTTCATTTGATTAGAATATTTGAGAAGTTGATTAATTAATTAGGGCTAATTATCAAATTAGGCGGAATGTCAAAAAATAAATTTGAATATCTCTAATCTCTAAGTGATTGCAAACAACATTACCTTGCTTCTGTCCACCTATGTGATATTCGCATATGTTAAAGCTCTGGCCAAAATTAGCTGGGACACCCTAATACCGATCCTTATACAGCGCTGATTTGAACTTGTATTCTACTACTGCAGAGAGCTAGGTGGTATGGCATATAGTATACAGGTTACCAGATTAAATTGTTTTTGGATTTTTCGAAATTACTAGGCGTAACAGTATTCGTATGTAATGAAACCATCATCTTTGTAATAACCGAAATACGCAAGAATATAAGATCTCTTATATGGTACTCTTCATTTTGAAATGCAACTTGCGCCGTACTTTATCTTGTGTACATCGCAGTTCCTGGCGCTGGCACAGAGGAATGACGATTGCCCTGTTTGCTTACGTTTAGGACAAACTTACAAAACTTGCTACGTGTTTCAGCAAAAAGCGCATCCTAATACATAGCAATAATAGAAAGTAATATTGACTGTCGCACTTTCTCGTATAATACAGAATTTTGCGTTTATACCGAAGGCACCCACCATGGTGGATTAGTGGCTTTTGTGTTGCGCTGCTGAGCCCGAGGTCGCGGTTTGAAAACCCAGCCGCAATGATCACATTTCGATGGAGGCGAGATGCAAAGACTGCCGTGTACCATACATTCAGTGCACTTTAACGAACCCCAGGGAGTCCAAATTATTTCGGTGTCCTTGACTACGGCATGCCGCATGGTCAGATCGTGGTTTTGACGCGTGAAGCCCCAGCATTTATCTTTTAGAGCGTAGCTCTTAGGCACATGTGCCTGCTTGAAGCGTTGGCGTTGCCGACGTAAATGATCGAACGAACGCAGCGGATGAAAGAGCGAATGGGAAGCGCAGCGGGGGATGAAAAAAAAAAAACAGCGAGAGCGAAGAGATGACGAGGACGAGGTGGAGGAGGAGGGTATGACGAAAGCAAGACGATCTGCGGCGACGAACGCTACCATTTGGCGCCAGAGTATATATCGCGCCATCGTCTGTCTCTTCACCGATGACTTCTTTATCTTCATTTGGTCACTGCTTTTCACCGACTAAGAAATGTGAAACGTTATTCCTCGACGCGCCTGCATGTATCAGAAGTTTTTCGAATGTTGTCGTAATAAGATTCGCACGAACGAATGTTGTCAATAGTTCTGCCCGTTGGCTGTTGTTATCAAAGTTTCTTTTTATAATCTGATTTCATACGTGACGAGAATTGTGTGGTACTTTCTGGAAGCCACGCGGGCACCAGCGATCACACCTGAGCATTCGACGAGTCATATATAAGAGCCGATGCGCTTGACCCGCAGGTCAGATTTTCGACGACTGCCGACTCTGTTACACGGCTCTATCAGATAAATTATTTGCCTCAATATATCGTGAGACGAAAACACGTGTACAGCTGCGCTCAAATTTCGCATTAGGGAGCGTCGTAACCATCGGTGAATTTTTTCTTTACCAAAAGCACCCACAGGCTCCACACGTGGGAATCAGCGATAAACAGATGACCATAATTACATGTAGGAGTAGTGACGAATGTTTATTGCAATACAATCTCACTTAATAAGCTCAACATTTTTGAAGCACTGCGTGAGGCTTCTTCAGACTTCAATTATTTTCTTCACGCGGCAGGCGCGTAGCACCCGACATTTATACACCCTAAATCACAGTGAAACCCTAGAAGTGTGAGAAGCCGCAATATTTCTACCTGAATGCTTTAATCAGAGGGGCACTTCAGCTTTAAATGTGGCTAGGTGCATCGGTATAACCGTTGTAAAACAGCGCATTAACTTTCGGCAGCGTTACCGGGGCTTCGCATAAATGCACATACGGGAACAGTTCCGTGGTAATTTCATACAGCTTCACTGCATTATCAGCTCTAGGGCTTCTACAGAAAACTGACTACACTCTCACATTGTAGAGACATGACATTCTCACCGCGTGTGCGAACTGATCAGAGGAGACATTTTCGCTGCAGAATCGACGACAACATTCTCGAACTTTCGGAGACAGTAGTCGCCGGGCGACGAACTGATATCAGTGGCGGTTCTATGAAAAATGGTCACCGTCAAAAAGGCAAAACACTGTAAGCGTGATAATGGGTTCGCCTGACAGCAGGTTCCACCAGAAATAGGTGGTGTTCGCGTACATTACGACTCAGACAGAAAGAGATAAGAGAAAAGAAATGCAGGGGAGTTAGCTATCGACGAATTTGGTTTGATACCCCCCCAACGATGAATAAGAAATATAAAGAAAAACACAAAGAAGACAATTGGTAGTTAACACAAGGGAATGTCATACGGTCTCCTTGATGCCGCAGTCGAAGGTCATCATTCACTGCCCACAGAGTATATGCCTCTGCGCATGCATTGCGTCATCATCGTCATCGTCGTCATCATCATCATCATCATCATCATCATCAGTATCTTCACTTGGTATTAATTGTTTACAAGAACTCGAACGAAAGTATTGAGGACTGGCAGCGATTTGAAGGTTCTTGTTGTATGCATCAATGTCAACACACTCGCTCGCACGTGCGACCGCTTAATTATCGGAACTGGCTACGACGGTACCTGCGGTGCAGTTAGGGCTGCACTTTCTGGCGACGTGACACTTACTGGCGAGGCAGCAGCAGCGCTGGTCGCTTCATCGGGAACCGGCAAACCCCATCGTCTCAGAAGGTCGTCACGGAAGTTCTTCATCATGTGCGACGTCATCAGGGAAACGATGTCATGAACGGTGATGGGGGCGGGATTGGCTGGCGACGGAGGCTGTGACGGCGCCGAACTCGTGGAGGGTGGATACGGGTTGATGATAATCGGCTCATTCGATCCTACGTGGAGTGATTAACGGCTACGATTTATGATGACCGTGCAGACGAAGGTCACAGATATACGAGTACGGCATCTGTAAAAGCACGTCATCTCTTTGCACGCACGTGTTTATCGATTGTGTTTATCGCACGTGGTAATGCATAAGAGAAGCGACGCGAGAAGTTTCTAGTCGAAAGGTGCTGTAAGATGCATTCAAAAAGAATGTGATGTGAATTTAAGGAACATTCTATGCCAAAATTGTGCGAATCCTGGCAATAAAGGCTTCGGAACGCGTTCTGGATAGATACACGGAAGCCGCTCGCCGTCGCTACTGGAATGCGGCTGCTACGGCAACAGCTGAATCTGTGAGCCTTTCCCTGTAGCACTTGAACTTAATATTCACCTAACCGTCACGGCGGGTTGTTTTGAAGATCTATTACATTTGTGCAACTGAAAATTTCTGACGGGAGTAGTCAGTTTCGTAAAAGAGCAGCGTTGTTCCCTTCAGGAGTCCGGTGAATATTTTAGTGGACGGAAAGGAAATTTACGCTGTAGACGACACGAAATACAGATTATCGGACAAGGAATTTAGGCACAACGCACATACCAACACCATAGAGATACAGTAACCTGCAAGCTTGCTTATTAGGTGCAGACTACTCCAGGCTATAGTTGATAGTGCTTTTTCCAATGAAGTACAGACGCAAGCGCAGATGACATTGCGAAAATGAGAATCGTGCCTATCCCGACGAGACGTGCTGCCCACATTGTACAGGGAGTAGTTCATTGAAGTTGCGCTCCGTGACCACGAGAAACTGGCATAGAACTTAACTCGAGAACAGACACAGCCTTTCTTCTAAAAAGATTAAAAAGGACGGACAAGAAAGAAAGGAAGAAAGAAATGGTCATCATTTTTTTTTTCGACAACACTCTGCCCAGACAGCGGCTATTACATCTCTGGGGAAGACACGAGCAAGAGACAGTCAGATTTTGCGCCACTCGAGCGTCTTGAGTCATTTCGAAAGCGAGAAGGTTCGCATAATGGCGCTGTCATTGCATATAATGAGCTATCACTTGGGTCATACCTGCGTTGGCGATGTTGCCAGAACCACCGGCACCACCATCGTAGCCAGGCATGGGATAAGGAACCGGGATGGGCATCACCGAGGAGATTATGGTCCCTGAACCGGCGCCGTGAATACTGCTCACGCTCGGTCCCTTGCAAGGGCAAGGCGAAGGCTCGCACGAACATGGCTTTTGACAGGTACAGGCAGGGTGGCAGCTGCAGTTCCCGAAGCCCATGTTGCGCGCGGACGGAGGTGCCGTGCTCATGCCGTAGTAATCCGGAAAGCGGGATGGACCAGCCGGAACGACGCTGGATGAACCTAGTGGAGCGTACAACTGCTGCGCTTGCCCCGGTGCAGGGAGTCCTACACGGAATTATAGGGCGTAATGCTCCATAGAAACAATAGAAATGTGCGGCGCCCCAAAATTAAAACGCGAACAACTTCGATATTACGCCAACCAATGCGTTGTTTTGCTTCCGGGTTCCCTTGCATTGGTAACAGCAGCGCTAATTCAAACCACGCAACGTACAATTGGAACTACTTCATGTTTAGAAGTGGGCTACTGGGCTAATACACGTCGAACCTTTATGTATTCACTTGTAAAAGGCGTTTGTTGGTGTTCGTTGCAGTACGCGTTTGAACATTTGAGCACAGTACCACTAATACTGTCTAATTTCTTCTTTCGGCGTTACAGGATGCGTATAAGTTTCTTCGTCCACGGTAGCGTACGGCTTGTGCATGAAAATTCAGAATCGTGAAGTCTGCCCTTCGGTAAGTGAAATATTTAGTGAATTCCTTCAGCTTTCACTTTGTCGCCACAGTGCGCGCTTGTTCGGGACAGGGATGCATCACGCTGCCTTCAAGAATTCATTGTTTACAGGAAAGAAAAAAAAATGTCTGTAGTACTGAAAATGAGGCACCAATTTCGTTATAGAGAGCTCACTTGGTTGATTCCCCTGAAAGGCTGTGGTGGGTACGTATCCCTCATCTGCCAGCTGGCGACGTATGATCTCCCTCAATATGTCCGCACTAGCTGGGCGGCTTCTGGAAGCGTGATGTGTGCCCTTGGTGGTAGTGGCTGCGTAGTCGTAGTCTTCATGAGGGACATCTCTGTGGTTGTCTTTGTCAGCCGTCCTTTCACCATCCTGGTTGATATCCTTGGGGACATCCACCTCGCCATCCTTATGGGAGTCCTTGGGGGTAATATTTTGGGCGTCCTTATGAAAATCCTTGTGCAAATTCTTATGAGCACGATTCGGGGATTGCGCAAGAGAATCCTTAGGGACTACTTTCGCGGCATTCTTTGTGGAATGCGTTGGATCATCCTTCGGAGCATCCTTTTGGGAATTCTTTGGAGCACCGTTCTTGGATTTTGTTTGCGAATTCCTTGGAGCGTCTTTGGGGTTGTTGTCCTCTACCTTTTGCTCGTCTGGAGAGCGGTCGTCCTTTCCTGTGCCCTGGTGTTGGCCCAAGAATTTGCACATATTAGAAGCAGGTATACATGCTCAGTTTGAGCAACAAACGAGTTACAACATGCTTTCTCGAAGGCGAGCATATGACAACGCGTCATATGACAACATTAATTCATCGCGCCATATGGGTACGCACTACAGCAGTCGTGCAAACAGTAATAACGATAGGTAGGATTATTACCTACACCACCATTCAGGGTGAGAACTACAGCGAGCTCAGAGGCACCATTTCTGACATTCATGAATAAAAAATGAACAAGTGCTGTTTGATACTGACAGAAGACAGCACGCCATACCCATTTAACAGAGATTTGCTACCATATGCACTAGCTGTGGAGCGGGGCGGCCTGCAGCCCTGAGCCATGCGGTATTTTCTACGTGTTGTCACGTGGTAAGCTTCACACTCATAGGTGGCAGGTTGCATCCCGAAAGACAGGTGGTGCCATATTTGCGAACGTCCGTCTGTAACGCATCAGTAACCTTTTAGCGCACAAAAACGACAGTCGCTTTCAGCCCTGTGTCCTTCTTGTGCGATAAGAAAGTGCGTTGGGGATTACCAACGTGCCCAAACGTACGCTCCTTCACGTAATGGAATGCTTTGTATGCTCTTGATAATGCTATCGCACACTTACTTTCATCTTCATTGGCTTATATCCTACCAAGAGTATCACACTACTCCTTCAATGATTTAAATACGCAAAATAATATACGAGTGCTACCACAGTGCATGTTGTAAGACGCACGCATTAAACACTACATCGGAAAGAGAAAGCGACGATGGCTCTGCAGTTTGGAGTTTGGCATGAGTGGTTTGGACGAGAAGCGAGTGCGATTTTTTTTTTTAATGCGAAAGCATTATATGCCTTATTAGGCGAAAATACGGCGTCGTTGTAGGCGGCGTGACCGACCGATCGTTCCAAAAATGGCCAACGGCACAAAGAGTAAAAACATGTCCCAAATTCTCAGACTGACGTAATATTTCTCATAGAGGTTTCTGTAAAGCAAGTAAATTAATGGCCTTGAAAATAAAAGGTGGTACATTTCCGCCTGGACGGGAATCGAACCCGGTCTTCCGGGGTGCGGGACGAGCACCCCGACGTCACGGCGACTCCATGGTTCTGGCTGACAACAGTTGTGAATTGTGCTTGCGTCATTGCGCACACCACGTCACAGCCACATGGCTGACTAAATTTGTGGCTTAGTGCGGGCGTCATTGGGCACACGCACTAGGCCACAGCCATTCGAAAACGTTTCACCAAAGGGTCTACAATTCTTTCGTATTCACACACGTAAGCAGTCTTAAGTGCGTCTGCCAAACTTTTTCTCAAATTGAGTTGTTTAACAACACAGTGCTGTTACCTGTTTTTCGATTGCATATACTATCATTAAAAATTAATTTAGATTATGGGGCTTTATGTGCCGAAACCACTTTCTGATTATGAGGCACGCCGCAGTGGAGGACTCCGGAAATTTCGACCACCCGGGGTTCTTTAACGTGCACCTAAATCTAAGTACACGGGTGTTTTCGCATTTCGCCCTCATCGAAGTGCGGCCGCCGTGGCCGGGATTCGATCTCGCGACCTCGTGCTCAGCAGCCTAACACCATAGCCACTGAGCAACCACGGCGGGTATATACTATCATGCTATCCTAACTATCGTGTGCAAAGATGTAAAAAGTATGCAAATGCCACGTAGCTGGACAGAACCAAGGTAATATTGTTTGTCGTCGCTTGGAGATACTCAGGCTATTTGTTTGCATTTTGCCCAATGACATGATTAGCATTAATTAATTGATCAATTTCTCAAATATTATAATTCGATGAAAAGTTTCAATCAGAAAATTGTTGAATGACATTAAAAATTCCTGATAAAGTTTTCGGTTGCTCAATTCGTGCTACATGAAAGTGTTTCTCCGAGCGTGAAAGAAGCCCGCGAATACACGCGAAGTGCCTCGAGCGATCAGTCACGCGGCAGTTCTGCCTGTATTCAAGGGCTCCTTTCACACTCGGCATTTCAATATTTTGCATTTTAATCTAGTGTAGGCACCGTAAATGTTTTATGTATTTAGTCTATGCAAATTTAAACCGACTTTAAGCAAGGACAGATGCCCTATATTGAGGTTAAGCGAGCACTCACGTAAATAATATACACATAAAAAAGCGTGCAAAACACAAAATTATAGCGCTTGTAAAGTCAGTGTAAGCATGTATGCCCGCCGGATGGAAATGGCGAACTTCAATGCACTATCTGGGCTGTACAAGAAGCAGCATTCACCTTCGCCTTGTTCGTGCAGGGGGTAATAAAAGATTGAGTTGTTGTTTCCTCTCTTCACAAAAGACTTTACGTTAGCTCACAAGATAAGCAACGTTTCTCGGATACGAGTGGTGCTACCTTATTATAAATATTATTAGCGTACCGGCTTCTTTGGGCTCATATTTGGTTTCAGGACTCCCACTATTGCCCTTGCCACAGCCGAAGTTATATGTAGTGCCAGCACTGCAAAGAACTGAAAAAAAAAATAAGGGAAGAAATGTACAAGTGGAAATACAATGTGAATGTCCGTGCACCAGTTGAGCCAAATAGTACGTACATGATGGTAATAGCTTAGTAGGTCATGCAAAGAGTAATTACGCGTTAGAGACGGAAACAGCTTATCCAAGTATTCAAGGTCTATATCAGAGAAGTACTCGCGGCGTGTCAAATATGACTGTTTTGTTTTCGATGAATTTGTGGTTCCTCCACAAGCGCGAAGTATGCATTGCGTAAAATAGCTGCTGCATGACGGTCATTAAAGCTCCCGCGCTTCACTTATTTGCAGCACCGGTGGTATCCGTCACAGAATAAGAGAACGACAGAATTGACCGATTCTAATCTGCCCACGTATTTGTTGCGTCGCTGACTTCTTCAAAGTGGAACCAATAATCAGTCATTCAACATTTACCTTTCTCAGAATTTCAAACATCAAATTACGAAGTGCAAACCGCCTTTACGGTACTGAGAAACAAAGAGACATTTAAAATAACACTTAAATAATTGTAAATGAGGGTCGCAGCTTCTACTTACGTCAATAGCGAAGCGCGGTGCTCTTCTTCTTTGTTTTTGTCGCAGATTGTTGCAGGCAACATAGGGAAAATATTGTTCTTTTTTTACCTGAAACAACATGGATAAAGCCGACGAAGAGTTGCAGCGTCGGATAGCGCATATTATTCTATTTTTATGGTACTTTCATTTGTTAATACTTTTAATGCGTTAGCGTTACGAGTGTCAAAGTAGAAATAGCGTATATGTTGTTAGGATCGGCCAGAGGGGGTAGTGACGTTCGAGCCAATCCTACCCCGCTGCGACAAATTAACATCCAAAGTTCATTAACAAAATCACAGGGGGCAATGAAAGCGAGCTATGTAGGCTCTGTTCACGAACAGGGACACTCACACACATAATGTGAGAATGCACCTCGCTCCCGTTTTCTCATCCCTCCGTCAGTAGCGAAACTGACTAGACAGCCTGGCTTAGTTCCGGGGCCGTCGACCGACAGCTTGAACTGGTGGACTGGGCGGAGAAGGCCAAGCAGGCCCAGGGCCTTACTTGAGCCCGATCCATCAGCCACTTCCCCCTATCCCCTTCCCCTTTTCAATAAAGTTTACAACCACGACAAATTATATAGACCTTTCCTTTTCTCTTGGTTGGATGACAGTCTACTGAACCGTTTTGGACTTTCCACGCTTCAATTTGTGCAAAAAAAAATATAGATTTTAACTTCCTGGGGTATTACAGGGTATTCTAAATTTATTGCTAAAGGTTGATATTAAATAATCTCCAGGGCGAGATGATATTCCGAACTGTTTTCTAAAGCGTTATGCTGAATGGTGTGTAAAATACCTGTACATTCTATTTGCGAGGTCAATCAACGAAGGATCATTACCGGAAGACTGGAAAATTGCTATAATAAAACCTTCACATAAATTGGGGGATAAATCTCGCATCAAAAAGTTCAGGCGAATTTCATTAACATCAACATCTTGTAAGCTCTTAGAACATATAACTCATAAACATATAACTGGTTTTCTAGACGAATATAACGTTTTCACAAACATGCAGCATGGTTTTAGAAGTGGCCTTTCGACGACTACTCAACTAGTTGAAATCATTCATGACTTTGCTAGCACTGTAAACAAAGGGAAACAAACGGATGCGATATTCATGGATTTCAGCAAGGCGTTCGATAGGGTGTCTCATATTAAATTGCTTCATAAGCTAGGAGCCGTGCTTAAAAATGATAAAATATTAGCATAGATTAAAGCCTATTTTACGAACCGCCATCAGTTTGTTACTGTAAATAAAACAACCTCTGATATAGCTGCTGTCAATTCTGGCGTCTCACAGGGATCCGTTATTGGCCCCCTTTTCTTTTTGTTATATATAAATCATATTGTCACTAACCTCTCTGTTAAAATCAGGCTTTACGCTGACGACTGCGTTCTGTACGATGAAATAACAACCGAAGAAGATCAGCTAAGGTTAAACAGGGACTTTAATAAGGTAGTTGAGTGGTGTAAACAACGGCTAATGTGCATTAATTTCGAAAGGACAGTATATATGCGGATAACTTTAAAAAAGAAGCCACTGCTATATCGCTATGGCACAGAAAACGCTTTTTTGTCAGAGGTAGCGCAATTTAAGTGCCTTGGCTTCTACATAACAAAGGATCTTTCCTGGTCAAAGCACCTGTTGGCATACAAAACACTCGTCCGCCCCGTTTTAGAATATGCTATAACTATATGGGACCCATTTACTAAAAAGCGATATTGGAAAGCTAGGAAGCTTACAGAAAAAAGCAGTTCGATTCATCTACAATACATATAGGCGTAGTTCTATTACTAACCTTTTATCTCGGAGTGGCTTGCCTTCTATAAGTGATAGAAATCGTGTATGTCGTCTAAAATTCTTTTTCCAACTAATAAGTGGTCACTACAATATAGACACGTCTCACATTATCACCTATGCAACAGGTTACGCTACCAGACAGCGACACTCACTAGCTGTAACTCCATTTACGACACGTGTCAACTGCTTCAAATATTTACTTTTTCCTAGAACTATAGTAGATTGGAATAATCTGGCCGATAAAACTGTAACACAGGACTCATTATCACTTTTCGAGACGTATCATTAACAAAAATAAATTTTTTTGCACTTGCTGAGATTGTTAGTGATAGCACTGTTTGACTGTATGATTAGGAAAGATCGCTGTAGTAACGTTGAAGCGCTTGTTTTTGCGCCAGTTTTTTGCGCTTGTGTGAAGAATTTTTTTACTGCAGTTCCCCATATTTGTATTTATTCTGTATTGTAAACTTACTCGTGTAACACGCTGCTAAGATCTTGTTTAATATCGCAGTATATATAAGTAAATAAAATAAGATATATTCGTGCTAGCGTGTTTCTTGCATCTGTTTTTTTTTTTTACCGACAATGCGCATGTGTCACATCTCTAAGGAGACCGGCCTCTAAAGTTACTGTTGTCACACCGATATTTCTGCTTTTCACGCTGCGCTTCCACGTTTTCGGGCCAAATTTGTAATCAAGAACGCTTTATCATCGACACCTTTTTGCCGCTGCTGCGATTGCTGAGAAACGATAGCCCACTAACTTCCTTATCGCTAATGTCTTCAAGGGGAAAGCCTTAAGTGGCTCGTTCTGATACCCGCAAAAAAGCGGCGTCTAGCCCAACGAGAAAAAAAGCATCATCATCAGGAATGGCTCATACCCCCGTAAGCAAAAAAAGATGCAATGACTGAATATGAACGAATAAAGAAAGAAAGAAAGAAAGAAAGAAAGAAAGAAAGAAAGAAAGAAAGAAAGAAAGAACCGTTAGGTAGGGCATTAGCACTCGCATGTGTCGTTGAGGAGGTCGATCTATAGCGCCATACGTTTACTTCAGACCGCTGTTCATTATGTCATGCAAGGAGTCTGACCCCTCCGATCGTACAACTTAGTGCCCTACAACGCGTGCAGCGGGCTTTCGTTTTCACATGTTACAGTAGTGTAACATGCGGCCGAACTATCTTTTCGCTATGCGCGCTGGTACAGTAGTTTTTTTTTTGTTGTTGTTGTTCACCTGTTTGTTTTTTTTCTACTTTTTTGCGCTGCTGTTTGGGCTTGGTCTGAAAATACAGCATTTGAGTGTCAGTAATAAAACTCAAGTGCAGTGCTTCCGTATATTCTTATGCATTAAATATGTCCTAGGATTCAATAAAGTATATAATATAGGCAGTAAGTTTCCGTTTCTCTACTCGGAAAACTAATGATCTTTGAGAGCGCGCAAGATCTACATACTAAAGAGCTTAAGAAGTCTAATTTTGTGAGGGAATGTGTGATGAAGACATGTCATCACAGTCGTCGTCGGAGAGACATGCTGTCTTTAAAGTAAAGCTGGAGATGGTTTGCCTGGTCGACTTCCTGGCATGCTGCTTCCGGTGTTGGGTGAAGAATATTATATGCACGTGGTGAATATACAAGCACAAACGACACATACATCCACAAGGTATCGCACATACACATTAAAGTCTTTGTCAAGCCTCATTAAGGCCGGCAGTCTTAAAAGAAATATTTCGAGCGCTTTCATACCGCGGAACCTAAGCGGCAATATCTCTATGAACCTGTCTATATGTGCACACTACTTTATTCTTTTTATATCGTTTTTTTGCTTCGTTCCTACATACCCTTCCAATATTTCAGAGTTGCCATTGGCAGCATATCCGCCTTAATTCTCTTGATTTTCGTTTTACTCATTCATACTCCTTGTCAATAAAATATTTTAAATGTATGGTAGCAACAAAGTTTGTGGCTCAGCCATTTCGTAACGTAAGCGCACCATCTACAGCGTAGTTCTTGGCAAAAAGTAAACGGAATAAAAAGTGGAGCGCTAAGAACACCAAGACAAAAACGAAACAAGTACAAGAATGGGCCGTAACTACTTGCCCACTCAACTACCGCTAGAACACGCCTTTGCAGTCACTATTCTCAAGGCCCATTGTGAACACGATTTGCCTGCTAGTGCGATTCTCCATGGTCGTTGCGACGAAAATTTTACCTAGAAGTACCCCGTGTTGGCTACTTTTCCTTCGAAACATTCTTACTGCGAGAGACAGAAGACGAGGAAGAAGAAGACCGGGACGGGGTGCGGCCGTAGTCTCTTTTCTGAGGTCCCGATAAAGATATCAAAGATTTTTTTTTCCCCTGGGCACAGACTTACGGTTTCCCCGTGGGTCTGACCACGATGTCACGACCTCCACGAATGCCGTTTTACGGGTCGCCATCGCCGTGTACGGGGTTCTACAGGGGAGGCCCTCAGTTCCCAACTCCAAGACGACGGCCTGCGATGCTGAGCAGTGCCCCTTACGTTCTCGCCACTCCCGACGGGCGGAACGTTTCTCAAGGCGGAGGTAGGATTTCCTAGCTTATTCTTTTAGTGCAGATAGGCTGATTTGAAGGTGGTGTGAATTAGAAACCAAGCGCGTGCTACTGATATAATAGTCGAGATTAAAATGAAGCCGTGGTATTGGGCAGGTCACGCAACGCATGTGGGATATATTCAGAGGTATATTATAGTAGCAGAATTGGTGACAAAGGAACCGGAATGTGTTCGAGGAGAGCAGAGAATTAACTAGTGACTGAGATTTACGAATTTTTCTAGCTTTAGCACGGGGTCGGCTGACACGACGGGGGTATTAGGAGATCGCAGGAAGAGGCCTTTCTGATGCCGTGCGAGGAAATATGGGGCGATGAAGATAACGAAGTCGGTATGCGATTTACCATTATCACCAAGTTGTGACAACCAATAAATGAGTTGTGAATGTGGGGTCACTGGTCACCGCGCTTAATACACTAGCCAGCTCTCTTTCAAGGAGACTACTATGCGGAAGCTATTGTGGCGTCTGCATCGAGTAAGAAACCAAAACATTAGACACTATTTGTTTTTTACTGGTCGACCAAAGTATGACGAAGCTAAAAGCTGAGTCCAGTTTATCACAAAGCGGAGGGACCGTTTATTAGTGCTAACTTGGTGCTGACGGCGTAGAGGGTGTTGATTTCGTAGCCACTTTGTAGTCATGAATGCAATAAACGCAGGTCCCTCTATCTTCCTGCCCAACCTGCCACCTTTCCTACCCTTGGGTTCGAGGCCATTCCCCACGGGCGCAATCATTCGCGTTCCTGGTATACCGCCCATGGTAGCTGGGGAACCCATTCCGCTGGCACCAGGCGAACCCCTGCCTCCCTATATGCCACCGCCGATGAACCTGGCCACCGCGACTCAACAAGCGGTAGCTGAGCAACAGCAACCTCCGGCGCCTCTCATCATACTGCCCACTTCGGGCGGCTCCGGGGGCTCTTCAGCGCCCACAATTGTACCCATACCAATACCGATGCCCATGCCGATGCCGATACCGTCGCCGGCATCCGCTGGCAGCTCATCTCAGGTGGGCAGTTTTTGTTGTACTTCAAAGAGCTTCGTTGGCAGTGGAAACCACGAAAGGCTAAAATTTCCCCTCTTTACTGCAATAATGCGGTGTTGTAGCGCAACCATGGGACGCAAGAAAAACAGGCAAACTACACGCACAAGCAAGATTGTAACAACGCATAGGCGTAGAATGAACAACGAAACAACGTCGGATGACGGTAGGCGCTTAAACGTTTTTCTTGCTTGCGCATTGGTCCGCTTTGTTCAAACCTGGTCGTGCGGTAATAGGTGTAAGTGTAAGCGCCCGTAACACTGCAAAGTGGGTGAAATATTTCTTAGCAATATAGCGGAAGGTGGCTTGGTATTACGGGGTGGTACTTACATTTTTTTCTTTTTCTTCTGCGAGCCGCTTTTCTTTTATTAAGCTTCCGTCGCAATCTCCACGCCACGTTTTGCTTTAACTTCTTCTAGCTGACTGCCCCGCATTTCGCCACGTACTATTTTTAACCTCCTAAGTACAGACGTACACGACGCTTGAGTGAGCAGAAGGTGGATACAGGTATGCTTTAATATGTTTAATAACAAGGTTACAGCTGAGAAATACGACTGCAAATAGTGTGGAGAATCAATTTCTACCGGCATCGGCGTCGTGAAATAAATAAATAAATAAATAAAGAGATACCATTACATTTGCAGGCAACAAGCCACTAAAAAATTGCGAAATACCCATGACGATGTGAGCTCGTCATAAGCCAACAAGCGAAAATAGCTTATGACGAGCTAAGGTCGTCAAGATCCCTTAAAAGAGCAGTGGCACGATATTTCTAACTCTTCACTTTGTTGCGTTCAATGAAGGTTCCATACCTTTAAATGCTAGAAAGTATACTGGAACATCGCAGAAATTCCCAAATAAATAAATATAATAGCTTTTCCTCAACAAATTTCGGTTTTGTTTCCTAGGAGGTGACAGTGTCGGTACGCCACGACACAGTATGTGATCACGTGGGAGCAGGATATCACGATGCCTTGGCACCAGCGCCGGCTCGCGCGGTCGTCGCCTTCGCTGCTACTTGTGAGATCCGATGTAACAGCTTAGCAGACTAGCGAGCGAGCTCGAGTGAGTGTCAAAAGGTTGCAATGTCCTGCTCTCACTTGACCACTTTCTGCGTCAGGAAGTCTCTACATGGTTACTTACTTGGATAGGAAATCGAATCTGTCTGTGTAAGAGCGATTAAGGTATTTATTTCACTCTGAAGTATTTTTTGGTCGGGTTTCGTGGTGCCGCAACTTAATTTAGCCCAAAATATAAAGAGCCGAAGATATCCTTGCAATACTCCTCTAAAGAGACACCAAACAGAAAAATGATTTCACCCGCAAAAATAAATTACCCTTCTACAATACCAAAAAACGGCACGCCTACAGCGAAAAGAGGCAGGCGGAAAGACAGGTGGCGACGCCACCTTGAAGTTCCCGCAACAAGTTCCGTGACGTCATGAATTCCAACGGCGTCTGCTAGGGCCTATATATTTGTTTATTAGTAAAAAAGTAACTGCATTGTGTCATAAAGGAGACAAAGATTGAAAACGGCACGTTCCGCAAACGACGTACTTGAGCCTCGACGTGGCCTAAGTACAAACAAAATACTTTGAAATCCATGACGTCACAATGACATCCCGGCGCGAGATCCTAGCGCAAAAGTTCACCAAAGAATGAAATCTCAACCTTGATTTTCTCTTCGAATAACTACCTTAGTATTGCGAAATTACCGAAATTAGAGTTTTCGTAGTTACCAGCCTATAGCGCTTTAGTGAGTCTCTTGAGTGTTTCTTTTTGGCGTGCATTTAAGACGTTAATGCCAGTGTTTTTCACGGCGAGATTGTCTTCTTCAGGGTCCGATCGTCATCGCTCCCCAGGGACCCTCATACCCACCGCCCCCTCCTCCACTTCCCCCTCCGCCTCCGCCTCCCCCACAACAGCAGCAGACGGCGAGCATCCCGGAAGTTATGGCAATCATGGCGATGATGCGCCAATTCAGCACTATGGACGGCGCGTACGACGATGACGACGACTCGAGTGAAGAAGACAGGGAGTCGGCCAAGGGGCGGAAGAAGGACAAGAAAAAGGAGAAGAAAGAAAAGCAGAAGAGGAAGAAAGAACGCGCCAAAGAGCGGGCTCGACGCGAGAAAGCTCGCAACCAGGCCGAGATGCAGAGGCAGGAGCTGCTGAAGAAACAGGTACATCCGCGTACGAGGCTTTCTATACGTCACGGTGGCACGCATCGAAATTCGATCGTTTTCGAAATTTCCTAGGAAATTATTACGTAATATATTAAGCCAGGAATTGGAGTAACACGCTCGCAGAACTGTGTGAAACTTATTTAGTCGCACTCGTGCCGTCAGGTTTCGAGAAAATTGGCGCGGATTCGATGTGGGCATTCGTGTTGGCACAGATGACGAAATACATTCGTGAAAAGAGCTTCGAATACCGCTCTGTGTCGTAAAAATCCACGATGCAGGGTTAACATGTCAACCTACCACACGATGCTACATGTTCTTGGTGTTTAGGCAAACAACACAGGCTTTTACAATAATATAAGGAGACGGATACCTTGTCAATGCGCATGGAGATGCTGTTTTTAGCATCAAACCATGGTGTGACAACATGGTGCCGAGCCGTGGCTCCAAACAGTGGTTTGCTTCAAGAAAACATGGTTTCTTAAGCTCGTAGCATATGAGTCGGTAATAAGAAGCTACATGAAAGCCGATGATATCCCTCAGCTATATCCATTGTAGGAAATGAATATACGGTGCGTCTGCTAGTATAAAACCACTTTAGCATGATGGCACTTGGGCACTTTGGCCAGGATGAGAGGTGGAGAAAAAAAAAATTATGTATAGTTATGTTGGCACCCACATGAGTAGAATCCATTTATTGAGATGGCATACGTTTACTGCCCACCTAACGTCAACTTCCACCTCGCAGGCTGGCTGACGACACAAGCCTCTTTATGTTGTAACGTGAATCCTATATTGGGAAACCAATATATGTGTGTACTCGCAGCGTATATGACTTAATCGTAGTGGAGTGTTGTGGTTGTGAACTGCGCAATTAGGAACGTTATTTCTTTTCTTCTCTAAGCGAAGCTTTCTTTGCCTCAGAGCGCTTCCTTCACCAGTTGCAAAACATCGCATTGCCCTACAATTCACTGCTGTGTCGGCGTCGCATACTGTTAGGCCATGTGAACTTGTGTTTGAATGAATTCTGGGGTTTTACGTGCCAAAAGCAGGATCCGATTACGAGGCACGCCGTAGTGGGGGACTCAGGATTAATTTTCACCACCGGGGGATCTTTAACGTGCACCCAATACACAGGACATGGACGTTTTTGCATTTCGCCTCCACCGAAATGCGACCGCCGCGGTCGGGATTTGATCCCGCGACCTCGCGCTTAGCAGCGCAACACCATATTGCAGTATACATAAATCGAAAATGTGACAAAATTTCACTCATCACATGCTATATTGTATATTTGTGTGATTGCGTTGGATTCGTAGTATAATGTCTTTTCTTGTACTTACAATTTCTCTTACTTCGATCGAAGAAATCCTGTTACAGAATGCCATGGGGTCACGCCACTTATTCCTAAATGCAATACTGGAATGTTACGGAACGTTATGTGTGGTTTGCATTGAGCTTCGTGCCGCGATTTTAGCCGACAAAATCACGCGCTGCAGGTTCATGGTGACACGTGCTGGGTGCCTGGTTCATGTATGTGTGTGATTACCGTTTGATGTCAGCTGAACGTCAATTTAAGGTGTAGTAAATGATCGCTGACTGTTAACATCAGTCATCATTTATTTGGACGCAGGAAGAGACGGCTAAGCAGAAGCGTCCGCAGCAGCAAAGCTCCCGGCGCAAGACTATAGCGGAAGCCGGCTTCAACCAAGATTTCTCTTAGACCGAGACACTTGGAAGGACAAACATCCGGCACTCCTTTGAACTGTGGCTTCGCTAATCTACCGTACTAAGTAAATAACGTGCAAATGAGCCACGCATTATAAATGTAAAAAAAAAAAGACGGGGGGGCGGGCGAATTCCACGTTTGAAAACCTCTGTTTTTCAAATCAGATGTGCCAATGTTGACGACGACAATTTATTCGCCCATTATTGCAGCCATGCGTAGTGTGTCCAGCGGACACACTACGCATTTGAAGAGAGATCCTTACTTTATTCAGGCACATAAAAGAAGGCTTTACTTTTATTAGCAACACGCAATATTGATTTTACTATATTATTTAAAAAAGCAGTAATTCGATGCAGAACCGAAGCTCCTTAAATATTTCAAGTTGAGATGGAGAGAAATACTACAAAAATTTTATTTTCTTTATTCGCTTTTGACAAGGTGCTCTGAAAGACTAGCGGACATGGTGGCGAATTTTTGGTCTGATATTATAATTTTTGACTGAGAACACAGCAGTTTACAACTCAACAATAGTGACTGCTTTGTCTGCCCTTCTTTCAGTCAAGCCACGCGTTTCTTTATGCAATGATGTCACTATTGCATAATGTTGGCGGTTCTTTCAGGTGATTGCAGAATATTTTCGCAAACTCTAAGCCTTTGGAGAAGTCGGTGATGTATCTGCTGTCTCAGCCAATCAGCTCAGAGTCTGCGACATTACTGAGTTCTACAGATCAATAAATTCACTTTTTATTTTACCCAAGCGTGTACGAGTATTTGAAAGTTGGAATTCTAGTCGACTAGTTCTTGCTATTTGATTAGTATCCGATTCGAAATGTAAATTAGAAATTTTCAGATATTCGTTTGTTTGAATTCACGGCGTAGAAGACCGCATTGAGGTATTTTTTTTAATTTTTTTTTTCTGCTAAAGAGCTGTGGTTGTTGCGCAGACGTGTCAGAATCGTCTTCACGAAAGCCTCTTATGCTATAGAATTGTTCGTAAGAGAAATATTTACGCCAATCCTGGTGCTGGACGTATTATTAGCGAAGTCAACTGCCCAACGGCAAAGAGCACTTGCGAACGAAAGCCATGGTGAATTCGGTCCCAATTCATGAGGAAACGCACAGTGCACATATTTTGCTGAATAACTTCGAGTCCCGAATCAAGGGTGTCTCGCTGTTAAGCTGCCAATATATGAATTCGTGGTCCCGATTTAAGAAACGGAAACAATTGCTTAGCCAGTCTTGACTTGTTGACGCCCCTTTAAAATTACCTGCGGCGTTGTATCACACTTTTCTCCTTCAATTATTATAGCACTCTGCATGCATCTATTGATGTTTCGTTTTATTACTTTCATGATGCACCATATAGCTTAAAGAAGTTTCTCCTATTTCAAGCGCTGCAATTGGCCGAATATTAAGTTTAGAATGTCATTACATGCATGCATCAGATAAGTTAAATTGTCACCACAACGTAGATGTGTTCCCAACGGCAACAACCGTTGCTGTCAGCGTCCAATATTGAAGCCCTTGTAGGTAGTGTCGGAACTTGCAAAATCAAATTTTCTTTTGCAAACTAGGCCGAACGTTGTCTATTATGCACAAAAGGGATGAGAGGTAAACATCCATGCCTTCACTAAGCTCCTCGTGAAGTACCAAGTGTTAGAGGAAATGCACTGATATTACTTGAAGTTTGGCGCATTGAAAGACGAGTGTTGCCGTTACCGGACGGTAAAAAAGAGCTTGTATGTCTGCTTTCGAAAAGTCCAACCACGCCAATGCATTTACAAAGCCCTACTTTCGACTGAATGATTCGTGCTCTTATGGACGTTTTGCCAAGGTATAGTACCCTACACCAATCTACGGGCATGCATTAACCCACCAGAGCAGAAGCGCTATAATATAAAGCTATTCCAAACTTTTCTATTTCAGTTCGGCGATCAACCCTCAATGATTGGCCAAAAAATCTTCGGGCCACCCCACTTCACCTGTCTCGCACGCGACGTCACGTAAACCACGAAAACGCACCATCTGATAAGATTTGCGCACAATGATTATGCATGATTAGACGGAACGAAATAAAATAATTATTTCTAATTCGATGCTTTTTTCGCCATGTTACTCTTCCAATGATCAAGCGGCTTCGGGCTGCGCCCACTTCGCCCTGTTTGTCAGGCGACGTCACATAACCGCGCCACCTCATAGCGTCAAAGTGACGCATTGACATGCCGAACAAAACTAATTTTTTTTCTGAATAACCCGAAGGTGCCCCTTTCCGAAAGGAATAGAAGATGGCTGCCCACCGATTTCTCTGGTACTTGATACTGGAAGCGGCCGCGGAGCATGAATTATTTGCTTATAATAAACATTTTTCCGTGGCAATATAACGTTATACAGGCCTTTCAGTAAGTATGGGACATCACTTTGCCAACTATTCTTTGCTAAGGATCCGTTCTGGCAACACTTTTAACTTTCCGTTGCACACAGCCGCGATTTTCGACCGTCCACCACAAACTACGTAAGGGGAAGCGGATCAATCACAGACGCCGGCGCCACCCTCCTCAGCCGGTAATTCACTTTAACTGTTCTGGCTCGGCCTCATTGAACCCCTCGCCACTTGAGCAATCTCCTCGCCTCTTGCCAGCCAATTCGATAAGGAAATCTGCTCAATGCAGGTAATGCTGTTCGCATTGAAAGCAAAGTGACCTCCTATAAAAGAGGAGCGCGTTTCATTCGGCTTTTCATACAACGCTGCAGGTTACCGCCCGATGCTTGTGTCGGTAGTTACGTAAATTTGACGTCAGTAGATTGGAATAGTTCTATGTTATAGCGCCCTAGGTGTCTATTGTGCAAGTTACGCATCTGGTGCATGACGTAGCACGTCGCCTTCACCGACAGGAACGCGCCCCGAGGCGTTCGTGCCTAGCTTGCGGACACTACAGCGAAGCGCTTGATCACTTGCTGTTGGAATACCCAACTTTCCACTAACTATCGCTGTGCGCTGCTGAGCAACTCCCAGCAATATTAACTAGCCAGAACCGTGCTGAATAGTTGCACGCTACCGAAAGGTTCTGCTTCAACTCGATATGAAGCTCAAAAAGTTGTGCGGTAGTTCTCGTCAACTACGGGACTAGACGCTCGCCTGTAGCGCTTCTACTCTGCGTGTTTGTTTTGCTGTCGGTCGGTCGGTCGGTCGGTCGGTCGGTCGGTCGGTCGGTCGGTCGGTCGGTCGGTCGGTCGGTCGGTCGATTGGTTAGTTGGTTGGTGTGCCTTCAAGCGTGGCTCACGCCCACTTTGGGGGATTATAATTAGTCGAGTTTAAGACGAAAAACTAATGAGAAATGTCGAATAGGTACAAAGTAACATTCAGATAGCGTTGTGCCTTTCTCATCATTTTCCCTTTATTTATCTTTCCCCCTTGTTTTTTTCTTTCTCCTCTTTACGCAGGTGGATGCGGTGTCCCTTTCAGGAGATTATTACTAGACCCTTTCTATTTTTCTCTCTGTGGACTTTATAAAAGTTAATAATAATGCACTATTAACAGTAATGCATGAAATAGCGTCTTTTATTATCTTGACCGATTATTTCGCTGGCGTTCATATGCATGTTCTAGATTTGCGCCCGAATAAAACGCATAACGCATTAATGTCTAAAAATTGCACACCACCACAG
The DNA here is from genome assembly GCF_023375885.2 of Dermacentor andersoni. NCBI lineage: Eukaryota > Metazoa > Arthropoda > Arachnida > Ixodida > Ixodidae > Dermacentor > Dermacentor andersoni. The sequence goes on along the minus strand of NC_092819.1, from coordinate 40,167,914 downwards.
AACCCTATCGTATGCCGCATTCAAAGCAACGAAGGCCTGTAGAAATATGATAACATCATGCTATTATACTTCAGCACCAGTGTAAAGAATTGTCTTTTACCCTTCTTTCTTCTCAGTAGATACAAGAAAAACTATTTAGATTGTGGCAAGCAACCTCTTTTTTTTATTCTAATGCCTATAGAAATAAAACCAGGAATTTCACAGAAGATAACTACAGGACCCGTATCTTTGGTGATCCGTTCTGGTAAGTCATAGTTCGCGTTTGCCGGAGGCTTTATCCACAAATAGTGTACCTTTATAACGCGAGCATTTTTTTTATTTGCCTTACTCAAGATAATCTTCTACAATTGCCATCTTTCTTAAGTTTGCTGTAAGCCTTCTATCTAAACATGGATTGAATATGTTCGAAACGTGCCCACTGGCTAGTATTGCAAGTTTACACAGTAAGTCGCAATTCCTGCAACTGAGTTGTCGCGTTCTGATCACATATTTAGCTCCATAAAGTAAAGATAGGACTTGCGAAAAATTTGTAGGGTTTTTTCTAACGAAAACCGTGGTTTTCTTGTCTGGATTTTCTCAATCATCTCGTATGTTAACGAAACCACGAACACGGTTCCGTCTGAAATATTTCGCGTATTTGTGTACTTCCTGCAGCTACACGAGCAGCAATTTTTTTCTCAACACTAAAATATGCTTTCCGCTAATGCGAAATCACTGCTGTGGCTCCGGTACACCTTGTTACAACCATAGTCGGCGCCTGGATCACTACTGCAACAATAAACATTCATGCAATATCTCAATACGCCTTCCTTTCTCCCTTTTTGTAGATAATATCACAATTCATACGTTCAGGTGATCATGATAAACTCCGAAACGGTGCCTGGCGCAGATATATCAAAGGCGCAGCAGAAGCAACAGCAATGACAACCACAACCATAACTAAGGGAGAGACTAAGAACGAAGAAACCATGGGAATTGGCTATACGCCACAGCAGCCATACGTTAAATTTTTTTTCAGGGATCCCCGAGCCTACGCGTCCCACTATCAATTGAAGTACATGTGGTTCTATCACGTATGAAGCATGAGGGTAATTGCGTTAAGAGCTTAGGAAGTTAAGAAAGGATACTTATTTTTATCTGATGACCACATAGATGATAGATAAATAAGCAAAAAAATCGAAAGCAATCAACGGTGTTTTCGTTAGAAATGAATAAAAGAAAATAATGATAGCTTCAGATTTAGTAGTACGGTAGCTAGCTGGGTGAGTCGGTACGTCTACATTATTATTACTTAGAGCGCTGTTAGGAATGGCCGGACGGGGTGGCAACGTGCCAGCTATTTCAGCCCGCTGCACGTGTTCCCAACCAACCGGACGGGGCGCACTTCAGAGAACTGCGAATAACCGGCAGCCACGTGGCGCGGGTTCAGCTCAGGAATGTGCTACTCGCCCGCGCCACCCTTGACGGAGCAGAGTTCTACAAAGCCCTCTGACGTCGGCTCCGGACCTTTACACCTGTGTGTGTGTGCAACACGAGTATGTGAGCCCGCTTCCTCCAAAAGGGCCGGTCATCTTCGGTGACGTCGAACGGTGACGTCGAACGATGACTGGACGAACGTTTCCGTTCGCTTGGAATCAAGGGGGGGGGGGGGACAAGTGCTTATAAGCAGCGGTTGTCGGCTGCTAGAGCGTGCTCGTTGTCATGCTCGAGATGTACTAGTGAGCTGTGTGCTCGTTGTCGTGCGAGAAATGTACTCGTGAGCTGTGTGCTCGTAAGCTGTTTGCTGTATGCGTCGTCTTGCGGGCTCCATATGGGAGTCACGCTAGACTGTCGATGTATGTCTTGTTCAAAATGTTAATATGTAAATAAATCCTGTTCACCGAGTTCCTTTCTACGACCGTCAACTCCTTCAAATGGTGGCAGCGGCGAGATCGTCCGACGACTCCTACATCTGTTTGACAGCGGTGGGATCGTCCGACAACTCTTACAGCGCGCACTAAAAACACCGACAAAGAAGGGAGACAAAACACGTGCGCCAAATAGCAAAACTCGCACATGTGTACACCCGCGCACCACACATTCCCTCAATCAAAAGCGAAACAAGACAAACGAGCGGTAGAACAAGAAGGAGGAGGAGGAGCAACTTTATTAAAAATACCAGTCAATGAACGTCAGGAGAGAAATGCTTCTCCCCCTTCGCCCCTAGCCGTCGGCCAGAGTACGTTGAGACACAGCAGCAGCAAGGGCTTGACCGATGATGTCCTGCTGGACGTTGGGATCTGGGCTGTGGAGCAAAGCCAGGATTCTAGAGTGCGCGAGCTATCATGCTTAGACGGACATGTCCACATCATGTGAACTAGATTTGCTGCCTCATCACAGAATTTGCACTTTGACCTGAACTGTAGAGTACGGGGTTTGGAAAAACCCCCGTCTGTAATTTCCTCTACATAGCCTCATCTTTCTCACTGAGCGTTCTGTCCGCTCCCGGGTAAATTTGTCGATTTAGTCTGTAGTGTACTGTGATTTCCTGGTATGCGCGCATATCCTCTCGTCTGTTTATAGTTTCGGTGGTTTTGGAGCTGCTGGGGGTCGACCGGTAAGTGAGACCTCGGGCGACCGAATGAGCCTCCTCGTTGCCTCTAAGTCCCTGGTGAGCTGGTGCCCAAACGAGCAGAGCAATCTGCCTGGGTCCTCCTTCCCTGTTTAATTTACGGATGGCAGTCTCCGTCACCCTCCCCGTTTCGTAATTTCTCACAGCGTTTTTGGAGTCGCTGGTGACCACATTTACCCCCCTTTGGCTGAGGGCCAAGGCTATGGCTACTTCCTCAGCTTCAACCGTCTCGACGCCACTGACTGTGCAGCACGCCACCGGTGTTCCATCTTCTCTAAACGCCACGGCCGCGTGTGCCGCTTTGCTGTCATTCTGCAGCGCCCGTATATAGGACGTCCTGTCGACCAGTGTTTCTAGCTTGTAATGTCTCTGCCCTGTCTTCACGTCTGCCGTCCTGAAAAGCAGGGTTCATGTTTCTGGGTAGCGGAGGTATTTTTATCTTGTCCCTCATCTGTCTGGGTATGTCTATTGAGTGCACGTGCTCATGTTTGGGCTCGTAGCCTAACTTCTCTAAAATTTTCCTCCCTGTTTTAGATCCAAGTAGCCTTTGAAGCTGCGCGGTAACGGTAGCCTCAATCAGTTCCTCGAGAGTGTTCGACACACCTAGCTTCATAAGTTTGTCGGTGGGCGTGTTCGGGGGGAGTCCGAGCGCGACCTTGAGACTTTTCCTAATAACGATTTCGAGCTTGTTCCGTTCTACCGAACTGAGCTTGACGTAGGGTGCCACGTACACTATCCTACTGATTACGAAGGCTTGTGCTAGCCTCAGGAGATTCGCCTCCTCCATCCCAGCGTGCCTGTTCGCTATTCGTCTGATAAGACGACACGTCTGATTTGAACTGGCTTCTAACCTAGCAAGCGTTTCATCATTTTTCCGGTTTGCCTGAATCCTCAACAAGAAGTGCGACATTTTTAACGATTAGATGCTTCTAAAAAAACATTTTTCCTTGTTGTGTAGTGCGAGTGACGCCTGACTTAGGCAGCTGTCACCGGTCAGGTTTTGCCAAACACGAAAAAGAGCAAATGCATTTCGGAAATGCACGCTGCGTACCGAGGGAACAAGTGAACGTACAATACATTTTCTTTAACGGCGCGAAAACCACGCCAGTTCTCTTGTGTGGTGCTCGTTAGAACAAAAAAATCACCAATTTGTCCAGTGACAAGTCCTTCTGAAAAAACGTTAGCCACAACTCTCACAGGAGTAAACACTAATAATTGAAATGCACAGTCTCTCTATTTTTCTTCCACCGACTGTGGATTTGACTTCGCCACAACGAAATTAGAATTTGCCGGAGTAGAATTTTTGTTGTAATATTTCAGATTCCTATTCACCCGTGATATCTATAGGGATGTTGAACTATGAACTAAAGAACGAGGCAAGCGACTATGTAGCTGCTAAGAGATAGACCATTGTATATTACAAGAGCAAAGCTTCTGAGACGAGCACTATACGAGTAAATGTGAAACTTATGTACAAAAGCAGCACCTAAACTTGAATACGGCTTCAATGGCTTGTGCCTAACGGTCATAAATGGCGAAATCATAAATTATAGATCAACAAGTTCCACTATTGCAGCCACTGAGCAGCACAACCTATAGTGCATTGAAATGAAGGGGTTCCAAGATGTGCACAGATATACCGGGAAACAATTATCTGCGGCAACATAAATAAAGTGAAGTGCGCCATCAAATACAGCATGCGATCATAAGTACAGTACTAAACTCTTTGAATTCCTGCTCGGTTGGTTTTGAGACTTCTTGCAATTGTTTTACGCGCGCGTTGTCTCCTCGTCGCCAAAGTCCCGGAACACCTTGTAAAAAATAATCTTTCCTATGTCACGCGTCGGAACCTCGGGCATCTGGAAGCTCAGGGTGACATCGCCACCACGCCATCGAGTCCTCCGCCTCCGGGCCGCAGTTGTCGGAATTTGCTCCGTCGGAATCCACTCGAAGTACACAGTCCTCGGTAGAAAGGGAAACCTACCTTGCAGGGGCCACAGTGTTGGTGGGGCCGTCGAAGCTTCAGATCGTCTCAACAGGAGGTTGTCTATCAACTCCCTGATCGCAGACTTGGTGGTCTCTTCGATCTTTGTGGAAGGTTGCTCGACCACGTATTCTGACGTTTGCGTCGCTGAGGAAGCACCATGCCACGCCGAGTCTATCGAAGCAGTCACGTTGGTAGGCTTGTGATCATCAGCGCGTTCCTTGCCGTTCAGCGAACTTTGGGCATCACCGGCGTTTTTGTCTCCGATTGCACCAAGCTCAAGCGGAGACCCCTGGTGTTGGTTATAACGTTTCGACACGTAAGGTTGGCGCCACGCAGTTTTATTGTCGGTGGTTCGGCTTTTTCGATGTGGAAATCGGTCGTTGGTCGTAGAATACGGCAAGCGGGGCGTGGTTTGATTCGCGACTTGGCGTTCAGTTTTCGGGCTGGCGCCGAGTATTTGCTGCCAATCAATAGGCAAGCCCGAGTTGTTCCGCCACGCTTCGACTTCTGCGAATGCGCCGTCCTGGAGATCGTCGTCGACGCCAATTTCCCCAAAGGTTTCGGCCATATAGAAAAACGGCGCTTCCGTCGTGACAACATCGATGTCAAATTGCTGGACAAGGGTGGTCATGTTCCCATTTTCAACGCTTACAGTCTTGGGCGTTTTTTCTGCTTTCGATATGCCGAGTAGGTCTGAGGAGCAAAAAGAAAAGCTCTGCGTTAGAATGTCGTTTCTTTGCGCTTTATAAATAGCGCGGAAAGCGCACAAAAAGCAGCGCACGATAACTGAACGAGTGATGTTTTAAAAAAAGTGGGTTAAAGATCACGTCGGAAGTGAGAGAGGAAGTTTAGCTCAGTCACACGGATATTGTTGAATGCAAATTTGGCAATACGGCACGTGTCACGTATATGATGGCTAGCTCTGAATAAAAGTCGTGGACATACGAGCATTTGTCCAAAATCACTTCTCCCGTCCTTTAACAGCCTCGTGGGTCGCTGAACTAATCATCTTGATGCCAGTTCGTCATTGCAAGTATAGGTGTTGCATGGCAACGATTACAAGCCAACAGGAAGAAAATTTACAACCGCGCTTAGTTTTAGACAGTCATGCTTAGTTTCAGTAAATGCATAGAAAACGCTTAGGTACAAACAGTAAAGACATATAACGCAGCCTCCCTGATATATATCCCGCTTGAACGACGGCTCAAAGCATCACAAGAAGCTCGTAACAACGAAAGTTATCTAAAATAAAAAAAATACGGAGTAAAGCGCTGCCATTACCATCGGCCGGAAAGACGAAAACCTTAGAACGCTGAGAACCAGCACACTTCCTCGCCATGACCTACAGGATTTGGTAGCACACGCTACGCGTTTAATTATCTCGAAGGCAGCATGATGGATCTTCCGTGAAATCCGCGAACCACTAAGTGCACGTATTTTCTGCCGAGGTGCTATTTAAAGGCTGTTAACAAGACGGATCGATGAACGCAGCTTCGAAAAGATTTATTCGATGATACCTACTACTTCGTTGTGACCAATTTAGCCACAAGGAAATTCTGTTGCAGATGGGTTTTGCAGTGTTTCTCAGTGAATCATATAGATTTAGTAATGCATGTAATGAAAGGGGTCCTTACCTATTCTGCGCGGGCAGTTGTGTTACAATAAATAAATTAGTAGGGAACACCAATACATGAAAGTGCTGACAAGACAATCTGAGCGACTAGAACGCCACACATTTCAAAAACAAATACTCAAGGGCGTCGATACGTGCTTCTTTAACAAATGCATAACCACTCGTGCAAGAATATAGGTGTCATCCCAACTCTTATAGTAGTCGAGCTGCTGCCCAGCAAATGCAGCAACTTTATGGCAGCATTAAGTTTTATTCAAGATTCCGTAGTCTTTGTACTCCAAGATGGGTCGATGGCGCATATGATTTATATCCTTAAAATATTCCCGTGTTTTAAACAACAAGAAGGGTCCGTATCGTTGACATATAGGTAGAACTTTCCTCGGTTTCTACCTCTTGAAAAAACTCAAGCCCACATAAACCAGAGCTTCAGCCATCGGGCCGCAGTTTAGAAATATTGTAGTCGCTTATAACTGATTCTCATTGGTGTACATTTTCCTAATATCATGATTTAAATTCCTTTTGAATTGTGTCATTTGTTACCAATAGCTAAATAACGCTAACTTAGATTTTACGTGCCCGAAGCAGGATCTCATTACGAGGTTTGCCGCAGTGGGACACTCCGGATCAATTCTGACCCCTGGGGCTCTTTAACGCGCGCCTAAATCGAAGTAGCGGCGGCATTTTTTTTTCGTTTTCATCGAAGTGGGGACGGGAACGAGCCCGCGACCTCGAGCTCCGCAGCGCAACGACATAGCTACTGAGCTGCCTAGGTGGGTTATGTTCTTGCTTGAAACAATAATCTGTTATAGAGAATTGAGCAATAAGGAGTTACGAATAAACCATTGCTTTTAGAGTGCGATAATGCGCCCACGTTCCCGTATGGAAGAGCGCCGATTCTTGTAATCTTCTCTGCACTATCGCGGCACCAGGAGGAGCTGAGACGAGAAAGAAGAAGCACACTGCTCGCGGCGGCCGGCTACCACTGGTCTTGCAATGGAATTAAGCAGCTTTAACACAAACAGCTCTGTATATACCAAGTGCTTCGCAAATCCGGGCGCCTAATTTCGCAATCTAAAACGTGTTATAATTCGACGCTGACAATATCGATGTCTCGACCGTGCGTACCCAGCAAAGTCCACAACACAGTCGGTGCTATGGCCATAACAACGAGGCACACGAGAAAACCGACGAACAGAGTGTAGCAGCATAGCCCGATCCAGTTGAAAGGGCGTTGTGCTTCGGTCTCCTCGTCCGACGTCGTAACGTGATGTCCGAGAGCCGTTGTGCTGTCAGAGGGTGAGAAGTCACCAGTTTGATTCCAGTTACTCCGCTAAAGCAACTATACAAATGCGCTATGGTCTACAAGTGTATGTTGGGAACTCGGATAAAATCCGACAAGGAAGCTTTCGACTATAACAAGACGGGGTGTGCCAAAACATGGTCAGCGCTTTACTAAATAGGTATGCTGCAATGGTCATCTTATTCTTCATCGTAAAGGTGAGGAGCCAGTGCTGCAAATCTCTATTGGTTCGTTCAACCAACCGTCATGATCAGCTAGAATCCAGTCAGTACGTTTGTTAGTTTGTTAAGAAAGGAAATATTTATCTCAGAAAACGAAAATTTGCCGCTAAAGAAGCCTCGATAGCACCAGATACAGCCAAAAACTTGCTGACGTAATACTGTGCACAAATGGAAACCAAAGTTGTAATCACCCCGAATCGCCCCGACAAACCGTGGGGTCTCAAACATAAAGATTATTCCTTTAGAATACACATGGCCGTAATGAAATGCGTTCTTCAGTAATGTCGTAATGTCCTAGAAAGAACTAGTGCAAACCATATTGCAAAAAAGAAAGAATTTGAAAACGGTGCACAACATTGTGACGGACCCCCAACCCTGCTAATTTTTATGAGAATGTGGGTCTTCGGCGGCCATCACTATCATTGAAAATCAAGCTCAGCTTACACCCATCTGGCAAATGGCTGACACAGGCCATTGCCACTGAGAGTCAGGGGTAGCAGGCTGCTTTTATACTTTCATCGAATGGGCAATGACGAAAGCGACCAGCAATCCTACTTCTGGAGCTTCATGCCCCCTTCATATTGAACGTACAGTGACGTTCGATATGAGCTGCAAAATGGTGCCCATGGTCCAAGCGGATGCAAGGGGCCGACATACGAAAAATTGGTTGAATAAGTAGAACTAATTAAAATAGTGTTTAGTTCTTCAGTTTTTCGTACGTCGGAGCCTTGGAGCCACTTCGACCAACGGAACCATTTTTCAGCTCACATCGAACGAGTCAGAACACTAACCATTTTTCCTCTCTCTTCCCCCGTGTATAAAATACCGTGTGAATACAGCGGAAGTCCCCACAACTTGATTAAGAGAAATAGGTAAACAAACAAACAAACAAAACAAAAGAGGAATAGGTACTGCACTGTATTTACCTTGGAAAATTGAGGCTAAGGGAAGGGGCACTCACGTCGGGTCCTTTGCCCATGGTCAACTGCGTCCCTGAATATGACTTAGATGCAATGGCGCTATCGGCCTTCTTGACGCCTGCATCTGTCTGAGCTCGCTCAGTCCCGCCCTCAACTTCCTCACTTTTTTGTTCCTCCGCTTCCTTTCCAGCCGGCTTCTCGCGTTTCAACGAGCGGTCAACATCCTTGGGACCTTTGCCGACTTCAGGTTTCGGGACACTCTTCTTGCCGAGCGATTCCGCAGAATCGCGCCCAGCCTTGGTCGCGGATTTCTTGAGCCCTTTGTCATCTGCGGCGGCGTCGGGCGGCAAGGGTGGCGACGGGGAGTGCGACTCGGCCGGAGCCCTGCCGCGCGGCCTTGGTTGTCTTCGTCTGCCACCGCGGGGAGACATCATGGATCGCATCTGCTGCATCATCATCATCATGGCCGCCGCCTCCGCCATTGTGTTGCCCTGCGTTTGCTGCTCCGGCTGTGGGTACTGGTACGGTGGAGCGTAAGGGTACGGCTGCTGGGATGCAAGAGACGAACCCCCGGTGATTATGGTTACACCACTGCCTCCAGCTCCTCCAGGCATGGGCCCGGGAATGGACATCGGGTAGGGGATAAAACTGCCTTGCCCGTAAGGTGACATCATCGTTGCGGGCAGCTGTGGGTGCATTGGAGCGAAACCTGCGAATAAAGGAGTGTTGGAAGGCTGGTCAAATTTGACGCCAGCGTGGCACCTACACCGTAGGGTAGTGATAGTACCACGCCCTATATTAGAAGCGGCAAGATATATGTACATATTCTCACGGTTGCACAGTGACCGCGTAAAAAGAAGCAAATGCACCCTTGAGCAAACGGCAGTCTGAAAAAGCCACTACGCGCCTCGCAAGCTGTCTACAGCACAAAGCTCAAAACCTAGCATATTGACGCAAGTGACATTCGTAATGTGGTGAACCTGAATGAAAATCGCAGTGAACCCCTGAAGTCCGCACTGCTGCTGTACACTGCGACTGTGAGCTTTATAATTAAATGACTACTCCCGAATAGGTCACCAACAAGAGAATAGAGTAGCCTGTTTCTCAAATCACAGTGCTTCGCAGGTCATACCACTTTTTCCCCGTTGGTCGGCGAGACAAAGTGTGTCCCTCTTCATAAACTGCAGCTAGTTTACTATCCTCCTTTTGAAGGCAAGTGTGCTACGAATTTCAATATGTTGATCCGATATTTCGTTTATATCCCGCTCTTTCACAGAACGAAAACCTCACCGAGCTGTAAACAGCCCTAAACAACTGGACGAAGAAAGGCACACAGACCACAGTGCAGACTAATACTGTAGTCTGAGTGCCTCTCTTCGTCCTGTTGTTTAGCGCTTTTTACTCCTCGTAAATATGAACCAACCAGCCCAAATGCATGCTCTTCTAAAGACCTCTAATTAACACCACTTCGATCAGTTGCTGAAATGACATCTAAATGTTTTGCTTTCCGACAATCGACAGGTTAAGTGATTACAAAAAAGACACCAACCAGGCATCATGCCAGGAGCCAAGGGATAACCGGGTGTAGCGCCTGGCGGAAAGCCAGGAAACATTCTAGGCATCACACCGGGCATGATTCCAGGCATCATGCCCGGCATCATTCCGGGCCTCATTCCAGGCGCCATTCCAGGCATCATCCAGGGCATCCTTCTTGGCGCGCCAGGAAAATAAGGAGAAGGAAATGAGCCGCGCTGCGCAGCCATCTGTGGCAGTGGGTAGCCCGAAAACATGGCCATTCCTGGAGGTGGAAGAAAACCCGGCATTCGTGGCATTGACGTTCTCTGCATGCTTCTTCCGTGCGAAGTTTCTGCGGCTCCTCTGGATGTGGGTCCGTATGTGTGCACCGCCGGTATAGCTTCTCCTGGCATTCGGTGACCTGGGAGAATGCAAATTTCCCATTCAAGGGCCTTGATTCCATAGAGTAACTTTTTTTATAGAAAAGACAAAACTAAATTGCAGCTTTCATGGCAGGGTCCCCATTGACAAGGCGTAATATAAGCTCCTGGATGCAACAGTATCCTTAAGAGTGATGTATCCATTCCATGGTCGCCACTAGCAATCTGTAAAGGAGAGGCACGTGGAGGTTACCAAAGTGACGAAGCCATCAGAGTAAGCTAATTTATAAATGTCGAGTACATATTTCGGGAACGCAAACTCACGAGAAGAAGCAACTTTCAATAAACAACCCAATCGCAGGCAGGACTGGCCTGGTATAAAGGTGATAGAGTGCCTCCTAAACATGTTTCCTCGCACAGGATAAGTGTCCACAGCTATTCAGCACATCAAGATCATGCCAGACAAAAAAAAAAAATCGCAACATAGAGAAGATATACTCCGTTTCAGACATCATGTGCAACGCTGTGGAAGCAATGCAAGGAGTTTGTTTGGTCGTGAGAATTTAGCACTCCGCGTGTTCTGTCCATGCTTCGCTGCGTGCCAACGGCATTTGCTAGCACGAGCAAGCACGTGAGGCTGCCCGCGACGGACTGCAAACAAAAAATCCCGAAAGAAAATAAACGAAAAACAAATTGATCTAAAACAACCCATTCACAGCCGTATACGACAGTTTGTTTGTTGCTGTAGACTCAAACTTCTTTCATGCAATGCTGAGCCTATATATATAAAAAAAAAAACACTTTCGCATGATTGCGGTAAGAAAATATCGAACAATTTCTAAGTGCGAATGTAGCCTCTGCATGAAACTTACTCTAGCCTTCACAGCGTAGGAGCTGGGCCGGTATTTTGCAGCGATGCCTTTTTCGATGCTAGTGCCGTTTTTCTTGCGCTTTTCGCGGTAGTGAAAGGCCGCGTCCGATGCTCTCTCTGGGCCAAAGCGTCGCTTGACTACACACGAACGCGAAAGGCGGCGGAAGGCATTACCATCGGGAAAAGGCATCGCTACAAAATACCGCCCCTGATATCTCAAACGGAGTAGAAGAAGGATAAGTTTATTTTGGTGCAGGTACAGATCCGAAACTAATGGTTCGTAGCGACAATGCCGCATCTATGCGTTAATGTCCAGTGCAAGCAAATGGATATCACATTAACGTAAATTAACGTAACGCACCTACGTAAATGTAGAGTGCAAGCAAATGGATATCACATTAATGTTACCGAACTAATGCCAGAAAGGAAATCTAAAGAGCACCATCGCAACCTGATTTCCAGTCCAAAATCGGCTGATATAATTTTTCTTTACTGACGACATTGGTTGCACATCGCGAATGAGAACTACCTAATTCCTGATGATGTGCCAGTCATTAATTTTAGTGTTTCACTTCGATGAGTAGGGTTCGTTTCGCGCTTTGTGTTCTAGTCATTGCGTTTTTTGTGCCATATTTCTCGTTCATTCGCTTAGAACCGCTCATTTACGGAGCCCCGCTTCTTGAGTGGAAAAACAAAAACGTCGGAAGTCTGATAAGGACTGACCGGGTGGTCTCATCATCATTTCCATCATAGGTCCTCCCCACCATGGCTGTGCGCCGGCCCTCGTGAGGTCGGGCATGGAGTAGGAAGGTGATGGCTGGACAGTTGCTGGATATCTCGAATGAGCCGCAGTTCTGGAGCCAAGTTCTGGAGCAGAACTGCTCACCTTGGCAGTGTCGTAACTGCCCCCTTTCCCTGATGAACCTTTGGCTTGATACATGGGCGCTAGGGCTGCAACATGCGCAACATCGTTAGTTTACTATCCTTCAGATAGCGCATCCAAGAGTACCTTATCACTTTGTTCAGTGAATGCGCTCTCCTTATCGTGTAACTGATAAAAAATTGCCGAGAATTCGGAGCGAACATATTATATGCGTAAGGCAAATAGATAGTTTAAGCATCTTTTATTTTAAAGTTTCACGCATTGGCTTCGGTAGCAATTTGCAGCACTATATTCAGAACGTACATTGCTGCCTGCTGCTGTCCCACGCATAAATGCGCTATATACGTGACGTCATTGAAGTTTCTGGAGGAGCGTGGCACGGAGATGGACATCTTGGACTATGCACTTCGAAGGTCGCATCCATAAACAGAAGATAAATGGATAAACCCAGACAACATTACCTTAGATAACCGGAAATTGCATTGGCAAGACCTTTAGATACCCCGTTCTTTCCAAAAAACACATAAAGCTGCTCCAGCATAAAGCGCAATTATACTGTGAGTGAGTTGTAGAAAAAAAAATTATATTCTACTTCGAATACATGTTCCCAACATTTTGATAGAAATAATAATGAAGCTGATTATGCACGAATAATTGTATTTAGGATCTTTAGTTATTTCTTGATTATGATTTTTCGGTCTTCTGTGTGCGCTGCTTTATTTCTCCTATACTACCTAACCTAATGCAATTTGCGGGCGTTTATCAAGCATACGTACCCATCAAATAGCGTGCGTAAATACACTCATTGCCCTGTGTCCTAATTACAGCGCTGCAATTTGGTATCGCTTATCAGAAATTGGGAAGCGCCGCCATCAATTTGTGCTTCGCAGTTTGCCCTGAGGGTATTGTTGTTTCATGCTAAAGATAGCACCACTTTCCATCTTCAATGTTGCCTTTCCACCAGTAAAACGTGGGGTCCGAAGGCACGGCAACAAGTTCAAATTCCTGCGAGCAAATGAAGGAACGATGCCCCCCCCCCCCCCCCATTCGCGGAACCACTCGTATACACATTTGCGCTCTCATTGTGAGACCTTACCATGAACTCATCTGGCTACCCTGTGAGTCGCGCAGTCTCAGTGTTGCCACCGTGTGGTAATTGGCCTGTTACACGTCGAGCGCACATTTAGTTTCATGGCACTCCACGGCACGTTCGCGTTCATTAAACCTTTTTCTTTTATTCTTTGAACCGTTGTGCCCACGTTGCCGAGCGTTCACATCATGCAACGTTTTCTTTTTCTTTCTTTTTTTTCATTGCGAGCATCCATCACAGCATGTAGTCCGATGCGCTTTAACCATAAGGATACAAACACACGTATACTTATATTGTTCCAACGTCAACTAGCTCTTTCAGATTATCCCCGCGTGTGTCACATTACGTAGTATAGCTGCGTGCGTGACACTTTGTTTTGCGATAAATACATAGGATTAAAACGGACAAATCTAAAGAAATTAATTAAATTTTTCACGAATACTTCGCTTCTCATAAGTCTTTAGGGGAACGTAGGGGGGGGGGGGGGAAGGGTTTTGTGTGTATAGTTTTTCGGGGTGTCTTTCTGTACACTGCTTTGGCTGAACGAGCTGTATTGTGTACTCTCGCAACGACGTTTAGTTTCGTATAATCAAGCTTGAACTTAACGCAGAATTCCACTTGCATTCTGATTAGTAACTTGTTCTCCATGACAAGGTCACCCCAAAAGATCTCGCGCTTGTCATCAGGGGCGTTGTATTCTATTCAAATATGTTTTTATTCCAATCTCCTGACGCCAAATTTGCGCAGCCGCCAACGCAAGCATCAAACACTCTCTTCGTTTATAGGAGGTCAGTTTGGTTTGCTTGAAAAACGAAGAACATTGCCTACACTGAGCGGCTTGTCTTATCCTATTGGCTCACAAGAGGTGAGGAGCACGCTCAAGTGGAGAGTGATTCAATGGGGCTGAGCGACTGCACTGAAAATCGATAACCGGATGAAGACGGTGGTGCCGGTGTCTGCGATTGGTCCGGTTGACCTTACTTAGCGTGCGGTGGCTCCTAAGCAATCATGGCGGCATGCAACGGAAGCTTAAGAATGACGGTAAAACCGATCCTCAGCAAAAAAGAGTAGGAAGGAGGAGGTCGTAAACGTGCCGAATGTGCTCGAAAACGTTACACGCCCACGCAAAAAGCTTTATTACACGCAAATAAAATTATGCTCTCCGACAGGTGCGAGCAGCCAGTGCCTGAGCGATCGGCGGCCGCCATCTTTTATTCCTTTCGAAACGGGGCAGCCTACGGCTATTCAGAAGAAAATTCATTTTTGTTCGGCATATTAATACATCTTTAACGCGTATACGTCACTTTGACAGGGTGAGTTAATGCGGTTTTGTGACTTCGCGTGACAGGCAGATGAAGTGGGTGCAGCCCGAAAGCTTTTGACCAATAGCCGAGGGCTAATGGAGAAAACGCGTCGAATCAGAAATAACTATTTTTCTTTTGTTCACTCAAATCATGCATAATCAGGGTGTACACGTAATATCAGATAGGGAGCTATGGCGGTTTTTGTGACACCGCGTGACAGACAGGTGAAGTGGGGGTGGCCCAAAAAGTTTTTGACCAACCGAGGAGGGCTCATTGCAGACTTGGAATAGAAAAGTTTGGAATAGTTTTACGTGATTGCGCCCCGGGTCAAGGTAGCGTTGCAATCGACCCCACTCCTTTAAGCTGTTAAAATAATGAGGATACCTTTACGATCTTAACCAAACCATGTGGTATATCGCAATGAGTTTCCTTTCAAAGCAATTGATAATATTAAATTGAATGATTGCTATTATATTTCATTGTGGTTGTGTTTCGAGTAGACATGCCATTTACTTGGACCTAATTGGACTGAGAATTCATTTGATGGTCAAATTATTGCTAACGATAGAAGCCAGAAATCTTACCTCTAGGAGAAATTCTAGTGCGTGGTTCAGGGGCAGTGAAGTGCGCTTCCGTCCTATGGGGCTGTGAGAAAATATTAGTAAGAGAATAAGAGCATTACCAAGAATGGCGGCTAACGTTCCACTTGTTCTTTCGGGGTACTATACTGCTGCTCACCTTCTCGCTGTCCACAAAACACTGGTCCTCAGGTGGAAAAATGCGCAGTTGAAGGCCCGAGTGCAAACGATCTCTACTTCTTCTTTACCTACTACATGCTTCGGGCACATGCTGTCGCGACACGGCAAGAACTGAGTGGTACCGATAGCTGCCAAATGATATTAAGAAATTCAGCTACTGCTACTGTTATCAAGTGATATACGAAGTGATATGACATTCGCAGGATTAATGCAGCGTGCATGGAATGTTTCTCAAAGGAATGGCTACTCGAGACACTTGCAAGGTCTTAATTTCTTTGCCTACCCTCCTGGGTTTTGCGTGGTGGTGGTGGCGCAAGCAGCCTGAATTAATACTAAAATACATGTTCGGTGGTGGATATTGAACGTGGGTCCCACAATGCAGATCCAACGCAAATGTTGTGATGCATGTGAGTTGAAGCTTTAGGGAAGGGGTCAATTGAATGCTATACGTTTATCAGCGATCCGTACAATTGTGTTTACTCTTGTCCTATTAAACATGAAATCTGTTACCTGAGGGACTAGCGACACCTGTCGGCAAACGGGAGAAGGACGGCAAGCGACTGGCGAGCAAGGCGGAAGAAGACGTCACGTGTCACGTAAGGACTAGCGTTTGGAGCAGGAGGACGTGCTCGCCGAGAGCTGATCGTGCAATCTGCAACCATCGCAAATAAATCCAGTTGTTTCCTGATCATCGGTCGTGCCATCGTGTACGTCAATCACTGACATGGCGACGAGGATCCGTTAACGACAGCAGCGCGGACAAGCAACCGGAGAACATACCAGATTGAACGTGAGCGAACGACAACGGCAACTGACATGGCGGCACACGCAGCAGAACCATGACGCGACGAGCACACAGCACGACGGCTAAAATCACGGTGTGAGGACTAAGCTGAACGAGGTCAACGACGCGGGGCGAAACCGAACGAGAACGTCCCTGGCCGCCACGGTGTCAGCGAACGACGTCCCATTCCCGAAACGAAGCACGACGTGCAACGAGCGCGCGGACGGCCAACATGGCGGATCGAGAGGACGAAGCGAAGTACTCAACGCTCAACGACGAGTACAGGAGTGACGACCCGCTGGAAGACGTGCAACGAAGCAGATTTTTCCCTGAAACGCCCACGACAACACGAACTGTAAACGCGAACGGCACAACGGAGCTCACGATGCTCGCGACAACGATGCAAACGATGGTGTGACTCCTGGAACGACAAATGGACTCGCAACCTAACCCAGTCAACGCGGTTAACGGCGACCACGCTACACGACCGGTCAACGAAAGCACTGCCATCCAGATCACTGCAATGCCTGACCTCACAGCAACTCTCCCAACGTTCTCCGGAACAGACAACGACAACCTAGGCAAATTGATCACTTCCGTGGAGAGCATACGTGAGAGAAGTTCATGGAACGAAATGGCTACGCTAAACGCCGGAATTTCCCGACTTCGTGGGCGTGCAGCAGCTTGGCATCGTACGGACGGCGTAAGCCTGAAGAGTTGGACAACTTGGGTAGCAGCTCTACGAAAGGAGTCTACGAAAGAAGCCACTGTTTTGTGAATGGGTGGAGTACGTCAACGCACGGCGACAGAAGGAAGACGAAACCATCACTGACTACATGTACTCCCGTCTGCAATGTATAAAACGCGGCAAGTACGCCCTAAGCGACGACGACATTGTGGACTGGTTAATTCAGGGTGTGCAATCGGAAAGTGCGAGGCCTGTGCTCGCGGCGTTCCACGACCTGAGGAAAGGGAGCATGTCGGAATTCATAAGCTATGCACGACAATTCGACAAGCGCACGGCACACACGTGAAGTCGTTCCCACGGAACGAGGCGCCGAAGAACGCACTGAAAGGTGACCACCCGCGACTTCCCGAGGACATCTGCGCTCGCTGCCTGCAGTGGGGCACCGCGCGAAGGACTGGCCGAAACCCGACACAAGCACTAAAGAGAACGTAGCCGCCGCACGACGAAGAGACGAAAGAGCGGCGCGAGAGCAGCGCACCAACCGCATCGTGACAGCGCGCTCGGCGAACAACGTAATCCTTGTACCAACGAAGATCAATGGCATAGAGACGCTAGCACTGTGGGATACGGGATCAACAGCGACTCTAGTGTCATCAACGTTTGCAGAAAAGCATAACTTCGATGTTATACCAGACACGGACTGCATACTCACGGGACCATTCGGAGACTCAACAGCTCCTGTCGGAGCAACCCAAGGTCACATCGCCATCGAGAATGCAAGCGCAACCGTCGATGTAAAAGTGGTGAACGACTTGCCAAATGACGCTGTCATAGGGACTGACTGGGACAGTGCATCAAATTCAATTACATCGAGCGATACGCGAATGGAACACATACGTTTGAGTGGATAGCGAAAAACAGCTCACAAGAAACGCCTGAAGCGGAACATCGAAATAACAACACCCCACAAAAGCCGCTGTGCAACTATGAAAACGAAGCCACCGCAGCAGTGTGCGGAACTGTTGCCGCGAACAACCTCCACAAGCAAGGGAGTCCCAAGCTTCCATCACCGGAGGAAGTGCGACGTGAGATATTACAAGTGCAACCGGCAGATTTCACTACGGATGAAACAGAAAGGATGAGGTCAGTACTCATCGCAAGCATTCATGTTTTTACAAACCCCGGCAACTAATTGGGTCTCTGCACGCATGCCGAGCATACGATTAACCTCAGCGATGAGAAACCAGTTCGTATGCAACCGTACACGACGAGTGATGTGAACAGAAAGTTCACTAGGCAAGAAACCGAGGACTGGTTGAAAAAGGGCATCATCCGCTAGTCGAAGTCGGCATATGCCTCACCTGTGATTGTTGTGGACCAGCCATACCACGAATTGACACCAAAAAGAATGTGCGTCGACTATCGTTTCCTGAATGGAAAAACAATCAAACGGGCTTACCCAATGCCAAGAATCGACACACTACTTCGCAAAGTGTCAGGGTCGCGACTTTTCTCAAAACTTGACATGAAGAAGGCTTTTCTCAATGTCCCAATACGCGAAGGTGACACCGAGAAGGCAGCATTTGTGACTGTAGACGGACACTATGAGCCAACACGCATGATCTTTGGCTTGTGTACAGCACCGGCAACCATGCAAAGCATCATGGATGAAGGCCTGCAACCGATCACCTACAACGGACGTGTTGTTGTGTATATGAATGATATATGCATCTTCACTAATGACATTGAACAACACATCCAAACCGTGAACGATGTTTTGAAGACACTGAAGGATCTGAACCTATAAGTGGACTTTAGGAAGTGCACTTTCGCTGCCGACTCTATCAGCTTCCTAGGGTACATAATTTCAAGAGACGGAGTTGCCATAAACCCACGACGTTCGAGTGCCATAAAGAACTATGGGCAACCACGCTCGAAAACGAAAGTGCGATCATTCTTAGGACTGACGGCTCACTACAGGAAGTACATCAAAGATACGCAAAGATCGCACAACCACGGACTCCGACGAGAATGGTCATGTTCAAGCCCAGAGTGATACGTGTGCCAAACTACCGCTAAACGAATGTGAACAGATGCCGTTTTGAACAGCTGAAGGTCGACCACGTCGAAAAAAAAAAATAACGCCGTGGTGGCTTCAAGACTACGTCACAGACTATTGCGAGGAAGCAATTGATTGAAGACCCGGCCGTGTTAGCTCAGGGACTAGTGGCACATGTCGGCAAGCGGGATAAGGACGGCAAGCGGCTGGCAAGGTGGTAACAATATTTATTGAGACTCTGCTCAGCGACTGGCAAGCGAGGCGGAAGAAGACGTTACGTGTCATGTGAGGACGAGCGTTTGTAGCAGGAGGACGCGCTCGCCGAGAGCTGATCGTGCAATCTGCAACCGTCGGGCAAATAAATCCAGTTGTTTCCAGATCATCAGTCGTGCCATTGTGTGCGTCAATCAATGACAAATCCCATACAATATTTGTCTTTATTCACCACAAGGGTCACCACATTACTCTCATGCAAATTTTATGTTTGTTTATGAAACTGTCCACAAGTTATGCCATAATTCAAGCATCAAATCGGGCGGATGCGTAATGTGTGACGTCTTGGCAGCGATGTCTGGAGCATGAAGGTGCGATGTGCGCACCTTGTCGAAGGAAGAATGGCGATGACTGGCATAAGCACATACAAGTGCGACAACTATCTAGCTACCATCTAGGTATTCTGTACATCGTGGGTCATAGTGGAACATACCCATCCTAGAGTATTTGCTAATGAGCCCCTAGTGGCACACACGAATAAAAGGAAATGCAGTAACTAAAAGAATCCTTTGGATATTGCAATTCCTTAGATATACTGCTAAGCTTGGCTATATATTCAAGTTTTATGGGGAAATTTATTTTTGTTCCGCAGAATAGCGGGGGCGTTTAATGACACTATTTCGCTGGTCATCCTACATGAGTTATACAACTTCTGTGCTGGTACCTTTCTTTTTAGTTCATAACGTAAAACTATTCCAACCTTTTTCTATTTTAATGCTGGAATCAGCACTCTGCAATTGGCCAAAACGTTTTTGGACCACCCCCACTTCACCTGTCTGTCACGCGACGTCACAAAAACAGCGATACCTTCCCATGGGATATGACGTGTACACACTGAGTATGCATGATTTGACCGAACAAAATAAAATAGGCATTTCTGATATGACGCCATTTCGCTATTAGCCCTTGGCTATTGGTCAAAAGTTTTTGGGCTGCACCCACTTCACCTGCCTGTCACGTGACGTCACCAAACAGCAAAATCTCGCCGCGTCCAAGTGACGTGTACGCGTTCAAGATGCATTATTATGCCAAACAAAACTGAATTTTCTTCTGAATAGCGTTTCCGAAAGGAATAAAAGATAGCTGCTGCCGATCGCTCAGGCACTGGCTACTCGCAGCTGCCGGAGAGCGTGGGTTTATTTGCGTATAGTAAAACTAAATTATAGCGTAGAATAAAATAGTCGTTGTTTGGCCTTTTGGGCGAAACACCGACTATTTTTTTCTTCACTGCAGAAAAGTGAAAAGGAACCATCCAATACTATGACGAAGATTAGATTCCCTGACGTCGAATTTTCCAAGTTCACGTGAAATTTTATTAAAGAACATGCCTATAGAGAAATTTGTGCGCAACATATAATTGATAATGATGATGATGACGATGATGCTGATGATTATGACGTCGATGATGCCGATAAATATGATGATGATGATGGCCTCATATTATGGCTCATCTGCACAATGAGGGATTGCCCAAAAAGTTTTGGAACTCCGTCTTCTTTGTCTCTCCCGACCGTAATGTTATTGTTGACCTGAGTATGTAGTTGTGGCGCATAACCGCAGTGGGCGATTGGCCGTAAATCGGGTAGGTAATCCAGGCGAATGCAATGAAGGTAATTTAAAGTTTGAATGTTGCAACTGAGAAAGAGAAACTTTTGTGGGCGGGAAAAAGCAATCATAACAAAACCGTGAACTAAAATAATAAGAAAAAATACCAATAGGTAAATAAAGATATAGATAAACGAAAACCATGGTGGCGCGTGGGAACAATCAGTATAGCAAGGTAATCGAATAGATTCAATTACTAACCAAGCATTTTTGTGGCTGAACCAAATAACAGAGGCTTTGAAAGACAGAATCACCAGGCACAGATAATTCTAGGCCAATATTGCGAAGCGCAGTTCAAAGTAATATTTATTTTGTTATTGCAGTACAACGCCTACAAACCAACAAGAAATGGTCTCTTGTCTCCGCTTCGCGACAGAGCGAGCATCATAGTGAGGGGACCAGTCCAGTACTATGTAGACAAAAGTTTAATGTAGGTAGTATGATTGCCAGCCGATAAATGCTGATGTTTATTCTTCGGCCCTTCGGCTTGTGTGTGGTCGAATTGGCCACAGTGACTTGAAACGAGAGCATACTAGCAGCCACAGAGCTTTTAGAACGGCCGGGTGGATAAAATAATTAGTTGGTTTTCGTAAAAAAAAAAGAAAGAAGTAACTTCGTAATAAGACATAGAGATAGAGAGAGAAAGAACAGAACATTATGTTTAGAAATGAGTCGGTTGGAGTCGCAAATTGAGTTTGCGAAACCACTGCATATCTTCCTGTGCGAGAAAATGATGTTCTGATAAGAAAAAACTTTGAATCGTAGAGTGTACTTGCTGAGCCAAAGAGTGTTTTCATTTGATTCTTCAACGTACTAGGGGTACAGCGCAGATCTGACGAAGCCGCTGAGAAGCACAAGAAAGGCACACGTAGCACTGCAGCTTGAGCAGAAGGACTTCGTTAGGGTAGTTGTGTAGTGACTTAGCAAACTTCATTTGTAAATCCGACCGCCTTAATTTTAACATAAAATTATCGTATTTCATGCTTGTTTTCTTCTTTTATTACACACTAAATATGTTGTCCACCCACCCGTTCTAAAAGTTCGGCAGCAGTTAAACCTCCCTCGGTTTCAAGTCCCTCAGGCCAACTTGACCATATATAGAAAAGGCGAGGGTCCATGAAATCGGCATCAGCATCACTATTTCTCGGCTGGCGATCCCATCATGCTTGGTGGCGAGGTAGAAGAAGACGCTCCGCTCACCCAACCGGACGCCCGCGATTCCCTATGGAGCGACCAGGCCTCGGGTTCACAGTCCGAGGGCGCGTTCACTGAAGAGCGGCGCGACGCTAGGCCGAAGTCAAAGACGCAGAAGCACCGAAGCTGCTCGCAGTCCTCGGCGCAGCGAGGGACTCGTGTTCTGGATCTGCCAGAGGCGGCCGAGACACTCGCAGACCACCGGGGCCAAATTCCACCACTGGCCCCGGTTGTGGTTCGCGCAGGTGACAGCCATCGTGGTAACGTTCGTCAAGGCAGCGCTAGTCGCACCGACGTACGTGCTGCCACACGCCCAACCTGCTGCAAAAGAGGCACGCCATGGCCACGCCCTGGACATCGACGACATCGGCAACGGCACGAACATCACCGGTGCGCTGCGCGGGGATGGTTCGGTGCTGCACACTTTCTCAAAACCAGCCGGGAGGCGTGCGCGTCTGGGCTGCGCGGCTCTGGCTCCACTTTCCCCTGAAGTGGTGAGCACATCCACGAAGTGTCACCCTTGAAAGAAAGAGCTGGCGAACGACAACGTCCACAGCCCCTCTCAAAGACGGTGCGTGGCCCGGGGCCGAAGAAAAAGGAGTGCCACCACAGCAGTTTGCTGCTTCCCAAAGATTCAAGGAACGGACGACAGAGGGAAGGCAAAGTATCATTAGCATCGGAAACGTGGTGTAGAAGTCATCTGGAGAAGTATCTTGAATCTCAGGACTTAAGACCACCGCCCTCTCACAGAGAAGCTGACTTCACCTAGCACGACAAAGACTGGTCGCCGCTGGTTGAACTTGGCTGCGGCCGATTGCCGTTTATCGGACCGCTATTCATATCCTATTTAAATATATGCCAGTTCACACACCTGCGTCCGTCTCTTTCATGTAGCAGTATCCTTCATGTCTGACTGTTTATTCGCATACGTTCTTTCACTGCGATGCCTTGGGAATTTCATTGTTCAGAGAGACAGAGATAGAAACTCATTATTGCAATGCAGAGAGTATAGCCGGCGTGCATACGACCAGAGACTCGATGCTCTGCATAGGGAGAGTAAAAGGAATTAAAAGTTTCTAGGATATGGCGAGAAAATTGATAATAAGAATAACCTGAGTTAGTAATTCATTCTGAAAATGTTATTCACAGGGGAGACAACGGGTCAATTCGGGTTTTTCTATACCATTACCTGAACCTTTTTAGAGCTTTCCGAGAAGGCCAATTTCTGACAGGTTTCAATACAACCGGACTAATGCACCTCGCTATTTCGAAGAGAAGCGAATTGAACCTACGGTAGCACGTAACGTTAGCGGAACGTGACAAATGATGCTCATTTGTCTCGCAATGTCTACCGCAGGTATCCATCATCATGTTTACACCATGCTTCCAACTAGAAAAAAAAAAAAACCACCACCAATCCATTGCTGTGAAGTTCAGTGAAGCTGTAGATTTGTTCCGCCTAAGGTAGTGCAACTTGTCAAACACGAATACCATGACGTGCGCCCATTACGCACATTGGTCTGTAAAGTGATATGTTACACAAACATACGTTTCAATGCAGCTTACCAAACTTTTATTTTGTTTATAACTTTGAAATCACTACTATAACTGATTTTTTGTCGCTATGATACGCATTGATGTTTTCCATTCTTTCTTGAAAAATGTTTTCGGCCAACGTGAAATTGATGCATGAGCCATGTACGGTAGTTGGTCGACTCGGGTCGTTGAAGTAACCGTGGCTAAATAATGTAACTGCATTGGTATGACAGTACCGATAATTCCATGCAATAAAGAAAAAAGAAGTAACCGGGGCCAAACTCCTTCATGCAGTGGGCGAACCACTGATTTCTTTTCGGTTTTGAGATGTCTACGTTAAAGTATCCGACAGCGATCACCGGCGAGGGATTGGAGGCAGCGTACGTTGATCAACGCGGATGTGCGCGCGCCTCGTCATCAATCATGACGATTTTTTTGTTTGTGCATTTCGTGTTGAAACGAAAGTTGCGCTGCATGTTCGCTTCACGCCACTGCCTTACAGGGGTATGAGCCATTGCTCCTGGCCCTGAACTGCGGTCGGGATCAGCCCTTCGGGCCTTTCTGTCGACGTGATGGATGCAAAAAGAGCCTGGCATACATCCTGCCAATAGAATGTCTCGCTGTAACAAAATAAGACGGCTTTGCTCCGCCAAGTAGTTGATTCCATGCCACTCAGATTATTATTAATAATATTAATATTATTATTATTATTATCATTATGATGATGATGACGACGATGACGACAACGACGACGACAACCCACATTTATGGCGCGTATCCACTAACAAGATAGGTCACACAAATGTGTTCCATCGTGCCGCGTGAAGTTGTCGGTCGTCATTGCAGTAGTTTCATTATCCTGGTCGTCGTTCATGTTTACACCCGGAGGTGTATCGCTGCTCCGAATTCCGCATTCGTAGCGAGCTATCAGGAATTCGAAATGAAGAAATGACCAAAATGCGATGGATTTTAAAAAAAGCCAGCGTATTAGACACGTTGACAATTTGGCAGCTGCTATCGCTTACGCAAATATATGGTCATTTATATTTAGAATAAACGCTCTTCTTTTCTTGCTCTTCAGCGCGAATTTATAGCCAACGAAATGACAAAATTGGCGCTGCATCTTACTCTACGACGTGGTAACTGCGGGCATGTCAGAACGACGATTGAAACCGATAATAAAACAATATTTTGTGTTTATTTCAGTTGAAAGCGATGCCATTACTTTTTAGCCACCTATGTTTCCTGGTGCGGTCAGCCAAAGGCGGTTTCTCAATGTGTAACATAATATTTAGCTAGGGACTGGCAGTCCGCTGACGCCAGGAGTTCCGAGCAATTGTGTTTAAGAGGTGTTCGTGTTTACTTGTTTCCGCTCGTCTCCAAGTACAGTCGTAAACACAATAAACGATAGAACGGAAAAATAAGAAACACATTTCGTGATCTTACTACGCAATCTTAGCTGACTGAAGACGTCACCCAGGACGCAGTCACCGTCACAGCGACACACTGTCTAAACAGATATGCTGTCAATCAAATAAATCATGTTCATTCCATGACCTTTCTCTATATAGAGAATCTTCGAGGCTAGTGCCAGTGAAGCAGTGCTGACGCCCTTGCTTCCCTCTCCACGAATACCAACCACCTGAAATCTTTCTCTACCTAACTGCATGCAGCTACAGCCGCCTCAACAACACGTGTGCATTCTAAAATTGGCCTGCATTCTCACCTCTGCGATGGTCAGCTAGAATGGCTCCTTGGCGTTGTACTTCTAAACCCGAGGGAACGAGATTGAAACCCGGCTACGGCGAACGCATTTCGATGGCATCTAAATGCAAAAGTGCCCTTGTACCGCCCATCGGTGCACGTTAAAGAACGCAAGGCGGTGAAAATTAATCCCGATTCTCCTCCTACGGCGTGCCGCAAAACTATATCCTGGTTTTGCCCCGTAAAGCCCCACAGTTTACCTTAATTTTTAAATAGCCACCTGCCATCAATGCCGTAACGAATGCCCTGTGCTCTCTCTTCAGCGCTCATTTTAGTGTTCGGTTTGGTCGATGTAGCAGTTGTAACTAAACAGTGTAATCATGTATGTAATAGATGCCTTGCACTTTGGAAATCGCCTGAAGGCAAGGCATTTGCCACTTTCGGACCACTCTGACACATTTGGTACAAATTATGCATGATCAAGAAAAGGATCCACGGCACTTAGCCATGATAGGATTTGCAACACAGAGAAATAACGTTCAAGAACGAACGTTATTTCTTTGATCGGCAGCATGTGAGTTATACTTAGCTCCCTTCCGCTTACCCACTTCTCCGAACAAGTCCAGAGCCCATCAAATAAATTATTCTCTTTCGCTTTAAGTAATGTGATGTTGTGACAATGGTGGTGCATTAGGAGACACCTTCAGAGCTCCAAGACTGCGCAGTGTGATCAGTGAACGCCAGTTGGAGTTAGCGCTCTGTGTGGTGAGTTTCGCGTCAATTGTATATTTATTGCTTAAGTTAGGCTTATCCTCCCAAAGTACACTAGCGAGCCCACTTGTCTTTCACGCTATCCTTGTCACTGACGAAGAAGTACTATTAATGTTTGACGAACAATGCAATATTTGCTTGAAGGAAATGCATTTGCAGGCATGCGGTATGCGCAACTAGAAATATCAACATGTTCTTGGAGAGGCTTTGTGCGACCCATTTCAGATGATTTGGCTTCATGGAGGAAAGAAACAAACGCTTTCCTTCCTTCATGTTTGGTTTCGTTTGGTACCCCTCAAGATAATGACGCATACCCACTATGGGAAAAAGCAAAGTATCGGATAGAACTAGGAAACAACATTAAGTTATTTCTGGATAATAGGGAAACTATTGGGAAAGAAAACATCCAAGGAAATATAAAAAAAGACATGTTAATTTGTCAGTGGCAATGAGGTAGCCATTCGTACCATTTTTCTTCCTCAACTTTGTCATCCTAGTCATCAACACAAGGTGCACGCGCCACGCGGCATTCGCTGCATATTTTCAGCCATATTCTAGTCCTGACTATTTATAATCTATTGTCACCTACGGATTTTCAGACCACAAGAGCACTGTTCGTTTGTACCGAACACATTTTCGGAGGCAGTCACAGGTATGGCACACTGCTTTCATTCAACGTTTGATGAAGCGTAAGCTGGTAAATTTTCCTGCAGAGTGAAAATTTGTTAAAGATAGGACAGGGTGATCAGACAAACTTGTACGCTCAAGCTTTAGCTTGCTGCTTAACAATAATCTTTTGCACGTTTATGTGCCGTGCTTTTATGTCGTAGGAATATGAAGTTACTGTTCGCGTTTGACGTGCTTAGGCAACGGTTGTTTGTAAAGCGTTTCATGTCTATTTATAGACTGTTGATGATGTTCATTGCCAACTTGCAATGATTCCGATTTTTCTCTAAGATGTACTTTCTATCTAGTTAAGTACGGATCTATAGGCATTGAAAACCTAGTTTCCTTAACGTTTTAATTATTTTTTAAAATATTTTACTCTCTTTCCCGAGTTTCGGTGTTCGTCGCTTCCTCGCCAAATATACTTATGGGATTTATATAGACAACTTGGGCGGCTTGGTATCCACTGGACCTTGAAGAGTAGACAACTCGGGTCACTGAGCATGTGCCCGAATAGACATGTTGAAGCTGGCGCCTGTCAGGCCTAGTAGAAAACGTGGATCACTGGGTGTCCGCCCCTTGGACAGACAACTTCGGTACTGGTTATTTGCGGAACATTGGGTAATTGCCACCGACTATTTTTTTTCCCACTCTTGGACATTCGCCACAGTGCCACAAGTGGCAGGTAGCTTTAAGTGCATTTAGGCTGTGTGCCATACTTCCCTGCGCTGCTAACGCCTCCCGTCAACATTCATTCTTCGACAAGCATCACACATCACTTTCGTCCTCATGACGCAGAGAGCCATAGCTGCAGGCGATGAGGCTGTGCTTGCATAAAACAGTACTGCTGCAAGCTCGTTAACTCATGCAAGCTCGGGGTCGCTTATATTTTTACCATTACGTTGTGCTCCGCACGCATTTCGTAGCTGATTTCAGTCAGCCGTGATCAATGAGTAAAGCAGATCGCCTCTTCTAAATCAGCGCACGAGAATTCATGCCTAGGAAAGCTCATGCATGTACATAAGAACTGATGAAAAAAAAAACACATTTTTGCTTCATTTCTCGTCTCAATATGTCGATTGCCGTAAAGGCCGCTTCGTTTTTTACACCAATTCATTGCTGGGAATTCGAATGTCTTGCCCACTGTGCTAAACCAGCCCCTCCGGCCAACACACTGCAGGCGGATGCATCTTCGTACACTGGGTGAGCCCACCAGAAACCATGCGCAGCCAGCGCTCCGCCTCCCCCCGCCCGGAGACCGTCGAGGAGCCCAGCTCGCAAGAGGAGGACTTGTCGGCGATCATCGGCAAGACGGGACCCTTCCATCGGATCATGCTGCTGTACGCCACATTCGCCATGGTGGTCTTCTCTCTGCACTTGCTCCTGCACATGATCGTCCGTCCTGGCAGCGTGGACCACTGGTGCCAGCTGCCGGAGACGCCTCCGAACACGACGCTCGAGGAATGGAGAAGGTTGAACATACCCGAGGAGCCCGATGGCTCCTTCAGCCGTTGTCTCGTGTACAAGGAGGTCAGTGGCGAGCCGCTGCCGCCCGATAACCAAACGCGCCAAACCGACACCTGTGCCAGCAGGTTCTTCAACGTCTCCGTCGACACAGTGTCTATCGTGCAGGAGGTGAGAGACGGGTGCACATTTCATGCCTTCTGACGTATACGGTTTCTCATCGTGGGTATCGGCTTAAGCCACTTGTCTAGCTTTAAGCGAAGCATTGGAAAAGATATTGCAGTGCCTCTATTTTACTGAACTCCTCCGTTGACGTAACTGTTACTGTTAATTTCTTTTGGTTCAACTGGTGTTGTAGCACTAAAACTATACGCAACGGTAATGGTGCTTTAGTGAAGGGCTTCTGTGGCCACGAATATTCAGATATTCGAAGACGAGGTTGAATCTTAACTGCAGCATATGACTCAACGCTTATCGAAAGCTTGTTCTCGCTTTTCTTGTTCATAATAATAATAATAATAATAATAATAATAATAATAATAATAATAATAATAATAATAATAATAATAATATATTTTAATACTTACAAGACCACCACCTCAACGGTATGCCGGATAAGGTCATGTGTATCTTAATGAAATGTTTATACTGTGGTCTGTACTGCAGCTGTAATGACGCCAAGTAGAGAATTGCGGCAAACGTTCTGCAACACAAATAATAAATATTTCGCTAGCCACAGCTATTTCCCATAGGCCTGCCGCACCCGTTAATAATATGTAATAATTACAGCATTTTATTATTTTTCATATACGAATAAAAAGCCCGTGAGAGCGGGCGGGCACCTTGATCTACGAGTGTCTTTAGAGTGATAGCTTTTTGTGCATGCGATCGAGGCCAGCTTTTTTAATTGACGGCTTGTTGTGAGTGCTTTAAAGCTATGAGCCGTGCGTAGATGTGCATCGGAATGCGCTATTTACAAGTACGAACTGTTGAGCAAAGATAAGCGCCTGGCACAGATGACTTTTCTGACCGAACCACAGAGTGGTTAGAGCCTAAATTTCACCCAGCAGCGTAATTTCGCAATTCTTGTAGTTGAATACTACGCGCTACACCCCGTTCTCATTACCTGCCTATTTTGTCTCGAGGAAATCAGAAGTTCACGTAAGCCTGCGGTGACGCCGGAAAAGCCTTGCATACCATTTTTCCGGAACATATTTCACTGGAATCGTTTACTATCTTTGTTATCTGCACCACAGACGGCAAGTACACAATTTTAAATGCACCGCAGTGGGACCTCGTCTGTGACAGGGAATGGCTCTACTCGGCGGTGAGCACAACCTTCTATTCGGGATCGCTACTTGGGCTCGCCTTATCGGGCCTATTCGCCGACAGGTGAGCACACTCGCATGGCTTGTCTCACTTGACTGATAACAAACTGCCAAGACGCGATAATCTCATAACAGCATGCATTAGTTTAAATTCGTACTGACAGAAAGTGTTCGTATTCTTTTCATTGCTTTATTGGATAGTCATGGACAAAGAATTACGCAACAGAGGCTCAGTTGCCCGAGAGCGCCACCAATAATTACGTTACCTTTAAACATGGATGGGCAAATATTCGAAGTTTCGACGAATCGAATATTACACGCTAACTATCCAAAATAGTGTTAGAATAAGTACTACTCGATAGTTTCGAATATTTGAAACTAAGCAAATATTTTGCAATAACCGACTGTGAAAGTCCTGTTGCTGCTGTCCACCTGCTGAACTGAGTATCAGTAGTGAAACAACGAAAAACGCTTTTTCAGGGTATGTACAAGCAAATTGGATGATGAAAGTTTTGTTTTCGGTTTCGCGGTGGAAGACTACAGGACAACCTGCGACGTCTGCTCGTAGTCTATCAATTAGTGTCTTTGGCTGTCTAGTCACGTAGAATTTCTTTTCTTTATGCTATGACCGTGCACTCAATTTTCCACGCAACGGGATTTTTTCAGATATGTTTGCAGCACACAACTCCCCTTGAAGCTTTTTTTTTTTCTTTTCACACTACATGTGTTCCTCTTATGGCAGCCATTTCATTAGCGTTTTTTATAAAGCTCTCTTCCATACAGCGGCCATTATTTCTTGGAAAGCATGTGCGCAACCATGGTATGACGATTTGTAGAAGATATGTGTGCAGTTTTTTAAGGACAACTGGTGATCTTCTGTTTGGAAACTGCTCTTTTTTCCTGAGAAGCCGTGAAAGCCGCATTTTTTTTTTGGACTAGTCAGTACGGGCAGTGGACCTAACGCTATAGAAATAAATATTTCTGCTGTAAAAACCTATATGAAGCTGCGTTTCTCCATTTCATATTCGATTCGCTATTGGTTACCTATTATTCGTATTTGATTCATATACGAAAAATTTGGCATTCCTCCACCTCTACTTTTATACTGGACCACTTCAAGGCACGCCCCAAGAGAACTGCGGGTTCGGACGTAAAAGAAGGGGACTCGTCACGTCATCGAAGCTCGGTTTTCGTGGTATTGTCGTACAAGTTAGCACTGGAGCCGGCTCACATGCTACGGCCGTGCTGTCGAAAAGCTGAGTACCTTGAGCACTGGACGGGACAGGCGGGGAGAGCGTGCGTCCTCTGCGTTTTCAAGGAAAGCGCACAATTGGACGGGCCGATTTGACAGGTTTTGCCCACGCGGTCATTGCATGGCCTTCAAACACTACACCGGGTTAACTGGTGGTCTCCCAAGTTGTTTGTCATAACATGCCACTGCTAAATTCGCTTTTGCTAAGGTTTTGAATATCAGTTTTCCCTTCCGAAACGGCTCTGCCACTGACGCTCATTTCAAACGACCCTTTTAGGAAGGTGCTGTAATTAAATAATTGTGGCGCTCTAAAACATTGAAGCCTCATACTGTATTTATGAAGTTGACACTACCTCAATATCCAAAGAAAAAAAAGCGAAATAACAAATTTTTGTTTCGGTATTTATTCAACACGGGTAGAAGCTAAGTGAACGTGGGCTGGTTTCTAAACATGAAAAATAAAAATAAAAATAAAGTCGGGCGTAGATGCACGTAACCGTAGTCGGAAAGATCGAACAACTTAATGTAACACCAAAAGAAAACGTTATCCAGACAGCACTGGTGCATTGCTCTTTTGCAAATTTCTGTGCTGTTGTGAGAGAAGTAACACTGCTCGGATAAATCGCGGATAAATCGGATAAATCGCGGATAAAGCGGATAAATCAACGCCAAACAGGTTTTTCACATTCGCGCGCGTGCCCCTGTTCCACTGACGTCCGCTTGACCTATTGAATATCGGTATATTTCTTATGCAGGTCGATCTCTTTCGACCAGAGAATCCTGTTAAAAGTGCTGAGCTGCTTTTTCTTGAAAGCACAGCATCTCCTTTTATTTGCTTTTGTGAAAAACTTGTCTTATTTTGCCACATGTTTGCATTATATATGACGCCTCTAGTGCCATAATATCTATCACCCGTTTTTCGGCCTTATCTCATTCTGGCGCATAAGGTATCCACTCCAGCTAAATCAATTTATAAGTTATCGCAGAAAAAAGAGAAAACAAGGCAGAACTATCGACAAATACAAACGTTTGAAAATATTTGAAAATATGAGTATAAGGCGTGAAATGCACATTGTTGAAATTGAAACCATATTTAAATAATATTTAGCTAAACATTTTTCATTCGCAACTGTATTATGCCTAGTTAATGGAGAATTGGGCCTGAAATGCCTACTTTTGAACCGACATGCCAATTTTAAAGAAATACGGTAGAAGGTGTTGTCTTTTTGGCATTAGAACATGTAGTAAATTTGATTACTGTAGCACAAGTGCGAAAAGAATGATGTCTGTCCCATTGAGCAAATAAGTGTGTCACCTTACGAAAACTATCATTTTAAAAATTCTTAAGGTATATAACCTTCATTAGAATAAATATATTATGGACACTCTAAATTACAGCATACAATCTGCATAAACCACATCACCTCAAAACTAAGTTTGTTTTTTGATGTTACAGTGATCCTAAAATCTATATTTTTTTATAGAGGCAATTTATAAATTTAAGATGTCCACAGACTGGTATCTCACAAATTTTCTGGCAACAAACAATCTTAGAAACAGTTTTCGCCTTTGCATTTCCGAAACCATAGAATTCCTAAAATTACGAATTGACCAAAAAGTGCGAACTGAAAGAAAAGTCCGCTCAAAGATTTCGAGAAATGCCAAATCATATGCAACTCTCGGGCAAGAAAGCTAATTTTCCTATCTTCTTCCCTGCAGGCAACCAAACTTGTCGAGGAACTTCTTTACACGCTTAGGCTTCCAAAACACACAAAATTAGAAAGTGTATTTCCGACTAAAATTGCGATTTTTGTCCCGCATGGCTCCTTAAGAAACCAATAAGCGCCAGTGACCGCTCGTGTCATGGCAGATTAGAGCAGCAGAGGATTGGCAGCAGTAAACCGAATAAAAAGTAAAAACAAAGCTTATTTGTCGCCTATGCACTTGCGCTAAGGGTTGCAGCGGACTCTGTATGGGATGGTAATACAAGGATGTTGCCGCGTGTTACTGATTTGCCCTGCAGGCACGCAGTCGCTATGCTGCAAAACACATTGCGCCAAATGTACAGCTTTACAGCATTTATTTAACCGCTTCGAACCAAATAGACAGCAAACTGTGCGTCGTATCTTCATTATTTTTTTTTTAAGAAGGCGTAATCTACCACGCTGGACGGTTTGTTGTTTTAATCCTGTGCCTCTACAATCTGCCACGGCTGCTCTGCTGCAGGGTAGGCAGGAAACCCGTGGTCTGCTTCGCGGTGGTGCTTCTGGAGGTGGCGGGCGTGTCTCTCTTCAGCGTCAAGAACTTCGTCCTCTTCAACGCACTCCGGTTCCTGGTGGCTGCTTCTGTTTCCGCGGTCTCCTACACAAACTACGTGTTGCGTGAGTGCAATCGCTTGGCTGTACGCCGCCGTCACCATGCTTGATAGTTGGCAGGCAATGCTCCGGAAACTGCGCAATTAGCGAGGTCACAGAAGTAGTACTCCTGGCGCTTCGTACCGTGGTTGTTTTAGAGCGCAGCTTTTAGGCGCCCGTTCCTGCGGCGAGCGTCAGCGCCATCGAGCGAACGAGCGCAGTGAAAGAAGAGAGCGAATGCGGAGCGCAGCGGGAGGTGAAAGACGCGAGGAGGAAAGCGGAGGAGGAGGGTGCAGCAGAACCATGAGCGCAAAGCGGAGGAGGATGTACGGTGAATGGGTGAGAAGAAAAGCATATTACGGCGACGATGGCTACGAGATGGCGCCAGAGTAGCGCGCCTCGTTTGTCGACGGTGGCTGCTGTGAATCGCGCCCACGCGCCACCCACGCGCTGGCTCACGCGATCTCCATATTAGCGAGGCACTAGCGCCATACTTCGCTCCGTTTGCAACGTGCCGCACGAAACAGATTGTCCGCGTCAGCGAATATATCGCGGCACGAAAACACATATAGTGGTGAGGTTAAATTTCGCATTAGGGAGTCTCATAGTCATCGGTCAATTTTTTTCACGCCGTTACGCTCTCTATGGAATTACTATTTCATACGTTGCAGCTGCGATTGGCAGACCTACAATTACGTTGAATTGCGTGTTCTTATGACACCTTTGTGTTTCCGGTGTGCGACGCACTGTTTTGGTCGCGAGCGCAAGCAATCCGCCGTGACCGCTGCTAGCAAGAACGCGTGTCAGTTCACCCGTTCGATGGTAAACAAAATATTTGCGACGCGTTTCCCGTAATAAATGCGTCATATTTTGCGACGTGACAGTGCTACATCGAATGACTTGACGCATACTTTATATATATATATATATATATATATATATATATATATAATTATTGTGCGACGCACTATCTTTTGGTCGCGAGTGCGAGCTCGCGCGGTCTAATTAGTATGACGTGGCCTCTTCCAAGAGAGAAACGGTTCAGTTTGACGTACTGATGTGAATTAAGTCGGCATGGCCAGAGTTTCTGCTGGCGTGGAGCACCCAGCGCGATCGCGTAAGCACGTGTTTGAGCCTATGATCAGCCTCGGAGGTCAGTTATGTATTTTTTGTTTTATTCTTGTCGCGAATGTGACCTCCTGCATTCTCACTGTAAATATAAAATATGGTTTAGTAGCTATGAGTAGTTACGAAACACAAGGCGATCCTAAAATCGTGAGCACCGCTGTGCTGCGGAAGAAATTGTGCTGTTTATATATTTTGAAAAGAGCTCAAATTGTTTTCCGGAGATACAGTGCGGCGACTATCTCGTTTGTTGGACGAGGTTTACGCCGCAAGAATAACGTAGAAGAGGTTACTAATCACAGCATACCATGCACTGCAGGCGGCGCGAGCGTCGCAAGGAGTGGTAGATGATGTGGGTTATAGTTCTCTCTTTGCTCTATAGTGCATGGCCTTGCTAAGCCTTATGGCGTCCTTAGCCTGTGCGGGCTCATTTTCTTTCGAAAGAAGAGGATGAAAACCGACTTCTTTCCGGTCTCATTCGTCCCATCGTCTACGACACATTCACCCATATTACAGAAACCTTGTTCTCACAGATAGTCGTCGGATTCTTTTTTTATGTCGTCTTCTTTGCATGTTACTGCTTTACCGGACAAAAAGGCAATGCCGAAGCATGAAACTTGTTTGTATCATGCTGGTTTACCAACCGCACTTACCGCTGTGTTTAGCAGCTCCATCGGCGTCACACAGGCTAACGTTGACATAGCGTAGGGATTTCAGGTCGACCAGACTTTTAAGTTCCTGAGAACGATGTTAGCGGCTGACGCAAATGCTTTATAACGGTTGGCGCTGAGTTGTTTCGGGATTGCATTAGGTTGAGCGTACGCGAGCACTCTTACGTTTTAGTTGTTACGCCGAGCAATCAGACGGTGAGATTTTCCAATTCACGCTGGCAAATCCGAGACGCCGCTTCTTTTTGTTGAATAAGAACCGATACAGCCGGAAACGTTCGCAACAAGCACGCAACACGCGGCTGTTGAGGTGCGTCGCACGTTTGCGCAGCCGAGAGAAATAAATGGCCGCGTATTGTAGTTACCGTTGCACCGAAAGACTGCACATTGGTTCTTCGACGACCTCGTATGAAACTGACATCACGTAACTTTTCACGGAGAACGAACTAAAGCACCTCTAAATCGCGCACGACGGCAACACATTCAAGCAGCGCCGCGCCGGCTCGCGCAAGCCAGAGAAGAAGGAAAGGCTCGCTGGGCTCCATTTCCTCCTCGCCTGATGAAAAGGTCTAAAGCTAACTTGACTAAAGCCGCTACCAGGCTTTGACCGTGACTGGCGACTAGGCTAAGGCCACGCCCGGCCTTTGGTAACTGACATTTATGTTCTTCGAGGTTCGCCGGTTTTATGTGCCAACACCAAGATTTGATTATGAGGCATGCCGTAGTGGGGGACACTGGATTAATTTTGACCACCTGGGGTCTTTAACGTGCCCCCCAATGCACAGGACCACAGATGTATTTGCATTTTGCCACTAGTATAGAAATGCGGCCGCCGCGGTCGGGATTCGATCCCGCGACTTCGGGCTTAGGAGCGTAGCACCATAGCCGCTAAGCCACCACGACGGGTGGGGGTCTTACATTTCGTGAAGTGTATAATTTCGATTTCTGGCAATCGAGTGCAATTAAACTTATGTTTTCACTGCGCTTCGATAATGTTCCCCCATGATTTCTGCGTATGATATTGTCATTAAGCAATTTCAGCTCGTATAAGTGCAAGACGCTACAGTTTAGCAGTGATCCTTTTGACTTTAAGGGAATGTCCAGGAATGTTGTTTTTAAAACGCGGCCCCGTTCGAAATTAAAGGGACGAAAGCAACACTGCCTGAAAGCATGTCTTGACCCGCCAATAAGGAGGCAAGCAATAACGTTTACAGCTAAACTGGTATTGTGAGTGTAATCATGGGCATGTCGAAAATGAAACGGCTAGTCTCCCTGAAAGGGTGCGTATAAAACATGTACAGGCGACCGATTCCTTAACAGTACGCTAGTGTCGATTGGCCGGCTGGTCAGCGCCTTCTAACGACGCGAAGCGACGAGGTCAGCAAGATGTTTCTGATCTCGTCGCTTCGGGCCATTCGAATGCGCTGACTGGCCGGCTGCAGTCGATGCTGGCGAGGCGGTGTATCGGTCGATTGTGCATGGGCACCAGCAAATGGCCCTTTGGTCGTAGTCTCTCTCACCATCCCCTTTCATTTGTGTTACGCCCTTTACCATGACTTTGTTCAGGGTGGTAGAGAATTGCGATGAGCGTACAGCCATAAGTAGGTGCCCCACGTGACAATTAGGAGCATATTTAAAGAGAAGATTAAATATGCTTGAGAGAGAGAGAGAGAGAAAGAAAAACAACTTTTTTTAGTCGCCTGCAGAACGACACCATGACTAAATGGCCCCGCGACGCGGACCCTGACGTCTTCTCAGCATGAAAAAAAAAAAAAAAAAAAGATGGCTAACAGCGCAAAGAACGGGAACTGCAGACTGAGACGGACGAAGCGCTCACTACCGACCAATATTCCATTCCGCGCACAACATTATAAACAGAAGCTTGAATATGTAGGAGAGAGAGCAGAACGTGCCAAAGTAGTAATCCTGTCCCTCCTGCCTATTCAAGTTCCTGTAATTATTGGTGTGTGCGGAATAAATATTGGACGATAGTCAGCGCTTCATCTGTCTCAGTCTGCACGTCCCATTAATTTCGTCCGACTCGCGTTTCTTTTAAGACATCTACCAACCGACTCAATTAGTTAACACTTTATTACTTTAAATGTGCTCGTAGTGCTCAACAGAGCCACGTGCTTCTAGTGCAAGCTCATCGCGATTCTCTTCCACCCGCAAACGGTGTTTCTCATTTTAAGACATCTTCCGGTTGCTACAGGTATTTCCCCGAAGCAGTCGACATGAGCAACTGAACCCCGCTACCTGTACTGAGCTAACGGAGTCCATCATCACACGTGCGTAGCGTGCATGGTGTCTCTTCCCGTCTTTGCGCACGCAGTGGTTGAGTTCGTCGCGTTGGAACACCGAGCCCTGTACGGAACGTTCACTTATTGCGGCTTCAGCGTCGGCGTCGTTCTTGGCAACGTGATCGCGTACCTGATCCCGGACTGGCGAACTGTTCAACTGGTCATCATGATTCCAACCGCATTGCTGTTCGTCGGCTTCTGGTCAGTCTGTTTATTGGTCCGCAGTTGTGCATAGCACAGCACAGTAGTGTGAATCCCACGTGCCAGGTTTATGCGGTTGTTAGGGAGAAGCCCGCAGACAGCTATATGTGAACGAATATGCGTAAATATTGCGTTCAAGCTTACAACCATTCTTTCGTGAAGGTTTCCTTAGCCCATCTAGCTTCCGCTTCGTTGCCTTGCCGCCCTCTTCTTAGGATGTTTCTGAGCTTTATTTGTTTCTTGGCTCCACTGCCACGCAGCCGTACTTTGAGGACATTTTGTAGCTTTATTTGTTTCTTGTTTATTTTGTCAATATTCCTTAAGAGGAAGCTTTAGCTCGGGCCCAACTCCGACGCGGCCTATTCAAATGCATGTAAAACGCAAAAACGTTTTTATGAGATAACCCCTAGACCGATTTTAATGAAATTTGTTGCATTTGAAAGAGAAAGTTAAATTCTAGTGGCCTTTGGAGCTGAATTTTGATTTAGGGCTTGAATTCTCTTTAAAAAATGTTCAAATATTGGACCGTCTGAAGAATATAGAAGCTTACAAATTCATAGCTCTGCATAAAGAAGTGATATCGCGGTTCTGTAAACGGTATCCATTAGATAATTTAAAGCGGACAAATTCGATATGTCATATTTTACCTTACGTAAATTTGTTACATTGGTAACAAGGGTTCTGCAAAAGTTGTATTTCCCTACTACTAAATGTTTTCATATTCATGTGTAACATATTAATTTTGTCCGCTTTAGATGTACTATTATATACATTTCACAGAATTGTATTGTCATTTTTT
Organism: Dermacentor andersoni; assembly: GCF_023375885.2. Taxonomy (NCBI): domain Eukaryota; kingdom Metazoa; phylum Arthropoda; class Arachnida; order Ixodida; family Ixodidae; genus Dermacentor; species Dermacentor andersoni. The sequence continues at coordinate 40,129,670 of NC_092819.1, read as the reverse complement.
GTTGTTGAGTTACAGAATTGTAAACTTGATAATCTCGTTTTTACAAAATTTTCAATCTTTGCCAATTTTTAATAAAAAAATCACGGCCTAATTTAAAAATTCAGCACAAACAGTCACTAGAGTTTAAGTTTTTCTTTGAAATGCAGCAAACCTCGTCAAGTTTGTTGCTGTGGTTGCCGAGAAAAACGAATTCTCCGTTTACATGTATTTAGATAGGTGCACCCGAGCTAAAGCTTCCTTTTCAAGGTTTCGCAGAATAGAACAGTGAAAGGAGATTCTACAGAAAGACCTAAAAGCTACGACGAAAGATTACGACCAAGGATACTCCATCATTCAACAAAAATTGTTTCGGAAAAACGATATGAATTATAGTCCGAAATTTAAGGACGGGAGCAAAAAATACTAACCGCGAAAATTAAATAGAAAGCTTAAGAATAATATTTTTTAAAGTAACAAATAAACAAATGAAAAAAAAAGCAATCTTGGTCTAGTCAAACGATCAGCGTGAGGGATAATCAAGAGCGGTATTTACGGAACGGCATGAAAAACGAGAATATATATATACATACATATATATATATATATATATATATATATAAACAAACAAGAAAACAAGAAAGGGGGTTAACCGAGGGGCCCGATCCACTTTCACCCACTTAAATTTCCATTATTTATCGTTTCTTTATTTCATGTATTAAGCCCAAGTAATTCCCCCATGTTCCCCTTGATGTCAGTGTTTGTTGGCTTCATATGATATATATATATATATATATATATATATATATATATATATATATATATATATATATATATATATATATAGGCTGCTGTTTTCGGAAATCTAAGCGGGAGCACCTGCACAGGGACTCGGAACAGGATGTTGCATATTCATCTCTATGTGTCCGCCAAGCAAAGCTGTTTTTATCATATCGAGCAGGATGAGGTGACCACTTCATACACATACAATAAAGTCCTGTTTCTGACACCTAACAGTGCCATAAAGAAATATTTTTGATGCTTGTGACGCACCAGTGAGTATTAAGAAACGGCTTGAAAAACGATGATGTCCCTACCCTGTCTTCAGGTCTGAGGAGGGTACTGCAGCGCCATTAAAGCTGTCGGTATACACGCAGGCTTCTGCCCGAATCTCCCCGTTGGCTTATTACGACACTGCGGATCCAACAAGCGTGCGGGGCGGTGTCTCTCATTCTGCGCAAGAACCGGACACCTGCCAAATCCATTCGCAGCGTGATCAAGCGCCTCAGGAGCCGTCCGATCAGCATGCTTCACCAAAAGGGCGGCGTGTCATCTCCAGAGTCTGGTGGAAGGCCATCGCCGCGTCGGAAGGCCAGGGTAGACTGTATAATCTCTCTCAGCGCATACTCCGCAGTCCTTTGTACGAGACAAGAGTTCGTAAGAACACGCGTTGTGTCCTCTTCGTTTATGGTCAAACGTCGAATTAAGGACCAGTTCTTACCAAAAAGTCAATTAAACGAAGGGCCTTTCATTACCGGATACACACTCGTATAGTCTTGCACGTCTGCATCCTCGAAGCAACGAACTAAGCTCAACGTCTTATCAGATTTAACTATGTTTCGGGGAAAATACGGGAGTCTGCGTGGAAAACCTCTAAGCAGCGAAGTGGACTTAATGTATCACCCTATTTAACAAAGCCTTGGGAGAAATATGAGCCAAATTTACGAAAGCCATATTGATACGCTGGGTTTCAATTCAAGTAACGGACGCCACTGATCAGTCAAATTAGTTTGCTTCTCCTGTGAAGGAACACAAACGCTCGACGGGCTCACAGTCCAAATAAGCGCATGTGCAGGCAATAATTTTACATATATTTTTGGTGTTGAGCACATATTGTTAATCCCATTAGTTTTTTCTTACGTGTTTCAGGTTTAACGCAGTTATTAATTTAACGGAATATTTTTTTTATTTTATCACCTTCGTGAAATCGAGATTTAAATGTACAACCTAAGGAGGTTCAGGGCACTGGGTGCAGCAAGACGAGCATGGCCAAAACAACGTGGGACTGCAAGAGACTACCTCTCACAGTGGTATCAGATTCACTGTGGGTGAATGCACGAGCTACGATGCTGATTTGCATATTCGGGACACTTTAAGTTAACTTAAATATTCATATGTAAATCATTGTGATCGTTCGGAGGGTTTGAGAATGATAACGCAAGGTCTGTCGCATGGTTTGAGGGGAAGCGGTTTGGATAGTACGCAGCCATCAACGAGCATGCCAGTGCGGTCTCGTCGCAACACCTGACGAAGTATTTTAAACTGGTAGGAAAGAAAGGTGAAAGGATCAAGAGAAAAATGGTAAACGTCATATTCTAGCTGCCAACTGCATTCACTTGGCTAAGAGATAGTTTTTGTTTTAATAGAATAGGTAATAACCTTGAGTGCTAACCGATTGTCTTCACAGCATAATAATAAAAAGAAACACTAAACTTCATTCATAGTTTGTTGTGACCATCACAAGAAGCAACTGAAACAACAATATAACTTTTTCATTAGAGTGTCATTCTGCCTTGCCAGCGTATCCTTTTGATCAGTTTTAGCACCCACAATTTTTCGTGTAACTGCATGAGTTAACCTTCGCAATTGCTGATATGACAATAAAAAAAACCGCTCAAGAACACAAGAAGAGAAGCTAACAACGGAACGTCATCTTTCTCGTGTATTTTTTTCCCAGGTAGAAGAGGTTGAGCGCCCGGATAAGTCTATACAGGAACTCCTGGTTATCTTCCTCACCCAGTACCAACTTTCGAACACGGCATTGTGCCTCTCTTGGTAGGTAAAAACGCCACATCTTCTTGTTTGCAAATGCGAAATAACTTCTGGATGTGGGGCCGTAATAATCAAAAGCACTACGTTATGTGCTGAACGTGGCGGCAGCTATACACCTATATAATTAACTAGGCTGTTTTGGATACAGCACCTGCAAGCAGCTTTGGTTACCCGAAAACCCAGTCTTTAGTACGCCTTTCACGTCCCTTTGGAACAAGGTAGGATATTTCTTTGTTCAACTGTTCCAGCCACATGCTTTCACTGCCCAAATTACTGTCTCGTGAACCTCAAGTCCTCATTTACAGGCGAATGCTGGTAACGCATTACAGATGACCCTTGCAGAGGACGTGCGCGCCAGATGCATGGCAAGCACATGCAAGTCGCCGTGCATAGCGGGCGCCTGTCCTACCATGATGTATTTCGTGTGCGATGACCCCGGTCTGGCGGCTGCTTGGGCTCTCTGCCATGCTAATTTAAAGAGCTTTAGCCTTAGGGACCCAAGCGGCTTGGGGACCCAAGAAAATTTCTGGCCGCAAGTTCGCATGCGCAGAATCCAAGCCAGCCTTGGGTTCTTGCGTTCGCGCTGACCCAAGACCTAGAAATGGAAAAACTAGCGTGGGTCCCTAAGCCGTCTTGGGTCTTAAAACAGCACACTCAGGTCGTAGCACACAGTAATTACGTTTATTACACCTTATTGTTCGCACGCTTCGCTAAAAAATGAATTTTGTTTGTTTTCACTTTTAAGGCAAGCTTTTCTTCTTTTTTTTTTTGCTTTCAAGCGCCTTTTTATTTTGCCCACTGCGGCGTCCTGAGCGCGCGACCCAACCCTGTCTACGTCTGACCCAATTCTCAAACTCTGCTGCTCCTCTAAGCCCAGAAGCAGCATACGCAACGCAGCTTGGGGACCCAGAGTCTTGGGTTCCCAATTCTAAAAGTGCCTAAAGTGTCATCTTATGAACATTGGATTTTACTCCCTCCGGAAGCCAACGCTATTCGAGTCCTGCAGTCACTGCGAGATTTCGCCCGTCAAGGAGTGATCATCGGAACGACTTTGCCACTCATTCTTGCTTTCCTGCGACATAAGCTAGCATGCCTTTAAGTTGGATATTAAGGCTTTTCCCGTGGATTCCGCACTCTCTCTGCATGCTTTTGTACGCATGGCCAATACTGTCCCCCAAGATTGGGGCCTGTATTTCTGATACACCTTACTGGCTGACCGTAGCCAGATCGTTTTTCGTTTCTTCTAATTACAGATCACGAAAGGATAAATTTCTGGGTTAAAATTACTCGATCATTGCAGATATTTTTTGGCGTCGTCGCGTGTATACTATCGTTTATACATTCGTACGGCCGGTGCTATTCGTTCACAGCTGCGTCTAATAATAAAGCAGATGCACTTTCTCAAGACGGGGCTAGCAAGATCTAGTCCTTTAACGCCATGTATCCATCAGCGGTATAACTTATTCTATATAGATATAGTGTGTGAACTGTTCGACAAATGTCGCTCCTCCAATAGGCAGCGGCAACGGCCAACGTCTCACGCTTTGCAGGTTCTCGTGCTCAGTCACGTACTACGGTATCGCCTACGACGTGAGCGCCCAGTCAGCGAGCAACGTCTCCCAATGCGTGGTCGCCGCGGCGGCACCACTCGCGGCCTACGTCCTGATCAGTCGCCGAGGCCGGCGGGACGTTCTCGCTGGGTCGCTGCTTTTCACCAGCGTGTGCTGCATCGTCGTTGCCATTCTCCCGAGAGGTGTATACGGCCACAGTCCAAGTTGCTGGGCTGAACTTTTTTTTGTTGTTGTTGTTGTCTGCCAACCACAATGCATGCTCGTAGGCATGGATGAAGGAAATAAACTAAGAAGGAGCACTGTGTCGCCAAGCCAGGCTTCGAAACCCACTCTTCGTGAAACCATTCCTTTCGTTTCTTCATCTCACAAAAAACCGGCCCAACATGGGGCCCTGGTCGGCGTACTCGGCCCAGTCTGCTTAACTTCCTGTAGTCTTTATTTGACGCACACTTGTTCGAGTCCCTGGTTTTTCCCTAATATGCTGCTGCAACTGCGGTCAATGCAACGTATTAATTTATCGTCTTCGTTGCAACGTATACGTACGAGCGCGGCAGGCGCACTTTGTTGTCGCGTACCCGCCGCGGTAGCCCAGTGGCTACGGCGTTGCGCTGCTGAGTTTTAGGTCACGGGTTCGATGCCGGAAGCGCCTGCTGCATCCCGACGGGAGCATAATACAATAACGTCCGTGTACCGTGGTATGGAAACATGTTAAAGAACCACAGGTCGTCAAAACTAATCTGTAGACCCACACTACTCATAATCATATCGTGGTTTTAACACGTAAAACCCCGTTTTTTTATTAATACATTTTTTTTGCTGTCGCGGCCATTCTCTATGCTGAAGACTCTGCGCTCAGCACGGCTAGTGTGGTGGTGGAAAGAGGCGAAATCTTACAGTGACATGATAAGGTGTTGAAACAACTGTCTTAGCTTCAACTGTGGCGTGCGATGCTCCTTCCCAGTGTTTTTCCTTCTTTTTCCCTCCATTCTCATAGATCATATGCACTCAAAAAACCGTAGCAACGGCACGTATAACTTTTTAAAACTTCGCTTCCTGTTTTCGCAATGACAGATCGCATTGACCGGTTCCTAGTCATTTCAATTGCGTGGTTCCTTATCAACGTGGCATTCATCGTGCTGTTCCTGTACGCAACCGAAATCTACCCCACGACCATCAGAGCACTGGGCTTCAACTTTGGAGCGGCCGTCGGTCGACTGGGTTCCATAATAGCGCCTATTTTCTACGGCACTACCATGATGGTGCGTCACTTTAGACGTACCACTGATTGATCTGTGATTGAGAACGTTGTAAAGAGAGCACGATTGTTGTTAGGGAACGCGCGTCTGTGTCTGCATCTGCTATGGATTTGCTACCTGCCCGGCACGCAGTGAAACGATAACGAAAACAGGGCGCGGCAGAGTGCGATCTACATATGTGACACAGGCTGTGCTGTCAGACCGCATGTCCAGGCAGTGTAACACGAAACTCAAGCCTTACCCAGCATTCATAACGGAGCAATGCTCAATGTTCAATGAGATAATTTTATTCAAGAAGTTCAGTGACATAGATTTATTCATTCTTTTAAAGATCAGTAAAAAGAACATACGAAAAGATTAGACTTTTTCTCGACATCCACACATAAGCACAGAATGCATGCACGCAAGAAACCATGTCGCATGAGCACAGAAACTCTATCACGGCAAGATCAGGCCACCCGTACTGTGACCTTCGTTGATTTCTGCCCAACTTTCTCCACTAGTGATGCGCGTTTGCAAAGTGGTCATTTGGTTCGCGCAAAGCATCTGAGTTACGACTCTTCGTCTTTTGTCACGTGCTTGTGTAGAACGCGTACGGATCCCGGATGGTGGGCTACTCCGTCCTGTCCCTGAGCTGTGTTGTGTCCGCGTTCCTGGTGACCAAGCTTCCTGAAACTAAGGAGACTCACCTTCCAGATAAGGTCAAGCCCGAGCACAACTTATTCGAGTACGTGGTTCAAACCTCTCTGCTATCTGTCTACGGCGAACAGTTTAGCAGCGTGTTTATCGCTGGCTGTCCCAACTTGTCCTGTTATTTTTTTACGTATCCTGTGGGATCGGTATATAAGTTCCGCGAACGGATGTTTTTGTCAGGCCCCCCGTCGCCCTCCCCTCTTTTCTTCAGCGCGAATCAGTTTTTGTGCATTCTGATAAGCTCTTTATCGAAGTGTAGTCGTACGAACCTTGAGGCTCACCCAAGCCACCGCCGTCACCATCAGTGCCGCCATGCTGTCTCAGGTGCGACGGCGAATGTGCGGTCCACGTCACCCCGTGCACCGAGCCTGCTCAGCCCGCGCGGCTGAGAGCGTACACTGTAAAATAATTGACATCCTTAAACATAAAAAAATGGTGTAAATTGTTCTCTCACTCACACTCTTACACCCTTCTTGAGTTTAAGAGCTTGAAGGTTAAACCAATTTACACCCTTGTTCAGTTTTAAAGGTGTAAACTGCGTTTACATTGTACGCAGCTCGCGCGCCGTGGACAGAGGAAAGGACACAGGCACCGTGTGTTTGACGTGATCTGCTGCTGGTGTTGAGAACGGCGAGCAGGCAAGCGCCAGCCGAAAAGAATGGTGGCTTGACGCGTGCTGTCTCTACACATAGCACAGCTGAAATGGCGGAGGCATTACAGGAATGCTCGCTTTAGGCCAACGCGAGCTCCTCGCACTCGGCCCACCAGCCTTGTGGCCGAGAAAACTCACCGTTATCGAGTGAGCTCTGTTCGTGTGCGTCTTTGGGCGCGTTACACCAGGCTTGTTTATCCAAAGTCAAGATGGGGGCCGACAGGAGGGGGCGACAAGGCTCGCCGACGTTTCGACTGCTGGGCCTATGTTCGTCAAAGGCGGTTTACCCCACCACTTCACCCCAGTTTGAGCCACTGTTAAAACAGGCTTGTTAAGTATAGTTGCTGCAATTTATACTACCCACAGAACTACGACCCTTACGTCGTGTAATAGCCGGACATCTTATATCGCTGCAGTACTTCGCCTTGTAGGTGTGAAACTGCGGCATCTTTTTCCCCACACGGAGCATGATAGGTGTACCCGACGTCGTATTCTGCGTTAATGCTAACTTTGGTTAACGCCTCAAATTTGTGCCAGTTCACTTATATATTTTTACATAGAAGCCTTACCTGGAGGTTTTACTGCTACAGCAATCGCAGAAATAAAGAATAAATAATGCCTTTCCGAGCTCCGTGCAACGGCTTGGGTGCTTCTTTAAAACGTATACATATGCGCCCCATCAAAGAGACTGTGAATGTGCCTTTATTATTGTTTGGGTTTGTGTTCTCAGTCGCGATGATTACGTTTTCTTGTCCTGCTTCAACAGTTTCAGCCCCATGTGGTTACCTGGCAGCCGACGTCCCAAGGACACCCATGAAGACGCCAATGCCGATACAATGGTTGGCAGCGGCATGCAGATCACAGCGGTGCTTCAATTCGCTAACCTGTTCGGCGGAATCACGAAATTTGGCGCGGGCGGTAGCAGGCGTTCCGCATTTGAAAAGCCGGCAACTTCAAGCGCTGTGCAGGAGCAGCCATCATCATTTTCGAGTACGAAGCAGAGTTTGGTGCTACAGAATGCGAAATCACAGGACAATTCAGCAGGTTTGCTTACCATGCCAACTGCCATTTTGTACATAATCCTCATATTATTGTCCTCTGCTGACGACGTGTTCACAATGATGCGTTGCACAACCTTTATGCATGCAGAACCGCTTAAACTTCTCGAACTATAACATACGAACAAACTATTATTGTACTAGTGCCTGCAATCAAGTAAGAAATGGACGACGTGGTGCAACGTCAGCTCAAATTAGGGGTATGTAGTACGAGCTATTGACCTAGTGTCGATGAGTTGTGCGAGAAGTTGAGTTGACAAAAAGACAGAATTAGGACACAGCAAAAGAGCTAAAGCAATAAACTATAGTTCATTTGACCTCGATAAATTCGACTTATTGCTAACGCTCTGACAATCTCGGCGAGAAGCCATACGTTGCTGTGCAAGAAAAACTCGTTTAGTTCGAACGCGAAACAAAGTCGCATCGATTAATTCGATCATCACCGACGCCCCTTCATGCGCGTAGTGGTGCCCAAAAGCTTGAAAACACAAGTAATTTAGCAGAGGACGCTGCTGCTTCCGTAGGCATGAAAGCGTTTGATTTTATCTTTTATCGGCCGACTCTCCATCTGCCGTTGAAATCGTTGATATCTGCTCGTTTAGTGTCGTGTCACACGCCCAGATTCACCAGTCTGCTCAGTCCGTTTAGCTTGACGTGGCACGGCAATTGTACAGCGCTGCCCATTGACGTCAAGAAAGAGGTTCTTCAGAATGCTTAGAAAAGTGTTCTCAGCAGGAGACGGGTTGGTGAGAAATACGGCCTGCAGAAATGCCCGCTGGGGACGCTGAAAAGGAACATGGAGAAAATTCTTGAAGCCGACAGGCAGGATCGGGATGACGAAAAAAAAAACTTACGCCTGCATCGGCGCACTTTTTGGTCTGGTGAGCTTTGAAGCAATAAATTCGCGATGTGAGGAGCCGTAACTTGTCCCTTGGTGGACCGGTCATTTGCGAAAATGTTCTGGTTACGAAGCTCAACGTCCCAGAAGCCGCTTCTTCGAGCAGCTGGCTATACATTACAGACTACTTCAAGCAATGAAATTAATTTCAAGTTGTTCATTTTGCAGGCGATTTTTTTTTTCACTTGGCCACTTTGGATAACTCGAATAAGTATTGAGGCACCGCAAGTCTCTACTTAACGGAAGGTGGCTCAACTTAAACGCGTTCTAAGTGTAGAAGTTGCACAGCGCGCGTGGTGTCAGAGCAATGTACCGAAAGCCCCAAACTGCACACTGTTCGTCCAAACAACAAATTGTGCAGGTCCAACGCTTATGCTAATATTGCTGTAAAACGAAGCTTTCCTGAAGCGGCTAAACAAATGCTATGCTAATAAATACAATGCGCACAGCTGTGCTTATTTCTCTGCAACGTGCAACTTCATGCAGCATTATTTTCTATGCACCGCACAGGTCCCGACATTAATATCACGCCACGCTTGCGTACTACAGCGTTCGCAAGTCACGCCAACTTGAAAGACAAAGCCAGCCGAATTCACAGTGTAAGACAACGCTGCTGCAATATTACGAGGACGACGGCAATGTGCCGCGTTTGTCGACGGCATAATTATGATTAGAAGTGCATGTACGAAGAAGTACGACATGGATCTTGCTACATTTAGGGACATTAAGTGTCGAAATTGTTAGGTTTCAATGGCGCATACCCACTTTATGTGATTCAGAAAGAACAGACACACAACGGGTCAAGAAAGTGCAGCTGAAATATAAACTTGAAGGACAAAAAAATCAATTTTACATGTTGCTCTATTATCCAAACGACACGCTTTAGAGATAACGACGAAACATTATGGGCCGTATAACTTAAAACGATTCCAATATGTTTTTATTCCAATCTCCTGACGTCAAACTTGCGTAAGCGCCGACGCTAGTATACTATAGCGCAGAGGAAGAGTGCGGTCAGTGGAAAAACTTGTTTGTCTTACACAATGGGCTAGGAGTACAAATCCCATAATATAAAGAACAAATTAGGGAAGTAAAAGAAGCTCTGCAATATCAAGCAGTATATAGGAGGGCTATGTGTGATTTAAATATACCTATATTAGCCAAACATTATACGCACTGTTCTTATGCCGTGATTTATTATTCAATATTCAAATGCGCAGTACACTGGTGCAGTCAATGCCACTACTCAATATTCTGTGCTATACAAGCCGGAAGATTAACAGAGCGCACATTTAGGCGAGTCGATGCAGCTTCGGCTTGAGTATAACAGCGCAAAAAAAAAACACGCACAAGAACGAAAGAAGCAACGTGTTGTCCCATTGCTTCTTTCGCTCTTGTCCGTGTTTGTTTTCCACTGTCGCAAAAAATCAATCCGTATCATCTGGCGGCACAGAGCCAACTGCCCAGGAATGGCCAACGCCGAATTTAAGAAATATAAACAAAATGAAAGAAGCAGTTGAATATATTGTGCTTTTTCATTAAGATATATGTGTGTTTTAGAAATTCCTGTAAGCCGAGGTCATATCTGCAGGTTTTATGTAGTGTTTTACTATTTTGTTGAGCAGAACACCAGTGCCCCATTACTTCGAGAGTTGATTGCATGTTACGTAAATATTGAACGACCAACCATCCGAAGCAAAACGGTGCAGGCAGGAGGGGTTATGTAAAGAAATTGTCGCTTTAAAATATGAAATCAAGCAACCTTCTTTATTTTTCAGAGCACGGTGCACCAGCAAAGCACGACGCCATCCCCACGCAGAAGCAACCAGCGGCAGAGCTGTCAGACTCGCTGTCGAAGGAAGGCAGAAAAACTACCACGAATGAGGAAATGGAGGCTTTCGGAAGTTCCGGGGAGCGGTCATGGTCGTCTCCGACAGATGTAGCTCATACGGCATCGGAGCCCGTGCTAGCCGCGACGACGCAAGCATCGGTGATTAAAGAGCCGTTGGGCAATGCTCCTGCGCTTCTGAATGGGCCACCAGCGATCGTCCATGAGTTTAAAAAGCCAGGTGGAAGGACAGGAGAACGAGATTCACATGAATATGGAAGTAAATCTGCAGGCCTCCGTACTCCTGGCCAGCGTTCGACTCGTCTTAGGCCACGTAGCTCCACCGAGACCGCTCCTTCCTCCACAAAAACCACCGTTGTTCCGGCCGAGTATGTTGCTATTCATGCGCCTGCCTCGATGGCGCTAGTTCCCGAGCCAGGCGCAAGAAATTTACCATCTTCATCCGACGGCAACGCAATTGATCGAGATATCGCGTGGGCAGCGAGTCACAGCAGTTCGCCTGGTAGCCACGGGACGCCGACTAAGCCGGACAGTGTAGTGACATGTGGCGTCCAGTCACCGGCATCTCCCACCGACATGAGCGCTTTTGGTGCACGCACTGCGACTCCTTCGAAGGCGACGGTGGGCGTCTTCGGCACGGTTCACGGGCACAATCCTCCTTCGGCCGTGCCCTCTAGCCTGTGCTTGGACGCTGCAACTCCGTCCCATTTAACCAAGGAACCCCATACCAATGACGCCAGCTCCAAACGCAAGAGAAAGCAGCACCTCAGACGCAAACATTAGCCTGATCGTGATGCCAACTCGATAGAACCAAGTGTTGCCGTGTATAGACTTGAGCTGATAAGATAAGCTTGGATGACGTTTGCTCCGATGTAGAGCATACTGACTTGCTTACGCGCAAAAGTTTTGTACCGTTTTAACTTAGAATTTAGCCTACACTGCTGCTAAGTGGCCAGTATTGGAATGCCATTTACGACGTTTCCATGAAGCACACTCCGTGATTTCGTGATTCACAGCAGGTGACTGACTTTCTTGTATGCATTTCAAGTTGAAAGAAAATGCACCTGTGCGTATGACGCTTTCGCGCAGTAGTGAGCATCAATAACTGCAGGGTTGCGTAAAGGCTTATAACTATTTTCATAGCCTGTTGTGGATCTTGCACTGAGAATTGAACCCATTGTGGTTGCCCTGCTGATCAAACGCTTCAAGGTGATGTGATTGTAGGCGCTAATGAAGATGCCAACGGGACCATGTACATGCCGTTCTCGGTTTGAGAAAAATATTTTGCTTATGGGGGTGACCTGTGCCAGTATAACGTAAAACTATACTAATCTGTTCATATTCTAAATCCACCATTAGCCCTCCGTGATAGGTAAGGATGGTTTGAGTCCAGCCCATATGGGCGGACGCCACGCCCAATTGGGCAGAGCCCAAGGTATTTTGACCTGTCACGAAAGGCTAATGGCCGATTTGGAATAAAACGGATTGTAAAAGTTTTATGTTATACCGGCTATGATGGGACCATCAAACCCTAGGGGTCCCGTATATCCTCGCGTGTTTCTTGAACCTGGCGATACATTTCCTTAATGCTTCTTTTGTACGATGTAATAATGATATCAAGACCAATACCACGGTGCACTGAGGTGATATTTGACAGAGTGTACTTCGGTGAACTGCAGAATTGTGACAAGAATGTGGATGCGCACCCTCGTGTTTGACGTGCAAAGAAGGAATATGTTTAGCTCAGACACCATACTGGGACGTGCATACTTAACTTAAAACGTTCGGAAAAAAAGAAAAGAAGGATACGAGCTTACCGCGGCACTTTTTTTGCTCAAGCTTCCCCAGAAAGATTGAATATATGAGTTCACGTCGTTCAGTATGACTTTTGGTAGTGTTAACTGCCTGTTAGCAGGGAAGAAGTTTGGACGTGTTGGTAGATCAATCGTAAACTGGGATACATAGCGCAAAAGACGAGACAAGTATGAAGCTGGAACACGGGACGAGCTTTAACTTCAACAATGCTTACCAGCTGTAATAAATCAATTGTTAAAAGTTAGCGCTCGTGCCGTGTTCCTGTTTCGTCCTTGTGTTGTTTTTTCCGCCATGTATCCCAGTTTATAACTGCCTGTTCTCCAAAAAAAGAAAATGGTATCCAATGCGCGCTTTGAAGGTGGTTGAACAGCGAAGCTGTGAACGACAGCTAGAACGAGTGCTCATTGCGACGTAGGTTGAAGTTATTCACCTGGAGACATTCACATGTACTTCACCTAAGTGTTAGCCTAAGGTGTTTAAGCGGCCTGCGACTTGGCTTGCATCGCTACTTCGTGCACCTACAAACAGTGGACCAGAGAGGAGAAAAATTCGCCGCACCTCGTATGCACGCTGATCTTCAGGAGTCCTCACTTTACGTGTTCACTGTCACATCACAAATCATTTGCCTGGCGGGTTCTACTTTTACGTGCGAAAGTGTAGTTACGTCACTCCCTGCTGCGTATGTCAAGCTGCCGTCGCCACGGCAGCTTGCGAACAGCAATCTTTACCACGAAACGTATGCGGGGAGCGCTACGTGCTTCGCATTCCATGTGTAGGCACAAGAGTACCTACCATCAATTATAGGCTTCGGGTGCTTATTTTGACCCTGTTATTTATTGAAACGTAGGCTGTTCTGTATGTTGTATAAATGATTCTAATGAATCTATGCAATATTCGCTTCACTTTGCTGAGTGCTTGTGGCCTCTGCCTTACGGTCGTATAAGCCATTGCATTTGGGGCATGACCGATAGGTGATGATAGTTTTCTGTCGACGTTACGCCCCGAAGAAATCCCGGGATAGACAACTTCGCTACAAAACATGCAAAGTTGCCTTCATGTATGGGGATGCAAACTGCAACCGCGACGGCGCGTTTTCGCGGAAACCCTCTTCAGCAGCCGGCAGGCGACGATGCAAGGTTATGCTAACGCGGTCGTGGTAGCATCTTGCATTCCCATAATCTAAGGAAACTTGGCTTTTTTTGTTTTAGAAACTAGGCAATCACTTACACTTGCTACACTCAAAAATGCGATGTTTCTGCGATATTTGAGTAAGAACCATACAGCGGTAAGCGTGAAATCTCTTGTTTTGAACATTTTCAACGAAATATACGCGTCCTTGTACGCCGCGCTTTCCGTTTTTCTAGTAGATTTGCTAGTATACCGCCCCTAAATGGCATGCCTGCGCCCAGGAGTGTTCAGGAGATCGTAACGTGCCAGAAGGCTCGAGGTGAATTTGTAAGAGTCTTCACAAAGTCAGCGAAAACCTCTACATTTGTACTCCCTTTCAACTTGGGCATTGCTGACGCCACAGAAAAAAACTTGAAGGAACTTGTGGGAACATTGAGTTTTCCTTGTCACAAAGGGACAACACCATTAATTATATAAACTGTTGGTCGCAATGAGCATTAGGGTGGCGTAAGCAACAAATAAACAGCCGCGTCTGTCGTGAACACTGTGCAGGTGAGCCTATATAGCTTTTGACTTCACGACTGAGGGCTGCTCTTGTTTAGATGTGGTGGTGTGGTGCACTAAGGCTTAACATCAAAACAAAAAAGATGTAAAATATACAACTCCCTTGTGCGAATACATGTGTTGCCCTGTTTGCATTTGAGTTTTCTTCAAACTGGATGGAAGGGGGCTTTACGTCAAACATACGCCAATTCAGCGTTTGTACATTTCTATTTTAAAAGCTAAGTCGTAAGAAGACGACACCGATAATTAGTCATGACCATAAGAATGTGTTGAATAACGTAATTAGGATTTGCGTAATACTTCACCCGCTTTCCGATATCTATATCCGTGCAGGTTTCTAACCGCTTTCCTTAACCTCTTCAATAAAAAAGAAAGATTTAAATGTTTGCTCCAGTGCTAGGTGGAGTCAAATCCACATCATAGAAGTACGAATTCACTGGGCAAGACGGGTATCATCTAAAACACAATATCCAGAATGAAATAATTACTTTAATAATAGAGACTAGCTAGAGATGACTCTAATATTATTAGTGTGGAGTAGAATTTTTTTTCTGTGAAGTATGATTCGTGTTTCGAGAAGAATTACTGAACAAGAAAGACTTACAAAAGCACGTCATAATATGTGACTTAAGGTGTTGCATACAACCTACCATCGCCCATATTGTGCTGAACACATCGGTTCACTAAGCAGTATTGGGCTCGCTGAGCACTTGGGACGAAAGCATCTGGTAACGCCCATTGCTGTTATTTTGACTTGTGCCGCAGAATAATTATTATGCTTACCTCTATCGATACAGTTAGGGCGCTTGCGTCAGAGGCACATGTAAAGCGCGCGATTCGCGGAAAATGCGAACGCCAAACAATGTTCATTGCTGTGTAGACATCATTGGAATGCACCAATGCTTAGTCATTGCAATCCAGTGAAACATTTCACAATGGCTACCATACGAAAAAAATACGAACGCACGTGAGACACAGGTGAAGCTGTCTTCATCGTAGAGCACAAAACGAGCGAGTTCCGGGCTACGCAGGCACTGGACGCTAGACAGGCCGGTGAATCGTTGCAGTCTGACTGCTAGCCACACAGCGAATCCGGACCATTAAGTGCAGTATAACTGCATAGAAGAAAAGAAAAAAAAGGAAAAGTGTTTTAAATATCATGAATTTCACCGTCATAGCGTTTAACATTACAGCCACATGAAATGCAGTTGATCGTTATTTATGTATTTATTGAACAGCCCGCCCCCTTTACAGAATACCCCACGAGGTTTCTCTAATACATGTATAAACAAAAATAAAAAAATTTACATCGTATTTGTTCGCATGAGGTCGACCGTCTTCGTGCGTTCATTCTATATTTCCCCATAACGGCCATATTCTTTGTGAAGAACGTTCAAGCGCATACCTTACGATTTGAAGATCTGTCATGACATGAACTTTAATATCGCGAGGTGTGGTGTAGATGAACCAAAGCAGCGTAATGCGATTACCTAGAACATAAATTCTGGGGTGGATGCGTTAAAAAACATTAAAAGCCATCTGCAGTGGGTATATTGTGTGCCTATATATGTATGTTTAAATTTGTTGTTGACTCAACGGTACAAGGACAATTTCTTCTACAGCACTTACGCTGAAATCTACGATTAATTGAGTTCGGTGAATATGAGTTCACGAGCGCATCGGCAAAAACCTAAGATTATAAAGCAGCCCGATCGCATTGCCTCTTATTTACTGCCGCAGGCCGGCTCCATCGTGTGCTCTTGGAATGGCGACACAGAAAGGAAGGTCCTTGGGGACAAAGCAGCTGAATTTGCGAGCTAATGAGGTTGAAGGACCAATTAAGTGACCAAATTTAATTACATTGTGCATTCATGCAGTATAGACTACACACACACACACACACACACACACACACACACACACACACACACACACACACACACACACACACACACACACACACACACACACACACACACACACACACACACACACACACACACACACACACACACACACACACACACACGCGCGCGCGCGCGAGCACGCACGCAAAGGGAGTGAGAAAGAGTGAAAGCTATAAAGAAACAAAATGAAGCGTTCATCAATTAATCCGCCTACAATTGGGGACGCGGTGCCGAACTGGTGGTTCAGTGTAGTCAACCTGGCATGGCGCGGTTTCGCCGGATGTAGACGTCCGTCCCTCCGTGTCCTCCTCGGGCCTGCAGGAGAAAAGTAGTGTGGTGCAGCTATAACGTAAAGATTCGGCAGGATAAATTTTTTGTACCTGAACCATAATGGATTTTCTTTATATTCATGTAGGAAGCAAAATTAAGGCTGAATACATAATTTTACTTAAAGCATACCGGAGATAAAGACAACGCAAGTCATAGAATATACCACCCAAACACGTACTGGTTGCCTAAAGTCTGTATGTGCTCTCATAACATAAAAGTTGCGGTTGACCAAACCACTGGACTCTTGCTTTATTCATTGATTTTGATGCAACACCTAAGAAGGTATCGGTGGCACTGCACGCTTTTATTTATAGAAATCTTAGTGTAGTTTGGCAACGCTCCGCGATTTCCAGTTATATATCTCATGTCAAGGAATACCGGAAGGCATGAGGAATGGTGTCATCCAGCATGGAAGGCTAGTTGGAAGGCAAAAAAGAGACACATAGCGAAGAACAGGAGTGAGGTTAACCAAACACGAGTGCCCGGTTTACTACCCTCCACGGGGGTAGACGGGGGTAGGACAAAAGAAGGGTGGCAGCGATCATTACGGAGACCTGGAATACAATCATCTCTGCCAACAGAGCTTTCGCTACTTCTGCTGCCTCGAGCTAGTGGCACAAATAAGCGAAGCTGGCGCTGAAGGCGTAGATGTAGATCCTTCTGAGCTACTGACACGTACCCACTCTGGTGCTGATATCACGAGCGTTAAATGTGGCGCATAGCGATGATAGTGCCCAAGTAATAGTCAATCAATTGAAATAAGCACAATGAAAACACGTACAGAAATAAAAGAAAGTAAGAGCAGTAGCTAGAAACGAATGAAGACAGTGCGTAATTCAGTAATAAGACTAGACAAATAGAATATTACGCAGGGACCATGTCGGTCCCTGCATGGGAGACGCCCACTGCGCGCTGACGTGCGTCCTGCACGACCTTTAATAAAGTTTGTACAATTCAAAGCAGGAATGGTCTGAAGGGTTCGTCGTGGTCGCTGTCCTTTATTTGTTCATGGTCCTTCAACAATACAAGTCCCAACAAAAGGAATGGATTTCACAAGTTGCCACCGCGGTTAGCACGCCTTCTGTTCCCAGTTGAAAAAATTTTCGCGCGTGATATGTTAGACACTGACCGGGGACTGATTAAGGTTGTTGGTGACACACCAAAGTAAGTAAACCGTGCAAAATCTTATGACGTAAACAGGATGAATACAAGCACATTGTTCGCTGTGATTCGCCCTATTCCTCCTTTTGCGCTGCTCATTTACAAAAAGAAAAACACCTTTCGCGTTCGTCAGAGCTGTTTGACCGGCCTTGTTCAGCACATTCTTATAAACGAAATAAGTTCCGGAGGAATTCCTAATGTGAAGGAGCATTCATGACCCCGAATGTTGCCATGGATGCTGCGAGAGAAGCGAACGAAAATAAGGAAGCTTAAGTAGCAGCCATTGCGGTCAGATGACACAAGGTCGTGTTTGTTGTGAAAAGGTATCGGGAAAAAAATAGCACGCAGTTACAACAGCAGTCATGAGATGACCAGCCTTCGCACTATTGTGCTACTTGAAGTGGTGCCAACTTTCGCTTTCATGAACCCTGCTTATTAATCCGCCTTTCCCTTAAAAAAGCTGCTGGCTTTATATTACTTGCGACAACGTGTCAAATACCGCACGATGGTGCGTACTAAACCCCACCTTGGAGCGCCTTTTTCGCTTTAGCACAAGGTGGCGCCCCCACATGTAATATTTGTAGTTCCCGTATCCAAGCAATCAGTGACGTTTGCAACTATGTGCGACCAATCACTCAGCTGCCGTTTACCTGTTTCGTTTCCTTTTACTCAAGGGAACAAGAGCTATAGCCAGGGACGCGGCCTTCAGGTCAATTTTTTCTGCTTCCAGGTCATAGACGGCTCTCTCTCACTGTGAATTTGAACAGCATGCTGGTTTTGCCAGCATATCTACAGAAACTTTGTCGCGACACAGAGACAGTAGAGGAGGAACAAATAACGGAGAAGTCAGTGTAATTCCAATAAAGGAAGCGTTAAGTGTTAAACCATGTTAAGTGTCAACCAAAACAGGGGCAGTTGGCCAGCCTGATAACGGTGATAAAAGATGATTGCGATTATGATGACGAAAATGATGAGGATGATTACGACAACACTAGCACGATAACGACGATGGCCCGACGATTACAATACCGACGGACGCTCACCGCAGCGCCCCGGCGGTTCACAATTCGCGTTCCAAATTCTGGGTGGAGATGAAGCGTGCTTTCGGCGAATTCATCCACTGAAAAGGTGGTGGATGATAAACTCGACAGCAAAAGTGATGATATCGTAAAACATGCAGTAGAAGCGTTCAGGTACCTTCAGTAGCAGGCGCTGTAGAAAATTTGCATAACAATAAATGAGCGCACATGTGTGTGCCCGGATACTTTCGCCTTGCTTTGCAAGAAATAAAAATAAAGCACGAACGCCGCAGTGGAGGAATCCAGATCGATTTTGACCCCCTGGGGTTGGTTGACGTGCACCTAAATTCAAGCACACAAGCATTTTTGGATTTCGGCACCAACGAAATGCTGCGGCCGGGTTCCGGATGGAAGCATAGGCTGCGACCTTAGCCGCGAGACGACGTAGTCATTGGTCTAGCGCAGTGGGTCAGGTTTACGTCTGGGATGACATGCGTTCATTTCCTAAAATGCAACTTGAACTGCATAAAACCTACCTTTGTTGTTGCTGAATATTTATTTTCAGTCGACTTCTCAGCAGCGATTATTAAGGCTATTGCGGAAAGCGATGTCAAGAAGTTAGTTGTTCTATATCCCTAACTCGCACGACTTCTACAAAACATACGAGGACCTTTGAGATTTCGACGTCATGTGTCAAATGAGAAGGCTCATGGGACAAACGAAGAGGACATTTTCAGCTTATGAAACAGCATATAGATAAGCTCAACAACAACAAAAGAAGAAAATTAGAGGCGCGCGTCAACTTATGTCTTGTCGCGATTGAAAACTCATGGTGCAGCGCGCTTGTTATTGTGTCATGTTTATCGCTTTTTTGCCTCTTACCTCGTATTTACACAGCTACAATATTCCTGACTAACTAGAAGCTACCACGCCAGGCGTAAGCTAATATTCTACTACCGGAACATCATTTGAAGAAAGTGAGAGAGAACAAGAATTCTCAGATAAAAGGAAAACAACTTTCTGCAAAATTATGCTCTCCGGCGTGGGAACGGTGTAGCCTTATTTAGATACAATCACAAGAAGAATAGCAAGCACTGCCAAACGGTTACATTCCGCTACTAATAATGTTTAGGCACCAAATGCTGCGTCAGTATAGAAACGGTAAGTCAAGATTACGACAAATAGAATTAAACAAAGCATCGCGATCTCTGCCTTCAAGTGATAGGCCCGAATGTCCTTCTTGTGCGGGCTTGTGAGTCGGGGAGAAAAAGCAACGGTCCTCGCACCACTACCATGGAAGCCAGACTGAACATTTCCGTTCGCTCTTCAGTGTCCCAACCTGACTAAATAGCATCGGGTGGCTTCCTGCACTCTCGTAGTTCTTCCTACCTCCGGCCGCGCCTCCCACCTTTCCCACGTGGTCCCTTGCTTGACGCTTTGCTTCCAGTCGCCATTGAAATTTCTCGGGTTTTCTGGCTGTCACTCAGCTCCAAATCGTCAATACGGGCTATCATGTTCTGCCGTGCTGACGCCGCGTGCTTGTGCGTGGTTGCCGCAGTGTGATGTCGGCGCCGTGAAGCTGGTGCTGAGGGAGCCCGTGGTTCGTTGGCCACACGGGGCAGCAGTTGGGTGGGGTACGGCGGCGTCAGTCCGACAAACGGGACGAAGGAAGTGGGCTGCTGCGTTACGTACGGCAGGGCCATGGTTGGTGCTGGAGGAGCCTGAAGTGATGGGCCCGGCACCGCTACCTGTGGTGTATTTGAGAAGAAAGGCAGAAGTGCGCACGATGGTATTCTTTATGAGAACCGACGAATAAGTTATGGTGAGGGGGAAATACGAATTACGTGCACTTACGTTACGCCAGAGGTCGTCCAGTTATACAGAAATACAGAAATGCAGATATACAGAAATTAATCGATAAATCAGCCAGTCAGCCAATCTGTATGTATGTATGTATGTATGTATGTATGTATGTATGTATGTATGTATGTATGTATGTATGTACGTATGTACGTATGTATGTATGTATGTATGTATGTATGTATGTATGTATGTATGTATGTATGTATGTATGTATGTATGTATGTATGTATGTATGTATGTATGTATGTATGTCTTAGTCTGTCTGTCTGTCTGACTATGTCTGTTTGTCTGTGAAAGCAAGTAGTGGAGCAAATCAGATAGCCTAGGTCTAATTACAGGGCATATATTTGAAGGACATTTGTGTCTTGAACCAATGAGTGCTGTGTTGATGAAAAACGTGTAGTATAACAGTACGCGTAAGAAAAACGAAAATGCGAAGAAAATAGAGAAGGAAAATAACTGCAGAATGAAGGACAACGGCAAAAGCAAACCTGCTTCTTGAGCTAGTGGGTAGATGTAAGAGATATGACGTCTGTACCGATGTGTAGTGGTCGAGCTTCTTGAATTCGCTTAAAGGTGAAATTGAAATATACATTTAAAGGCAAGCATTTTCAGCATCTGAGATTCCATACAGTGAAAAAAAAAACACAACAGGAAGTTTCTTGCTTGTGCCACTAGGATGGTGGTTAATTCGGCAAAGGCATGGTGAATAACGCACAGATTTGCCTAAACTTTGTATTCGACCGTGGTCAATGCCACTGTGCAGGTAGTAATACGTTTGGCGACAATTTACAGGGTTGCAAGCGTCGTGCCTTACGTATGTGCTTTGAAAATTGCGTAATGAAACCACTTCATTGCAACCGCTGAATGCGGAACAGCTCTAAAGAATGTTGTGAGGCTGGCACATAATATAACTTAACGTTAAAGTATAAATTAATGTGTTCCTTGTGAAGGCTGCATGTGATTCGTGTAGTTCTTCGCTTATAGTGAAGCCAGCTTCCCGACGAAGTGGATGCCGGGCGATGACCATTTTACGTATCACGTATAGCTTCGTTTTTTTTTTTTGTGAGTGTGGAAACCAGAACAGACGCTTACCAACGTTCCTGGATGTGATTCGGCTGTGACCACGATTCTTTATTCACGCATATTGCAACAGCGGGAACAAACGTTTCTCGACGTTCTAGCACTGAGCGTTGATATGAATCCCAATCCCAGCCTTTGTGGCGGCCTTCATCCCAGACAATTATGTTTGGAGGAGAGCACTTGATCCTACGCATCGCCGTTCGTGGCAGTTCTATTGCAGTGACGTCAACTTTTTTATTTAAACACAAAACGCAACTATGTTTTACCGCTCTGGTGAACGTTCTACCACAAAGCACACACAGGGTTTCCCTGCTAACTTCAGCAGAAGTTTAAATATGTGCGAATGCCACGTAGCTGAACAGAACCAAGGTATTATTGCTCGCTGTCGCTTGTAGATACTCAGATTAATTATTGCACTCCGCCTAATTACATAATTAGCCCTAATTAATAATTGAACTTCTCAAATATACGAGTTACATGAAAAGTGTCAATGAGAAAATTCTACACCAACGGTAAAAACTCCCGATACAGATTTCTGTTGCTCAATACGTGCTACATAAGAGTTTTTTCGAGCGTGAAACAAGCCCGCAAATGCACACAATATTGTAGCGCGATTGGCTGCTCGAGCCACCTTGCGTGTATTCGCGGGCTTTTTTCACGGTCGGAAAAAAACTTTTATGTAGCACGTATTGAGGAGCACAACGCTGTATCGGGAGTTTTTCATGTCGCTCCACAATTTTCTCATTGACCCTTTTCATTTGATTATAATATTTGAGAAGTTGATTAATTATTAGGGCTAATTATCAAATTAGGCAGAATGTAAAAAAAATAAATTTGATTATCTCTAAGTGATGGCAAACAACATTACCTTGCTTGTGTCCACCTATGTGATATTCGCATATGTTAAAGCTCTGGCCAAAATTAGCTGGGACACCCTATATACCGATCCTCATATAGCGCTGATTTGAAAAGGTATTTTCCTACTGCAGGGAGCTATGTGGTATGCCATTAGTATACAGGCTACCAGATTAATTCGTTTCTGGATTTTTGGAGCATACTAGATGTAACAGTATTCGCATGTAGTGAAAACATCATCTTTGCAATAACAGGAATGCGCCAGAATATCAGATCTCTTATATGGTACTCTTCATTGTAAAATGCAACTTGCTCCTTATTTTATCTTGTGTACACAGTATTTCCTGGCGCTGGCACAATGGAATGATGATTGCCTTGTTTTCTTACGTTTATGACCAATTTACAAGACTTGCTACGTGTTTAAGCAAAAAGCACATCCTAATATATAGCAATAATAGAGAGTAATATTGAATGTCGCCTTTCTCGTATAATACAGACCTTTGCGCTTATACCGAAGGCACCCGCCATGGTGGAGTAGTGGTTTTGGTGTCGCGCTGCTGAGCCCGAGGTCGCCGTTTGAAACCCCGGCCGCAGTGATCACATTTCGATGGAGGCGAGGATGCAAAAACTCCCGTGTGGTATGCATTGGCGAACTTTCACGAACCCCAGGAAGTCAAAATTATTCCGGAGTCCTTGACTACGGCGTGCCTCATGATATGATCGTGGTTTTGACACGTGAAGCCTCAGCATTTCTTTTTTAGAGCGCCGCTATTAGGCACCCGTTCCGGCTTAAAGCGTTGGCGTTCCCGGCGTAAGCGATTGAAGAAACGCAGAGGATGAAAGAGCGAATGGGAAGCGCAGCGGGGGATGAAAAAAAGAAAGAGCGAGAGCGACGAGATGACGAGGACGAAAGCGGAGGAGGAGGGTATGACAAAAGCGCGAGAAAAAAAAATGTTTAATGCTGTTCAAGACGATCTGCGGCGACAACCGCAACTAGTTGGCGCCAGAGTATATATTGCGCCATCGTCTCTTCACCGATGACTTCTTTATCTTCATTTGGTCACTGCTTTTCACCGACTAAGAAATGTGAAACGCTATTCCTCGACGCGCCTGCATGTATCAGAAGTTTTTCGAATGTCGTCGCAATGAGACTAGCACGAACGAATGTTGTCAATAGTTCTGCCCGTTGGCTGTTGTCACCAAAGTTTTTTTGTAATCTGATTGCATGCGTGACGAGAATTGTGTGGTACTTTCTGGAAGCCACGCGGGCACCAGCGATTACACCTGAGCATTCGACGAGTCATATATAAGAGCCGACGCGCTTGACCCGCTGGTCAGATTTTCGACGACTGCCGACTCTGTTACACGTCTCTATCAGATAAATTCTTTGCCTCAATATATCGTGAGACGAAAACACGTGTACAGCTGCGCTCAAATTTCGCATTAGGGAGCGTCGTTACCGTCGGTGAATTTTTTCTTTACCAAAAGCACCCACAGGCTCCACACGTGGGAATCAGCGATAAACAGATGACCATAATTACAGGTAGGAGTAGTGACGAGTGGTTATTGCAATACAATCTCGCTTAATAAGCTCAACATTTTTGAAGCACTGCGTGAGGCTTCTTCAGACTTCAATTATTTTCTTCACGTGGCAGGCGCGTAGCACCCGACATTTATACACCCTAAATCACAGTGAAACCCTAGAAGTGTGAGAAGCCGCAATGTTTTTGCCTGAATGCTTTAATCAGAGGGGCACTTCAGCTTAAATGTTGCTAGGTGCATCGGTATAACCGTTGTAAAACAGCGCATTAACTTTCGGCAGCGTTACTGGGGCTTCGCATAAATGCACATACGGGAACAGTTCCGTGGTAATTTCATACAGCTTCACTGCATTATCAGCTCTAAGGTTTCTACAGAAAACTGACTACACTCTCACATTGTAGAGACATGACATTCTCACCGCGTGTGCCAACTGATCAGAGGAGACATTTTCGCTGCAGAATCGACGACAGCATTCTAGAACTTTCGGAGACAGTAGTCGCCGGGCGACGAACTGATATCAGTGGCGGTTCTATGAAAAATGGTCACCGTCAAAAAGGCAAAACACTGTAAGCGTGATAATGGGTTCGCCTGACAGCAGGTTCCACCAGAAATAGGTGGTGTTCGCGTACATTACGACTCAGACAGAAAGAGATAAGAGAAAAGAAATGCAGGGGAGTTAGCTATCGACGAATTTGGTTTGACACACCTACAACGCGGAATAAGATAAGAAATATAAAGAAAAACAGAGCGAAGACAATTGGTGGTTAACACAAGGGAATGTCATACGGTGTCCTTGATGCCGCTGTCGAAGGTCATCATTCACTGCCCACAGAGTATATGCCTCTGCGCATGCACTGCGTCGTCGTCGTCGTCGTCGTCGTCATCATCATCATCATCATCATCATCATCATCATCATCATCATCAGTGTCTTCACTTACCATTCATTGTTTGCAAGAACTCGAACGAAACTATTGAGGACGAGCAGCGATTTGAAGTTGTTGTATGCATCAATGTCGACACACTCGCTCGCACGTGGGACCGCTTAATTAACAGAACTGGCTACGACGGTACTTGCGGTGCAGTTACGGCTGCACTTTCTGGCGACGTGGCACGTACTGGCGAGGCAGCAGCAGCGCTGGTCGCTTCATCGGGAACCGGCAAACCCCATCGTCTCAGAAGGTCGTCACGGAACTTCTTCATCATGTGCGACGTCATCAGGGAAACGGTGTCGTGAACGGTGACGGGGGCGGGATTGGCTGGAACCGTAGGCTGGGACGGCGCCGAACTCGTGGAGGGCGGATACGGGTTGATGATAATCGGCTCATTGGATCCTACGTGGAGTGATTAACGGCTACGATTTATGATGACAGTGCAGACGAAGGTCACAGATTTGCAAGTATGGTATGTGTAAAAGCACGTCATCGCTTTGCACGCACGTGTTTATCGATGCAAGTGTTTCTATATGTGTTATTGCATTGTAGTTCCTAGTGAAAACGTGCTGGAAGATGCATTCAAAAAGAATGTGATGTGAATTTAAGGAACATTCTATGCCAGCATTGTGCGAATCCTGGCAATAAAGGCTTCGGAACGCGTTCTGGATAGATACACGGAAGCCGCTCGCCGTCGTTACTGGAATACGGCTGCTACGGCAACAGCTGAATCCGTGAGCCTTTGCCTGTAGCACTTGAACTTAATATTGACGTAACCGTCACGGCGGGTTGTTTTGAAGATCTATTACATTTTTCCCACAGAAAATGGTTGAATGACAGTCTACTGAACCGTTTTGAACTTTCCTCACTTCAATTTGTGCAACAAAATTATAGATTTTATCATCACGTGAACACATAAGTAAAGTCTCCCCGCCTCTTGGCCAATCCCCGCGAGTGGGTATGCGCCAAACTCATCAAGGTCATTATCATCATCATAAAATCGCTTCGCGAAGCTAACAATGCGTCTCCCTCCAGGGCCTTACTTGAGCCCGATCCCTCAGCCACCTCCCCCTTTCCCCTTCCCCCTTTCAATAAAGTTTACCACCACCACCACCACCACCCTTGGACAGGCTACCAGCGCCGTAAGGCAAGACGCGCTTGGCGAACCGAGTATTGTTAGCTGGTTCGCTGTCGCCTTCACGGACCAATTGGAGCAAGAAAACTCCTCTAAAAAAATTAAATTATGGGGTTTTACGTGCCAAAACCACCTTCTGATTATGAGGCACGCCGTAGTGGAGGACTCCGGAAATTTCGACCACCTGGGGTTCTTTAACGTGCACCTAAATCTAAGTACACGGGTGTTTTCGCATTTCGCCCCCATCAAAATGCGGCCGCCGTGGCCGGGATTCGATCCCGCGACCTCGTGCTCAGCAGCCTAACACCATAGCCACTGAGCAACCACGGCGGGTTCCTCTAAAAAGGTGTCCTACGCCGTTCCTCCACGGAATGCGGTAATCGTCACGGTCGTTTGACAGATGCGGCAGCTAACTTCGGAGTCGGCTTTGGAATCAAGAAGCGCCAGCTTCAGTCAAGCGTGACAACCCTTGTCTACGAGGCCGCCCTCCTTCCTGTGTGTTCACTGAAACTAAGGTGCGGGTGTGAGTGTGTGAACCCTCGCCCTCAAAGGCGGGTCCTTCAACAACTTTGGACGCTCCCATGGGACAAAGGTTGGACGGCAGTTTCCCTGGACTAGGGATCCAGGGAGGACAGAGGGGGTTTCAAGCAGCCGTTTTCGGCTCATCGGTGTGCTTCGTTTCAGTCATGCTAGACTGATGAAATGTAACGTTCTTCAACCTTCGTGTAGATATGGTAAATAAATCCCGTTCTCCTCGTTCTCGATGAGAACAACTTACTCCCTTCAACAACCTCCTTAACGTGGATAAGTCGAACGAGGGCATGGGCCAGCTACCCCGTTTAGCATGCCCGACCCCAACTCGTACAGTGTGAAATGCGAGAAGCCGATCACGCGAAAGTGGCACACACACACACACACACCCACACCCACACACGCATATATATATATATATATATATATATATATATATATATATATATATATATATATATATATATATATATATATATATATATATATATATATAATGAGGTTATTTTCATGTCCAGCGCAGGATGAAGTCCTCCCCAGCGATATCCAAGCATACCCCTGTCTTGCGCTAGGTAATTCCGGCTTGCGCCTGCAAATTTCTTAAGTTCATCCCCCTACATAATTTTCTGCCGTCCGAGACTGCGCTTCCCTTCTCTTGGTACCCATTCTACAACTCTAATAATAACACCGGTTATATGACCTACGCATTACATGGTCTATCCAGCTCCATTCTTTTTGTCTTTTTGTGGGCGATAATATTCTTTTTCCCAGTTTACTCTCGTATTGACAGTGCTGTCTTCCTGTCTCTTAACGTTACGTCTGACGTTTTTTCTTTCCATCGCACTTTGTGCGGTCCTTAACGTCTTATGAAGCTTTATATAAATATATAGGTACGAATATATCCGTCTTTTGGGCTTCGCGCCCTATAGAGGGCGGACGTGTTTCGAATGAGCTCCTGAACAACACTTTGGAATGTGTTCAACGCGTTCACAATCATGGACCGGGGACCTCAAAGAGGGTCGACGCAATGTTAAAGCAATTATCTCGAACTTGCCGCTAAATCACCACTGAATTCATTTGTTTCTCTTCTTTGAAAAAGAATATCTCTTACAATACCTGCTGCCACCCGATTTTAGCCTCTCCCCCTTAGTGGGTACGAACCATAGAAGGGTATCATTAACAGCCTCAGCATCATCACAGGACATTTTAGGTAGGTTAAGAAAAATATATTTGTGCTAGCGTATTTCCTGCATCTGTATTTTTTCACCCACAATGCGCATGTGCCACATCTCTAAGGACACCGGCCTCTAAAATTACTGTTGACACACCGATGTTTCTGCTTTTCACGCTGCGCTTCCACGTTTTCGGGGCAAGCTTGTAATCAAGAACGCTTTATCATCGGCGCCTTTTTCCCGCTGCTCTTGTGATTGCTGAGAAACGATGGCCCAATAGTTTTCTACTCGCTAATGTTTTCATGGCGAAAGCCTTAAGTGGCTCTAGCCCAACGAGGCAAAAAGCATCATCATCAGGAATGGTTCATACCACCGTAAGCAAACAGAGATGCAGTGGCTGAATATAAATAAATAAATAAATAAATAAATAAATAAATGAATAAAGAAAGAAAGAAAGAAAGAAAATAAGAAAGAAAGAAAGGAAATAAGAAGGAAAGAAACAAAGAAAGAAAGAACCGTTAGGTAGGGCATTAGTACTCATACGTGTCGTTGAGGAGGTCGACCTACAGTGCCATACGTTTACTTCACACTGCGGCTCATTAGGTCTTGTAAGGAGTCTGACCCCTCCGATCGTACACCTTAACTACAACGTGTTCAGCAAGCTTTCGTTTTCACGTGTTACAGTAGCGTAACATGCGGCCAAACTTTCTTTCTTTTTGCTATACGCGCTGGTACAGTAGTTTTTTTATTTTGTTCGCCTATTTCTTTCTCCTTTTTCTTGCGCTGCCATGCTGGGCCTGGTCTGAAAATACAGCATTTGAGTGTCAGTAATAAAACTCATGTTCAGTGCGACAGTATATTCTTATGCATTAAATACGTCCTATGATTCAATAAAGTATATAATACAGGCTGTAAATTTCCGTTTCTCTACTAGGAAAGCTGATGATATTTGAGAGCGCAAGAAATCTAAAAACTAATGAGCTTAAAAAGTCTAATTTTGTGAGAGAATGTGTGATGTAGATGTGTCATCACAGTCGTCGCCGGAGAGACATGCTGTCTTCAAAGTAAAGCTGGAGATGATTTGCCTGGTCGACTTCCTGGCATGCTACTTCCGGTGGTGGGTGAAGACTATTATATGCGTGCGGTGAATATACAAACACAAACGGCACATACATCCAAAAGGTATTGCACATACACTTAAAGTATTCATAAAGTCACATTAAGGCCGGCAGTCTTAAAAGAAATATTTCGAGCACTTTCATACCGCGGAACCTAAGCGGCATTTCTCGATGAACCTGTCTATATGTGCACACTACTTTATTCTTTTTATATTTTTTTTTTGTTTCGTTCGTACATACCCTTCCAATATTTCAGAGTTGCCATTGGCAGCATACTCGCCTTAATTTTCTAGATTTTCGTTTTGCTCACTTATACTCCTTGTCAATGAAAGACTTTAATATGTATAATAGCGACAAAGATTGTAGCTCAGCCATTTCGTAAAGTGGGCACACCTTCTACAGCGCAGTTCTTGGAAAAAAATAAACGGAAGAAGAAGTGAGGCGCTAAAAACAGCAATACAATAACGAAAGAAGTACAGGAATGGGCTGTCACTACTAGCCCACGCAACTACCACTAGAACACGCATTTGCGATCACTATTCTCAAGGCCCATTGTGAACACGATTTGCCTGCTAGTGTGATTCTCCACGGTCGCTGTGACGAAAATTTTATCTAGAAGTACCATGCGTTGGCTACTGTTCCTTCGAAACATTCTTACTGCGAGAGACAGAAGACGAGGAAGAAGAAGACCGGGACGGGGCGCTGCCGTAGTCGCTTTTCTGAGGTCCCGATAAAGATATCAAAGATTTTTTTTTCCCTTAGGCACAGACTTACGCGTTTCCCGTGTGTCTGACCAAGATGTCACGACCTCCACGAATGCCGTTTTACGGGCCGCCATCACCGTCTACGGGGTTCTACAGGGGAGGCCCTCAGTTCCCAACTCCAAGACGACGGCCTGCGATGCTGAGCAGTGCCCCTTACGTTCTCGCCGCTCCCGACGGTCGCAACTTTTCTCAAGGCGGAGGTATGATTTCCTATCTTATTCTGTTAGTGCAGTTAGGTGGTGTGAATTACAAAGGAAGCGCGTGCTACTGATAAAATAGTCGAGACTAAAATGAAGACGTGGTATAGGGCAGGTCACGCAAAGCATGTGGGATATATTCAGAGGTATATTATAGTAGCAGAATTGGTGACAAAGGAACCGGAATGTGTTCGAGGAGAGCAGAGAATTAACTGGTGTCCGAGATTTACGAAATTTTGTAGCTTTAGCATGGGGTCGGCTGACGTGACAGGGGTAATAGGAGATCGCTGGAAGAGGCCTTAGTGCTGCGGTGCGAGGCAATATGGGCCGATGAAGATGACGAAGTCAATATACGATTTACCATTATTAACAAGTTGTGTCAACCAATAAATCAGTTGTGAATGTGGGGTCACTGGTAACCACGCTGAATACACTAGCCAGCTCTCTTTCAAGGAGACTACTATGCGGAAGCTTTTGTGGCGTCTACACCGAGTAAGAAACCAAAACATTAGCCACTAATTTTTTTTTTTTTTTTTACTGGTCGAGCATAGTATGACGAAGCTAACAGCTGAGTCCAGTTTATCACAAAGCACCGTTTATTAGTGCGAACTCGGTGCTGACCGCGCAGAGGTTGTTAACTTTGTAGCCACATTGTAGTCATGAATGCAATAAACGCAGGTCCCTCTATCTTCCTGCCCAACTTGCCACCTTTCCTACCTTTGGGTTCGAGGCCATTCCCCACGGGCGCCATTATTCGCGTTCCTGGTATGCCGCCCATGGTAGCTGGGGAACCCATTCCGCTGGCACCAGGCGAACCCCTGCCTCCCTATATGCCATCGCCGATGAACCTGGCCACGGCGACTCAACAAGCGGTAGCTGAGCAACAGCCCTCACTTTCGGCGCCCACGTCGTCGCCTTATCCGGCACCGATAGTGCAAATAGACAAGCAACCTACGGCGCCTTTCATCATACTGCCCACTACCGGCAGCTCCGGGGGCTCTTCAGCGCCCACAATTGTACCCATCCCGATACCAATGCCCATGCCGATGCCGATACCGTCGCCGGCATCCGCTGGCAGCTCATCTCAGGTGGGCAGTTTTTGTTGTACTTCAAAGAGCTTCGTTGGCAGTGGAAACTACGAAAGGCTAAAATTTCCCCTCTTTACTGCAATAATGCGGTGTTGTAGCGCAACCAAATGGGACGCAAGAAAAAGAGGCAATCTACACGCACAAGTGAGATTGTAACAATGCATAGGCGTAGAATGAACAACGAAACAACTTCGGATGACGGTAGGCGCTTAAACGTCTTTCTTGCTTGCGCATTGGTCCGCTTTGTTCCAGCCTGGTCGTGCGGTAATCGGTGTAAGTGTCTGCGCCCTGTTACGTTTCGCCTACGACGCGCGGTATAGCCGGCGCGGATGCAACGGACGCCGGGGCTTCGTTCAAAGCGGCGGACATTTTGGCCCGTTCAGCGCCGCCGATACGCCTCCCCGCCAAGCGCGTCCAGGCATGTTTCAATGCCACGTGTCTTCAAGTGTGCGTGTGTGTGTGTGTGTGCATGTTGGTGCCCACGCTTGTCAAAGCGCGGCAGCCGGGGAGAGGAGCTCCCCAAGTGTGAAGCGAGGAGGTCTGACCGGCGCCGGCCCGGCGGATGCGTCACTACACTCGTCTCAACCTGTCTCTCAGCGTGTCCGTGCCCCGTCACGTGCGCCTCTGACGAGACGTTCCTACTTGCCCTCAACTGCGAGAGTATAAAAGCAGCTGCCCCCGGACGCCAAGAGAGAGGCTCCGATTTCTTCCGTTGAGTAGCGTGCTCTCCCGTCTCTCCACTTCGGTAGACCTGACCGGCCGCTCTTTTGCGATGCTAAAATAAACCAGTCGTTCCCTCTCCAATGGCTGCAGACCATCTCTTCCACAAATGGCCGCCTCCTGCGCTGGAGCCTCGCTTTGCAACAACATTTCTTTGAGGTGCGTTACAAAAAGGGGAGTCTCAACGGTAACGCCGATGGCTTAAGTCGAAGCCCCTAACGTAGGAATCAGCCTCAGAGTTGTTTGTTACTGATCTTTTTCTTCCTGAGGCAGGATTTTTAACATATTGCTTTTGTTTAGTGTTTCAAAGTGATGACGTGCTTTCTAGTGCAATTTTCCCATTTGTGGACGCGTTCTGAGTGCTGCTAGACTACTGTGAGGAACTAGGCAGTGGTATAAAAGGGGAAAGAGCCTGCAAGGACTTGGTGAGGGTTGTTTCGTGCTTGCTGACTGAGCGGTTGAGTTTCGGCGTAGTTCTAACGCTTGCCGGGAACGAGAACAAAATGTCAACTCTCCCGAAGTCACTTTGCAGTGTCCTGTGTGAACCTGAACGAGAGAACGAGGCCTTCTCTGTGCGCTGCGCTCAAGAAACGCCGAAGGACGCCCGACTTCGGTTATGAGCATCATCGAGCGACATCCCTCCGGACAGCGGATGCAGTCCCCTGACCATCGGGATCTCCTTCCCCCGGCGGGGCGGTCTGTTACGTTTCGCCTACGACGCGCAGTATAGCCGGCGCGGATGCAACGGACGCCGGGGCTTCGTTCAAAGCGGCGGACATTTTGGCCCGTTCAGCGCCGCCGATACGCCTCCCCGCCAAGCGCGTCCAGGCATGTTTCAATGCCACGTGTCTTCAAGTGTGCGTGTGTGTGTGTGTGTGCATGTTGGTGCCCACGCTTGTCAAAGCGCGGCAGCCGGGGAGAGGAGCTCCCCAAGTGTGAAGCGAGGAGGTCTGACTGGCGCCGGCCCGGCGGATGCGTCACTACACTCGTCTCAACCTGTCTCTCAGCGTGTCCGTGCCCCGTCACGTGCGCCTCTGACGAGACGTTCCTTCTTGCCCTCAACTGCGAGAGTATAAAAGCAGCTACCCCCGGACGCCAAGAGAGAGGCTCCGATTTCTTCCGTTGAGTAGCGTGCTCTCCCGTCTCTCCACTTCGGTCGACCTGACCGGCCGCTCTTTTGCGATGCTAAAATAAACCAGTTGTTCTGTTAGCAGTCGACTCATCCTTTGCCGGGACCTTCGGATGCTTCCAGCTGTGCCCCAGGCCGCCAGGCCAACGCTACCCTTGGGGCTTGCGACCCATCTGCAACAACTCGTGCCAGCGGTGCGATTGCAACAGCCCGTAACACTGCAAAGTGGGTGAAATATTTCTGAGCAATATAGTGGAAGGTGGCTTGGTATTACGGGGTGGTACTTACATTTTTTTTCTTTTTCTTCTGCGAGCCGCTTTTCTTATATTAAGCTTCCGTCGCAATCTCGACGCCACGTTTTACTTTAACTTCTTCTAGCTGACTGCCCCACATTTCGCCACGTACTATTTTTAACCTCCTAAATGCAGACGTGCACGACGCTTGAGTGAGCAAAAGGTGGATACAGGTAAAACAGTAGAACACATTGCGGGGCTAGTTGGTGCATAGCTTTCAATAGATGAAGCGCCAACAGTGACGACACACTAGGAAGTAACAAAGAGAGGAGCGCCTTGTCCTGTCTTGGTTCCTTCGTAGTGTGCCGTCACTGTAAGCGCTTCATCTATTGAAAGTGGACACTGGTATGCGCAGTCATCTGATAACTGATAACATACGTTTCTGTCGCCCCATGACGTTCGGAAAGCCAACCTTCGCACCCTTAAATGCAAGAAAAGATACTGGAACATCGCAAAAATCCGCAAATAAATAATAATAATAGCTTTTCCTCAGCGAATTTCGGTGTTGTTTCCCAGGAGGTGACAGTGTCGGGACGATACGACAGAGTATGTGATCACGTGGGAGCAGGATATGACGATGCCTTGGCACTAGCGCCGGCTCGCGCGGTCGCCGCCTACGCTGCTACTTGTGAGATCCGATGTAGCAGCCTTGCAGACTACCGAGAGAGCTGGAACGAGTGTCAAACATTGCAATGTCCTGCTGTCACTTGACCACTTTCTGCGTCAGGCAGTCTCTACGGGGTTACTTCCTTGGATAGGAAATCGAATCTGTGTGTGTAGGAGCGATTAAGCTATTTATGCCACTCTGAGGTTTTTTTTGTAGGGTGTCATGGTGCCGGACCTTAATTTAGCACAAAATATAAAGATCTGAAGATATCCTTGCAATACTCCTCTAAAGAGACACCAAACAGAAAAATGATTTGACCCGCAAGAATAAATTACCCTTCTACAATACCAAAAAACGCCACGCCTTCAGCGAAATGAGGCTTGATGAGCCAGAAAAGGCGCGAAGATGGAAAGACACGTGGCGACGCCACCTTGAAGTTCCCGTAACAATTTCCATGACGTCATGAATTCCAACGGCGTCTGCTAGGGCCTATATAATTGTTCATTAGTAAAAAGTAGCTGAATTGTGTCATAAAGGAGCCAAATGTTGAAAACGGCAAGTTTCAAGAACGACCTACTTGAGTCTCGACGCGGCCTAAGTACGAAAGAAAAAATACTTTGAAATCCATGACGTCACAATAACGTCCCGGCGCGAGGTTCTAGCGCGAAAGTTCAAAGAATTCATTCTCTTCATTTGTTCATTTCCTTTTCAAATAATTACTTTATTATTGCGAAATTAGCGAAATTAGAGTTTTCGTAGTTACTAGCCTATAGCGCTTTAGTGATTCTATTTAGTGTTTCTTTTTGGCGTGCATTTAAGACGTTAATGCCAGGGTCCGATCGTCATCGCGCCCCATGGACCCTCGTACCCACCGCCCCCTGCTCCACTTCCCCCTCCACCTCCGCCTCCGCCTCTCCCACAACAGCAGCAGACGACGAGCATCCCGGAAGTTATGGCAATCATGGCGATGATGCGCCAGTTCAGGACCATGGACGGCGCGTACGAGGATGACGACGACTCGAGTGAAGAACACAGGGAGTCGGCCAAGGGGGGGAAGAAGGACAAGAAAAAGGAAAAGAAGGAAAAGGAGAAGAGGAAGAAAGAGCGCGACAAGGAGCGGGCTCGACGCGAGAAAGCTCGCAACCAGGCCGAGATGCAGAGGCAGGAGCTGCTGAAGAAACAGGTATATTCGCGCACGAGGCTTTTGATACGTCACAGTGGCACGCATTCACTTCGATCATTTTCGAAATTGCCTAGGAAATTATTACGTAATATATTCAGCCAGGATCTGGAGTAACACGCTCGCAGAACTGTGTGAAACTTATTTAGTCGCACACGTGCCATGAGCTTTAGAGAAAATTTGCACGGATTCGATGTGGACATACGTGTTGGCAGAGATGACGAAAAACATCTGTGAAAAGACCTTCGAATACCGATCTGTGCATAAAAAATCCACGCTGCAGGGTCAACATGCCAACCTACCACACGATGCTACATGTTCTTTGCGTTTAGGCAAACAACACAGGCTTTTACAAAACTACGAGGAAACAGATAGTTTGTCAGTGCCCATGGAGATTATGCTTTTAGCATCAAACCATGGTGCGACAACATGGTGCCGAGCCGTTGCACCAAACAGCGGTTTTCTTCAAGAAATCACGGTTTCTCAAGCTTGTAGTATATCAGTCGGTAATAAGAACCTACATGAAAGGCGATGACATCCCTGAGCCGTATCCATGCCTGAAATGATTATTCGGGGCGTCTGGCAGTATAAAACCACTTTGGCATAGCGTTTTCAGGACCAGAGGCTGCGAAAAACAATTAATGAATTGTTATGTTGGCACCCACATGAGTAGATGCCAATTATTCAGATGACATACGTTGACTGCCCACCTAAGATCAACTTCCACCTCACTGGCTGGCTGGCTACCCAAGCTTATATATGTTGTAACGTGAATCCTATATTGGGAAACCAATATCATATGTGCGTACACACAGCTTATATGACCTAATCATAGCGGAGTGTTGTTGCTGTGAACTGCGCAATTGAGAGCTTGACTTGTTTTCTTTTCAAAGCGGAGCATTCTCTGCCTCACAGCACTGCCTTCACCAGCGGCAAAACATCGCATTAGCCTGCAATTCAGTGCTGTGTCGGCGTCGCATACGTTGAGACCATACCAACTTGTGTTTGCATGAGTTCTTGCGTTTTACGTCCCAAAACCAGGATCTGGTTGTGAGGCACGCCGTAGTGGGGAACTCAGGGTTAATTTTCACCACCGCGGCTCCCATCGAAATGCGGCCGCTGCGGTCGGGATTTGATCCCGCGATCTCGTACTTAGCAGCGCAACACCATATTGCAGTTACGGAAACCGAAAATGTGGCAAAATTTCACGCATTACGCGTCATCTTGTGTATATTGTATAATTGTCTTGGATTGGTAGAAATGTCTTTTATTGTGCTTAATATTTTTCTTACTTTGATCGAAGAAATCCTGTTAGAGTGCCATGGAGTCACGCCACTTATTCCTAAGTGCAATGCTGGATCCTCACGGAACGCTATGTGTGGTTTGCATTGAGCGTTGTGCCGCGCTTTTAGCCGACGAAGCCACACGCAGGTTCGCGGCGACGCGTGCTGGCTGCCTGGTTGATGTATGTGTGTGATTACCGTTTGATGTCAGCTGAACAATGTCATTTTAAGGTGTAGTAAATGATCGCCGACAGTTAACAACAGTCATCATTTACTTGGACGCAGGAAGAGGCGGCTAAGCAGAAGCGTCAGCAGCAGCCAAAGCCCAAAGCTGACCGGCGCAAGACTACAGCGGAAGCTGGCTTCAACCAAGATTTCTGTTAGACCGAGACACTTGGAAGGACAAACATCCGGCGCTGTCTCTGAACTGTAGCTTCGCTAATCTATACGGCGCTAAGTATATAATGTGCAAAGGACGCACGCATTATAAAGGTAAAAAAAGAAAAAGACGGGGGTGTAGTGTGTCCAGCGGACACATTACGCATCTGAAAAGAGATCCTTATTCGTGCACATGAGAAAGAAGGGCTTTACTTTTATTAGCAACATGCAATATTGATTTTACTATATTACTAAAAAGTTGCAGAATATGCAGAACCGAAGCTCCTTAGATATTTCAAATTGAGATGGAGGGAGATACCGCAGAAATTTTCCTTTCTTTATTAGCTTTTCCCATGGTTCTCTGAGAGACTAGCGGACATGGCCGAAAATTTGTTCTGTGATTCTTTCATATTGCTATAATTTTTTACTGCGAACACCGCCGTCTACAACGTGCAATAAGTGCCTGCTTATTTATTGCGTTTCTTTATGCAGTGATGTCACTATTGCATAAAGTTGGCGGTTCTTGCAGGTGATTGCAGTATATTTCCGCAAACTCTAGGCCGTTGGAAAAGTCGGTGACGTAACTGCTGTTTCAGCCAATCAGCTCAGAGTCGGCAAAATACTGACTTCTACAGTTCAATAAATTCACTTTCGATTTTAGCCAAGAGTGTACGAGTATTCGAAAATTGGAATTCTAGTCGACCAGCTTTTGCTATTCGATTAGTGTCCGATTCGAAATTTAAATTTGAAATATTCAGATATTTGTTTCTGTCGGAATTTACGGTTTAGAAGGCCGCATCGAAGTCTAGTAAGGTATTCCTTGAAATTTTATTTCTGCTGGAGAGCCGTGGTTGTGGCACATAGGTATTAGAGCCGTCTTCACAAAAACCTCTTATGCTATAGAAGTGTTCGTAAGAGAAAAATTTACGCCAATCCTGATGCTGGACGTATTATTAGCGAAGGCAACTGTCCAATGGGAAAGAGAACTTACGAACGAAAGGCATTGTGAATTTGGTCCCAATTCACGTGTAAACGCGCTGTGCACATATCTTTTGCTGAATCATTTCGAGTCCCGTATCAGGAGTATCTCGCTTTTAAGTTGGCAATACGTGAATTCGTGGTTCCGATTTAAGAAACGGAATCAATTGCTTGCCCAGTCTTGACATGTTGACGCCCCTTGAAAACAACCTGCGGCGTTGTATCAAACTTTTTTCTTTCGATTAATATAGCACTCTACATGCATCTGCTGCCGCTATGTTTCCTTGTTTTATTACTTTCATGGTGCATCATATACCTTAAAGAAGTAGCTTCCCATTTCAAACGCTTCAACTGGCCGGACATTAAGTTTCGAACGTCATTACATGGATGCATCAAATCACTTAAGCAGTAGCGAAAACACAAACGTGTTGCCAACGGCAACAACCGTTGCCGCCAGCTTCCAATATTGAAGACCCTATAGGTCATGTGGGAACTTGCAAAATAAAATTTTCTTTTGCAAACGACGCCAAGCGTTGTCTATCAAGCACAAGAGGGATGAGAGCTAAACATCTATGCCTTCCCTAAGCTCCTCGTGAATTACCCAGTGTTAAAGGAAACGGACTTATATTACCTGAAGTTCGGTGCATTCAAAGACGAGCGTTGCCGTGGCCGGACGGTCAGAAAAGAACTAGTACGTCCGCCTTCAAAAAGCACAACCACGGCAACGCAGTCACGAAGCCTGACTTTCTATTGAATGATTCGTGCTCTGATGAACGTTTCGCAGAGGGATAGTATCCTACACCAGTCTATGGACAATGCATTAGCCCGCCGCAGTAGGCCTTTATTGTGCAAGTTACACATCTGGTGCATCACGTAGCACGTCGCCTTCACCGACGGGGACGCGCCCCGAGGCATTCGTGCCTAGCTTGTGGACACTACAACGAAGCGCTTGATCACTTGCTGTTTGAAAGCCCAACTTTCCACTATTGATCCCCGTGTGCTGCTGAGCAAGTCCCAGCAATATTAGATTGCTTGAATTGCGCTTAACGGTGCATATTTCCGAAAGGTCCTGCTCGAACTCGATATGAAGCTCACAAAGTTCTGCGGCAGTTGTCATCAACTACGGGACTATACCCTCGCCTGTAATGCTTGTACTCCGCGTGTGGTGTGTTTTTGTTGGTTGGTTGGTGTACCTTCAAGCGTGGCTCACACCTTCTTTGGGGAATTACAATTAGTCGAGTTTAAGACGAAAAACTAATCAGAAATGTTGAATAGATACAAAGAAAGATTCAGATAATGTTGTACCTTTCTCCTCTTTTTGCTCTTTTTGCCTTTATTTACATTTCCTTATTGCTTTTTTCTTCTTTTAGCGGGTGGGTGCGGTGTCCGTTTCAGAAGTTTATTTCTAGACCCTTTCTATTTTTGTCTCTGCGGACTTTATAAAGCTTAATAATAATGCACGATTAACAGTAATGCACGAACTAGCGTCTTTTTTTACCTTGACCGATAATTTTCCTGGCGTCCACGCGTGTTGTACATTAAAGCCGCATAACGCTTTAATGTCTGAATATTGCGAACCGCCACAGAACTCTCTCGTATGTCACATTCAAAGCAACGAAGGCCTGTAGAAATATGCTAACATCCTGCCGTCATACTTTAACATCAGTGTAAAGAATTGTCTTTTACCACTTCTTTCTTCTCA
This sequence comes from Dermacentor andersoni, assembly GCF_023375885.2. Classification (NCBI taxonomy): domain Eukaryota; kingdom Metazoa; phylum Arthropoda; class Arachnida; order Ixodida; family Ixodidae; genus Dermacentor; species Dermacentor andersoni. The sequence continues at coordinate 40,090,413 of NC_092819.1, read as the reverse complement.
GTGGATTCATGAAAAACTATTTGCATTGTGGCAAGCAACCTCTTCTTTTTTATTCTAGTGCCTATATAGAAGCAAAACCAGCAAGTTCACAGCCGATAACTACAGGACCCGTAACTATCGTGAGGCGTTCTGCCAAGTCACGTTTCTTAGGTAGAGTTCACGTTCACCTGAGGCATTGTGCACAGCTATAGCCGGGTACAAATTCAGAAAGAAGGGGCGCTTAATCCTCCGAGGCAGAAGCACACGAGCCTCGACCAATGGGCGCGCACTCTAGACTCATACGTCACGAGCCGGGCGGCTGGTGACCCCGCCGATGAAGATGGCCGCCTGCGCTTCGAACTGGGCCGATTGGCGTCAGCCGTGCGCGTCTTCCCATCGTCAGAGTGAATTCCCAAACTGTTTCTGGTGGTATATCATGCCCGAAATATTATTGCGAATTTGCGATGCACCATTTGTGCCGCGTGCGTTTATTCTGAGCCGTGATCCGGTGACGAAAGATTGGAGCGAGCATTGCTGACGCTATTCTACGTGGACTGGCGAAACTCCAGGCATGCAAGAAAAAAAAAATAAAGGAAGCCCGGAAAAACTTATTTTCAGGGACATTGTTGGGGGGGGGGGGGGGGGAATAAGTTTCTGAAAACACAAAACCAAAAAAATATAAATCTTATGCTATTTAAAACCGAGTATTTATTTAAAACGATGAATGAAGCATTCGTGTATCCTTATTGCCTCGATAGTCTTCTCCCTCCAGGTTGGTAATAGTTTCGATTAATGCATTGTTCTTTAAAGTACTTGGTAAAAGCAACTGATTAATTTTAAGCTCGGAAAACGAATAGTAAATGTGCCGTCTACATGAAAACCAGCGCGAAAGCCATACAGAGCTGCTCTTTCTTTTGTCTCTTGCAATGAAGATAAAAAGCAGACGACGCACAGCATTGTAGAAGGCACGAGGTTATTTCTCTCTCGCGATCCGGCATGTGCTTTAGCATTCCGATCACGAGAGCTCTATCAAACCAGTCATCAAAATGCAAAAGTACTTATTTGTACCGAGAATTACGCGTTCTAGAAGCACGTTTATTGAGCAGGATTGTTTTAGTGGCAGAGGAAATCGGCTGTCGCGCTTCGGTCACCTGGGCGAGTCCTTCCCTTTTTTTCTAGTGTTGTACCCGACTGTAGTGTACCCTTACAACGCGAACATTTGCCTTAAGCAAAATAATCTTCTACAATTGCCTTTTTTTTTTTCACTTTGCTGCAAGCGTGTTATCTAAACACGGATTTCATGTGTTCGAAACGTGCCCACTCGCTAGTGTTACAAGTTTACGGAGTAAGTCGTAATCCCTGCAACTGGGGTGTCGTGTTCTAATCACATATATGGCTCCATAACGTAAAAGTAGGACTTGTGAAAAATTTATATGGTTTGTCCTAATGAAAACCATGGTCTTGTTGTCTGGATATGTCAACCATCTTGTATGTTAACGAAACCACGAACACGCTCCCGTCTGAAAAATTTTGCGCATTTCTGTGATTTCTGCAGCCACGCGACCATCATTTTTGTTCAACATCGGAATATGCTTCCCGCTAACGTGAAATCAATGCTTAGGCTCCGGTACACCTTTTCATGAACGTAGTCGGCGCCTGGACTACTAATACAATAATAAACCTCGATGCAATGCGTCAATGAGCTTTTGTTTCTTCCTTTTGTAGACGCCATTACAATTCATACGTTCAGGTCATCATGATAAACTCCAAAACGGTGCCTGGCGCATATGTATCAAAGGCAGCACAAGCAACAACAACAACCACAAGCATAACTAAGAGATAGACTAAGAACCAAGAAACAAAGAAACCATGAGAAAACCACAGCAGCCATATGTCAAATTATTTTTGAGAGCCCCCCGTGCCTACGCGTTCCACTATCGATTCATGTACATGTTGGTCTATTACGTATGAAGCATGGGGCAATGGCATTAAGAGCTTAGGAAGGTATACGAACCGATGCTTACTTTTGTCTCATGACCACGGAGATTACGAATACACAAGCACAAAAAATCAAAAGCAATAAACGATATTTGTTAGAAACGACTAAAAGAAAATAACGATAGCTTCTGATTCGGTAGTACGGTAGCTAGCAGGGCGAGTCGGTGCGTCTACATTATTATTACTTACAGCGCGCATTAAAAACACGGTCAAAGAAGAGAGACGAAACCCGAGCGCTAAATAGAAAAACTCGCACATGTGTACACCTACGAACCATACATTATCTCAACCAAAAGCGAAACAAGACAGAAGCGCGGTAAAGCAAGGAGTGCGATATTTTTTAACGATTACATGCTTCCAAAAATATATATTTTTTTCCTTGTTGTGTAGTGCGAGTGACGCCTGGCTTAGGCACCTGTCACCGGTCAGGTTTTGCAAAAAGACGAAAAAAAAAAAAGAAAATGCTTTCGGGAATGTACGCTGTGGACCGAGGGAACAAGTGAACATACTATACGTTTTCTTTACCGGCGCGAAAACAAACACGACGGCAGTTCTCTTGTGTGGTGCTCGTTAGAATTAAAAAAAAACACTAAAACTTGCCCAGCAACAAGGCTTTTTGAAGAAACGGCAGCCACAAATCTCATAAGAGTAAACACTAATAATTGAAACACGCAGTCTCTCTTTTTCTTCCACCGACTGTGGATTTGACATCGCCACGCCACAGAGAGACTAGAATTTGCCAAAGTAAAATTTTGTCGTATGTTTTAGATTCCTATTTACCCGAGAAATCTATAGGGATGTTGAAATGTGACTTAAGGAACGAAGCAAGCGACTAGGTAGCTGCTAAGAGATAGACGACTGTATTTTACAAGAGCAACGCATCTTCTTCCGAGACGAGCACTATAGGAGTAAATGTGAAACTTTTGTACAAAAGCAGCACTTAACCTTGAATACGGCTTCAATGACTTACGCCTAATGGACATAAATGAAGAAATAATAAATTATAGATCCACAAGTTCCACTCTCGCAGTCACTGAGCAACACAACCTAGTGCATTGAAATGAATGAGTTCCAAGACATGTAACTGATATACGGAGAAACAGTTATCTGCAGCAACATAAAAAAGTGAGGTGCGTCATCAAATACAGCATGCGATCGTAAGTAGAGCACTAAACTCTTCGAATTCAGGGTCGGTTCGTTTTGACACTTCTTGCAATTCTCTTACGCGCGCGTTGTCTCCTCGTCGCCGAAGTCCCGGAACACCTTGTAAAAAACAATCTTTCCTATGTCACGCGTCGGAACCTCAGGCATCTGGAAGCTCAGGGTGACATCGCCACCACGCCATCGAGTCCTCCGCCTCCGGACCGTAGTTGTCGGAATTTGCTCCGTCGGAATCCACTCGAAGTACACAGTTCTCGGTAGAAAGGGAAACCTACCTTGCAGGGGCCACAGTGTTGAGGGGGCCGTCGAAGCTTGAGATCGTTTCAGCAGGAGGTTGTCTATCAACTCCCTGATCGCAGACTTGGTTGTTCCTTCGATCTTTGTGGAAGGTGGCTCGACAGCGAATTCTGACGTTTGCGTCGCTGAAGAAACACTATGCCACGCCGAGTCTATCGAAGCAGTCACGTTGGTAGGCTTGTGATCATCAGCGCGGTCCTTGCCGTTCAGCGAACTTTGGGCATCACCGGCGTTTTTGTCTCCGATTGCACCAAGCTCAAGCGGAGACCCCTGGTGTTGGTTATAAGGTTTCGACACGTAACGTTGGCGCCGCACAGTTTTATTGTCGGTGGTTCGGCTTTTCCGATGTGGAAATCGGTTGTTCGTCGTAAGATACGGCAAGCGGAGCGTGGTTTGATTCTCGACTTCGCCTTTTGTTTTTGGGCTGGCGCCGAGTATTCGTTGCCAATCAATAGGCAAGCCCGAGTTGTTCCGCCACGCTTCGACTTCTGCGAATGCGCTGTCCTAGAGATCCTCGTCGACGCCAATTTCCCCAAAGGTTTCGGCCATATAGAAAAACGGCGTTTCCGTCGTGACAACATCGATGTCAAATTGCTGGACAAGGGCGGTCATATTCTCACTTTCAACGCTTACAGCCTTTGGCTTTTTTTCTTGTTTCGATATGCCGAGTAGGTCTGAGGAGCAAAAAGAAAAGCTCTGCGTTAGAATGTCGTTTCTTCGCGCTTTATAATTAGCGCAGAAAGCGCACAAAAAGCAGAGCACGAGAACTGAACCAATTATATTTGAAAAAAGCTTGGCTATATATTCAGGGTTTATGCAGGAGCTTATTTTTGTTCGGCAGAACAGAGGGGGTGTTTACTGGCACTATTTTGTTGGTCAGCATACAGGAGTTATACAAGTCCTTTACTGGTACGTTTTTATTTATTTCGGAAGTTTGCCCAGTGGCTTAAACTATTAAACATTGTCTGTAGGCCTGATTTGGTGGTGTACATCAATAGTGCTCGATAGTTGGTCCCATATAACCGAGAATCATAGTCCGATGGTCTTGTGGGATTTCATTTGGCGCACATATGACCGTCGCGTAACCTATAACTGATCCGTAGCTTCATGCGCCTCGTCTGCGGCGTTTATGATCCCTCAAATGCACATCTGCCGTCAATACAAATTGGATAACAAATCGTCCTCAACTACTGCAGAACTTGTTGCAGCACGGGAACCTGTCCGCTTTCTCTCCTGCCTGACACTTCGTACTTTTTTACCCAGAATCAGTACTGCAAGCTATTGATTCTTTCTTGAGAAGAGGCCAGTATTACGTCTTAGCCTTATATGTCGTTCAGGTATTCGATCTTGTCTAGAGGAACCGTCACTCAATTACCTTCCTAAGGGTATCTGAACATTGTGGCTTGGCCGGCAATGAATTAGCTGGTATACGTGAAAGCGAGAACCACCTTTTCTAAAGACATTGACGTAAACATACCGTGCTCACGATTACTCTTTGTTGACTTCACTTTATTTTATTTTTATTTATACATACTGCAGCCCTTTATTGCAGGAGTGGGTTAGACAAAAATAAGTCATACAAAAAAAAACAAGTAAACAATAACATAATAAAAATTCACAAGAATAAGGCAGATGACAAAAATGAAACTCAAGAAGAAATGCAATTGCAAATGCAAATGAAACTGCAATTACACACGAGCACTGCATGTTAGTGTTGTATCTATAGACAGAAATTTTAAAGGCCACTGGCTATGCTAAATCATACCTTGTTAACCTTTTTTGAACTATAGCAATTATATGGACTCTCAAAGCAAACTTTCACCTTCATCGCCAGCATCATCATCACCATTAGGTTTCGCATCAAGTCCAAGTGCGATAAGATCGCACCGACGCACGCCGTATGCTGCGTATGCAAGGGAAAGTAGCGATGGTGAGCCGAGAAGGATGATGGGCTTTATGCGTCCACCCGTGAGCCCAAATGTTGCAGATCACGTGATCAAGCACACGTTATTAGTGGCAGGTTCCCCTCTAGCGAGTGGTGGCTGCGCATGGCTGTCCGTGCACGCCACCCTATCTTGGGGTTAATCTGCGAAAGGGTGCAAAATTTGGGCTTTTTATTTTTAATTTTTATTCGCAACAGTACGCGCGCTTTTTCGTTTCATATGTGTCACATTATTGGGGAATTTGTTTTTTCGCCCAGAGGATGGTGCCTGTGTGGCGCTCAGGATGCGTAGACAACAATGTGGAATCTTATGCTCAAGCGAAAACTCTCTGCGACGTTGCGCGGCGTACTTTCCAGCTGTAACCACACGAAAGGAAAGTCGGTGCCACTGTCAGAAAGAAGAATAAGCACGTCTAAGCAATACAGGGGAGACCGCGATTGGACGCTCAAGTGAAGCAGGGAACTTGGACATAAATGAGTAGCCGCGAGAATGTTGCCACATCCTTGTCACTATCGGCAAGCCCCATGGTTGCATTGTCGCTTTTCTTTGTGGAGTGCCATCTTTAAACATGTATTTTATATTATGCACGGTAGGAATTTATTCGTAAATGGTTCAAAAAGAAACTCTCAGAAAAATTACGACATTGCCAATTTGCCAGAGTGAAGTGGAATTTCAACAAGAATGCCAGAACAACGGCGTAATGTGGTAAGTAAGCTACAACACTGTCAGAGTACTGGGCGCGTCAACATAAAACGAAGTAGTAAACGACTGGTCGTCGTGGCTTTGAGTTTGGAGTTCTTAGAGGGTCCCTGAAGCATGAAGCACTGAATGCCAGTGAAAAACTTAACTATAAACTACCCTAGCTGCAAAAGCAGTACGGCTGGCTGTAATTCGCTCGGACGTCGCATGGAAGAGCTCCTTCCACGCGGAACTTGTAAGGGCAAAAATAGATTGTCCGCTCTCAACGGTTGTTCCAACTGAGTTTATTTGAGAAGCATAAAACTACAAATCGCCAACCGCTTTTTACAAGGATGGTTGGGTTGTGGAGTATCAACTGCAGTCCGTGAAGAGACCGAGAAATAAGAATGTTTAGCAATGAATCTCTAATAAAAGGCAACCCTTGTCGTACTCCCTGCGACGTGACTTTTTTAGGTGGAGTGTTCTGCTTCTCAACAGATATAGGAGCAAACTGTCGTATACGCTTTTCTGGTCCTTTTTGGAAGGATCGAGTCGTTTAACCTAACGACTGAGCTTTGCTATATCACAGCAAGAAAGATTTTTCGCAATGCGGACGGGTCGGAACATGTCCATAGCAAATTGTGTGCTGTGTACGGCTCACCTGCCGTCCGTAGACGCTTTACAAGTTTCCTTACAGTAATAGTTTCCTTTTGTTAAGAACGATGGCAAGTGAACTTGAATGCAATCTTGTTAAGTGGCATTCCGGTCAGTTTCTTTTTCTGTCTCCGTGCATGACGTCGAGAAGCCTGAAACTCCAATGGCAATCTTGTCTTGGTTTCTATTTAGAGCATGTTATAGATATATAGTTCCGGCTTTCTGGCATATCGATCTGGAGCTAGCTGCAATGTAGTGTTTTCTCATTATGATGTATTTTATTATGTACGGCGAATTCATTCACGCTTGCGTTTATTTTGTAACCCTATCTTGATGTATTCATGGATTTCAGTTTTTTTTTTTTTTCATTAGAATGTTGAGCAGGCAAAAATAGCCTGTTAATTTGGTCGCTCTAACATCGAAACATTTGCGCCATTTGCGATACCATTACATTTGCATAAACATTGCGCTGAATGTGCGTCATTAACGTTGCATTTGCGTGAAGCTGCGTTACATTGGTGTCGTTTTATGCAAGCATTTGCGCCATCGTCTTCCCGTTTGCATCATGACAGCTATGATGTGAGAGAGACGCAAGCTTTGATAATATGCTGGAGATATTAACCAGGCTGATCATCTGGCAAGCTACTCGAGGTGCTGGGTGATAATTAAGATATACACATCGATCACATACACGCCTAAACGTTTGAACAACGTTTGCTTTAACGTTTTCGTAAACATCAAAGAAATCTTCGCTTATCACTAGTGCCCATAGATGCGGGGGATGCACCGATTTTTTCTTTATAAGAGCGCTAGTGCGCCATAGCAACAGACTTGGTTTTATTAGCAGCCAACACAAAATAAAGCCAGCCCAATGTAATAATGAAATTGCCAAGTGCGACAAACAAAAATAACCGGGAGCTTTTTCTTCTTGCAAGAAGCTCGACTCCCGTTACGAACCAGACAGGTCATTAGAGCGCGCGAAAGAGAAAGAAGGGGGCGCTTTACTGAATTCTCGAGAACTTTTTCATGTGGCATATTAGCATGCTCCTTCAGATGACTGTGATGAACTGAAACGATATGCACAGTGCTCAACGCAGACGAACAACCTACGCAAAAGACGCCACGACACTCAACAAACTAAAATCTCACACTGACACCAGTGTATACAAGAAAGCGTAAATGTAAATGCGCCTACATTGCGCGAGATGCACAGTCAGCGTTGGTCCATGGGCCATAGACGTATCTTAGTTCAAAAGATACCAGTATTTTATGGATGTTCAGTGTGAACATTGAGGTGGTTCTTTCTGGAGTAATTAGCCTGCACGCGCAGGTTCATTGGGCTACGTTATGACAGGCTATTGGCGATGTCATGCATGATACTCGTGAGGGACAGTCGGTGATGGTGAAGCAGAGGTATGTCAGCAGCGGTATGTATACTTTTATTTCTGTGCGAAGTTCTGCTCGTAAGCTCGAGGAAACGTGTCCGACAGTGACTTAGGTTTCACGTGGTCCCATTCCCTTCAAGTTCACGTTTACGAACAACGCGTAAAGATTCATGTTAATGTCAGTTCGGGACAATAGCGCTTTTTTTTTTTTCGTATGGTACAATTGCCACACAAAACGAAATCGGAGCCATTACGCCTGCGTGCACGTGCTAGGAGGGCTTTTAAGAGTACGCGTTTCGGGGAAAACACCTGTCATCAGAGACGTCGGCCATCGAGAGCACTGTTCGAGAGCGGTACTTCGCGTCTAAGCTTCACAAACGTCGGCAAGTTCTCGCCCACTTTCGAGTTCGCCGTACGTTATGCGCTGGCACGGGATTTCTCGCTCCTTTCAGTCTTCAGCCCAAGCGTCTGGATCCATGATTGCGTGGGCGAACGAGGGCCAGTTCATTGTTCGGTCTGGAGAGTTCCTGTGGCGCGTGTTCGCCAGGCAAATTCATTTGAACGAACGACGCTGCCGTCTGGCCGCCGGTATTTCGAAATGCGACGTCTCTCCTGCTGTCCCCATTATTCTTCCGGACGCCATAGAAATGTGGCCCGTTCGTCTTGGCTGGACTGCGCGCGGGGCAGAGTGTAGTCAACTTAATTAGCTCACAGTCCACGACGCTTGTTTCACTTGGCGCTGAGCAGCTCGACAACAGAGGTTCGTCGGGTGGTGCATAACCGGGCTTCCGACTAACGCACGCTCGAAGTGAAGCAGACGATTCCCACAAGTGAGGGGGCGAATTAGTTATCTTCAACAAATGCGCCCCATGAAAAGCAAAGAAAAGTTGTTCAAGTCGCCAGGCGTCGCGCCCCTTCCTAAATGGATGACTAGTGTATGGCTGAACTAGGACTGGCCTAGGTGAGCCGAAGTCGTAAGAGTTGGACGTCTCCCTACGGCGTTCCCTTTTATACTTAGTACGCGCGTGAATTTGATTACTTGGAACTCGAATAAGGCAACCTGTGAGTAGCTGTGGGTTGGTGAAGTAGTGCGCAAGACACTCTCCTTTGTTTACAGCGTGGTATATTGGATTTTACGCGTATGCTGGGAGGATTAAGGCGAAGAAAGCGTTCGCGGAATCCTTCTTACTGTGAAATCGGATCACGCATTATTTTAGGTTGCACGTTAGCGGTAAACAGACTCTATAACACCGCGTCTTGCAAGCATAGAAAGTGGCTTGCTAAATTAAGTGAACAATTTGATAGAATATCCTCTAAATATGGTCCAGCAATACCGTAATGCTAAATGACAAGAAGCGAAAGCTGCCATCATGGTTTCCTCATTGAAGCTGGTATTGAAGGTTTCACGTCACGTCTTTGTCGGATATGTACGTGTTCTTCCTCAGATGTTTTATTATTGTTAGGGAAATTGGGACATATTCGTGACTTCATACGCCACGAAAAAGGGGACGCAATCTCTTGGTTGGAAGAATATCACAGCTTAAATTTAAATAGTGTGTCTGGTCATACATGTATAGTCACTGTGCTTTGACAGAGGCTTTACGGCCTAGAAAGTGCGCAATAAAGTGCGTAATACTTAAGTTATAGTAGTTGATGTTGAAATGGGGTGCAGTGGCGAATGACGGATTGAATATCATTAACTCAAATTGACACAGCTTCATGATGTCATGGGTTCATTTTTTATTTTTATCCTCCATTGAATTACCGTCGTTGTTTTGCTTCCTGGTGTGCTCTGTAATGTGGTAATTTTTAGGTAAGCTGTAACGTGCATGTCTTTGGATGCTTACATTTTGCGGCCTTGTCTTCCTGGTAGGCGGGGCCATTCAAGCTGTGTTTAAGTCGCAGCTTTTTTCCCAGCCCTCCACCTCACAGTTGTGTCTTTTTCTGTGAGTGCATCTAATCAATGTAAATGATAGTCATGAACTAAATTCAACCTCAATCTCAACTATTTCTACATTGGTTCTATGTATACATTTTCTCGCCGACTGGTAACTTATAGCAGCTGTTAAATGAAGATACTACGTTAGCATATTAATGCGTAAGCACCCCAACAAATCTCTATGTAACGCGAAAAATGCTGCATGCTTTAATGGCAAAATAAATGTATAAGTGACGAAGTTAAGGCATTTAAATCATTAAACAGTGTAAATTTAGATGATTGGTTGCTTTAAAATTGGTAAAAGAAAAAACGTAAAATAAAAAAAACATATGTACATAAAAGAGGCAGCCGTTCTCGTCATGCCCCTTGAAAGCATACTTTTTCTCATTTTTGGTATGCGTGCAAAGAAGCTTGCTTTGGGATTGCGGAGTATAAAAAATGATTGACTAGCAGATTGGTAGATGTGAGAATAGTGTAAAAGTAGATGATTGGTAGCCTTACAAAGTTAAGAAGAAAAACATTGGTGACATCGCCTCGCCGCGTCAATGTCAGAACAAAATAAAAGAAAAAAATGTGATGTGGCAAAAAAACCCAAAAAAATGAACGGTTGTGACGGCGTTTCGGCTCAATTGATAGGATATATCTGCAAGATAACTGCATAATTGGTCAAGTTAACACATGTTATCCTTATAATGGTGTAACAGTAAAAGGTAGCGAGATAGAAAGCAAGGAGAGGAGAGGCATGGAGATGGAGATGGGTAGACATGTGTGTGCTTCCTAAATAAGTAACCAAAAGCGAAGTAGCAGCCGAACCAAAGAATGCTTACGCATTAGTAGACAATTCGCGGAATTTCTGTAGCATTTTTTTCTTCGCATCTCTGAGCTGATCACCGGTTCATCCACGCAAGTTCGTTAGACACCTTACGCAGAGAAAAACTACTGGATTGCGTGAACAGTGTGTACTAGCACAGTACACCATGGGTCGCGATTGATCAATTTATTCGGGCTATTTCAAACACCGAGTGCAAGTGAGAGTTGCGCTCACGCGGTATCATACTCGTCGCTGTTCATCGTACCGTAGGATAGAGAACAATGTTCAGGTTGCATAAACACGTACATGAGTGGTGCACAATAAAAGTGGGGAAACGGGCGTCCCGGTGACTCAGCTTATAAGGTACCGCTTGGCTCGGGCGGTGCCTTCTTCCTCTACGGCTAACTTAAAGAATAATTTTGTTCCACACTTTAACGCCACTAAAGTGGCGTTGCATTCATTAAGCCAGGATTCCTCGCGGGAATATATATGTGTATGTAGGAGGCAGACTTATTGTTGCTATTTCATACTATTTGCATCTCCAGACGGACAAGTATTGTGTACCAACAGAATGCACATATTTCTAAGTATGCGTTCTTATCTCTTTGTTTTTCTTACGGAAACTTTCGTAGCCTCTGAATGATTCAGGAAAAGGGAATTGCAGCTTAAAGGTGTATTTTGGGGAAGGGACTACTGAGGCCAGAATACAAATATGGGACACAATCGCTCCTCATTATGGTTTTTTATTGTATCATGCTATGTTACAGATGAGAAAGAAAACTTTTTTAATATTAAGTACCATAGTTACATCTCAAACGCTGCCTCTCTGTTCGTAGAAGTAGCATCTCCTCATGTTTGCTACGGTAAAACTGTATTTCGTTGCCGAATCTGAGAGATAAGATGCAACTACATTTAGTGCGTTTCCATGTTGCTACTGCGTCCTGAATTTTCGCGCAATCTCTAAGAACTCGAGAAAACGCTTCAAGGTTGCTTTCCTCCGTCTGTGACAACAAAGATGTCTGAATAAATTTAGTGTCAAATTTCTCGAAAGCGGATGGCAAGAACATACGTGAACCACTTCTGCACACTTCCACCTGCGACGGAATTCATTTCCAAAATAAATATGTTGAGTAATTGCTCACGGGGAATGAAAAAAAAATGAAATCGAGGGCAATTTGTAAAATATTGTACAAGAATTCTTAGGAGGCTTTAATCTCCAAGTGTGCTTTTCAACGATTCTTTTCGCCAAAATAAGATTGCTGGCCTTCTGGCCGAATAACTGACAAGGCGCGGAGAGCAGTTTAAAACAGTCTTGTGTCATTTTAGTTCTCCTCGCTTCATTCTTAGAAATTACGAGATTTTACACGTCTCACAACCTGGTTAAGTTTTGTATGACCTTTAATATTTACAAAGGAGAACACTTCGCTTCTTGCAAGTGACTCGTTGCCGCTCGGGAAGCGTTACGTGCGGCGTTTCCTATCTCAAACAACAGGTGAAGTTGCACTGTTTCCTTGTTGCGACGTTGCGAAACTATGAAATACAGCTTTTCACTGTGTTCATTCCCTCCACCTCCAGCACCCCCCATCTTCACCCTCCATTTCTTAAAAAAATGTTATTGTTACGGGAGCAAGAGGTTAATTAGACTGAACACTATTTACAAGATGTATTTGTAAAACAACGGCAGCGCTGACCTGTTCAGTCAACAGCTCAAGCACATGGATGCAGTAATTTGTCCTCTTCGTCAGGGTGTCCGCAAGCGTCGTCCAAAGGAAACATGCAATATTCATGAAGCAATATGAATAAAATAAGGAGAGGTTGGTTCCAACAGATGTCCTCGGCAACTACATTTCACATGAGTAACGTGAAACGTATCACAGCACAACAGACAGTTAAAAAACACACGTTCATAAGATAACGCGATATATCTGTCACAAACACTACAGGTCAGGCAGAGATATAGAGGACGTCACAGGAATGAAAAGTGCATGAAAATATCAGTAATTATAAATATCACAGCCAGTATAGGTAAAAAAACACATATACAAAACGTAATGAGAGACAAAAGTGAATGCACTGTGTACATATACGGGTTGATCATAATTACGTTGTACGTAATTTTTAAATATCGCCTCTGCCACAGCATAATTCTTGTCCCTGAGCAGGACTATTCGAAGGGGCCGACATTACTAGCACAAGAAATCAAAACGCACGTTCAAGTAAGTAACAAGAAATTACTAATTAATTTCCTAATAAGCTACATTACGGCACATTTAAAAATTCACGAGTTGTATCAGGTGAGTTCAGAAAACGCACACACTTGAAATTAATTTGCAGGATATACCAGTTTCGATATATTCATTCCCAAAGTGTGCGACCAAGCACATGAGCGTTCCAGTTACTTTTGCTTTTAAATGCATAAAAGAGCGTTTTGTTAAAGAAAGCGAGAGAAAGAGCAGTGCATCATTAGGGCGAGTTTCATGGCACATACCTCCACACTGGCCTCATTCTTTAAATTCGTTCTAACCGGATACGCCTTGCAAACTCCTCGGCTACAATTCGTAAATTGCAATATATGCCATAAAGTAATTAATGTACAAGCTACTTAATGATTATATTTAAATTAGTTGAATATGTTTTGATTTCTCGCGAAAGCAATGTCCGCCTCTCTCAGTAATCCTGCTCAGAGACTAGAAATATTTTATCTACAACAGGTTCACTTTAAAAACTTCTGTAAAACTTAAGAATTCTCACCCCGTATACACATGCACATGCGGACAATGGTATTTTCAACAGGCAAAAGCTTACAGGTACTTCTTTCTATGCAAAGAGGAGGGCATAGCATCGGTATATCGTGAGCGGGTGAACAACGGCCTAGTAGAGATTAGGCTATGTATGTCGTGAGGCTGTTGTGTCAGAGTGGGAATTTAGACAGCACAGCTTTTGCGTGCATATACTTAATTTTATTATATTTACAGGCCAAGAAGGACATTGCGTGAGGACGGATATACATAAATTGAGTGATTATAAAGCATGAAAGGCATACAACTGAAATAATTGCAACAGTCTTTATAAATATTTTTGCTTCCATCTGTTGCAAATTCCTCAAACTACTGTTTCAATTTTACGACTAGTTATTGACTTTATATTATCTTGCAGTTTGTACTACACTTACTTTGCATAATCTTCCACTTAGTGACCCCTATATTGCTGTTTTATGCTGCGTATTTCCTCTAATGTGTATATTTTCTGACAGGAGGTCCCCTTTCAGCCACATGCTCTGGGACCTCCTTTTGTATACTTGTGTAAGCATCTATAAATACTTATTAAAGAGAAATACACAGTGTGAACAGTAAACCAGCTTCACTAAGAAAAAGCACGTACAATAAGTTATATCTAGATAAGTGTGTAGCGATTTCGTGAAACAACAGCAGTTAGGAGATCTTAAGAATCAGCACGAGGATTGCAAATGTCACATGAAATTTTACAGAGTGGTAAATATTGAACAACCGCGTGCTGTAAAATACCGTCAGTAAAAGGCAGAAACCAAGTGTCAATATACAAAAATGCACCAATAAGCAAACCCTATCAACGCTACATTTTATGTTGAAATATGGTCTGATCTAAAAGCCCATGTCTATATAGCAGACAACGGAATTTATTATTGGCAGCATAGAAAGAAATTCGCTCAGGAAGGTTGTTCGACATCCGCATGGCCTGTGGAAGAATCTAAGTAATAAATAATTATTCCCCGTCATAGATACGCGGGAAAATGAACTGCTCATTCTCTTGTTAACTTAGAAGGGGGACATCAAGACGCAAATTGATGACTTTCTGTAGTAGACATATTAATAGAGTGTTTAGAATTACTTCTGTTTCGATTTTTTCTTTGTTTGCTTTCCTCCAAGTTTACTGGGCCGCTGATGAAACCACATTTTCGTGCCTCCGCCCTCTCGCTGCTCACCCCGTCTCCCTCCCCGCTTAATCATTCATATGTTCAAGTCTTTCTTGACACTGCTTTATAAGACGTTTAAGCAGATTCATCCAGCAGCTGTCGTCATTCGTATTCATTTTATTTCCATGCAGAAGGCAATCAATCGCTGGACTTTCTTGTACACTGTGCAGCCTTTCTTAGCTGTTGCCACCAGAATTGTGCTTGTACCAAAACGTCCAAGCAGCTACTGAAAAAAAAATCATTAGCTCTTCCTCTCTGTGAAGAACGACGAGCAGCGAATTTGTGATGCTGTGATGTGTTTTACCTCAGTCGACTAATCTCTGTATATGTAGGTATTATTATTATTATTATTATTATTATTATTATTATTATTATTATTATTATTATTATTATTAAGTCACCTAGGCGACTATGACGTACCCACAACCCACTACGCCTACTGGTGGTAACAGCTTGTATAGGATGAAGGTGGCCGTTAAACCTAGCCTCGACGCGAGCGACGATATGCATTGACTCAAACAAAGCGGGTATACAACGTGGAGCAACTGGCATGTTAAAAAACACAGCTGACACCCATGGCGCGGCATAGCAGAAAAACAAAGGCGCGCCTGACGACAGCAGGAAGGACAACAGCAAATATTCAATTAGAGCGGATGCACTAACCACGCGTGCCAACAAAGTGAAACCATGCAAAACAGTCGACGCAGCGGAAGACAAGATTGTAGTGGACAAAATGACAGGGCGAACACATCGATAAAGGATGCGGTCGGAGCTGGAGCGGAACTACGTGTTCAATAACAGCTCAAACCATGCAAAACAGACGACGCAGCGGAAGACAAGATTGTATAGTGGACAAAGTGACAGGGCGAACACCACGATAAAGGATGCGATCGGGGCTGGAGCGGAACTACGTGATCAATAACAGCTCAAGTCGACGCACCGGTCTGAAGCCGTGAAAGAACAAAGAAAACAACGAGACAGGCAAGCAAAGAGTGGTGAAAAAATTGCGAAACAGACGGTACGCGGCTGCTGAGCGCTCGGCGTGAAATAGCTAGCAAGCTAACGCGGAAGTGTTGTTCCGGATCTTCGCGTAAAATGGGATAGGAGATGACGCGGAACAGCACGCGTTTACCCACAGGGCAGAATGCGAGGCATTTTTAACCATTTAAAGACGAGAGCTAACTAATACGCCTGAAGGAAATGTCTGTTCTTTTTAGTGAAATTTGCGAAACACGTGGAGTATTAGACTAGTCAATGAAAAGATATATATATCGCGGAAGCATTATCACCTCAGCGATATGGGGGCAACAGACACAACACCGGAAGCGAGCTTTACCCGAGCTAACATGTACATGTACATGCGGAGCATGTACAGACAATTCCAGTCGGATGGGAAGCAAACGTGTACATTGAATTTTCCTTACATTAGCTGAGTCATGTCGCTGCAGCCGGGGATTTTGCGCCCCCTTGTTTTGTTGTTGTTGCCTCAAAACATGGCTCGTACCCAAGAAGGGGATTGGCCACACTGGATACATTGAAAAGACCACCCAACACCATACCAAAAGGGTTAAAGGCGAACATTTAGAACGAATCATTTGGTAATTCACTGGTACCACCGATTTCGATAGTACCTATACGCCAACTAAATAAATAAAAATGAAATAAAACTGAAGATCTCAACAAAAGCAATAACAATAAAATAAAATGCCCCATGGTAGGTACATTAGCAGCGTCACCTTCCAGATGCTTCAATGAACTTGTGTCGAGCACTAATCATCGAACCATATGTTGTGCCTGATTGAGAGGCACCAAAAGACACAATGTTTAATGTTGTAAGTGCTAAAGCTAGTTTACTAGTTTGAATTATGAGGGACATTTTGCGAAAGGTGGAGAAGCGGCGGCAAGAAAGAAAGAAATGGTCAATAGTTTTTGGTTCATTACATAAAGAGCCGAGGTTATTTATGGATAAACCAGATCTATGAAGGTAAAAATTTAGGTGGGGAACTCGGCAGCAGAAACTTGCTAACGTCACCTCTCGTTGGCGTGGAAGGCATTTTCTTGTGTTCCACTAAAATTTGAAAGGTTGAAAATCATCTCCGAAAAATATGGATGATTCATTACAAGTCAACAATTAAATGCGTTTGAATCTAGCTCCTGTTATAAAAGAGGCATCAAGAAGAACAGTTAAGGCTGGACCATTTAGCGAGGACGATGCGAGCGAGTCAGCTGATTCATTTAAAAAGATTCCACACTGTCCGGTGAGCGTATAGGGAAAACAAATCCCCTGGGCGCTGGGAGGTCAGAGCTGCGCGCCTATTGGCTCTCGCGAAACACGTGGCCACTTCCGCTAGCATGGCGGCACCCAGGGCCGCGGCCTCCAACGTCGCCTCCGAGATTTAAGTTGTTTACGCTCCGACGCTGGGCTGCCGCCACGCTGAACGAGATGCAGCAGTGGGTACTGACGCCCATTTGGTGATAGGAGCACTCACCACTTGCACTGCGGCGTATCCAAGGCACGTGAAGCAATTTGAAATGCTTCAAGAAACAACTGTGCAACGTTGCGCAAGTGTTGTGTGATGGCCTTGGACAACGCCCCGTCTCGCTGCCGGAAGCCGCGTCGCTCCGTTTTGAACGACGCTGAAAAAGCATTTATGCGGAACCTGGACACGCGCCACATCGAAAAGAAAGACGGCCGCGGCATAATCATGGAGCCATGAAGTAGCCTATTCGTAAGCACCAACTTCTTTAACAGGTCCGGTGACATCTGTGTTGCCTGCAACTGTGCACATCACTGCAGCCAGATGTAGGCAGTTTTCTTTGACCGAACACAAAAAAGGCCTGTCATTAGCAAAATCTACAGATATTATGCATCTAAATTATTCCTGAAACCGACAATGGTGTCCTAACGGACAAATCGAAGTAGCACTTAGAAGGCTGCCCGCAGCCGTATTGCAACACTTAATTTTTACTTGCAAAGATGTGGTCTACTGGTCTAATGGTCTACTGGTATCCCCTTTATGCTACCTCTACAATGAGTCTGAATCCATCGATCATTTTTATTATCGTGTCGGCGGTTTCATACTGATCGAAAACGATGTCTAGAAGTTCCGCTTCGAAATCTAGGACTGCCTTGAAGTAGTACTCTTATACCCTCCCGTGGAGCAACGGTATTCGGATACAGCCACGGGAATGTTTGCCTATCCATTTTTAATTTCCTATTTGACACAAAAATACTGCCTTATTAATATTTCGTAGTTTCCATGTTTGATTTACTTGTACTTAATTTAAAATATTCAAAAATTGAAAACAGATTCACAGGTAAATTATTATTATTATTATTCAAAATTTAACTTGCTCAAGTTTAAGTATATCCTTTATGTCTTTCAGCAATAAGTTCTTGTTACTACTCCTATCAAGACAAGGCAGAATATTGTATTAAACACTACTTTATCTCATTTATTAATAGTTTATTTCTTATTTTAGATTATTCATTTACTTTCCTTTTTTGATGTTACTTATTTATTTATTAACTCATTTAGTTTATTTAATCATATTACCACCCGATTCGTGGCCTATCCCCCGCAGTGGGTTAGGGCCAATAATTGAGGCTTCATCATCATCATCATCATCATCATCATAATGTTTTGAGGCCACAACAATAACGACGACACGGTAAGTTTTTCTTGCAATTCATAGTGCATATCTTCGAGAACGCTACTAGTACGATCGCTGAACGCCGCATACGTTACGCGGAGCGCGCACTCGTCCAAAATAATTCGACGCCACACAGAGTGACTGAGTGCATTCCACGCGGAATGAGAAGCGCGCATATATTTGCAGATGTACGTCCATAAGCCTTCCAAGAATGCTTCAAACGATAAGCAGTTTCCCGCAGCTACGCGTGCGGCTTAATCCGTGGGACATGTTTTTCTTATACCCGCTACGCGTGAAGGAAAAGCGCGTAGCCAACCCGTAATTGTGTCGTTTCTTATTGTAATAAAGCATAGATCAAGGGGAAAACTCTACTAAAACACCGAGCTTTATACCATTCTTTTAGATATGAAAAAAGAAAACGGCTATTTCTAATGGTTCAACACATGGCACTTGTGTGATGCGGCGAAGCATTCAATGTATCGCAGTGAAGTGAGTGAGAATTTTCACGCATACGCAGTGTAAATAACGCGTTATTATAAAAACTGTAAACCTCACTTGGCCACGCTGCTAGCCGTTATTATCTCAGGTGCGCACCTGAGGACTCCACGCTGAAGCATACAGTATGTTGCAGCGAAGAGAAGAGAGAATATGCGCGCGTACCAAGTGTAGGCAACATGTTATAAAAACTGGAAACCCCACTGGGCCAAGGTTGTAGTCTTTATTATTTAGATGAGCGCCTGTGGCCTTCGGCTGCCGGTATTATTTTTCTACCGCTTGCTTTACGCTTTCACCGCAGCACATACAAGTACTGTGGAGAAGCTTCTTAAAGCACATTCACCGTCATGAAATGCGTATAACCCCCCTTTTCTCCCCCCTAAACGAAATAGAACAATACCTACCTGATCACAAATGGCGCAAAAAAAAGCGTCCATTAAATGGAAGCAGAAACAGGAGCGTAGTCTTCAGAAATCATCCCTCATCTTCTAAATGTTAGAACATGTTTTGATTTTACTGGCATTGTTCAGACACAGTTTTTTTTTAAACCAATGCTTATTCAAACCAGGCATATAATCGGAAAAAAGTGTAGAGGATTCTATAAAGCCTTGCAGTTAGGAGTGCAAGCGGAAATACTTGACCCACATCTTGCAGGCTAACGAGAGACCTCAGAGAAACCACCTGACAAAAGAAAGCAAGTGGAGAAGTTGTCCACTTGATGCAAGCATATTGTTTCTACACTTGGGCTTATAACGCGGAGATCACTCAACCAGCCTAGAGAAAACAGTGCACTTACAGCGAAGCACTTCCTAATGCGGTCTTAATTCACAAGACATGCTGAAGTAATTTTTAAAAGCTTTTTGTGCGCAAACAAACAGGGACGAAGAAAAGGAGCAACACAAGGACGAGCGCTTTCCTTGTGTTGCTCCTCTTCGTCGTCCCTGTTTGTTTGCGCACAAAACGTTTTTAAAAGATGAATCTGTTCCAACTAGGCCGACCCGCAGTTATGCTGAAGTAAGCTTGAGTTCATTATATGTGCGTGCAGAAGTGCTGTAAATGAAAACGCTTTCATCCAAACGTATAACGCTGCAGAGCGTTCTCCTCATGCCATCAAGGCTACTTCACGATTTAGAGTATAAAAAGACGTATAAAAAGACGTACAAAAAGAAATGCATTTCATGATAGTGAATGTGTTTGAAAAAGCTTCTCCACAATACTTAGGTGTACTGCGGTAAAATTGTATAGCAAGCGAAAAGAAAAATAATACCGGGAGCCGAAGGCTTCAGGTACGTATCTGAATAATAAAAGACTACAACCGTGGCCCAGTGGGGTTTCTAGTTTTTATAACGAATTCTCTCTTCGCTTCACTGCAACAAACTGTATGCTGTATGCGCAGGCCTTAGGTGAGCACCTGAGATAATAAAGGCTAGAAGCTCGGCCGAGTGAGGTTTACAGTTTCTATAGTAACGCGTTATTTACACTGCACGTGCACGCAAAATCTCACTCGCTTCACTGCAATACATTTTATGCTTCGCCGCATAACACAAATACCATGCGTTGAAGCCATAAGAAATTACTTTTTTCTTTATAACTGAAGAATCGTAGCAAGCTCGGTGTTTTATTCGAGTTTCCCCCTTCATCTACGCTTTATTTCAATAAGAAACGAGACAATTACGCGTTGGCCACGCACTTTTCCTTGATGCATAGCGGGTATAAGAAAATCATATCCCATGGAGAATGGGGGCTCAGAGTTAAGCCACACGCGGCGGCTGCAGGAAATGCTTATGGTTCGAAGCACGCTTTGAAGGCTTATGGACGCAGATCTGCAAATATATTCGCGCTTCCCATTCCGCATGGCATGCACTCAGTCACTCTGTGTGGCGTCGACATATTTTGGACAAGTGGGTGGTCCGCGTAACGTGTGCGGCGTTAACTCTCACCTGATAGTACTAGTAGCGGAAATATGCGCTTTGAACTGCAAGGAGAACTTACCGTGTCATCGTTATTTCTGTGGCCTCAACACATGCCTCCATAATGATGCCACCGTCTTCTTCTTCCTGGCGCGTGTCCACGTTAAGCGCATGAATGCTTTTTCAGCGTTGCTCAATATGGATAGACGTGGCTTTCGGCAGCGAGGCGTGGCTTTGTCAAAGGCCTGCACACAACCATTGCGCAACGTTGCACAGGCGTATCTTGAAGCATTTCAAATTGCTTCACGTGCCTCGGATACACCACAATGCAAGTGATGGGTGTTCCTTTCACCAAATGGGCATGTGCCTACTACTGCATCGCGTTCACTGCGGTGGCAGGCCAGCGTCGGAGCGTAAACAAACTTAAGTCTCGGAGGCGACGTCGGAGGCCGCGGCCTTGGGTGCCGCCATGATAGCGGAAGTGGCCTGTGGCGAGAGCCAATAGCCGTGCAGCTCTGACCCCCGGCGCCCAGGGGATATGTTTTGCCTATACGCGTCCGGGGACCCAGACAAAGCAGACTTCATACAAATTGTCTGGGACAAGAGTCGGGACCATGCTTTCAAAATAAAACGAGTGACGCGCCATACTTCTTCGTCGTCCTCTGTTCCTGCCCTAATTCAACAAATGACGCTTTTTCTGCCTTTCACTCAGTGTTTGTGTGTGTGTGACAACTTTATTAATTATCCTGCAATTTATAGCCTGGGTCTAGGCCATGGCGGGGGGTAGCAGAGAGACCCTGTCTCTCGGTAGCCTCCAGGGCTTGCTGGATGACCCAATGTTGGTCCTGAAGATCTGAGCTAGTCAGTGCGGCTCTCCACCGCGCCTCTATTTCCTCCGGGGGGCCTGCAATTCTCCTCAGAACTATTGCACAATCCCAGAGTACATGCTATAGGGTGGCTCCTCTATCATCACAATATTTACATTTGATATCAGGGTATAATTCCGGAAACATTCGGTGTTGACCAAAGTCGTTTAACCAAAAACGTCTTTCTTAAAGACGAAACTCAGCAAGAAAAAAAAATATTTTTTTCTGGTCTGTTGTCTGTAGGCAACACTCGTCCATAAAGAAGTTCGGTGTCAGATACGCAGGAAAGAAAGGGCAACAGAACAATATTTTCAGAGGGCCCACGCAACCATTCTTTACTTCGATAGAGCCACCCCTGCGCACGGAAGTTGAAAAAATGCATACGGAAGTAGACCTTGACAGACATGCAAACAAATCTATCGCGCGAAGCTGAACAAGATAAAGTAAGACGAACTACTTTCGTGAACCCCTTAGCCGTATTTTGAACAAAGAATAGCGGAAATACCTTAAAGCATAACTTCCCCCGCCTCTGAAACAGTGGTGTTTTCAGCAGGATTGGGAAGCTGGCGCAGTGGATGGCAAAAGCCGAAGGAAATAGAATCAAAGAAGTATTCGCATCACGCCGGTGTCGGTTATTAATAGAAGTATTCATAAAGAAAGTAGAAGCTGTAAAACAAAGTGACTCATTGGATGCCGCATTGCATAAGCAACATTATACCGGGTGTTCAAAATTAAGCTTTATGTTTTTCTTAAAGTTAGGCACTGGGAGGCACGCGAAGACCACCTGTGCAAATAAGTTATGTGGCCGGGGGAACACAAAATGAGATTATAATTATCGCTGTCAGCAGCCTACTTAACTAAAACTGAATAATTAACTCATTGTTGACTGCAGTAACCGGGAATGTCTGTAGTGAAAAGTTGGAGGCAGTCGTGTTCCTACACAATATCATTTGGAATAATCCTTCTCGAGTGTCTGCGCTCCGAGATACCCGACTCCAAAGTTTAATTGTCGTTCGCATGATTACGCATGCAAGAGAGTGGGGATCGGCGCAAAGCTCCTCCTTGATGTGACGCGGCTGTTGCGCGCGGCGTTTAGTCTGACAACAGGGCGGAGGGACAGGCAATGATGATAACTGTTCCCCTTCCTTTCTGAACTGGCAAAATCTAGAGCCCTATAACGTAAAACTATTCCAATATGTTTTTATTCCAATCTCTGACGTCAAATTTGCGTAACCGCCGACGCAAACATCGGGCCATCACCCTCAGGGTTGTCTGAACAGACCAATCAAACACTCTCCTCGTTCATAGGAGGTCACTTTTGTTTGCTTGAAAAACGAATAAGATTGCCTACACTGAGCTCCTTCACTGTGTAGCGGACCAACTCAGGGCTGTCCAAAGGGCCCGTGTGACGGCAGAGGGGCTCGGCCTCTCTGTACCGACGTGGGAGCGGCCCGCATCAGTCCCAGACTGATCCCTCAAGACCTACATAAAGTTCTTCATACCATACCATACTGAGCTGCTTGTCTTATCTAATTGGCTGAGAAGAGGCCAGGAGCACACTCAAGTGGAGAGGGATTCGATGGGGCCGAGCCACTGAACTGAAAATTGATAACCGGATAAAGAGGGTGGTGCCGGCGTCTGCGATTGGACCACTTTCCCTTACTTAGCTTGCAGTAGATGGTCGAAAATCGCGGCGGCATGCAACGTAAACTTAAGAATGACACTAAAACGGATCCTCAACAAAGAAGAGTTGGCACAACGAGGTCGTAAACGTGCCGAAAGTGCTCGAAAACGTTACACGGCCATGCGAGAAGTTTTCTTATACGCAAGTAAACCCATGTTTTTCGGTAGGTGCGAGTCGCCAGTGCCTGAGCGATTGGTGGCAGCCATCTTTTATTGCTTTCGGAACGGGGCAGGCCAATCACGGAGGACTGATTGCTGAATTGAAATAGAAAAGTTTGGAATAGATTTACGTTATATCGCCCCCAGATACGACAGCGCGGTGTGCTTTGCAATTATTTCTCTTGATTTCAATAAAACTTACAGTACTTGGAAATCTGCTGCCCTGGTGTAGCTTTTTTCTGCAACCCCTCCATCTGTATTGTAAGATGGGAAATAAATTGAAATTGAAATTGAAATTGAATTGAATTATTCGCGTAGCCCAGGCAAGGACCATGCCCGCTCGTATAGTCGCCATTGCGCACGCGCACTGCCCTCCAGTTTCTCCGCTCGCGCCTATCTCGGCATGGCAGCTGCCGCCATCGATACAGGCTGACGGTTCCGGGTTCTTCGATTTTTTTATTTCGCCGGCCGAGAGAGGGAAAGGGGGACGGTTATCATCTTTGCCTACGCCTCCGCCCTGTTGTCAGTCTAAATGCCGCAAGCAACAGGCGCGTCACATCAGGGAGGGGCTGTGCACTTACCCTAACTTTCCTGCATGCGTAATCATGCCAACGACAGTTAAAATTTGGAGTCGGGTATCTCGGAGCACAAATACGCTAGGAGAATTCTTCCAACTGATATTGTGCAGGAACACGACTGCCTCTAAATTTTCAATACAAACATTCCCACACACTGCAGTCAACAGGTTATTTATTCAATTTTATTTAAGTGGGCTGCTGACAGCGATAATTATCACCTCATTTTGTGTCCCCTTGACCACATAACTTTTTTGCACAGGTGGTCTTGGCGTGCCTCCCAGTGCCTACATTTAAGAAAACCAAAGCTTAATTTTGAACACATTGTACTTCTCTACTGATGCGACGTGCTGGCATAGCTCCTTAAACCAGTAAACAACTGTGATTTCCACCCAGTTGCGTGAAAGAAACAGATCACCCAATTCTAGGGAAGTCTAGCCCAATTTCATTAATTGCTTTGTCATTGTGGTTGTGCGAAAATTCCAAACGTCGAATACGAGTCCGAATGCAATCTCTCTGCGTTGCATTCGTATTCGATTCGAGGATTATCTAGTGGAAGTTGTCGAACATTAGGTTTTCTTTTCCCAAGATAACGAATAACGCTTACTGCAGTTTAGAGGGAGAAATCCAAATGCAATCGGATACTTTTCCGAATGCTTCTGTCGCAGGGAGACGTGGTTGGTAGCAGAGCAGCTGTCAGGCGAACACATGGAATACAGCTAATTGCTGCTCAATAATTTCAAGTCCTTCAACAAGGTTGTTTCGTCTTGGGCAGCCTAAGAACTTATGCTCTAGATTCAGACAAAGTAATTTATTACTCGGACAATCACATCATGTTTGCATTTCTTTAAAATGATTTGCGTTGCTATGTAGTATCACACTTTTCTACTTCGACATCTGGTGTCACGCTGTTGCTCTGTTTTTATGTTGTCATTCTCATGATCGAGCAGACATGATCACCTTTTTAATGGCACGAGCACCGAGTGACACTTCCTGTTCACCTCTGAGACGAGGGGCGACAAAATTCAAAATAAAGGACGCAGTCCAGCTTTGGAGTGCTTTTTTGGACTTTTTCAGGGACAAGGAAGGGCCTGGCCGCCTCTTTGCAGAGCCGACCTCGGGACCACTCCACCTCGAGGAAGAAGAGAGCACCGGTCACCCTCCCCCTCCGCCATAGAGCACCCCTTTTCTGCCGCAAGGCTTGGCCTATCAAACGCAGAAATAAAGACGTATTAAAAAAAAATTGGAAAAAATAGAAAAAAATAGTACAGTACAAGATTTACAGGTTTTGTTATAGAAATGGCATCAGAGCATAAGATTAGTTACAAGTTGAGTCGCTGAAGTGTCCGGAATAATCATAATTAATTGGAAATCACTGATTACCGCCCACCAAAGCACAGAATCGTAGACTTTAGAGAGAGAGAGAGAATCAACTTTTAATGAGCCCTTAGTAAAAGTTTGTGAAAGCGCGAACCGCCACGTGAGCACGAGTTTGGCGAAATTCCTGGAAACCTGGAAACAAAAAGCGTAAGTAATGACATCACTAATTATGTCACACACAATAAGGGGACATGATATTTAACCGGCTAATTATTGAAAAACAGTTGCCTGGCATAGACATACATCTGCCTAGCAGAGCGGATGTCACGTCCCTCCCTCCTCTCTCGCTTCTCCTCTCGCGGCACTCACCTGTTCGCTCGCTCGCTCGCTCGCTCGCTCGCTTGCTCGCAAAAACTGCGCGCGCGCGCTCGTTACATGCTCTGACGTCAGCACCGGAGAGGGCACGTAAGGTTCGCTTCGTGCGCCGATCGCCAGGGGGCTGTGCCCCGCCAGGTGGCGCACTCTGCGCTTGCTCCTCGCCCTTTCTCGCTCCTCGTCCGTATATCGTGCCTGGGGAAAGACGTTCGCTCGCCTAACCTAAAGAACACCAACGCCGACGTGCGAGTGCCGCTAAGAGACGCCTAAGTCGAAAACTAGGGTCACCTACCATTTTTTTTTTTGCTGTTTGTAGTTCGCAATCTCCTTAGTTGACCAAAAATCCGATTGTAATCGAATGACACTACACGTATCAAAAAATGTAAGAAAGCATTGTTCCAGATTTCTTTTTTGCACCGCAATGAATTACACGCAACTTCTATATATATATATAGGGTATTTACACGTTGCCTGTGGCAGATAGCACGATTCTTGTTCATGAGGCAGTCTACTCGATGCGGCGGACACTACTTGCACAAAAAAATTGAAATGCATAATCGCCTAATTAGCAAGAATTCGCTAACTAACTTCTAAACAAGTTACCTTATTGCTCATACTTCAATTTACAAATTCTAGCCGTGGAGTTCGCAAGGCGGATCCACTTGGAACGAATTACCAGTATGACAGCAGTTTCAAGATATTAATTCCCGAACTTTGCAGAGAAACGCATTGGCGTTCCCGTTACTTCTGTGCTTGAATGCGTAAAATAACGTTTTGTTATGAAAGTAACTGGAACGCCAATGCATTTTTCCGCAAAGTTCGGGACTCAATATCTCGAAACGGGTCGTCATCATCATCAGCAGCAGCCTATTTTATGTCCACTGCCTGGATGAAGGCCTCTCCCTGCGATCTCCGTCATCCTGGTAATTCGTTCCAAGTGAATCCGCCTTGTGAACTCCACTGCTAGAATTTGTAAGCTTAAATATGGGTAATAAGGTAATTAGTTAAACGTTAATTAGCGAATTCTTGTTAATTAATCGAATGTGCTTTTCAATTTCCTTTGCAAGCAGTGTCCGTCGCTTCGAGTAGACCACCTGAAGAACAAGAATTGCGCTATTTGCCACAGGAAACGTGTAAGAATTTTTGAAGGTATGTGCTTGAAGCACCCTGTATATATATATATATATATATATATATATATATATATATATATATATATATGGTATTGGAGTCAATATTCGAGGGTAGTTTTTTCCTAGAACATCGGCATTTGATTTCAGTGGGCAATTTTACTATATTCGAACGCCTGCACTTTTCAGAGGACTCATAAGGAGCCGATGACAGGAACATGCGAATGTGTTGGCAAGTAGGGTGGCTCGGCTCAAAAGAACCTGTTAAAGGTGTACTGGATGGGGTTCGCCGAAAGGGTACTTCATCCAGCTCGAATTTTGCGAACACATGTGCCGTGGTGGTTCAGATGTGGCATATTGTTGAGCTCACTACTTCAATTCCGGGTGGTGGGCGCGACTTCCAGAGGCGTGAAAAAAAAATGCAAGGGCGCTGAACTTTGTTCCGCTTGATTGTATATGCATAACCTGGAGGAGCATAACGTAGACAGGACAAAGAGAAATAATGTGTATTTGTGTGGCAGTGATTGTAAAGGAATTCATGCGACGCCTGCGACAATATTGTCGCGTAAGCTTTCCCAAATTATTCAGTAAGTTTTTGCTGTGCGCCACTGAAATCTGGCGGTGGTTCTGCTTTATGGACGTTCTGAAGTTCTCCAAAGCACGCCATATAAAAAAAACAAAATTTACGTTAGGAGATAAAATATTCTACTCTGCCGAAACTCCCTCCGAAGAGGGTTCCAAGAACGTTGTTGACTTTTGCGAGACATCCGACTTCAGTGACTTTTCCTTCAGGCATTCTCTTTCAGCTCGCCGGCAATTGGGCGTTGCCATGGTTACCTTCAGCAAGCTTTCCAGTTCAGATATGCGAGCGCGTGGTACATAGCCAACGTCACCTTGGAATATTGTGTAATTTCTTAAGGTATTTCGCGAATGCAGCGCGTGAAAATAGGACTGTCGCTTGGGAAGCATCAGCGCTAGGTGCCTGCGCCTTTATTTTCCTTTCAGCTTTTCCTTTTCTCGAATTACACATAAATCTACTTCGAGAAACTTCTGCAAGCAGGGCCGAGCAACAGAAAAAATAAAAGGAAACGATGTCGCGAATGTGAATAGAGGCTATCCTGTGAGTGAGTTGGCGACACAGAAAAAAAAGCAAAATTATTCTGTGTTCTGTTACAGACAGCAGACGGAAATGCCGTTGAAAGCCAGCTAGGAGAAGAGGTCTTACTTTACACCGGCGCAGGCTTTATTTGCATTCCAGCCGCTGCGCACAAACTTGATATTGCCAAAGGAAACGCGAGTTCTGGTAAGCATCATAAGAAAGATAGCAGTAGGGGTATTCTGCAAGTCTTCACCTAGTAGACAGGTCCATTTCATTGGCTGCTGGAGTTCTGACCGGCTGGGCTTGGGTTACGCGTCAGAAGGAGACAGGCGCCCCCAGCCAATCAACACTTCAGCAGCAGACGAGATGGACATGCCCACTATAGGTAGACACTTACAGAATAGCCCCCCAGCATTCTTCACAAGAACTTCAGTTTGGCCTAGTTGGTGTTTGCTGCATATCATATTGACCGCAAATAAAGACGGGGACAGTGGGAGAGAACACATAAACAACACGGGCGGTACCGCCTGTGTTGTTTATGTGTTCTCTCCCGCTGTCCCCGTCTTTAGTTGCGGTCAATATGATAAGCATTCTTCACGGCATTGTCAAGAGAAGCAGTTTTACTCTGCACATAATTTCTCGGACCACGTACCACGCGTTACGGCATCCGCCACCTAATGCATCTGTCGTCATCGATTTCTATCGTACTCAAATATCAGCCAGTATAACGCCAGCAATACCAGCATAACATGCGGCCGATCCATGACAGCCTCAAAATGAATTATGCGTAATACCCTTCGCGCATAGAGCAGAGAAATTCACAGCTCAAAAAACAGGAAGCACGGCGGGAATCCCGTGCCTAATCAATCAACAGTGACGTCAGATAAGTAAAGTCTGGCGCTACGTTTGTGTACTTAACACATTTAGCGCGCAAGAAAAAGCCCATGCCCATTATGTTTTTGTTGTTATTTGGCAGCTTGTTTTATTTGGCGCACTGAGAATTGGAGCTATATATATATATATATATATATATATATATATATATATATATATATATATATATATATATATATATATATATATATATATATATATATATATATATATACGCTCACACACATATATGTATATAACACTAACACACACTAACACACACTAACTAACACACACATATATGTATATATGTGTGTGTGTGCGTGTGTGTACATATCCAAATCGTAGTTATTCTACGGTGACATTGTTGCAATCTCCTGACGTCAAAATTACGTAAGCGCCACCGCGAGCAGATGCAGTGACCTGCAAAATTGTTTCAAGAACCCTATCAAAAGCTCTCCTTCTTTGTAGAAAATGACTTTTGTGCAGTTTTGTGTACCTCGACAGCTTTGCCATGCCTAATTCGCTGACGAGAGGCGTAGAGCGCGAAGAGGAAAGGATTTCGGTGGGTCAGAGCTAGCTCAGACAGACGAGGAAAGTGGTGCCGGCGTCTCAGATTGGTCCACTTGCCCTTGCTTAGGATGTGGTGCCTCGTCGATGCCTGCTCAAACGGGTGCTCAAAGAACATAATTTGCAGAACGATGTCGTATGCGTGCGTAGAGGGCTCGGCAACGTTATACGACCATGTAAAATTGTTATTATAGTCAAATGAATAAGTTATTGCCGGCTGTTCAGAGTATACAGTGCCGGAGGTATCAGGGGACAGAAATCCTCTTCTTTAAAACAGCGCAGACTCTGGCTATTAAAAAAATAAAAATAAAAATAAAATTCAGTTCTGATCAGCATATAAATGGACCTTTGGTACGTACCCGCCACTTTGATGGAGTAAGTTTTCAGGGTTCTGTGATATCGCGTTACAAACAGACGTGCCAGGCATGGCCAATGAACAATTGCACCAATCTCAGAAATCTTATAGTGACAAATGCGTAGAATCGAAAAGAAGTTTTTTATTTTGTTCCGCCTAATTATGTATAATCAGCGTGTACACGGGATCTTGAGATGGGAGGTGTCGCGGTTTTCGTGAAGTGTCGTGATGGACAGGCCTAAAAATGTGTGACCACTTGCGAAGGGTTCTCTAAAGAAAGGGAATACAAACAGATTGGAATAGCTTTACGTTATAGCACCCCTAAGGGCCCCTGCAGGGAAAAAATATATGGCGTGTCGCAGTTAATACAGACAACGCTTTAAAGAACCAGAAGAAAACTACGTATATATTGTGTACAGTCGAGTTAAGACTCCCCGAGTAATTTTATTATTGCGTAGCTCAATTAGATAATAATGTAATTATCTAACCAGATAATTACTTTCGTAATTGACAACACGGTAATTGAAAAGTAGCAGTTCCGCACGAAAGGTGAAGCATCGATTGCTATAGACAATTAGCAGATAGCCATAAGAAGTAAGGACAATACTTCATAGGCCGCATCAACTTGCAAAGATTCGCTTGCTAACTAAATTAACAAGCATGGTTTCAACGCACACAGCAAGCATGAACACGTCACACTCGATGACCGCGGACACACGCTGTCAAAATGCTGTCATGAGGATACGCGGCAGCAGCAGCGAGCGATGTGACTTTCGTGCTGTCTATTGCTTCAACGCAAAGTGAGCGCCGAGAACACACAGCGCGCACAGAGCTACGAGCCACTGACGCACCTAGAATCTGCCCCAACGCCGATCGCTTTCAAAATACGGCCGCGTGACCGCGAGCTGTCGCCACATGCACAGCTGCAGCCGGAGTAGAACGCGGGCCTCCTCCTTCCCATCCCACCGGTGCCTCGCAACGTTGGGTTACTCGCCCGCGACGGAAGACGGCGCGTTTCCTCCCCGCTTTCTACCCTCTCGCGCAGACTAGATTGAGCCGCGATCGTCGCCTCCCCACGCTCACGTTCATTCGCACACACAGCGTAGGGCGTGCGGCGACGGTGCTATTGCCCTTAGACTTTATAGGAAACGTCACGGCGACGGCTCACATGCGCCTGGAGTGTCCATATAATTGCTATCGCAATAAAGCTTCCAGACAACTCTAAAATCATAGAAGAGGGATGTTTTTCCAGCTGAAAGGCAAAACCAGCGACATATTAAAGAAGACTGCATGATTATGCATATACCCGGGCCAGAAAGCAGCGCTCTCGAACAGGATCACTGGGTACGGTCGGCCTTGTGAAAGGTATTGCGGCACAAAACTGCGCACACTATCTTTCCACGACGCGCCAAGGGCTATTGGGGTTTGTTCTTTCAAACACGAAGACGATGCGCAGTCTTGGGAGGGGCGAAACACTTACAATAACAACTTATAGCATTATACTTATAAAACTTATAATATCATACTTATAACTTATAATATTTTAAGCAAATAGCTTTCTTTGCCTCTTTAACCGGTTTTTGAGGTCGACAACTGGACTTTCAACGTCGATACGAAGGCATTCATAAAAATGGTGCGCTTGGTCTCCTGCAACCGATTAGCAGGCGCGTTCGTCGCCAAATGCGAACCATCACTGCTCTTCGAAACACATGCGCTCTCCTCCTTTACTGCCGCTACAGATGCACGGGTTAAGGGCTCTGTTCTTTACGCAATTACGGAACGAATCAACAAAGGCTGTCTAAATATCTTCAATACAACAAATTTACGACGTCGGGGGCATTGTTCCTGAAAAATATTCGCAGTTCCGCCCGAAAGGCGAAGCCCAAATTGCGATAGCAAATTAAAATAAAATGTGGTGTCTTACGTGCCAAAACCACTTTCGAATTATGTGGCACGCCGTAGGGCGGGGGGGGGGGGGGGGACGGGGGAGACTCCTGAAATTTGGACCACGTGGGGTTCTCTAACGTGCACCTAAATCTAAATACACGGGTGTTTTCGCATTTCTCCCCCATCGAAATACGGCCGCCATGGCCGGAATTCGATCCCGCGACCTCGTGTTTAGCAGCCCAACACCATAGGCACTAAGGAACTAAGGCGCATGCGATAAAAAATTTGTAGATAGCTGTACGAAGTAGTTTTATCGGCCGCAGAAACTTGTAAACGTTCGCTTACTAACTAAATTAACAATGATAGAATGTGTAAGCGTGACTCATAAGCACGTAGAAAAAAACAGACACAGAGAGACAGCGCTGTCTTTGTATGTCTGCTTCTTTCTACGTCCTTGTTCACACGGGCTTACACATTCTATCATGAATTCAAACCAACTTGCCCGTCAATGTGTTTTAACTAAACTAACCAGCACGGCGTCAGGCGTGCACAGATAAACATGAACACATCTTGCTCGATGAGGGCGGAAACTCGCTGTGAAAATTCTGGAGTGAGGAATCGCGGCAGCAGCAAGCGAAATGACTTTAACGCATGTCTCGCTTCAATGCGAACGAAACGTCGAAAGCACTGCGCATACGAAGATACCGGCACAACGCGCACTCTGTAAACATCGCAGATCGATGTGAAGATGAGGCCCGCGCGGGCGCGCACTTTAACCATGTCGCAGATCGCTTTCAAGATGACAGTGATCTAAAGAAAGGCAAGACGCTTGATTCTGCAACCCGTAAGAGAGTACGGCGAAGCGTCGTCAGGGGAGAGGGAGTGAGAAGTGAAAGATGATAGAGAAAGAGGAAGGATGTGGCCTATTAGACTCCACTATGCGCGACACGTGGCAGTCGTCAGTAAAGTGGCCAGCGTTGTAGCGGCAGCTAACAGGGTGGCGATTCCCCAGTGGAAGTTATAAACTCCAGCAGGCTTCGCAGCGCAGGGAGCCGGGGACACACCTAGAACAGCCGGTCACTCTCCGCGGCCGCTGGAAGACCGTGACGTCAGTAAGTCGCTTTCAAGACACACGAGCGCCGGCAACGCGCCCCTACGGCGTCTGTCAGAGCGTCTACTACAGCGTTGGCAATTCGCGTGGTCAACACTGTAGTAGACGCCGCCTTGTTCTCCACTCTGTACGGAGCGGCGGGCGAGAAGGCCATCGAGGCACCGTAGCAGCCGCCGGAGAAGAACGCCCCTCCTCTTTTGCCTCACCCGCCGTCTCGCGCGCCACAGGAGAGGACACGCATCTGGGCCGCGTTCCTTGCTCGCGCACGCGAGATTGAACCGCGTTCGCCGGCTCACTTTCACACGCTTTCACTCATACGTAACCTCACGGCGACGGCGACGGCAGAAATGCGCTTGGCGTGTCCATGTCCATATAATTGCTATCGCAATAAAAAAAAACGTTTAATTGCTTCCTGGAAGCGTTCGGCTATTCCCTTACATTGAAAATTACCATGGCTGGATTCTGCACATTTTTGTTTTCGAGAGATTTATTCCAAGTGAGCCTGGAGCGGTGAAAGCTGACGCCGTGGTTCTGCAACGCCACCTGCATAGCATCCGTCGCTATAGTACAAAAACCACCATCGACGACAGCGCTGAAAAACAGCAGCAACTGCTGCTTCATGCGTTCGATCGCATGTCGTGAGATAGCAAACAGACCCCTAAGTACTTCTGAAAAGCGTAAGAACTCTCTTCCACAACTTCGATGCCTGTGATGCTCCAGTTTTCATACTGCCATGCGTCTTTGCAGAATCTTCTTTTTTTTTAAGTAATGCTCGCTTTGCGGCCTGCTGTTTCAACGAAGTCGTGGTGGTGATACAAGGATAATTTGTTAAAGGGTATGTTGGACATATAGTTACTTTCTCCCTGGCTGGTGCAGGATAGAAAGCAGAACTTTTGCTTCTGATCAGCCTCCGAGCTCTCCCTCTTTTTTATCTCTTGTTTACATTCCGGGATAAAAAACAAATGACGAACCTCATCTGCTGAACTCGCTTGTATTAAGGGACGCTCACACGAGTCTCTGAAGAGAGGAACAGCGGGGCGTCATCACGGAGCGAATTAGGTATGACCTTTCTATGAAGGATCACGTAAGACATCGCTGAAGCTCATAATGCATGCCAGCGGTTCTTCAGCTAGAAACTGAGTTCGGAAACCGACTCAATGTTATGTGGTCTATAATGTATCGCTACCCATCGGTATAGTAGAGGTTATTATCTCCGAAGTCTCTGTAAAGTCCCTCCTGCGCTAAGCGTAATGGCGTCATTTATCATCTCCGTGGCCATAAGCGTATGGAAAGCAAAGAACGCTATGGGTGCCTGTTTCTGACTCTGCCACCTCTCCCGAGATCTGCCACGTGCTATGAACGTTTAGCTTTTTGTTTTATGAGAATTACCAGACTGATCCTTGAGAACGTCTTGCTCCTTGATATCACGGAAAACTTTCTCGTCGGAAAAAAACAGGCATTCCTCGAAATTGGGAATGGGGTTACGATACCAATTATACATTAGTAGGAGCTAGTGAGAAAGTTTTTACGGTGGTGATCCGAGCGCTATGCTGCGTCAGTACAAAAACGGTCACCGAAATGAAAGGTGTGTAGGCGCCAACGAAAGTACTTGACCTGCGCTTCCTTCGAGTACATCCTTGTGTGTCACATTCTCACTGCATAGCATGCGCATTTTCGCCCAGTGGCATAGAGCGCAAGTGATTTACCATGGAATCCCACCAACTCGCCCAAATGTCACCCTTGCTGATCGGTCGATTTGGATCAAATTGGACATGTTGGAAGCTGTTGTGTCGCCGGCTTCTTAACAAACAAGAGTTGTCGAATGATCAAACAAGGATAGCACGAGGTTAATAGGAAAGAGCGTTCCGGCAATAAAACGCGTTCGTGAAACGTGCCTAAACAGTCGATGTAGAAATAACAGTGACAAAACGGCACATTCTGTCCTTTCTGCAAATAAACACGAGTAAATCAATCAGGTGAATCGAATTATACTAAGTAAATAAATGAGCACACATGGACATGCTAAGTGTTGATACGGAGGTATAATGTCGAGTTCGGTAAAGAAAGTTTAGGATTTCAGAGCTGTTCGCTGTTTACATGCGTTATCCCCTGGATCCAATCAACTTTCTTATGCTGAAGGGATGATCATAAAGGATCGTCGCTATTATCATCAGAGCATTTGGAAACAGCTTTCTTTGCGTAGACTCTCAAGAGAGCTAAACACGGTTCTCAATATTCACATTTTCACAGCCGTGCAGTCATAATCCACTCGATAGCTACTGAATCAAGAATGAAGAAAATACACTGCGCACTTAGAAAAGGCTAAGTGCTAAGTGTATTATATTGTCCGTGCTCAGACGAGCTCTCTTTGCCGTCTATCGCAATAGGAGCCTTGCGTAAGACGCATTCATAAGAAGCTGATGCAAAGGCTTGTCTCGTTCACATCTACAGTAGACGCAAGAGTACTTAGCCAAGTCTTCAGCTCTAAATGACCCGCTATATAGAGGGCTCACCGTGTAGCGAGGCGATAAACGAAATGCAAGCGAAGTTCAGCCGAAGTACTGCTAGGAGTAAATGGAGAACCCCGGGCATTGAGGCGGACGTATATATATATATATATATATATATATATATATATATATATATATATATATATATATATATATATATATATATATATGCAATGCCATCTTGGCGAATGCCGCTGCAACACTACTCAGGAGAAAATCCGGATCCGTGAGTGTCGGAGGGATAAAAAAGACATGCGCTTTACCGACATGAATGGTCCTCCTCAAGAGTAAATCTGTCGGCAGGAATATTATACTGTAAGCGTATATTGACCTTGGGCAAATCTCCATTTATACATATACATATATATATATATACACGTGTGTGTGTGTTTCTACACACTACTATAGAGGCCACCACTCAGGCCAAAACGTCTCAATAGACCATGCACTGTCTATGTGTGTGTGTGTGTGTGGTGTGTGTGGTGTGTGTGGTGTGTGTGGTGTGTGTTGGTGTGTGTGTGTGTGTGTGTGCGTGTGTGTACGTGTGTGTGTGTGCGTGTTTGTGCGTGTGCGTGTGTGTGTGTGTGTGTGTGTGTGTGTGTGTGTGTGTGTGTGTGTGTGTGTGTGTGTGTGTGTGTGTGTGTGTGTGTGTGTGTGTGTGTGTGTGCGTGTGTGCGTGTGTGTGTGCGCGTGTGTGTGCGTGTGTGTGTGTGTGTGTGTGTGTGTGTGTGTGTGTGTGTGTGTGTGTGTGTGTGTGTGTGTGTGTGTGTGTGTGTGTGTGTGTGTGTGTGTTTGAGTGTGTGTGTGTGTGTGTGTGTGTGTGCGCGCGTTCGTGTGTGAAATTCTTAGTGCTAGTTTGTTTGACTGAATAAGTCTTCCTTTCTGTCCCAGCCTTTCGCGCTGGTTTTTATTTTCCTAATGTCCAACAACTCAGCCGACGCTTCCATCACGATGAATCTCATATCGAGTGAGAATCCTGTAACACTTACCCACTCTACGACAGTCACAGTTTCACCCGAAAGGCGAAGCACTGATTGCCATAGCAAATTGTTAGAGAACTGCAAGAACTATTAGGGATATCAGTTCCATCGGCTGTGTAAACTGGTGTTAACGTTCGCTTACTAACCAAAGTAGCAAGTATATTGTGACGAGCCCATCTCGGGTGATGACTGCGGGCGCTCGCTGTCAGGACGCCGATGTGCCGATGAGCGCTAGCAGCAGCACGCAAATTGCCCTTCGTGCTGCCTATCGCTTCAACGCGAACTATAGGCCCACGAGAAGACGGCGCACAAGAAGCCAACAGATATCGGCACCATAGATTTCGGGTTGCCTTACGTTTGCAGCCACCGCAGATTACCTTCGAGATACCGCGCGTGCGGCCGCACCAAGCGTGTCCGAGGCAGGAGTAGAAAAGAAGCGCGTTAATGGCGCCCCCATTCCCTCCGTTCACTGTTAGCTTGCACACACCTCTCCCCCCCCCCCGCGCCCCCACCCGCCCGGCTGCGCCACATCAATCCACAAGCATTCCTCATCTCATCCTCGCACTCTTACCCTAGCACCTGCACTATACGGCGTGCGGCCACGATCTTATCGCCCTTGTACTTCACGCGGAAAATCACGTCAACGCCGAGAGCGTCGGCGGGCACAACGGCCGAAATTCGCCTGGAGTGTCCACATAATTACTATACAATAAAATATTAACAAAGCTGTTTCGAGCGCAACCGCGGAAGCGAGCAGTTTGCCTCTCTGCAGACTATCGGTGCGAGCTCCTAATTTCTTATCAAGGACTACGACTTGTGCATATGTGCTTTTTCGTAAGTAATAGCTCAGTGTTAGCATTCAGAACTAATTCATTTGGTACGTAGGAATCAGTTTAGTACTAAGATTGGTAGTGGAGTAGGCGAATGTTTTTAGTGCTGTACTTCACTGTCATTTCAGTGAAGTGGACGGGAATAAGTAATTAGAAGCTGTGAGCAGAAAAATTGGCGGCTCAAACCAATGCCCGATAGGCGAGACACGAGGACGGGAGAAACATAGTAATTGCGGAGGCCTTATTCAACGTTTAGATCAGTTGTTTAAAAGCCAGCAGGTATTTTAAGGGCTGCCGCCCACCGGGGAGGCGGGGGGGGGGGGAGGAATGGGGGGCGGGGAATCTTGTTGGTAGTCGAATAAAAAACTAGTTCTCGCCCCAAGGTATTAAAACCTAATTCACTGAATCAATCTATTGAGCCATAAATAGCAGCCGTTTAGAAGTGTCTCTTATTCCACAACGGCAACAGCATGAAATGGTCTACACATCGCAAATGAGTTAAAAAAGAAAAGAAAGAATAGTTGTCGAATGCAAGCCTTGAATCCAATCTGTTTCGAATTGTCTTCGGGAGACTCGAGGAAAACGCGATTATAGTGGCAGTAGGATCAATCCCACCAGACCTGTTTGAGGTACAACGGCACGCGATGAACAAGTTGCCGTTCTGTACTTTATTATTTTCTTGTTAGCTTATTTAGGGCAATTTACCTAACTTCTTCGAGGGATACCGCTGAGGCCGTTAAATCAGTGGAATGAATCGCGCCAGGCGCATTTTCTTTATTACGTGATAGTCAGGGGCAGGCACGTACCCAGGATTTTTTTTCGGGGGGGGCCCACCACCTCCATCATCATCATCATCATCATCATCAGCAGCAGCAGCAGCAGCATCATCAGCATCATCATCAGCATCATCATCAGCCTGTTTTATGTCCACTGCAGGACGAAGGCCTCTCCCTGCGATCTCCAATTACCCCTGTCCTGCGCCAACCGATTCCAACTAGCGCCCGCGAATTTCCTAATTTCATCGCTCCACCTAGTGTTTTGTCGTCCTCGACTGCGTTTCCCTTCTCTTGGTACCCATTCTGTAACCCTAATGGTCCAACGGTTATCTAACCGGCGCATTACATGACCTGCCCAGCTACATTTTTTCCTCTTTATGTCAATTAGAATATTGTCTATACCCGTTCGCTCTCTGATCCAAACCGCTCTCTTTCTCTCTGTTAACGTTATGCCTCTCTGTTAAGGTCTCCAATCATTTGTTTTAACTCGTCTGCATTGTTGTTGAATAGAACAATGTCATCGGCAAACCGAACGTTGCTGAGATATTTGCCGTCGATCTTTACTCCTAAGCCTTCCCAGTTTAATAGCTTGAATTCTTCTAAGCACACAGTGAATAGTTTTGGAGAAATTGTGTCTCCCTGTCTGACCCCTTTCTCTATAGGTATCTCCCTGCTTTTCTTATGTAGAATTAAGGTAGCTGTAGACCCTCTGTAGATATTCTTACGCGAAGGACGAGTCAGTAAGACGAGAAACTATTTACAAATTATATTTACAACAACGGTTGCAGCACTGACCGGTTAGATTCACAGCGCAAGCCCAGTTCGTTCTTCCTCCTCTTTTCTGGAGTGATGGCGCCCACGCGCCTCGTTCAAACAAACAAATACCACACGCATGTAGCAATATTTTCCAAGCTTTTTACGCAAGTGTTTTGCACTCCTTGAGTACGTAGTGCATCTATGACTGCTGGTATCTCTACTGAATCAAATGCATTTTCGTAATCTATATAAGCCACGTGGAGAGGCTTATTGTACTCTGCAGATTTCGCGATAACCTGATTGATGACATGGATGTGATCCATGGTAAAGTATCTCTTCCTGAAGCCAGCCTGTCCCCTTGATTGACAAAATCCAGTGTTGCCCTTATTCTATATTATATTATTTTGGTAAATATGTTATATAATACTGGGAGCAAGCTAATGGTCCTATAATTTTTAAATTCTTTAACGTCTCCTTTTTTGTGGATTAGTATAATGTCTGCATTCTCCCAGTTTTCTGGGACCCTTGCAGTCGATAGACACTTCGTACAAAGAGCCTCCAGTTTTCCAAGCATTATGTCTTCTCCATCTTTGATTAAATCGACTGTTATTCCACCTTCTCCTCCCGCTCTTCATCGTTTCATGTCTTGCAGGGCCCATCTGACCTCATCGCTAGTTATAGGAGAGTTTCTGTATCCTGTTCATTACTGTTTCTAAGTGAGGTATCGTGACTCCTCTGGGTACTGTATACAGGTCAGCTTAGAATTTTTTTGCTGCTTTTACTGTATCTTCGAGATTGCTGATGATATTATCCTTCTTTTCTTTTAGTGCATACATCATGGTTTGTCCTATGCCGGGTTTCTTTTTTACTGATTTCAGGCTGCGTTCATTTTTTACGGCTTCTTCAGTCTTTCTCATGTTACAGTTTCGAATATCAGTTATTTTCGCCTTGTTGATCAGTTTTGACAGTTCCGCGAATTGCGTAACGCTGTGCGGCCGCCAGTCCCATACAACCGCGTAGAGCGCAGGACTCTGCGATTCTAGACGTACTGCGCTCACCGCGAAAGGTTAGAAAAACACCCACATAAGCAGAGCAGAGAAGTGGCTACGTGAGGCGGTTCGACCGATAACTATAGAAGCGTCATTCAAGACAAGCAATTGTTCTCCACTTCCGGTGGCGTTTTCTCTACTTCCTTTTTAAATAAAAAGATGTTGATCCATAAATATTCTCATAAACAACGGTTACCTTTTTTTCTTATTCGCTTTTGCTTGCAGTTTGGTTGTTTCCTTGGCTCTCTCCCTTAGTAGGTCGCTTAATTTCTCAACTCCCTGCGATTTTTGTTTCCAGTTGCCAATTTTGCACGAAAAGTGCTATACAATTAGGGAAAAACAGACGAGGTAACGGGCGACAGTCATCTTGCTTATGGGTTTAAGGGTCATTGCAGGGTTTCATGATGGGCGCTCTTTCACATTATTTTATTTCCCACCTTATCTAACCCATATCACGTGTATATGATCCCGGGCATCTGCCAGCGTCGCGGCGAGCCGTAACTCAAGGAAATAAGAAAGCAAAGGGAAAAGTTAAACGCAATTGGCGTTTTCTCCGGCAGCAACTCGTTCCATGAGAGTACAGACCAGCTGAGTAACAGCCGCATCCCTCTCCTGGTCCCAGGATCAGCCTAAACAAAGAAGGTTGAACTAACAAAAGCAACAGCTATGCGCGTGACGGTTGAATAGATGGTGACAACTGAACGCATCTCGAGTTAATCGCGCGGGTGCGGAATCTATGAGAAAACTGTCCTTCACATTACAACAGATGCCGATAACTACCGCCATCTAAAAGGAGTGAAAAAGGCAGCATCATGCTGACCGATGAACAGCTGCCAAGTCTCAACATTGATCTGGCAGCGCTTTAGGAATGTGTGAGGAGTGGTGGCGTGGGTGGGGAGGGCGGTATGCCACTTGATTTCGGGGGGGGCGGGGGCGGGCCCCCCCGGCCTCCCCCCCCCCTGGGTACATGCCTGGTCAGGGGATGGTGGCGCGTTTAGGAGAGGCTACCTACCCCGTTTTCCTATAAAGGATATTAACTACATCAGAAAATAACAGGTTGTTAGTGAACAAACTAAAGTTAACAAGAAGCTTGACTTCAAAATACGCGAGTTAAAGTTAAAAGGCATAAATGCGCTAAGAACAGTGCACTACAGTGGTCACTTTGAAAGGGCAGTTCACAAAACTAGTGCAGTGGGACAGGAAATGCGAACACAAGGACCGCAGAGCTATAGTATACATATTTCAGACCGAATATATTACGTCATGCTGGTTATGAAGAAACACGCTCAAAGAGTAATACGTATCGACAACCAGCTCACAAAGGCACAATGAAATTCTGAATAACACCCGCCGTGGTTGCTTAGTGGCTATGGTGTTGGGCTGCTGAGCACGAGGTCGCGGGATCGTATCCCGGCCACGATGGCCGCATTCCGATGGGGGCGAAATGCGAAAACACCCGTGTACTTAGATTTAGGAGCACGTTAAAGAATCCGAGTTGGTCGAAATTTCCGGAGTCCTCCACTACGGCGCGCCTCATAATCAGAAAGTGGTTTTGGCACGTAAAACCCCATAATTTAAATTATGAATAAAATGTAACAGAATATCAGGTACGGAATATTCCTATACATATTTACAGAGGTTACCTTAAAATAGCGCATGCCTGACAAAATAAGGTAAATGAGTGACACGTTGTTGCATCATCATCAGCGTGATAAAAGGTATAGTACAAGTGTGCTATAGACAATATTTAAAAAACAATGTGCTAGCTACTCGCCCAAGTTAGTGTAGCTACCGCGGAAAAGGGGTGTAGCGAAGTGCAACTTATCAGGTGGATGAATTGAATACCTTCGTATTTTGTTCCATAGAGGACTTCAATTTTCACTTTGTGTCACCTTCTTTAATATCTTTCCCCCATTTCATGCAACTCCTCCTTATAAACAAGTATAAAGGGTGTTCCACCTAACTTGGGACACACATTAAGCATAGGCAAATGCTATGTAGCTGGACAGAACCACGGTAAGCTTGTTTGGCGCCACTTGGGGATACTCAGAATATTTCTTTTTTTTTGCATACCGGTTATTTAGATAATTTGTCCTAATTGAATAATCAATTAACTTCTCTATTATTATAATTAGATGAATAGTGTCATGAGAAAATTGTAGAGGAACATGAAAAACTCCCGATACAGCTTTCTGTTGCTCAGTACGGGCTACATAAAAGTATTTTTCTGAACGTGAAAGATGCCCGCGAAAGAATGCCGCCCGACTGGCTCACTTTGCCCAAGTGAAATGAAACACCCTGTATCTTCTTCTACAGCAATCCCCATGTGACGTGATGAAACCACTAAATAAACTATACAGTGATTTCGGTGCTGGTGCCCATATTATGATATTCTGCATATTATATAGTATTACGAAGTGATCGTGGGCGTTAATTAAACTATAGAAAAATTATTAATGAAGCACAAGAGTTTCTATCCGACTCAAAATAAAAGGTACTTCGTAAGTGGATGCAGACAAGTTGAAGCAGGACTCAGTCGAGGTGAAAAGATTTGTTTTTGTTTTTCCAGGTACCACATTTTTATGCGCAAATGAGATTTCACATTAAGTACCTCTTCTGTTTTCAAATACAATTTCAGTGTCATATAACGTACGATGCTATTTCCCTTTAGATGCTGCTTTAGAGTTAACAATGGTGTTGAACTAACGCTCCACGTTAGAACACAAACAAACTTATGTGATAAGATCGGATAGCTTTTCTAGGTAGAGATTATGGCTGTTCGGGTACATTGGTAATGAGCGTTGCACAATAGCCTAGCTCAATACGGGATGAACGTCTTCATCAGTCCTGCTGACCAGTAAGCCGCTGTCGATCCTCTGCCTTTCTGCGCTAAGCCTTCCTATCCTTCACTTCCTGTCCTCCAACTTCGACAACTGAATGGACCTAAATCAGACATAAACCGCAGTGCGAAAGCAGGCTTCGATTGCCGAGTACTCGTACACCCGCTCCACTGCGCTTGTCGCTTTTTTTCTTAATGTGTTAATGAAGAGCTCACGTGGTATGGTTTACGCAAACGCGAGAAACATAGCGCGAAGAGCAATGCTAATCTGGCAAAACCTAGGCAGATACAGAAGCTTAGCCGAGTTTGGCGATGACAGTTGTGGAGCTCAAGCAGGACGCATGTGGTAGTGACAGCCAGGCAGCTATTCCTAAATGGTGCGATCAAAATCCTTGAATATAAATTGCGCTCGCCCAATAATTTCTTCTTGCACATACGAGTGACGCTCCTCAATGAGATGAAACAGTATTTTTTAAGGTTTTAAAAAATTTATCTCTTCCAACTAGGCCGACTCTCAGTTATGCTACAATTTATAGAAGTCATGAAAATAAATTATACCAGAAACTTTCGAGTTTGCTGATTATGTAGGTAACTAATACCAAAGCCACAACACGTTGTCTGTGCATTGATTGTTTGCAGAGTTGACAGCAAAGGCTTCGATTGCCAGCAGCATTTCCTTTAGCTCCACTCAAACATCACGTAGAGGTAAATAGCAACTGTTTTAAATGCGAGAGCTTTCCTTTGTCTGCCCTACTCCCACGATCGAGGCCTATGTGGCCTCGATCGTCGCTATGACTACGTAAAAAGAATTTTAAAAAGCACCCTATGAGGAAACGAACTCAGCCCTGCACCATAGTAAACGAGCATGGTAAGCGAGCATGGTAAGCGAGCATTGTAAGAGAGCATGGTAAGCGAGAGGGAGGCCGCAGCCAAGACGGCGCATGGATTCTCGTGAAGAAGGAACCACTCCTGCAAATCAAGCCATCCTTAGGCTCGTTAAATATGTTTGCTCGCTCTCTCTCTATCTTGCCTACCCCCCCCCCCCCGTTTTTCTTTCTTCGTTATTCTTTTTCTACTGCTGCTGCTGCTGCTGC
Source organism: Dermacentor andersoni (assembly GCF_023375885.2). NCBI lineage: Eukaryota > Metazoa > Arthropoda > Arachnida > Ixodida > Ixodidae > Dermacentor > Dermacentor andersoni. The sequence goes on along the minus strand of NC_092819.1, from coordinate 40,046,720 downwards.
TGGGTCAGTTGGTATCTGGGTAGGTGCGGTATATTCGTCAATCTTCCAGAATGCGTATGCGTCATTATAATGAAAGAGGCACAGAATCTTTTAATGCAGCTAGATATACGTCCTTCATCGCTGTACATATCCCTGTTATCACCATTCTTCCGTGCAATAGCGTCATACGTCGCCTTCAGTGTCCTGACATCTCTGCGTAGACGCCTCACACTGCGCGCATACGTCTGATTTGGTGATTTCGTTTCGGCATAGCTTGTGCGTGGTGCCGTACACAAAGTTAAATATGTACGAGAATAATTTTGCGACCTTTGCAGTGAATAAGCAGAAATATTGCAGGAACACACACGTTGCCCAGGATGAAAGTAAACATTATTGCACGCACACCATTATTTGTGCGATGGTCTAGCAGCACACCAATTCAGTCGGCCTTGTTTATATATATATATATATATATATATATATATATATATATATATATATATATATATATATATATATATATATATATATATATATATAAACACTATTTTTTCAATCTCACGGCCCGCATTGTCTTTGACGTAGAAAGCAACCTCGTATTCGAAAACATCCGGATGCAGCCGGATTCCTTACAATGCAACGATAGGTTAGAACACAGCCGGCCCTTCAGAGACGCCTCGTTAACTTACAGTTCAACAGCGCCCAGTGTGCCGAACGTATCACTTCCCGCATGATAAGAGAATCTCACAGATGGCGCCGGTCTCACGCCTCAGGAATGGAATACCGATTCCCCAGCAAACCAATCTTCTGTGAGCATAAAACACTTGCTTTGTCTCGTTTTACTGTTTCATCGTAGACAGTTCTGAGAAGGGAAGCAAATCGTTTGGGGAAGACACTTTCCGTTGAAAGTTATAGAAACGTAATGTATGCAGTTGTTAGTTTTTATAGAAAAGGTTCGGTAATTTAGCCCTGATATTATGTGGTATTTGTTTTATTCAGCTGCAAAAGTCTGCATTGCAAGAAACTCGCATGGGTTTATTGTTTACGGTTAGGTAGAATATAATGAATCCTGGTGCATTAAAATTTTTCCCTTCAATGCGGAAGCATGATCCGATGAAAAAGGTCGATGAATAAGAAAAGAAGATAATGATATCATGAGTAAATGAAATCACCAAAACAGGTCAGTGTGGTTTATACCGAACATAGGAACTGCATGATCAGAAGCAGATTTTTCTCCAGACTTCACAACGAAATCAGACTTCAATCGAAATGCATGCCGGAGCGTATCAAAAACAGGGCGCCTATAATTTCCCGGTATTTTGTTTGGTTTGCCTTATTTACACCTTTTCAGAGTACATTTTATATATGCGTATATGTTTCAAGTTCAAAAGATGGTACCACCGTAATACCGTCGGAGTTCCTGTAACTCTGACAATTGATTATGATTTCACTAAGAGAACTAGGCAGATTTCGATTAATGAATACTATGATACTATGATACAGACACGATAAGCTAGCCGCATTGGTGCTTAGGCGTTAATGAAGGGCACATGTGGGCGTTCACAAGCTAACCTAAATATGTAGCTCGAACTGTAGGGCTAGATTACTGACGATAGTCAGCTAGACCTACGCTGCATCTCTCTACTCCTGGAGTTACTAAAAAGAATACAGTTTTGCCCGTAGGGCAAGTGATTGACGGCAATAGCAAGGTCTAGAGTTGCGCTGACGGTCCTCAGCCAGTGTTCAACAACACGCTGGGGCAACATGTAGACGTGACGAAGCGCGAGAGGCAGTTGCTGCTGCGCAGAAGACAGTACCCTTGAAGCTGCCAGGAGTCTCGGAATGCTGGCGCGATGAGAAGCGCCGCCAGCGGCATTGCAGGCGTCACATCAGGATGGTGCACGGTTTGAGATCATAAGGAAAACCATTGGCGTTCGCAGCTTAAAGCACTTCTTGATGGCATCGCTGGAAGCTTACTGTTCGTTACGCTCAGGCTACTGTATGCCCCGCGGCGATGCACCGTACGGACACAGCTGCTCAGCAGGGGAACGCTATACAGAGTTTGCGCGAACGACGCTCATGCTAGCGGCATAAGGCAGAACGCTGCTCTGATTTGTGTGTGGAACCCGCTTGGCTTCGTCGTTTCGTAGCGAAACGCAGTGCGCGTCTCTCACTGCATTATCACACATTTCGGCAAACTATGTCACTTATATAGGCATGCGCATACTGACGGTTAGATGCCACTACTAATTCAACAATGGCATTCATATTATGAAATTTGGCGATCATTAAACGCTTCCGTTTCGACCAAGAAAACTATGTTTACGGTGGCGGAGATTGTATTCATTGATGGGGTCGTCCGATTCACGTCAACGGAACCATCTCAGTCTAGACTGTGCTTTATGACGAAAAACTAGCGCCGCAAGTAAATGACTACGCCCTTAAAAGAGGACACGACTGTCCTCTTGCTCAAGATGTAGAATTACGCGAGTTCGCTATCAGTTATAGCCCGCAAAGAAACTTCGCGTGTCCTCATCGCATTCTTAAGAAAGGCTGGTCTGATGGACATGTGGTCAAACACCACATTGATTCTATAAGAGACGCTCGGGCGGAGAAATTGCCGGCCTTGATCGCTATGCTAAACCCACCTGTTGCTACAACTCACCACCTCCACCACGTTACTCAGAATTCAGCCATCGCGTCCCATTTATATGGTGCCTATGAGGCATTGCGGCTTAGGCGGAAATGAGCTCGCCGACGAGGAGGCAAAGATGGCCCACAATACTACCACAGAAATGTCGATATAATTTTTGTTTACGAACCTAGGGCTCTATATATACCGTATGGCGCAAGAATACCGGCACGTATTGGGTAGCCGAGTTACCGTCATCACAATCTTTACGGACCCGACCCAGGCTTGCGAGAGAAGTCACCGCATATACCGTCAGGAAATGTTAAGCAAGCTTGCTGCCAAGGTTACGACTGGGAGTGATGTGCACTCGCCACGTGTACCCCTTATTGGCAGTGCAGACAGTCGAGAGTGCGAAGAGTGCAACACACCTGAGAATATAGAGCGCGTGTTGTGCATCTGATTGCGGTAAGCTGTAAGAAACAATGATTGCCCGAGCGCGTTGTCATCACGTTAGCCCCGTCGGCATTTCTCCACGCCACACAAAAGCACACTATGCTCGCGAGCCCTGATTGTAAAAAATGACCACAGTGCCATTAGCTTGGCAAACTGTCTCCCGGAAAGAGTAGCGTTCACAATAATAAAAATTGCCCATCCGGCCACTTATTTACTGCGGTTGGTTGAATTTATACCGGAGTCGCTTTTCGTAAGAAGGGACAATGTGAAACAGGCTTTCTCAAAGAAAAGTGTTTATAGCGAGGAAGCCAGCTTTCAACAGGCGCTCTAGGCTTTCTTTATTTGCGCATTACTTGAAAACACCGTCGATCTATCGCACTTTCGGGCGCTCGCGTGTAAACAGAGAATGTTTGGGCGAATTTCCAAAGCTTTTAGTTCTCAGATGTTTGTTTGCCCATCGGCTGACCATCTTCACTCTTCAAAAAAGAATCGTGAGCCATTCCACTCTGTTAACGTGGATGACCAGCGAAGCTTTTTAGCACAGTACACAGAGGTGACACAGAGTTTCCAACAAAGGTACAAACTCCTTTACTGTCTTGATCAGTGGTCATCGTGACGAAAGGTACGCACACACATTTGTTCTTATTCGCGTGGCCGACGGGACCACCGTCCCGAGGAGGCGGAGGAAGCTAGACGCGCGTGACGTTTCCACTGGACTACCACCACGGGAAAGCAGATGGGAAGGAAAATAGATACGCAAGCGCTTGGAACGCCAGCAAAGAGAGGGTGGTGTGAACGTAGACATGGCCGACGCAGGTCGTCTTTTTGGGCTAATACCCGATGGTTGGTGCCGTACGCTCTTGGGACCCCAAAAATGACGTTGTCATGCGCAAGATCTGCTCACGGTCCTACCTTAAACTGTTTAAAAAGATGGCCCTCTCTGTTTCAAGTGAGATCTACCATCAGCCCGTAGCTCAGCGGAAACCTTAATGAATTCTAACTCGTGAGCGCTGAATGGACTGTTCAGTTACTTCTGATCGCTTTTTTCCATTTCTTTTTATTGCGATGACAATTATATGGACACTGCAGGCGCATTTCTGCCGTCGCCGTCGGCGTGAGGTTTCGTATGAGTGAAAGAGTGTGAGGGTGAGCCGGCGAACGCTGTAAATCTCGCGTGCGCGAGCGAGGAACGCGGCCCGGATGCGTGTCCACTTCTGTGGCGCAGGAGACGTGGGGGTCAGGCGAGGGAGGAGGGGTGTTCTTCTCCGACGGCTGCTAGGGCGCCTTGATGTTCTCCTTGACCACCACTCCGTACAGAGTGGACAAAACCGCGGTGTCTGCTACGGCGCTGGCCATAGCGTTTCTCACTATAACACCTAGAGGGAAATCTGGCGCCACCGTCTATGGGAGTTTCTTAAGGGGGCACCGTGCCGTCATGGGAATGACGGTATATGTGTCTGCAAGGCTCGTGTTGGCTGGTGTTGTAAGAGGCTTCGTCTAAAACGTGGATATGGCTACACAAATAACACGTTCGCAAAGTAAAATCTTCATGAAATGTTTCCATTCACGCATATTACATCTTTACTCACCTACGACGCATGACCAAGCGAAGAAAAGCAAGAACAGACGACCAACTGTTTCAAAGCGAGCGCGAACCTTGTCGTCTGTCGTCCAACTTTAGCGGCCCGCTGATACTTTTTACGTAACATATAGTCGTACACGCAATAACAAGTTCTCATAGTTAAACAAAACGTTTTTGCGTAATAATAAAGCTAATACCACTTTTCACGGGCTGTTTTAGTAGAAAATGAATCATTCTGACAGATGGAACGGTACTTGCCAAGCGCGTATTCAAAGTGTCCTGTCTCTCCAAGAACGATGCCAATCCGAAGTCACAATATACCGGCATTCCCATGCATACCACAGCGCAGCAGCGCCAGATTTCCCTCTGGGTAATGTAGTGAGAAACTCTATGGCGCTGGCCACGCGAATCGCGGACGCCGTATATAGGGACGCGTTGCTGACGCTCGTGCGTCTTGAAAGCAGTCTGTAATGTGGCTAAAATGCGCGCCCGTGCGGGCCTCATCTTCAAAGCGATCTGCAATGTTTGCAGAGTGCGCGTAGTGCCGGCAGCTTCGTATGCACTGTGCTTTCGACTTTTTGTTCGCGTTGAAGTGACAGATGCATGGAGGTCAATTTGCTCGCGGCTCCTGCCGCGATTCCTAACTCCAGCGTTTTCACAGACACTTTCCGCTGTCTTCGAGCGATGTGCGTTTATGTTTACCTGTGCGCGTTTGAAACCATGCTGGTTAATTTAGTTAAAACATTTTGACGGGCTAGTTGGTTTGAATTTGTGATGAAATGTGTAAGCGCAACTCAACAAGGACGTAAAAAGAAACAGATACACAAAGACAGTGCTGTCTCCGTGTGTCTGTTCCTTCTACGTCTTCGTTTAGCCACGCTTACACATACTATCATTGTTAATTTAGTTAGTAAGCGAATGTTTACAAGTTTATACGGCCGATAAAACTACTATCCTTACTTCGTACAGCTATATACTAATTTGCCTTCGCAATGGGTCGGTGCTTCACCTTTCCGGCGGAAATTCGATTTCTCTTCCTTTTCGTTTTTTCTGACTTTCTTTTCTGTTTTGACTAACATTGAAATAAAATCTCTGTTCTTACCTTTGTGCCTGAGACCTTTCTGTATCCCAGGTATGAGAAGGGTAGCTGAAGGGCGCGTTACAGGTACAGGAGCCCGCCAGCCGGAACACACAGCTGTACGTACTATTGCCCTTGGGCCCTTACTTCAATATCTTCAGGCTCGGCCCATGGTTTTTTTTGCACACGCACACGAAAAATGCATGGAACCCTAGCCATAGACAGCTTCTCTGTAAAATTGGCAGTATCGACCGAAAGCGAAGTAATGAAAGCGATAGCAAGGTTTAAGCGTTGTTCTCGAGCTCATCACACGGTATTCAAAGCTTACGCGGAGGTGACACGGTGTGACGTACCACACGGGACGATTGCTGCTTTGCAGCAGGAACAATGCTGGCGTTGTGAGAAATGCTATGAACGTGATTTGCGGTGTTGCAAACTCCCCGCCTTGACGGAGCGCGAGATGAGATCGACGTAAAATCGTCGGCGATTGTCAGCGCCCGTTGGAAGGATTTGACAGATTTAGATTCACGTTCGCTATCCAGTTCACTCGGACTAGACTATGCACACAGCTCCTGCGCACGAACGCTTATGTGTGTGCGCGCGTTGCTCAAGCTCGCAGCGGCTTCCAGAACGCTGCCACGGCTCCGGCAGACTTGATTGGGCGCAGTGTGGCGGCGCTTCAAATCAGTTTCGTCATTTTTTTTCAGGCCAAACAGCACGGCGCGTCTCTAGACGCCTTGTAGACCACTACGCGTGGTCCATGAACGCGCCTTGATTGCCGGTATGACTGCTATCGCAATAATATGTGCATCATCATGATTCGTTGGCATCTGCTCTCGCGAAAAGTTCAGGCGTAACTAGATTTTTTTTGCTTTTTTTTTGCGAATACAAGCCGTGACAACACCGATAGTACCTCGAAACTGGAGGGAATTGGGCCGGCCTTCAGCAACACTTCGATTTCAGGGATCCTCAAATGAAGACGTGCCCACGCGTGGCTGTTATCGTAAAGATCATATTGAGAAGTGCAATTTGCCATATCATGGATGCCATCTGCATAGAATTGGTAAGGAAGCCGACCAATTAACGCCGGAAAACACTACAACAATTGTCTGAAGAAACGAAGGGCACTATAACGTAAATGTAGTCCAAGCTGCTTCTATTGATTTTGTGCCACTAGCCCTCCGCGATTGGTAGAAAGATATTCAGGCAACGCCCACTACGTCTGTGTGTCCCGCGACATCACGAAAACCACGAAAACTGCCAATTTTATATGACACGTACACACCGATTATGCATTATTTCACCGGACAAAAGAAAAATAAGTTACAGAGGCACGTCATTCTCCCCACGCGCATCAAACGCGAAAGCATTGTGATTCTTCCGTGGGATACGTTTCACTTGGTTATGAGTTCGATTGGGGCCAAGTCAATTTTGGGAGTGGGCGAGGTCGGTTTTGAACGTGGGTCAACACCATTTTCGAATCTGGCAAAGTCAATTATTTGTCTGTGGGTCACGGCGTCCGTCCGACGCCGTGGTTGTTCACCGCGGTATTTCGCACGGCGAGCCGCAGCAGGTCCAGCGCCAGGAACATGACGCCACCACTTGATCACGTGAGTCTTGGTACCATCCAATGCTAACGCCGGACGCTCGCCGGATTTTCCGCTTCCTGTGGCGTATAATGCTTTCGCATCAGTAATTATATCCAATTCTACGCTTTCTTCGACATTAGCCCTCCGCTACTGGTCAAACATTTTCGGGCAGCGCTTACTTCGCCTGTATGTCACGCGATGGCACAAAATCGTGAAAACGCACCGCTTCAAAGGGACGAGTATGCACTAAAGATGCATTAATATGCCGAAAAAAACTGAAAAATTTCGGGATAGCAGGAGGCTGCTCCGTTCAGAATGCATTATAAGATGAGTGCCCGCCCATCTTTCAGGCACTTGCTACTCGGAGTTTCCTGAGAGAAGGAATATTAGAGAAATGCGTGGCAATAGATTGTTTTTGAGCCCTTTCAGCACGGGTAGGACATCGCTCCGCCAATTCTTCTTCACAGAGAACCCGTTTTAGTCGCATATTTAAAATGCCGTTCCACGCCACCACGATATTCGACTAGCCACCGCAAGCTAACAAAGGGAAGCGGACCCATCGCGGACGGCGGTACCGCCCTCCTCATCAGGTTACCTACATTTAATGCACTAGCTCACACCCATCGAAGCATTGACCACTTCGGTGCACTCCGGGCCTCTTGCCAGCCAAAGAAAGACCTGTCCAGGTAGGCAGTGCTATTCCATTTGAAAGCAAATAAATGTGACCTCCTCTAAACGGGATAGGGCCTATTGGTCTGCTCAAACAACGCTGTGGGTCCCCGTCCGATGCTTGCGTCGGCCGTTACGTAAATTTCACGTCAGGAGATTGTAATAAAGTCACAATGGAATAGTTTTACGTTATACTAGCCCTACCTTCGTTTTATACGTCTTTGAGCACTTGAGAACGGTTGAGGTGTAATTAATGTGTTAGCATCAGGAGTGTCAAAGTGGAAAAAAAGTGTATCTGTGTGACATATATACAGGGTGTCTCAAGTACCATGCACCAAGATTTGAATATATGCAAAGGCCACGTGGCTGGACTGAATTAACGTAATATGGTTAGCCGTTGCATGGAGATACTTAGAGTATCTTTCGCCATTCCGCCGAATTCGATAATTAGTCTTAATAAATCATAAACTTCCCAAATATTATATTGGATGAAAGGTGTCCGTGAGAAAATTGTAGAGCAACATGAAAAACTCCCGATACAGCTTTCTGTTGCTCAATATGTGCTTCATAAAAGTGTTTTTCCGAGCGTGAAAGACGCCCGCGAATACACGCAAAGTGCTGCGTGCGGCCAGTCGCGCGGCAACTTTGCATGTACTCGCAGTTTCCCTAGAATCAGTTGCTGATAGTGATATATTGATACCAACACGAATTTTCATCGTCGTTCTTCAGGATGCTGTCATAAAGGTGTCTCCACTTTAAACGCTAACTTGCAACACAAGTTTGCACCTACTTGTTGCTAAAAAATTTGGTTCTCTAAATGAAAGTGTGAAGTGCAACTTCATTGGAGGACGAGATTTTTGATAAAGTTCACAGCGCATTCATTTATCATGCTTACAACCGCAGAACGCAAAACAGGCCGCGTTTCGGAAAGTCCTCACAGCTCCATTTTTTTTTATTTACTGGATTTAGAAGTGAAAAAAGAACGCATGCTGTAAGAAAAAAAGAAAAGCTCGTATCGAACATATGAACAGTACTGCTTGACACTGGAATCGTTAAAGGTAAAGTAGGCTGCCTGCATTCGCTTAAATCTTGTGCACTTTCCTAAAACTCTCTCATATATATGTCGCTGTGCGCGCGTGTGATGGTGACGGTCGCGGATGCACTCAACTAATAGAGAAGCTGAAAACTTGCCTTCGCTGTGCCACGTCCTAACTGGAAACGGAAAGAGAGAAGCCGGAAACGAGAAAGGTGGGGAGGTTAACATGAACAGAAGATTCGGTTCGCTACCCTATGGTCGGGGCCGTGGGACTTAGAAATATAATAGGAAAATATAGAGTGAGAGGGCACACGCTTACGTTCACGGCCGGTCACGGTCACGGCACGCCACAATAGCACAGGACCACGTCCAGCGCGATTGAAAACAGTTACACCTATAGCCTCCTTTGCGTGCTTATTGTTTGTAAGAATTTCAGCAGTGTATTCGTCGCCCTCTGTTACGAGGCCTACGAGGCCGGCGTTCGAAAATGGCCTGTTCCGACCGTAGTCGGCGATCGACGAGAACTACCGCCGTCGCGAGTAAACACGACTTCCCTTACAAAGTCTCTCGCTTGTTGCCAGTAGCGTAGCTAGAAATATTTTTCGAGGGAGGGGCGTAGCCCACCCCGTGACTGGGTATGGGTAGGGGAGGAAGGGGGGGGGAGAGAAGCTGAGAAGGACATTTAGAAACGTAGAAATTTCGAGGAGAGGGAGAGGAGGGGGTAACGAACCCGGTGTGCCATTTCCTGGCTACACCATTGCTTGTCGCATTGGGATGACCGACGACTCAGCTTGTGACCAGTGTGGTGACGAGGAAGCCTTGAACAAGTTCTGCGGTATTGTCCTAGCTACAGTGTACAGAGACGAAAGAGAAAGAGACGCGCATCCATCATATGCCGTGAAGCTGAGGCTCCAGTGATGTGATTGTGTGGAGCGCCAAGAGAAATCTCGGGACTCGCGGAGCCGGTTATTGATGAAACGAAGGTAAAAAGATCTGTGGAAACAAAAAAAAATGAAATTGCGGGGTTTTAAGTGCTAAAACCACGATCTGATCATGAGGCACGCCGTAGTGGAGGAGTTCGGAAATTGGGATCACCTGAGGTTCCTTAACGTACACCTAAATCAAAGTACACGGGTGTTTTCGCATTTCTCGCCCATAGAAATGCGGCAGCCGTGGCCACAATGTAATCCCGTGACCTCGTGCTGAGCAGCCCAACACCATAACCACTAAGCAACCTTGGCGGGTGAGTTCTGTAGAACCAATTCACCGGTGTTGTGAAGACATTTTAAAAGACGCTAAAATAAGATTCAGGACAACTGTGCTGAGGTACTTTCAGAAGACAGGCGATACAATATAGGGAACTTCATTTCATTTCGCTCCAGCTTCAAGATGTAATGTGACAAAGCTGAAGAGCCTCGCTTGGCGCTGTCCAACAATGGCGAGAACTCTCTGTGTACGCTTCGGATATAAATTAAGCAAGTTGGACGTGTGCGCGTTTTTTTGGCGCGGAGTGAGTAGATCTGAACGTCGCAAGTTTCTGCGTCCGCAGAAGAAATCGAGATCGAAGTAAGCCTTACATTGCAACCTGCGCTTGCTCGAGAATGTCACACGTCGTGTCCTATACTTCATTTCCCGCCTTTTCAACTCACGTATCAGCGACTGTTGTCGTGGACGTCAAAGGGCACGCGCCGTATTTCGAAGTATCGGGACATCAAGTGTTTGCGTCTGGCGAAATAACTATTTCCCTTCAACCAACGCGCCGACTCTTGAGAAAAGCCGCTGCCAGTAATGTCAGAGCCGAGCAAAAGGTTGAAGGCCTTTCTCGTAAGTGAAAGGAAGGCGCGGCGCTGGCGATGTTTTTACAAATCACTCATGAGAGTGCTGCAATTGTGGCGCATTCGGGCGCACAGAGCCTGGTATCATTTTTTTTTTTAACTCCGTGGGCTTTCGTTTTTCCCGAATAAAAACGGCCACACTAATACCCCTGTCACACGGGAAGATTTAATCTCATTCGACTCGAATGGCATTCGCATATAATCCCACTAATAGGGATCTACACGGGAAAATTTAATGTCATTCCAATGGAATGACATTTGCCATCGAATGAGTTAGGGGAACTCATTCGAAACATTCGAAACATTCAATTTCGAACCGAATGTATTCTCTTGATCCCAGATAGACAACAGCGACACGCAACGCGCAAAAATAATGCGTGCATCAGCAAAGTAAGAAGATATTTTTTAGACTTATAAAAAGGAGGAATTATTTTTGCCGCGATGATATTTTCACTACGGGCTGTACTCAAGCGCTATTACTCTTTGCATCAGGTGTCTGTCGCGGCGGTCCGTCATATTGTTGGCTTACACTTACCGGATTTGCGCTTGGCTTTAGTTGTGCCTTGGCTTGTGATGATCGAAGTGCTTTTAGTTGTGGATAATTGGCGTCAATATGTTTTCGTCCGCTTTAAAAATACTCGCAAAAGTTCTTAAACGCGTTTAATAAGCACAAAATTTCTTTGGATTTCACAAATTTTGTTCCAGATCGTAATTGCTATCATTTGCTAATGCCATTATATTTTACTGTGTAGCACCCCAAGAGACCGAGTGGCATTCGATGCATCGAATGCCATTAGATTCGAATGACAATAAATCTTCCCGTGTGACAGGTGTATCAGTCTATCTCGTTGTAAGTGCCTGGGCTGGGCAATATTTGTGGAGCTACACAACTTTCCTATTGACGCCTGAATGTTTCAAGCTATATTCAAAAAGTTAATTAATCTATCTCGGCTAATTACTCAAACAAGACAGACAAAGAAATGGTACTGTAAGTTTAGATACACGCTAACAACAACCACGCCATTTCTGTTCTGACGAACGCATAGATTGTTCAAAAATCTTGGTCCAAGTTAGCTGGGACACCCTATATATATATATATATATATATATATATATATATATATATATATATATATATGTATGTATGTATATCATCTCAGTAGCGCGCTTCAATTACGGTTAACGTTAACTCAGGGTCAATGCTATTCTTTTCTTTCTTTTTTATTTATCGGGTCCACGGTAAGATTCATGACCTTTTAAAGGTGGCCCGCACAGACAATTACATCAGAGGCGAAATGGGAAACAGGCTCCACGGTTACTGTTTCGGCACGTCCAACTTTATCCGTAGGGCACCATTACGGGAACCATTACGGGCACCATTAGTACTTCTTATTGCCCTCTTCCACTCGGACTGGTAGTGCAAGCTCCAAGTGTTGCTTTGGTCGAAATGAGCCTCACATATCGGGGGACGACCTTAGCGCGCCGAGCAGTGACATTCACTATTCTATTGGGCCCATTGAGCGCGATGCCGGCGAAGAAAAAATGGGTCGCATCATTGATTGGCCTCGATCGTCCACCTAGAAACGAGGAAAGCTAAAACTAAAACTAATAGGTAACAAAACGTGCGCGGACTTGACAAGAAGCAACACAAACACTTGTGTTGTTCTTTTTCTGCTTCCTTGCGTATGTGTGGAGCGTCCATGCTGGCACTGCGTACGAGTGCGTGAGCCAGCGCCCGCAATGTGAGCGGGCGTCGTTGCGCACGCGTAAACATTTCAATACGTAGCATTCTTTGGCGAGTATCCCAGCAATTTTGCAAGCAAAATCGTGTCCGTAACGCAAATAGCGAGACATATTTCTCATAGGAATACATAGGGCTCCATGGAAACTACGCGGGGTTGTGGTTGCAGCGCAGATATTCTGTATTGCCACCGACAATTTCAGTTCCTGTAGCGAGCTTCGGTTACGGTTAACATTACCTCTGGGTCAATGTTCTCCTTTTCTTTCTTTTTTGGGGTGGGTGAAGTTGAATTTGGGAGTGGGCCAATCTAAATTTGGGGTGATATAGAGGAGGCCAATCTAAATTTAGTGACATGAGAGTGGACCAAACTAAGTATGGGGGTTATATGGGGGTGGGCCAATCTGACTTTAGGAGTGGGCCAGCTTGAAATTTAGAGTGGGTCAACCTAAATTTGGGGTTGGACCAACTTGAAATTTGGGATGGGCCTAAAGGGAAAGAAAAGCACAAACTAGACTAAAACATAGGGAACGACGAATTTGCTCCAATCCACACTGTGAACGTGATTGGCCAGCGAAGCAGCGGTATCACCTGATCCGATAGACCAATGTGACGTAGCCTTGAACTGGGTCCTGCCGAAACTGAGCACGACGTAGTTGTGCACATTGACGTTGCTGCTCCTTTCGTCGCTCATCGTATTCGCGCTTGTTTTCAGGCGTCCTTATTGAGCGTGGCTTGCTTTGAGCAGGAACAGCTGCGTCCTGCCTAGCGTGAGCAAGGCGCCGTTGTGCATTTTGACGTTGCTGTTCCCGTCGCCGCTCATCGTGTTCATGCTGCTCTTCGGGAGTCCTAACTTTGCGAGGCCTTTCCATAGTGCTGTCACAACACAAATGAAATGAATTGCTAGGCGGGTTCTTCTTTTACATATGAAAGCGTAGTTACGTCCCTCCTTGCTTCGTATGCTACAGTTGCCGCTTCCCCGCAACTAAAGCTTATGCAATCGTAATTTTTGCCGGAAAACAGTTGCGGCGAACGCTAAGCGCGAAGGCAACCGTTCTGTCTTTTTTTTTCCCCTTCATGGCCTGTGTCACTGCTGCCGCGGGGTTGATTACTTGTTAGCATCCCTTTCGAAACAGGGTGGTGAGAAATAGTTACCTAGCCTGTTTGAGTTACTCAGGTTACTATACATGCTTTTTATTCTAGCATTTTTTATATCGTCTGTATCCTTTAATCCTTTCTTTCTTCCTCAAAAGTTATCTACCTACTACTGGTACCTAAGCCTATTACAGACCTGGTCGCATGAATCTCTTCCTAGTTTTGTTTTCACCAATAGAGCGGTTTACCTCTCTTGCTTACCTCCACTGCTGACTGATTGAGGGTTCCGCCCACTTTATATGCAAGTGCTTCTGGAAGGTGCACATTACCTACCGGTTTCACCGCAATCCATTAGGACGTGCGGAATGGTGTCCGGATTTTCGCTACAGCGTAGAGATGCCTCATCTAGTTGTGAATATTTGCTCCGGTATGTTCTCGTTCTTGGGCAACCAGCTCGAGCCTCAAATAGCAAGGCACTTCCCTTCTTGTTATTGTACCAATTCTCCCTTCTAATTTCTTTCGTCCCATTCTTGCAAATATCCATGGTCCTTTTTTTTTTAATTTGCATTCCTTGCATTCAATTCACCCTCTATTTTTCTCTCTCTTTCTTTTTGATGACTGCATATTTTCTATCTACATTTTCAATTACCCGCTACTTCGGTACTTCCACCGGTCTGCGCTCACGCTTTTCAGATAGCGTGGGCGCTACATTAGCCATCCATTCATTTTGATCCATGTTCTCGAGTCTTTCCACAAAACTAATTTTGCTCTGCACTTCTATGACTTCAATCAAGGCCTAACCCGTGTGACCTTGCACTGCCTCATTTGTGGTTTTGCCGTGGGCTCCCAAAGCCAACCGGCCTCTTTGGTTAACTCATAACCCATAGCGTGGATGGATGGATGGATGGATGGATGGATGGATGGACGGACGGACGGACGGACGGATGGAAGGGTAGGTGGATGGATGGATGGATGGATGGATGGATGGATGGATGGATGGATGGATGGATGGATGGATGGATGGATGGATGGATGGATGGATGGATGGATGGATGGATGGATGGAGGGAGGGACGGATGGATGGATGGAGGGAAGGATGGATGGATGGATGGGTGTTATGAGCGTCCCCTTTGGAACGGGGTGGTGGGGTGCGCCACCAAGCTCTTGCTATTATACTGCCTAATGTCCTACCTAGGTTAAACAATGAAAAAAGAAAAGAAAACACTATGAACTACCACGCCCAAGTTTTCTTATCCCCTATTGCGAACTGTGCTTTTGTACGTCTCGGCCTTTTGTCGTTTCCTTACTTTTCTTCCACCAATCCTCCAATCGCCTCTTACTAATGCCTATTACGGACATGTTTGCTTTATTACTGCTCCCGCTGAACCCAAGGGCTTCAAGGATAAGGCTAGTGGTGCCTAAATCGACCGCTGGGTAGACGTCTTCACATTCTAATAAAACATAGAACTGAGGTGAAACAGCGCGAAAAAGACGAGGACACAAGGAAACAAATACCACAGACAAGCGCTGTCTGTGCAGACAGCGCTTGTCTGTGGTATTTGTTTCCTTGTGTCCTCGTCTTTTTCGTGCTGTTTCACCTCAGTTCTAAGTATGAACCAACTAGCCCTCATCAAGATCTTACTAATAAAACATGCTCCGTCGTTTCCCTAGCTTTACCGCAGCAAGCACATGCTTCTTCTTCCTTCTTATATCTCGCTTTATAGGTCCGCGTTCTAAGGCATCCCGATCTCGCTTCAAAAACTAATGAGCTTCCCTTTGAGTTATCATAAATGGTTTCTTTCCTGATTTCGTTTTTTCCTCTTAAGTAGTTACTCATGGCAGGTTTCTTTTCCATTGCCGCCACCCATGAGATTATTTCAGCCTCTCTGACTTTCCGCTTGACCTTCTTCGTTGTTGTGTTGCCCACCTACAGGCCGCATACTTGCTGGTAAGCTTCCTAGATCTTTTGGATGCGCGGAGGCGGACGCCATCTGGTGGAGCTGCAAGGAACTCATCGGCGCACGCGGTGGGCGCGCCTCCCACTGTGCTTGGTTCAGTTTTTGGGTGAGGAGACGAAGAAATCCCGGGATCCTAGTCATATACAGCTCTGCTGTAGAAAAAAAAGTACAAGCCACGCTAAAGGATGCTACGCGTTAGGAGACAACTCTGAATTTATGTACATTTTTGTACATAAATCATCCTGAACAAGCAAAATACAGCAGAATACACAGGCATCCTGAACAAACAGAATACTCGGGAGCATGTAAACAAACAAGTGTATGGTGAGACAGCCTCCTGTCTAGAAAACTTTGTGCTACGATAAAGCGCAGGCGGCCGCGAACAATAGCATGAAATGTACTTACGAAATCGCTATGTTTTGTTCACGATGGTGTTTCCTCCGACTTCCGTCAATCTGCATCACCCTCACCTCATTTGAGATGTTTAACGCCCACACCACTACGCACACTTTAAAGGGCAAGACCGATACGAAGAGGAGAGCATAGGATAGGAATAAACTTTATTTGTCCAACGGTTACTGCTGTTGCTGTTTTTTCGCATTCTTTTGTAACGCAGCACCGATAGCGTCCCTGCATATCGAGCTGCCTATTTCTAACATTCCCTCTCCTCTTCTAGCCCCGAAGAAGAGGGGTAATGTTAGGAATAGGCATCCCGATATGCAGGGACGCTATCGGCGCTGCGTTACAAAAGAATGCGAAAAGAAAAAGCCCGAAAGATGCAAGTGGCGTTTGGATTGTTGTGTACACTAAGCCACATGGGCACGCTATGTCCTGAAGCTCTATCATAAGAAATATGGTGCTCCGCGTGGCGAATGAACAACAGAAAATATGTTGTTGCAAATGCTGCCTTCCTTCCTCGGGGCTACTCTTCCTGAATAAGCAATATTCCGAAAAAAATATCGCAAGACCACATTTTTCTTTAAGCTAGCAGAAACGTCGCTTCGCATACGCACTGCCAATCATGCACTGTACTACTCTGCTTCAAGAAATCTTGCCAGTAAATCTACAACGGTTCTGGCGGCTTCCTAAGCGACAACCGGCACGATAGAGCGCCTTCTCTACTCCTTGAAACTCCTTTCGCTGTTCCTTACGTCCATTATTCATGAGCACGCGGATCCCGGAAGGAGTGACGTAGAGTTTGGATTGGTACGGCACAAGGCCCAAGGCAGCCTCTGTTTATCCGGCCAGCAGTTCGCATGAACTGTAACGAGAAATGCGTGACAGCATGCAACAGACGGCTAGGATTCCTGTGCAGTAGGTACTAAATAAAAAAAAGAGCCACCTAGATAATACCTTTTGTATTTTGTTACCGCGCGCACGCGAAGAGCCGGTGGAGAAAGAAGGCGAATATTTGGTGCCCTCTCACACTCATTCACTCGGTTCCTGTACTCTGATAGCCGGCTTAGGACTCAAGCTCACACTTAATCTGTTTCCTCTCGTAACTGACAATCTCGCCTTACCTTCGCAGATTGTTTGTCACTACGTGACCATGTCACATTACGTTGGCCCGCCACAAGTTGAGACACACAGCGGTTGCATCGATTTGATACGGAACCCAGGGCAGAATCCACAAAGCTCTTCTTTCGTAAGTGCTCTTTGCAATTGGCTGGCGGCCTTCGTTAAGAATACGTCCAGCATCAGGATTGTCTGCAATTCATTCCTATATATATATATATATATATATATATTGAACAACCGCTAGCCTACGACCCCTGAACTTTTTAGTTTCTCCTGTTGTGTTCCGGCTACACCTCGTTGTTTTTCTTTAATATGCAATAGACCCTTTCGCTAACTTTCCTTTCGAGTTTGCTATCTCTTTTCATTTTCTTTTTATTTGGTTTCTAACCGGCGGTACCTCTGGTGGTGCTGATATCCCTCACGTTTATTTAAGTTTTTCTTTCTTTCTTTTTTGCTTTAGCATAGAAGGGCTCAAATATATGCCAATCCACAATGTCGTGTTATGGAATGTATATACATAGCTTAGTTTCCTATTTAGCTAATTTATATTTCACTCTTGCTTAATTTTAGTCGTTCAACATGGATGAACGTTTAAACCTTATAGGATCTACTATGAAGGGACCATTTAAGGGACATTAAACGGAATAAATAAAGAACTTTATACTGAGGAAGTATTCTTTTAAAATTCAATCTTATTTGATTCTGCGGCAATGGAGTCATTATTAGAGGAGAAAGTGAAGGTCAAAGTACCATTCTTTTTTATTTCGCATCGAAACTCCAGAGCCGGTACCTCCGCGTGACGTAACAGATTTGCAAGCATGGTTTGGATCTTGGGCCGTTGTGGCCTCTGTAAAGCTTCATAAAACTTCCTAAGTTCAGTTTATGGCTCCTTTCGAATAGCACCTAGTTCACCCTTAGCGATAATAAATTAACGAAGTTCAAGCCGACACTGTCAAAATTGATGATGTCAACATACGCTGGCAAAGGCAGCGTCACAACCCGCCTTTTATTTTTGCATATTTGCTGCAGCACACCAAGCCTCTTCGTATTGTAGAAGGTTAATTTGCTAGCACGGCTCGAATATTCTCTCTTCTCTACAACGTCTCGTTGATTGTATCCCTGGACCTCTCATCAGATTTGAAGGATTGAGCAATCCCAGCAATGAATTAATGACTGCTTTTGGTATATCTGTGTACGTATGCCTCGCGGCAATCCCACCGAATTACGGTGGGCTACCACATGACGTGCCACATTCAATGACACGCCACGAAAGTCTCCGTTTAATGAGGGAAGAAGGCGAATAGGCTCTTTGTACCATTGCATTATGTTGCAAGAGAAAGAATTTCAGGGGATCAAAATTATTCTCAAGTATAAATAAATAAATAAATAAATAAATAAATAAATAAATAAATAAATAAATAAATAACTGTTTGTTTTTTATTTCTTGTGATTTTATCAGGCAAAATGAATGGCAATGAGCGTTCAAAACAAGTAAATGACGACTGCCATATCAAATCAACTTTTGACGGACATGTCACCCGCACGGAAAATGTCCAATGACAATTATACGGATTCCCGTCGATCACTCACGGACACTTAAAAAATATTATCATGAACTGAGTACGTGCAGCTAGTGATCCTTGTCCACGTGCAGGTCGGAAAATTGCAGCAGTATCTAGTGGAACCATTTACATGTACCAACCACGGTATTTGTACTTGTGGACAGTGCCGAACGTTTGCGACGCATCTTACGCGGGCAATCGCGTAGCCTCTTTACAACAAGGCCATTGCGTTTGCTCACGAATACATATCCAGCGTAAAAACTACCGGCACTCTGAGAGAGCGGCTATCGAAATCAGGACGCTTTATCGTCGATACAACTGATGCCGCATCGATGAAAGCAAATAGAACGCAAGAAGGCGAGTGTGATCACAGTGACTCACTCGATGCGTTCTTCCCGGGGTTCTTCTATTTGCTTCATAGCATCATACTGGCAATATATATATATATATATATATATATATATATATATATATATATATATATTGTAAAGGACAGGAACAGACAGGAGGCCTACGCTCCGAACGCCTTCTTTTACATTTTCTCCTCGCGGGCCCGCAGCCCATGCGCCCGAACCGAAGTGCGCTCTTTGTCTTCGAGATTGCACTCGGCTACGCTGCCGTTTGCCACGCTGTGACTTGTCATGCTGCCGAAAATGGTTCCAGTGGTTGCGAGTATGTGCGGGTAGCGAGAACCATGGATGGCAAGATTGCAGGAACTCGTCGTTGTTGAGCCAGCCAGTGCATGCGCTACCAGCTTCTCTGGCAGGTGGCAATGAGTGCTGCGCTCTGGTAGCTGGTCTCGCAGACGATTATCCGTCCTTGTGGAAAAAAATGCCGCAGGAAATTGTTGACGCTGAACCGCTCTTTGTAACAATGCACGCGGTTGGTCGCATTGATGGCGTTCCAGCGCAATGCGTCAGGATGATCTACGACGTGGCTTCTTCAACGAGTAGGTGAGCGTCCGTGCTTGTATGTGACGCAGCTTGCGCTTTTGCAGAGTTGCCACTGACGGAACACGGCACCTCAAGGGGGTCGAACCGGGGATCCTCTTAAAACACCGAGTACTACCCCTCCTTCCTGCTCAATGTTCATGCAGGAGATGACTGGCCCTCGATCTGCATTGCAGAATGCGTATACTATAGGACGGTCGGGACCGCAGGGGAAGGTCTTCACTGATGATGACCTTGGATCCGTTCCAGTTTTCAGTAATGGTGATCACAGTAGGGTTGGTCTGCCTGGATCCCTTCAGCGAGGCGTCGCTAGGCGAGGCATGAACGTCTCCGCATTCGGCCAATGACAACGAAGTCCGGAGGTGTGGGTCCGACTGGTCGAGACGTCCGCGGTTCGTAGGATCCGTGGGTATATCGGTGTGGTCCTGAAGCGCTAGCTCTCCATCATCGGTGCTCGATGACCCCTTGTGTGCAGCTGAGCTGTCGACTTTGGAGGCCGGAATACTAAGTGGCTTTAGCAGAAGCGGGATGCTAGCGGAAGCGGTGGTTCGCCAGGCGTTTCCCACTAATTCGCATGGAGCCGACGACGTCACCCGGCGAGACAGCGCTTTCATGTGCCGATCCGATGGCGAGCTTGGAGGCCACGTCACCGACTGTTGTGAACGGCAAGTGGTCTTCACCTCTGGAAACGAATGTGCGATGTCTGTTACCGAGGCAACGTTAGACACCTGCAGCGGCAAATGCAGACTTCGCAGGATGCCTGCAGCGGACCTCTCTGTCGGAGGGCTGCACGGCACGTTTGCCACAGCATTGAAGCTGTAGCTACCAGGAGCACCTTACGCAGAATCGAACTGGTCGGACTCACCGCATGCATAAGAAGTCGGCCGAAAGCAGCTATGGGAGCTGCACTCCATTCAAGCCAGGGCCGCTGCTTGACGCCTTCGTAGTTGTCCCGTGCCTTGGCGGCACCGCAAAGTCATTTTGCTGCAACCAGACATCTTTTGTAGTCTGGCCAAGCATGACAATCACCCAGCGCATTGATATTGCGAGCCTAAGGATGAAAGCTGCGAAGCTGCGGTGTTTCCACGAAAGCCAGCTGCTGCAAGTCGCAGCACCTCATCTGCCTCAGGCTGCCTGTCCAGCTGCCCGAGGGACCAGGGCGGTGTCCACGTACAGTGCGTTCATTTTTGTAGTCGCGGCAGCCGGTTCTATCACCAAAGAAGCATCGATGGCATACCTTGGTGGCTTGGAGGTCGAAGTAACGTCTGGGAGGATATCCTTGCCAAGGGAAGCGTGGACGGCGTTCCCAGGCAGGACGCAACCGCCGACGGATGCGAAGGCGCTTGTCATAACCTGTAGCTGTTGTGTCACCTGGCCAATGGCTTGGACGAGGTTGCCGGTACAGTCCTGCCTTAGGGCCGCCGAGGAAGTTTGGACACCGTCCCCGGAAGGTGAGTTGGGTACTTCCGAGAGTGGTAGGGTGGCGGGTTCCATAACCGAGGTACCGTGGACGGCGTTCCTGGGCCGGAGGTACACGGCATAGCAAAGAACCGTGAGGGCACACTTAAGGCTGGAACGCCTTAAAGTAGGTTCGTTGAAGACTGCTCCATTGTAAAGGAAAGAAACAGTCAAAAAGCTTGCTTGCTTGCTTGCTTGCTCCTCACTTGTGGCGCTTACCCACTACGGGGGATTGGCCAAGAAGCCGGCAGTTAAAGGTTAAAAGGAAGGGGAGAGAGGAAAACCTAAACGGAAAAGTAAATCAGGGTGAAGTATAACGTTCGTGTTAATTAAGAAATAGATTTAAATTGCAGATAGAGAAATTAAATTGTTTATAGTCACATACAAACAGCAAATTTTGTATATCTTTATGGGTGGTACAGAATAATTTCGAAGACAAAATCACTGATTTAATAATCTACCAACATATTGATTTCACGAATTAACATGGTAGCCTTCTTGTGTCACAGAGATAGTTGCAAATGACCCCGCAGATGTTCCTGTCGCTAAAGCCCAATGTAGAAGCCCCGAAAGAGAGGATATTTTGAGCAGTTAAAGAAATACCCAATTTTGGAAATGAAAATTCAAATTTCTTCCCCTGATTTCTAAATCGACGGCGTCCTATTAGAAAGTGATCAATGTTTTCGTGTTACTGGCAGGTAGGACACAGAGGGGACGGCGCCAGACCGGACCTGTATAGATAAAAATTTAATAGTCGAATGCGGCATCGTGATTTTGTTATGGAGATTTTTTTTACGTGTGGGACACCATTTATTGCCCGTAAAAAGGACCAATGATTATTTTCTGACGTTTGGATTTTCAATTTTGTAGAAGCTTCGAAAAGAGAAACTTTTCTAAACCTAGCCGCAGCCATAACGGACATAGCTGGTCCATCAAGAGACATCCGCGCAAGTGTCTCTGCCATTTAAGAACATACCACGATGGCCTGCAACCCATGCCCACCGCACCAGGCTTAAGTTTGAAGGGATTAATTATTTAAATGCATTGGCTACAGCACCGTCTGAAGATGACTTGATTGATGTGCACATACTGACAGTGCATCAGTCACTATAATCGCTGTTGAGTAATTTGAAGGAAGTTTTCGAAGAGCTAGGATAACAGCTGATAGTTCCGCCAGATATATGGGTATGAAATACGGAAGGCGTAATGCATATGACTCGGATAGGGACTCGGAGGAATTACCCGCACCCGCTTTCGCCTCACTTATTGACGCATCAGTCGCGATCACATGATCTATTCGTAATTGCGTTAAATGATCTTGTAGCATGCCATTTAAATATGTAATGATTGTATGTAAGATTGCATGTAATAAGTAAGATTGGGCAAAAGTTTGGCATTTGGTGGAAATATAACATCAAATTCAATCTTGCGTATATTAACGCTTAGTGGATTTAGCGCAGCTTGTACAAACGAAACCTGAGGTCTACGTAAGCGGGACCAATGCTAATCGAAAAAGGGCTTCATTTCACCAATAAATACAAATTGTAATCATCTCAAAGAATAAATTCTGGTAAACCAAGACTATTCTGGAGAGCCTCCCGCTCTAGAATAACCAGGCCGTTAATTTTGTATGTACGCAAATTCCGCTGTAGCTCCAACATACTTACGATAAATCATTATTATAGGGAAACTCTGGTAATGAAACCCCCTGTTTCTTATGAACGCTTTCACTTTTACTTTTTCTTCTCCTCCCGTGCCCGTCGTGACGTGTATATATATATATATATATATATATATATATATATATATATATATATATATATATATATATATATATATATATATATATATATATATATATATAGATATATATATATATATATATATAGAGAGAGAGAGAGAGAGAGAGAGAGAGAGAGAAATTTGGTGTTAAGAGTCAGAGTCAACAAAGCGCAATGCTCCCCAACGCCTCCAAAGTATGTATCGTGCTTAGTCCCCATAATATTGACTGTCGTTTCTGATGCAGGCGATAGACGACAGGGCGCACAATACCGTCGCCCACTGTTTACACCATACGCACTGTGTCCGAAGGGTGGGCACTTTGTCGTAAAGGGTGGGCTGCGACAGCGAAAAGCGTGTGTAGGCTTCTGTATACAGGCTCTGCAACGACCGTGAGCCGTTGGCAGGGCCAGCCACGTGTACGCAACAGCTGTTTTTCACAGAATAAAAGGACGCCTGTGATTCCAGTGTGAGAAAAGCATGGCGCTGCGAGACAGAAGGGAAGTGAAGTGTTGGCAGCCACGTTGGCGGAGATGCCAGCTCTTCACGGCTGCGTTATTTCGTGCGGATCTGTAGCGAGGGAGAGCAGCTAAGTCGTAGTGTGTTTACTTGCGCGTTTCTATACGGCGTGCCGTCTTCAGTTTTGTTTACTGCGTCTCTCAGCCCCGCGAGCACAAGGTACCGGCTATTGCGCTGGTATACATGGCCCAGCCGAGCGCACTCGAGGAAATGTCGAAAGGGAGCTCTTTAAAGAGTATGTTGACTCGTTCTGCAAGTTGCTGTCAAAATTTATCGGAAGCGAAGTCCGGGAGGACACGAAACACACGCCACGAACATGTATGGAGCAGGACAGAAAATGTACGAGACGCGGCTTGCGTTCCGGAAATTCCAGAAGGACATGAAACGTGCACGCCTTCGTTACCATGATATATGCTTACGACGAAGTGCGGTGTTCCTATAGGCCACATGCATAGCCATAAGGGCGCGCGCCAAGGAGCCGTAGACGACAGATGCCATCGCACATGTACTGCTTTCTTTCTTTCTTTCTTTCTTTCTTTCTTTCTTTCTTTCTTTCTTTCTTTCTTTCTTTCTTTCTTAATTTTTTTGAATTACAACAAATGCTGTTCGTAGATTTTCAGGGCTGGGCACCTACAGCTTGACGTTTTGTGAAGGTGTTCTCTCACATCGGCGAGCCCTTTCGTGCATCTGATTGAGGCCGACATACTCTTCATATGTAAATAAATTTCAAGTAGGAGACTTCAAAGGCTTTCGGCGTCGCTGGGATAGCACGCAGATTTTGCCTAGATATGACCTCTGAGTTTATCAGTGGCAAAGTGCAGAAGTGAAGGAATGAGACGTTTTGAACAGATAGAGATATGTATACTACGAGTAGCGCATACGTGGGAAAGAATCAAAAGACAGGCGACTTCCTTGAGACAACAAGGGATGCAAAGATCTCGACAGGATATAATAATTAGTATCTTAAATTTGCTGCCTCTCCAGCTAAATCATTCTTGCGTTGACTTTCACACTACCTGGGAAAAAAAATAAAGATTCGTAGCTTCCTACCATCCGTACGACACATGTGAAGAACTTTAGACAAGAATTCGTCATGGCTGTTTGGGGGACACTTTGCATAGGCCTCTCGGCGGGGAGCCGCCCCGGGTGTGATTTTGTTCACCAGTAAGGTTTATCTCTCTGTTGCCTGAAGAAGGCGCCGCTCAGCGAGGGCTGGCATAAATGAAGAGAGCAGCCATTTCGTTTCCATGTGTCAGGTGTAAGGCTCACGCCTTGTCTCACGCGAGTGTAGCTGCCTACGCTGCGTTAATGTTTACGCTCGTGCTCGGGTTGCATTTGTCGCCTTTCCCTGTATTATGAATCAGAGAGAGCCACAGTGAATTATGAGAGAGCCACAATGAATTATTCAGCGTGCGGCCCGTAAGGGAAGTGAGTTGGGCCATCTCGTTATCTATATTTGCTGGCCGGATGGAGAGAGCGCAACCAGTGAGTCTTTGTTAAAGTCAGTAGAACGTGAGACACTGGACAGCATGCTCTCGCCTACAAGTGCAAGGCGCACGAGCAGCCGTTGCATGAAGCCCGACGTAAAACGTCCCTGGTCAGTGCAGTCCATTTAGAGGTGACATGGTGCCCGTGAATTGATGACACAAACGAAGCGGCGGCGTTCACAAGGAGAAGACCTATGATAATGTACCGGAAGGGACACGTATATTAGCAGGATACGCACGCTGCTCATTGACAAATGGTGGCTGTAGCTTGTACACAATTGTGATGTTATTTCCAGTCAAATTGTGCGACAGAGATCCTACTAATTGACTGCTATGTATTCGACGACAGTGGCGGCCGTTTCTGCTGGTTATTTTTTTATCTTTTTACGTTTTACCAAGAACGTTCGCCTAGCAAACAAGCGACCGCTAAACAAAAGGCGAACTTTCAATGGTTGGATGGACGTTTGCCCTTCGACCTTAACTGCCGATCCCACGCTCGCTCGCACTTTCATTCTGCGTTCACCTACACTGCGAAAAACAAAGCATGTTTCCGAACGCCACCCACATACACTCCCATTTTTACTCCTGCTAAGCACGGCCCTTCACAGACTTTCTGAGCAGCTGACTCAGACCTAACCTAAGTTACCGTACCTGACCTTATTTATGAGTTCTGCTTTAGGTTATGAGGTGTAGCCTAACCTGCAGTGTCCAAAGTTACCTGGCTGAATTCATCGGTGCAGCACTGAAACCGAAAATCGCGTGAGAATATTTGGTAAATTATTTGTCGTCATCATCGTGAACTTGCAGATGCGCAGCTATTCTGCTTTCCAGTAAATCAAATTTTATCGACATCTTAGGTCACTACTAGTTATACCAATAATGAAAGGCAGTAATGCCCCATTTACTATTGGCATCTCTATTTAAGCGCGACAATAGTAGCTTGACGTTGCATGTGACTTACCTACCTACCTACCTACACACCCACACACCCACCCGTCCACCCGTCCGTCCGTCCACCCGTCCGTCCGTCCGTCCGTCCGTCCGTCCATCCATCCATCCATCCATCCATCCATCCATCCATTCATCCATCCATCCATCCATCCATCCATCCTTCCTTCCTTCCTTCCTTCCTTCCTTCCTTCTTCTTTCTTTCGTGATGTTGCGGATTATCAATGTAAGGATGGTCCTTTTGCAGCGAAAGTTCCACGTTAACGCAAAAATGGAATCCCTGGTGAGAATTATTTCGTGTGACCGGCGCGGACGGTTGGGTGTCTCAATGTAGGGGATTATCAAGGAGATGAGTACTTTGTCCCAGGGTTGATTTCATTAAGCAGAAACCACCGCAACAATGGGCAGTCTTCAGTGACTCCAAGGCAGCCCTTCAGTGCATACGAAGCCCAATGCGCCACGGACCCAATGAACAACTGGCCTCAGAAATTCGGCACATATATCATCAAAGCTATGATAAGGGACACAACATAATCTTTCAGTGGCTTCCAGGACATTGTAACATCAGCGGGAATGACCAAGCCGACGAAGCCGCCCTATCTGCACATGAAAGTGGTCAACGAGTCTTCATTCCGCTTTCGCGAACAGACGCTGCGGCTGAGCTGCGATTGATGTCCCGTGAGTGTACTTTGCCCCTGTGGGACTCAAATGTTTTCACCATGTGTCGGCTGCGTTCGTTGTCTCCGGACATACGGATGCACCTCCCGCCTGGATTACCACGACGTGAACAGACCATGCTTTTCCGTCTGTGGCTAGGCGTTGCCTTTACAAACGCCTATGCTTTCCTCATAGGAATGGCCAACAGCCCCACGTGCGACACATGTAACATCGACGAGACGCTCGCACACATTATCTGTGTCTGCCCGCGATACAGTGCTAAGAGACAAGTGATGTGCAGGGTACTGGACCAGCTGGACAATCGTCCACTTTCAGAACTAAAAGCTTTAGGCCAATGCTCTGAAAGAACATCCGCGTTGAAGGCCTTACTCGCGCTATTAACGTTCTTGCGGTCTACGGGGCTTCAAGACAGACTCTAAGAATGCCGCCCCCTACCGTTCTGTAGTGTACGCGCTTTGTTCGTGCTTGTCTCCCTTTCTTTCTATCTCCCCCTTCCACTCTGTTTCTCTTTTTATCCCTCTTAACCCTTCCCCTGCGCAGGGTAGCCAACCGGAACTACCTCTGGTTAACCTCCCTGCCTTTCTCTGCATTATTTTCTCTCTCTCTCTTGTCCCAGGGCTATGGTGTAGCGCAGGTGTGCTGTGTGGGAAATACCAGTTTGATGTTTGCGAAAGAATGTGAATGCAACTTTCCCGCTCTATGGCGAGCTTCATGTGTTGTGACCACAGGCCAAGCTGGGCGAGCCAACGTGCTTTAGAGGAAGCTTTAGCTCGGGCCCAACTCCGACGCGGCCTATTCAAATACATGTAAAACGCAAAAACGTTTTTCTGAGATAATCCATGGCCGGTTTTATTGAAAGTTGGTGTACTTGAGAGGGAAAGTTTAATTCTAGTGACTGTTGGGAGTGGAATGTCGAATTAGGGCCTGAATATTTAAAAAAAGAGATTTTCAAAATGTGGTAGTTTGAAAAAAATAGAAGCACTAAGTTTATAAATTAATTGATCTGCACCAAGAACAGATATCGCGGTTCTGTAAACGGCATCCATTAGATCATTGAAAGCGGACAAATTCAATATGTCAATTTATATACTACATGAATTTGTTACGTTGTGTACAAAGCTCTGCAAAATCTGTATTTATACATTATTAAATTTTTTTACATTCATCTGTAACATGTAAATTTTGCCCGCTTTAGATGTGTTATGAGATGCCATTCACATAATTGTGATATCATTTTTCGGCGCTCAGTTACAGAATTGTAAACTTGAGAGTTTCGTTTACTGAAAGTTTTCGATTTTTGCCAATTTTTAATAAAAAATTTATGACCTAAATCTAAAATTCGAAACCAACAGTCACTAGATTTTTAATCTTCTTTTTAAATGCAACAAACCTCGCCGAATTCAGTGCAGTGGTTGTCGAGAAAAAACGAATTCTCCTTTTACATGTATTTAGATTGGAGCACCTGAGTTGAAGCTTCCTCTTAATTGTGAGCTTTATATTCTGTAAATTTTCATGCTCATAAGCACCTACAAGTACTTCGCGTCTTTAGAAAAAAAATCAACGTTAGATCAAAATGTTTCTGCCATAAATCGACAGTTGCCATTTCAGAGCCCATATTCACAAAACGCACTTAATATGTCTTCGTGTGAGCAGGCGCTGAAAAACCGTGGTAGCAGACATGTGTATTAACAAATCGGGTTGTTAAATGTTAAAGCATTCTTACTAAGATAAAGCTTTGTGAATTTGTCCCCAGAGTATTATATATGGGTTAAGGTTCGGTCGTGTAAAGAATAGACTGCAGCAGCTTTTCGCTTCCATGCAACGGTGCACCGGTGAAGGCGAAAAATGCCTTCAGCGAATGCTAAAACATTTTTTTAAGCTTTTGTTTTTTGACCGTCGGGGGTCTAATTAGCAAAGCGTTTCGTTCGCAAGTGCTGTTTACCATTGGCCGGCCGCCTGAGTGATAATAATATGTCCGACATGACGATTGGCTGGGTTGAGCTTTTATGAAAACTTCTTGCAAATACAGGCCCTCGTTTACATCCATGGTAGTATATACTGAGATAGAGAACATGGCTAAAGCTCACAGATGAGCAATAAGGAGCAATAGAAACGCCGAAATTTGAGAAGAAGTTCATTTGACATGAGAGATGTACATGTTTCGGGCTGGAATTTGCAAACGAGTTTGAATCGAAGAGGTGACCCCATCATTGGGTGCTTTCTAAATATTTAAGTGAACAGGATGATTAAAGGTAGGACCAAACAAAATAACTTCTGTGAGAATAGTGCAACTGCTGTGAGATCAGGGCCTATAACCAAAATTGACTTCTCACACTGGAGCGTTCTGAAACAGGCAAGCTCAAATCGATCTTGGTGGTGATTCATGATATCATTCGCCTGGTAATAGTGTTCATATATTAGCGGTTTCGTCTGCCCGCTGACAAAAGCGAACTCGCGAATCAAACAACGCGTAACATGTTATGGTTGTGAGATCCGCGTGCATACGGAAACGGAGCTTTCGAGAAAATATAGCAGTGAGCAAATATTTACCGACACATCATTTCCAGTTGCACGGATAGCACTGTGCGCAGCGGAAAAGAGCAGCCTTGTTGCTAACATTTAGCATAAAGTACGCATAAATTTGGTTCTTGCACCTGCGTAAGAAGCGGTGCCTTTTGATTAGTACGGTGCACTATAGGTACTCCGCGGTGTGTGTGTCGTGCATCAGACAATATTACGGAATCGCACTTACGAATGAGACTGTTCCACTCTATGCAATATCGACAACGAAAAAAAAAGTCGGTAAATAAAAGAGAAACACGTTTCAAATATGTTATAGATTATGCAGCGTTTCACGTTCATGAGGTAATTATGCGGCACTCACTGCTTTCACATAAGGAGCCACCCACATCTCAATTTGTTAAGTGCAAAGTTCTTATTGGCAAACTTTCCATTGCCTGGCAAACAGTCCTCTGTGCGTTGTCACGGTAGCATGGACAACGTTCCCAATGAAAGACTTGCTGAAAAATATGTCTTCTAATGAAATAGACTGGGCCGCATCGCAAAGGCCCCTTTTCACGTTCTTCGTCTTCTTAAACTGCAGAATTAAAGGCAGCGCCACTCTCTAAAGACTAAAGTGACCGTAGCACTTGAAGGAGCGCTCCTTAGCTAGCTCCGAGCTATGATCTCATAAACAGGCACTTTCAAAAGTGTACCAGAAGTTTTTGTAATGGTGGGTGCTACTGAAACATCTCCAAAGCGCAAAAAATAGCCCAAGGGCATTATCAAAACGTTGTGAAAACTTTAGTCGATGGGCTGCGGTGATTCTTCCCATGGAAGTGCACAATAGGAGGTTCGAGCGCATGTTGCTTGCGTTTACGGTGAGCTGTGTAATCCTTCGGCATTGTGAAAATTCTTTTAAATCGGAGTTGTCCCCCTAAATTCCACCGGGTTTTTACGCCATGGTCGGTGTTTGGACTAGGATACTGCGGAGGCTAGATTGAAAGCGAAGCTTTCTTTGAGGCGTCTGACATATATAGATGCTGTTATCGATGGTGATGGTTGGACTGTGGAGAGAAGGATGCGGAAAGTAAGAAAGTGAGACGAGGTAGGTAGGAGGAGAGGCAGTAACGCGCGTATATTAATTGGTGCAACCAACGATGTCATAGGGTGAGTGGAGCGCGCGGGTCAAATGGGTTGAGGCAAACGATTGCGTCATCAGCCCGCGCCACTGGAGTGAATACTAGACTACTAACTCCGAGAACGACCACAAGGGGTGCTGCGAGCGCCACTCACATGACGTCATCGCAAGGATTCGCGCCTATCGTCTGCTACAGGTCGGGCTGCGTCCGGGTGCCTTCTGCAATGTTTCCGCTTGTTCGTTCTCATTCACTGTGCTTATGCACTTATGACGGTCCTCTCAAATATATTTTTTACGATGTCTTCGTTCGTCTAAATTTATTGAAAGGGCTTATTTCCTAGACAGCAATATATTTCTCAAAGACAATGTTACAGTGGCGGCCAACAGAGCTCAGTCCAAGGCAATTTGGGTTTTTCATGCGGAGTTCTACACTCTACAGCGGAAGCTCACGTGGATAATAAAACCATAAACGCGGAAACATAGGATAGAACATTTCAGTTAAGCGACCATACTTGCCGTGGTGCAACAAGCATGTAACAAACGCTGACTATATACTACATTTACCTTGATTTTAACCCGCTAAAGCTTGCTTGCTCACGACAAGGTGGTAATAGCAAAAAAAGAAAGCGGCATTTATTCACAGAAACGTTCGACAGTAGCACCAGGACAAAACAACAGTACAGTATAGACTTTTCCAATGCCGCTTGCTTTTTTTCAACCGCTCCTCAAAATTACGCCACTGTTCACCAGTTCATTTTAAGCGGCGGTAATTTGAAGTAAAGTTAATTGAGGCGTTAAGCTGTTTGATGCACACAAAAAGGCAGGGAGCAATATTTATTCCATTTTCAGTGCTACACGCGCTACTCGCTTGAACAATTCACAGGGCGCTGTTGCTTGGGAAACCATTGTGACCGACCTACCTGGCGCACCTTCTAGGAACAACATTTTTTGGGCAAAATAGGTTTTTTTAGACCGTACTGCTGCAGCCGGCAAGAAGCCGAAGCTTCATTCGTTAGCGGTACATGACACATTGAAAACATCAGCTTTCACCGAAGGACGTCAAACAGTCGAGTGAATTCGCACGAGGCTTGCGCATAGCGTCTTCTTTGCGAGGCGTACATACGAGGGGTTCATTTGTGGACTCACACAGCTAGTGGCTCTCGGTTCGCATAATTAAACACCAGTGTGGCTGGAGACATCGTCATCCAGACGGTAGATGGATTCTCCTCTTCCAGACAGCCGAAGCTGCGCTCTATTGTCACGAGTACGTTATAGGCATTCCGTGTGGCTATGCAAAAGCCTGCTTCATGGTTTGAATGCGAATTTGTAGTTTTCGCGAACAATGCGTGCCTCGCCATAACGCCACAACGATTGTCGGTTGTTTCCATTGCGGGAGGTGTCTGCCATATTGTCGATAAAAACCGCTTCAGGCCACTATGAAAGATTCCATGGCCTGTAATGGCTTGGCTCTTGATCCTAACCACGAACTTTTTGTTTAAGGTGATTGCTATACGTGCCCGATGCTTTTACTGGGTAACTGTGCAGAGAATGGTGAAAGTAGCAGCAAATGTTTTGTTAAGAAATTCGCGCCTAATTCGTCCTTTTACGCATCCTTACAGTGCCCACATTTGGGCAGAACAACTCAGCAGACCAATAAGATGTTTGCTGAAAGCTTAACAGGCAGTATCATATTCTAGCATACTGATTTATGTATAAAGTTGACACCGAATACCAATATTGCTATTCCGCGTAAACCGAGATGTCTACCATAACCAAGCACTAAAGGAATGTTATGTTTGGAGACAAGTATCCTACAAT
This sequence comes from Dermacentor andersoni, assembly GCF_023375885.2. Taxonomy (NCBI): domain Eukaryota; kingdom Metazoa; phylum Arthropoda; class Arachnida; order Ixodida; family Ixodidae; genus Dermacentor; species Dermacentor andersoni. The sequence continues at coordinate 40,014,719 of NC_092819.1, read as the reverse complement.
AAAAATTTTCCATGCTGAATTTGCAGGCATTCTCTTTACGCAAAATTTGTGGGCAGACACGGCGCACCTCCGCTTTGCAAAAGCAGTAATCCCTGAGACTCTATATAGCTGCGATATGAGTTTGACGTAATAGTTCTGCGGAACCCCGCAAGGTGGAGAGAAGTAATTAATAAAGGGAACATGACACATCCAACCGTTCGTAGCAATTGCTACAAAGGAAACCCATACGGGTTCCTCTAAAGAAAAGCCTCGCCGTACCTTTGTAGCAATTGTTACGAACGGGTGGATGTCTGATTTTCCTTTTATCAATAGCTTCGATATACAACCAGGACATTTTCCCGATTGACGCAGTTTTGAAAAAAGACACTTCACTTTAGGTTTAGGTGTGGCAGCAGAAAACAGTCAAAAGATCCTTCAGGAAGTAAGGCTGACCCGCGCGACACACCGGACGTGCACGAAGCCAACTATCGGGCACGGCAGCCAAGCGAGCCGGAGCGAGCGGAGTCTTGTCCGTGACGTCACTCGCAAGAGGGCGCCATTCAAACTTTTCGCCGCTAATAGTTGCTGTAGACTAGACACGCGCTGCTAGTGGCACGATGAGCTCCAGTGGCACAGTTGGCTCGAAAGTTTAGCTTACACTTCCCGCAATGCGTGGGATGTGCATGCTTCTAATGATAGAGTATTTGCGGAGTTTCGAAGCCTACTGGACACCTTAACGAAGGGATGAGAGGTCGCGCTGCAGCTCCACGAAGGCCAAGTAGTGCATGACGACTACAGAAACGTTCACGTAATGTCAGAATCGGCGAAAATTTAAGAATTCTACATTCTAAAATTCTAAAAATTCTAATCCCTCTTTTAACACTTTAACCTGTATCGTCCATCAGTTTAGAAGTCGTGGCATCTTGGTTCGAGATTACCCCTCATGGTTTTTGCTTTGGCATATACACCACCGGCGCTACGCAGTTTGAGTACCGAGAAGGATTAGCGGATCGGTAGGCTTTAGACGTCCGTTTAAATCAACCTCTTTTCATTTTAAAGCTGCCCCTTGGTTGGTTTCTTTTTCCTATACAGAATACATCGTAAAATGACGCGAAGGAGCGCTGGAACAACTGTAAGGACAGGTTTCACAATTAATGCTTTCAGGGTCGTCCTACGATGACTTAGAACTGTTCGGAGAAACATTCTTGAATCTACAGCGGTTCAGGTCGGGCGAAGTTTCAAAGATGACTCGTGCGAACCCTTTTTTGAATACTGACGCTGCGTTCTCTGTGGCATACATAAGGGCTGGTTTAAATTAGGTGCGTGATCATGCCGCATACCCAAGCAGGTGTAGATGTTCCCAATGCGGCGGCGGGAGTAAAGGTTGAATAGAGACGAGGTTGGAGTTTCCACCGGCTGCTTCATCGGCTTTTCTTTTTCATTCCAAGAAGTAGCTTCATCACAGTTTTCGAGCAACGTGGCGGTACAAGTTCTGTGCGTCTCGATAAGTACAAGTGGCAGAACAAGTGCGTCTCGATAAGAGCAACGATAAATAACAGGGATTGGAGCCGTACGAACCGTGTATTCAACGCAGCAAGTAGCTGGTCTCATAGCAGACTCTGTGTTGAAACTTCTCAGAAGAAGGTTCTACGCGTTAGGCTCCCCGGAATATTGAGAACCACCCGCACGAAGGTTTCTGAACGCGATTTTTTTTGGAATATGGGTAATTTCCCGACGGCGTTCCTCGATACTCGGTGCACGAGCGTTCAAGGTCGTCATTCAAGGCTCATCATTTATGCGAACGCCCCGAGTCGACGAGGCGTGAAATGATTCCCGCTATCGTGCCGGTGCCATACGTTGCGAAAGGCCATAGTCTGCCTCAGATTTTATGCATGCGTGAGGAGCTCGCACATGCACTGTTGGCTCCGCGCAGGAACGGCGTATTCAAAGGAAACTTCAACGTCGAAACAATTAGAAAAGAGGCACAAAGAATCGGTGTAACCGAACGAGGCTGAGGAGAACAGACGATCGGCGCTACTGTATAATGGGGACTCTGGGAAAGGGCTGCCACAGTGAAGTCGGTGCATATTCCCCGCTGACAACTCATTCTGAAATACGAGGTGAACGAATGCCCGTATTACAGGTCGCATATATATGCATATATATGCGGCACAGGTTTACTGCGCTACAGAGACGGGAGCAGCGTCCTCCATGCATGTCGCGTGATGCTTGCGGCACACAGCGCCTGCGTTGCGCATGTGCTGCATCAAAGCTCAATGGCCGCTCTGTTATGTGCGGGAGCCCCAAGATCTTTTATCTGCGCCTAAAAAAATATGAACAGGCGAGACCCGTACGGTTACTTTATGGCTAGTGAAACCTTTAATTGGGCCATACGTGCCTCCTGAATTTTTATCGATCTTTAATGGCATGGCCTCGCAAGAATAAAATCGTATCATCCGCTTCGCAGTGCCTCGCCATAGAAGACTAACACGAATGCCGAATGCACGAATTGCAATGCAAAGGCAGAAACCAAAAAAAATCGACAATGTCGAAGGTCGGAGCACCAATAAAGTGTACAAAAATAAGCCTTTTTTTTTCCTGGAAGGTATAGCACGTCTGTAAGACAAAAAGGAACTTCCTCGAGAACAGTCATATTGAAGGACATTGCTTCTGAGCTACAAAATGTTTTGCAGAGACCATCGATTAAGATCGCCAATGCAAGCGAATAGCGAAAAGCTTCAAGAAAGATCTCATTTTATTAAAGAATGACGCGGTTGAACACGTATATTTGTTGCACTGAGAATATTTAGGCCGCGGCTGATGTATCATTGCGTAATTCGTAGAAAGCTGAGCCGTTCACGAACACACGTGCAGCGGCAGCACAGGTGGGTTACATATAAGCCAATTCATAATGTGTGCGTGCGTGTGTGTGTGTGTGTGTGTGTGTGTGTGTGTGTGCGTGCGTGCGTGCGTGCGTGCGTGTGCGTGCGTGCGTGCGTGCGTGCGTGTGTGTGTGTGTGTGTGTGTGTGTGTGTGTGTGTGTGTGTGTGTGTGTGTGTGTGTGTGTGTGTGCGTGTGTGTGTGTGTGTGTGTGTGTGTGTGCGTGTGTGTGTGCGTGTGTGTGTGTGTGTGTGTGTGTGTGTGTGTGTGTGTGTGTGTGTGTGTGTGTGTGTGTGTGTGTGTGTGTGTGTGTGTGTGTGTGTGTGTGTGTGTGTGTGTGTGTGTGTGTGTGTGTGTGTGTGTGTGTGTGTGTGTGTGTGTGTGTGTGTGTGTGTGTGTGTGTGTGTGTGTGTGTGTGTGTGTGTGTGTGTGTAATAATAGCCAAAGTTCACATAATAGCCAAAGAAATCTTTGCGTGAAGTTCCATGGCGGCTGTAAACATCGCAGCACGCGTATAGTATATTGCTGATAATTACTGCAATTGGTTGGAGATGACGCAGCTGATATTCACGGTAACGCGCTTCCGTTCTTAAGCAACAATGTCGGAAGCGCTCAGAACTAAATAATCTGCTCATGTAGACTGCTGTAACGGTGACCGTCGATCTTTCCTTTCTCTTGAAATATTTAGGAGTTCCTTATGAATAAACCAACAACATGACGCAGTAGTTTCTCTCCGCGTGACAAAGTAAACAACCTTGTGGGCCTGCCTGTGTCGGGTAAGTAACAATTACGAAATTCAAAGTTTCGGATGTACTCATTTAGTTCGTTTAGTTGTCCATGCTATGGCGGTTCAACCATAGCAACCGCCTAGGAGGGTAAGAGAGGGCAATAGAAGGAAAACGAAAGGCAGGTAGGTTAGCCAGTGCTGGGCCTGGATGGCTACCCCACACTTAAGGAAGGGTAAAGGGTAGAAAAAAGGGGGGGACAGAAAGGCCAAGAGTGGTCATTACATAGCAGCTGCTTGAATGTATAACTGAAAATTCAACCAACGTGACGTACGAGCAAGTGCTTAAAGAGGCGCAGTATCGCCGGTTCTCATTGTTCTATACTTATTTTCGGTTAACGGTACCGAAGTCGGGCTTGATACCACTTTGCTGTGAACCTAGCCAAGGGGCACAAACAACTGACTGCCCGTAGCCACCTTCCTGACCGCGCCATATAGCTGGGAATGGCAGATGCAGCAGTGTCTTCTTGCACCGTAACATCTTTTTCTCGCAGTTCGTATTCCGTGAGGCTCATACAAACTCGCCTTCAATGAGACCAACATTGCTGAGACAATTTATCACTTTATATTTTTTACTAAAGTCGGCGATTCAAGGAAATAATTGTTAACTTAGTTGTCACACGCACAGTTTGACCCCTTAGCTAAAGGTGGTTGAGCGTAGGAGAACACAAGGACAAAAGAAGGCGCATTGGATGCACAGCTGCTAGTATAACTATAATGATAATGATGGCAATGAGAACAATGATCATTAATACCCTCGCCAAGTGGAACAAAACTACCTACAGTGGACGACGTCACAGACCACGTGAATCCCTCTAAAATGAATATATATATATTTGTAAAGATGAAAGAAAAGTAAATAACAGGGACAAACAGAGCACCCAAAAGAACTCAGGAATGTCAAACTATCATGGCATGCGCAGCAAATTAAAAAAAATAAACGTCAGTTAAGCTTAGGGAACATTTACTTGCTTATTTTGTTGTAAAAGCGACTCACGTGATGGGTGACGTCGTCCACTGAAAATAGTTTTATTCAGCTCGGCGAAAGAATTAAACATCGCTATTGTCAGTAGCACCTGTGTCTCCAATGTGCCTTCTGTGGTCCTTGCGTTTCCATGCGGTCAACCACGTTTAGTCAATATGTACCAACAAATCCACATCAACACCCTTGTTAGACCCATAGGCCCAGTTTTCGCGACGTTGTTGGCCCCCGCTGTTCTTTTTCAAATATCAGTTTGGAAACCGACATTTATGTTTACTCGAAGCGGGAGCTCACAGACTTAATCAGTTTCCACGCGGCGAGAGAAAACTCGTGAGAAGGGTGACGCTATAGCGACTGCAAATGAAATAATTCATTCGCCCCCTGTCACGTCCAATACCACTGCAAGCTGTACCGCGGAACCATCCTCCATCATTTCCCCTGTGCAGGGTGCGCCCCATCTAACTTTAGCCAGAGTTAAAAATAGGAGAATGCCATGTGGCTGGACAGATCCCGAGTGATGTTGTTTGCCGACACTTGGAGATACTCCAATTATTTTTCTTTATTCCGCCTAATTAGATAATTAGTCTTAATTAATAATTCCACTTCTCAAATATCATGGTTAGATGGAAAGTGTGTCTGCGACAATTGTAGAGCAACATAAACAACTCCCGACACAGCTTTCTGTTGCGCAATACGTGCTACATTAAGAGTGTTTTCTGAGCGTGAAAGAAGCCCGCAAACGCAAGCAAAATTGGCGCGCCACTGGCCGCTCGAAGCACTTTGCATGTGTTCACGGGCTTCTTTCACGCTCGGAAAACACTCTTAATGTATCACGTATTGAGCAACAGAAAGCTGTGTCGGGAGTTGTTTATGTTGCTCTACAATTGTCGCAGACACACTTTCCATCTAACCATGATATTTGAGAAGTGGAATAATTATTTAGGACTAATTATCTAATTAGGTGGTATAGAAAAAATAATCTGCGTATCTGCAAGCGACTGCAAACAACATTACCTTGGTTTTGTCCAGCTACGTGGCATTCGCGTATTTTTAATCTCTGGCTTAAGTTGGCTGGGACACTCTGTATATCTCTCTCCTTATACCACGGTAATTACCCGCAACGGGAGCTTGGCAAAAAAACTGAGGGTTAAACAGAGCAGGGGATAAGAAATTAAAGAAAAAGTGTAAGGCAGGGTAAAGTGGAAATGCTCCAAAAAGTAAATAAAGGAGACTAACTAACTTGAAAGCCCTTTTTTTTTTAATTCAGAATAAGATGTGGGATTTACAAGGTAGCAAATTTGAAGGTAATAAAATGAATTTAAATCAAATTTAGCTATTTTAGTAAGTATAAATTATTAATTCCGTAAGGTACCCAGGTATTAGAAGGGAAACTTGAGAGAGTTGGTGGTAATTCATGTTTGGAAAAGTGACAGCGCTAAACAGACAAGGACATAGTCAAAGAAGAACATGACACTGGCACTGACTCAGAAGTGAAGTTTATTTCAAGGAATGTCACATTTGTAAAAGCGGGCCAACAGGGCAGCAACTAAGTGACTGTACATGCACAGTAGGAGCCATCCTTGTGACGTCTCGAACCACGCGTGGAATACAGAAGTGCGTCATAAGAAAACCAAAAGCAAATAATGCCAATAAAATACTTCCCTGTCACACTCAACAACAACCTACTGTGACACAGTTTCTTGCAAATATCTCGGATCTTTATTACTAAGAGCGACAGACGGCTTACTAACACGCCTTTCACCTTCCCTACCAAAATGAAAGCCTTCCATAAGCTTCCTAGTGGTTAGATCATTATGCCAGAACAGTTTTTTTCCGCAATCGGTGGGCTCCCACACTCTTTGTAATGCAAAGGCAAGTCCAAGGCCCCCGTACCGTTTAACGATGACAAGTGCGCCTTTAATGTGATGTTCACACAGCGACCGGTCTGGCCCACATACACCTTCCCGCATGACAGTGGCAACCTGTACACAAGAGAGGATCTACATCGAACGTATCTCTTCTTTAGCTTCTCGGAACAGAAACTGCATTCCTTGCCATGGCCCAATAATGTTTTGCGCAAACGGAAACAAATCGTAGTAAGTTTCTCGGGAGCAGGCATGACCACACGCACCCCGCACCTCTGTGTGGTGATGTCTGTTTCCAACAAACTTGCTACGATTTGTTTCCGTTCGCGCAAAAAATTATTGGGTCATGGCAAGGAATGCAGTTTCTGTTCCGAGAAGCTAAAAAAGAAAGATAAGTTCGATGTAGATCTTCCGCTGTGTACAGGTTGCCACTGTCATGCGGAAATGTGTATGTGGGCCAGACCGGTCGCTGTGTGAACATCACATTAAAGGAGCACTTGTCATCGTTAAAAGGTGCGGGGGCCTTGGACTTGTCTTGGCATTACAAAGTGTGTGGGTGCCCACGGATAGTGGAAAAAAACTGTTCTGGCATAATGATCTAACCACTAGGAAACTTGTGGAAGGCTTTCATTTTGGTAGGGAAGGGGAAAGGTGTGTTAGTAAGCCGTCTGTCGCTCTTAGTAATAAAGAGCCGAGATATTTGCAAGAAACTGTGTCACAGTATGTTGTTGTTGAGTTCGACAGGGAAGTATTCGGTTAGCATTATTTGCTTTTGGTTTTGTTATGACGCACTTATTAATTCAACGTGATGACGCACTTCTGTGTTCCACATGTGGTTCGAGACGTCACCAGGATGGCTCCTACTGCGCATGCACAGTCGCTTAGTTGCTGCCCTGTTGGCCCGCGTTTATAAATGTGACATTCCTCGAAATGAGCTTCAGTTGTGAGTCAGCACCAGTGCCGTGTTCTTGTTTGCCTATGTCCTTGTCTGTTTAGCGCTGTTACTTTTCGATACCAGGTATGTTGCTCTTGTCACAAAGCAGTTCCCAGGTGGTCACGCATACGTTCCTCTGGCCGAACGCATAGGTCCCGAAGGAGAGAATATTTGTTACAGAAATACCTATTTGCTCAAATGGAAATTCAAAGTACTTTTCTTCTGCGTCTACAACAGGAGTTGTGTTTCTTTCTCCTGGTTTTCTGCTTCGGTAGTGCTGTCTACTGCTCACTAATTGGTTGAACATTTCTTGTTTTGTATTTCCGTCTCGGGCCGCAGTCACCGTCGTCTACGGCAAATTTCGTAAGAGGTGTAGGTCGTCGTGTTCGCATGGCCAGTAGACTCCGCACATGACTCTCGATCTCATATCGCAGCGCTACTTACTACAGCTATTATCTTATCAGTCAGATTCTGCAGACCTTGCGCATTACTTTGTTGCAGTTTCAACAAAATTGCCGATGGGTCGCACTTTCAGTGACTATCGCAGCGATTTCAACGCTTGCAACATAGAGACAAGCTCATTTGCTACAGAGGCGTCAGAAGTTGAAGAACAGAATGAGAAGGGGAGATGGAGGAAAACTGTAGGGGCATGTTGCACTGTTTACTTTAACTGTTTATCTTGAGCAGCTTTTAACCTTGTTTATCAATTGGGAGCGTGGTTGCACTGCTTGCCTTAGATATATATATCTTAACCAGCTTCTTAATCTTGTTTATCCAGCTTAACTTGCAATCGAACAAAAATAAATCACAGGACCGATATAGCGTCAGCTAAATGCACGAAACAAAAAGAAGGAACAGGTCTGGTGAAAGGGAGAGCTCCTAGTTCTCAGTTCAAGCAAGCTTATCAACAGCGCGACGTGAAACATGTAGCCTCGGACCAGGGCTCCCAAAACTTCATTCAGGGCGAGCATTATTCTAAAATGCGGTCTAAAAGGTGACTTACCAATACATGTTGGTCAGGTCACGTATTTTGACAATATAACGCACTACCACCCCCGGTAGTTCAGTTCTTATAGCGCTGTGCTGCTGAGCGCCAGGTCGCGGGTTCGATTGGCCGCCGCGGCGGCCGCATTGCTACGAGGGAGGAATGTAAGAACTCCGGCATACTTTGATTTAGGGTAGTGGTTTGGGCTAGTTGGTTTTCCATAATGTTAACTAGTTTGATTTAGGCGCATGTGAAAGCACCCCCGCGTGGCCAAAATTAATCCGGAGCGCATCACAAACGAAGGAAAAAAATGACACCCTCGAGGGTGGATTGATTATCCAGGCACCCTTTCTTCACTCTTGTTTTTTTAATGGTTCCGAGATAGGTGCTCTGCTCTCTAGCAGAACACCGTTAGTGCGCCGTTTCATTAATTTATGGTTGCTAGAAAGGGTTCTTCTACGAAACATACACGTTAAAGAATTTAAAGTTGCTCGGGCGTTTGAACATAACAAGCAAGTAAGAAACCACATGGGTTTATTTCCAAGGGATTAGTGCCAAGTCATCCTTCGAGCACGTCATGTTGTCGCAGTAGGCTACGGATGCCATCATGTTGCTTCATGTACATGGCCTCCCCGGTTGTAAAGTGGAGAGACGGAGCTTTCTATTTTATTTCCTATCTTACGTTTCGCTGTTTACTGTTGGCTTTTCTTAAATTTTTTCAGCTCAGTGTTGTCTTATACATCACCTGCCAAGCGCCAGCCAATCATGACATGTAGCCTTGCATAACAGCTCACAAAGTTTTGCTTAGAGGGAGCATAATTCTAAAAGGCGGTGTAAAAAGACGACTTACTAATGCAAGTCGGTCAGGTATTATTGCGGCAAGTACTGCACTGTTTCTTGCAGCGTCAATTGGAGTAAACATTTGTAGGTTCGCGGGAAGCAATATACCACCGGTAAACACGCAGCATTTATTGTGGAGATGGCGGGCCCCGGTCCGAAAGTAGAAATACGCAACTGCTTTGTCCTCCTCTCTCATTCGCGCCTTTCATCTCTTACTGCTAGCTTAGTTTCAGTGGTTTCACCTTGTCGCTAGTTATAGATAAACTGGAGAAAATGGTGTGAGTATATCAAAGTACCTATAGACGCTATCGCACTCTTTAGATGCCTTATTATTATCTGCAGAAGCGTCGGCGCAGTGGCCGAGAGGTTAGAATTCCGACGGACAGTCTGCAGTACTGCAATGCGAATCCGGCCAGGTGTGGGACTTTCTTTTTTCCCATTTCATTTTTTTATAAACCTCTCGGAAAGCACTTCGCGATTACTTCGGCAGTCATCGAAACGCATACGATAGCAATAGAATTACGGATATCACTGCAAAACACAGTCCAGCATTAGTCTGAATGCAGCATTAGTCTGCATACCTAAAAAACACTGCGTTACTTTCTTTAAAAAAAAAACGTTACTTTCTAAACAAAACGTCGTTTTGTGCATTCAAGCACAAACGTAACTGGAACGCCAAAGCATTTCTTCGCAAACTCCGGCAATTATTTTCTCGAAACTGGTGTCGTCCTGAGAATTCGTTCCAAGTGGATCCGCTCTGCGAACGCCATGGCCAAAATTTCTAAATTGCAGTATGGGTCATAACGTAATAATTTGAAAGGGTAATTAGTACATTTTTGTTAATTGGTTGATCCTGAATTTCAATTTTCTTTTGCCAGTAGTGTCCGCCGCTTCGACTAGAGCACCTCATGAACTAGAATTGCGCTATCTGTTGAAAGTGTTCACTGAAACACCCCGTATAGTTGACTCAAGGTTATCTCAAAGCACACAGACGTGCTAACTGAAGAGCATCACAATATTCAACGGTTCCATTTACTAGTGGCATGATACCTAAGATGTTGCAGCCCTTAAAGCGTTACATATACTAGCGACTGCAAAACGTGCTTAGTATCGCCAAATAGGCGCTTGCCCCATTAAAGCAATATTAACCACCGTGGTAACTCGAAGATTGCATACCATTACACGTTGCATACGATGAAATTAAACACAATTGTACTCATGGCAGGGAGTTGTACAACAACGAATCGACCCTATTCACTAAAGCTTGTCTTCCCATAGATTCTAACGTGTGCGTTGGATAGGCGCAAATATCTTTTTTTAGCAGCAGCTATGGTCTATTGAAAGAGATACTTCTGAAGTTCGTTGATTGGACAGCAATGCTGCATGCAATAAAGCCGAATAGTTGTGTATGGCCAACAAACGCCTTATATCTAATATATTCGAGGAACTCTTACCTAGTGTTGACAACAAGATCGGTTCATGTGAGACACTACATTTCCAGCCATACTCAGGTTTTGCGGAGGTTGAAATTTTCTAGGATAAAAGGTCGCCATTTCATTCAAACCTGCTTCGAACATTCGAACATGCTTACGACATGCGTTGATAACTCAGCATTCTACGCGGCTGAAGAATGTTTTATTAGCGAACCCTTATTCAATATTCCGCACAGTGTTTCATAAACAAGACGGCAGCCTAATACAGGTATGAAGTGAGCCTGTATTTGAAGTCCGTTCATTGATATGAGGATGTTATGAAAAAATAGGATAACTGCGTAGTGGTCCGCTGTGGCCGTACGTACGCGCATTGGGGTTTCGTAAGAAATTTAATTATCCTTCAAAAATAGGCGAGTTGCCATCTGATGCTAAAATGAGCAGTATCTTACGTAAGGTGGCAGCGAATGCACACACACACAAACACCGGGGTCTTGCGTAAACCTTGTGTATATATATATATATATATATATATATATATATATATATATGCGATTTATGCAATAGCCCGGTGTGTGTTTGTATTGGCTGCCATATTGCATGAACGAGGGTCTCGAATACGGTTACATTGATGCCTTCATGGTAGCATGTGTGGGCTTAGCGACCAGTTGCCTTCACCCAAAAACATCACGTACTCGTGACGCCTGCGGCAGATTGGATGTTCCACATCCGCTGCCAAGGTTTGCGAGTGGTGGCGCTGCAGGCTAACACTCCCAAGGTTCGTTTTAGTAGTAAAACATAAATGCCGAGGAAAGTGGATCGGAAAACGGCGCCGCAGTAGGTCAATTGCTTAGAGCATCGCACGCGTAATACGTCCTTTGCGTCTTTGTTTGTTGGCTTCTTAGGATATATATATATATATATATATATATATATATATATATATATATATAGCGTAAGACCCCTTCCCCTATTCACAAGAAAAACAGGAAATCGCAAAGTGCTGATGAAGCCTTCTCTTTTTCTCTGATTTTTATAACGCAGACAGGATATCGTATTCAATCGGCGCGCTTCCCTACAGTTTTCCTTCAGAGAAGGGAGCACCCTACATACCATACTAAATGCAGGGCTGTTAACATCGTGGTAAAACTAGCTCGGTTCAAACGCTGCGACACTATTCCCTGTTTGTGCGTGTTTATACACGGCGTCATAGTTCATAAACAATTTTAAATGCCTACACTTCCCGGGCATCAATTTGGCACGTCGTAACTTAGAATCGCTTTATGCTGTGACATAACTTTAAAATTTTGATATCATTAGCAAAGAAGAAAAACACGTTATACAACCAGCTAACCTCGACTCTTAATCTAACCTATGTTCTTTCCTCCGCCTCCTTCCTTGCCCTCCCCCATCCCTCGGTTTAAAGCAGTATTGAATGATACTTTCGACTTTTCGCCTATTGCGTTGAATGGGCCCAGAACTCCCGAAGTACAGGGCCCAGAAGTCCCGTAGCGGGTGCTGGTGCTCTTCGGGGCGCCCTAAATGATTTGGTGTGTTAGCTTATCTGAAGCCACTTTCGGTTTCTTTTGTGCTATGTTGTGGCATCGTGGCGCAAAGGGCGGTCGTCGCGTGGGAGTGGGACGCTGCGAGGTTTTTACGGTCACTTCTGGTCGTTCGATCGTCTGCTATGCTGCTACATTGGACCTCACAGTAAACAGCAGTTCAGGGAAGTGACCGAGTGGGCTGGAGCAGCTGTCGGAGCGTCGCGATGTCTTGATCCCACCTGACCTCATACTGTGTCGTGACGTTAAGACACCGTAACGTCCTGGGAGGCGAAGCCGAGACTGGCTGGGGAGGGGCTGTTGTGTTGAACTATTTGGGACGCTCTCGGTCTTTATCGAGGGCTTGGCGTTCCCGGACTTTCGTTTGGTGTAAGGGGGTGAATGGTCGAGAACATCGTGTTAATACACTCGTCTAATACTTCCTGCGTCTTTCTACTCTTCTACGCATGCCAATCTTTAACGACCTTCCACACCAGCATTTTTCTATGAGCACGTGTACCCACGCCCCCCTTCCTCCTCCCTCTTGATTTCTCTATTCGTATTTCTCTATTCCCTATTCGTAAATTGCCACTGACAGTACGTCCACAAATGTCGGCGTAGCTTTTGCGGCACCTCCACACCACAGGGACCTCCACACCACGTTAAACTTTTCTGTGACTGCCACGACGACGCATATGGCAACAGACTGAAGTGAAAGTCCCTTTAAAGACCAACCCGTCCTCATCCACCGCGTCACGCGCCCATGGTGGCGTTGTGGATTTGGCGCTGCGCTTCGGAGCCCGAGTGCGCGGGACCAAATCCCGGCAGCGGTGGCCGCATTTCGATGGTGGCGAAGTGCAAAAACGCACATGCGCGGTGCACCTATTGCAAGGTAAGGATCCAAAAGTGGTCAAAGCTAATCCGGAGTATCCCCACTACAGCGTGCTTGATAATCATACAATGGCGTTGTTTCGGCACGTAAAACCACAATATATATATATATATATATATATATATATATATATATATATATATATATATATATATATATATATATATATATATATATTATTCAACCGCGTTCTCCTTCCACCACCCGTCGTGCTTTGCCACAAAATCCATGTCGCCAACTTCACAACTTCAAATGTTTCCGCCGCATCGATATGACGCTACTCAGGTACTTTTAACTACCTCGAGCAATTCTTTGAGCTCCTACCTCCTCGGTTGGACGCACGATGACCGATCGGCCGGCCCAGTTATCTTAAACCGCAAGCGCACGCCGCTTACACATACGGTTTTGGGACCTTTCTCTCACACTTTCCTATCTCCACCTCACCTCTCCTCATTTTTTTCACTTTTCTTGATTATTTTACGGCCTCCTCCCCAGTTCCACTGCTCTCCCAACCTCGTTTTCTAAGTCAATGTTTCCCACCACGATGCCTAGAAATGAGAAATAACAGCTCTCGTTCTTTTGTTTTTTTTTTCACTCTCTTCCTTTGCAACGAGCCGCCACAGACAGCGACACCACGTGACATGCGCCTGCTAAGCAGTTTCAAGTAACACACTAAGGATGACAAGGCCACTTTTGGCAAATGACTACCTATCTAAACATGTATCGGTCTGTCTGAGGCACTTTATCCCTGTTCATACATATTCTATACCACTATGAATCTCAAGGGTTATATTCAGTCAAATTTTTGTTCATTTATTAATTTATTTGATGATTTATTTAATAACTATTTCATCGCTTAATTATTTACTTTATTCATTTATACATCTGCAGTGCTGTGAAGGCAATATCTCAGGAGGAATAATGTAAAATGTTTAAATTCTGCCAAATCACCTACGGCAGCCGTTATGTCTGGCGTCCCGCAGGATTCAGCCTTAGGCCCACTTCTCTTCCTTCTCTATGTAAATGACCTGACTAACAACGTACTATCAACTAAAATTTGTCTTTGCGCCAATAACCTCGTTATCTGTCACAAAATTACAAGTCATGAAAATCATGTCGTTCTGAACAGAGCGTTTTCCAACTTTCCTACCTGGTGTAACAAGTGGTAGATGAACATTAATTTTCGCAAAACTGTCTGTATGTCCTTCTCGACACGCACTATACAATTGTGCCTTCCTTATTGTTTCAATAGCATTCCTCTGGTATAAGTTTCTCAAGATAAGTACATTGGCATTCTATTTACACATAATTTATCATGACACAAACATATTGAAGCAGCTTGTCATAAAACCTTCGCACGTCTAGGTTACCTAAAGCGTTCACTGCGCTCAGCCTCTAAAGAAACAAAATTACTCACTTATAAAACTCTAGTACGGCCTACCTTGGAATATGGCTGTACCATTTGGATTCCATATTGGAAATCCGACATAAAGAAAACCATATCTCTCCAAAAAAAAGAAAGAAAGAAAGCTATTCGATTTATATACCAGCGTTACGACAAGGACTTCTCCGCCTCTTCTAACCTTCCCTCCTTGATCCTTTTTTCCCTAGTAGAGCGGCGTCATGTACAAAGCTTTAGGCTGTTTTACACCACTGTTAACTTTGAACGTTGCTCATCTTTGGATTATATTAAATTTGCTAAAGCATCTAATACGAAGAATTTTCGCCCACTAAATATAACACCTCTGTAGGCCAGGAATGACAAATTCAAATGTAGTTTTTTCTCCCCATCCATCAAAACGTAGAACTAGCTTACCCCTAACATTCGAAATTTCCATTTGATAAATTAGTTAAAGGAATCCCCAGTTGCAGACCTTGGAATTCCTAGGACCATGCATTGCATACTATGCACATGTGCGTATACGTGTGTTGAGACCCTCCCCCCCCCCCCCTTTTATTTTTTACATATTCCTGGGACTCGTGCTTTGCTGTGTGCGTGGCACCTCTTGCTTTTTTCACCCTACTACTGCGACGACCCTGTTAGGTTTGCAGTATGTATAAATACTGCAAACCTGCGAACCGAAATGCCGAGAATAAAGATATGGACAAACAGAAAAACATAATTACGGGAAATTATCCACGAGAACCCAAGCACAAATTCATATAAACGACGCTATTCAACAATGATTGGCACCCTGCGCCTGTACGACGGTTTTAAAGAATACTTAGAAGGTCTTCCCGGACTGAAATGCCGGGAAAAGTGAAAAAGGTGAGAACTCATGGCATAAAATGAACTGAAGACGAGGACACATTACGGTTTACGGTTGCAAAATTTCCAGTGCTTGTACATTCTGTGAGCAGTGGTCGCAATTTGGATGGCTGATAATCTGGACGCTTTTTGTTACCGTCTCTGAGATTTAGTTTGGTTTGCATAACTTTCCTTTCTGACCTAAGTTTCTTTTTTTTCGGTTTATGCAACATAACTACTGATCAAATCACTACGTATGCCTTTCTCACACAGGTAATCACAAACTAATGTTTTCTTGGAGAAACACAGGCCTAACTTCGGTGCAAATCTCATCGCCAAAAATGAACCTAACGGCGCCATGGCCGAGAAGACTTATGGTACCTGAAAGGCTCTTGCGAAACGTCATACAAAGACAAAAGGCACTTCCGACATGTAAAGCATAATACAAACAGACTTTTTTTTGTATACGGGATGCGCATAGTATTTGAAGACGACCGTAAATTTGTATTTACGTATATATTTGTATTCACACTAAGCGAAAGGTAAATGAAAGTTGAAGACAACTGTGCCACATTTCCGGGTCAGTGGGCTTGGTAAGACAATTGCTTTTTTTTTTTAATTTTAACCCAACGCGTATGTGACAGTCATGTACTTAGGCCAAAAATTGGTAAATATTATGCCTGCAAGTCTGAGCACCTTCGCTAAAGTTCTGAGATAATTTGAAAAAAAAAATGGAACATTAAAAATGGAAAGATTCAAGTGAGTGCAATGTATTCATTACAGATTGTGACGACTCGGAAAAGCGTAAAGGGGCTGATTAAATTAAATCAGGAAGTCCTACCGGGCCTTCTTGTGCTTTATTGTGCGGCAGCAGCGTACTGTTCGTGGGGAGTAACAGGATATCCAAGAAATATTTATATGTTTAACTTATTTTGATAACCTATATTCATTTCCTTTCCGCGTCCTTTTTTCTAAGCAGGCATGAATTCGTTTGAGCTCGGTGTCCAGCCATGCTTGTCAAGTATTCACTGTCCGATCATCCGTCTCTCGTGACGCTGCAGTTTAGTACACCGAATGGCACAAATTTCTTTACTGTGATGGGCATTCCTCTTCTCAAATATAGCCCGTTTTATCCTCAGTAGGAAGTTTCTATCGATCAAGAAAAAATGTTTATTACGGCCTTGCAACAGAGGACCACTACCACTTCCAGCTACCTTTCCGTCCAACTAAGGCCTTTTTATCCAATAGCATCTCTCAAATAAATTTGTGAGAACAATCTGTCTACGTGAAAGAAAAAAAATATTCTTGCACCGATTGGCGAAAAACGCAGCCCCGTAATATTTCTAGACGGCAGTGACGTGAAGTGACGCACCTGTCAACTTTAATGAGCGGCCGTTGTGTTTCTCTTTAGTTCTCAGAGCGTTGATCGGCTATGTCGACGAGCTCGATGGAGAGGCGACGTGTAGTTTTTTTTTTTTTTTTTTTTTTTTTCAAGGACGACGTTGTGTGACGTATTTATCACAGTTACTGGTGTCGTCGGCAGCGCACAGAGTAGTGAAGCGTGAAAACGAAATTATGCATTCCGTGCCTACGTTGACAGGCGTGAAAAGCTGTAAGCTCCTATGCAGCGTACGTTATCAGAGAGCCGGTCATTTTCAATGCAAATGTTTCGTTTGCAAGTCCTAAGGAAACGTGAGTATCAAGGCGTGCTGGCGTTAGAGACTAAGAAAGTTTCAGGACGGCTACAAGAGCGATAAACCAATAATTAGATATTTTGCTGAATATATATATATATATATATATATATATATATATATATATATATATATATATATATATATATATATATATATATATATATATATATTATCAAAGCCATATTGGCATTAGAGCTGTGGTACTACATTTTACTGTAAGAGACTGGCGAAATCGCATTTAGGGCCGTACTGAACTAGAGAACTCAGCACTTTTTATTTCTTTGCTTAGCCTAGGCATTCAACCTGAAGACGAAGTTAGTGTCACTTAATGTAGAAGCACAACCGGGCGGGCGAGACTTCAAGTTATCTGAGGGGAGGCTTTCAGTGAATCATCCAATCAGACTACTTATTTAGAAAAGCCCAATTTATCTCGTATAAAACAATGTAGCACTGTAACATGTCTTTTCCATGGAGGACTGAGATTAACGAACGTAACGTCGGGCCTCCATTCCGAGCAAGCGGACGTTTTGTCACAAAGTTTTTCTACAATCTTTTTTGTAATACTTGAAGCCTACGACCATGATTTGATCTTCCGTTTCTCTTCTTTGGGGCTTCTAGCCCGAGAAAGCCGGAGGCGGACAGACGGATCTGACCTTTTGGGAATTGCGGCTGGCGTAGAAACCGTGCTCCATGGTCTGCTGCTCTAAGATGTGTAATCCTAAAAAAGGCAGGTTTTTTTTTTTTTAGGTTAAGCAATTGGTTTCTGGGCTTGATCGAATATAATCCAAAGCGATGAAAGTCTTTGCATAACATTTTCATCTTTGTGTTGATACTAACTTGAAGGAGAGTTTTGTGTGTTTAGTGGCGTAGACCAGTTCTAGTTGCTAGGCAAGCAATAAATAAGAGCAAGAAAAAAAACAGGAAAGCACTAAAGACAGTCAAATAGTAAACGGGCATTTGGTTAGTACCGCACTAGAGTAACGGAAGGCAGGGATGAGAGGAAAGTAGACTCAGAGACCCACACAGGGTTCATTAAGTAAGAAAAAATAAACACAAAATATCTCTAGAACATACACAAAAGTTAAGAGTTCTCGCAGACAAGATGACTGACGTAGTTACACACAGTTACATAACGCAACACATAACTATATATGACATTTTTAAAAAGTTCACAACACATATATGAGCTGCTGTATTTAACTAAGTGTCATAATGTGCTAAGAAGCGAAATTTTGGTATCAAAATATAATTTTTGTAGTTTCCAAAAAAAAAAAATATTTCGAAGCGAAAATTGAGTACTCGTTTCTGTAAGTCCACTGTCGACTACCAGCAAATGTTTTTTCGGAGCTAGCAGTCGACGGTTATGCAAAATTTAGTCAGCCATAAGCCTTCAGTACAAGACAGTTTCCCACTCAACCCGATATACATATATACATAGGCGATTCACGTGTCCAGTTTGTAGACACTGTCAAGATTTTGGGGGTAATTTTTAGCAAGACCATGAGCTGGGACACTGAAGTTCAGTTCATTATGAGTAAACTGGCAACGTACACCGGAATTCTCGCAAAATTTCGGCATTTTCTGCTCGAACACATAGAATTAATTATTTACAATGCGCTGTTTGTATCCCACCTAAATTATTGTTTCTTGGTTTGGGGTACTACCACTAAAACAAATATTAATAAAATATACATGCTTCAAAAGAAAGCTGTACGCTACATTGCAAACGTAAACTACCTTGCTCACACTCAGGAACTGTTTGCTCGTTACCAAATTTTGCCGATTAATACCGTGTACGAATATTACTTAGCATTAAAATATAAGCGTTGTATCCAAAATAACCAGCTTAGTTTTCTTGAATTACCCTGTCTCAGTCAAAATCTTTCAGAATACTCCTTTCGCAGAAGAGAAATTTGGCACATTCCCTTTCCCGTACAATGTACGGGCAACAGATGCTCCGACATAGCCTGCCCACTGTTCTGAATAAATTATTGTCAAGGGGTATAATTCCTGAAACACGTTCACTTGTTGCGATGAGAAGTGCACTAATTCACTAAAATCTTCTTTTTGAAAGCCGCGTTCATGTATTTTTTTTTTCGTATCTTGCTGCGATGTATCCTGTGTAATTTTATCTTGCTGCTCTGCATTTCTGTGGTTTTTTTTTTCTTTTTCTTACTATTATGCTATGTTTTTTCTGTTTATGCTTTGTTCACAAACTCATGCATATACGAGATATTTTTGCCCTTGTTAAATAGCCAGAGTGTTACTATGACTTTTACGCTTTACGTTTTCGCTGTATGCCTTGTACAGGGGGGCTCGGGCGTCCCTCAAGTGATTGTGTTCACTTTTTGCCCGGGCCTACCCGCATTGTTGATTTTGTGGCGATGTAAATAAACTTCAACTTCAACTTCAACTTCAACTTCGCCTCGCAGTATCGTATCGTGGCCACTCGAAGAGCAGGTGTTCTGCATCGTCATTAGAGTGGCCACAATCGCACTGCCGACTAGTAATGCATTGTATTATGCGCACTTGTATGTAAATCGCTGCGCTGATGCAGTTAAATCAATAAATGTTATCTTTACTTACGCTGGAAGCTTACAAAATGTTTGTAGATGGCATAAAACTTCTACTGTCGGTCAACTTGCCGAGCGACGCGTATTACCCGTCACTCGGAAAGTTTTTTGTAAGCTTCCAGCGTAAGTAAAAATAATATTTATTGATTTAACTACATCAACGGTTACATACAAGATGTAAAAAATGATAAATATTGTCTCAAATTGCGGCCAAAATTATCTAGCAAACCTGGAACCTTGTAGCGCAATCGCTTTGCTGCCAGAGAGCAAAAGGCATGGCTCATCATGCAGTAACATATCGTCGAAGATATCTCTACATCTTAAATGCATGAAATTAAGTAGCGACAAAATTTACTTTTCACCTACCACATGGTGTCACTCTGCACTACACGAATATCTGTCTCAACGAAAGAACATTTTCACTTTAATAAAGCGCTATAGCTTGCAGATACAAAAGTACCTCTATATAGTGGGAAAAAAAGAGAAATACATAAAAGAGAAAGTTTCCTTGGGCGTTCGTCATAGCAGTGGTGATACGACGTAGTCGATGGACGCGGACGCCAATATGAAGGAGCTGCCTACTAATATCCTGAGGAGCCAGTTCCTGTGTACGCCACCGCAACTACTACTCTTCAGGCCGCTCCCCTAGCCGCCGGCCTTAGAGCCTATATTTGTGTTGTCAACACAAACTGAAACAAAAATAAGTAATGCAGGACGGTATGGATTTGGTCGATTTCTGCGATGTGCCGATTTTAGTGCACTCATTAAAAGACATATCACAATCGCTATTCTTTTTCTTAGAACTTGCGAGCGTAGTTTGCGACAGGGCGTGCATGGCACCGCATCGCCGCAAGATAGACTGACTGCTTAAATACTTCTTTTCACCACCTAGCCAGAGATAGCTTGAAGGGGTGGAACAGCGCCACTTTGAACTACACATCCGATACGTAGTTCATGTACAGCCCGTATTCGAAGTGTTTACGCGGAAACTCATGACGTCAACACGACGATTATTTTAACATGAAGGAAGGCGGGAAAGCGGGGCAGAGGGCATAGTTGCACACCGACACGAATACCTGGAAGCCAAACTAGCACAGAGAATGTGGTGTCTTGAAGCTCTGGCCCGAAAGCAGCGAGGTAGAGACAGCGCTAGTTGCCGCTCAGGCAAAGCCACGCGGCATTCATGTGCCTTAGCCAAGAAGCATTGGCAGTTGCCACTTCAACACCTATGTCGTCAGCATGCACAGGTCTGGCTTGAGCAGCTCGCAGTGGCAACCACACCTTCCTTAGACGTTTTGAGCACAGAGTAGCAGGCAAGAGCAAGTTATAGCTCATGGCGACTTCTCGGACTTTTCTAAATTCTTCTCTTGATAAGTAATAGTGCAGATTACAGCGCATTATCGTGTTCATCGATTGCTTATGACACCGAATTCCCTGTATTTTATTCATGTATTTTATCGGTAACGCAAAGTTCCACTCAGTCAACGACATTATTTTATGCCCAAAAAATATCCACTTCTCACTTGAACTATTTAGACGTGCAGGAACTATTAGGTGTATATGAGCGCGATAGAAATGATTACTACTACTGCTTACGATGGACACTAAAACAAGCAACTAGTTACATCGGCATCGACACTTTCGGGCACAACAATAAAATTATAGCCAAAAAAAAAAAACATAAAACGAAACAGGTGCTCCGAGAAGTGGTCTGGAACAACAATTTCCAACTAGCCTCTAAAGCTACAGAATTATGCACATCGAATGCGCGAATACATCTTTGAAACAAACTGTCTCGTAAAGTGTGTGCGCGTCGAACTGTTCGGCGAGTTTCATTTACCACGTTTTTGACATTTCGTGCCACTTTTGCCTCACTGACACTGACAGGTGCGGCGACACAAGGCTGCGAACATACCAGTGTCGTCAACATAAAATGAGTCCGAAAGCCAGTAACGCCTTGCCGTCATTTAAGCGCCAGCACCCAAGGGAGAAGAAAGCGTCGTAATATCACTTTTATTCTTCTAGACCTCCGAATCACTTGAAGTCTTTCGGTGATTTGCTGCTCAACTGTCGTTCTTTGTAACTATCACTGAAGAGCAGCCCATTACAGCAGTATATCGGATTGACGCACGCAAGCGAAAGGCCACAACATGTTAAAATGCTAAGAACGAGTAAACTTGTACTTCAAGGGATGTTCGTTGAATGACGTCTTACGAAATGCCGAATCAAGATAACTCAGTATTCTTTTCCTATTTTTTTTTTTCAAAGGTAGGCAGAAAGTTTTGTAAGCACTAAGTAAAAAGGTGCGTTTTCTTTTGTGTCTTCTTTTTTCCAAGCGTACTCGAAGATGGTACTAATGGTTCGAACTTTGGGCGAAGCTTCTGCTTAGCAAGTAAATTGCTATTTGAAAATGTGTAGGCAGTCGAAACGGCGACTTGGCGGCATGCATGTGAAGTAAGATTTCGAAGCAGAATACCTCTATCCCGCACTGAACTGCCACCCTTCACTTGCATAGTAAACGTAGATATGGATGTAGATGTGGACGTAGATCCTTGTGATATACTAGCCCGCATCCATTCAGCGGGATTGGCCAAGAATCGGGTAGGTAAAAGTAAAGGGCAAGAGGACACAGTTTCCTAAAAGGTAAGTTAGAATTGAAAGATAGCGATTAAAGAACTTGAATAATTCTATGAAAATGAAATTTTTACCCTAACCATCCCGGTACAAATGCGTTTCGCTGATTAATGTACTTATATTTCTTTCTTTTCTATTTAACGCGCTGATATTGACACGGTGAGCGCCACAGAAATCTTCTCTCTGCTTGAGAACATACGGCTTTCATCCAGTTTGTACCTTTGGTCCCTGCTTTGATCTGCTTTTAAAAGTCTTCGAGTCATCCTTTATGCATGTTTGCCGTTTGTACCTTCAACTTGCAGTTGACTCAAAAATTATGGTCAAAGGATCGGTGCAATCAGTGTTGTTTGAAGGAAATACAGCAGGGCGGAAGGCGTTGCGTTCTCTTACTTTCGAAAATCAAATTTTCACTATAACCATCATGTACAAATGCGTTTCCCTGATTAAATTACTTATCTATGTTATATTCTATCTTAATGCGCTCATATTGACTTGGCGAACGCCAAAGAAATCTTCTCTGTGCTTGACAGCATACGGCTTTCATCTAGTTTTGTTCCTTTGGTCCCTGCTATGATCTGCCTTTAAAAGTCTTCATGTCATCCTTCATGCATGTTTGCCGTTTCTACCTTCAACTGACAGTTGACTCACAAATTATGGTTAAAAGGTCGGTGCAATCAGTCTTGTCCGAAGGAAACATAGCAGGGCGGTCGGCGTCGAGTACTCTAATTTTCGAGAGCACTCATCAGTATACTCGGCCTCACCGTGATTATTCGTTCGGTTAGGCTAGATTATTATCAGTCATTATTAAAATTATCGTCATTATAAAAACTACAAAAAAGACAATCCGAGTGATTTCGTTAAGCGGCGCAAGGGTTTGCCTGCTCATGAACGGGCTTTCACTCAATTACAGGTTCTGATATTATATAATGCGGCGCTATGCACTGTACAAGTACATCCCGCATGAAAGCGTTTGGTCTAAATGTTAATATTTCCATTACCTGTGGACATTTTCTTCCTGCTGATTGGAACGAATTCTGCTGCATCCCTTGTGACGTCTTTCAAGCTTTCAACAAAGACACTTATATGATGGCGGATAAGTATCCGCCTAATGCCCGTTTTGTTTTCGCGTTTCGCAGTCTCGGCGAAAATTTGAAGATCCTCGTCGACGATTCTTCTGCATTCGACAGAACAGTACATATTTGCGGAAGCCAGTTCCGAAAAAGGAAGTGTTATGTAAATGCGGGCGAGTAACGTTTTCTCTGTTTACATAGCGAACAGCGTAGCTTTAACAGGTTGTGCATTCACGGACCTAACGCAAGGCCCGAGTGCTTCGGGCCGCGTGAGGATTCTTTATTATATTATATTTTGTTTGAATAGCATATTGGCGTTGTTACGGGCCACAAAATGAAGACAATTTCAGTTGCTCAAAGCGCTGTAGATTTACAATGGCGCCGGCGAAGGTTTATAAAGTCGCCTGCATGTCTATTTCGCCAATGTGGGCCGCCGTCTGCTCGGATAAATTACGATGGAATTATACACGAGAAAATGTCAGGGCTGTTTCGTTATTAAAAAGGTTATCTCGAAACCAGCCTTGAAGAAGCTTTCTTACGGAGTCCTGCCTTAATTTGTGCAACAGAGTGAAAATTTTTCGGCTATGTGTGGTTGTCGCTAAAACCATTTTCGAACACTTCTGCCAAATTTAACAAAGAAAAACTTCCTTCGTTTTTCTCTGTGCTGAGTTCCTTCGAATGAAGGGGTTCCAAAAGCGAGACCTGTGCTCGTATGTTGAGTTCCGGGTTTCGGCGGCATTCGTTGGCTGAGCTTCGGTGTTTATATTTTTTTTTACCCAAGATACGGTGTTTATCGGCGTTCATTTTTTCTAAATCTCTAATTATCCGAAATTCGGAGTTCATATTTTGTGTTTGGAATGATCGCACGTTATAAGCAGGGACACAAATCACACACACACACGCACACACACAAAGCATCCAGAATGCGGGAAGTGACTTTATTCAGGTAAAGTATCTGCAGTGACGGTAGGTCAGCTGAAACAAGATCGAGCAGCACGCATTACTTGTCGTTGTAGTGGGTACAGGAATACTTAACAGGGTCCCTGTCAGTGACGGTAGCACACTCCTTTCTATCAATCGCTCTTAGCATATCGAAAATACCCCTGCCACGTTGCCGCTGGTAACTTGTAAAGCTAGTAGTGTGAGCGCGTACCGGGCTAGTGCTGGCCATTGCGCTGCCTAAAGCCTCCAGATCGAAATAAGGTCAATGAAGTTCTCAATCGTCTGGCTTCGATAGTTTCGAAAATCACACACGGGTTGTGGAATGTCCTTGCCAATGAGCGCCAACCTGAATATGTGCTCATACTGGGTGAAGGAACTCGGCAGCTCAGTCCTGATATTCGTATTAATTATTCGAACACTAAACCAAAAAGATTCACTCGCCTACTTTATTAACTCGAAAGCATTATGTTCAACAGTGTGCAGCCAGATTTTAGTTACAACTGCGTAGTACTCGTGAAGGTCTTCCTTGCATTCGAAAATTTGACTAACAAGTGATCTGGTGTCCCGAAGTAGTGGTTAATTTAGGTAGTGTTTACATGACATCCTTTGCACGGTCACAATGGCGTTTCTGGACATTGGTGCTTTCTCCCCCGAAAAAGTCGATACGACTGCTTTTTTTTTCTTCTCCCGGCCTTATCGGTGCAAAAATCGGTGTTTTTCGAGCAAAACCAAAGGGTTAAAATATTCACCGGTGGATATTTTCCGGCTTATTTCAGTTTGACCCGAAAACACGGAATCCTACCTATATGATATAAAATCTAATCACACTGTTGGTGAATTCCCATCTTTAGGAGGAGTTTCGAAATGATTATTTTCACTTTCTATTAGATTCACCACTACGCTAGTCGATCGCTCAGAGCCGCCCCTCCACAGTACTCGAGTGCAGTCACTCAGCTGGACGTATAAGGAATTGATAGAGTCAGAATAAAGGATAGGAATCGCCATAAATTACGGCCCCTAGAGGATTTTATGACATCGTTCACACTAAACAGGATGCTTTCGCAGTATAAATGAACGAACGTTCGCGCCGTTTTCATGGGCCAATGATTCTTGGAATGCAGTTTTTAGATGCTATAGCTTTATAAAATATTCTTATAGTAACCGCCAACTATGTTTCTAAACAAAAGCGAATCGCTGGAGGAAGGGGGAGGGGGAGGCATTTCCTAACGCGACTGCGTTTCTTGAGACTTTTTTGTAATTTCATTTCCTCATGATGTTTATTAATCCTCCTCCTACCACCCCCCCCCCCCCCCAAAAAAAAAAAAGCGTGGGTGATGTTTTCATCGCTTTTTGTCCATTTCTATTCCTTATTTCTTCATCGCCTGATCAAGACATGTGCCCCCAAGCATTGGCGTACGATGCTTGGAGAGTCATATAAGTATATTAACTCCGCGTTCTTATTATAACTCGCCCCCTTCTTGCATCAAGAAGTGTTACATCATAGAGTCTTGCGTCATGCAGTCTTGCCTCGTGGATTCTGGCCTAGATTCTGTGATAAACAAGGTGGAGCCGATACTGGACACTGGGGTTAATATTTCAATATAGCTTTACACCACCGCGCCGCCAAAACATGTGGTATACTATTCTCCTGAAGTTACGTAAGAAGTCGTGTGCCACGATCCGGCCATGCATGGCAGGGTTGAAAAATTTAATTTCCGGATCTGCATTTGCTCTTTCTTCTTTACTACTCCATGAGGTTCACTCGATGTAATTGGTTTTTGGATTGTTTTACTTGAGGAACAGGCTACGTTGATTGATAGTACGGGTTAGGTTCAAAAGCGCTAAAACAGAAAAAATTTAATTAAGGCGCTGGTAATCGATCTATTACCGCCTATAGCTTTCTACGTGTAAATTTGAATAAAATATTTTTTCCTTATTATTCTTATTACGTCAATCTGCTTTATACTTATTTCACTGAAGGACGATAAACCATCAGTGTGCTATCCGTCGACTCGATTGTATACACTGTGAACTTCACCCACAGTGTCACCTAATCCTTCAAGTTTCTAGCTTCCAGACATGCATGCATGTTTTACTTTTTTTTAAAAAAACGAAGATAATAGCTGTTGGTGAAATGAGCTTTGCTCACAATACTGATAGCCATGAACGTGTACCCACAGGCGATTGAAAATTGTAAATTAATTTGTCGCCAGCCAACCTTTGGTAGTAGCGGCATGAGCTTTCACGTGTCGCAAAAACGAAAGTGCAACCACCGGGTGACCTTCCGAGAGGAAATTGCAAAAACTAGTTTAGCCAGAAAGCGCTCATCGGTTTCATCGCAACCAGAGAGACGTATTTATATTATGCACGCAAATACCACTTAGCATTTACATCCATATTTTCTTACTATAATTAGCCTATAACAAGCAGCTACCAGTCCTAGTCACTGGAGCAACTGCGATTAGCGTTATTGCGCCATCAGAATAAACTGTACGGCTCGTTACACATGTCTCGCGTGGGGTTTAGGCAATTGGAGGAGACGGCAAGGCCCCAGCCGGAATCCTCGGAAGACAAACTTTCTCTAACCGGAAAATGTTGCGGGGAGGGAAGCAGTTAAAGGTAACGTCCACTTCTGCTCACAAATTTCATGTTGTACGTAATGCTGTATTTGTTATTTATGTGGGTGGTCTTTTCTAATTACGCAATAATTTGGCAGGAACTATGCCTCTGCTGGGCACTGCTACACTGGCTAAGCCTTAAAAGGAAAAATAAGTATACAGCCTGGGGAAACACGAAAACTTGCAACGACGCCAGGTTCTTTAAAGCTTAGCGAATCAGACACTCGCATCCGGTTAACACCCCTGCATTTCCTCTCTCTCTCTCTCTATCTCTACATAGGCTCCTAGTTTCAATTAGTTACGTTGCATAGGTACTGCTAGGGAAAAGAAACATTAGCATTGTCCGAACTTCGCAACTGCGGCTGACAGCCTAACTGAGTTTGCGTTAGATGGCGTCGCATTACTCAGACAATCGTTCGCAGACAACCTCATTATCCCAGTTGCTTTATATGAGACGCTATTGTCTGCGGTGTGCCGCTGGGAGATTCACAAGTTGGCTGTACCTGCTCCATTGCTTCTCTGTTTGTTCTTTTTTTTTCTTTATTTCGTGTGATTGTGTGTCCTGCGATGGAGGTCGGTTTGCAGCGTAGCGATCATCTTCTCAGCAGAGTGTTGGCGGTCCACCACGGCGTACAATATCAAAAGGAACAGCGTAACAGGAGCCTCAGGCTAATCTAAAAACAAAGAAACGCAAAGCCTTTCAGCATTGGTGCAGATCAATTGGCGCTAAGTTAACGGAGGATATAACTTCTAAAAGAACTAGAGCATGAAAAAACACACATGCGAGTGTAAGAAAAACACGCGCTAAACTCACTGTTCCTTCCCCGGCACAGGAGAGTGAATATACTTTCGGAACTTATAAGAATGGCTTCCTCATCAGCTTTTCATCACAGGCTCATACTGCGGGCTCGCCAAAGGAGTTGGAGCTGCACTCGCTGGGCTTGCAGTCGAAGCTTCCACAGCTGTGCGGAAGCTCCGACTTTAAGCTCCTTATGCTGCTTAGACTTCAAGCTTTTCTTTCGCAAGCGTCATTCGCTATAGCTCGTATGCATGAGCTTGTTTTAAAACACGATTCGTGGCCGACCGGTCTTTATAATCGCTCTTGGGTATACAACTGGATTTCTGAGTTCACAACCCGTTCTAATAAATGCGCTCAATATAGGAGGCAAAATGAAGCGTTCAGTGTTATGAATAGCATTTACGAATATAGAGCACTGAGCGTTTGTCCCAGCGGTATGCGGTAAGAGACTGCACAGCCTCTAGCTATCAAAAAAAGATAGAAAGTTTCGCGAGATTCTATGCCTTGATTACGGTAGGCAGAACGTGAAAATAGGAGAGAGAGATAAGAAAAAACGCATTTATTATTTTACATGCCTGGTCCAACGTTAAGCGTCGAGGGCTGCCTTGGCGTGCCTTGCCGGAGCTACTTGGTAGAGCATAAGTGATGGTAGAGGTTTAGTCAGCCAGGCGAGTTAGTATCGGAGATGTGTTAAGGAAAGAGGCGAGCTATTCGGTATACGAGGTCGTTTGAATTGGATGAGGGCAGTCCAAAAGAGCGTCGGGGTTGTTAGAGTAGCCATCTCAGTGCTTGCACAGAAGGCTTATTTTGTTGTTCTGCATGTAACATAGTTAGTTCTCGGTGAGGAGAAATTTGGTTTTAGTGGCGCACCAGTAAATGGTGTTTTGGCGTGATAGAGATGAGTGGGGGGCGGGTAACGTGAAATGATTCAGCTGCTGCTTATTTAGGGTTGCTTTTCTTTGCTCCCGGTAATCGTGGCCTAATGGTTAGAGTATGAGGCTGTTGTGCGGAAAGTAGGAGTACGGAAAACGATGGCACGCCACCATCGGTGGCGTGGTTTCAAGTTCATTACACTATACTATTATTATGTCTTGTAACATACTCGTAAGCGAAGGTAGGGCAAAAAAGTAGCTGTTCTACCCGAAAGGGACGAAGCATGAACTGCGATAGCTAATTAGTAGACAGCTATACGAAGTAAGGACAGTAGCTTTATCGGCCGTATAAACTTAGAAACATTCGCTTACTAACCGAGTGAAGGAGCATGGTGTCAGCGCGCACAAGGAAACATGAACACATCACACTCTATGATTGCGGACACTTGCTGTCAAAACACTGGTGTTTATCGAACTTGAAACTTTATACGGAACCACACGGCGGCAGCGACGCCGACACTAACGGCAGAAATGCGCCTCGAGTGTCCATATGTAATCGCTATCGCAATAAAAAAAAAACAATCACATGGGAGGGCATGAACAACAAGAGCTAATTATCATTACGTCTTGTCCACGATGTGCTCTTCTGCTATTCCTAGGCCTGTGTTTTGTTCTCAGATTGACCGTCGTTTACAGCTAATAACATGGTTCATTCATTCATTTATTCATTCATTCATTCATTCATTCATTCATTCATTCATTCATTCATTCATTCATTCATTCATTCGTTCGTTCGTTCGTTCGTTCGTTCGTTCGTTCGTTCGTTCGTTCGTTCGTTCGTTCGTTCGTTCGTTCGTTCGTTCGTTCGTTTTCTGTTTGCGTGAACGTTGTTTAGTGGAACATCTGGCAATGTCTGATAGTTCGGTCATTGCAGCAATGTAAGGGCGAAAGTATTTCCATCTCATTACATGCAATGCCTTACATTCCTAAAGCAGAGATATCGGGCACCATCCGCGCCACCTCTAACGACCGTTTGGACATCCTTGAATACCGTCTACCCTTATAGCGCCTTCCGATACTGGAGTATATATACCCTGTCGCTCCATTAGACGGAAAGCAATGTAGCACAAGCTTGTACTGCTATTGGCCCCACAAGAAGATTTGCTGCGTTACAGAGCACTATATCCTCAGTAACTAGTGCCATACTCTGAACTCTGGCGCTCCTATTCATTTCGCCTCGCCATGTCCGGAGACATGTCCCGTAATTACACGACGCCTATCAAAGAATGCTTACGCCCACAGTTCCGGCCGCTCCATGCGTAAACAAAACGTTGCGCCGACACCTTGACGGGCCTTGGTATTGGAGCTATTATTCAGTAGATGCTACGCAGTAAGACGAGTTAAGTAATAAAATTCTAATAATATTCTAATAAAAATCACTTTGTGTCCATCACTACGTTAGTGTACACGAGAGACAACATAGCTTCTCCCGGTGCTACTTTTCTTAACGAAATATCTTTCTGTTCTTGCTTGCTGTACGCCGTGACCACGGCGCAGGAATTGGTTAACTGGACAGCTGAAAGACATAAGTTACCCAACTAGAGTACATTTAATTTTTACTGTCAGCTTTCCCGCCAGCATTACGCTTTTTACAGGCAACATCAGTGTACGAAAATGTGACATGCCGTTGCACTTACGTCATGGTTAAATGAACGTATTAGGTCAGCATGTCATTGTCAGGTACAACCTATAGCCGCAATGGCTGGGATGCTTGGCATAAAATCTTTACCTTCAGTTCATAAGCTCAAAATTTTCCGCGGTATAGGTGTCCGCTCACCGTCAAGCAAGCGTCATCGTGGCTGCTGGGATAAACGTGAAAACGCATTTTCAAGTCTGTCACTGCGTTGCGTTCATCTCAACAACATAAAACATAGATAGCCTGGAGTAAGATTCATGACAATCATTCAAGCCGACATCGCCAGCTTCACTATAATGTCGACATCTCTCAAAATCTTCTCACGCTGCCGTAACATAATGTTTTATGGCCGACCCAAGACTTTGAGGGAACAATCAGTTGACTTATCGGCAGGCTGTTGTTGGCAGCCAAGTGGTCATGCCACGGAACGTGACCTACATACCTCACTACCTTCGATCACGCCAGCTCTTTCTAGACTGACAGGCCTTCAGATAATTAGTGATTACAAAACAAGCCTCCGACTATTCTGCTGACCTACTCACAATGAAGCGACTTTTTTTATGCCTTCTTCTTTAATACAAGTGACGGCCCGACGCTTTGTGTCGGATTGCTAAATAGCTAAATGTTTCTTATTCACCAATCACCATCCTTTATTCATTTACAAGTTCAGCGCTACCGAGAAGACCGCGGAAAACTGTACTTGCTTCAATATTTCCCAACCCAACAATGTCCTGTGCACTGCGTGCCGCATGCAGATGCTAAAAGTCCTTGCATTTTTCACATTGTTACATTCCTCATTGCGTTTGCTTACAGCGTGCTTTCGTTTTCTATTTCCTAATGTGTCACGCAACCGTTAATTCGGACATACAGGCTGGCCCTGACAACTCGCCAAGAGTTCCCGCACACCGGTTGTAACCAGTGAAAGAAAACAAAAATAAGATGTACCTATAGATAGTTACACCAAAGCAAGCTTCATGTGCCATCGCCTCATAGCATTTGACGCTGACATTGCGAGTAGTCAGATTTAGCTGTATACGCTAAAAATCTGTACAAGACTAATAATCCAGTTCTTTCTCTGATTGACCGCGTGTCCAATCCCGGATTATGCTTTGGGACGTTGAATTCCACTAATAATTATTATTTCGCATCATAGCACAACCCCGAAGACGCTGTGAACTCACGAGACATACGCCTTTAAAGTGATTTTAGCTACAAATACCACGCGTCGCACATTCATTTCAATTGTGACATAGTTTATCACGACAATATGAGTGTATAGAACACCTTATCGACATAAAAACTCTGTGTTCACTTAAGTTTGTTGAATTTGCTGTGAAAGTAAACCGACGGAATACAGGCGTAAAAAGAAAGAAAGATACACGTGATTTGAACTTTGTTAAGACTTAAAGGAACGAACCGAGATGCGGCCTGGTTGTTACTTATGGCACGAACGAGGAGCAGTCATGAATGAGTAATCCAACTCCCTCGGCGACGCAGAGCTCACATTCAGGTAACATGTAGTCGCGTTTATGATGGTACCTGTTCATGGAGCTGCAGTGAAGAGAATACGACTGGAGGCTGTATGATCGCGCTTAGTACATTTAGCGAGGGACCAAGGGCTGCATTCCTGCGTGTTGTATCAAGGGGCGTTCCAGGGGAGCTCGGAATATCAAATTTCGCCATGAACTCGCATTGCACAAATATATAATCGTACCTCCATTCGGGTGGATGGAACACCATCACAATTTGTGCTTATCGCAGCCTTTCCGAACCCGAACATTTTCTAAACGCTTAATAAATTAGCGCGCACAGTCATATCATCGCACCTCTAAAGAAAACAATTGCAATGTCGCACCATATTAAGTATATTCTAGAAAGTTGCACGTTGTAAAGTTGCACGTTCTAAAAGAGTTGCACTACATACCGCGCTGGGTGACTTTATTGACGCGAAAGCGCGTAGGGCACCTCTTGTAGCGCACTCGTGATAGGCATCTTGGACAAAAAAAAAAAAAAAAAGAAGGCTCCCGCAAAGTGCATCGCTTCCGTGTTATGGAGCACTAACAACTGCCGCAACATGTCTGCCTAGTAAGCGGCGCTATGTACAGCAGCCTTGTGCATAGAAATAAGTGTACTGCAAACATAGAGAATACTGCTAAGTTGTTTCATTCACTGAAGTGCTAATGCAAGCTGAATTGGATAACATGAAGCGAAGGCGGGACTAGGCCACTGTGAGTTCTAAAAGGACCGACTTCATTTCATGCAAGGTCGCTTCCGCGATAAACGATTCTTGCGAAACGGTTCGCGTACTGCCCTACTATAATGCCACATTGGACTAGTCTTTTCAAAGGGGTGCTGTGGCTGTGTTCGTAATATTGTTTTGGACAAAGTAGCCAGGACGCGGCCCCAAAAACTCATCTTAGAGCGTAGCTCTTAGGCGCCCGTTCCTGCGGCAAACGTCGGCGTCGGCGCTGGCGTAACCGAACGAACGTGCACGGCAGGGAGATGAACGCGAACGCGGAGCACAGCGTGGGGATGAACGACGCGAGGAGGAAAGCGGAGAAGAGGTTGCAGCGCAAGCAGGAGGCGGAAAGCGGAGGAGGGTGTAATGAAAGAGGTGAGGAGGAAAGCGGAGTGCTGGCATGACCAGGTACGAGAAAACAAAATGCTGGCGTGCGCTCCCTCACCCAAAACGCCGCCATCACTTCGCGTTTGCAGGCGTTCCTGTGTTCACGTTTTCTTTCTAAACAATGAGCAACGCAACCGGTGGAAAGGCTTCGTCTGCCGCTGCTGCTAAACGAGCTACCTGAGCAGAGGCTCAGAGCCGCCGCCGAGAGCACCTTGTCCTCCAGAATCGAATTCTTTGCCATAAAAGATAACGCGAATTCAAAACACCTAAACAGATGGGCTTGAAATTCGCACAACGGAGCACCGTAATCGCAGGTTAATATTTTTTAAGGGGCCCTGAACCCCTTTTTATCGAAGGGGAAAAAGGCATTTGAAGCGAAAACAGGCTATTTCAGAAATACTTTGCCGCAAAAAGTACTTCTATGCGTTCAGCAGAAGCGGAGCTATCGGCAATCAAACGCGGCCTCCACTATGCTCCCGTTCTTCAATGCCTTGCACTGCGAAGGCTACGGCGCAGTCGGGGGTGCCCACAAAGCTCCGCCTTCTAAAGGTCATCCTAGCGCGCAATTCAAGTTTCATTTCGGATGTTAACGTACGCTCCACGACTTACGCCTTTGGTGTCTACGACGCGCTAAACGTAAGCCAAACGCTGTTGTCCTCAGCGAGCCGAAGTGCGCTTAGCCAGTGGACTCGTGGCGACACCCGGCGGCGGCCGCGGTATCAACGCCACGTTGCCGACCTCAGCTTGATGTCAGCTATCGGCCAATAGCAGCCGTCCAAGGCAATTACAAAATAGTGCGTCCGATGACCAAATAGTACGTCTAGAAGAGAGTGAGGACAGGGCACCTCTGTTGAAAAGGCAGCGTTTGAGAGAAAGGTGACTTGGCGATACGCTTGCGAACTCCCCGCACCGCGTACGGCAGCAAAACATGGCTGAGATGTTCACATCAGCGTATGCTATCTCTGGACTATGCTATGTCACTAAGCCCGAGAGGTGGTTCAGTGCCCCTTTAAGCGAAAATACGCTAGCTGATGATGATGGTCACTTACTGAGAATTTTGCTTATGTTTCATTATGGCTTATTTTTGGAACTTCAGCTTTGAGTTACCTTCTGCGGCAGCAAGACAACGTTGGGGAATGTGAAAAGGGGAGAATAAGAACAGCTTTTACGCGAATTTGGAACCGCGTAAGTTACCTGGCAATAACTCCGGCATATATAGAGGTTAAGGGGAGACGGAGTAAATAGTTTAGAAGTTTCGCCGGGGACTAGCCTGGAGCTGTTCACTTCATGAGCCTCAATGCACACTCTGCCGAAGATATCCTACTACAGCTCAACTTCAGTCATTCCTAAACGCTCCAAGGCTTGAACAGCGCTGCTTAAGACGTCGTAATGTGGCTGCTGAAGTTAATCGGCACAAAATGGGAAGCATGAATAACCAATGCCAACTCACCTCAAATTGACAGCTAGATTTAAACCTGTATTTAAAAGAAAAATATAGGGAGACAATAAAATGTTGTGGAGCTGGAGGGCATTCAAAAAATATGAGAGTGACAAAGTTGTCCTCACACTGAATTGCTTGCGGTCCTCATATAGTCTGCAGATCTCATTTACATATGTTTCTAGATTACGTTGCCTCAAACATGGTTTTTGTTGTTGTTGTTTTGACAGCTCCGCACAGTATTGCAAATGTGCCGCAAAAGAGTGGTCACTGGCTCCACGATGAGTATATCATGTTGGTGATTCTACATTATAGAATTTCTTGCCACCGCTGTCCTTTTCAAAATCTGTCCGTTTAGTTTTCCTACACGTAAACATCATCATCCACGTAGAGGAGACCAAACCTAGCTGTGAGTTTTTAGTGAGATAATGGCGCCTGGACTGATAGACTGTAGTGTCACTGGAAAGAAAACAATAATGGCGTGGATCGTCTATATAAATGTTTTCCGGATGGCATTGTGTATGCCTATAGCTCACAGACTGCGTAACAGCTCACAGACGTTTTCGATACGCGCGCAAAGATTTGCTATGTACCGCGCACATACCGTTGCTTTGTGGCGGTGCAAAACATACACTAGGGCCCAACCGTGCTCCTGGAAGTCAACTTTGACATCGCGTGCAGTGATGAGGCATGTGCACGAAAAACGGGTGCCTCTCATAAACGCAGCTTCTCAAAAGGTGTACGTGCCTCTCATACCTTTTCGACGCACTGCATGTAATGGAAATAAACAGTAAAGTTTAAAATCCAGTAGAAAGGCCAACGAATGCGGATCACAGCGAGCGATTTATTTTTTTCGCTCGAGGTGGGCTAGTAATATATATATATATATATAACGTTTATAAATAGATGCAATACTGCATCGCGCAGGAAGTGCAGTAAAGCTCTCTGCTGGAAGGTATCTTCAATTTACTTGCTAAAATCACCAAGCGAGTCTCTGCGGAGGTCAGATCGTCTGAGCAAGGGATCCCGGATATCTCGTGAACCCGCGTGACTCATAAAATGCAGCACGCTGTATTTTTCTGCTCGACACGCCATGCCTGACTGCGGGTTACTTGAGCCGCTTGGCTTTTCTGCATTTGCGTCACCGCACTCAAAAGTAGACATTGCTCAACCGTTTTCGGGGCAGAAGCAGCACCACGAGTATCTGATTTGGTTATACATTCTCATGCAGGTGCCTATGACGTCTCTAGTGGCATTGTTACATGGGCGAACGAACGAAAGCAGTAAAGTGGTTGCCGAGAAAAACGATGCATTAAATGCGAAGCATTTCTTGGCGAACATTTGCCACTTTGACAGTATCTATCTATCTAGCCGCCTACTTCTTGATGCTCTCGTCGTCATTTCATTAACTTAGTATGTACCAAAATTGGCATAATATGACAAGAGTGTATGAAGTACATAAATGATTGGTCATAACATGAATATCGTGATATGTGTGTCATGTAGGTCATGAAACAGCCGCCTACGTCTTGGTGCTCTCATGGTCATATTGTTAACTTGACAGGCTCTCCGCAGACTGCTTCACCTAACATCGATTCCCACAGGGCGCGAGATCTGCCGGCTTTTTGTTCCCATGTAGTTAGATAAGAGCCCCCGAGCTAAACTTTCCTTGTAAGGATATATGTTTGATAGCTACCGTGAAATGCTTATGATTCAGAGGGAAAGAGGCACAAATTGCAGTGTTTCTTTTTATAATACAAGAATTGTCTGCTGATCACACTTATTATTTCTAGTTTCAGCGCAACAAATTCAAAAGCAAACGCAAGAAAGATTGCGGTAAAAAAAAAAAAACGCGCCTGCATTTCATCATAAGCGCACTTCAAGCTAGACACTGCAATGAAAAATGTTCATTTTGCCCTGCCGTTACTGAGAAGTAAAACATTTCTCAACCCTGAATGATAAAACAGGCAAGCAGCCTGTGACCTATGTTTGAAGAAAGCTTTGGCAAGAAACACAAGATGGCGTAGATAAATATTATTTTCCATTATTTAACTTTCGATCGGGAATGTTTCCATCGTTTATTCATAGAACTAAAGCGATGCCGTAACGTGCCACTACAGGGGATAGCTATAGGAAGGATTCATCAATTATTTAAATATAATTTTGTTTAGGGTTCTCTTTCTTTAGCTGAAAGCCCCGAAACATTAATATAGAAGGAAGATATTCTATTTACATGTCAACAGTGAAAATCAGGTAGGAGTTCAGATTTCCGGTTCGGTTTTACAAGTGTTGGTTTGTGACAAAAAGCAGTAACTAGCGTTAAATAACGTTTGCAATATCCACATGGACAAGACAGAGCCTTAAATAGCCTACTACCATCTAATTTTTTTAAAGTAATCGTCGCTTGCTTATATCTGCGCAATTTAGTGTTGAATGCATTAGTGAGAGTCACTTCCTCCAAGTTGCAGCGCAAGCGACGTATATTCTTTTTATGCTGACAAATAGTCTCTTTTTGTTTCTTTTTGTATTTCTTTATGCCTTATTTATCTTTTTATTTATCTGTTGCCCCAGCGCAGATTGTGTAAATATTGTGCTTCGTCCTAGTCTATCCTTAATTTGCTCTTTCACTCCCTTTCCCCTGAGTGCTATTCTTACTGATGACCACCATTCAGGCGTCAGCAGACGTAGCTAGACAGTCACAGTGCTGTCAGCAGTAATTTCTTCACTTTCCTTTTCTTCATTTCATCAAAAAATAAACAACCGATTACCATTACTACTAAGAAACTTAACTGCTGTGTTGTTTGTTTTTCCTTTTCGGCGTCAATGTACTCGCATTGTTTTCGATACATGAACTCAGATGTATTATACGTATACCGTGTAGATGTCTAGCCTTCACGCATCACGCCAAGTTATTGAAGCTCATTGAAAAACTCCTGCCTCAGCTGGTGTACTTGATTTCATTAGATGCAGAGGTAAACGTGACAAGAGAAACGAAGTACTTTTCTAAAACCAACTAAAGAAAGAAGATATCACTGAATAAAAATTTTGGCTCATTATATTGGAAGGTATACATACCATGATGAAGTTAACTTTCCAGGTCTCCAAGGCAGCATAAAGCGGTCTTTTATGCCAGGTGAGTTGGTTTATGAGAAAAATTGAATTTGCCATTACTCACTTCAAATAAGGTCAGCTCTCGCAACAGTCGTTTGAATAAATTTTCCTGAAAGAAAACAAAATGATAGCCAGGGGAATTCGTGCCTAAGCAACTTACTCCCGGAGAAGCTTCACGAGAAAAACAAACTTAATTACTGGCAGAATTTGCGTAATTCTTTGATGCTTCCAAATGTTACATTTATAAATGTTCCTCTTAGAGAAAACAAGAAGCAGCGAGAGCCAACCGTGCTTCTGCATCTCGAATAGTATTAGCGCACACTTTTCTTGAATGTGAGTCACGTGTGTCCTGCGTTTATAGCACGATACCGTGTTATGTTAGTCTTAAGCGAATTTGCATAATATAAACACTTTTCTTATGGCTAAATGCGTCCATTCTGCGGATTACCGTCATTATATTAGACTTTTACACTTTTCACGGAGTCGACATCACTATCATCTGACCTTGTTACCGTAAGCACTGTATCGTGCGTGACCTAGATACGAGCTTAAATTCGATTTATGCATAATTTATGAGCTACGTATAGGTAAGCGCCTGATGCACGCCTATACTTCCTTTGCTTGCATCTGTCACGACGCCTGGGCTCAAATAATGTTCTCATTTCGTTTCCTCGAGACCGCGTGTTTCATTCCATGAGCCGCAGTATTGAATTACTTCAAAACTCGCATCACGCAACTAATTTAGTGGCGACGTTGCTTGCTTTTACTTCAAGTAGCGATGGTGGGACTGTTACAGGCGATGAGAGCCAGGCAGTCGATATCGGCAGCGGCTCGACCTGGGCGCCAGTGTCAGGAACCCAAAATGGACTGCCTTTCGTCCAACAGTTAATAGTACAAGAGTCCCAGGATTTCCTAGAAACGCTGGTTTATTAGATTTGCGGTTACTTGCATGAGTGATGCTGCAATAGAATCTCGGGTGGAGAAATTGCTGGCCTAGACTTCCAGGCCAAGCCGGCCTTTTAGCTGCAATACACCACAACTGCAGTGATCACACGAACACATAAATGGCACAAGCACCCACGTACACGTAGAAACATTCACACTAATAATTAAATGTACACCTAAAACGTATATACTACATTTTCCATCCGGCACATACCTTGGCATGACAGGCCGTCAGCTCAGCAAACATCTCAATTTTTTTTAAATTAAAGACAGCATCTTTCTCTCTCTCAATACCACCACCACCACTACAAGCAATGTTAGCATCTCCCCAGAAACTGTGGATACCTGGCCATTGTGGAATCAGTGGCAATGATTCCGCCGATAACGCTGCTCGCACAGCACATCATGAAGAGCAGAGCGTTCCAATTCCGCTTTCGAGGACAGACGCCGCTAGGCAGCTTCGATACCTGGCACGCAGTCTCACACTGACCGAGTGGAACTCGCCAAACTTACGACTCACACGACTGCATCGACTAAACCCCTCCCTGCAACTCCGGCCTCCACTCGGACTTCCTCAACGTGAAGCTACGCTTCTCTGTCGCCTTTGGTTAGGAGTTGCCTTCACAAAGGCATACTCTACATTAATTGGACAGACTGACAGTGGAGCATGCGAGGTCTGTGGCACGGAAGAAAACATCGACCACCTGCTGTGCCACTGTCCACGATACACCCCTGAGAGACAAGAACTTGCCAAAGCTTTTCAAAAACTGGACAATCGGCCGCTTTCTGTGCAGGTGCTGCTGGAACAACGCCCCCACCGCCCGTCGGCCCATAAAGCGGTGAAGGCACTTTTGTGCTTCTTGAGGTCGACGGGCTTGTGCTACCAACTGTGACTATTAATGCAATTTCTGTAAGGCCACACACGTCAGCGAACTCACTGCAATTTCCTTCTTTCCTTCCCTCCTCTCTCTCCCTGTTATCTTTGTATTCCCCCTTTCCCTTTCCCCCGGTGTAGGGTAGCCAACCGGACATGATTCTGGTTAACCTCCCTGCCTTCTTCTTATCTCTTTTCCTCCTCCTCCTCCTCAGAAACTGTAATTAAACCTTTAATTATTTGTTCATGGTAATGAATGAGCAACGTGTGGCGGATAATCGCAGAAGAAATTATCCCCGTAACCTTTAGACCTAATCGTCAGAATAAAAAATCTCTTTCTGCAGGAAAAAAAGACGAAGTGAGTTGGCATGTGTCTCTGAGTGGACCTAGGTCCCAGAGGCAATGGCTCACGTTATATTGTT
This sequence comes from Dermacentor andersoni, assembly GCF_023375885.2. Lineage (NCBI taxonomy): Eukaryota > Metazoa > Arthropoda > Arachnida > Ixodida > Ixodidae > Dermacentor > Dermacentor andersoni. The sequence continues at coordinate 39,975,042 of NC_092819.1, read as the reverse complement.
ACGCGAAAGATGAATTGAACACTAAAGAATATTTACAAAGTAGGGGCGCTATAACCTAAAGCTATTCCAAACGTTTCTATTCCGATTCTGCTATCAGCAATCCGTGATTGGTCCACTTCGCCACCACCTCCACTTCGCCTGTCTGTCACGCGACGTCACGAAAACCGCGATAGCTCCCCATCTGATATGATGCGCACAGACTGATTTTGCATGATTTAGAGGGAACCAAAGAAATATAGTTATTTCTCATTCGATGCCTATTTGCCATTAGCCCATGGATACTGATTAAACGTTTCGGGCTGCACCCTTCACCTGCCTGTTACGCAACGTCACAAAACCGCAAAAACTCACCGCGTCAAAGTGACGTGAACGCGTTAAAGATGCATTAATATGCCGAACGAAACTGATTTTTTTTTTCTGAATAGCCCCAGGCTGCCCCGTTCCGAAAGAAATAAAAGATGGCTGCCGCCGATCGCTCAGGCACTGGGTACTCGCACCTGCCGAAGAGCATAAGTTTATTTGCATATAATAAAACATTTTGCGTTTTCGAGCACTTTCGGCACGTTTGCGACCTCTCTCTGCCAACTCTTCCTTGCTGAGGATCCGTTTTAGCTGCTTTTTTAACCTTCCGTTGCGCGCGCCGCGATCCTTGCCCAGACACCGCAAGCTAAGTAAGAGAAAGTAGACCAATCGCAGGCGCCGGCACCACCCTCTTCATCCAGTTATCTATATTCAGTGCGCTGGCTCCGCCCCATCGTATCCCTCTCCACTTGAGCGTTCTCTTCCCCTCCTCGCAGCCAATCACAAACGAAAAACTGCTGAATGTAGGCAATGTTATTTGTTCTGAAAGCAGAGAAAAGTGACCTCCTATAAACTAAGAGAGCGTTTGATTGGGCTGCTGAGGCAACGCTGCGGGTCACCGCCCGACGCTTGCGTCGGCGGTTACGCAAATTTGACGTCAGAATATTGAAATAAAAACATACTGGAATAATTTTACGTTACAGGGCCCTAGATTTACAAAAATAGCTGCAGCGCTGGTTAGTTAAGCCGACAGCTCGAGACTCGGGAGAAGTCCGTCCTCTTCGTCGAGGAGCCCACGCGCGCCGTCCAAAAGAAACACTCAATATGCATGTAGCATTATCCCCGGCGGCAGAAGCCCCGTCCGAGTGCGTCTAAATATCGGTGTTGACAGAAGAGCGATAGGGTTTGAGGACTGAGACATGCACGACGTCAGTAGAACGCGGCGCGGATGAGGCACTGGCATTCACTGGGGCGATTTCATGCGCAAGTGGGCACGCAACACGCAGCACTCGATATGGGCCTGCGTACCGGCACAACATTAATGAGAACTGTAGCATGTTCTGGCAAGGGTGCTTCGAGAGAACTGGTTTCATGTGGAGTACGAGCTTTTAGAGGCACTCAGGTTGAGTGGCACTCAAAGCTCGCTTCCGGGGGTAAAGTTGATCAATTAACTTGACAAACACCACAACTGCCACCATGTCGTTCTAAAGTTCCTCGCTCGTTGTTTGTTAAATCACTTCTCGCGCAGTCATTTTCGCTCTCGTTCAAGTACCCCTGCGAAGTTGATGGCCTCCTGCAGCGTGGTCGAGGCAACGCGACCACCCTGAGAGGCCATCAGGGCCATCATTAGGCAAAACCTCGCTGCAGCGGAACTTAAAGCACCAAAAGAGAGGTTTCTCATGTTTCGGCCATCAGAGACCGCTGGCGAGCTCACAGTACCTTCCAGTACACAGTGAGAACGCCCAATTTTTCAAATAATGAGATAGAGCAGAAAATCATATGGCATTATGGGACATTCACAAGGCACTGGCTGTACAGGGTTGTCTTTCTCGGCGCTTACCTTTGGCTAATTCATAAAAAATATTTCTCTCTGTTCTCACTGCTGGTATAATTCCATTTGTTTCTCCATTCCATTCGTTTTCTCTATTCGTTTTCTCTGCGTGAGCAAGAAGAGTGACGCTACAGGTAACTAGATACAGGAAAGACAGTATGTAAAACGGAAGTCTGACCAATATTTGTTGTACAATGACAGACAATAATGAATTAATTATATTATTGATTTCTAGATGCTGCAACCCCGATTGTGAGGTTCTAGCAGGGTGGAGTTAACTGTTCTAGGTCTCGCCAAACTGACAGATGAAAAGGAAATGCAAAAAAAAAGGAATACATGTTTTATCCATGCAACACGATAATTTACTTGAAGCATACGCAGAATCAATAGACAACAAAAAATTGCAAACATAGGACCTCATGGGGAATATATATTACTGCTGAAAGTGTGAGGCAAACAGGTTTATGGGCGGTTTGTAAGATTGCTTCGTTAGTAAGGTCATTTCATTCACCTGTATGCTAGCAAAGAAAAAAAAATACAACAGCAACAACAAAAAGAATGCTTATATAGGTGTTGTTACGGGTGGGAAAAGGAGCTATTAGAGATAGCGCGTCCGAGTATTCCGGTACAGGCAAGGGCCTTTGCGTAATACCGGATTGCCGGGCGATGGTAGCGTCATCTTGTGACGCTTCGTCTCACCACAATGCCCATAAAGATGTTTTCGTGTTACATGAGTGTTCTTGTCGAAAAAGCGCTTAAAACCGCCACGTGCTCACAATTATGCCGCTGCCGAAGGTTTACACCAGCAGCGAAGTAGTTTACACTTGGTTGCTGCAATAGCAACTCTGTGTTTGTCTGTTTGAGCTCGGCGCCACTAGTCGGTGCCACAAATCCGGCCGCTAGGCAAGATTCGATGCAAAAAAAAAAGTGGAAGCAGACGAGACAATGGTGATTTACAAGAAGTTACCTGGAGATTTACAAGGAAACGGGAAGGGAAAATCTGTGCTATTTAATGCCCGAGCTGGTTGCCTAAGGACAAGAACATACTGGAACAAATACTCGCAAAAAGATGAGGCATGTGTATGCTGCAGCCAAAATCCGGAGCTAACTCAGCACATTGTAATCGAATACGAAGGAACTCACCCAGTGAGACCCGTAGGTCACGTGGCCCTTCAAGACGCGCTTGGATTTAAAGCGGATGGAATAATCAGCCGATCAGTAATCGAGATAAGCAAAAGACGTTTAGAGTACTGGTAGAAAAAAAGCAGGGAAGAACTTGATATGACTGAATCCTTTACAGGCAAAGGTAACAGTACAAGGTAGATAAGTTTTAAGGAAGAGAAAAAGAAAGATTAAGGAGATGTTTACAAAATGCGAAATAAAAAGCATGCCTGACTAACTCAAGCAGGCTGGATAGCTATTTGTCAACACCCCGTATCAAAGGAGATACCAATACATCAGTAATCATCATCATCACCACCACCACCACCACCACCACACATCATCATCGCAAACCTGGTAATTCACTATAGCATATACCGGGATACCGGACACGCTAAAACATTAATAATTTTAACGTGTGTTTCTGACTAGTAGTATATCCCTTAAAGAAAGGAAGCATTTGAAGAATGTCTACCTTATAGTGACCTTTGATTAATTGAAAGTAGAACTGTAACTGCAAAACGCGATTTCTTTGCGTGATTTGATGGATGGTAATAGAAATTGACCGAGATAGGTCCTCGAGACATGCTCGCGCACCGAAGTTCAAGATGAAGTGAAGTAGCAAGAATGGCAAATGCAAAGAACAAACCTGTCATAAGTGAAATCTTCAGACATTAGGCATCTAAATTACTCTTGAAACCGACAATGGTGTCATAACCGGCAGTTCGAAGTATCATTTACAAGTCTGTGTTGCCGTATTCCACCACCTAATTTTTACTTGCACAGATGTGGTCTGGTGGTATCCCCCTTATGTTTCCTCTGCAATAAGCGGGGATCCCTTGACCACTTTTTATTATCGGGTCGGCGGTTTTCTGCTCACCGAAAACGATGTTTAGAAACTTCGCTTCGAAATCAAGGATTGTCTTTATGCTGCACTGTTATACTCTTGCTTGGAGCAACGTATTGGGATACTGCCACAGGAACCTTTGCCGAGAAATTTATAATTTCCTCTGTGAAATAAAAGAGAGCCTTTTTAATATTTCGCGTTTTCCAGGAACGAGTCCATAACCTTACGCTTACTGCAAACACACACCTACCCTATAGCCCGGCCATCTTTCACTACTGTCACCCAAAATTATACCCGACTGATGCGTGTAAAGCGTGTAGACAGACAGCAACACTGTGACACAGGCTCTGGAAATGTGCCAGTAACAACGGTATGAAAACCGCCGCCGTTGGCGACGCGTCCATAACCGCGGCAATATATATATATATATATATATATATATATCCCTCTCTCAATATGGACTCCCTCTGTTGCGCTAATATGCACTTTGGTGAACGTACCAGTCATGTATGGTAGTCTACGACACAAGCGCAAATAAACGCACATGTCACTCGCTTCTTCAGCCTGTAGTGTCTTCAAAAGACATCAAAGAGCGCTAAGTCATCCACAAATTAAAGCTATGCAGAACATGATGGATTACAGATTTCTTCGATCAGAGGGCAGCGCTTCCGTTCCGCCGGCATTCACTTTCATGCTAATAAATTTATATGACCGGAGATGATCTAATACCTGCCTCATTTCACCGAGCCCACGGCACTCCTGAAGGCGCAAAGCACTGTCCTTTTAGTAGCTTAAATCCAACGAATCGCGTACTGCTATTTATGTCTGACTTATTGAGTTGTCGTGAACTCTTGTCGCCCACTTAGGCGTCGTTTGCGAAACAGTATCCGTGCTATCCTAGTGACCACCGTTCTGTCACTCTTAGAGGCACACGGCTTCCATTCGATTGAAACCTCTTATCTCAATAATAACTCCGTTTGATGATTTCGCCCTTCTTGTGAAAACAAAGCAAAAAACGAAACACCTCCAACGCATGGCTTCCACAAAGTCCGTTCTTAGATGTCATCTAATGACTATCACCCACGTTATTTCTTACCAAAGTAAACATAAGCATGAATAAACAGTTCCAGAAATCAAGTTGTGACATTTATCTGACCTAGAACGAAAATCTTTTTGTGTGTTTCTCTTTAATTCAACCTGTTCCACCCCTCTGCTCTTTTAACGAAGGGATGCGAATGAAATCCCACGAGAATACTCAAGTTCACCGTTGGTGGCTGGCAGGAATGACGTCACGCACATTAGTCAATGGCCTTTTGATCATTTGAAAACATAAATTGAGTCGCTAGGTGCTTCTTATCATTTTTTCAGTCTCGAGAAATCACTACCGTAATAGCAACGTCACTTGCATTATGCCTTGTTCGTTATCGGCCCGAGACCCTTTGAAGGGCTTCTTGGTCTTCTGCCGTCAAAGACCTGTTCTCGCCGGCACTCTTCCAACCCAGTGTTGTCCACTTGATTAATTTCCATGACGCACAGAGCCTTTAATTGAGCGTCATTTATTAGAGAACTGCCATATGCCCTTTTCTTGTTTCTTCCGGGATACTGACACGAGGATAAGTAAAAAAGAACACGCACATAACGCACATGTCTGATTCTCTGTGAAGCGACGTAATCGTGAGACGGTCAATTAAATACTATATGCAACTAAATGCGATGCGTACAATTGTCACTGTTATGATTTTATGCAGCGTGTAATCTTATGCAATGAAGATAAGCAGAAATTTAAAACGGCCTAGCCGATGTAGCTTCATCGTTCTGTTGTGCTGTGGCAAGCACGGCAAAACACGAATTTAGTAGAAAACAAGGAGCTCGCGGTAAGGGGAGCGCAAGCTGTCAACTGAGTTTTATTCGAAAAGAAAGAAGGATTTATTGCCGTAGCTGCTATCAGCAGCTGCTATCACATACACGTGCAAATAGGGAAGAAAAAGGAGACGAAAGAAAGATAAAGAGAAGATAAAAGGAGGAAGAAGCACATCTGACGCACGTCCCATTTGACATCAAAGGGATGTTGTCTTAAAAAATTGAATTTGAAGTTGAGAGAGTGACGCTGACGGCTCGCTTACGCAAGCGTTTGCGCCAGCTGCAGTCACGGAAAGCGCTTCCCATATCTCTCGTGACACCCTGTTCTTACTTCTGAGCAGAACTTCCACTCTGTCAAAAAGGAAAGGTGGGGGGCGCAATCACATCTTGTGCATTGCGCAGCCAAGTTTGCCGATGCATTAACTAGGTTGACAGCGCACCTACGCTCCCTGAGCCTCTCGTTTGAGCACCGGCTCCACTGCCCAACGTAAGCGCGCTTGCACGAGAGTGGTATCGTATACAGACAACACCCTCTTCACACACGACGAATTTGTGCGTGTGTTTAACACCCCGGGAATTATTATCCGCTCTTTCATTTTTTTTTTTTTTGGTTCAGTCTTGCATATAGACCCTGTAACTTGTGCGGCGTCGAGAACACGTCTGACATACCCTATTTTTCAGCGACTTTCTTCGACCTATGCGAGATGGCGTGCACATAAAACAAGGAAGCTGGGCGATTTTGGGTGTTTTCCTGCATTTTATTCTTCCTTTTCCCCGTTACTTCAGAGGCCATGATTGGTTTCTGCAAAGGATTTTAAGACTTGGGTAGTATGTCCACGTCTTAAAGTGCCTCGAGCGGCCAGTCACGCGGCAATTTTGCGTGCATTGGAGGGTTTTTTCACGCTCGGAAAAACACTTTTATGTAGCGCGTGTGGAGCAGCAGAAAGCTTCGTCGGGGGTTTTCCATGTCGCTCTATAATTTTCTCATTGACACTTTTCATCTACTAATAATATTTGAGACGTTTATTAATTGATAATACTAATTATCTGATCAGACGAAATGAAAAAAAAGTTATCTGAGTATCTCCGAGCGACGGCAAACAACATTAACTTGGTTCTGTCCTGCTACATGGCATTCGCATATTTTTAAAGTCTGGCTAAAGTTAGCTGGAAAACCCTGTATAAATGTAAGCTTAGAGGTTTGGCAATGCCTACGCATAGACATTCGACTCTGCAGGAAAATTCTGGTCGTTGCATCGAGTTAACTACGATTACGAATCACCATTTGTTCCCAGCATTGTGGAACCGTGAGAGTTCTTCAATTTTTCCAGATTTCAAGCTGCTTCTGGGTGTGTAGGAATCTACTGAGCCTAATGTTCTGAAGCCCCTAGATTCACTCAGCTACCTTAAAGAGAGAGAGGGAGAGAGAGAAAGGGAGGAGAACTTAGATAGGAATAGGAAGTCTTCGATGAGCTGTCTTCGTGACTTACTGCTTACAAAAAGCGGTTGCAGTCGAAAAACTGACTGGACAAAGCAGTGGTACAGTATGCTTATATAGGCTTTTTTTATCGGACCAGGAGGAAGGGATGCGGTGCGAGTTTTTCCTCCTCTCTGGCTTGTGCGAGCTGGCACGGCGCTGCTTGAATGTGCGTCCGTCACGTGCTGCGGAACGCGTTGGAGGCGTTTCAGTTCGTTCTCCGCGAAATTTACGTGATGTCAGTTCATGCGAGGTCGTCGAAGAGCCACTGTGTAGCCTTTCGGTGCAGCGGTAACCACAGTATGCGGACACTTCTCTTGGTTTTCTCAGACGTGCGACGCGCATGAGCAGCCGCAGTGTGTTTTCGCGTATTGCGAGCTATCTTGGCTGTATCGGTATTTATTCAGGGACGAGTGATGGCGTCTCCGAATTGCGATTGTGAATTGGAAAAACCTCCTGACTATCGGAGCGCTTGGCGTAAGGACTAAAACGGGCTCGAGTACGGCCAAGCGAATGACAAGTCTAGTAGACCCGAAATCACTATACTATGTCTACGTTAGGCTCCTGTGTGACGAAGATGGTGTTCTTCAACGATGCGATCACTACGGTTGGTAAACCAGCAGAATACATAGATGTATTGTACTTCGGCACTGCTTTTTTGGGATTGTAAGTCGGTTATATCCAAAGGAGACCACTTAAGTATAATCTGACGGCTATTTGTGAGGACACAGTTTTCGTAAGATGGGTGAGTGCGTCGCAGACGTCGGGACCAACAACAACAATACTAAAACTACTTTCATTCCCTTCTATCGAAAAAAAGGAACAGTGGTTAATGACGCAATAAGAGCTCGCATGGTCATGCCGCATGCCTGCACCATGCGTTATAAGGCATATACAAATCTATAATCCAGCATCTACACCAATGCTTCGGACGCTCGACCACTCGACAGTGCGATTCACACTGCACGATGTGCTTGTTATCAGTAACTAATTCATTCGTGGGTGGAAACCTCATCCAAGAAACGAGCTAGCCTCCGCAATATGTCTACAGAAAACAATTTCAGCTCTTGTCAAAGTATATCAACCGCACAACTTATTCCCATGTTGAACGATAGCCACGATGTTTGGGTCGTCTTTTGTTCTGTAACTACTCATAGCTGCTATATCACAGCTTAGAGTTACAGTGAGAATGCCGCACTAAGGTCACATTCGTGAAACAGATTTTGAGGAATACGTAACAGATCTCCGATACTGCTTGTAGGCTCAAACACGTGGGCACACATCGCGCTGGGTGCTTTAACTTTTTTACAGTTATGACATAATATACCTGAGCTGAAGTTATTCAACTCACAACTACACGTTAGTTGGTGGTCAATGCTCCCGTATGCACCCTAAGACAATAGCAGTTCCTTCTTTATTGTATCTATGATTGTCGCTTTTCCAATTAAAGATTCTTTAACTAACCGCTCAATATAAGGGGATCTGTATCAAACTTTTCACCAACTAGCATTAACATTAAGTGTGGAGATGGCGGCAAGGGGAGAGAAAGAGAGAGAGAGAGTGAACTTTAATGAGAACCAGCAGTTTAGTCGGCTGGGCCTAGGCCTCCCACGATGGAACGTCGAGGTCTTGCCTCTTCGCCGCTTCGTAGGCCCGCTGGGTCGCCCAGAGTAGGTCGTAGAGATGGGAGCTGCACAGGGCGGCGTGCCATCTCGACGAGAGGCTCACGGGATTGTCTGGGTATTGATGTTTGCACTCCCATAGCACGTGAGGGAGTGTTGGTGCTTGAGTTTTACAGATCTTGCACGTCTGGCTCGGGTAGATGTCGGGGTATATGATGTGATAGCGTGTGAGGGAGGGAGGTAGAGAGGGAGGGAGAAAGAGAGAGGTAATTCGCGTTTACATTGGCGTACGCAGGCAATTAAAAACTAGTGTTCGCCACTTGGTTCACAGCTGGTCGCAAGAGAGATTGCTAGATGCTGCAAGCCCAAGTATATTTGATACACACTGTTTCATAGCAAGCAGCGTCGCACAAAAAAAAAATGCGAAAGATAAAGCAAATAGTAAGTGGGTGATGAAATAGTCGCGACAATGTGAGAGCCCAGAGCAAGCTACCGGCGGGCTTGCTTGCTCTTAAATCATGAGACTGCGGCAGCAAGTTCAGGTGAACGAAACGTCGCGGGAGCTTCCTTGCATTGTGCAACATACTAGCCACCAAGTTCATTAAGGCATCTGTGTTGAGCACCGCGTCTTCCATTGCGACGGAGCTCGCACCGTTGAATCACAGCCAGTTCCCGTCAAGTTCGCGAAGTTCCCGCACTCCATGGATGCTGTGGGGTGGGTGAGACTGTGCCGCGTTAACTCGTCGCGTGGCCCGTATTGAGATTTAATTACGCGTTCTTGTCAATGCCAGAGCAGGAACGTCCGGTAAGAACGAGCTGCTCCGCCTTCATCTAAATGAGCGATGCGATAGCGCCCGCTCTACGGGCACGCGTGCGGTGATTCCTTTGAGTCAAGAGTCTCAGGAAAGCCGAGGTCAGGATGCCACCACATTGCGACATTAATGTTGCGGAAGCTTGGTGACGGCGCTGCAAATTCAATGTACTGCGGTCTCTCGGTGACGACGAAAATAGATGTTGCACTTGGCGCTTCGAGTTTCACAGGAGCGTTAACTTCACAACGAGTGGGAATATGGTCAAGCAAAATGGCTAAGAGTGCCCCACCGAGTCGCGCAGAAAAGAAAAAAAAAGAAGAAACGTGGCACAAATTAGTCGTGAAAAAGAACCGAACATTATCTTCGCCGTGTACATTTTTCGTTCTGTTCCGAGAAACACGGTGTATTTGAGCTTATACTGCCACGTGATTCAATGCTAAAAAAGATGTCCCCTTGGCGGCACATAGGTCATCAAGACAGGCGATATAGTCAACGTGTACCCAAGCTTTGCTGGTGCACTGCAGATTATCAACAACAGCTATATCAGCGATATCCTCAGCACAACAGCTCCGTTCTGTATACGGTATAAGAAATCAGTAAGCATAGCTCGGGGAATGTCAAGGTGCTGGATCCTAATTTATGGAGGCATCGCCTTTGAAACTGTGTGGCCACAAAGCCACCTATAGCCAGCGGGAGCGAATCATGTTTTAAGTTTTACTTATGTATTGCAGTCTAGCATTTTGCCTTATCTTGTACTATGCCGGCCCAGTCTTCTTCCCCGCTTTCTTTCTTCCCACCAATACTTAAACGCATCTTGCTTATCTAGACCGGTGTCTAGTTAACGCTCCCGTCAACTTCGAAGTCGAGGGCACTTTTGAAAGGTGAAATGACCTGCAGTTGCGACTGGGTGAATAGCTTAGAAGAAAGGGGGCTAACCGCGGGGCCCGATTTTCATTAATCATAAGAAGCCAACAAACAGTGACACGGAGTACAACATAAGAGAAATTACTTGTGCTTAATAAATGAGATAAAGAAACTAAAAATAATGGAAATGAAAGTGGGTGAAGAAACAACTTTCGCACCAGCGGCAAGTTGTTCTTTCATCCACTTTCATTTCCATTACTTTATCCTTTCTTTATCTCATTTATTAAGCATAAATAAATTATCCTATGTTTTACTTGTGCTTAACAAATGCGATAAAGAAACGATAAATTCATGGAAATGAAAGTGGATGAAAAAACAACTTGCCGCAGGTAGGGAATGATCCCACAACCTTGCGAAGGTTGTGGGATCGTTCCCCACTGGCGGCAAGTTGTTATATATATATATATATATATATATATATATATATATATATATATATATATATATATATATATATATATATATATATATATATATACTTTATTTTCCAATCAATAAGATTCGAGTCCGGCGTGCTTTAGTGGGTCAGGGCACCCGCCACGGACGCGGTTCCGAGACCTTGTCTCGATGCGGCTTCCTCGGCTCGCTGGACGGCCCAGAGTTGTGCTGTCGGGTTCGATCTGAGCAGTGCGGTCTTCCAGCGGGAGCGGAGGCTGGTGGTGGAAGAGACGGAGGGGTCGGCACTGCCCGACTTGTTTGCTAAGTGCTGACATTCATGAATACTTTGTTTAGCGCAAAACGACAGGACAAGAAAGACGACAGGACAAGGCGTCGTTTCTGTCGTTTTGCGCTAAACAAAGTATTCATGGATTCGCACCAACTAGCCCACCAACGCATTGTGCTGACATTCCCATAACATGTGATAAAGTGTGGCAACCTCGCTACACGTTGTGCATCTGTTTGTAGTGTACATCTCTGGATGCATGGCGTGCATGAGTCTGGGGTTTCTGTAAGAATCCGTTTGTAATTGCCTGAAGTGTACTGCTTGAATCCTGTCTAACCTAGCGTGAGGGAACGCGCGTCATTGTAACTGGTAGTGTGTCGTGGTGTCGTGGAACCTTGTCATACGATCCTCCCACGCCCAGACATTTGCAGTACCCCGTGGGGGCTCTTCCTCCGATGATGCTCGGTGAGTGAGGCCTCGAGTAACGCGGTGAGCCGCTTCGTTGGGGGTGTTCAATCCAGTATGTGCCGGTATCCACGGCAAGTGCCTTCGGTTATCGAAGTCGGCCTTTCCATGAAATCACCTGAAACACCAGAAATATCAACAGCATTGGTACCATTTCCGCCACAAAGCAACGCGTAGTGCACCGGCACCTCAGGACGCAATTTGGGGTGAGTTGAATGGTTTTTCGAAGCTCTACGGCTGCTCCTCCGAAGACTACGTGTGAAAAGAGTCGCTAACCCTAACCGCCGGAGCCTCACCGGCGGCTCGGCACGTCGACGCCTGAAGCGTCATGGACGAAGAGGCAGCCATGGAACCGCACGATCAAAATGGTGAAAAAGAATTCATTACTATTCCAACCGTGATACGCCACGCCAAGCCCAAGATCGTCATTCTGCGGCTGGGGACTAAAATCAACTTAACAGAAGCCATGCCCTACCATGTGAGCGCTGCCATCACGGCAGCAGCTGGACATACCACAACTGAATCTCGGGACGTCACTACCCAAGTTAGACAGCTGCAGAACCGTGTAGTTGCGGAAAGCCGGCGGGAATCTGCGACGAAGAAGCTCGCCGCACTCAAGACATTGCAGTTCGGAGGGGAACAACACGAAATAACAGCATACGTGGCGCATGAGCCGGACAACGCAAGCGGTGTAGTTAAAGGGCTCCCACTTGACGTCCCGGATGGCGAACTGACAACAGTCATAACGCTTGAAGATCGGGAACTTCTAGCAGCGAGAAGACTGGGCCGATCAACAGCTATACTCATCACTGTGAAATGAACAGAGCTACCCAAGAGAGCCCTACTTGGGAGATCAGTCACCAAAATACAACCATTCCGTCCGAATGCGGTCCAGTGTACAACATGCCTCACCATTGGACGAGCCGACGTCTGCCCCAACGCACGGAATTTTGTGCGGTGTGAACAATGCGGGCTTCAATTCCCACCGGACCAAAGACCGCACAGAACACTGCACGAGTGCGAAATGAAGTGTGCGAACTGCGGCGGGCCTCATTGGGCAAGAGATCCCAATTGTCCAAAGAAACAACCAGCAGACCGCATGGCCAGATTGGCGGCCGAAAAACGCAAGCAACACACGTCAAGGAAAGAAAACACGAGCAGTCGACACCCGAAAGCATGCCGCCATAAGCCACCACCTAAAAACGACACCAACTACCCAACGCTGAAGACACAGAATCGCTTCGACTGCCTAAGAGAACCAACACCTGAGGACGTGCTGAGGCGCTCCGAAAACTACGGCAGCCTACCTGACCTCAGTAGGTGACAACCACGCAAGGGCACCACACCACCAACGAACAACGCCAAGAACAAGGCAAACAAGAAACCTCAACAAGGCGGTGTAGAAGTCAAAGGAGCATGGAGATCACGGGCAGAGGTAAGTCCGCCAGCTCCCACTCCTCAGGGCCGTACTGACGACAAAAACAAAACTAACCCTCCTCATAACCCCACTCAGTCGCATGCACGACAAGAGTCATGATCAGGAAAGCTGCATACAGGAACACAGCGACACCCCACCCACGAAACAACCAATGACAGCACGCTTGCCTACATTCTCAAAGAAATAGCAGAAATTCGAAAAGAACAAGTAGATTTAAAAAACAGAAGATGCAGAACGCGACAGAATAGTAGCGGAAATGCAAAAACAACTCGTTGCTATTACACAACAACTTGCCGCGCTAACGCAAAGCGTGGAAACTTTACAACGAACCTTTAGAAAACGACTTCCCGCAAGGGAGGAAGCGCATCCCTATAAACAAGGCCATTCTAGCAGTTATGGAGATTAATGACAGCATACGTAACTCACGACGCGAAACGGCTGTTACCATATGGCAATGGAATTGTAGAGGAATACGCCGTAAAAAGAACTCTCTAATACAATAACTCACACACACTGCGCATAAGCCGGACGTAATAACTCTTCAGGAGACCAATGCACCGATCACCCTACCGGGTTACACGGCCTACCACAATCCAAGTATTACACACCGGTCCCGAAGGCGAACCGATGACGATCCGATTAGCTATCCTACAATTACGGTGACACTGGTGGCGAACCAACATACGGCCTTACACGAGGACCTCAGTCATATGAACAACGGGGAAGAGGAAAGCGTACGGGTAAATGCTGCTTCTTCAAACGATACGACTTAACCATTATTAACACCTACCATACGTACTCCTAAAGGAGGGGCTTATCGCAAAACATGGACGAGCTTGCTCAAAGAGCATGGCAAGAAGGACTTGCTATGGGTAGGTGACTTCAACAGCCACCATGAGGCGTGGGGTTACAATCATAGTACGCCAAATGGAAAGCAGCTCCTACGAAACGCAAGTGATGCCCACCTATCGCTTCTGAATGACATAAAAACTCCCACTCGTATTGGAAATTCAGTGGAAAGAGACACAAACCCAGGCCTGACCTGGGGCCAGACAGCTAAGGAAGTGGAGTGCAAAAATACCGGGAAACGTTGGGTACTGATCACAGCATCATAGAAATAATCATTTCCGTACCACAGAAGCAATGCACGGCTTTCAGGAGTCTTCTCCAAGGAGCGCGTTCTGATAACCCGGAAGAATGGGCGAAAACAGTACGCACCGTGCACAAGGGCACAACCAAGACAGTACAAAGAACTGAAGACCACCCACAAATAGACAGACACGTACTTAATCTATGGGACAATAGGCACAAGCTACTTAGAAAATGGCGAAAGAACAAGCTGAACAAGCGCTTAAAAAGCCGTATAGATAGCATCACCAAGGAGACGCAAGAATACGCCGACAAACTCGCAACTGACAACTGGATGCAGATATGCGAGCAAGCCGGAAACGACATGCACACAAGCCGAGCCTGGTCGCTTTTTCGGGTGCTTCTTAGGCAACCCAGGAGAAAGAACCACCTGGAGGCAATCCAACTGAGGGAGGAAATCGAAGCGCGCGATCTCGCAGAACAAATCGCCAACCGTTTCTTCCCTTCGGCCACCTTACAGAAAGATCAGCGACAACTACCATCCACACAAGATTGCGGCGAGGTACCTGCAGACCAGCCATTTACAATTGGGGAGCTTAAAGCAGCCATCAATGCAAGCAAAAGACACACGGCACCTGGACCGGACGGCATCAGAAACAAGATGCTACACAATATGCCAGACACACAACTAAAACAGCTCCTGGCTATCATAAACCAAGCTTGGGAAAGCGGTGACATACCGGAGACCTGGAAAATGGCTACTGTGATCCCAATACCAAAGCCCAATAAGACCCCAAGCGCCATTGGCCACCTGCGCCCCATTTCTTTAACATCATGTCCGGGAAAGATTATGGAACGAATGGCCCTAACACGACTCCTATGGCAGCAGGAATGTTGCACTTCTGTCGATCCTCGAGTCATTCGTTTTCGAAAGCACATGTGCACACAGGATGCGATGCTTGCCATAGAAGAAATATACAGAGCACAGAGCAGCAGCCAACTCAGAGCCGTAGTGGGGTTGGATATCAAAAGAGCATTTGATAACGTTACCCACCAAGCGGTACTCGAAGGGCTGCAAACCATGCAACCAGGTTAAAAGCTTTACAACTACGTAAAAGGGTTTCTTACAAACCACACAGTTACCGTGAAGGTAAACAAAGAAGAGTCCGAAAAAAGGTGTCTGACAAGAGGTGTACCCCAAGGGTCGATTCTTTCACCCACACTATTCTCGCTAGCATTAAGCAAGCTGCCAACTCTCTTGAGGGCACAACCAAGACAGCAACCAACCAGGAAGTCGACCTTCACTTTACAATTTATGTGGACGATATTACGCTCTGGGCCAGCAGATGATCTCCAGCTGAAATTCAAGAGACACTGTAAACAGGTATTAACGTCACGGCGCTATACCTTCAAGAAAGGGGCATCGCCTTGTCCAGTGCCAAGTGCGAGCACATAGTGGTAACCAACCAAAGAGAACCGCAGGCAGAAGAGGAACGAAATCTAATAACACTACAAGTGAACCAAGATATTGTCCCGAGAAAAACGCATATCAACGTCCTGGGCTTTTGGCTGCAGGACAATGGTAAGGCGGAGGTTTGGGTGCGGCAAACAATTCGGCAGCTCCATGAAGTCAAGAGGCTACTTACAAGAACAACACGAAGGGTGAGAGGTATCAAAGAGCACCAACTCAGAAGACTCACCATGGCCCTGGCTATACCTCGAATAATGTACCTATATCCATACTTACAATCCACCAAAACACAAAAAGGCAAATTTGAAACCATGCTCCGGCAGATAACGAGAGTTATTCTAGGAACCCCTGCATATTCGCGATCTAACCTAGTCGATGAGACGGCAGTGCTGCCTAAACTGGATGAGCTGAAACAACTCCACCAAGAGGCACAATTTAGTCGCCTGAAGCTATCTAGGCAGGGACGGGCATTTATGCGTCATCTAGGCTACGATGTCCCACAATGCCCAGACAGGGAACAACAATATCCCCCGTGGGACACGCCAGACCGTATTACCGTCGACCCAATACCTCGAAATATGAGGGCAGATACACAACCAGAAAGACGACAAAGTCGAGCGCTACACCTCAAGGACGACACCGAAGACTGGATCCTATACACGGACGCCTCTCCAAATAATCAAGGCTTCTGCACAGGGATGGCAACCGACTCTACACCTTTATCATGGGGCCTACATTGCAATATTACTTCACAGCATCAAGCGGAACTTGCAGCTGTCGTGGAAGCCGCGACCATGCCAAATCCACACGAACGAAATCTGCTCATTCGAACAGATAGCCAGGATGCATGCAGGGCACTCGCAGCCAGAAACCGTTCCGCGGCACTACACTCAGCATTAACAACGCACCTCAACGCACACCCTAACATTAGAGTGCGGATTCAGTGCATTCGGAGTCACACAGGGATCAGAGGGAACGAGGTGGCACATGCCACATCCCGCGCAAATCTCCCGGGTCCTCCTCTGTGCTGGCCGGACCCACTGAGTCTGAATGAGCAATATGCCTTCGCGCGGGCGGAAAGGCGCGAAAAACTTGACGATTTACTAAACTCCATGAAGTATGCACAAGCGGACGCACACATGAATCGGAGAGGCTATACTATGGAGGCGTGCACAGACGACCTCTTGTCCCCACACTTCCAACACTACATACAAGGTTTGCCTGGTAAACCTGCTTGCATGGCATGTGGCGGCTTCCCAGATAATGCTCACATTCTGTGGGATTGTCCGGGGAGCCGTCTCGCTATTCAGGCTAGCCTTGCCGAACTCTCACCCACCCGTAGAGCTACGACACTTGAGGAGTGGCTGGCGGACTCCTCCTCCGACTACGTACGTGCCATGATCGAGCTCATCACGACGCTCCGCTTGGCAGACAACTAGAACAAAGCGGGCGAACCCGGACGGGGGTTCTTGAATAAAGTTTATTCTCTCTCTCTCTCTCCATGGTGTACGGGATGTCGCTGAAGTATTTGATATGCCTCTTGCGAGATGCACCCATTTGCAAAATTGCGAATTGCCGTTTGCAAATCGCAAACGCGAGCTTTCTTGCATTTCGTCTCCATCTAAATGATGAGATCAGCGAAAGTACACGCATGCTCCCTCGAGAAACCCCCCATGAGGTCCGCCTGTGCGCGGTTTCTCGACCCTCGGGCTGAAGAATCGACGGCCTCATTGCCGGGGTTTCCCGAGTGCGCGGGCACCCAGATGAGCTCAGCGCTGCGGGAGAAGGGAGGTTTCTGGGTCAGTATGTGGAAGGTGGCAGCGTGAGCCCTGCCCCTATCATAATTTAGCAGTGCAGTTTTAGAATCACTCAGGATGTAGGTAGCACCGGAGCTGCCGAGCGCTAGCGCTATAGCGATCCCTTCCGCTTCCTCTGGATCGGTTGCCAGGGCTAGTTGTTTGATTAAGGGAGATATGCTCGGTCTGTAAGCAACCGCTGTGGCTACCTGCTGATCACATGCAACATTTACCCATATTGCGCTCTGTACATCGCCATACCGTTTATGAAGGGCTGTTGTTCTGGCTTTCCGTGGCTCGCGGTTTTGGTCGAGGCGCATGTTACGGTGGAGCGGTCGGATGCGTAGCATTTGACGAATTTCCGCGGAATTGGGGCTTTTAGGGAGTCATCATTAGCAGGCATTCGAATTCGGAGTTTAAAAAGTATGTCGTCCGGTAGAGTAGTATATAGAAGACCAGAATGACTGTAAGAAACTTAAATGTTAATGCCCGCTCCGGAAGAGAAAGCTTTATCGAAAGTGCCATTCACGCACGAGAGGCTCGCCAAGCTCTTCCAGAACCACCTGAATGGTTGGAATTTTTCGACGATTTAGTCACGCGCAAAGAATTTACAGAGCATAAGCCCCCATGCAACAAACAAGTCTGTCACTGCGCACATTGAGTCTGATGGCAAACTCGTCGAAGCCATAGTGCCGACCTGCCGTGTTTACGAATCTTATAGGCCTGCTCTCTCGTCAGTCGTAGAATTACAAGTGCGGTGAAGCACGGCATTTACTCAATAGACAACCAGCGTGGCTAAGCAATACTTATGAGTCGCATGCGCGTGGCGCAGTAGGATTAGGGGGGGGGGGGGGGGGGGGGGGCTGCCGACATCACCGGGTAAGAGGCAACTGTGTTGTCGTTTCGAAGTTACCGTTGTCACTATATTGAATTGATCGCAGCGTAATTCCCTCTTAATTAGGCACTGCCAACTTTATGAATAGAGAAGCACAGCTTTTCCGCATCGACGAATTTCGGCGGGCTAATTTACTTCCTCAATGAGGAAGTCGCAGCGGTTTGTTCTTGCGTACCTCTGCGCCCAGCACGCTCGTGTGTCTGTATATATATATATATATATATATATATATATATATATATATATATATATATATATATATGTGTGTGTGTGTGTGTGTGTGTGTGTGTGTGTGTGTGTGTGTGTGTGTGTGTGTGTGTGTGTGTGTGCGTGTGTGTGTGTGTGTGTGTGTGTGTGTGCGCGTGTGTGTGTGTGCTTGCCGATCGCAATATATTATTGGACTGCGAACGATTTCGTTCGCAGTAAACTTCGAAGTGTCCGAAGAAAAGTAGACAAAAATTAAAGCTCACACAAACCGGTATCATCAATGGCGTTAAGAATGTTGAGTTTTGTTTGGAATAATGATCAACAGTGCAAATCTGTAAGTATTACTCGGCATGTCGGATGGAAAGCGTAAGTAAGTGAATCTTTACAACTCGGCAGGGATTAGGCAGCTGCTACAAGGTTGCAGAGCACTTTTCGTAGTAAATCCTTTCGGGAAGTACATCTCATTAAGCAAATGCTTGCGAAACCTCCATTTGTTATTCTAGGAGATTCCGGGCGGCAGGTTTTCAACAGGCAGCAATGCGGGCCTGTATGCTTGATGTGGGATTCTTCTACTTAATACGCTTCCGGAGCAAATATCTCCCACTCTGGTCTCGACGTGGTGCTACGTTAATAAATACGTAGCATCGTAGCGATACGCTCGGTATTCAGAGGTTCTGCAGTAATTTGTCATCTCTAAGGAATACAGTTTGAGGGTGCGGCATGAACTTCTAATAAGCGACCGTATCTTAATTGCCACGAGCAAGGCGCTCCTTATTAGGAATCACGGCGAGCAATCATAATTCATGACGAGGCGTTTTCTCCCACCATTTGCAACGAGCCTAGCTGGCATTACCCGAACTGCCACGTTTTATTCATGGTGCTCTCGCATGCCAGAGGCCATGGGCCGCGAGCGCGTTCAATAAGATAGACCAGAAACTCGTCGATATGGTCACAGACGAGTAATTTAGCTTTGTACTTTAAATCTGAAGTGCCACTTCGCCGAGTGGTAATCGTTTTTTAGGCAGTGCGAACGACAACAATTCTATTACATTAATGATCGTTTACACGCCGAAGCTGAACAGCAGGCAACGAACTACGTAATCCCGAAGTGCTCTGCCGGTTAATTTTGACCACTCGGACTTTTTAACGCGCAGTTACATGAAAAGACAAGAAATGAATCAGGGGGGAACATCCCTATGATAACACAAGGGAAAGCGTCTTGCTATTTGAGGCCTTAGCTGGCTGGCTGAGGATAAAAACACACCGCAGCAAATACGCGCCACAAGTGTGCGCTGCAAAATAAGCTCGAAAATGACTCCTTCCATCGTAACGTGATGCCAAGGGTTTCATCCAGGGAGACCCATAAGGACTGTGAACCTTCCAGAAGGGATGGGATTAAAAGAAGATGGAAGTATTAACTGGTCAGCAGCCGAGATTAGTAAGACTACTATAGTATTGCTGAAAAAAAGAAAACGAAAAGGCAGGGAAGGAGATTCATAGAACCGCAGACATCGCGAGTGTAGGGAATGGCACAGTGTAGTGAGCGGCAATTGTAGTGATACAATATAGTGATACTTTAAATTGAGATCATATATCAAGACGGTTAGATGACGATAAATGTGGTAAAAGCTGAATAAAGGAAGCAGACCAAGTGACTATTTGTCTCCGTCCCGTTTCAAGGTGGATGGCAATAATAATAATAATAATAATAATAATAATAATAATAATAATAATAATAATAATAATAATAATAATAATAATAATAATAATAATAATAATAATAATAATAATAATAATAATAATAATAATAATAATAATAATAATAATAAAACTAGTCGAGTTGGGCTTTTAAGTGGAGGAACGTTCTGTAACAATGGGGGTTAACCCTAGATACGCCTATCTTCAGTTTCAGCGAAATGTTTCACGTACTTGTTGTTGGGGAAAGGGAAAGGCTCCTAGGAGTGTAAGCTTCTCACGTCAGAAGGATGGTGATGAAATGCGCCACAGAAGTTGTTAATGAAGAAGGGAAAGTGCCGCGATCAAAACGGGAGTAGATAAAAGGAAAGACAGGCACAATGACCACTTGCAACTGTTGCGAGTGTTGCGAGTCAGTGCTGTGTCTTGTCTGATTCGCTTGGCCGGTTTTCGTTCCAAGTACATTAGCCTCAAAACAAACTCTCCTAAAGACCTTGTGCACCGCGTATATGTGAGAGCACTTCGCGAACCTTGCCACTGAAATAGTTTCCGCGCCGCAAATGGACTAACACGCAAAAAATTTCATTACAGAAGACACGTGGATGCGCAATATTCGGCGAAGCGAACGCTTCGCGCATTACCGGACGGACGGGAATTTTGGCTATATTGCTTTTCGTGTGTCCTCTTGCTGCTGTGACCAAAGAATGCCAGCAGAGGCAACACCAATATACGCGAGTTTGTTTGGTCCGTACACTTTTGCGGAAAGCAGGGTGCTTTCGACAGCAGCAAAGCAGTGAAGTCGCGAAATTAAGCTTGGATAGACGCAGCCATTTTAATCAACGGGGCAACTTGACGAAATCGCTGTCATCATACTCCACAGCGCGGGCCAATATATCTGAAGCCAATACCGCGGGTGAAGAGTGCGTCGTTTTAGCTTTATTATCAGAAATAAATGCTAGCTGAGGGGGCCGGCATACACTGCAAAAATAAAAAGAAAAGACGTTTCATCTGGATGGTGTCCCCCCCCCCCCCCCCCCCACCTTACATACCTAGATACATCGCTGTCATTTACCGTAACGCGGCAGTTGCTGTTTCAAGAGAGGCCAATCCAAGGAACCGCGTTCCCACTAAAATGTTGTTTTTACCGAGAACTTTGCTCGCGCTCCAGATGTCTAAGGTTACTTCTAATAATATTTTGACAAGAAGAGGCGCACCTCCTGAAATAACGAGCCAAACACATAATGGTTTTTGTCGACAAGCACTTTTATGTAGCAGGTAACCCAGACGCCATGGCTCTCAGAAGGCGGACGCGAAGTCCTCGCAATATTTCTCGACGATTCCTGTGCTGAGCAAGCAGTAAAGGACAATAATATTTATAGCACGAATATTTCGTGGCGGTATTGTGTTTCAAACCAACAGCTAGGTTATGAGACACCGAAAAAGGAGGAATGGGAATAATCTCAAGACGACTCAGGTCCTTTCTTCTTCTTCGCTCTTTTTTAGTAGCTTTATGTCTTTAGTACAGTGTAAAATACGAACGAAAAGAAAGAAAACGCACTCAATTGATCAACACTGAACTAATTTGAATAAAATCTGTTCAATTTAAAAAAAAGGAAATAATAGTAGGTTAGAAATTAACAACGCTAATCCTCTCTCTGAGCATGCGATAGCACAATTAGAATATCATCATCGTGACGTCTCGACGGGCGACTATCATTTATCGCAATGTGAAGTTTTTATGCCTAGTATCTCTTTTGCGAATTTGTGTACACTGTGACGCTCTTGCGTATGCTCAGCACCACCTTGAGTTTTCTTTTACACAGTTCCGAATTGGGGGATTTCCGCCCGTAATGATAGAGAAATGCGTTACCGTTGATGGCATCCAACTTTTGTCTTCCAGCACAGCAACCCATTGCTCTAAGCACCATGGGCCACTTTCGCATGCGTGATTCTCTCGTGCCAGAGTCGCTCTCTGAAACGTATGGCGCGTGCATCTGGCGTGTGTAGGTAACAATAAAAATAGAATGAATTCGGGTCACTCTCGGAAGCACGTTGCGAATGCGTGCTCTTAATTGATTTGCGAGAATCGCCCGAATACTCGAAAATTTCGAAACCTTGAGGCAGCAAAGTTACAACTGATTAACTTAAAAATGAACGCCGAGCTAACAACTAAGTAAGAAACAATTGCGCAAGACCGTGGTAGGAGATTATTCGTATGTAAGAAGTCACTCCAAAATATATCGATAGCTTGTGAGCACCAACTTTTTTTTTTAGTAATGGCACGGTAAGTTTCATTGCGAACTCTAAATTAATAAATTATATTTGTTCGCTAATACGCTGCGACAGATCAGGTTTGCCGAACTGCGACATGATTTTGGCGCGGCGTTAGGCATTTGAGCTGCTACCTAATTGTTTTCCTTCTTTGCTTCAGTTGAACAATCTTTTGCGTCGTTGATACAATAATTAGATTATCTGCAGATCCGAAATACATTCGCAGAAGTCACTGCAGCATAGTGTTTTAATATAAAACAAACCTGTGCGGTTGAGATTGGTAAAACAATTTTGCGTCACACATCTTTTCTCTCTCTCTCTAAATCTGCTCTTTTCTCTTAATTACTTTTCTCCTCCTCCTAAGCACAAATCTTTTCTTCTTTTTTTCCCGACACGCTGGTATCATAGTTCAGTTGAGGGGGGGGGGGGAGGGGGGGGATTTGGAAACGGCAGCATAGCAGAAAAAATCACTCAGCAACAGCTGCGTGCTTGGGAAACGACACTGTAGTGCTGATACACAAACGAGAAAATGAAGATAAATATTGCTGGGACAGATGTAACAGATGTCACCGTATAGTGAAGCCCGGTGTCGGATTGCGACTGGAGATCACATGAAAAGCGCCCCCTCCCCACCCCAAATGAAAGAAAAGAAAATGATGTCCCTGTTCCTGACAATTTTGCTTCTTTCGTTTCTTGCCTGGCCGGTCTAGCTCTACAAGCACATTTTCCGGGCCTCGCGAGCCCTAATGAGGTGTACATGCGATGACCGGAAAAGAATGTCCTCTCCGATGACAAGAGTAATTGCGCGTTCACTGTTTGCTAATTGGCGCCAGGAACGCAGCTCTCCACTTTGCTCTGGTTATTCGTTCTTTTCTCTTCACAAACCTAAAAACCTGAACAATTTTTTTCATCTTCTTTACCTAGGGTGCAACATGCGTTCCAATCGTTATTTTCTTTTATTATTTCCATACCACATTTATTATACGCCGAATAAAACGGAGTGTTAGCCGTGGTTAGCGGTCATGTTTTTTTTTCCCCGCTCTACATTCACATATAGGTTTCGCTGATTACGAAACAGATGTTAGTACTGAGTAGGTATTAGTAATTAGTACGAGTTTCCTTGCGTCAGTGATTGCTGTAAGTTTGTGGGGAAGAGGGCCAGGGCGAGGGAGGCGTGACGAGCAGAGGCAGAGAGAAGTAGGAGTGAGGTGAGGGATGAAGACGCGGTCTAGCAAATGGCAGTTCAGTGCAAACGAGCAGAAGGAGGTTCCAGTGTGATCAAGCAATGCACATTCTGACTGTACCTGCGAACTGAAGAAGTGATTAAGCCGGAGGAGGTAAAGCTTACTAATTAAGGTTGATGAGCCCTTATTAAGGCGCCCGTACCAGAAGCTGTTCAAGTAGTTTCTGTTTCCTTCCACCCATTCCCCATCACTTGACGCGGCATTTTTACGTGCTTAAGCACCTTTCATTTCGACGGGTGGAGAAAGAGAGAGGCAAAGGATGCATAGAAAAGGCAGGGAGGTTAACGAGACTTACCCCCGTATTCTTAAACGCGCCTTCACTTGAAGCTTCTCCTCGACTCATCCAAGAAGAGGCGATGGGGCTTCCTTCACTCAAGGCGCCGTTGCGTTTCATGAACACTACTTCACCTTTCCTCCGCCAAGGAACGCCTTGAAAATGCGCCCTCGACTTAAGTGAAGTGTATCGACCGAGAAAAGTGTCTGATGTCGAGACTATTCTTCAATGTGCTTATTAAAAGTCCCATTATTTAAGACAAATATGTGTTTCAGTTCATTCGTCTTCCTAATCAAACAACTACACGGCGCAATGCACAACTTTAGCTCGGCAACGCTGCCACTGTGAGCATTCGACTGATAGAGCAAGCGGGAGCTGTGTTTGAGGTCTGGCAACAATCGCATCCCAACAGCTGAGAGCATGGCGCATGGCTGAGAACCAAGATAATTTGCGCCGGCATTTGTCCGCTGCCCTTTGTTTCCTAGTGTTTCATTGGTGACTGACGCTGCGGTTCTTAATCGAGGTTATGATGGGTGATTTTGTCCTTGTGCTTATGGTGACCGAGCCTGAATGACTTCTGAGGCCACAGATGGTATGGACGATGGGCAGCTTTGTTTACCTTCAAGACCGAGTGGTGCTGTGAGTTTGCTGAAAGCAACAACAGGACAGAAAATATGGGTGAGTGAGCCATTTTCTCATGGAAGCACAGTATGTCAATGCGGTTTGCGTGATTGACTCCAGTTGCTCATGCTGCGGGCATTAATTGGTAGCGTGAAACATATCCGAGGCAGCATAAGCTTGTGCAAAACATATATATATATATATATATATATATATATATATATATATTGCTAATGAGAACTTGTGGAAGATTCGGCACGACAATCTGTTGTTGGTTTCGCTTTCTTAAACGAAAATGTAGAAAGTACGGATCGGCGCTTGCATCTAACGATCATTCCAGTACCGCGTATGAAATCTTTCGGTAGAGGAGAAGCAGTTATAGTATACATGCGGCAGAATGCGTATATGGTTGAGTGCGTAGCTCGGGCAGGTTGAAAAAAAAAAAACAAGCGTCTTTTGAGTCCTGTACTTTGTTTTAGAAGCCGTGGTGGTCAGTCGGCTTGCTCAACTTGTAGCACATATGGTCAACGAACCAGCACTGGTGCCTGCATTTCCTGTGCTTCCTCACTTCACATATACGCTACGCAATGTTTTAATCTTCCAAAAATTCACTTGTCAATACTTCATCACCGCCATTTGTTTTTTCGTCTTAACTTTTTCAGTCTGCTATGTGGTAGCAGCTGATGCACGTTCCATAAACTATGCTTTCAAGTTCACGCAATGCCGACATATTTTTAGTTGTGATACGTCTTTTCATTTCTGTTGCTTAGGTATACTGAATTTACTTAGGGCGCGAGCGCCCTGTCTACATAAACGTTTTGGCGTTTTGGTGAAGGATGTGGGCCTTGGAAGGACCAGCTGATGAAAAAATCAACGCCTGTGCTGCACAGTAAGGCTTCCGATAGACCTGAAAGCATCGATAGATATGGTGCCTGCCTGTTGGAATTGCACCAGCTCGCTTCCCTGAAAGAAGCTAGGCGCTGAAGAAGTACTTGACTAACCTACCCGGTAATTAGTCTGTGCTTATTTTCATAAACTTTGTAAAATAATTCATGTTACGTGTCCCCACATTCACAAAATGGCGAAATGGACACCGTGTTATTTAGGACCACAAACATGAAACAGCCATGTCATAATGAAATCAAATTAATTTTTTATTCCCCTTCAGTTGTCATATAAATTTTGTTTTAAATAGCATGAATATGATGGGCGAAGTCATCAGTTGCCCGTGGTGCATTGCAGCTGCGACAGGATCTTTTTGCTGCCCACAATTTGTGAAGCAACACTTTCGTAGCATTTGTAGCCAGCACTTCAGTATTTTGTGGCATGCTGAAGCTACTTGAGCATGAGCAAGTGTAGATTAAAAATATGCCATAGTTCTGATGGTTGATCTCAGCTTTTCTGAAATAACGGTAGTAATGCGCTCTATACTGTATTTTTCAGCATTTTCATTGTGACAGTCTGCATCACCATTTGGCCTATTTTGGGATCCCACAAGACACGCTGCTACCCTGGGTGTTGTACCTCGGTGAATTGCTGAAGTTCTGCAAGCCCCATTGAAGCCAACAGTAATCCGCATCCAATGGAAGAAACTCATTGTTCGGGCCGTCCTAATTTATCTTAAGCTGAAGCTAGAGGCAGGGTAGAAACAGAATATATTCTACAAAAATTTACCACTGCATGCCGTCGGGTGGCTACACCCGACAGGCTACTGTCTTGAACAGAGATAGTGTTTTATTATAGAATATATTTGTCAGCAGTACTACTCCTTCTGTTTATATCCTTGGAAACAAACAAGCGAAGGCACCAAAGACAACATAGGAGAGATTACTTGTACTTACTAATTGAATAAAAGAAATGACAAATTAATGGCAATGAAAGTGGATGAGAAAACAACTCGCCATAGGCGTGCGATGCTCTAACCAATTGAGCTACCACGGCGCCGTTTTCCCATCCACTTTCTTGTGTATTTATAATTTCTTTCATTGAATTAGTAAGTACAAGTAATCTTCCCTATGTTGTATTTGGTGACTGCTTGTTGGCTTCTCATGGTATGATTATTAAAAATCGCGCCCCTCGGTTAACCCCCTTTCGTAATTCTCATTCATTACTGCTTCTGTTTGTAGGATAAGAGTTCACGCTGTATTGCATACTATCAAAGTACAAAAAGGCGAGAATAATGTTAATTTATTGTTTTAGAAAAAAATTGGCACTTGAATTGACCAGAAATTATTAAGGGGTACATACTGTCTTAATATATATGACTGAAGAAAGGACATCTGGACGAAAAATACAATGACTTCAGCTACAACGTGTCTATGAAGGCAAATCCATGCAGTCAAACTGCTTTTAGTGGTGATGTTTGAGCGGGTAGGATATCAGAAAAGTGATAGATGTCTTAAGCAGAATATTTCGACGGCTATTATAGTGCAGCAGGACATTAACTGGACCTCTCCTCCACTTGCACACCAATGCATACGCAGCGCACACAGCACAGTTGGAAAGGCAGTTGCTCTTCGTGCGTTTGTTGGCAACCTGGTTCCTGCATAAGAGAAGGGGTTGGTAATAAACAAACAATGACGTTAAAAAAGGTCCATGAAAACTAGCTTAGGTATGGTATTCGTTGTCTTTAGTTTACATTTCGTAATAATACATTCATTTAAGAATTTTATGTTCTAGAGCTCGGTATTTTTTACATTAATTAGCTCATACTGTTGTTATTTATTTTTATTTGCAAAAAAAAATCATTTTTCAGCTGGTCTACCGCTTGCGCAGCAAGACCGACATACAGCGATCTAACACTTAAATAATGAACCCTATAGAGAGCTGGGATGTTCACAAGAAAGGTGTACGAGATATATCTGCTACCACTTGCTAGCACTGTCTGTATTAGGAGCTGTCACTACACTGCTACACCTTTATTTATCGGAATAAAAAATAATGTGATGTACAAAAACTCTACTCTGTTGTATTGTTATTCTGTCTCTTTTATTCGAACAAAACATTATATTAACATTAACATTAAACATTAACCTGTGTATACGTGCAGGTATAATTCTGAATGCCATTTCATGGTTGGTGACTTCATCGTTGAGCTCGGATTTTCATAGGGATGACAAGCTAATTAAACTGAATGGTTTGACGCAAGGATTGCTAATTATTGCTTATGACTTTAAATTGTACCAACTGCACACGGTCAGCGCGAATTTACAGTACATTTCTTATTTTCCTTAGTGCAACTGGCCGCATCAAATTAAAGAAAATTGCAAAAATTAAAGTGAACGCACCTGCTCGATTACAGAGATGCTCGCTTTCCTGCGGTGTGCTTCGCCGTCCTTGGATTAGCGTAGGCAGTGATGATCTGCCCGAGTACAAACAGCGCCGACGGGGTGACTTACGGCGCTCGCGCAAGCAACACAAGCACACAGGCAATACACGCACTAGTAACAGGAATCTTCGCAGCTGTTTTCTTTTTACAAGTTCGAAGTCCGCCGCATTTATGTATCGCGCCGTGCTTGAACTGATGCGGCTTTCCACGATGAGCCGCGAGAAACACGTGAATGCACTGACGCCGATAGTAGTTTCGGAGCGCTGGCACGAAGAATACCCGCGTGCAGGTCATCAATTGGCTCATGCACGGAGTAAGACGACAGTCACTTGCACTAGCTCGCAGTCTTCTTGACAGGACAACCGATCTGTCTCGGCGCCGCAGTGAAACGATTTCGTTGCCGATGCGCTCCAGAAGACTGCACCAGTTCCTAAAACGTAGCCCTTGAGAATGCGCAGCACGGTTAACCCAATAAAAGCTACGGAGGCAACGGGCGTCCATCGGAAAAAGTTGACGAGGCGAGCGACAGATCGCAAGGCAGCCATGTTTACGCACTAACTTCACTCGAGGAGCGATTCAAGGTAGCTGCGAGGCTACCTTGAGATTCTGGAGTAAAGCGCTCGAGCTTTCCTTCACTCAAGGCACGTTTCAAGTGGAGGGCGATTTGTGAAATGAAAAACCGCCCTCGAGGAGCATTCCGAGTGGAGGGTCAAGTCGACATGCGTTTGTGAATGCGGGGGTTAGTTTCGGCTGGCTAGCCTGCATGGAGGGAAGGCGTAGGCAGATAAAAAAGAGAAAGTGAACGGGAAGGGAGAAAAAGAGAGACTGGAATAAAGTTAACGCCTACACTACGGAGTGGTAGCAGGCGTCAATCATGAAGGCCCGAAAACCTTGAGAACCTGAGTAAAGTGAATAAGGGCTTCTGCGCGGAGGTTTTTTTTTTTTTTTTTTTTTTTGGGGGGGGGGGTGGAGCACTTGCCTAGATTACTTTCTTCTTCCAATGGAAGACTGTGCGGTTAGGCCAGCAGTTGGCTCAACGCTTGCCTTTCAGCTTCATAGCGCGCACACACACATATAATGTGTGGGAGCATATCGTCGCAGCTGCATATGTCGCACATGGGGTTGTTGACCATTTCAATGAAGGAGACATAGGAGTTACTAAATGTGGCGCAGAGCCCCTAATGGTACGGCATGCTATAACATGGTACAAACGGTAAGTCAGGCCCTCGATATACCTGTATATCCGGATAGAACGAACGTAAATGACACATAGTGAGAACATTAGAGTCCCACGGGGACAACGCAGATACATTCCCGGTACATTGACCGGAGCCCAGCTCCAGCGTAGTTTGCGAAAGCGTAATCGAAACACATCGACCGCTCTCATGCGCAGTGTGTTCGTTCTCGCTGATATTGCAGTGTCCCGGCCGCCTTTGAAAAACTGTCGCTTGTTCCCGACAATGGCTGCGACAGTAGGCCTGTCGAATTTCAGAGAACAGTTGTTTCAGAAGGTATGATACCAATTGTAAATTATTGCTGTGGCTCCTTGATAATGAATTGAAGTGTAGCATGAAGTACAGCAAGTTCTGCGCCCGTCAGTGTGGTCACATATAATGCCTCGTGTCTTTAGTCTTCTTCTTTTTATGTATGCCGCCACCAATATGCATGATAAAAGGACATGTAGAAAAACTGTTCAGTTTTAAAATATCCTGTATATGCGCGCGAAAATGCTAAATGTTTTGCAGGTATGTTTAGTAACATTGAAGAAAATCGCAGTTATCTTCTGCACGACCCAGCGCTCTGTTGTTATAGGGCAGTAGCGTTGGCAAAGCAAGTGTCATAGCCATAATCTTGAAACAAGGCGAACAGGCAGGTTAACACATTCACTAATACACCGATCAGGCAGCGAAACAAGGCATCCATGATCACACGGAACACAGCAATATGCCATTATCCTTGAGACGAAAGATCATGTATAAAATCCTTATCGCAGTAATACGCAATGAAACCATGTGCCTGGAAACGACGGGATAAAATAGGAAAGAATGGTCAATATGGTGGCTTTCATTCGCAGATCACGTATATCACGGCTTGAAAACATAAATAGTCCCACGGAATGGACTTTACGCTAGTTATTCAAGCGGTGACGAGAACACAAACAACGTGTGAGTGCCATTGGGCATGGCAGTGCCACGACGTGTTTCCGGTGACACAACAGAAGCGAACGCTTTGATACGCAAGAAAAGGATATCAAGGAAATGGTCGATCGAGCGAAGAGCAAACACATCACGCTATTTTCGGCTGCCCGCGTAGGTCGAAGGCAATCGTCAACTTTGCCAGGCACCGAACTCCAAGTCCCACGCACAAGGTTAGTATATATGTATAGACGGGATACACATCTTTTCTTTTTCGCTAGTGGCTGTTAAACCAAGAGCCAAACATTGCATTTCGTCACTCAGAGTAGGGACTGGCTCACAAGACAACCCTGACGAGGGACGAAGTAAGAAATCTCTCTGACCAAATCATTCTGTAAATACAGTCTTAGAGGAGAAGGAGAAGGAGAAGGAAGGAGGTTGACAAGAATGTGATGGAGAGGGGGGCGTAACGGTGAAAGGAAATTTCGGCGGCGGCCTGATGAAACAGCGCGAAAGACAAAAACAAAGCAAAGAAACAACAAGACAGCTTACTGTCTCTTCGACGCTGCGTCATATGTTGCCACAGCAACGCGCCCATCGGTACTTACTTTTCAGTAGAGGACTTACAGATGATCAAATTCTTGTTTATTTTATCTTTACAGGTTAGCGTTTACTTAAGCTATGGGATTTTGTCCAGCACGAGTTAACAACTTCTCAGGAACAAGGTACTTGGATGTTTTCTATGTTTTAATGTACTGTGTTTTCTTATTTTCGAGCTGCCAACGACAGTGGTGGAAAGACGAGGCAGTTCTTGAAAGTTTCTCCGCATTTAGGATGACGTAAAACAGCCTCACCTTATCACTGCTACCACTTACTACTATACTACTACTACTACTACTACTACTACTACTACTACTACTACTACTACTACTACTACTACTACTACTACTACTACTACTACTACTACTACTACCTTCATCATAATCATCTTCTCTGTACATCAACACCGACAGTCCATGCCCCACACCACATGCGTTTTTAAATTCAGGAGTGTATCGAGCAGTTTTCAAGATGCCTCATTATCATTAAATAAATTTCATGGTGTTGTTGCTGCTCGTTTGGGCCAGGAATCCACCGAGCCCATCGTTGAGCACGTCCAAAATGAAGGAAAGGAGTTTACATGAGTTACACTGGCTCCAGATACGGAAGCCCACTCCAGGTATAGGAGCATATTAAATCTGAGTTCAGGACACGTCAGCGCACCCACTCCTTACATCAAAAGTATCCGCTTTTTATACCGTGGTCTTCCCTAGAAGATTACACTAGGGAACCTGATGACCGTATCGCGGCCAATCACAATCGTCTAATCGGTCTCAAAATATCTCTCCCACGATAACGCACCATTCCGCCAGCCTTCACTTCCTATATTGCACCTTCGCCCCCCGCATATGGGGCAAGCGCGTAGCAATTTGGGAATCCGAGGTCGAAGCGGTTCCCTCAGTAGCCTTCGACGTTGGCCCCTTTCATCAATTAGTTTAGCTTATCAGTGTCACGTTCAGGCAGAGGGATCTTTTGTTGGCCAGTCAAAAATCGCTGTCAATGATGCGTCGACTTCTGGATAAACGCTGATGAATGGGGGCGGGGGCTGGATAGGGCTTGTCTCAAGGGAGACACCTCAGGATTGCACTTTACCGTGTTGAGATCTAACAACGGTCAGTTTCGAAGCCGGAACAGTTTTTGTCAGTGCAATTCGCAACTACACATAGCGATACTACACACGTATTTGCTATTTCTCAACGCTTTATTTCAGCTTCGATTGCCAACCAACGCTTTGCCAATGCTTTGGGAGCCTCAGAATGTGAACTACTACTACTGTAATACACGTCAGAGAAAGAGCAAGAGAGAAGGAAGTGATACTAACGTCTGGCGTATTACACCATGGAAGGGGGGGGGGAGGTCTCAGAAAAGAGAAATAGGGATAGAAAGCAAGATATTTCATTCGAATTTATCTTTTATATATGCTAAAACCACGATTAATTCATTCAAATTGCTTAAGTTTTGAGCAAGTTAAAACAACGATAAAGATTTTAAAAATCCGAGGGCACCTAAGCAGTTCTTATGAGTTGTAAATGCGAAAGCATTAATGTCCAGTTGAACGCCGCTTCGAGTTTTGAACTCCTCGCGGGCAAGCGAGCGCGTAGAGATGCTTGGCCAACGCCTCCGAGGTAGCACAAGGCCGGTGCATATCGATCCGCGACGTCATTCTACCGTGCCCGACTGCCATAGAATCTAAGGAGGATGCTCCCGAATAAGCCGCGGTGATTTTGACGTCACCGCTTTCGTCACGCCGGGCTTGGCAGTGGAAATATTGATCCAAGTAGCAGGATGTCACAAAGCAGAGTGCACAGGCTTGTTACCCAGGAGGAGCTGGTTTAGTCCACTGGGTAGTGGGTAAGACACTCGGCTCCTGAACGCGGGGTCGCAGGTTCCATAATCACTACCGCCAACATTTTTCCTGTCCAATTTGTTCCGCGTTTTATAAATTATTCTTTTTGTAGCGGTTACCAAGGTGAAGTTAGAACGCAGGCGAGAGCTTGCGCGGTCAGGGAATGCGCGTCTAAGACAAGCTTCCCAGAGCGAGCGTGACGTGGCGTCGCGGCGATGCCCTCTCCCCTGACGTAACACTTCGCATCAGCGCGGTGGCAGGCGTTCCCTTATGCCCGTTCGACTCTGTGGAGACGTGCACGTTATGTAGCGTCGCAGCCAATGGGAATTTAGGCGCCGTTTCGCAACTACAGACGCCGGAGCTTTCGCTCAGTGGGCCATTCGATGCGTTCGCATCAAAATAAGCGCACAATGAACAAACGCTATGTTCGCGCAGCGTTGTGTGTATTAGATATCACGCATTGCTAAAACTGCCGCCGCGGCGCAAAGCTAGCGTGCATTGGTTCTCGTCATTGTACGATTACCTGCGTGTGCTCAAGGCCCAATATACGCGATCCCAAAACCAATCACGACGGCGCGCTTTTTCTGCAGTTTTCATAAAAGGGCCCTGACTTTGCCCAGACGAAGACGGGGCCTCTTAATAAAAAGCGTAACCATACGAAACACACAGGCTAGTGCGCTATATATATTGAGTATTACAGCTTCCTGCCATCTCATCAGGACGTGCATTCATGGGATGAAATTGGGAAAATCAAAAGAAGACACGAGGAAGCAGGCGGTACATTATTGCAGAGCTTTCATGAAATAGAGAGAAAAAAAACTTTTGGTGATGTGGCATTGTTTTCGCCGCTCACGGGGGAAGTGTCAGTTGCATATGGTATAATTATAAGATCCTCTACCATAAACACCGATGTAAAAAAAGAAATAGACTTGTTCTTTTTCTTCTCTTCACTCGAATAAGTGATCCTAATATAGAAGCGTCGTCTGTCTGTAGCAAAAAAATAAATAAATAAAAAACAATGATGATGCTATGGATAGAGCAATTCCACAGGTAAGCGCTCGGAATAAGGAACGAAGAGGAACAAATGAAATAGTAAACCCGGCCTTCGGAAGGACGGCCGACTGTCTCCACTCATTACAAATAAGAATAAATAAAATATGAATCAGTACCTCCAGAGAGTAAGCGCCATTTATAAAAGAAGATAATCAATGCAGAAGCCGGCCGTCTTCAGAGAAAGACACCAAAGCGCTGGAAAACGGACAGACCAAACTGAAGATCTAGCACATTTTCTTGTTTTGTTTTTTTCATGTGCCCGTAACGTTTAGGCCATTCCCGTTACTCAAAAGACCAGGCAGCCCCCTCCCTTACGATGCTCGGCAATAAAAATCGTCTGTTGTGAAATAGTTACCTCTTGTGGTGAGACTTTCCCTCTGCCCACAGCGTGAGCGCCTCCGCAATGGCCTCTTCTCTTTTCGTGTGAACTAAGTGGCTATTTCCCGAATCATTGTGGAGATGGTCGACAAGCCCAATGCTAAATGAATTAATACTTGATGAAGCCATCTACCACTTGGTCGCCAGCGGGCAACTCTTTACGAACGGCTTAAAATCATTAAAGGGAAAACTTTGTAAGCTGTAATCTTTGTACCATAAAAAAAGAGGCATCCATTATTTCAATTGAGTTAGTAGGACGCCTTGAGTGGACAAGGGTTCCGAGCTAAAGCATGAAAACATTGCAGCCCTCATAAAGGTCACTGGGACGGAGCAACTACTAACCTCGTAACCAGTAAAAACAAAATAAGTGTCTTGTTTAGATAGATCCATACTCTGTTCTTCAACACAAACATTCGTGAAGAGCTACGGACATAGAAAGGAGGAAATAATGACGAAGTTGCAGCAATTTCCGTGTGTCGTGGAATCATTTACAATGGTAAACGATTGCGCTCGCTCTTTCTTTCTCCGGCAGCTTCTTTACAAGGAGGTGGCTAAGAGCTGTTTCATTTTCTCCAGCACTTTCCACACACTGCCTCTTTCGCGTTACCTACCCTGACCCAGAGAACTTGTTTTATACGCAAAAGCGCCCAGTGAGTAGCCATCGCCGCTGACTTGTTTTTCTTTTTTCTTTTTAACGATAAAAGGCAGTTCAATGCCAGGAATTTCAGTTGCCGAACGGCGGCCAGTGAGGAATACGGTGCCGAATTGACAAAGCTTTTCGCTTGTAAGCACTTTCTGCCATTGGTCAGCCACCTTCAATAGTAATATCTCCAACAACCAGATCGGCTAGAATTCGCCTTTACGAACGATTCTAACGTAGGAGCTTTTTTTGAATACGGACATATTGCTTACGTAATATAAGCTTTCTTGAGAAATTATACTTACGTTCAGCATTCCTGGTCAGTATAGGAGGCTTGCATAAGCTAATTCGCTGATACTTTAATGCAACATTCGGATATGTATCCACAAATATATCTGCCGAGATAGACATCTACGCAAAACCCTGGGAAGTGGGCTAGGAAAGTATCGC
Organism: Dermacentor andersoni; assembly: GCF_023375885.2. NCBI lineage: Eukaryota > Metazoa > Arthropoda > Arachnida > Ixodida > Ixodidae > Dermacentor > Dermacentor andersoni. The sequence goes on along the minus strand of NC_092819.1, from coordinate 39,939,927 downwards.
TTTATATATAGGTACTGTGTTCATAGAGATGTTTCTAGACAATAAGGGCTGCTCGTAACATCAGGTAATAGCCACGAGGGAGAGAAAGACGTGAAATGTTGGGAGGCTAACCAGACGCACTTCAGGTTTGCTACCTTGCTCTGGGGGAAGGGCGTATAGGGACGAAAAGAGGGAAAGTGGAAGTGAAAGAGCACTAGTTGCAGAGCACATGAAGGCACGCGAAAAGTCTATAAACAGTCAGAGACCTCTCGACTCCATACGCTGCAGCCACGACCTCGTTTCTTTCTGAAGCCTGCCATGCACACGGTCATGGTCCAAGGATATTCACTATATCACAGCATCAGCTAACAGTGCTATAGAAGGTGGGCGACTACAAACCAACAAATTTGTCTAAATAACAGCTCCGTGAACAAGGATGCAATGCAACTGAAACAGCGGCCATATTCTTTTTTTTTTTGACAGACGTTGGAGGGCACATCTCCCTTACATGCCACGTTGGTGTGGGCCGTAGTAGCTAAATACGTATAGCACCGAACTCCTGCTTCTTTATGTTCACGTTTCAATATTCATTCTCGTGCTGTCGCAGACAGACGACACAGATGGCATTTAAATTACACAAGTGAAACAAAGAATTGCCTGCGTCACTTCAACATATTTCTCTCGGAGTAAGAATTTGTACACACAATCTCACTCGTTTACTTTCGAAAGGTCGAGTGGGGTCGGGCGGCTCACTTGACGACGACAGTCGTGAAGTGAGCCCCCCCCCCTCCCCCCGGACGTTTCTCTTAGCTCCATAAACGGAGAAATGAAAAAGAAAGAAAGAAACTCGGGGGCCTTTTCTCGGACTCTGCTTTGTAAAACGGACACGCCTTAACATTCTGCACGACACCTTTGGGATTCATTTTTTTTTTTGCAGTTTTCGGCTACCGTCACAATCACCTTGTACTTGTTCTCAAAGGTTGATTAAAATGGGTTTTCGAAGCCGGCTTTGTGCTGGCAGTCTACTCTGCAGCTTCTTCTGCTGCCACCGCTCCACGGAGCTCCGGCTATGTCAGCTTCAATCAAAATGATGACTTTGGATGAGTTGGTAGGATAGTAACGCCGAAAGCAATAATCAAAGACGGGCTTAGTGCTCAGAAATAAACTTTTCTAACCTCTGTTTCGTTTGCACTGCTTTTGTCTACGGTACTAGCCGATGAGAGACGCTTGAGGCCGATTTCGTACGCGACAGAAATCTCGCTGAGTCTTGAAGCAGCGCTGTAGGAGTGTTTATAACGGCGTGCCCCCGACGTTAACGCGCTTAATGCACTATAACGGGTCTTCGCGTGGCCACGTAGGCCGGTTTCTTAATATATTGCAATAAGAACGCGCTCGCGTTCAGAGATACAAATGCATGCTAAAGGGTCCAAGAAGTAACGAAATCAATTACAATAACGTTGGGGGTTAGAGAAATCGTCACGAAGTTGTCCAGGTATGATTCACTACACGCGAAACTGCATCGCCACGGCTGAGCTGCTTCTAGCTAACTGCGTCAGAATGCCAGGTTCGGCGCGCGTGCCCCAAAGTGTCCCAATAAGTATCAGAATAAATTATAATAGTGCTGTGGGTCATAGAAAGCGTCATGAACTTGTCGCAGCAAGATTCAGTACACGTGAAACTAACTGCATCACACAGTCGAGCTGCTTTTCGCTAACTGCGTCACAAAGTCGGCTGCGGCGAGGGTGCCGAAAAACTGTACCGAAGTAAATTACAATAATGTTGGGGCTCACAGAAAGTGTCGCAAACATCTCCTGCAGTACGAGTCATTAACTTAACTGCGCCAGGATGACCGAGCTGTTTCTCGCTGTGTTACAAGTGTCGACTCCGTGCCGTAAGTCTAATTGCATGAAATGCGTCGCATACTGTCCAACAACCTTTCTCACCTTACCATCGTGCAATAGTGCAGTATATAGTGCCGCGTCGAAGTGCAGAAGGAGCGCAAGATTATGTTGGGAGCCCACTATACCAGTGTACAAAAAGAGAAAAATTCATCAGCCATTCCACTCTTTGAAGAAGGACGAGTAGCGAAGCTGTGATCGACGCATCTATGTATATACAGGTATTATTATTATTATTATTATTATTATTATTATTATTATTATTATTATTATTATTATTATTATTATTATTATTATTATTATTATTATTATTAAACATAATTTGACTGTGGAGTCATTTATTCTTATTCTTTTATGAAGTAGTGACATGTGCAACTACCACTGCATGGCAAACGGAAATTCCACAATATTTACAGCTTCACTGTGAACTACACAATTGCGAAAAGTAAGTGAAACTTGGCTTAATGTTATAGTCGTTGTAGCGGTTAATTGTCCTATAATTTGTTTCGGGAGTTACAGTCGTTTTCTTTTAACCACGCTTCCTGGGAACTAACTAATTATTACAAGAAAATGAAACTTGGTGCAGTGGTAGAGACGTCGTAGCAGCCAATTTCAGCATGATTTGTTTTGGGATATTTTCTATAAAACAAGAGTTATAGCACTTTTCAGTAACCATACTCCCTCCGTAGACGACCGTGCATCAACACCAGACGGGAATTCTGTAACGTTTAAAACTTCAGAACTAACTAATTATGACAAGTAAATGAAACGCAGCGTAATATTACAGTCGTCTTAGCGGCCAATTTCAGCACAACTTTTTTAAGATACCAACATTATATTGAGAGCTACAGAGCATTCGTGAGAAACTGGAGACGACAATTTTTTTGTGTCGACGCGACGCGTAGACGGACGGACATCGACCACCACCGGGGGTGGCTATATACAGCCTCGCTGTAAATATGTTAAAAACGAGAGAGAGAGAGAGAGAGAGAGAGAGAGAGAGAGAGAGAGAGAGAGAGAGAGAGAGAGAGGGGGAGGGAGAGAGCGTGTCGCCGAAGAGGCGAACTTCCCATACGCAGCCGGCCTCGCTGGCTTCAGTGCTGTGTCTGGCGCATGTCGCATGTATCTGGCGCGTCAGGCGGGCCCTTAGCGAGTTGGTAGCCAACACGAGAAGAATATATATATATATATATATATATATATATATATATATATATATATAAAGCAATGTCTGCTAACTTCAGTTCACATCGCCTTTTTTCCGATGCTCGCGGTGCCTAACGGACTGCATTAATATTACCCTGACGTAGTTCCTGTTGCCAGTTTTCGCAGAGTTTCCCCTCTTGTTAATTTTTTTTTCTCTATGGCTCCGCTGTAAAAAAAGAATGAGCCGAGTGCATTAGTGAAACATCGCTTTATCATTGCATTCCAATTGTTTGATATATTGTTTTGATGGGTGATTGAGGGCTGAAAGCATGTACATTTCCTTGCATCTATGTCCTACTTTCGCTGGTAAACATATTAGCAGCTGTCCTGTCTCCAGATGCATGTGGGAAAATATTTGCAAACTGTTCATACGCTAGAATCATTTGCAAGAAGAGATTTCGAACAATGCAATATTATTAGTTACAGCGACTAGCCAATGTCACAGACCAGCTAAAGAAATATGGAGAGAGAGGGGGGAAGAAAGAAGAAAAGAAAAAATACTTTGTGCCTTACCCTTGTATTTTTCCAAGGTTGATTTAGTAAATGAACGAGAGGTCAATGAAACTAAATACGACCCGGGATGAAGGTTATTCGGTGTTTCATCAGCATATTGGTTAGAGTATACGTCAAGCGTATCGATATCGAGTTGCTCTGTGGGGAATAGACAGGGAAAAGAGTAAGTCAGCATCAATGGTGGATGCACGCGCAAAGAGAACGAGTAGGACGGCAACAGAGACAATATTTCCTATCCTTCTTCATCTCGTTTTAAATTTTTCTTCATGCATTATTGTGGCTGCAAGCTCCCGATTTAGGGAGCTCTCCCGTCCTTATTAAACAACTTGGGCGAAATAGAGCGCTGGCATCTGGCACGACAAAGCCATTACTTGCATTTGCTACCAGCGGCCAGACACATGGCAATCCGATATTTCGATATCAATTACATAAAAGCAGGAAGAAAAAGCGCCGGACTACTTTCGACAAAGCGTGTCACGCAATCTAGAGCACTGTTCTCCATACACGTCCCGTCATAATAAAGAGAAGGCAATATTTTTCGTTCAGCGTTTCTGGAGCTAACTTTAACGGCCTTTTGTCAGTGCGCAAAGACAGGGTTCATCGAATAGCCGTCGTGACATTGGTCAATATTCGAAAATCTTGCTTCATCTCCAATCTCTGTCTCACTTTTCTTCTTTGGGGCGTTGGTCCGTCCCCCCTGTACATTCTTGATGGGAATAAAATAGTCAAGTTTTGAGAGATAAAAAGAGAACGGCAGTAAGGTTATCTCGACATTGTCATGTTAGCTAACCTATACACGTGTGGAAGGGGTTGGGGTAGTGAGAGAAATAGAGAGAGAAACGGCGTTAGCCTAGCTCATTCACACGCATTAAGCAAGGTATCGTGTATCTACAGTCAGGCACTGAAATCTGTTGACTTCATGTACTGCACACGAGCTTGTGTGGCTTTCTAAGCTGACGAGCTTTTAGACCAGCCTCTCAAGAGCTTTGGTTCAGTAAAGGTTTGGAGACTTAGAAAATCGAATATGAAGCTGCCGTTGTACTTTCTGGGAAGCCCCTTATTAGCGCGCCTTCCTATAGGGTACCGCTTTCATATTTCACGTGTCCCCTTTTGTACGAAACACTTCTTTGTTTTACTATCATATCTAGACCCCTGGCGTTCTTGCAGAGAGGCTACGTGGCTATAGGAGGAAATTAGCGGCGAGAAAAATTTTAATGGTAATTTCGCTTTTTAACTAAATATGCTGATTAACCTTTTAATTACTTTGGGGCACGTGTTGTAACTGACAAATTAAGGCGTAGGAGCAGTAAAGTCTGGTCTGCTTAGCAGCAATCCTAAGACTGACACCTCTTTCGGTAGGAGACCTCAAGATGCGCTGTGAAAGAAACTTGAAGTTGGAATTAAGTTTCCCGAAAGCATATCTCTAACAGTTCGGGACGATCTCGACTGTAACACTAAGGCATTTTTCTGTAGATTTTGGACACGGATATCTCGAAAGTAGTGCCTGTCGTATGATTTCTTCTTAGCAGACATGACTTTATCATTTCTCGTCTTCACTTCTGCAAAGAATAAGTGGTTCTTGGTGGATGGCAGTGCACGATCTGCGAACCCGCTGCAATCTCTGCAAATTACTCCACAGGTGGAGGAATCCCTGAAACCAGCTTATGTTGATTTATGCGATAGCACTGTAGGCGGACGTCAAACACTTTGTACGTATCCGCCCTCGGAAAAACGAGGGGCCAACCACGGAGGCCGTGCAGGAAGTAAATGTGGGCCCATCTCTAATTCACTGCAGTCTAAAAACGCGCGCCCATCACGAAGGCCGTGCAATCTGCATATGTGGGCCGATACAGGAAGGTGGTTCACTATTACATAGAGTGTCTTGAAACGTTAGCTGTCACGAGGGAAGAATGCGAAGGAACTGGCACGTGACGAATGCGCGACACGTTAAATGTATGGACTTTGGCACGAGAGAAGCTTGTGGGTGACCATGGCCTAACAATCAGGAAATTGGGTTTCATTGCTGGAAAGAGACAGGTCCAAACCCACCATCGGCCCCGCAGTTCTTTATAGCATTCTATGCAGACTTCACTTTGGAGGTATGGAACAGAGAAGTCAATGTATGACGTGCGTACACGACCCAGTGTGCACGAAATCGCAAAAGAGATACTAATACGGAAGCGTGACTATAATAAATGAGATTGTGCAAGGTCGTCCGTAACGCACGAGCACGCGGCTCTCGAGACGTCGCAATCATCAAAGTATGCCTTCGCATACTAAACAATTAGCGGTGCTAGGTTATTGCCTACTTTTTTATTTTATTTTTTTCTTCGGCGCAGCTCAGTGCATTTGGAAAGGGCTATGCTTTTGGGTTTTTTTTTTTTTTTTTTATACGGAGCTTCTTGCGAACGCTGCTGCCTTTGCCACGTCCAACGGAAGTTTCCAGACATACTTGCTTCTGTTTAAGTATGCACAAGCTGAAAGTAAGGCTGAAGTTAACAACCTGTAAATATATATATATATTTAAAGACGTACAAGAAAAGAATTGCAGAGAGTGTACCGACTCCCCACTGCAACATTCGCGAAAATTTATCTAGGAAGAATAAGGAGGAGCTCGGCGGAGTGGGGGAGGGGAGGGGCGTAGGGAGCATTCCACTTTGTATTGAACGGCTGTTTGGTACTAAAGCTTGTTATTTGCAAGGAAGCAAAACTTTTAAATATTTTCAGTGTGTATATATGGTGTCTCTACGAAGACATTAAGTAATATTTAAACATAGCTGTTTTGAAATAAAGACGGTTCCTTCGGAGGCATGCCGTCAGTGCTGGCGACCATGAGGTGGCTAGTGGTACATGCTAATTAGTCGTTAGTTAATAACAATCCTTTAATAAATTTAATTTTTTTAGTTTCAGTGGGCTCATCGTAAATGGGAAATCGATGCGAGCTCTCCGTACAAGCAGTTTCAAATTTTGGATCTGGAAGAATGCGATTACACGTGGAACTGTGGCCCGACGAATTTCGGCTATCAGATCGTGCAAAACCAAAACTGGGAGGCTGCAAGGAACGCAAATGCCACACTTGTCGAGGCGACGTTCTATTACGTCACCTAGCGACGGGAAGCCAAAGCGCTGCAACATCGAGGAGGACGAAGCCCAGTGTTCTCCGACACAATGTATATATTTCTATAATTACCGCAGGAGGGCTAACGCACGTGGAAGCAAAAACGAAGCCACGTGGACAAGCGGTTTCCAAAGTGGTGCATTTTATCAGATATTGACTGGCAGGAAGCTCACAATGGAAGCTTTGGTACGTAGCCAACTTTCCGGCAAGCGGATTTGTCTTCGTCGGGGCCGCGACAAAGACAAGCTATATTTATGGGCTGATGCGTCACTTGCTGGCCTCAGTATAAGTCAAATGAAGCTTTCATCTTCGAGTGACACCTTTTTGTCTTATTCTCACGAAGAGGTTTCAGGCGCTACCAACCAACTAAACTCTGCCGTATCTCGCACCTTGCCTCGTATAGCTCGACTGGCAAGTATCCTTAAAATTTGAAATCATAGCGAATCCTGCAACCCGTCGCACCTGAAATAGAAGACTTTACCATCTTGAGGGCAATGAGCTCATCAACTCGTTCGCTTCTGTTGATTGGGGTAACTTAAATAAAAGGAAAGAAAAAGAAACTAAATAACGACAGTTTATCCATAACTGAATTCAGCCTGGCAGTGACAAACACGAAGTTGCCACACAAAAGGCTGCAAAACCTAACAAGAAAGGATACTTAACGATCTAGCGCAGGCATCATATCATGAACACGTGATATAGGGAAAAAATGCTATAGAGAAAAAAATGCTAAACGTATGCTCATAATGCAAAAAGAAAAAAGAAAATTGCTTCCAGCGCATATTCATTGGTGCGACATTGACATCGAATGTTCTTGCAGGTCGTGCAACTCTCCAACTTTAATTCCACACTGACCGAGTTTCGCTACACGACGTGATGTCAAAAGCAGGCGAAATGTGGCGCTCTCGACCCTCAGTGGCTCACGCTTTCCTATACTACTATGTATAACCACGACTTCCCAATGCGTGCACCGGCAAACTTCGCTGAAATTACTGGGCCTCTCATTTTCAGGCCCGGACTAGTCTGCGCCTGTACTCCTCGCCGCTTAAGCTAGGTAATTACAAGCCCGTGTGCAAAAAAAAAAAAAAAAGTGCTGGTCGGCTTGGTGTTGATACTAGCACTGCAAGCATCCTGAGTTGCCTAAATAGGATTACCGAATGTGCCTTTCGCTTGGAGAAAGCAATTTGGGGGTATTATCAAAATATCACGAAACTTTCCCAGTGGCTGTCGAGCTTAACATCGGCTTAGAAGTTTGAATCCGCCAACTTACACGTGCTGAGGCGATAATGTATCGATGTATGGCTGAAATCGTCGTGCTGTGTGTTAATGCATCTAACCACTAACTGCAGTGGCATATTCCACAGCTCATTTCAGAGTGATCTGTTGTTGCAACTGGGGTAATGCAAGCCATCGTTCAAACTTTATTACGAGAACAAGTGGGCTTTGCAGCTTTAATATCGCTTTGTTATCGCTTCTCGAGTCCCTTTGTGCTTTCAGTGGAGCTTAGTTTGTGTATTAGATAACGTCTGTAGGGCTGCCAGTGTGCTCTAAAATATCTCAGGAGATCAAGGAAAACTGGTACGTTGAATCATACCCTGAGTTTGCAGCTTTGCTGCCTGTATTTGCTTTATTGTAAGGCAAATAAGATAGACTGAACTATGAAGGGGAATTCATTGGGTATGAGAACATAAAACACAAATGAATTTTACGCTTGTTGCACATGCCACTGTGTCAGTGTGTTCTTACAGCGCAGCCTGAACTTCTGCGCATACTTCGTTACAATCAATCAATCAATCAATCAATCAATCAATCAATCAATCAATCAATCAATCAATCAATCAATCAATCAATCAATCAATCAATCAATCAATCAATCAATCAATCAATCAATCAATCAATCAGAGCTTTATTTTACACTGTCGAAAAGCAGATGTGTGCAATAATACTGTTCCAATAGCATATATACGGCTAGTATCTGTTTTACAATAAAAGTCACTGTAGGTGAGCCCCATAGCTATTAAAATTAATGGTGCGAGTCGAACGAAATACCGTCGCATTATTCGAGTCAGGTTCGCTGTCATGTTTTGCACTTTCTAACGTGTATAAACAACTACACACAAATCATGCGTGAGACTGTATACGTTGTGCAAATGCCGTTAACTTTATGTATTTTTTTTATCGAAGGAAGAAACGGCAAATTTGCTTTGAGCACCGTAAGGTACATTGACCATTTGTCCATAAATGCAATGTAGTTACGCATACTTGCGATTACGCGATAGATGATTTTTATACAAACCAGCTTATTGTACCAAAGCTTCGCTTTACATATATTCCGACATGTGCGTTGGATCAGCATAATTTTTTTTGTCGCAATACGTTTCACCGCATGCACACGAAGTAATGTTGCCTGCGAGCGTTACTCAAAACCGTAGCTTGTTCTCCTGTCATACGCAGATCTTAACGGTGAGCTGTTCATGGCACAACATCTCAGTTTCTCACAACGTTTGCCACCTCGTTATAATTCTGCACATGACAGGAACTCCATTAGTGAGAAAAGGTTGGAGCCAGCGTGACGGTCTTGATGACTATTTCTGTCCTCGTATTTTGCGCTGCATTTTCAAGCTCACCAATTGGTCAGCAGGGGGTATCCTAAACGGGAAAATTACAGAAGGTTTCGATGATGTCAAGAAAGAGCGTTTTACTCAAGTACGCTAGCTGCTTCCCCTTTAAAGTTGGAACGCAGTGGACAAAAATAGTTTCGTGGGGCCATTTTACATACCATGTTAATATTTGCGCAATTTCAGGCTTTGATTGATCGATGGCGCATGCCGGGCACATAATTTAGCGGATGCTGAGGGTGTAGAGCTACACGCAGAGCATATACATCACTTCTTTTAAACAAGCCTCATGTTTCCGTCACGTTCTACAACTCACTCTGGTGTTTGCCTGGATACGTCATAAAAACTGCAGCCTCCATGTGTCACAATAAGGTTGGGATTTAATAGTAAAAACAAGACACTGCGATAGCGATATTATACAATGCATCAGTAATGTAAACTGCCAACTCACGGCGTAATCCACGTCGGCTGCATTTTTTAAAAATGGCTACGCTCCTAACTTTTTTTTTCACTCTTTGTGAACGATTGACGATAGATTAGACGAACCTACAGGCCTCGACAAGCGTCTAGAGAGTAGACAGAGACACGTCAGCTTTGTGACATGTATTGATTGAGACTCACGACGCGTACTCAGAAGCACAACACCATCGCAACTGAGCGAACGTAGCGGGCGTCTGTATAATATGAGACACAGACATTTTGTTCTAGATCGCGTTGGTGTGTATAAAGTAAGATAGGGGGGGGGGGGGGGGAAATCTAGAGGAACTCAAATTAAATGTCCTGCTTTAATCGTACCTGTGGTTAGCAGAACAAAAGAAATAATAAAATGGTCTTTGTATTTAGTTTTCAATTGCAATAACTTTCAATCCCTGTTTTTTTTTTTCACTCTTGAATGTTAAATTAGGTTTTCGGATTTTACGCGCCGATGCCACGATCTATTTATGAGACACACCTGCTCTGGTTTTATTTTTACCACCGGCGGTTCTTTAACGAGCGCCCAACGCCCGGCACACAACTGCTTTTTTTTTACTCCGTCTACCATAGGAATGCGGTTGCCGTGGATGGCATCGAACCCACGTCCTCGAGTTCACCAGCGGAACTCCATAGGCACTGAACTACTGCGGGACGGCGGCCCTCTACGTGTTGTCATTTTAGCGATACTTAAGCTCGTCTGTGTATAAATCGCGCCTTCCTCACGAGCAACGCATTCGTTGCTCCGGAGCGATGACAATATTGTAGTATCTGGTCTCATGCTTTCTTTCATAAAACAAAGCTGAGTCTGAAAAAAAAAAAGAAGTAAAGCGTGTAGGACGAGGTCAACTAGCGAGTCGCAAAACGCATTTCTTTTTCTTCAAGCGCGCGTTCAAGTCAATCCTATTTTTCCCGATAGAATTTTGGCGCTTTTGAGTTCAATCTAATTAACAGCGGTTGTGTTTCCTATAGTCAGACTTCATTAGTTATGTTTGCCAGTTCCCGCCTGTGAACTTTAATTAGAAATGCTAACTCCGCACGTTTGTCTTTTTCCGCTCTGGCTCGCCTTTCCCATATCGAGAAACTGCAGCCACGAAGCCGTTCAGGGCGCACGACGGAGCTGATTAGACGGAAATAAAAAAAAAATTGTAATCAGAGGCAGTAATAGTTAGGTTAAGGAGGCAGTTCACGATGAATGCCGGGGACACTTATTTCGTTACTGACTGCGGAAGAAAGCAATATACCCGTCTCCAAGGAGGTTCAAGTATAACATCCACAAGCTAAAAGATTGAAAAACCCAATACCTGGATACGAGCAAGATGCTTGTGCTTAACTTCTGAGGAGAAGCGCTCTGAGAAGACAGCTCGACTCCGCCAATGCAAAAGAGGCGGCTTCTAGCACGAAAAGTCTTCGCGCCGTGAAGAGCAACGGAAGCAAGGCCACACGCACACTGGTATGCAGGAAAAATTTGCGGCATGGAATCGCCTAGCATGGAAACGCCTTGATGATCGTCCTTTACGCGTTGAAACCTTTGCGGAATGTAGTAATGCATGCTTACTGCGCTGTGTTCTAAGAATATTCTTTGATGAATGCGATGTTTTATCTATATATTAACACTTAGGCACTTATTTGCCTTGTTGGAATGACTTAAATGATAAATTTGAAAACAGCGCACGCGCGTGTGTGTCTATCACTCTCTACAGAATAGTTATCGGCACAGGCGGAAATCATTGGCAAGAAAAAGAAATAAATTTATCTAGTGGATAAACTAATTAGAATAACTAACTTGTTTGTGAAAAAGCTTGCGGCACATGCTTACATTGGAAAGTTGAAGGGGTCTAGTCGCATCTTTCTACATTTCAAAACGGTCAAATAAATTGAACTCACTAGTTTCACACCTCAGAGAAAGGGACAAACACTGACCTGTCTGGTAAAAAGCGCCCGTCAGCTTGAGCTCCCACACACACTGACTTATTTCGGAACGCGTTAGCAAGGAGGAAGAAAGAAAACTTGCTTTATGTACGTAAAGCACTGTTGCATTCAATTGGTTTAGGTTAAGCTAAACATATGGTATGCAAGACACCCAGAAAGTTCTCTTCGAATGGTCTTCGATCTAATACAATTAGTGATGACATCAATGCATGCTGGGCTACATTAACATATATGCGCTAAGGTGGCTGCCGACCCGGGCCCTCAACTGCCACGGGTCCCCACAAAAATGTTCCACAATATTAATGGGCACACTCCACCACGGCCCCGTTGGAAATTTCGGTTGTATACGCTAGAAGTTGTAACACGCCATCCAGGGAGCGTTCTGCCACAAGAAGGCATGTGACTGCGCTCGGGATATTTTTTAATATAATTTTCCATCGTTGTCTATTCTTTCGTTTTTTATTTTATTTTTATTTCCCATTACTTTACTATATTATTTTTGTCTCACTTATCATGGCTAGTAGCTAACCTTTACGGCTGCCCGCTACAGAATGAAAAACACCACGCCTTCGTCGTCATCATAATCATCATATTATAGGGTTTAGTAGTAGCCGGAACCGAAGCACATTATGTTTCAAATCAGAGCAAATGAGGCCCCAAGCCTCAGCTATTTTATCCTGCACTTAGTGCATGTCTTGGTGTCTCATGACCGGGGAGATGACACGCGCCTTTGTCCTCATGGAATCCATGCAGAGCTCTAGACTACGCGGAGTCCCTCATAAACCACTGCGCAGCTTGTGATGAAGTCAACGATGAACGCTTTTCTTGCGCATGTGTCCGTAAATGCTGCGAAATTCTCTCCTCCTTCTAATCTTTCAGCCCTCTTTCCCCCTGACCCTGTGCAGCTTAGACAGTCGGGCGGAGCATGGTGAGTCTCCCCACCATTTCTTTACAGACCTCTCTCTCTCTCTCTCTCTCTCTCTCTCTCTCTCTCTCTCTCTCGGAGTATTAAGCCCCCCAATCTAATTTATTTTTGCGAAAAAGGATGTGCCAGCTTTGTTGCCGTAAGTTTGAAGTATGAAGTTTATAAGAGTTTATCAAAGCATGATTACAGGAACACAATAGGCAGAAGAGGGCGCCAAGTTCAGGTGACAGTAGCGGGAAGCAAGTTACAAACAAGAAGAGAAATGAAAACTCATTGATAGATGATTTAGGAATGTTTTTTTTCTGTTGATCGAGCAAAGTGAGTAGGGTTAACATGCGTCAATGAATTGAAGGGAAGGAAGTTGTACGTGAACACGTTATTAAGCATAAGCTGAAAAGCATGGTAATTATTATGAGCAAATAAATAACCAAGTTCGAGTCATATATTCTCCATACGTATAATATTAATATTATTATCTCCACTAATATTACAAGAATGCGTAGGCGCAGTGGAGACAGACGCGAGGCAGGACTGTGGAAAATGGCACGCCTGTCTGTGTCATGCATTAGGCTGACGCCAAAGTAGAAACGTCACAAAACAATAGCGAGAGTCAGCGGGGCACTCAAAGGGCGAAGGAAGAGACACTGGCAAGAAGCTCACGCTCGATTAAGAGGGCCAAGTCCAACGGCTTCCTTCAGTTGGCCGTGAAACCGGTTTTCCTCTCCGAAGACGAGAACGCTGTTATTCAGCTTCGCATAGCCATAGGCGCTGTCGACGAGGAAACGCTTTGACCAGTTTCTATTAAACCGGCCCCCAGGCACCCATCGGTGTATCCAAACTTGGTTGCAGCACGCCGCAACACAAAAGTGCTGCGTAGGCTGCGGTAATCTCGCTTCGGATTGCGACTTTGTATATTTTTTGCACTGGTGTGAAGAGCTAAAGCAAATTCAGCCGAGAATAAGAAATGAAACGTTGGGAAGGTCGTGTATTCTCGCCCGTGAATGGTGAGTGGCCAGCCTTTCCACTCCTTGCTGCCCGTTCTGCCGGGCGAGTGATAAGCGAGCAGGATATTTGTTTTCGAGGAGCAAAATTGCACTGACTTACAAATATTTGCGGCAAGATGATAATAATAATAAGCTAGGGCAGATAGCCAGCTGGCCCATTACAGTTACAGAAGGGGTGTCAAGGGAAGGGAAGCGCAGCCGAGGACGGCAGAAAATTAGGTGAGGTGATGAAATTAGGAAATTTACAGGAGGGCAACTTCAAATAACTTAGTACAAGACAGGGGTGATTGTAAATCGCCTTCGTCCTGCAGTGGAAATAAACATAGGCTGATGACGATGATGATGATGATGATGATGATTGTAGCCACCGCGATTCCTCAGTGGCTATGGAGTTGCGCTCCTGAGCACAAGCTCGTGGGTTCATGCCCGGCCGCGGAGGCGCCGCATTGAGATAGGGGCTTGATGTAGAAACGCTGCGGTGGGTAAAAATAGTGCACTGGGGGCTCGTTATAGAACCCGACTGCCACAGTTAATCCTGTGTCTGCTACGGCACTGCACTCAAAAGGAAAGGCGGGTCAACGAAAGACGACGCGAAAGAAGACGAAGTCGACGTATACATGCATTGTAGATGTAATATATGTGCTGAAATTGGAGCACTAAAGATTCCCTTATGCAATGTTGCATAAGGGAATGACATTTTTCTGTATTATTTGAATTTTCGTAGTTACGTTGTGGGGGCCTAGATTTGATTCCGGACTCTCTTTTATTCACAGCTTTTCCTTCATTTCTCTTTCTGTTTTCTCATATTTTTTTACGCGCCCTAGTTGGCGTTGTTTTCCTTCGCGTCGATTTTGATCAACGCGCCTTCCCCCCTCCCACTTTTTGTTTAATCAAGAGGACAGCTGGGTCGATTCTGAAGATTGTGCGGACAACAGTGCCATGTGGTTAGTTTTTGACTATATTGGCGCTAATTGCGCTATTATACTGTTAATTTTACCTCCTCTGCGTTAATTATTCCTTCTTGTTTCGTTGAGACCTACGACGCTCTGGAAGCGCAAAGGGGCTATCCTAAACCAAAAGGCCAGATCAACACCCAAATGCTACGCACACCAACACCGGTGTGAAAGAGCCGAAGAAGACCGTGTCTTCAAAACAATGCAACACGACCAAGCCGAATCTGTATGCGGGGGTGATCATATTTAAGGTTTATCAAATTTCAGAAAACGAAGTGTAGCGAATATCATATTTCTTGTTCTATAGCTGTACTGACCAGAGAGGTGGACATTACTTCCATGAAAAATCGAAACGCATATTCAACTAATAAACAAAAATCCGCAAATTCACTTCTTAAATAATCACTGTACGGCACACACTGTGATTTAAGAATAGCAGCCGGCGAGTTTTTCAGGCGTAACCACCTGAAATGAATTCACAGAACGACACAAATTTGGAGATATGCGCCATTAAGCTCGCCGTAAAAATGCGCTCTTGGTCCACTTGCCTTTACAGCAAAGCTGTATATGGTTAGGATTCAACGTATTTTTGTTCTCCGTGAACAAACAGTATCATCATCAATGGCTCATACCCACATAAGGCAGAGGCTACAAGCACTAAGGAAAGTGCAGAAAACAGCGCATATATTCTTTGTTTTGTTTTGAAAACATACATACACTTGAAAGGAAAGGAGAAGCGAGGAGCAGGCTGGCAACTGCCACCGAAAGGGGCACAACGCCTGTCTACTCTATAGAAAGGAAACGACATTATTATTATTATTATTATTATTATTATTATTATTATTATTATTATTATTATTATTATTATTATTATTATTAGTATTATTATTATTAAGTATGGAAACATACAAAACACGAAGGAAACCGGGAGGGAGCAAGCTGACAAATGCCACCACGAGGGACACGACGCCTGTCTGCTCTGTTGGGAGGAGGGAATGAAAAGAGGAGAAGAAGAGAACAAGATAGGAAACAAAGATATAGGCTAGAAAATACGAAATAAACAAATGACAGAGACACGGACAAAAGAAACTAGGAACATGGAAAAACATGTCTATAGACGGGAGGCCTACATCAGCTTTTTGCATCCAACCAACAAGGCTCTATGGGCCCGATCGCGTTTAGCAACGCTCCCTCTGAGAAACAGGAAACCATCAAGGGTCATACACTTGAGACCAGTCCGTCCATATTCCTTAATTAGCAGTGCGCGTTGTGTGGCGAATGCGGGACACTCCAATATAAGGTGTTCAAGTGTCTCACAGGAGCCACAGGACGTACGCGACGGACTGTCCACACGTGCTTGACGATACAAACGTTCGCGCGCCAACTCACAGCCAACTCTTAATTTCACTAACAGTACTCTGGCACTACGAGGCAAGCCACGACCACGTATATGGAGAGGGAACGATCCGTTTACGAAACGCTGGTCTGTTTGCTGCTTTAGAAGGTATCGGCGGATTAACCCACGGGCGTTGTCAATCCAGAAACGTAGGAAATCACGCATACAACATACAGAACAGCATACGTTTCAATAAAGAATAAGTTAAAAAAGAAGCATCCGTACCGCATAATTGATTATATAGGGCGCTCGTGATAGCGATGCGAAGCACGTAGCGCTCCCCGCACACGTTTAGCGGTAATGATTACTGTTGCGCAAGCTGCCGCGGTGACGCCAGCTTTCGACAGGGAGTGCAACGTCCCCAGCCTGTCGTTTATAAAATAACCCGCCTAGGAACTGATTTCAATGTCGTTGCAGCAACGCTTTGAGCCGTGGTGTGCTGTCAAAATTACGACTACTCCCATTCCTACCATTGCTATGTGCTGGCGTCTGTGCTGTCGGCACAACTGCCCGATGAATGGAGAGTGGCCCGAGTCGTTCCAATATTTAAAAAAGGAGATCGCCTAAGATTACAAAATTATCGTCCCATTTCTCTGACATCACAATGCTGCAAGCTCTTGGAGCACATCGTGGCAAACTATATAAAAGAATTCTTAGCTGAAAACAGTGTGCTCACGGAGTTTCAGCATGGCTTCAGAAAGGGTTATTCGACTGTAACGCAATTGGTATCAGTGATTCATTCATTTGCTTTATCTCTAGACAATTGAATTATGGGGTTTTGCGTGCCAAAACCACTTCCTGATTATGAGGCACGCCGTAGTGGAGGACTCCGGAAATTTCGACCACCTGGGGTTCTTTAACGTGCACCTAAATCTAAGTACACGGGTGTTTTCGCATTTCGCCCCCATCGAAATGCGGCCGCCGTGGCCGGGATTCGATCCCGCGACCTCGTGCTCAGCAGCCCAACACCATAGCCACTGAGCAACCACGGCGGGTATCTCTGGACAATAATGACCAAATAGATGTAATATTTTTAGATTCCAGGAAAGCCTTCGATAAGGTTCCGCACGACAAATTAATCTTCAAACTTAGAATTATTGGCATACCTGACATTTTCATAAACTGGATTATTGCTTACCTGAGCAAACGCACTCAGTACGTTACAATAGGTGAACATAGCTCGGCCACTCTCCCAGTCACATCAGGGGTGCCCCAAGGTAGTGTCTTGGGGCCTTTACTGTTTTTAATTTATATAAATGACATTGTTAAAACCATAACTCCTGGTGTGCAAATTAGACTGTTTGCCGATGATTGTATTTTGTACAGTGACATAACTTGTCAGAATGATGAGACCGTCTTTGAAAAGAATTTAAATAACATATTAAAGTGGTGTAATGAATGGGGTATGTTTATTAACGCTGATAAATCCGTATTTCTTCGTGTTACTCGTAAAAAAAGCCCACTAACTTTTTCTTATACGCTAGGTTCTTCAGCTCTGCGTGAAACTCACAATTACAAATACTTAGGTGTTACTTTGACTTCCACATTGTCATGGAACATGCTCATTAATGATATTTGTTCTGCTTTCCGCAAACTCTGTTTCCTAAGATACAAACTGAAAAATGCCCCTCCTAATGTGAAATTACTGTGTTATTTTACATTTATTAGACCAAAGTTAGAGTATGCATGTATATCATGGGATCCTTACACTAAATCAAATATCGTGCGTCTTGAAAAAATACAAAGAAAGACAGTCAGGTTTATATTTAATAAATTCGCAAGACTGGACTCTCCCTCTAAAATTATGACAGAAAACTCCATACCTACTCTTGAATCGCGCCGAAAGCTGCCAAGAGTTGAATTCCTTTCCCTTCTTCTCAACAACAGGCTTGAAATTAAACCATCGACTTATATAACGCCTGCAATAACACGGCAAACAAGACAGCATCATCCGGATTCACTAACACCCTATTATGCTCGAACTGACACGTTTAAATTTTCTTTTTTTCCCAGAACAGTATCAGACGGGAACGACAGTTTACGGACACAGTGTGACTAAAATTTGTATAAATTTGTATTTGTTTGTTCTTAATTTGTTCTCTTTTGTTTGTATACATTCTATTGCCCCTCTGCTTGGTCCGAAAGGTCTGCAGTATGTACTAAATAAATAAAATAATAAATAACACTGCACTATTAGCGCTATACTCTAAAGCCATAAAGCATTGCATACCACCCTCAGCAGTTTTCGTGGTCGTTTTCAACAGCTTCGCTGGTCATGCAGCTTCACAGAGTGTAATGGCTCACGTTTCTTTTCTTTTTTCTTTTCTTTTTTTTTTTTGACAAAACGCTCTTGTATGCACCGAATCACAAAATTAACTGGAACGCCCTTGTATTCCATCCGACCCTTTGGGAAATACTATCTCCAAATCGGTGTGATACCGGAAATTAATTTCAAGTCATTTCGTCTTTCAAACTCACCAGCTACAATGCTTAAATTGGAGTATGAGCCGTAAAATAAGTTAATTAAAAAGTCAATATGTCAATAAGTCAAATGTCCGCCTCTTCGAATATTCTAAATCAACGACAAAAATTATGCTATCTGTCACACGCGATTTTTTCCAAATTTCCGTAAGACGTAGAAATGATCACCATGTATACAATATGGCCAATTGAAAGGGCTGGCCTTATAAGACGTGTGGAATGACAATGGACAACTGCCCGTAGCAACCGAAATTATTTTTGTGCATCGTATGCTAGAATTCCGGCAGTTGAAATTCAGCGAATGGACAACGGTACCGTAAATGCTTAGAACTTATTGACGAGAATAAACGCAATATTCGCAGCACCGATTACGAATATCGGATAATATTAAATGCTATAGCGATGATGTTGCATAAAGTTGTGGCTTGGCTTGGCGCGCAAGTATACACAAAATGCGTTGAATAAAATGTGAAGAATCAGTTTTTGTGGTTAACCACGTGCCTTTTTGTATGTTAGTGCCAAAAAACGGCAACAATGATGAACCACGGGAGAAGAGAAAAAAGCAATAAAGAAAAAGTTCGGCTGCGTGCGTTAACTAAATGGCTGCCTGCGGATTGCTTCGTTCGAGAAAGTTTGCAACAACATTGGTTAAACAGGGAATAGATGTGGGTGCTCCATGCATCTCGGTTTTCGTTTTTCTAAGCTTACGTGTACTTGGAAGGCGCACAAATCGGGACGAAATGCAAACGGTGAACCGACAACAATGGCGTTTTTGTTTTCTTTCATCTATTTAGTCAGCGCTGGCACCGAACGATTCAGCCGCCCAAACATGTCGTAAAATCAAAGACGTCCATGGAACTGGGGGATCTTGTGTTTCGTTTGCGCCGATAGCTGGCCGTCAGCTCAATCACGTATATTTATTTTCGAGTTTTTCTATACAAGCGAGAAACACTGCTTTGAGAGAAAGGGGGAAAAAGCATCTCAAACTACCTTATCCCGTTTAGTTCTAACAAGATTCCTATCCTTGTAAACAACTTAGTTTGGGGAAACTCTAGACTAAACAATAATTTTCAGCATGTGCAAAGCCTGTTGCCATGCTGCATACCAAAAGCTCTGGTCGAAAATACTGAAAGTGTAGAAATAGGAAAAGCACTGGCTACGTGGGCTCAGTTTGAACAAAACTGGCGGCAGTCTCCTCGCAGGCGAAGCATGCCGAACCAATGTCCACCGCTTTTCACTGTACATTCCTTGAGAGCCAGTCGAAAAACAGTTTAACGCCATACCGTTTCACCCGGAAGGCAGATAACGACTACAGGTTGGGCGTTCTGGTTAAGAGCTGACCTGCATTGCTTCGAAATAACGAAGGAATACCGATGGTTTACGGATATCGAGAAGAAGCTTAGTCCGAAACCCGGATGAAGGAATTGCAAGCCATCCTATGCTGCATCTTTACGAGGCATCGTTGTGCACTTTCTAACACGAGTGCGGAACGGGCAACAGCGCACACAGTAGTAGTCAGAGTGCAGTAGAATGGCAAGCGGTGCTAAAGGCGAATACCGATAGTTGGCTGCGTCCTTTGTATATCTCTGACGCAGGATTATTACAATGGGTGTTGTTCGAAGAGATAGCTTAAATATACGCACTGTGATGTTCTTCCTCGTTAGAGCTTATTTACGCCTCAATGCGGAATACCGCTGCAGCACCTCTTTTAGCTTCCATATCTCTCGTCGCAAAACATGCTTGTAATCCGAATGTCAAATTATTGTTTGTTTTACGTATCGTTTCCCGGGCTTTTACAGCAATAAGTGTCGCCTACGCTTGCGCTGCTTCAGCTCAGCGTCGCTACGGTATAGGTTAGGCATGACGAAACGCTAACACCCTATACCTGTGCTTGTCTAGCATCATCTGAAAGCATGCTGGCTTACTTTTCTTCTCTCGGCACTATTTACTTGACAATTAAATGAGAAGCATTTCTTGGTGAACACTTGCCACTTTGACAGTATCTATCTAACTGCCTACGTCTTGGTGCTCACATGGTCGTGTCGGTAACTTGGTATGTACCAAAATTGGCATACTATGACAAGAGTGTATGATGAACATAAATAGAACGTAAATGATCGGTCACGACATGAATATCAAGATATGCCTGTCATGTAAGTCATGAAACATCCGCCTACGTCTTGTTACGTACCAAAATTGGCATAGTATGACAAAAATGTATGACGAACATAAATGATTGGTCATGACATGAATGACACTGCATGCGTGTCATGTAAGTCTTGAAACAGCCGCCTACGTCGTGGTGCCTTCATGGTCATTTCGTTAACTTGGTAAGTGCCAAAGTTGGCATATTATGTCAAGAGCGTTTGACGTACAATAATGATAAGTCATGACATGAATGTCATGATATGCGTGCCGTGTAGGTCATGAAACAGCCGCCTACGTCTAGGTATGTACCAAAATTGGCATAGTAGGACAAAAATGCATGCAAACATAAATGATAGGTCATGATGACATGAATATCGCGACATGCATCTCATGTAGGTCATGAAACAGCCTCTTATGTCTTAGTGCTCTCATGGTAATTTCGTTAACTTGGTACACTCTCCGCACATTGCTTCGCATAACATCGTTTCTCACAGGGCGTGGGAAATACCGTTTTTTTTTACGTGCGCCTATTTAGAATAATTATTTCTTTTGCCCTGCTTCCTACCGACCGATTCCTGGCCTATCTCCCTTAGTGGGTACACGCCATAGATTGGGATCATTATAATCACCATTTTGTTTGCTGCCGCTCGAACAACTTAGTGTGAACGCGGTTGGGTATTCGGATCCACACACTCTGAACGCAACTCTTTTGTTTTGTAAGTTTTTATCTTATGCAGCTATATATGTAGAAATCTTTCTCTTTGTCCCCTCCAACACACACACACAATGAAGTCTCATTCTGACTGGTGATTGATGACGATAGGAAGCAACACGAATAGATTACATTATTATTAGATAGGTTTGTTTAACAGACAGATGGATAGATTAATATATATATATATATATATATATATATATATATATATATATATATATATATATATATATATACATTAGATTACCAAATAGACAGGCAGATTAATATATACATACATTTGCTTAACAGGCATACAGACAGACGGATTAACATATAAATGGATTTGATTAACAGACAGACAGACAGACATATATAGATAGATGGATGGATGAATGGATGGATGGATGGATAGATTGATGTATGGATAGATCAGCGAAGGGCAAGTTTTCAAGATCCCATAAAAATATGGCACAATAAAGGATAATAGCATGTATGAAGCTTTCGTACTATGTTTCGGCCGGGGCTCGGTTATGGCTGTTCTGGTTTTAGTAGAAATAAGGATAGCAAGCAATTCTTACAATAATAAATGTCAGTAGGTGGGTGATACTTTTGTATGTATACACTTGTTGAACGGGCAACAGTATATTGTCCTTACTGGAAAAGATTTTGCGCACGCAGTAACAGGGCTCCGCCTGGTGAATTATCGGCATTATCTTTTGCTGCCAGAAATATGAAGCCAAAATATGCGGGGCTAAGTGATATGAAGAACGAAACAAGAGATTGAATGGAGTGCAATCATTCACATGCGCCACCTATTAACTGAAGCTTCGTGCACGTCATTAGGGCTAAAAGCGTCGCAGTGTACCGGGTGATAATTTTTAAGTTTTGTGGAATTTTGAAAAATCACCTGTCTTGACATTTTTGTCCTTGAGCTGGAATATTCGTTGAGGTGTACATTACTAGGACGATAAATCGAAACACATATTCGACTAATTATCAAAAATAACAAATTAACTTCTTTATAAAATATTTTAGGGCACAGTTTGTAATTTACGATTGTAGCCGGTGAGGTTGCAAGGTGTATCAACTTGGAATTAATTTCCAGAATTACGCCAATCTGGAGATACGCCCCATCATAGTCGCTGTAAAAATGCGCTGTTGTTCTACTTACTTTCTTTTTTAATAAAACGCTTTTTTATGCATTAAACCGCAAAAGTAACTGGAACGCCCATGTATTTCATCCCAAACTGTGGTAAATATTATCTCAAGACTGCTGTCATCCTACAAATTCATTTAGAGTGGATACGTCTTGCAAGCTCTCCGGCTACAATTAGTAAACTGCAATATGTGCTGTGAAGAAATTAATTTAATTAGTGATTTTTTTTAATCAGGTGAACAAATGTTTCGATTTCTCGTGCTAGTAATCTCGGCCTCTTCGACTAATCCAGCTCAATGCCAAGAATTATGCTATCTGCCACAGGCGATCTTTAAAAATTTCATAAATCTTAAAGAGAATCACTCCGTATAGAGCTGCAGTCATGCAGCACTGCATGCAGTCATTAAAGGGAGGAAATACGCCCAACTAGTGATGATACGTCCGCGTAATAACTGTTGACGCTGAAATATTCTTGTGTGCAAGAGAACGTGAAGAGCGTGAAGAACAGCGTGATGCGGAAGGACTATTTAGAAAGCTAAAATACTATGAATAATATTTGTGTGTAATTATAGCGCTCACAAAAATAGCCGCAGTGATGTGGGATAGATCTGAAACGCCATAGTAATATTTCGTGCGTATTTTGTAACAATTATTCTTCTTCATTTTTTTTATTGTTTTTGCCCTCTATCATCGCATTTCACGCAGCCCCATCTCCGCCGTCACATGGATCAGCCACTCGCAGCGACGGATAAGAGTTCTATCAAATCTAAATAACAAAACCCTTTCATGATAAAGCCTCAAGATGTTTTCACAATATGTCTTTTCACGTGGAATCGCCGGAAAACCCGAGTGGAGATGAATTATTACAAACTAGCTTATAGGTGCTCCTATCTAAATACATGTAGAAGGAGAATTCGTTTTTCTCGGCAGCCACTGCACCATATTTGACGAGGTTTGTTGCATTTAAAAGAAAAACGTAAAATCTAGTAACTGTTTATTTCGAATTGTTTATTTAGGTCTTCAATGTATTTATCATAAATTGGCAAAAATCGAGAATTTTCACAAAACGAAACTATCAAGTTTACAACTATCTAACTCAGCAACGAAAAATGATACCACACTTCTGTGAATTACACCTAATAGTACATCTAAAGCAGACAAAATTGATATGTTACAGAGGAATAATACAAAAAATTTTAATATGGAAATAAAGCTTTTGCAGAACCCTTTTTAAAAACGTAACAAATGCACGTAAGATATATATTGACATATTCAATTTGTCCGCTTTCAACGATATAACGGACGCCGTTTACAGAACTGCGAAATCTGTTCATGATGCAGAGCTATTAATTCGCAAACTTCGTGTTCCTATGTTTTAATACCATTGAATTTTTGAAAATCTCTTTATGAAAATTCAGGCTCTAAATCGAAATTCCGCTTCCAACAGTCATTATAATTTAACCTTTCTCTCTCCAATACAACAAATTTCATTAAAGTTGGTCCAGGGGGTATCACAGAAAAACGTTTTTGCGTTTTACATGTATTTGAATAGACCACGTTGAAGTTGGGCCCGAGCTAAAGCTTCCTCTTAAGTCCGGAGTCACCGTTTTACTTTCAAGAAATCCGCCTCTAAAGTACGCTGGCTGCATAAACCGCAATTCAAAAAGTGCTCCGCTCGGGAATATGTGAAAAAGTTCTGTCCGCAGTGCAATATCGGAGTTTAAGGCAGCTAGTCTCTGTGGCAGCAATATACGCAATGCCTAATTCGACGTAATAAGAACTTGCCAGCGCGAACCACTTGATGTGGCATAAAGAAAATCACGAAAGAAGAACAAAAGGAACAGTGGAAGAAAAGTGGCAACGAAAGCTCTCACAGAGTATGTTCTTTTTATGTAACGTCTAATGTAAACCAGCAGCGACAAAGCAGACGAAAGCCGAAAAACGGTTCGAGGCCTGATCGGTTGTCGTCCGTCCCCAATATAGTGCGGCCTTGTACCGAAAAGAGACAGCCGGTGCTCCCGGGACAATTCACCAGTCCCGACGGCTAAGCCATACTCCGCATCGGGAGTGGTTCCGCTATAGCAACGCGATTCACTCTTGCTCTCAGCAGCCGCATGGGATGCTCGTAAATCGCCGCAGGCATCTTGGGGATTCCCTTCTTTGCAAGGACGACGGTCTACATCGGCTGCTTGGGTTGGCCGGTTGGCTGTGCGGGCGCACTTTTTCATGGCACTGATAGGGAAAACAGACGGCAGCTTTTGCGAACAACGCGACGAGCCGGGGTACGATAGCCTAAAGGGATGCCGTCGCTTTCAGATACGGAGCAGTTGGCGTTCGCCTGCAATGGCCAACCAATCTCGGTGCTCTCACACGTGCGGAATTCGCTTATTTATTTATTTATTTATTTAGTTAGTTAGTTAGTTAGTTAGTTAGTTAGTTAGTTAGTTAGTTAGTTAGTTAGTTAGTTAGTTAGTTAGTTAGTTAGTTAGTTAGTTAGTTAGTTAGTTAGTTAAATACTGCCGGTCTGTAGTTGAGGCCTTAGGCAGAAGTAGATTCACAGTTGTGTATCAGAACATTCGCTACATGCGCAGAACTGCGTAACAAAACATGCGTGAAAATCCAGTACGAGTATAAGAATACAAGAATTTGCTGTCACGTACACTGTGAAGAATGTACATGTGAAATACAAGAAAGAGCAGCACAAGCTTTAAAATACAATCTTCGAGAAACACTAATCACACTTTTGACTACAAGTTTTACAACACAAACCTTGAAAAACGCCAATTGCAGAAGTATTTATTAAACTGTATGTAGGTGAAGTAAACGTACAGGTACGAACAACATGAATATTACATATAGGAATGATCAAATGAAGTAACGCGAGAACATTTGGAAGAACACGAAGCTGTGTAGTAGTAGACATAATAGATGCCATGTGGAAAAGTATTAACAGAAAGTTCACAGTTCAATACTTTTTTTATTCTTGTACCCTAAAGGCCGTTTTACAGGCATTACATAGGGGTTTACATAACATTACACATTACGGTGAATAAATAATGAAAACGAGCGCCATTTGCTGGGAACAGAACTTGATAAAACCTACTGAAAAATACTCTGCAACACTAAGAACATACTAGAAAAAATAGAACTGAAATGGTAGTGGAAACAATAGAGAATAATACAATTCCAAGCAGTCAGTACAATACAATTCTAACAGTCGGCGCGTAATAAGCACATCAGTTTGCTAACAAAAGCGTCGTGGTTATTGACAGAAACGATTTTCGCAGGCAGCTTATTCCAATGGTAACTGGCAAGGAAGAATGGCGAATGACACATAAGCTTGGTACGAGCGATCTTTGGTTATACTTTAAAGCCGTATAGTTTAATCGGGAAAAGATGCGATGTGCCGGTGTCCGGTGCTCGCTAAGTGGAATCATTTTATTGTGACTGCTATCCCACAATATATATATATATATATATATATATATATATAAGTATATATGCTGTTTCAGCGAATACTTTCAAAAATTCTTGCACGTTGAAGTGGCAGATAGCACGATTCTTGTTCGCGAGGTGGTCTACTCGAAGCGGCGGACGCTACTTGCAAACAAAATTGAAATGTATAAACGACTAATTAGCGAGAATTCTCTAATTAACTTTTTAACTAATTACCTTATGGCCTATATTTCAATTTACAAATTCTAGCAGCGGAGTTCGCACGGCGGATCCACTTGCAACGAATTATACCAAGGGGACACCAGTTTCGAGATATTAATTCCCTAACTTTGCGGAGAAATGCATTCGCGTTCTAGTTACTTCTGTGCTTGAATGCGTAAAATGAGGTTTCGTCGTTCTGTTCTGGCCACACATCTAAGAAAGGAACAGCGCAACATCAACGCGACGATGGCGTGTACAAATCTCTAGCGATGTTGAGTGAGAAAATTCTCATGGCAACTATACCAATGGCTTTTCGCACCTAAAAATTGCTACTTTATTTTGCATCGCCTATGTATACATGAAATGGAAGCCTGTACGTGTGTATTAGCAAGCTGCAGCGGTTAGAGGGCGGTGCGACGCTCTCGAAAGAAAACACAAATAAGAGATAGGCAAAATGCTAGAACGGGATAGCTGCAGCAAACCCTGATTAGATGAAGCAGGCTGGGCGATTTATTTGCCACCGCGCCGTTTCAAAGGGGATGCCCACTAACAGAGTTTCCTACAATAATTACTAGAGGGACCTCTGGCACCGCAATAGTTCAGCCACCACGGTAATGATGGGAAGTACATGGATTTGTCTGATCTTTGTACTTGTGGATTCAGACGTTCTTGAGGCTTTGTTTATTGCGCTTTATCTGTCTTTATTGTCCTAAATTTCAAAGCTATCTATGCTTCTTGAAGCATAGATTGAAGCGAAGCTTGTATTGGCTCACAAGTTTCGGTGGCGTTGTGGTGGTCACGCAAAAGAAGAGAAAAACCAGTTGCTCACAGAGCAGTCAGTGCAGCTGTGGGAAAGGGTGGTTTGATGAGTTGACAGCTGCACCGGCGCCGGAGCGGGAGTCATTATTAAGGATTCCAGCTGCACAGGCGCCCGCGAAAGGGCTCGCCGTCGACGCGCCGATCCAGCCGTTAGAGCCGTTTCGCGCGCGCAGCTACCGGGTTCGTTTCCGTCACGGGGTTTCCGTTCAGTTCACTCACAGCAAACGGATGGGACGGCCGCGCGTTGTGCGTTCCCCTGAGGAAAACACCGCCTTCGACGAGCAGCGGCGAGAACTCGACCGTGAAACGGCTCGCTGTCGGCGCGCCGATCCAGCCTTTAGAGCCGCCCGAGCCCAGGCAATCTGACAGAAACGAAAAGATCCCAAACTGAGGGAGTGGGAGGCCGAAGCAATCTGGCACCGTTTCCTCTAGGTTACTTAACAATGTCGAAGGTCAGGTGCACGCAGGTCAAGCTTCGCTTACCCCCATTTTTCGGTAGGGGATGGGTCGGTCATTTTTTTTATTTATTTATTTATACGCGTTGCTAAGGCACGGCGTGCGCTGGACTACAGATTTTGTCTGAGTTAGCGCACAGCACTTATCACAATGAATGCGGAGCGTTACACGAAGAAACGTCGGGCTACGTTCGTTCACTCCCCGTTACACAGGCTCCAAGAGCACTACAAACGGAAAAATTGGTAGGTTAAAATGTTTTCTAAATGATTATATGGGTTCTATGCTGTCTTGTCCGGTAATCGATGGGCATGAACACATGGTGCTGCACAGAATTGTGAGTGCTTCAAGGACTCTGTGAAAAGGTTTTGTATGCACCGCTATATTGTGAACCATATATTGTGGCCATAACACTTTTCATCCATCGAAACGAAAATTTTTGAGTCATCTATACTGGATGCACAATTCTAGGAGAATAAAACTGAAGTAGCTTTTGAAACCTCTCTCGCAATGTCACTTATTCACATCTTATGTTTTCAAGTTCCTGAGGAGTGTGCTGTAGCAACCGCCGTTATTGACATCCTAATTAGGTTCACTTTAAAACGCAGGCCCATTCCTATAGGTTACCTACACGCTGACACTCAGAGAAGAAAGATTGCCGGACCCTAAGTAATTTCAAACATTCGCGCCAAGTACTGTAAGTTCTCGACGCCCCTTCCGCCTCCGGTTATGATGTCATGCTTTCTTCTTTATTATTTTTTTGTTCTTTACAGAAGTAGTTTTCACGACACACCAATCGCGGCGGTTGCGACAAGCCACCACTTTCTAAGACATGTGGGCTTCTGCGGAAGCTTCGCTACCAGTTTCCACGTATACCTCGAAATCAGCACGTTCCTCAGCTCGCAAGCGTCGCCCACGTGAAAAAACCGCTTTCGGAGTGGCATAGCAGGCATAGGTCGTCGCAGCTGCGCCTGCATGGTTCCACAAGCGCTCCCAATTTCCGCAACAGAATTTGCAGCACCCGGTGTCTTTTGTCGACCCTCCCCACCACCAACAGCTGCAGCGTATGCACTATCCCACCACTTGTTTCGCGGAAAGCACACCGCGACGAAAGCCTCTGTGGTTTTCAACCGCCACTTGCTGCAGAGACACGGCGAGCCGCCGCTCGACAGCGATTATCAGACAACAAGCGTATCTCATTGAAAGCCAGCGGAGTACGCTCTACCGCCCCCCCCCCCCCCGCACCCCCAACCCCGCACCCCTACCCCCTCCATCTTCCTTACACTCCCTTTCACCTCCCCCCAGCCGAGGCGAGGCTGACAGGGCCAAGGTCGACGAACCACTCGAATCTTTTGCCCGTACTCGTTCCGAGCTCATCGCGAACGCTGTCTCCTAGCGCTCGGCGGTGACTCCAAGGCGCAGTGCGCTATATTTACGCGTTGGGTCGACGTTGAGTTTCAACTCGCAAACTTCTCGCGTATACTAAGTGTTAAATAACACGCGTGGCTGTGGGGAGCCTGACGGGGTTGACTTTGCGCCAGGAGTCGTCGAAGGAAGTCACTCGCAAACATGGAGCACCCCGAGCGCAGCACGTCGCCACGCTTATCACGTAAGTTTGAAGATGAACGCTTTTCTTTTTTTTGCTCTCGTTTAGTTGTTCTACAGCGCCCCCGGGCAAAAGTTGTCTCGAGCGCGCGGGCGTGCAGAGCGCTGGGAGTTCGAGAAATCGACATCTTCACCGCAAGTTCGGGGTTTTAGGCAAGGCGCACGTTCGTGAATATGGTGTACTTCTACATTTAGCTGCACGTTGGCGCACAACTTCTTTCAATTTACGCAACGCAATACGAAATCGCGTTTCTTCGTCATTTTCGTTTGTGCCGCTGCAGCAAAAATTCACCCGCGCAAGATGCAGATGCATTTGGAGGCGCTATACAAGCCTATGAAATGGTCTTTTAAACAGGAATGGCGGTATGCGTTCGTGACAGGTCCGCGATGGCCTCGTCGAAGCTGTTTCAACTGCCGGGAAATTGTAGAATCACAGTTCATTTGTGGAAATTGGGTCACATTACGGGTATTTATTATACACAAAGAGGCCCCATACTTAAATACTCTATAGGGACCTCCTGTACAAAGACAGCTATGAGAGTTTAAAACTCAAAGGAGCAGTAGCAGATCGATAAGGTGCTGCAGAAAAAAAGAATACTTAACGGAACAAAATACCGCAAAGTATAAGAAGGTTTAGCTTATCTCATGGTAGCAAGCAAAAGTGCAACGTAAGAGAAGAAATGTATGGATATGAAAGAAGACGAGAGTTTATTCTTATTGTTAGAAGTGAACTGATTGAAAAAAAAAAAAAATGGACACAATAAACCTTCTCGTTATTCTGTCCATATTAAGCGCATTTTTACTTTTCTTTTAAATTTAAATAAAGATCTTGCGTGTTTCATTATGAGTGGTAGTGTGTCTCATATTGATATTGAAGGTAGTTTTACAGTCTGTTTACCATAGTTAGTCCCGACTCTCGGTAAACGAAAAATGTTATTCTACGCGAATCTGGTGGAGCTATAAATCATTAGGTTAAATGGTTTAAATGTTATCGGTGGTAGGTCATTATTCACAAATCTAACAAAAAAAAAATACGTAAGTTGTATTTGGTGAGTCCAGAAATGGCAAGGATGTTGTTCTGTGTAGCAGGGATTTGCCATTAGCAAAGTGTTAACTGCAAGCAATAATGCTCATGGCTTACTTCTGAACTCTGTGTAGGGACATAATTTGAGTGTTGTATGCGTTTCCGCAGCATATTATGCGATAACTAATATGTCAGTGAACAAAAGAGAGGTAAAGCTGCTATTATGACAACAGACTTGGTTGTTTATCGACGCCTCAGGATTCGCTTTTTGCAGCTGTCACGTGCGTCTATTATTGTCACGCGTGCCTTTGCGTTCCTAATTGCAATCAAAATGACGAAACTTGAAAAGAAGTGCTTCACTCTCCCACGAGCTGATTCTTCATTCATCCCAACTTTAACTGCACTCAACAACACAATAAATGGCCTGGCTATACGAGACACGTTAATTCCGAAGATAAGTACCGTCTTCTTTTTTTTTTTTTTTGCGAAGATGGTACACCAGGTGAAACGAACAATCGCCGTAAGAATCAACGACCGCTGCTCGTTCAACGACGGAAGGAGCCTCAGCGGAGGAGCAATAACGCATGCGCAGTGGTAGACAGACGCGTGCTGAGACAACGTGGTTTCCAATAGAAGCGCGTGCTGGGATCCGGCATGAACGGGCACCTGTGCCCTTGCATTGAAAGCCGCACTCTCGGGACGTCACTTCCAATACAATGCTGAGGTGGAGCAGCCTGTGCGACATTTCCTTGCATCGCAGGGCACCGAGTTTTACCAGAGTTAGTTTCTTAAAACTGATTGCACGCTACGACGAAAGTCTCAATGTCGGTGGCGACTATGCGGGAAAATAGTGCAAGGTGTATAGTTTGTGATGTCATGGTGTATCTTTCTTTTTGACAGTTAAATTTCCGTGTGAAAAAAAATGACGAAATTTACTTTCGGAACGTTCCTTGTAAATTAAGGTGTAGTGAGATTTTGAAAAGTGGTAGGTAAGAATTGAAATCAGTGGTGTCATTAATATGGTTTGCTTCTTCAAATGTTTTTCTATGGTATTAGTTATAGTCTGGCTGCTTATAAAGAGAAAGAGAGAAAGAAACATTTATTATTCGAAACAGTGACCCCAGTGAGGCCCGGTATCACCCTAAGGTGGGAGTCCAGCAACCTTCTGGCTTCGACTGCCCTCTTGGCCCTGGCGAAGAGTTGTCGTTGGTCTTCCAGGTACCAGAGGGTGAGCTGGGCCTCCCACGTTTCGCATAGGTGGTTTGCTTCTATTGCTCGTTTTGCGTGCGTTTCTGGTTGCATTTCACTGCCTTCCTGCCACGGGCATTCCAGGAGCAGGTGCGCCACAGTGTCGGGTGCATTGCAAATTGGGCAGAGGTAGCCGTGGAGCGTCGTGTAGAGGCGATGCATTGTCGTTCCATGAGTCACGGCCGGTCTCTAGGGGAGCGCGCGCTTTCCTTCTTAAGAAGAGAAGCGCGCGCACCCCTCGAGACCGGCCGTGCATGAGTATACGTGTTAGTTTGCAGGCGTCAAAGGATCATGCTTTCTTCTCTGCCGAGTTTAGGGTGCGGTGGAGGGCACACTCGACGCTCGAGCCTGTAGTGTTGTAATATGGCCGAATAGTTGGTGGGTACAGCCTCCGCCTCTTCTGCCGCGGGTCGGAGAGCGCGTGGGGAGAGGGGAGCACGGCTGGCGTGCTCGCGTGCAGCGGCGTGGGCCGATTCGTTCCACTCTAGTCCCTCGTGTCCGGGTACCCACGTTACGCAGGCGCACGGGAGCGGAGTGTTCCGTCTTTTTAGCATCTTGAGTGTATCGGCCGAGATGCGGCCCCTCGAGAAGTTTCTACAGGTGGCCTGAGAGTCGGTGAATATAATCGCTGCGTGTGTGCATGTGGTGGTGGCGAGAGCGATTGCCGCTTCTTCAGCCGTTTCCGGGTTGCATGCCTTGGCGGTTGCGGATGCTAAATCGGAGCCTCGGGAGTCTACGACGCTGAGAGCGTACGTAGCTCAAAATTTTTAGAAAGTCATGTTTCCGTTTTTTGTTAGTATAGATGTTGATTTTTCCCAAATTTATCTTTCTTGTCAAAGACTACCAGACACAGAGCTTCGAAATTTTGCAAAATGAAGGAAAATGCTATGCTATACCGCTGGAATTGGAACTATATCTATCTGTAGGTATGTAAATGAATTGAGGCAAGACAGATAACCTTCTTTTATGCTGTCCGACAGCCACTAGGATGTGCTTCTTTATTTGCTACAAGACTACTATTCATGTGCAGATAATAACTCTAGTTCCATATTTGTACGAGGCACTAACACAAACGACAATAAAATTTAAATCACACAGACTCAGCGCTCTCAGAAAGATGCAAATAAAGTGATGTAAAACTGCTTGATATAGCAAAACAACTCAGGGTTAGTCTGTTTCGCTGTAGAAATTGGCGTACCTTTCTTTTTTTCTGTACATGCGGTCCTTTATTTGCTCTATTGCTTCAGCTTTAAGTTTGAAGTCGCTTTTATTTTTCCGCCAGTGATAGCGCATACATGGAAGCATACAAATGTCCAGGAGTGATCTCTATACTTTGGCACGCTTGAATTGTAGCATTTGTCATAAAACTCACGTCGTTCTTTGTATCGGTAGTTGTGTTCCCCCCATCACTGACACCGAAAAAGGCACGAAATTTGTCTCTGACGGACGGGTGTACTCTACGAAGAGCGCGTTCCACCACAAACAAATAAAAGAGGAGCGAACGATAGCTACCGAGTCGTCCCTAATGACTGTAGAATGCATTACATGGAAGAAGAAAGTCCCAAAGAAAAAAACCGGAACTTGGTTCATGCACAAGTTGTTTTCATGCAATGAAAGCTTCGTAGGAAATTTAGATTCCACGACGGGGCATTCCCACTTACCAGGCAACGCAATAACTAAAATGAAATAAATATGTGTGTTAGAAGCGTCATGTATTTTTTTAAAGCTACACACATTCGCTGTAAAGAGATGGCAAAATAAAGAAATCGGTATCTTGGACCAAACAACGTCTCACCCTGCATGAACGTGTCGGACACTCCCATGTTCTTTTGTGTGTGTAAATCGAGTACGTGTTCTTCTTTTTCTTTTTTTAAATCTCTATCTTTTTCTGTAAGTGCTTCTCATTTTTATCTTTCCCTATCCCCTCACCTATTACCCAGTGCAGGGTAGCAAACTGGATATTTATTTTCCAATTACCCTCCACACCTTTCGCATTTTATTACTGAACGACAAAATGTCCCACGGAATTCTATGGCCCAACACGAGGTCACGTGCTCGAATCGCAGCTGCGGCTACCGTTTTCCGATGGAAGCGCAGCATAAAAAATTAAAATTAAGCCTGTTTCATTCGGTGTGCCTGGCGCCCGTTCAAGAACCGACGGTCGTCAATACTTACCTGTTGTCTTCCACGTTCCACGCGATGAATCAAGCAATACTGTCATACATCTTAACAGCAAGGTGATATGTTGGCATGAAATGACCTAGTTGGAATTGAGACCACGTGCATTCACCGACTAAAGACCGGATTGCACGTTCTGAATGTTGTAGTGCTATAAGAAGCTCTTGTTTACTTTCTGTCTCCTGAAGTCATCGTACTCACGTTTACAGCGAATTACTAATGACGCGTGCCTTGCGAATCGAACGCAACAAAGAGGAAAATGGCACATGCTTGCCTGATCGTGCGCATAATAACGTTTTTTTTTGTTTGTTTTTGTAATGTACCCAATGTGCTGATTGCGTCGCTCACTGGTGGGCTGCGAATTGCATAACGTAAAACATACTCGGCCGCTGCACCTGACGCACGACGATGTTCCCCGTCCGCGTCATTTTTAAGTTGATGTAGTTATTGCTTCTATCAGCCATGCGACGTGTATTCGAACTGCATTTAGGCTTCGGAACCGTGCGCAAGCCACCGCGCATCGCCAGTGATTACGGGTAGTAGGAAGACTATCTCTTTTCTTTTAACTTGAAATGAGAGTGCCTTCTGGACACTTTGTTAGAAATGGTCCCCGTGCAGAAGTAATGTACCCGCCGTGGTAGTCGCTATGGCGTTCTACTGCTGCAGCACGAGGTCGAGGGCTCGTTTCCCCTACGCGGAGGCCACCTTTCAAAAACGACCATTCACTTGGTTTTAGCTGCACATCACAGAACCTTAGGTTGTAAAAATTATTCTGGAGTCCTCCACTACGGCTTCCCTCATAACCCGCAGTGCTGTTTCGGGACCCCGCAATTAAGGGATGTGATAATTATAGCAATACTAGTTATAGTTACCTCTTGTTCAATAAGTAGGCTGCATTGCAGAAAAAAAAGAAGCATAATGCCTGTTACTACACTCCTGCATATAACATGCCAACGATTTCCAACGGGGGTAACTGCATAATCAAGAGTAACAATCACCTTCCTATTTTCTTCAATAAAAAATATTGTTTCCAACCTCAGAATCTTTTGCAAATCTTTCTTTTTTACATTTGCAGTGTAGCTCGGCTTAAGACATGAAAGCGTGAGATCCCCTGCTGATGATGATGGCCTCATATTATGGCTCATACCCACACTGGGGGATTGGCCAAGAATCTCGTTCTGAAGTGATTGCCTATTCTTTTGAAGTGCTACTTATTCGATGAGAAAAAAATATAACAAAGAAAGATAAGGAAACCTACAAAAACTAATAAATTACAAAAGAACAATAAAAAAGTTATTCGTTTTGTTGATTGTATGTAACCGCAGACGGCATTAAACACGTCCTTGTGGCTGACCCCTATAATTGACGCACGGAAAGATAGTATGATTTCTGATGATAATATTAACCCTAATTTAGCAAGCGGAAGTTCTAGACGTCTTAACAATTTGTATCGCCGACACAGCAAAAAGTAGGAATCTAATCATTTTATTTCTTGGCAGTATGGACACAGAGGCGATAGCGTCATATACCAGTCCTGTGTAAATATAGCTTTAATTGAGGGACACGGCAGCGTAATCTCGTGATCACTATTTCTGATTGTCTTTATGGGCGCCACTGGATTTTCCACGCAAATTTTAGGTGCTGATATTCTGTCCATGTTGTTATTAATTCATTGACATCTCTATGAATTGCATATTTTCTATATCTATTTGCTGTTATGCGCACCTCTACTGGAATAACCGAAATTATCAGTCCACTCAGGAATGCTCGTGCTAATGAGTCTGCCATTTAATTTGAATGTAAGCCACAGTGGTCAGGTACCCATAATAGTTTTATAGAATTCAACTGTGGAGGAACTAATGTTAGAAACGTCCTTAGAGTTGCCGAATTGGATGAAGCTGTAAGCGAAGTACAGACCGAAAGGGAATCTGTTATAATAACCGCACTTATTGAGTTTGAAAGGAGTTTCCGAAGCACTAAAATCACTGCTAAAAGTTCGGCTTCAAAAACGGGTGTGAAATCTGGCAGTCTCAAGGAGAATGACCAGCCAAGCGGAAGCGAGAAAATGCCTACGCCCGCCTTTTTGTTGTTCACTGAAGCGTCTGTAGCTATTATGTTATTTGTTTGTACGTGCTCTAAGTAATCTTGCAACAAGTTATTTAAAAAAAGTGGCTATGCCTCAGGGATTCTTCTTTCTCCTCGTATCGATATTGTTCGCTACGACAGCAAGATTGGAAGATTTGCGATAGAGACACGTATGACTGACACCACATGGATTAAGCGATTCACAAAGAGAATGAAGTCATAGTACAGCATTACAGTCTAACCTCGCTTCATTGATTGTTTCTATAGAGGCCCATGCAATCTTGCATTGTGTTACATAATCAGATCTCATATATATATATATATATATATATATATATATATATATATATATATATATGTAAACGAGAAGAAAGGGGGTTAACCGAGGGACCCGATATTTATTAGTCATATAATGAGAAGCCAACAAACACTGACGCCAAGGACAACATAGGGGAAATTGCATGTGCTTAATAAATGAAATAAAGTAACGATAAATTAATAGAAATTAAAGTGGATGAAAAAAGAACTTGCCGCAGGGGGGAACCGAGCCCGCAACCTTCGCATGTCGCGTGCGATGCTCTACCAATTGAGCTACCGCGGCGGCGTTTCCCCATCCACTTTCTTGGGTATTTATGTGTACTAGTAGAACCCTGGGAGTGTTAGCCAGCGCCCCCACTCACAGACCTTGGCGGCGGACGTGGAACGTCTTTTTTGCCGCAGGCGTCACGAGAACGTGATCTTTTCGGGTGAAGGCAACTGGTCAATAAACCCACATATGCTACCTGAAGGCATCAATGTTGCCGGATTCGAGACCCTCGTTATGTAATAAACGAGAAGAAAGGGGGTTAACCGAGGGACCCGATATTTATTAGTCATATAATGAGAAGCCAACAAACACTGACACCAAGGACGACATAGGGGAAATTGCATGTGCTTAATAAATGAAATAAAGTAACGATAAATTAATAGAAATTAAAGGGGATGAAAAAACGGATGTGGATGGGGAAACGCCGCCGCGGTAGCTCAATTGGTAGAGCATCGCACGCGACATGCGAAGCAACGTTACTAGACTAGCTCCAGTTTTAAAACTCGGCGCCGTTGCGCGGAACCGCCACCCGCCCGCGCCTTCGTGGCGCTGCAGTCGCGCCCGGCTTCACTTCCTTACTAGCCAGCTACGCGGGCGGGCCGGACTAAGCACGCGGTACAGCGTTGGTGTAGTCTGTGGTTCGTTGTTGACAGCGAATTTCAGCAAGCATGTCATCCGTGTCATCCTTCGCCGAGTTTCTTAAGAATATCAGCAGACGATGCCGACGTGCTGCGTACCTGGCTGCATAGGCCGCTATCGGAACGATGTCGACAGTTCGGCGCACGACTTTTTCTGTGCTCCCGGCAATGCGACGCTTCGCTCGGCGTGAAACAGAGCGATTCCTCGTACCGACCGGGAACTCACTGCGAAATCAACGGCATGCGCTCGTGTCACTGCTCCCGCGTTCGTCGTCGTCTTCCACAGCTGGCTGTGTGGCCGTTCATCTTTCCAGCGTAGAATTTCACTTCACTTCTGTCGTCGTAATGGGGCGGCCGCGTTTACGGGGGTATGAGCCATTGCTTAAGGGAGTATGAGCCACTCATGCTCATACGTAATGGAAAGATTTAATTTTCAAGAAATTTAATTTCGAAGTATCACAAGCGGCAAATCGCAGGCGAAGGCTGCTAACCACTCTGCCGAGCAAACTCGAATCATCGAATGCAAGCGACAACTGCGGACATACCGTCAGTGACGTCGTTCTCTCTCGCAGCCGATTGTGTGTGTAACCTCATAACTGAGAAATACTTTAATGAACCCTCGGGATTAACCCAGTGATAAACACAGGGGCCGCACGTTTCAGCTTCGCTGATTAAGCGTCTTCATGAAATAAAAAATCCGACTTTTTGTTGTGTGTGTGTGGCTTGTGTGTACAAAGACCAACCTCATCTTTATTTTTGTAGCGCTTCTTTGGCGTGGTGAGATGCTTCGGTGGGGATGAAGATCATCCTACAATCACGCACTTTGGCCAGATATTCAGGCTCGTGAGCCTAAACTGCGCGAAACGTTAAGACGACAGGAAGAAACGACATTTAGAAACGCAGCTTCTGCGTTTCGCTGTATGCGTTTCTTCGTTTCGTGCAGTTTACCCTTCTTTCAGTATTAACGAACTGGCGCGATAAATCTTGTTGCTGTAGGTGGATACCGCTTTCTCGTGGTATCACTAATTCGGACAAGGGAGAACGCCAGCGAGCGTGAAACACGCGCAAACTGCCCGTCCGCACGAGCTCAAGGCTGTGACGAGGCGTCTGCAGTGGAGCCCGATGGAACAGCGTTGCCCTCTGGCGGCTGTCACAGAAGTGGCGACAGCGGCTGTAAGCGCGCGGGCGGGGAGTTTTACAACTGAAGCTAGTCTAGTAACGTTGATGCGAAGGTTGTGGGTTCGGTTCCCACCTGCGGCAAGTTGTTTTTTCATCCACTTTAATTTCTATTAATTTATCGTTACTTTATTTCATTTATTAAGCACATGCAATTTCCCCTATGTTGTCCTTGGTGTCAGTGTTTGTTGGCTTCTCATTATATGACTAATAAATATCGGGTCCCTTGGTTAACCCCCTTTCTTCTCGTTTATTACATAACGAGGGTCTCGAATCCGGCAACATTGATGCCTTCAGGTAGCATATGTGGGTTTATTGACTAGTTGCCTTCACCCAAAAAGATCACGTTCTCGTGACGCCTGCGGAAGACGTTCCACGTCCGCCGCCAAGGTCTGTGAGTGGGGGCGTTGGCTTACACTCCCAGGGTTCTACTAGTACACATAAATACCCAAGAAAGTGGATGGGGAAACGCCGCCGCGGTAGCTAAATTGGTAGAGCATCGCACGCGACATGCGAAGGTTGTGGGTTCGGTTCCCACCTGCGGCAAGTTCTTTTTTCATCCACTTTAATTTCCAGTAATTTATCGTTTCTTTATTTAATTTATTAAGCACAAGTAATTTCCCCTATGTTGTCCTTGCTGTCAGTGTTTGTTGGCTTCTCATTATATGGCTATATATATATATATATATATATATATATATATATATATGCTGTTACTGGTAAAACCATTTTCAATTTTTAGACGGGGAAGCATATAAAATGTTATCGAATAACTAGAGATGCGACTTTTTTTCGTGAGAGGTGACGTGTTGTCGAAATCCCAGTGGTGTCACCGGCCTGGCGCGATATCCAAGTGTGAAGCTGCCCACAACGTTCGGCACCTATATAATATGCGAATACCAAGAGAAAGATTTCTGCTTATTTTCCTAATTACTGAAAGCGAGATTCCTCGAAGACATGCATAATCAACACTTTCCTAGTTCATTTGAACATTAGACATGCAAGGATTAAGTTTAATATCAGACCAGTGTGCGCTCTCAGGACTACAAAAAGCAGCAGTTTATAAAAGTGAAGCTAAAGAAAGCGAAAGAACCTACAGGAGGCAAATTAGCGACACGGTAACACGTTGCCGGAATTAGAAAAGGCTGTAAATAGATTCTGGCAACGATCAAGTTTCACAGAAACAACGGATAACACAGGAACCGGGCAGATGACATCGATAAACTTGTCCAAGGAACACATTCAAAATATAGCCTTTTGGGACACGCGCAAGCACTTTCAAGGATACAAAAGAAACGAATACGCACAACAATGTTCAAATGACAGTCGCAGCGTAAGAATAGAATGGAGAGTCGGGAGCTTATAGCAGGCGGATGGTTTGAGACCGTTGTTTGTGATAAACGTCAGAACGACTCCCGCAACCAATAATTTATGGACGAGGTCTGCGCTCACAATCCCACGGTTTTCCTGAAAGGCATTAATAAATGAAGCAAGCTTGCATGCGCCATTTCATTTTACTGTTTCTTCGCTCAGCCCTCCAAACTACAATAGCATCCACGGTGAAAGCTTTGTTAACAATCGGGAAATATGCCAATATATAGTACGCGCAGTTTTATTATTTTTTTCTCCGTCTTATTAGTCCTGTTCACGCTACGCTTACACCATTATTACGCTGTTATAACGAAACGTATTTTGCCTGGGCGGGTAACAAAGAAGTTATTTTAGCGAATCCCCTTTTTTTATTTGTTTCGCGTTGGTACACCTTCCCGTTACGGCTATAAAACTCTCATACAATTGTTTTTTGCATGGCATTCGCTAAATCATTAGATTAGCTTAATAAACGTAACACTTAATTAGAGAAACAGCAGTGTAGGGCACTAAATGCTTCCTATGAACTAATTATTTCAAACATATCTCACAGTCTACCAATAATATATTTATTGACATAAAACATTTGCTTGCTTTCCTAAATATAGCGACCTATATATGCTCTTAATGACAATGCTGGAAATATAAAAGACTGTTCCGTAAAACGCTAAACAAAGCAACAATAATAAAATTAAATAGGAGAGCTAGGTTTTAAAACAACTTTATGCTACCAACACTATTTGTTCTTCCCTGCAAGATTTTTTAATCTTTTGATAGGCTCCGCCGAATCGCGATTTCCTTGAAAAGTTCTTCTTAGAAGGGACAAAGAAAGAAGACCGAAAGTCTGGGATTTGCTTTTCATTTTTTTTTTGCGTTGAGGCCTAGAGAACATGAAGCTACCTGGAGATACGTGTCCCTGCGTCATATTTCACAATTCTTTTATCTGCCTCCCCACTTGATTTCTCAAGTGTCGAATAGTCCGTGGTTATTCCAAGAAAATAAGATCTTTAATCACGGGAATAATTTTTTCCTGTTTTGATAACATCATAAATGCTGACCCTAACGCTGACGCTTAGGTGACGAATAACTTTATTACGACGATGCGCAAAAAGAAAGCGAGCTGTCTAACTTGGATTCACTGAAGGTCTCACCATATCCTTTCACTCAGGATTTAAGATCGTGGATAAAGAAGCAACATACTTCTGGCCTGCTTTCTTAATGAATGAATGAATGAATCAATCAATCAATCAATCAATCAATCGGTTGTTTGATCGATCACTCAAGACATAGCAGGTGAAAAGAAAATCGAAAATCCGACGGACGTTAAGGGAGATCCGTCCGCCGTCAACTTGTGCTCTATATTTGCCCCCTTCTGAAGTAATCTCGCTTTAATTTTTCCCGCAGGCGTGCAGGTCATGGACAGGTCCTCTCTCAATTTCTTCTGGCACTGGTTCCTCCCGATCTGCCTATTCTTCTTTGTGCCACACGTTATCGTGTGCACGATCTCTTTCGTGGTCACCTACGGGTCATCCACGGGAGACGCATTTGAGCGGGGATTGCTACCCTTCTGGTACGACGCCTGGACACTACATGGTGTCGGCACACCACAGACTTGGGTCTTCCTCGCGTTGTTCGCAGCTTACAGTGGTCTCTCCCTTCTGGTTCTTCCCGGAAAAATATACTACGGGCCACCAACGTTAACGGGCCACCGACCTGTCTACCGCAACTCTGGCTTCACGTACTACGTGATAAGCATGGCCTTGGCCGCATTCATTCTTCTCGTTCAAGATGCGCGTGCCTGGTCCATTTACAGGAACCTGCCTGGAGTGGCTGTTGCCCTCACGATAATCGGCTACGTCGTTACGTTGCTCATATACATCAAAGGCAAACTTTGGCCGTCTCCGGGAGAGTACGGTTCGACTGGGAGTGTGGTGTTTGACATCTACTGGGGCCTGGAGCTCTACCCGCGCATAGGAGACCGCTTCGACGTGAAGCAGTGGACCAACTGTCGCTTTGGCATGATGATGTGGCAGCTTCTGGTGCTGGTCAGCTGGAAGGCTCAAGTGGAGACGACGGGCTGGAATTGGCCCATGGCAACCACAGCTTTGTTGCAGACAATCTACATCGCCAAGTTCTTTTGGTGGGAAGACGGATACATGCAGACCATCGACATCATCGTAGACAGAGCAGGTACGCCGAAAACGTTTAACATTGCTTGGCGGGTGTTTCTTCCTCCGCGCGATAATCCGGCTGATAACGTACTAAGCGTGCAGTATCATCGAGTACAAACGATACCTTCTTTAAATGATCTGTCTTCAGTTTATGAGTTGTTGGCATGAATGGCAAACATTTCTCCGTAGACGTCTCATGCTTCCACAGCAATTTGCAGTACGATGATCCTCTTCACAACTCTGATGACACACCTGCAGTGGGGGCGAA
The DNA here is from genome assembly GCF_023375885.2 of Dermacentor andersoni. Lineage (NCBI taxonomy): Eukaryota > Metazoa > Arthropoda > Arachnida > Ixodida > Ixodidae > Dermacentor > Dermacentor andersoni. The sequence continues at coordinate 39,898,156 of NC_092819.1, read as the reverse complement.
GTAGATTTGGCGTTGCACTGCAATGCCCGAGGGCGCGGCATCGGATCCCAGCCGTGGCGGCCGCGTTTGCAAAATGCAAGAATGCCCGTTAACGTGCATTTGGTGCACGCTAATGAACCCCAGGTGGTCAAGATTATTCTAGAGCCCCCTTACTACGGCGTGCCTCGCAATCATATTGCGGTTTTGGCACCTTAAACCCCAAAATTATTATTATTCACAACTGGCAATGAAAAGCAAAGTGAACCTCGTTTAGTTCAAAAAACAGCCACAATCTGCATATCATTGTGAACGCATTGTTTTCCTTTAGAGGCATTGTTCTTCATCGACATTGTCATGAGCGATAACGATTACGTACCCGGTCGTAAAATTTACGGGAGCTCCTGACCAGTGGACGCCACATTCTCTTTAACGCAAATTTCCTAGTTTCCTTATATATTTTTAATTTTTATTTACCACTATTTGCGAAAGCAATAACTTAGAACGTCGAGAAGCCACATCATGTGCCGGGAAGCCGAGCGACGCCACTGGGTTTTAGCTTGCTCACAATCTTATATCTTGCCATGGCAAACATCATATCCCAATTATTATAAATATAAACATCTACAACCTATAATCTTTAGAAAACCGCTAGCTACACAGCAGTTACATTCTTCATACAACCGTTCTCTACAAGTCATGGATGTATCGCGTTACGTAGATGTCGACTACGCTTGACTCCGCAAAATTTTTTTGTCATTACAGGTTACTACATCTGCTGGGGCTGCATCTGCTTTCTGAGCCTGATGTACCCTCTAACGAGTCTCTACATGGTCGAGAACAGCCCCGAGTCCGGCCCTGTCGGGGCAACGCTCACGTTCCTGATAGGCGTCGCCATGATAGGCCTCAACTACTGGACAGACTATCAGAGGCAGGTGGTACGGGCGACGCAGGGAAAGTGCACCATCTGGGGATCTTCACCGAAACTGATCAAGGCGTCTTACCGGGACGCGACGGGAAAACAGAGGACCAACCTGCTTCTCGCTTCGGGATTCTGGTCGCTGAGCCGCCACATGAACTACGTGTTCGAGATTCTCGCCGCTTTGTGCTGGAGTCTCCCATCCGGAGCCTCAAGCCTCGTGCCCTATGTGTACGTGATCTACCTCTGCGGTTTGCTCCTGCACCGAAGCTACAGGGACGAGGAAAAGTGCTCCAAGAAGTACGGAGAGTACTGGAAGCAGTACTGCAGTTTAGTCAAGTGCCAATTTATACCGTATTTATTTTAAATGCGCGTTAAGATGAAGAGCAGCAAGGACAAGTTTCTACGGTTGTGTGTGAATAAAGTGTGACATTTTATAGTCGTTGCGTATGCAGTTGTCGAAACAGACTACCCGGCATGAAGTGCGGCAACGATTTACGAAGTGTTGATGGCATTGCTTCCCCATGGACGCAGTCACAACTGCCAGTGCTTTTGTTACGATGCGCATTGAGAATACATCATAAGTTTACTTGAATTGGCAAAGTTGTGATTTATCAATTACCGATACATTTTGAAGAAATTACGTCTTTGAGAGGCTCAACCATTACGACTGGTTGCCACAAAGTATTGTTAAAGTGGGCACTAAATAGGGGCATTCAATCGAGCTAGACTGGATGTTTCCTATGTTGGAAACTGTGCACATTCGTTTCATGGAAAAGAACGGGACATTGGCGGAGAACAAGATGGCCACAAATAATTCGTCTTTATTTCTATCTCAAACTGCAGTACCATTCATTTAGGCGTGAAGCCACTGAGTTTGCGTATATTTTTTTTCGTATTTTGGTCTTATCTTGCATAAGTAGCTTGCAAATGCCCTCAAGTTTCCGTTCGTTTCAAAAGTCAAAGTGAATGGCTTGAATTAATGAAGGTTTTGCTACCTCTGACTAAAGGTGACTGCAATAGATGTTGTAATGTGTAAATTATGCTGAAAGTTCACGTTTGCCTCATGCCCAGTGTTATATCTTGGTTTCCTTCTTTTTTTTTTGCATGCCAAGCTTCCGCTTTAGTTCAAGCTTTCCTCCACAATTATTTTTTAAGTGTAGTGTACAACAATAAACTAATTTTATTTTCCAATTAGAATGTACTATCAACATAAATTAAACACGTACAAGTCAGAAACGACAAGAAAATGATTGTTGCACTTACAGGTCCACCTGCGTTCTTACCTGTCGAATAAATATATAGGCTCCAAAACGGATGATGTCCGTGCTTACATCAGAATTCAAAACCGGCAAAGGAGTGATTGCTCGTCACAGTCCCATGTAATCACGCGTAACAGGTGTTCTGATCAGCTTTGAAAGTTGAAATTTACCCAAGGCTATACTCTACGTCGGTCTACTAGTTGTTTTGTGAAGGTGCATAACAGTGGAGCTATTTAAATATATTGGAAGTGTTCCCGAGTTTCTACCAGACGCAGCAGTACAGTGATGGCCGTCATGGCGACTTCGCTGTTGACACAATGCTTGATTAAACACATTCAAAATCTACTGCGAATATCTCCATAGCCGCACGCCGTGCGTTGCTTTTATAATCTGCCTGAAGAGTGTGCCAAGTACGATACTCCGGTCTGCAGCAGACGCAGTTGCAAATCGGATGCACAATAGCGCAGAAATAATCAATCTTCCCGTTTTGCGCAGTGAAGTCCGTCTGTTCCTGAGACAGACGTCCTGTTGTCTCAGCAAAAATACCTGGTTTGATCAGCAATCTAAGAACTCGGAGTTATACCTTATAGACCCGTGTATAAGCTTATCAATTCCGTCAAATCTGAGAGAAAACAGAAAATTAGAGACATCCGTGCACCGCCTGCGGCTTGGTACTGCAGTTACGAGACACTTTTATACAGGATAAAACGTGCCTCTAGTCTGCAGTGTTCTTGTGACAATCCAGACGAAAATGTGCATAATTTACTCCTCGAGTGCACTAAATACGATCCACAACGAAGACGAGCAAATTTCTTGCTTTTAAACAGAAGGCCATTCACTCCAAAAAAGATACTTGGTCGATGGCCAACTGCGGGGATTCAGAAAAGAGCACTTCTTGCTTTGGAAAAGTTTTCCGAGGATATCAACATTTTTGGGAAATATTCAATTTCAGTTTATCTTAATTAACTAAATGAGTGATATAAATCTTGTCCTGGGTTCCAAATTGATTTATGAGGTGGTCGTAGTTTACACGCACACGCAATGTGTAACTACTCGTGTGCAGTGCTTGCAGTGTGATTACATGTGTTCTGTGCTTCTTTGGCTATTCAAAATATTTGACTATATATACGCGTATGTGTACTGAACTCATGCACAAAACTGCGATTGATGTACTGTTGGACTGTGCAGTTCTTTAGTCTTGTGCCGTTCTACTGAGTGCCATATTTTCTTACATTATTCTCTCTTTTTGCAAATATCTGTTTCCTTTGCTAAGCGACAAGAAGAAGCTGGTGCCGCCATAAAGACGCCAACCTCTGCCATTATTAAAAAGAAATCGGTACGCCAGGAACTGTTTTCAGAACTGTTGTCAAAACGCTGTTGAGACAGCAAGCGATGCTGCACCAGGTCACTGTTTTAAAATATTTCCAAGTCAAACTAATCTTCATTATGAAAAAGGTGGCCTTGTTCAGGTGAGACACAGGTGGTCTAATATTGTTTTCGAGTCGCCTTGCTGTCTTGCTTTTGCAATCATCGTTTCAGACTAAACAAGTTTTCGTACAAAACTCGATCGGGCACTGGGAGGGGCAGGGCCGCTGTTGGGTGGAGACCTCAGTCCAGCATCCAGTACAACCTTAGCTTTCTATAGCACAATCTCAGGTACATTCTTAGTTCTCTGTAGGCCTTCCTTGATTCAGGAGCTTTGAAGGAGCCTTACGACCAGCTGTTTCTGTCCATGTTCAGCATGGCATAAATACAATTAGAAATATAATACAAGGCAAAGCCCTTGCCTGCACAGTTACCTCCATCTTCAGGTACTCATTCGAAGTAAAAATATGAAACGGCTTGAAACTTTTTCCAAAAGCGGCACAGCTCCCTCCTACCTCAAATGAGACCGGGTTGAAAGGACACCTGAAAGCAGGCTATGGCTCTTACTCACTACTGCTGTGACAACACGGGTATGTCTAAGGGATTTACGTACTTTGCATCTTCATCTCAATAGCAAAGGAAGCACTCCCGTTCAGAAAAAATTGTCCTTCTATTCAGTCTGGACTATATTCTATTACGCTTGTTTCTTGCATGCTCGGTGTTGTAGACAAGGTGCGTATTTCGAGTTTGTAAGATGAAGGAGGTTCGTTCTAGGGAGCCATCGTTAGCGTGACACCACGGATTCGACATCTAAGGCACATTTCATCATAGCGAGCTAATGGGAACCACTTCTGTTGCCCACTGGGAGCCACTGCTGGTTACGAAAACCTTGCTGCAGTTAGCGATGACTAAACGCGCTTATAGCAGCATGCTGGCGCAGTTCAATATCATGTCTAGCGCAGATGCAGATAAATATGTATAAACATTTTTAGACGTTACGACTGAGCCTGTAGAACGTACCTCCAGGTGATTGCGTAAACTATTCGGCAAGCTTAGTCACACTGAGCACTACCGATGGCGTAAGGGTTTTGCGTGAAAGATTGCTGAAAGGTCGCTTTCTTATACGGAGGCCGCGACGAGACGCGACTGCAGAAAAAAACAAACCCGAAAAGGTTGCTCCACCTCATGACTCCGTGGTAGTCGCTACGGTGGCTTCGCTATGTTTAGCAGCTCTTTCACAAATTTTCTAACTCCGGTTGCTGTTAACGAATGTTTTAGACAGTCGGATTCCTCAGACACTTCGACCGAGAGTTACAATGTCTTCATTATGAGAACTTGAAAAGCCTAACTATACAGGGGCAGAATTTGACGCGAGCGTAAAGTAGAATTTGATCTTGGGCTTTCCGATTGAATATCAATGCTCTTACAAGCAGATGACAATGAGAAGAAATGCACTCGTATTCACGCGCATTTCATTTAGTTAGGGGCTTTCTCGGAAAACCGTCTGCCGGAGGTGGCGTTAAATATTTACGGCACAACCTTGACTGTAGTGTTTCAATCTCATTGGCGACACTTCAATGTGCGTTTGCCAAAAGGAGTAATATTACTGTTGCGAAGGCAGTGTTGTAAAAAAAAAAATGTAGTCAGGTGCAGGATGTCTACCGTAGGTTCTTTTTTCCCTTTGCGCTCATCAGTAAGGGCTGACTGCAGATTACTACACGTAAAATGACACCTAGTCTATCAGGGGTTTATGTATTTGGCAACAACTACAATAAGCCTAATACATTAGGCAGTCGGGAACTGTACCTTTGATTTCGGAAATTAGTTCTATAGGATTTAAGATGCAATTATTTTAACGAGAACAGCTTTGCAGGACGGAGAATATGAAGGCAACCAGGGTTGCGCAAGCTTAGCAAACTTAGATTTTTGAACCACTTCAATGTTACTTGAAACAAAAAATTGAAATGGTCCCCTAAAAAGGAACATCGCTTGCAGATGAATACTTGTTTCCCTAGCTTTAGTGTCGCCTTTGTTGAACCCGCAAATTCATACGGCGTCACCAACGACAGCATTATTGGTGTAAGGTCCGTGATTTCTTCTTGACTGAATCCCACCAAAAATGCACCAGCAATCAAAACGCATTCTTTAGACACTAACCAAGGGAATAACGAATATAGCGTCATAAAGAGCTCTTAAAAGCACGATCAGCAATTTTCTGTCATCAGTAGCGTTGCTAGCGCGCATATTTTTCTTGTCTTCCTAATTTATTTCAGTGATCTTGTTCGCGTTATCTCTCGCTCTACCAAAGCTAAGATCACAAATGAGGGGAAGAGTTATCTCACTCAGACAATGGTATACAATAGGCATCCCTCAATTTACACCCCTTTATATTTAGAGAGGGAGGCGGGGATTCAGGCAAGCTGAAGTTCTCAATCCGGCTACAAGAAGGGCTCACTTATTCAAAAGGGTGGTTGAAATAAAGTACAAAAGACACGAAGGATATGAAACAACAAAAATAATATCTTCAACATAAAATTCAACGGGTATTTAGCTGTAAGTGCGAGAGAAAAATCCCATGCTTTTGCGTATTGACTGAAGAGTGTGTCCATTCACTTATTATTGATACGCGGGTGATATAATGGTCGTAACTTTGTGAGTTGGGGTGTATGTGTGTGGATAAGTTGCGAGAAACGTACTGTGCCAATAAGCGGCGCTGCTGCCAAATTTGTCATCGTGTAAGGATACGGCTCTCACTCCTGTCGACGTTCCTGGGTCGAAGTCCTCGCTTTGGAGGTTGGCGATAGAACGCTGGCGGATTAGTGAACGTTTCGTTCTCGAGGAAAGCCACGCACTGCGAACGGATGGCAACACCGGCCGTCCTTGTGCAGCAGCGGTCCGCGAACTTGACCACATAGATACATTCCATTCCTTAAACGCCAGTCGCTATTTTTGCAGCCAACTACTGCACAGGCATTCCCTTTGCCGTTTCACCATTTTGCAGCTTGAATGGAGCACCACTGCGTTAGTGATCACCCAGTCACATTTCTGACAGATCATAGCACAGTAGCAGGTCAGAAGCGGTAATGGTTTGGCATTCGTGCTTTCGCCTCAGGCAATGCGCGGCGCGCCGCCGAACGCCCCATCTCGTTCCTCTAGAGCAAACTACTCCGCGAAAAGCGATTACAGAAAATATTTGTCTAAATCGGAAACCCTACGTTAGTATATCATTTAATGTCTTCTCCGCTAATTACGCGGGTATGGCGCTAGCAATGACGTAGCATGTAGTCAATGTCTGAAGGGAGCTTACACCCCTGGGCACAAAAGCAAACCGAACTGTTCAATATTAATGAAATTGTGCAGGGACCGTCGCCGATGATTTCTGATGTAAGTGGATAGCCGAGCGTATTAAGAACGCTATTCACTTTATTAAAGAAATTATGTACTTGAAGGAGCTTATTTGTTGTTTAATTGTGTTTCTTCGTAGAGAACGAAGTCGTTAACCAGCACATTGCAGTGGTAGTATGTGTGACTATACACTTAAGCCGATGCGTCCTGTGTGTGTTGGCTGCAGTGGTGCGAAACCCGTCGTGGCTGCCATCCTCTTCTCCCACTGACGTTGCCCTCTCCCGCCGCCAGCACAAGAGGAGAGGGTGTCGGTAGAAGAGGAGGGTTGTTCCTGGGCGCTTCACCACGGCATAGAAACCTTCAGACGCCCTAAAGCTTTCGTGCGAAAGCACGTGGGTCTCAAAGAGATACAATGGACAGTTTTAGTTTAACGTTAGCGTAATAGCTTGATTAAGGGAAGAAGCGTTACCGTTCCGCAAACGAACTTTGCAGAAAGTGAGCTTTAGTATAGCATGATGGCGTAGTTTGCGTGCTCTGGACGCTATTCAATTGCCCTTTAAGTTTATTTATTTATTTATTTATTTATTTATTTATTTATTTATTTATTTATTTATTTATTTATTTATTACATACTGCCAGCCTGAAGGTCAGGCTGGCAGTATGCATAATGCACATAAGTGATCGTATCTATTCAGTAGGCTTGCGTGTGCGCCAGAAAAGTGCGATAGGGAGCGTAATGACACCTGGGAGCGCCTTGTCATTGTACTTTACATGTACGCCGATCCCTGGTGAAAACAGCACAAACCTGCCGTGCATAGAAGCGATCTCGGAGGGCATACGTCGCCACGCCCTGCTCTTGACTGTGCCGCTAAGTAGCGCTGCCACACTGGAAATTTCTGTCGTTAGGGGTCGACGCGTTCCAAACGAGAAGCGATCCTGAAAACTCCGCAAGGTAATCCGTAATAGTCTGTCGTCGAAGTAGCCTGAGACTAAGCAAAAGCCGTTTACCCAGTCATTTGCCACGAATGAAGTGAATTCTACAAAAGCAACGCCAAATTTAGTTCAAAGCTGGCGACCGCGACCACCGCCATGTTATACGGAAACTACGTAAACCTGGCAAAGACGGTGACGTTAAATATGGGAAATAGCGTGCGTAGGCTAAATGCTGTGTTTACCACTCGGCGCATGCGCATTGCATTCCAGCTATTACGCCACGTCCGCCATTACGCTAAACACACTAAAGTAAAGCTGCGCAATAGTTTCAGTGACGAATGCGCTGTGCAACTCGCTCGCGCGACAGCATACGTCATTTGTTTCAGCGCCTTTGCATCGGCCATGAAAGCTCAACCATCAATCACTGACCAACGCGAAAACGGGAGAGAGAGCGAACAAGGGGAGAAATGTATTCGCTTTGACGATTTACAATGTAGGCAACGCGATCCCTCAACCGGAATGGGTCGCCCTCTGCTCTCTTGCCAAGTGTCCGCCGAACGCTTAAAGCGCACTGCGGGCCAATGGAGAAATGAAGCGCAGAGACGACAAACGTCGGTTCAAATTAGCAAGTTGCGTGCTCCATCGAAAGTGCTAGACGAGAGCTCTAACGGATCTGCGTCGTGGACTCCTTGAACGTGGGCTTCCTTGGCAGGGACGTCTGAATCGGCATTGCTTATCATTGTACAGGTAGGTGAAGAAAGTTCTTGTGCAATAAAGGAGATGACTAAGCAAGCGGACAAAATGTAAGCGTCGCACTTCAAGAAACAGCTTTATTTAAAAGGGGGAAAATTATACACGAACTCGTATCACGTTCACGATCAAGCACGTATGCAATTCGCGCACTACATAATACTAAAGAAATAATATTGAGACACGACTGAAGATGGCAAGATCATGCACTCAGTAAACATTTTTATAGAGACGCCCAGGTGTAGCAAATGCCGGCCAAGTCGGCCAGAGTAACCCTGCCTGTAGCAACATCTTCATGACCACCACGACCATCACCATGCCAGCAAGCAAAGCAATCTCCTTTCGAGAAAAGTAAAACTTTTGTAAGTGATGCCTCAATGATGTTAGTTGTCTTGGTGGCGCATAACGGTGGTGGACAAGTGTAGAGACACGTGTCTTTCTTCCTCCTCTTCCCTAACCGGTCTTTCATTTTCTTTTTTGCCAGCGGCATTGTTTATATTCTTTCATCACTTCGGTGCTGGTTTACGGATAACCTATACAGAGTGGCCTGAGCTTATCAACTTAGCACTCAAGAGGCCATACACAGTAGTGTCTAGGCACAGTAGCCTTTCTGCAGCATCGATGGAGTGGCTCGGAGGTAGAATCCTCCAGTATCAAACTGTAGGTCCAGATTTATTTCGAATCCTCGAGGGGCGCTGCGTCTTTGTTAATTATTAAATTCGGGCAAAGCACTTTGCTATACTCTGGGAAAGCAAAGTGGTAGTAGTGGTCATTAAAACGACCAGGGAGTGAGGCCATAACAGCTACCGCTGTAAGAGAATAGTTTTTTTTTTTTTTAATGAGCAAGGCATCTTTGCCTTCTCGTAGGCGTGGCATGATTGGATATATATTTTGCCCCGTTTCAAATAAAGTCATGTGTTTTTAGCTCTTGCTTTATGGCAGTAGCAACGGTAACGTAATGACCTTGACCGCCCGAAATCACCTCCGCAAGTCCAGTGCTGTATACGCGGAAGAGAGGTAACTACAAGTCTTTGTCACCTCAAATAGGAATGTGAAGGACCAAGAACATTGCTGTGCAAGTACCGGCAAAAAGCGGCAACTTCGTTCGAGGTCTGGGTCCGACTGCGGGCTAACATTAAAGAGATGCTCAAATAAGTAGATTTGGCTGGAGGATAAGTTGGTGACATTAGAAACACGTGCCTCAATCCCGCGACACCATTTCACTAATGTATGGACTAAGGCGGTAGGAGTGATAAAAAAAATATTAAAAAACACTGATTAACCCGAAAAGTTGAAAAAGAATCAAATTGTGAATCAGTGCCTCAGAGCTCGAGTGAAAGAAAAAAACGAATCAAATTAATGTTCGGGCGCATACAAACTCAGAACGAAGTAAAAAAAAAAAAAGAAGGGAAATTACAGATTAAAGTTCGAACGCACATATGCTATCAGTATAATTTGAAGCAAGGTTGCGCGACACTAAAGAATTCCGCACACCAGATAATGCCCTCTTCGCAATGCCTGTAAATGGCATGGCGAGGAATGGCAATGCCGTGAATGATGCTCATTGCACAGATTCGCACGGGAAGTTTCCACAGTGAGCCAAACTTACCCGACCTCGTTGCCGCTTACCGACAGCCCCAAAGGCGCCTCGAGCCATCATTTAAGTTTATCAATCACTCTGAGTGTGTCCAATTCAGTTGCCCGTGTGCTTTGTGTCTTACCGACAAGGCAGTACGTTTACGCTCGCGTGTATTTATGGTGTCGTTCTTAATTACGCCTGTAGCCTTGGAACAACTTCCATTCGCGGTTGTCGAACCTGCTCATTGCAAGTCCAATCGTTTTGTGCGCGCTTGGTGAAAGGCAAAATCTTTCGCTGGGTCAGGGGCAACAAAGCGAGCGCAGCACATGCACATACAAGCCCGTGTGTAAGCTAACACAAGCGTGCAATGAGGTGCGGGAGAACTGGTAGGTGTTACTAGTGTTTTACTACGTAATAAAATGCGTTTTGAATATTTTTAAACAGCTTTCACGCGTGTTGGTAGCTAAATAGTGTACTCGTGACTTTGCCTTCTTCTATCGCGACAGAGGAGGACTAAAAAAAGCCCAGAAGCTTACCTGCACTGTATCCAGTTTGCTACCCCACCACTGGCAACGGGATACAAGGTAAGTGGCGATCGAGAAAGGCTGGAAGACTTGAAGCTGTGGCGCACACGCGCATAAGTCAGCATGCGCTCGTCTGAAAAGAAGTAGAGGCAGTTTCGGGCAGTCGTCTTATGCGCATTTTGCTTTCCTGTAGATGCTCTCTTCCACACATACGCTGAAGGAAATGTCGAGACAATGGTTGATCGTGAGTTAAGAGCCCACCGCGGGTTTTGCACGGACAACGTGACAGAGAGTAAATTGTAGTAGACAAATTGAGAAACCTTATAGATAAATACCTACGTACTTTGTATATATGTTGTATAAATAGCTTTTGGAGAGAGACAAGAAAACCTGAACGAAAGTGAGCCCACACTGACACGCGCACATTGTGTATTCTTTTCTAGTGGCCCGTTTTTCACCGGCCAACCACTGTTACAAAGTGACCGCTCGGCGAAAGGCGCGCTTATATGTGTATCCCAGCTTTCCTGAATTTTGTAGCCATGACACTATTCCCATACAAAAAGAGAATATTCACACCGCGAAGAGACCGCACCGGGACATATTAAATAAAGAAAAAGCAAGACAGGCCCCGAGTAGTAACACGCAAGCAAAAGGAAAATTTAACGCAATAACGTGAACATACCGCCCTAGAGGTTAAACATATTATAAGTTTAACTTTGGAGCAATATATTCTTAACATCGCCGAACTACCTCCTTTACCATCCCGCCTCGGTGGCTCAACGACTATGGTGTTACGCTAAGCACGAGGTCGCGAGATCAAATCCCGGCCGTGGTGAACACATTGCGATGTGGGCGAAACGCCCGCGTCCGTCGCATTGGAGGCATGTTAAGGAGCCTAGCGGTCAAAGTCAATCCGCGCAGTCCCGCACTACGGCGTGCCTCATAATCTAAGCATCGTTGTTCTGGCACGTAAAACCCCAGAACTCGCTCGCAGCCGGCACAGCCTAACAGTGCAGCAACAGCATTTCGTTTCAATGTATACTATGGTGGACATCTCGCTTCAGTGGTAGCCACAACCATGTATCAAATACCATAGCGACAACTGCCGACCACCTCGCAATGCGTTCTGCAACGGCGCTATAAAACTCCATTGATAATATTTTTAACACGTGCTTCGCATTGTAATAATGGCGAAGAAACCAATGACTGTGGAACGGTGTCAAGAATCTTTTTACTGAGCATTGAAGCAACTCTTAAAGCTCAACGATAGCAGCGATGAGCACAGTCGTCGGTCGTCGAAATCTGATCCCAGGGTCGAGTGCATCATCTATTCATACACGAATCACAGCACATTTCATAATAATATCCCGAACTCGTTTACCTACATTCTGGAGAGAGAGAGAGAGAGAGAGAGAGCGCAAAGAGAGGCAAGGCAGGGAGGTAAACCAGACGAGCGACAGAATGTGCGAGAACAATAATGAATTTCCAGCGCCAAGCGACAAATCGATATCAGTGGCAATCCGGTAAAAAACAGCCACCGTCCGATAGCAAAACAAAGTATGCGCTTGTCAAGACGAGCAGAGAAAACAATAAGCGAGCACGGCAATTGCCCATCTGTTTGACGCGATTGTCGACAGCGATATTTCTGTCGCGTAGCCGACCTCCTAATCTGTAGAAACCGTAGAACGCCCCGTTTTAGAATGGCACCAAAATCGCGCGACGCAAGAGCGCGATGACTGGTTTTGCTTGCCTTGTTCATTTATGGGCGAGGCAATTCATGAGAACATTCCGCAGAAAATACTGATGCGGATAGTTTAGCTCATGCATGTTCGAAGTATTAAAGCGCAAGCATAAACAGCCAGACCTGTGCACCAGGAAGGGTAAACAGTCATTACGCGTGAAAAGGGGAGCGAGTCCTAGCAACGGCAGCTCTTGATGCTAGAACGAACAAGAATAGCTTCGACAACTATCTGTAGAGCACGAAGTTTCAAACTCGTTGTGCGTAAAGGCCAACGATGTCACTTACAGCGGTGTTATTAATGTTTCAACGATTCCCCTCTTAGACAAGTTTTTTCCAGCACCTCTAAACAAGTGAAGCAATATAGGATAAATTGCCCACGGCAACTCCTTGCAATGTAACGACGTGGCGGCCTTGGAATGGACCCAAGGGTAAATTTGTAGCGGTGAGACATTGATTCTTTTCTTCGAATCACAGATAGGTTACACTGAAATCGTTTCGCAATCTTCACTGGGAGCACCAAATCGCTAATGCGCGTGCCATAGAATACGAGCTATGTTGCGAAATGCTGAATAATGTATGCGTGCTGTACAGCGAAAACCGAACATTTCTCAGCATTAGCAGTCGGTGCACTTTGAAAAAGCGACAGGCAAACAAGGCAAAGTTAGAGTTTCATGAACAAACATAATGCCAGTGACGCTGTACGCCTTTAAATCCGAAAAAGGATAAAGGTACAAAATAGCACGCAGTGATAACGATTCCCACGTTTGTTTGCATTCCATGGCTGGGGTATGCATTTTGCAACGTGGGCGTCCAAATTTTCGTTACATAGGCCAAAATTGGTTGAGGATGACAATTTCGGTAAACGTTCAATGCAGCGTTTTGGCCGCATTAACGAAGCACACGCCACTCACAATTCTCGGAAACATATGCGCCAGTGCATGCACTGCAGAAGATGAAATACCTATAGAAGCGAAAACACTGCAGGCTGCATTTGCAACGACTACACCTGAACAAGTTTCTAATATTAGGAGCGCCTGGTTCAATGTGGTAACCTAACCAATTCTCAAGCACTTCAAGGCATGAGAAATTACGTGAAGAGCTTGAAAGACAAATGGGAAACAGCTAATAAATTCATGTGCCCCACTTGTACAGACCGACTAACCGGCCGATCGACCTAAATGGGTCCTTCTGTTACTTGCCATTGATTCTAGAGTTTCCGGGGTTTGTACATTCAACGCAAAATAAATGACATATCGAAAATATCATGCAAGCACTTTTTAGAGCCCCAACGCAACACGATATCTAACAGGGATGCTCCGAATTAACTTAGACCACCTGAATTCTTGACCGTCCTGCCAAAGCTACTTACGCCGTTGCGATTCTATAACACTCTCGCACGAGCGTCTACCTGAGAGCCCATCAGCGCCATACGACGGAGAACGTGGGCGAAACGATCGAGAATACGCGCCTGGGCGCCAAGCACAGCTCAGCGCAAGTGTCCTTGGCTAGGCTGTTCCGACAGGCGGAACCGTGGTGTCTCGGCATTAGAAAACATTATTATGCTTTCTTGCATAAGTTCTTCGTGGGCGTCTTTTGTAACCGCGAGAAACGATTGCGTACCATGCCATATTACGAAACAAAGATGAATTACAGCCGCAGATTGTTGTACATGATGCCGACGAGAAGCTGCACAAATCTGATGTCATGAACTATAGACAGAGTCCTGTCCTCCACTGAGCGCGGCCCGGTATTATGCTGAACGTGAGGCCCCTCGTCTGCGATAACAATGAGAGAGAGAGAGAGACAAAGGTAAGGCGGAGGAGGCTAAACAGAGAATATCCCCGGTTGGCTATCGTCTACTGGGGGAGGGGAAAGGATACGATGGATGAGAGAAAGGGAACACAAAAGGAAAAGAAACACACACACACGCTCACACACAATAGAAATGTGGATGAAACTGAATTAGGTAATGAATGACACTGGCTGCTTGAATTCGCCCGGCACCATATATTGCTCGCAACCACCTTCTACCATACGAAGCAAACACATAGTGACGCCAGAGAAAGCATAAAGGAAATTTTTATGTGCATTTGAGGACTAGAAGTAATCACAAAAAGTGAAATGAAAGTGGTCTAAAAGAGAACTTGCCGCAAGAGATCCCCATGTTTTCCGTATTATGTGTACGGTGCTTCAGCAAGTAAGCTACCGCCACGGCCATCGTCGCGTCAAGTTTCTTAGGTATTTGTTTGTATCGTCGTCGTTGTCGTCGTCGTCGTCATCATCATCATCATTATCAGCCTATTTTATGTCCACTGCTGGACGAAGGCATCTCCCTACGATTTCCAATTAACCCTGTTCTGTACCAACCGATTCCAACTAGCGCCCGTGAATTACGTAATGTTATCAACAAACCCAGTCTTCTGCCATCATCGACTGCGCTTCTCTTCTCTTGGTACCCATCATGTAACCCTAATGGTGCAACGGTTATCTACCCTGCGCATTACATGACCTGCCCAGCTCTATTTTTTTCTTCCAATGTCGATTAGAATATCGGCTGTACCCGTTTGCTCTCTGATCAAAACCGCTCTGTTTGTGCCTCTTAACGTTATGCCTAGTATTCTCGTACATGCAATGGGAATGCCAGGAACTAATACAGGACAATGCGAGCGAAGCCTTCATCGACAGCCTTCGCGCGCGATTGCAGGCCGCGCTGCTCAGGTCGAACCTGGAAGACCAAGTCTAGGCAGTCCAGCGGGCCTAGGTAGCCTCTGAGGCAAGAACTCTTGGCCGTAACCTCGGCGGGTGCCCTAGCCCACTAACACGCCGGACGCGAATCGTTCTGATTCGAAATAAATTTTTCTCACTCACTCACTCACTCACTCACTCACTCACTCACTCACTCACTCACTCACTCACTCACTCACTCACTCACTCACTCACTCACTCACTCACTCACTCACTCACTCACTCACTCACTCACTCACTCACTCACTCAATCACTCACTCTCACTCACTCATTCGTTCCATCGTTCTTTGCACGGTCCTTAACTCCTTCGCAAGCTTCTTTGTGTATGAGTACAATATTAACCCTACGATGGTATCCAGAGCTGCTCACGGTTACATGCGATAACAGGATATCAGCTGCCAGAACACGGCTACATTCTTCGAGATACTGCAGCTGATGCACCTGTAAGAAGGGTGCACAAAAAGACCCCCCCCCCCCCCAGCCCCATGAAACAAGCTTCCCCTAATAAGATAGTGAAGTCCTCTGCTGCTTAAACAAATATACTGTCAACCGACTTTGCTTACTCGGTGCTACAACGGACGACATTCTGTGCTATTTCCTACAAGCCGTACGTGATCAAGTTCACCGAGCCCTTTTGTTATTTTTGAAGGCTACACATTCAGACTCTTTATTGTTGTCTCATTCGTAATCCTTCTGATCCCTGGTGTGGTCTAACTTTGTGCTAGTTTGTGGGCCATCTGTCAGACGTCGACTTCCGCGCTGATGTGTGTGATGCAGATGCATGTCTTTTTCTTGCATTGTTTTCCCAAGGTGTCCAAAAAAGACGTTTTCTTTGCACCCAACATTTTTCCTTTACCCTCTCCCCTCTTTTTCACTAATTATGTTCCATCCTTCTTAATCGCTGCCCTAGTTTTCGTTCAATAGTCTTTAATGACAAATGGAAAATAATGTTCATAAATGCAAATACGTACGCGCTTCATCCATTCCAGATCGGTTGCCTAACGTATACGCTGTAAACAACACAGTAATTGAAACGGTTCCATCAGTAAAATATCTAAGCATTTTCTTCAATTTTTATTTATATTAGACAACACGTGGAATACATCACCGGCAAAGCATTAAAAAAACTTGGTCTTCTGAAACACCGCTTGAAACTTGCAAACAAAGATACTAAACTTCACATGTATAACACCGTAATCAGACCATCCTTAGAATACGCTTCGATAGGACGGCACCCGCGCACAGCAAACCTTACTGATTTGCTGGAATCTGTTCAAAACAAAGATTCACGGATTATTTTGTCATCTTATTCTTGCTATGAAAGTGTATGTTCCCTTAAACAAAGTCTAAATCTTTCACCACTTGTCATGCGCTGAAAAGTTTCCTCCTATCATTCTTCCACAGGTTATACCACAGTGATTCGCCATTCTACCGAACCTTCATTCACCCGGCTTCCTACATTTCCACACGCATCGACCATGAACAGAAGATAAAACCTATATTTTCTCGTACAAAAAAAAAAAAACAACAAAAAACAACAACAGTATTCGCCCCTTGTTTTCTCGATCAATGAGTGGAATTATGTACCCGCTAGCATTGTCGCCAAAACACAGCAATCAATTTTCCAATCTGCTTTAGTTGCTTTCCTTGAAACTGATCACCATATTTAGTCCTGTTAACGTTTGATGCTGTAAAAGCAATAAGTAGTGCTTTTGACATGTACGTGCTTTTTATATTTATGCTGTGGTCTTTGCTCTATTTTTTATGACTTACTGCATTTCCTTCATCCCAACATGTTGCTTTGTTAAGAAAGACCACTCTTGTTCATGATTACTGTATGTCATCCCCCTTATGTAACGCCCCTTTAAGTCCTTAAGGTATATAAATAAAATGGAATATATGTACATTATTTCTTTTAGAACAAGTAGGCGTTTTCCTCCTTCTGGTGGTGGGTAAGCTGCACCAGACTGCACAGACCAAACCCTTCGCTGCAACTAGGACCTCCAGCCGGACTGCACCGACGCGAAGCGTCTCTTCTGTGTCGGTTGTGGTTGGGAGTCGCCTTCACATAAGCTTATTCAGCAGTAACGGAATAGCTGACAGTCCTGCATGTGATGTTTCTGGCTGCGAGGAGAACAATGACCACTTATTGTGTCATTGTTCTCAGTTTTAAGTACAAAGGGAGTCTATGTCCGACGTATTCAGAAACTAAAAAGTCGTCCTCTGAGTGAACAGAATACAATGACACCGCACCCACCGATCATTGGCTCAGAAGGCAGTGAAGGTATTTTTGTGCTTTCTGAGAACGTCGGGATTGTGCGGTTGCCTTTGACTCCGTAGTGCTGTCCGTGCTCGTCTATGTTCCTCTCTCTTTTTCCGTTCTTTCTATTCCCCTTATCTCTCCCCGCAGCGTAGGGCAGCCAAGCGGACTCTTGACTGGTTAACATCACTGCCATCTTTTTTTTTTTCTCTCTCTCTCTCTGTAACGGTGGATGCAAGCTAGGTTGTTTCGTTTCTTCTCTTCGCAATCGTTTTTAGGTGTAGAAAACAAATAACACTGACTTAGCAGAAAACACCTCGTTGAATCGGCAGTCAGTATCCCTCCATTATTTTCAATTCGTCCTTACATTCAAGTGCTCTTTCCGCCAAACTATACTCAGAACAGATATATTGTAACGTTTCTTTTTTTATAATTCGGAACATTCTTTGCCAAGTTAAGGCTTTTTCAACGTATCCATGCATCTGTCTAGCCTTCTACGTCACAGTGCTGGCAGGAACTACCAACCTGAGCCGTTGGATGTATGCTCGTGTTCGCGATGCCGCTGTGGTCGCAGCATCGTCGTCACACGAGCTTTGTCATCCTAATTTGCCTTTCATTCTCGCGCACTACTTGCGCACGAGCCAACTGGCTCGCGTAAGAAGATACGGGTATCTCGGCTGTGGAATACCGGGTGGTGCGTTGCCTCCGTACGTAGAGCGATTCAAAAGGAAGTATCCCGCAAGCGTTGATTTCTGATCGCCAGACAGCAACGTGTCGCATGTCCTCGTTCCTCCCTACGCTCGCTCCAGGCTTTCACGGCCCTTCTCGCATTTACCAGGCCTTTCAATCAAGCATAGCGAGGCCTCTTTCATCCTGCACGGGACATCTGAGTACGACAATGCTGCGCCTAACTCCAGCGCGGCAGCGTCATTACAGTGGCAAGGAACGACGACATCGGCTTTTGACGCTAACAAAGAAGCTCTCAGAGGGCCTCAGCTTTGTAGGAAAGTGTGTCAAACGGAATTTGCGCTCCTCAGGGGTATACTTGAGCAGCGAGAAGATGTCCTGCTATACAAGGCCACTACTATGAGCAGAGGAAGAGCAAATTGTTCGCAATGATCAAGCAACTAGGCAAGCCCGCGCTCCCTGTGACCTTCAGCATGTCCGAGTTTCACAAAGAGCACCTAATGCTCCGCATATCTTCGATTCCCACAGTACATCAGATCTGCATAATTTTTACACCATCGTCTAGGCTTCGTAAACAACGTTTACGCGGCGCGTTTTATTTAGAATGCAATGCGTTACTAGTTCGAAAAGCCAATGCAGCCACGGCCCAGTATTTCGTGACTACGAGACAAACGTGGAGGGGGAGTTAACCATTCTTTGATATAAGTACATATTATATACATATATATACGGATGAAGCCCAGCAATGGCTATTACGGAGAGCGCTTGTCGCTTCCATAATCGTCATGAGAGAGAGCAACACCTCAGGTTTATATCGAATATCTGCGTCCGAGCGCGAAATTAGAAATTCATGCTTAACTTGTTATAAGCGATGCTTTGCGTAGTTAACTAATAGTTGCGCCACTTCTTACCCATGCATGAAATTGTGCGAGCTTCGGCGCTTCTCGGAATTCTTCCGGCACTCCAGCTCATTCGCGAAACTGCATGCAATTGCCCCGTTTTTCGGATCACTTTTCCGAGTTTATCTTATACTCTTGCGCGTAAGTCTGCGCTCGTGTTCGGGCACTTAGACTGTCGTCAGTGCTGTTCCCTGATTTCTTCCGCTTTCCTTTTTTTCCTGCTCTGACGATCGAGTTGCCGGAGCTATTTAATGGCTCGACAACTCCTCTTTAATGTCCGATCAATGTACATAAATGTGCCCTAAATAGGTACTTATGCCTAAGAATGAGCCAAACAAATAAAAATGACTCGCCGATTATGGCATGTCAACGACGAGCACATTGAGCGCTTTGCTGCATGGTATGCTTATACTTTGTCTTATTCTTCCCCACACACACACAAAGAAAAAAAAAGAAGAAAAAAAAAACGTTGATAAAGGAACCCCGTCTTTAAATTCACTTGCAGCACAATTCATCTTCTGTACGCCGTAAGGATTTTCTCAGCTCTTCGTTCAAGCGATTTAAACGGAATACCAGAAAACACCGAGTGATCGCTCTGAAAAAAAAAAGAAAATGGAAAGGCGCCAAGGCTAAGAATCGTCGCTCTTAGACTGCGAAGAACACAATACCTTACAAGTGAAAGTCGAATGAGTATGAGAATTGAAGGCCAGTATAAAAGTTGTATTGAGGTTATATTAGTCTAGTGAAGACGCTTGTTTTTAGAGAGCTCCCCTTCTTGACAAGCTGTAAATGTTACTAGGGGGCAAATATGCAAATAGAAATTCAGAGAAAATTTTACGTCAAGTACCGTCAAAAGGGCGTTCAGTTTGAGGGGAAGTTTTTTAGAGCAGTAAAACACTTCATTGTCTCCATATGTCAAAGGAATGTTCATAATTTCGCTTGCGGGGCTATTTTACAGCCCGTCAGTTTTAGGATGCGTGTTTGGGTTACAATATTTCCTTCCTCTTGAAACCCCGTAATTTTTTTATACGCCCACAAGGGCACCAAATTCTTTCTTCTCACAAATCCCTGACATTATTCCTTCCTGTCTTTTCATTCTTTGCCTGCTCAGACCAGTATTACGACGTAAATTCCACTGTCGCGACAGCTATTCCTTCCTTCACCTACCTTATACATGCTGCGTTTTAGAGGAAAACGGCTGAAGGATATCTTAATGCGCCGTGGTTTGATGCAATGTGGACTATAACTTGGCTAACGGCAAGTTAAATAAGCCCCTTAAACGTGACCACGCTCTCTCAGGATAGAAAACATTTGCCCAATGATGCGTATATCTGGTTACGCTTCCCCATGTCCTTGTTTTCTGTATGGCGCAACTGGAATTAATGACGCGCGGGCCGAATATAGATTGAAGATTAGGAAAATACGCTGAGCGTCTGGAAAGCTAGCATTATCCTGAAAACCCCGAGTAGAGCCGGGCTAACCGGGTCGGCCAGTACAGCAAACATTACAAAAGTATCGCACAGTTTAGTCTGGTTCGTGGATGCTCGCAAGATGAGCTAAAGCGCACGCCAGACGATAGCTCATGCGGGTCGGAGTTGCAGCGGCCAAGTTTTGCGACACGTAAAGCCCCTGCTTCGGGGGCAGCGTGCATTTGTTCCGCTCGATATAACAGCAACGCGAACTGGATATTTATTTAGGTACGCAGCAGCTGCTTTTACCAGGAAAACTGGTTGGCTGAATTTAGTAAGTTCAATTGGTCTGCTGGAACGACTTGTTATTCATCCGTGGTATAGTGTGCCACCGTGTAATACTTTTTCTTCCAGCGCTGCGTTTTACCGGAGAAACGTGTGCGGTGAATCGGTAACGGGCTCTTTCGCATGTATGCTTTCCTGTTGAACAGAATTTCTTGTCGCCAAACTTGAGCTTTGTAGGCGCTGTGGGTAAGCAGCGGTTCTGTATTATTGATCAGTTCGGTGCACTGCTGCTTCCATTTCGGGAAAACTGATGTCTTTCTTTGGTGACTTGCTTCGCTGCCGTAAAAACTCGTATGCAGCTACCAGCCGACATTTTCGTTGAAAGACTACAGCAATGAAAGTTATATTACGAGTGCGCTCACATGTGAGAAAAGGGTGAAACAGATAAGCGTATGCAGCCGTTACTTTTATCAACGAACGCGAGAGCGTGTGTTCAAATTTCATGATGAGCGCCAAGCCTGCTCAACAATTCACTGGTACCCTCATTTCTGTGAAACATAAAACATCGGAAGGTGATATAAAATCAGTTTTGTTCGCCGTAGAAAACAGGCGTATCTAACGTCGCCGAGGAATAGCCGGCATTTTCTCTGTTTGAACTTTGTATTGCCGTTCTATGGCTCTTGCGGCTGGTCTAGAAGTCGACTCTGACGGAATTTAAAGCCTTTGAAAAGTCAGTGAAGATAACTTGGCAATGGTAGATATACGTATTCTAAAATTCGGACAGTTCTGCAAAAAAAAAAGGAAAAGCGAAAGACGAGCCTTTAATACAGAAAATTATGCAAAAATATTCATGTTCAAGTTTTCGTGTGTATGTTGTTGTTGTTGTTGTGCACCAAAAAACACTAACAGTTGCGAGGTTTTCCTTTTACAGCGAAGCTGATTAGAGGATGATGACCAAACTCCCTGCCTTTTCTCTCTTTCTCTCTCTGTTAGCTTCCAACGCAATATTTATGCGGCGGCGCGGTAGCTTGTCGGGATGCTTGCGTTTCAGTTTGACTGCACAAGATTTAATGTAGAGAACATCCCCTCAGCTCTATAACTGCGATGTAATGGAAAAGGTAATGCGGCTTATACGATGTGCGTCCGTCTTTCAATGAAAGTCGGCCCGTATTCACACACACACAAAAGAGATGGAAAAAAAAAGAGGTTCCTAAGCCTAAGGCACATGGAGCGAACTTTTACAACTAACTTCGCGTGCCAGAAAAACGAATCGGCGGCATAACGCAGAATGTTCGCCGGCTTGCGCTACATGCAACGAAAAAGGTGGATGCCGTCGGTCACTCGCCTCGTTGATGCCAGTGTGACCTATGTAAGACTTATACCTGCTTCAAGACGCACCAGCATGATTTGCGACTGCCTGACTGTGTGTTAATTTTGTGACACTAGACACCCCTGGCCATCGCCACCGGACAAAAATAATTGCTTGGACGCTGATAGTGCGGCCCACATAACTTAGCCTTCGCACTAGTAGTATTCGTAAGAGCAGACTGAAGCCAATTGTGTTGATAGACATATGAGCGAAATTTCAAGGCAAAAAGCACATAAGAACGAAATCCTTTCATTCGTTCCCAGAGGTTGGTCCCAGATACGTCCACGGATTTTCTTGCGAGAAGTTGTTCTCGCAATTCTTGTAGTGCCGTAGTGCACAATTCTACTTGCCTATTATACACGTTCACAAGGATGGCTAGGTGGGCTAGCTGGTAAAGTCTCTTAAATGGTTAACAGCGCACATAGATGGGGACAGAGTGAAGGACTGTTTCCTGTTGTTCTTCACTCTGTCCCCGTTTGTGAGCGCTGCTAACCCTTTAAGATATTATACACGGGAAGGAGGGATATTGCGAGCAAAAACAAATTTGTTCGGGGCATGTATCTGGTGTATTAGGCGATCTTATATTGCCTTTTTCATCTATCTATCTATCTATCTATCTATCTATCTATCTATCTATCTATCTATCTATCTATCTATCTATCTATCTATCTATCTATCTATCTATCTATCTATCTATCTATCTATCTATCTATCTATCTATCTATCTATCTATCTATCTATCTATCTATCTATCTATCTATCTATCTATCTATCTATCTATCTATCTATCTATCATTACACTCACTGGGTCCTCTTATGCCGACCCATTGACTCAAATTATGTACTAGCTTGAGGCAATAGGTATGTGCTCGTGTTCGTGATACCGACGTGGTCGATCCGTCGTCGTCATTCCAGCTTGGTCATCCGACTCTCATCATGACATTGCAGTAGGACGATCTTGAGGGTTAGTTGGTTCGTACTTGAAGGGAGGTTGAAACTGCGCGAAGAAATGAGGACAAGCGAAATGAACAAGCAGCACACCACGAGTGCAGTGGTTGGTGTGTTGTGTGTTTCTTTCACTCGTCCTCATTTTTTCGTGCAGTTTTAACGTCCTTCACGCCATCGTGGTCACGAAATCTTCGTCACACTGTATTCGTGCCACTGTCATCATTTTAGAAACGTCCCACAATTGTCGTCATGCCGTAGTCGTCAAACCACGTTCAGCTTTCCGTCGACGTCATTCTTTTTTCGTCATTTCATCGTAATCATGCTGTCAACCCTAAATAATGATTATGCCGCCGTTGTTATGCCATCGTCGGTCATCGTGTCGTGGTCATACGATGGTTGTTATAACTTCGCCATGATGCCGTCGTGGTCGTTCCATTATCGTCACTTCAGCATCGTCCTTCGATTGTCGTCCTAGCATCGCCGTCATAAACCGTCATCATCCCACTGTCATGCCGTCAACGTAATTCGGCCGTCTTTATGCCATCGTCAGCATTTCAGAGCCATCATCCCAGTGTCATCGCACCTCCGTCATCATAGCACCTTCTCCACTCCATGGACGCCATTAGCACTACGTCATTTCGTTGATGTCAATGCGCCGTCATCAAGCCGTCATGGTCACGGCCGACCCTGGCGAGCAAGTGTCATAGCAAAGTGGGTCGATCCCGGAGACAATATATACCTCATATAGCCTAAGCAGTGGAAATCTCAGAATGGCCAATGCATATTCTATATAGAGGTGTCTTCAGCAATACGGTGGGTCGATACACTGCTTGAATGTTAATCGCATTGACATTCGACGGTCATTGTGACATAGGGGTTCTGCCGGACTTTTTGTTGTTGTTTCGTTTGGCAGAAACTTTTGTGCTCCTTTTAAGTAACAGCGCACTTCAATTTCATTCGCTGCTTCTTTGCGAGGGGTTAAGTGCATACATACATACATACATACATACATACATACATACATACATACATACATACATACATACATACATACATACATACATACATACATACGTACATACGTACATACATACATACATACATACATACATACATACATACATACATACATACATACGAGTGACGTTCTGAAAGTAAGTTTCGTCATTTTTTTGAAGAAGATGGTACAACAAATGAAACAAACAATCGCCATAAGAATTCACTCCCGTTGCTGGTTAAACGAAGGAAGGAGCGTCAGCGTAGGAGGAATGACGGATACGCAGAGCGCCGAAGAAGAGAGAGTAGCAACACACCGGCGTGCCCGAGGTTATTCGAGTACAAATCACGATGTCAGACAGACGTGTGCTGACTAGGTGGTCGCTAATGGAAGTGCGTGCTGTTATCTGGTATGAATGGGCACGTGGACCAGTCTGTCCGTCATCCATGAACGCCGACAGATCGTGTATGCTGAAGAGGTCACGTCTCGGGCCTTGCATCGCAGGGCAACGAGTTTTACCAGAGTGGTTTCTTAAAACTGATTGCACACTACGACGAATGTCTCAACGTCAGTGGCGACAATGTGGAAAAATAGTGCAAGTTGTTTAGTTTATGATGCCATTGGTGTATATGTTTTTGGCTATAAAGCTTTAGTGTGAAAATAAAGATGAAGCTTACTTCAGGAACGTCCCTCATAGTTAAAGGGCTACTTGCTTCGACTTGCTTTGCGCATTTCAGACGGTACAACTTTCATAACTATAAAAATCAAATACCTAACGCGCGTCTTGCATGCGCAGTCACATCAATAACATATGCTAGCTGCAACCATGTATGATATTGATGTACTCAAATGGGGGGGAGGGGGGGGGGGGCTTTAATATATATTGAGCGACAGCTGACGCTGGCATTCGTTAAGTTTACTTTTTTTTGTCTCTCCATGCGCGAATGCAGCCCTTTTCGGCCATCTGTTCACATATTGCAAAGGAAGGAAACCCGTTCAGCTGTTCACGAGTCAACGCGGGTTTCAATGGCGCTCTTTGCGACCTTGAAATACCAAAGAACGCCTGCCACGAGGCCTCGCAATTGTGACGCAGAGCCAATGCGTGCTTGTTCACCAAATATGTAAATTTTTTTAATAAAGGACGTCTTCTCTGGCACTTATAAGGCGCTTCGCAATGCGTGGGCTTCATATATGAAAGAATGAAGTACATGGCAGCGTTTATGCAACAGCTGAAAATATCAGGTTCCTTCATCTATTATACAACGCCAAAAGGGTAATGTGAATCCTCTTTGATTTGGTCAGCCCTTAATATTTCAATAGAAGTTCATTGCACAAGCCTTATTCAGTGCCGCCAGGCAAAGTCATCGCGATAGATAATAAACCTTAGCACCTCATTCTCCCCTTACTTTGACCTCAACTAACTTGAGATAGAGATAGAGAGAGAGAGAAAGAGAGAGAAGAGAGAGAGAGAGAGAGAGGCGGAATAAGCCCTGAAGGTAACCAGATATCCGCGTTGCTGCTCTCCGCCTAGGTAAGGGGAAAAATGGTTGACGAACAAAGGACAATGATTTAACGATCCATGATGAATTAATGCGCAAGTTGTGTGTGCTGCGACTTAGAGTATGCTAATTTGAACTTTCTGTGAACTATGCACTTGCACGTCCCACTTTTATTTACATTTTATTTTATTATTCACTCTAGCCCTTTTTTGTTCGTTTGCTTTAGCCGGCCTATCTTTGCTATGAACTGTCTGTCTAAGCGAGGATTGCATGATAGTACAATATGAACGAAAAGCCGACCTAGCAAAAAGAATTTTTTAGGACACAAAAACAACAAAATGCGGAAATCTCATGCTTCGTGAGGCTGCACTGATATAAGCTTCCGGTAGCTTTGTGTAAAATCAAACAGGAGACTTCTGAGCTTTAGGTTATTTTCCCCTGAATCTGCAACTCTCTTTCCGTCACAGAAGTGAAGTTCGTGCTTTTTGTTCAGTGCCCCTCTTGAACTAGACAGAACAGAAAGACATGGTTGATCCAGTTTATACGCTTGGGGAAGGGAGGAGGACAGTGAAATACGAGAGGGAAAGGGAAGACGCAGTGAAGGCGGGCAAGTGCGAAGACGGAGCCGCTCAGTCAAAACCATCCGCACGTGTCAGCTGTTCAGAGAAATCACAAAACTCTTAATACACATACTGCTGAAGTGTTTTAGCGACTGCTTTTCAATGTCGTGCCTGTTGGCTAATCTTTCGGGAGATATTGAGGAAAATCGACGACCTCTTACGGAAACAGTGCTAAACGAAATTCTTCAAACCCAGAAAGCTATCTTGGAAAAAATTACTCTATTACAAACAAAAGAGACATGGTCTGAGGCGGGTATGTTGCAAATGCTGACTAGGTTGGCAGCCATTGAAAGAAAGCTCGAGGTCTTAGATAAAACTCAAATAAGGCTTTCAAAGATTGAAACTTCTGTGAGTGACTACGAGTCCGAAATTCTTACGCTGTCTAAACAACTTGATAATTTGGGAAATCGGTCCTACCGTAACAATCTGGTCGGGCGAAGAAAACACGAAGAAGAAGGTGAAAATGAAGAAATATAATTAAGAAAGGTAAACAATGATATTTTTGTGGCAGTGCTGGGAAAGAAAATAACCCCGATTGAAAGAATACACCGCCTAGGTAAGAAGTCTCTCGATAAAGATCGTCCAGTTATTGAAGATTGGAGACTTCAGCGAGAAAATGAGTATCTTGGAAAATTGCTTCAAATAGAAAGAACAGGAAATCTGTATTTCAGAGGATTATTCTAAAAGAGTTCTCCAAATACGAAAGCACCTCTGGAATTCAACAGCGAACGAAAGACAAAGGGGACTGAAGGTAATGCTTGTGTTTGATAAGCTGAAGGTGAATAATGTCATGTATGTCTGGAATGAAACAACTAATGGAAGGTACAGGTGCCATGCCTATTCCGAGAGAAACAAATGACTTCAAAAACCCCCGTCTCGACAATTTAAATTATAAATCTGAACGGAAATAAATATATTAAATAAATTGGTTGAATTCGAACGCCTTAGAACAGTTTTATAACAGTCTTAGAACAATCTAGAACTTAGTCTTAGAACTCGAACCTGACATATTGGTAGTTTCTGAAACGCGGCTTCATAAGGATATCTTATATGCAGAAATTACTCCTCCCAACGATAAAATAGTCACAAGAAATCGAAAAACTAAAGGTAGGCGTGTTGTGGTTATAATAAAAAATAACCTAGCATTTTCTGCTTTGCCAGACGTAAATGGCATCGGAACACCGTGGATTAAGGCAAAGTTAGATAACCACTCCGTTTTCATTGGGGCTGGCCACACAGCCCCGAAATCACCGGTGGACGTGCTGGCAAAGTTGCGATATTTTATAGATGCACATCTACCTCATGACAGTAGGATTCTTTTGCTAGGGGATCTTAATCTGCCCGGGATTGGTCTGGCCTTCAAAATTTCCTGGCACACGAGAGGTGCCCAGTTGCGAACAGTTGCTAGATCTTGCCTTCTGTCATAATTTAATTCAAGTTGTAACCGACTGCACAAGGATATGTCCTACGACATCATCCATTCTCGATTTGATCTTTGTATTCGAGTGTCTAAAGTCATCCGTCCGCAAGTGCGAAATACTCGACGTATTATCGGATCACATGATGGTTTTGTTGTCGTTGGATGCATCCTCAGAAATAACGATTACTCATTCCCGCACCACTTTCCCTAATTTCCCTAATTACCAACGTTGCGATAATAGACTGTGTTCAGTATTCGCTCTCTGATTTTATGTAGCTTTATGACTCTTGTGTCCGTACAGACCGATTATGGAATTTGTTTTCTGAACTGAAAGCATGGTGCGTTAACCAGAGTTTATTCCGAAAAAAACTAAACGTACTAATAAAAGAAGTTCTTGGATCACTAGAGATATCCTTCTTGTTAAACGGAGACTAAAACGCAAAAGGAAGGTGGCTTCACTAAACCCTGACCCTGAAAAGAAAATTTGCATTGCCCGTATGAGCACGGGCATCGAAGCTCCTGCTAAAGGAATCCAAAGAAAGGTTTTATAACGTAACACTAACTAAGTTTCTTCGTGAGTCCCTGGTAAATTTTGGCGTTACATTAATCCGTCAGCTGTTATGCACCTTGCTGGAGAAGAAGAGAATGGCCAAGAATGTGCTGGAAATTTTAACTCTTATTTTTCATCCGGGTTCACTCATGACAATGGTGTATTACCGCCTTTTGTTGATGAAAATCCAAAACCGCCAATCCAGAATTTAGAAATGGATGAAAAAGGTGTTCTGAACCTCTTGCTCCATGTCGACATCAAGAAGAGCCCAGGCCTGGACGGCATCCCAAACGAGCTTTTGTAGAGGTACGCCAAATAGGTTTCTAAATATACATATATATATATATATATATATATATATATTCCAGTCATCTATTAGTAGCAGATGTTTTCCTAGTGTTTGGAAGCGAGCAAAAGTCATACCTGCTTGCAAAAGTGGGAAAAAATCTTCTGTTAACAATTACAGACCAATTTCCCTCGCCAGTCAAACTTCCAAGTTACTTGAACACATCGTATGAAAATGCCTCCTGCACTACCTGGATAAGTATGAATTTCGAAAGGGACTTTCTACAGTTACCCAACTAATAGAAATCGGTCACGATCTTGCAGAAACAATAAAATCACGCGGCCAAACAGACATTATATACCTGGATATCGCCAAAGCGTTTGATAAGTTGTCGCACCCGAAACTGGTACACAAGTTTAATACTGTTTTCAAAAATCAAAATTTAACAAAATGGTTCTCATCGTACATTTTTTTTTCGTCAAGCACTCTACCCGTCGTCTCTAGGATAGCACAAGTTAGTGTTCTAGGTCTGCTCTTATTATTGATTTTTATTAATGATATACGAAAAAACATTTCTGTGCCATTGGGACTTTTCGCTAATGATTGCGTGATCTACAGTAAAATAAATTCAATCCAAGATTAGAGTGAATTAAATTCTAACCTTCAAAATATAATAAAATGGTGTGAGGAATTGCAGATGGAGGTAAACCTTAAAAAGTCGGTGTTCATAACGATAACTAGGAAGACAAGTATTCATAATTACAATGATCAAACTAATGGGCATACGCTTGGACGAGTGAATCAATATAAATATATAGGAGTAACATTTACATCAGACCTACGATAGAATACCCATGTAAGTACGATAGTCTCCATAGCTTCCAAATCACTGAGGTGCCAGAGACGCTCCATACACAGTGCTATTTCCGATGTAAAGGGTCTCGCCTACAAATATCTCGTAAGGCCAGTAATAGAATATGCAAAAATAGTATGGGACCCTTACACAACAATTAACTGCCTCAAGCTTGAAAAGATTCAACGTCTTTCCTGAAGATTTATATTTAAGAAATGCCGCGAGATCTATTACCCAACCCAGCTGCGCGAACAAGCTCAACTATCAGCTCTTGAAGCAAGAACCAGGTAAGAAAGATTGAAATTTCTTGACCTTATTATCCAGAACTACATTAGGATAGACAAATCGGAGTATTTCAAAATCAAAACTGACAAAACATTCAGACATCGCCACAGTAACTTTATTCCATTACCGGTTTTAACAAATGACTGCTTTAACTTCACTTATTTTCTCCGCATTTACAAAGATTGGAGCACTCTCTCGGACTCCGCTGTTTCATCTTCCACATTGACCGAGTACCTTCATAATATTGAGAATATTGTGTTTGCTGCTGAGACTGAGCAGTAGCACTGTATTGTCTGTGTCAACTGAGGTTTCTTAGGCTTTATGATGTTCTGTTGTTTTGTTTTGTGCCTAGAGATTGTACTTTCCAACGTCCGTACGTACAATCTCGGTCAAAAATCATGAACCCGCTGTGAACTCCCGGCGAGCGGCTGCGCTCCGCTGGCGCGCACCGCTTCTTGCTCGCGCCGAGGATAAAGAGGGCGAGGGAAGCATGTCTCTCACTCTCAAGCATCCTTTGATAACAGCGCTCGTGAAGAACAAGTGCGGCGTTCGTTCTGTCAGATGCGAGGTCGTCTTGCGGCCGCCGTGGTACGGCGCTTCATGCGAGTATAGATGCGCTCGCCTGGGCAAACCTGCCCGGCTTCCATGCAGCGCATTATACTAGAGAAGTTGTCCTATTCATCGAAATTACCTGTTACGATTTTATCCAACACATTCAAAGGCGAGAGGCTTCGCATTATGCTTTTGGATAAACATTTTGAATGTGTTTGTGAGTGCGATGAAAACAAAAGATAAAGTATAAACTGACATCTCTCCGTGCTGTCTAGCGTTGTTCTGGGTTTTATTGTAATATGCGGGAAATTAAATCATCGTTGGTTTAGAAAAGACCAGAAGCAGTAATTTCGACTACAAAGGCTCTCTTCGGAAAGGGCTTGTAACCGCCGTTAGAATACTTCAAATACATTGACCGCACTTCTCCACTAAGAAACGACCAGACGAGTGCGTTCGGCGTTGAAGTTCTTTAATTAAATCCACAGTGAGATTATGAAAAGTTTTCGGGACTAGAAGACTATTGCCCTGCCTGAGCAGCCGATTGAGTTAGATCCATTCCCTCGGCATTTTGGAAAGTGCCCACTACCTCGTCTTTTTTGATATCTTCGTGCACACTGCCTCATTGTCGTTAGGGCCCACTTTCATGCACGCATGAGGCCAGTGTAAGTTCAACCTGCTTGTATTGGGCATCACGCGTTTGAATCGCGTAAGGTAGACCAGGGCAACGAGATTATAGGATTCTCACATAGTGAAGGCATCACACCGGCGGTGCTGTTGCGGTCACGGGTTCACTGGAAGAGGTATATTGGATATAGTTTACTGAGGTGTCGTTCGTCTCTATGAGAAAGGGCTTCACAGGCAGTTTTAAAAAATGGGTTAAACGTAGCGTCCTTTCAACCAGACACCTTGGCTAGTTTACAGTCAAACACATGGGCAAGCTGCAATTGTTCGGGGCAACCACAGACCGAGCCACGCTCTATACCTTGAAGCTATGCTCCCCCCTGGGATTTCGTCGAAAGATGCAGGTGCCACCATGAAGCTTATGCTTTCTTGATTGATTTACTACTTGTGACATTCATGATTACAAATACGAGATGCCGTTGTGGCACATTATTTAATGTATCATTCGGCTGCTGAAGTCAGATCTTAGCTACGATCCTCGCAATGTGTCCGGGTTCGAGCATGCGCAGGACTACTCATAGCGTTGTTCCTTTAATTTGGTCCCGGAAAACATTAACTTATGATTACAATACTTGGAATTGCGAAATGTCAGCGTATGGCGTTTGACAGTGGTCGCCAGAGACCCCCGCCCGCTCATCCAGCATACGCTGCAAACGGCACGCTAGCCGGTGAAGTGGCGTCGGCTTCGCCACCGTCGCGTTCGCGGCGCGCTCGCCGCACAAATTTTTCACCAGCGCTGTTATCAAACGACGCTTGAGAGTAACATGCTTCCCTCGTCCTCGTTATCCTCGGCGCATGCGAGCAGCGGCGCGCGCCGGCGGTGTCAGCGCCGCGATAGCGGAGCGCAGCTGCTCCCCGCCCGTTCACAGCGGGTTCAAGTTTTTTGATCGGGACTGTACATTCATTTTCACTTGAATAGCTGCCCATCTTTGCATTTTGTACTTTGTATTATGTTCAAATTTGTCCTCTCCAACTCCTGTTATATTCCCTCTGGGGATGACATTATCAATAAATGAAATAAAAGATGAAATGATTTGACATGCGGGCCGACGAGTGGTGGGGTCCGTGCTTGAAGTACCGTCTGCACCGATATCGAACGATCGTTCAGTGAAGCCAATGCGTTGGAGTGTTGTTGTCTTTGTAAGTCAAACAACGACTCTGGGGCAATAGCTGGTCGATGTACGCTTCGCAGCGGCGCACATTGCACGCAGCGCTGCCAGCCCTTCCAAGTAGCGCGAATAAATTTTCGCTCAGACAAATGCTTTTTAAGGATGTCTCGCGTGTCTCTGTCGCTAAGAGCACAGACAGCCAGGACGACCGCGGAGGGCTGCGACCAATAGACCCCGCCCACACCGCCCCTCCTCCATTGCTTTGTCTCTAAGGGCGTAGCGGCGCGAATATCACCTCCAGAGCCGGTGAAGAAAAAGAAGGCTCACGTGCAAGTAGCGCGAGAAAAGAACACGCTATGTTAACACACACGTTGTTGACGGCCACACAGGACAACAACAACAACAACAACAACAACTACAACAACAACAACAAGCTGGCGTGCTCAACCGGTGCGGCCACGGTATCGACCGCTCCCAAGGTCCCACGGCACCATGGCTGGCCGGTCAAAATAAACCATGGCCACGGGGGCTACCCCTTCGCACCGCTTCCCACAAGGGTATTCGCTACGGCCGCTAGCTGTACGGTTGACCTGTGGCGTAAGAAGCGGTCGCCAATCGCGAGGCTCTTCGGAAGACAATCCACTCACTCGCAGGCCATGCCTAGCGCCTGGAAGAACTACAAATTGTGCAGCTAAACTCTGGTACCTTGCGGGTTCGTACCCCAGCTTCCACTTGGATGACAGCGGAAGTCACTCGCTATTCCTGTCCTTCCCGACATGAAGGTTCGGCAGCTGTAAGCTTTAGTTTGTCACTGGCACAGTAGCATTGAGTCACTGCAGAAATGAATTTATTTAAAGGGCCCATGACATGATTCCTCAACTGTTTTCAGTGTACGGGGTGTCCCAACAACCATGCACCAAGATTTAAAAATATCATAATGTGACGTAGCTGGACAGAGCTAAGGTAATGCTGTTTTCCGTCGCTAGAGATGCTCAGGTTACTTTTTTGCATTCTGCCTAATTGCATAATTATTCTTAATTAATTAATGTTGTCAAATAATATAGTTAGATGAAAAGTGTCAATGAGAAAATCGTAGAATCGAGAAAAACTCCTGAAAGATCTTTGTGTTGCTGAATACGTGTTACGTAAAAGTGTTTCTCCGACCGTGAAAGAAGCCTCCAAATATACGCAAAGTGCTTCGAGTGGCCAGTCGCACGGAAATTGATGAAGTGCAGCATAAATTCTGAACTTCTTCAAAATAAACTAATTATAGCAATGTTTTTGGATATAAGAAGGACATTTGATATCGTTTCTCACTCTATACTGTCACATAAACTGTAAAGTTATAGTGTTACTTCCTCGAATTGTTTTCCAGCTATTTATCCTCACGAAAACAAATGGCACTAATGGGTGATTATTATTCTAAATACACCACAGTCACCAGTCGGGTCCCACAAGGTTCTGTGCTCCTTCCCCGGTCATTCTCATTATACATAAATGACTTCCCAAATGCTCTTCAGAACTCAAACGTTGTAATGTATCGCAGCTGACACGGCTTCATTATTTACAGGAGACACACTATCTGCACTACAAACAGAAATGATGGCCGAATTATCAAGCATTATGTCGTGGTGTTTAGAATATAAATTAACTTTAAATAACAATAAGGAAAAATATGTAGTTTTCAGAACGAGGGGAAACAATTTTGACACCAGTCAAATACGCCACGGGCTCTATAGGCAAACCACGTAACGTTATCTCAATTCCCTTCCACCCGTGCAATGGGTATAGGCCGCGTGCGGTGAGGACCGCGGAAGAACACCGTCGTGAACAGTAGCGGGAATGTGCGCGGCGACAGCGAGTGCCACGTTATACGGACGAAGATCGTGCCGCAAGCGCGAAGCGTGTGCTCCTTCGGTTAGATTACCTCTACCGACTCCACTCCCGTCGTAACTGTGGGGGATTTCAACACAGACGGTGTCTCGGCCAGACGGAAAGTGTTTCTTGGCGTTTCTTTTTGAAAGTTTCGGCGTTCACTTTTACGCACAAATCAGTGCGCCCACGACACGTCATCGGTCGTGTATAGACCTCGCATTGGCCAAGAACCTTTGCAGTGTCGCCACATAGCCACTGGCAGTATGTCATAGCGATCATAATGCGATTGTCACCTTAGTGACCAAATAAGGAGTCCGAAAAAGCAAACAAAAGAAGGTTAAAAATTTTAAAAAGCTGTGGGTATGACGAAATTCACTGTCCTTTGTGTCTTTTATTCTCAACCATGACACACACTTATTCAACCAACATATTTATTATCAACACATTTGTAACCGTATATACAGCTCCACTGGTCATCCACCTTCACAGAGCGGAATGGCTCTGATGTTTTTTTTTCTTGTTTCGTTGTTCAAGTGCTTTTCTTTTGTGCGTTAAATTCGGGCTTGAGGTTAAACTATTTCTTTACCATCCTGTGTTGCTGGTCCGTTCTAAAATTTCGATCGTATTTTTCTATTTCAAAGTTGAAGCTTCGTAGTTTGTTCAATGTTTTTTCTTTAATTTTGCGCTAACGTGTCAGAGCCACCTAGGTAGCACCCGTCGATACCGTTCATGTTGGGCCATCGTGTTGTTGTCTTTACCTTTAATATCACCTCCAAGTGGATCGGTACTACGCACTCTGTCGACATATGAGGGCTATATACGCAAGCCATCCGCACCAAAATAAGTTTCCACGTTTCGCTGCAATTTTAGCTATCACATTTCAAATAGCCTGGCAGAAATAATGAAAACGCGACATTCGGGGCAAGGACTCGTTGCTACACGCACATTTACTGCCACGGATCCAGCGAAGACTGCGTACAAAAGAGACAACTTCATGAAGTTTCATATATTTGAGTTCCATATATTTGAACATTGCTTCACTCGCCCCTTCCCTGCATTTTTCTAAATCACCCGCCGTTCTATGTGTAGCCGCTTTCGCGTAGTGCTCCTCTGCGCGAGGGCATGGGATCAAATCCCAGCCTCGACGGCCGGCTTTCGACGGGGGCGAAATTAAAAACGACCGTGTACCATGTATTGGGTGCATGTTAAAGAAACCCGAGCGCTGAAAATTAATATGGAGCCCCCCACTATGGCGTGCTTCATAGTCTTATCATAGCTTAAAACCCCAAGAATTAATAAAATTAATTAAACTGTTCGGAATGAATTTATATACAGGGTTATTGGCATCCATGTAGGGTTCCTCACCTGTCAGCCATTATCTGCTTCGGGCAACTCAAAGGCACGACGTATGCGCAAGCTGGAACAGCATCTCTGAGAAACTTTCGTTGAAATTGCCGAAATGGCACGCTCAGACTGCGTGGCTCCTAAGCCACTTCGCAAAACTCTAGGGATAGGTGACCTATACGTGTTATTAAGAAACACTTATGCAAATAATACATACGTTATAATCGCGTCCACGCTAATATATGTCTCTCGGATGGACCATGCGATAACGATACACAAACTTTGATGATATGCTGGAGAAGTGATCCTGATTGATCACCTGATGTGCTCCTCCAAGCATGCTATCAAGTGTTTCCATGTGTGACAATCCGATTGTATAGTCGTATGAGGTCACATACAGACTACCAACCTTTAACGTTGGTCACTCGCACATTCAGTAGGCGTCACTTTCAGCATTTGGGCCAATCGCAACGTTTGAATTGAAATGCCTTGCAACAGTACAATCAGGCAACGTTGTCACATAATTAAACCGCATAACGCCAAAGCGCTTTACCAAAGTCTGCACGCGCGTATATCGCACAATCATCATCGATTGCTTGACGTCACACCATCCGGTGAAAGGGGATTGTGCCGGACGCCTTTTGAATAATCTGCCTTTTGAATGTCGTAAATAAATCTTACCAGCACACAAACTTACTTATCAACAAAACAGAGATATAAAAAACAATATGTGATACGATTCTAAAACCTACGATGCTTGCTGGTAATACCTCCGATGACCGTACACCGTAGATTTGTATCTTTCACCATGTTCTTAATATCTTCTTTCTTTTCTTTTCTTTTTTGAACAGCTTCGTTAACGTTAGCTGGGACACACGGTATGCGCAATAAAATAGAGTTATGCGGGTGAGATCTGCACAATAATATGGTTGGGAGGAGAAACAACCTCGATCATCACTATTAGCAGAGCAAAACTACTACCTATACAGACTAAATGACGGCCTATATACCCTAACTCATAGATTATATGAAGGGAAATAATGTTTATTTGTATTCTCGACTGTCGAATAGCACAGTGTCTACCGGTTACTTGAGCTGTGCACATGTAAACAAGTTACTGACGCTCAAGGTGTTAATTTCAATAATGGCGTAACTTTATATACCAATAGCGCGTGTATTAGAATTTGTGTGCAGAACGAAAGGCTCTTAATACTGTCTCAAGTGCGCGACTTGGGCTTTTTTGGCTTATTCTGGCTCTCAACTAGTTCATTGTTTAGAATAATATTTGTGTAGTTAAACAGAGGCGTCCCGAGAATAAATGTAATCGAATTTGACGTTAGAGAGACTTCCACACTAGAAAATAGAGTGGTGCTACTGCGGTAGGAACATTCAGCGGTGAATCATACTCACACACTCACACAAGAAAAAGAAGTACAAGAAAAAACGAACACACTGCAGAGCATATTAAAGGCACAGAACTGAATACTGGTGCGAGCACTCCTCCACAACCGCATGACTCTGTCGTTTGGGGCAGAATGCGTAAATCCGGTTCGAACCACATTGGGCGCATCCAGAATGAATTTGCATATTCAACTTGCAAGCATTGTTTACGCAATCCTTGTGACCATAGTTCTGCCCTTTTAGGTGCACCTCTATATTCGTACCTCTAAGGCCAAGTTGTGTTAAGGAACACCTTTTTTTCAACTTGAAGGTGGCTCATCACACCGTACAATGACCATAGCTTCTTGTTCATGCACAACTTAGCGCACCGCAAATATATGCTAGGTAGCATCCCGCGTCTTCCGCACGCCCTTGTTGTAGAAGTCAAGGAATTGTGGCTCCACTTATATATATATATGTATATTGTAGTGAAGAGGAATGCCCGGCACTGCAGACAGTCGTCCGGGATGCGCGAGCTCGAGATTGCCTGAGCTGCTCTGGTTAAGACACGCTGCCTGCTGCCCTCTTGTACCATATTCATATTAGATTCTGGTGGAGGTGCTGCGGTTTTCCCCTAACCTTGTATTACGCACCCGGACTCTGCCATCCGTCATGCCTGACGACCCCAGCCCGACATCCCCACCGGTTACTCCAGCCATCGTACGTGCCGGTGCCCAGCGTCAGCGAGATCCTGATATCTTCAGCGGCACCGATGAGAAAGACGTTGAAGATTGACTGGAATCATATGAACGCGCCAGCAACACCAACAAATGGGACGATCTCCTCAAGCTCGGCAACGCGATCTTCTATTTATCGGGCTTCGCCAAGCTGTGGTTCAGAAACCACGAAGCCGATCTCCGCACTTGGGTTATATATGTATGTATGTATATATATATATATATATATATATATATATATATATATATATATATATATATATATATATATATATATATATATATGCTTGGAGTCGCGGCACTTGTTCGAATACAGCTATTGCTTAATATCTTTCTAGAGTCTGCCTATTCCTTCCATAAAAAAAAACCACAGTTGCTTGGACTGTCTGAACCTATTCCTTCTACCCAGCCAAATACTGCGAAGTGGATGCTTGACCGACTGTGCATGTATATTAAACCAATTTTCACGCATGCCAATGCCAATACGAGTGAGTTGTTACTGGGCAAATAATAATATTCATTCATGGATTAAATAATGCTCTTCTTCTTCTGCTTCTTATTATTATTAGTAGTACTCTAGCAGTAGTAGTAGTATGAGCATTACTATTATTAAAACTTTAAAACGAGGTTTCCACACCTCACTTTCCTTCCTCAAATATTTACATCCATCAGCTATCTCCCATTACTTGAAGGTGTGTGAGTGGTGTGTAATGTCACAAGCAATTCATATAGCATTTTAACTGAACCTGGGCGGAAAACCTTCATGAGTAAACCTCACATACAATCTTTGAGTCTAAATATTCATCCTACTCTTCCATCGCTTAGCTGAAGACGTAGTCGTCCCGACGTCCTCTTCCTATGAAACTATTCATGGAATTATTACATGTTCCGAACTACAAGCTTCTGTTTGACGGCGGGCTCCGCAGAAGACTACAAGCAAAATAGACCCTTCCACGTCCCTGCCTCCTTCAACAGACACTCGCCTCTCCGCAGAATGTAAACACTTTACAAGTGTGATTTTTTTCCGTCTTGATATATGCCAGAACGTGTGGTCTTCTTTCTGTTCCGAGCGCCCAACATTCCCATCAGCCTTCTCTCTAGCTGTGCTCCTCTACTGACTTCTCAGTTTCTCTCTCCTTCCGTACATGTTCTTTCTCTCTCGAATGTGTGCATTGCTGTATTGTTGTTCATTATGTAGCTGGTTATCAAGCTTTCTTTATTGTTCTCGTTATTTCATTCTATTTTTTGATACATAAATATTAGCCGTAGTTGTTTTACATTTGTACCTTTTTTGTTCGCGCTTTTCTTTATCTATGCACCAGCATACACTGATGGGAACATTAAATAAATCACTGATTGAATTGTTGGTTGATTCATAATTGCCTTTATTACGGTTATTTTCATGACCTCAATATATTTCATAACTCACTGTCATTATTATTTTCTAAGCTTTGCGTTGTTTCATTAGCTTCACATGCTGTTCAAGTGCCTTTTTACTCTTTGCTGTGCATCTACCTTGCGTTTAGTTACATGCACACTCTTCTTTTCATCATTGTTTTTTTTTATTCGTTGTGTGTTTTTTTACTTATATTCTCATGTAGTTTTGTTTGTGTTGATTTGTTTTGTTTTTCGTGGTATTCCGGTTTCTAATGTATGCGTGCGTCAGCACTCATACCACAGGGTTGTTCCTGTGCATGTTAATAATAATGTCATTCACAGACAGCGATATTACACACATGTAATTTGCCTTAATGGGCACGTTCCAGTTTGACTACCTATAGCCTTAAACATTTGGTTCGCGGTGTGATTGTGTTATGTCCTTTATTTTATTGTTACTAATTGATTGATTGATTGATTGATTGATTGATTGATTGATTGATTGATTGATTGATTGATTGATTGATTGATTGATTCTTTCATGTTCGGCATGTTAGTCAACTCTTTCAATGTGAATGTCTGGGCGTCAAGTATTTACTCGTCAACAGCATCTTCTGTTCACCTATCTGTGTTGAACTTTGCTAGGATCAAGCAATACACTCACAGGTTATCCACCTCTCTTAAAGCGCCTTCCCTAAGCATCACAATGCAGCGCAGAGGATGATCATTGCAAGTTCTGCTACGACGCGAATGTGGGGTCCTAACGTCGCCTCCACTTCACGTCAAGCGTATCCGTCCATTTGACGCATTCGCTTGTCTTCCTTTCTTTAATAAAAAAATTGGATTTCGACATTCGGACATTGCCCTGGCGCGCGCCCACGCGAACCTGCTTTAAGAAAATCAAAAGATGCATGAAAAATTTAGTGATTAATACACCGAGCGTGGGTCGATGAGTCAGATACTTGTGGGGACTGTGGCTCGGAACCACCCTCCTGTAAAAGCGCCGCGATCTCCCACAAACAGTTTGTCAACCCCTCCCCCTTACCCGCTGTCTGATGGGAAGACGGTGTTAACGAAAACTTGGACGGACCATGTGCTGAGATTGAAACTCGACGCAAGTGCAGCGCTCAAGAACAAACAAAAATAGATTTCCAGATTGACACAAACATACCTCCTGACAACTTTAAACCCAGGCTTTGCCTCATTTTTGTGGGAGGTTCTCAGTATTTGCTCGCTTCTCGAGTATTTTGCTGAAGCTACCTGAACATGATACGATTTCAGCTGGATGCTGAAATTCTCTTTCTTTTAATTTATAGCTTATTCTTTTAGACAACATTAAAAGGAAAAAATAAATAAAAACGACTGGATTGCACTAGTCGAAAGGGAAGAGGTTGCAGAAACCAGAACTGCCTCACTGTCTTGCGGGCATCTAAGCTGTCCCATGACCAAAGTAAAGACAGCATTATGAGATTTAAGGCCGGACCAAGGAAGACGGGGGGGGGGGGGGGGGGTTATAATTTTTTTTTCTCGCTCCACCTCGCTTCTGGAGGTCATTAACTCGGGCTTCCGCGGAGCTATGCAAAGCACGGTATCATTTGACGCATCGCCTGCTGCATGCGTGACAAGAAAACGCATATTAAACGCTAGCGCACAAGCGTTAACCTGCCAGTCGGAGTAATTTATCACGAAAGGTGGTGTTCGCGGGACTGGCCTGAGTATCTCAAGTTTCACGCTCTCGGCGTAACTGAGGACCCGTTTATCGTGCTTTGCCTTCGCTCCGTTCATCTTTTCTGCTATTAAGGTTATTCACGTTTCACTTCCCGTGAAAATGATAGGCGTATAGCGGTAACACAAAGGTGGCATGAAAGGGAAAATTGTCATCCGCCCGACAGTTGGGCGGGTGACAATCTTATCTTTCATGAACCTTGCTTCACTCTGCAAGCTTCAGCAGAACTGCTTTTTCATGATAAGGAAATCACCGTTCTAATTCTAGATCACGCACATGTAGCTCGCATACTATGTAGTTGAGATTCACAGGAAGAAACGAAATGCGGCATGTCTTCGCGTTGCGGAAGACGTGAATGCAAATCTGTAATAATAAAAGAGCGGCTGCTATGGCAACTGGCACTCAATTGAAGGCACGAAAGCGTTGGATGAACTCATGAGACTATATGAAATGTGTGGCCGTATAGTGGGAGTTCGCCTAACGTACTATGACCATATTTTCGACTGACCAGTTTCGCAAGTCCTCTCGCGTGATGCGGCACCGAGTTCGACACCTCGCAAGAGCAACAGGCTGACTGGCCGCCAACTCATCTAATCAGCGTCCACTAAACAGTAGTAGCCGCATAAGTGATCAATCCAGGGTATCTCCCAGGATCAGTGGGTATCTCTGAGAGATTTGTTCCTCCGACAGTGGCCTTAAGGCAAGTTGGTAATAATGAAACATTTTCAAACGTGCACAGACACGCACAGAGGATGGGCGTTTTCAGCTACCCACTCTGCTTGCTAGACACCATAACGGCTAGAGCCTGAGAGCAGCAAGCATCGCTGCAACGGCGTAAGGTTTACTTCCGCAATTCTTGTTGACACTAGCTGATTGCACTAGGAGTTGATTCACTAGGATTTCGCACCCCACCGATATGCACACTTGACACTACATTAGTGTACCAAACATATTCAAGACGTCGCTATGGCTTCGCTTGATCAGATAAACTGCCTTGCGGAAGTTCGGTTACTGTATCTGACCTGCACCACAATATGAAGTCCCGCACACGATTCGGTTTTCATGCGAAAATTAAACATAAAGCGATCAGCAGCGAGATGCTGCAGCTTGGGCCCTGAAAACCGAAGCTACTTTTCTTGCAGTCAGTGTCCTATTTGTTTTTTCGTTTGCCAGTACTTCTTCTTTCGTCAATTCACTATGGATGAGTGATATATAACTAAGGTGTTGAAAGTTAAGCTAGAAAGACATAGAAGTGCGTGTGTAGTTACCTTAACCAACTGTACTGAACACCTGGGAAAAAAACAAAAAAAAAATCCTGCTCCTTCAAAAATTGAATTATTCGAATTTGCATGGTGAACAAGGTCGTTAAGCTGTTTTCGAGCAATGTTTACTGCTTTACTATCTGCTTGGCGAGGCTGAAAAACTAAACGCAGTTCACTTCTATAACGAATAATAGTAACGAACAACCATAACGAATAAATATAAGGAAAAAAGTAAGACTTTACTGACGTTTCGGCCGGGGTCTGGCCTTCAACAAGAGTGCGATTGGAAGCACACAGAGTTCATTTGAACTCTGTGCGCTTCCAAATGGCACACAGAGTTCTAATGAACGCAGTCGCTACCGGTGTAATATGACCCCCCCCCCCCCCTCCATTCCAATTCCTATCGGCGCTTTGCACGCGGTGGAAAGCAGCGCGCTTCATCTCCGCCTCGTTCCCTTGCTCGCGCGAGATCGAGCTACCATTCTCGGCTCACCGGCGCACACCTTCACTCGCACCTGCAACATACGGCGCGCGACCACGCTGTTATCGCACTTGGACGTTATACGGAACATCACGGCGACGCCGACGCCGCCAAGGGTTGAAGCGCTTGGATTTTCTTAACAGTCGCTGTCGCAGTAATATCCCTTCCCCTCTCACTGAGGGGAAGGGATGTCTCAGGGGAAGTTCATTGGCTGTTTGTTATTTTTGTTTTTAGAAACAAGCTGCCTTCGGAAATCACGTCGTCCATTCGTGTTTTCGCCTACAATTGCATAATTTATCGCCACATCTTCTCGCCATCAGATTATAGCGCTCGGCAGCAAGATCTCGATAACATAACAATCTGGTGCACATCTCGAATGATGTCCTTTTAAACGTTGAAAATTGTAGCCAAATCACTTTCACTCGATACTGATGGGTGTCTATGCTTCATTATTTTCTTGACGGTAATTCTGCCCGTCCAACTTAATTTTACAAGCACTAAGGCGTCCACCTGACATCCAAGCTTTCTTGGTCTAGTCATATTGACAACTGACCCGTCTCGTACGCTAGGTTACGTAAAGCGCACTCTTCGCAAATTCAGTCAAGAGATTTGTATGTTTTAC
The DNA here is from genome assembly GCF_023375885.2 of Dermacentor andersoni. Classification (NCBI taxonomy): domain Eukaryota; kingdom Metazoa; phylum Arthropoda; class Arachnida; order Ixodida; family Ixodidae; genus Dermacentor; species Dermacentor andersoni. Next base: position 39,855,503 of record NC_092819.1, on the reverse strand, counting down.
AGATTCATGTGAGCAGGCAATGCATGGGCAGGATTCGTATAGCGATTTACTGCTTTATTCTCGAGAGAAATGTGCGTTTTAAGGCCACGTCTATGAGCTGGTTTCGTAACGTTTCCTCCCGAGCGCGGCAAGTGCGATCCATTGCATACGAGTGGGAAACCACTGCAGTCTTCGTGAGAGAACAAACGCAGCATGCATGAGCCCACCGACACGAGAACGTTGCGCGCGTTGGGCCTGAACTTCAAGAAACAACAAGACGCCTCCAATTATATTATCAAGACTTCCTGTTGTTCCAGGCTGCAAATAAAAGAAAGGCTACGATGGAAATACGGAGGCAAACTTCTTCAATGTTTCAGAAAATTCTTCAGTGAACAGGTAAATAGGATTAAGAGAGAGAAGACCATTAGCAAGAGAGGTAGAGGCCGGTGTTGCATAAGGATTGTGGAAAAAGCTACTTCACAAGACAATAAGGAGAACAAGCTATTGTTACGTTTCGCCTACAACGCGCGGTAATGCCGGCGCGGATGCAACGGACGCCGGGGCTTCGTTCAAAGCGGCGGACATTTTGGCCCGTTCGACGCCGCCGCAACGCCTCCCCGCCAAGCGTGTCCAGGCGTGTTTCAGTGCCACGTGTCTTCGTGTGTGCGTGTGTGTGTGTGTGCCCACGCTTGTCAATACGCGGCAGCCGGGGAGCGGAGCTCCCCAAGTGAGGTGCCAGGAGGTCTGTCCGTCGGCGGGTTGGCGATGCGTCACTACACTCGGCTCAACATGTCTCTCGGCTCGACCGTGCGCGCCGTCGTGGGCTCATGCTCCGCCGTCGCGTGGGCTCATCCCGTGACCTTCCTTCTGGCCCGCGACGCCGAGAGTATAAGAGCAGCTGCCCCCGGACGCCAGGAGAGAGGCTCCGATTTGTACTGTTGAGTTACGTGCTCTCCCGTCTCTCCACTTCGGTCGAACTGACCGGCCGCTCTTTTGCTATGTTAGAATAAACAAGTTGTTCTGTTACCAGTCTTCTCATGCTTTGCCGGGACCTTCGGATGCTTCCAGTGCCCCAGGCCGCCAGGCCAACGCTACCCTTGGGGCTTGCGACCCATTCGCAATAACGGGCGCCAGCACCGAGGCCCCAACAACTCGTGCCAGCGGTGCGATTGCAACAGCTGGTTGCCAGCGGTGAGATCGCGACAACGGAGGCCAGCAGCGAAGAGATGCGGTTGACTGTATGCTGAGCAGCACAACGACCATCCGGGAGCAGTGCAACGAGCCCTGTGTGATGACTGGTTGCCTGCAGCGGAACGACTGCGCTGAATTCTTGGCTGCGAGGTTTGGTGAGTGCGGGACTTTCTTCTTCTGAGTTTTGCCAGGCTTTTGTTAGTGTTAGAAACAGAGCTGGTAATTGTGGTTGTCGTTGCTGCCGGGTTAGTTTGCGGCAAGACAATAGTAGGCAGTAGAGAAAGCAGCATTCAGAGCAGCCATGGATTTGAAGTCGTTGCGCAAACCGATATTGCTGGAGCTTGCAAGAGAGTTGGGTCTGGATGTCTCAGACAAACTCAGAAAACCAGAACTGCTAAGGGCTATTCTTGAGTTAGAAGCTGAGGATGACGAGCTGTCGGAATGCCTTGAGACCATTGAGGAGAGGGAGCGTGAACTTAAAGAACAGAAAGAGAAAGATGAGCGTGAACTTAAAGAACAGAAAGAGAAAGATGAGCGTGAACGAAAAGAACAGAAAGAAAAAGAAGAGCGCGAACACGCTTTGGAAATGAAGCGTCTCGAGGTAGAGATGGAACGCGCTCGTAATGGAAGTCAGGCACACGGTGCAGGAGAACGAGTATTGTTCAAAATGACTGACCTGATGCGGCCGTTTAAGCTTGGAGACGACATTGGTTTGTTCCTGGTTAACTTTGAGCGAACGTGCGAGAAGCAGGGGTTCTCTCGGGAAACGTGGCCACAGCGCTTGCTCACTTTGCTACCCGGCGAGGCGGCCGACGTAGTCGCTCGCTTGGAGAGAGAGGAGGCAGAGGATTTCGACAAAGTGAAATCGAGTCTGCTAAAAAAGTACCGGCTGTCAGCGGAGGCGTTCCGTCGGAAGTTTCGGGAAAATGAGAAAGGCAAAAGTGAGTCATATACAGAGTTTGCGTACAGGCTTATGTCAAACATGCAGGAGTGGCTCAAAGAAGAGAAAGCGTTTGGTGACCACGAGAAAGTTCTGCAGTGTTTCGGGCTAGAACAGTTTTATAGTCGGTTACCTGAGAACGTGCGGTACTGGGTCTTGGATAGGCCAGACGTTAGTACGGTGGCTAGAGCCGCTGAGTTAGCCGAGGAGTTTGTGACGCGTCGGGCTCGCGGAGCTAAGGACGGTCAAAAGGGTGAATTTGGCTCCAAGTTTGAGAGGCCGAAGTTCACACCCATGAGAGCAAAGGGGGATACACGTAGTGCGGATGCGAGTGAAAGCAGTCCGACCGAACGTAAGGAGACGGCGGCAACCGAAGCCGAACGCAGAAAGCGGTTCGAGACGAGGCGAGCGCGCGTGTGTTATACGTGCCAGAAGCCGGGACACTTTTCGGCGCAGTGCCCAGAAACAAAACCAAAAGTCGTGTTTTTTTCATTAGGCAGCACTGACGAGAACATGAAGCTTCTCGAGCCTTACATGCGAGACCTCCTCGTGAACGGGAAAGAGTGCCGAGTGCTTCGCGATTCCGCAGCTACAATGGATGTAGTTCACCCCTCTTACGTAGAACCCGATATGTTCACGGGCGAGTGCGCATGGATCAAGCAAGCAGTGGAAGCTCATAGCGTGTGTCTGCCGGTAGCAAAAGTGCTTATTGAAGGACCTTTCGGAGCACTTGAGACGGAGGCCGCAGTGTCATCTATGCTGCCCCCCCAGTACCCGTACCTATTTTCGAACAGGTCCGATCACCTCCTGCGCGAGAAGGGGCTTTTGTTTGGTGAGGCTAGCGTTCAGGCCTTAACCAGATCGAAGGTTCGGGAGCTCGCTGCAAAGGCGGTAGTTGCGGGGCCGACGTTGTTGAACGATGAAAAAGGGTCAGAGGCGCAGCAAGCTGGTATTCAGAGCACGCCCGAACTGAATAAAATTGAGCCTGTAGCGTTAAAGGCACCAGATACTGGAGAGGAAATTCCCGATGCGGGAAAGTTAGAAGAGCTTCCGGTCGAGCTTCCGGGACTAGGCTCAGTGACGAACAGGAAAGACACCGATCAAGTCATTAGTGACTTAATAAGTAAAGCATCGCTGTCGCCTGAGCAGAAAACCGAACTACACCAGCTCTTACAAGAGTTTCAAGGTCTGTTCTCTGAGAGGCCTGGTAGGACTTCTGTCCTTACTCATGACATAGAACTTACCTCCCCAGAGCCAGTACGATCCAAGGCGTACCGGGTGTCACCCCGCCAGAGCGATATTATGGAGGCTGAGGTAACGAAAATGCTACAGCTCGGTGTTATTGAAGCGGGTGAGAGTGATTATACCTCCCCTTTGATTTTAGTTGAGGTACCGGGCAAGGAACCTCGTCCTTGCGTCGACTACCGCAGGCTTAATTCCATCACTAAGGATCAAATTTATCCGATCCCTAACATCGAGGAGCGCCTTGAGAGAGTGAGTAGCGCTCAGTTTATTTCCACCCTAGATCTTGTCAGGGGTTATTGGCAGGTTCCACTTACAGAAGAGGCTAGTAGGTATGCGGCGTTCATTTCACCAATGGGGACATTCCGTCCTAAAGTTTTGAGTTTTGGTTTGAAGAACGCGCCATACTGCTTTTCAAGCCTCATGGATAAAGTGTTGCGGGGACAGCAAGAATTCGCTTTACCGTATCTAGACGACGTAGCGATATTCTCCGCATCCTGGCCTGAGCATATGGCCCACTTGCGGGCAGTGCTAACCCGCCTGCGCGATGCGGGCTTGACAGTCAAGGCTCCCAAGTGCCAGTTAGCACAGGCCGAGGTTGTCTACCTCGGACACGTGATTGGTCGGGGTCGTCGCCGCCCCTCTGAAATAAAGGTGGCCGCTGTGCGAGACTTCCCGCAACCGCGCACGAAGACCGATATTCGGTCGTTCTTAGGTGTCGCCGGCTACTATCAGAGGTACATCCCCAGGTACTCTGATATCGCGGCTCCCCTAACGGATGCTCTAAGAAAGACAGAGCCGCAAACAGTCGTCTGGGACGAGACAAAGGAAAGAGCTTTTAGCGCCCTAAAGAGCGCCCTAACAAGCCAGCCTGTGCTACGATCGCCCGACTACACAAAAGGGTTCGTTGTTCAGTGTGATGCTAGTGAGCGAGGCATGGGCGTTGTACTGTGCCAACGGGAAAATGGAGGAGTAGAACACCCCGTCCTGTATGCTAGTCGTAAGCTGACGAGTCGTGAGCAGGCGTATAGCGCCACCGAGAAAGAGTGTGCGTGTATCGTGTGGGCCGTTCAGAAATTGTCATGTTACCTAGCTGGCTCGAGGTTTATCATTGAGACGGATCACTGCCCTCTCCAATGGCTGCAGACCATCTCTCCCAAAAATGGCCGCCTCCTGCGCTGGAGCCTCGCTTTGCAACAATATTCCTTTGAGGTGCGTTACAAAAAGGGGAGTCTCAACGGTAACGCCGATGGCTTAAGTCGAAGCCCCTAACGTGGGAATCAGCCTCAAAATTGCTTGTTACTGATGTTTTTCTTCCTGAGGCAGGATTTTTAACCTATTGCTTTTGTGTAGTGTTTCAAAGTGATGATGTGCTTTCTAGTGCAATTTTCCGATTTGTGGACGCGTTCTGAGTGCTGCTAAACTACTGTAAGGAACTAGGCAGCAGTATAAAAGGGGAAAGAGCCTGGCAGGGCTTAGTGAGGGTTGTGCCGTGCTTGCTGACTGAGCGGTTGACTTTCGGCGTAGTTCTAACGCTTGCCGGAAACGAGAACAAAAATGTCAACTCTCCCGAAGTCACTTTGCAGTGTCCTGTGTGAACGTGAACGTGAGAACGAGGCCTTCTCTGTGCGCTGCGCTCAAGAAACGCCAAAGGACGCCCGACTTCGGTTATGAGCATCATCGAGCGACATCCCTCCGGACAGCGGATGCAGTCCCCTGACCATCGGGATCTCCTTCCCCCGGCGGGGCGGTCTGTTACGTTTCGCCTACAACGCGCGGTAATGCCGGCGCGGATGCAACGGACGCCGGGGCTTCGTTCAAAGCGGCGGACATTTTGGCCCGTTCGACGCCGCCGCAACGCCTCCCCGCCAAGCGTGTCCAGGCGTGTTTCAGTGCCACGTGTCTTCGTGTGTGCGTGTGTGTGTGTGTGCCCACGCTTGTCAATGCGCGGCAGCCGGGGAGCGGAGCTCCCCAAGTGAGGTGCCAGGAGGTCTGTCCGTCGGCGGGTTGGCGATGCGTCACTACACTCGGCTCAACATGTCTCTCGGCTCGACCGTGCGCGCCGTCGTGGGCTCATGCTCCACCGTCGCGTGGGCTCATCCCGTGACCTTCCTTCTGGCCCGCGACGCCGAGAGTATAAGAGCAGCTGCCCCCGGACGCCAGGAGAGAGGCTCCGATTTGTACTGTTGAGTTACGTGCTCTCCCGTCTCTCCACTTCGGTCGAACTGACCGGCCGCTCTTTTGCTATGTTAGAATAAACAAGTTGTTCTGTTACCAGTCTTCTCATGCTTTGCCGGGACCTTCGGATGCTTCCAGTGCCCCAGGCCGCCAGGCCAACGCTACCCTTGGGGCTTGCGACCCATTCGCAATAACGGGCGCCAGCACCGAGGCCCCAACAACTCGTGCCAGCGGTGCGATTGCAACACTATGTATATGCTTCCACGGAAGTTCACTTGAATATGTATAGAACGGTTTAGCAGAATAACGTTGTCATTAATTGTAGCGGCATCGCGGAAGAAAATAAGCAACATTCAGCACGCTCCACAAGGCACTCTTACTTAATTGTGAATTCCAAAAAGCACTTTCTTAAATCATGACCAAAATCTAGAAACCAGGTTATATTTGGACGGCACCATGTGGTGGATACACCATAACCGCGCGGTTCTCATTGTAGTATCTGCGGAGTAACTTCCGAAATCTTCTTACTTTGTGCAACGACGGGGCGCAGCAGATTTCTCACTCAAAAGTTCTCGCGATTAGTGCAAAAAAAAATATACAATTACGGAAGGAAAAGCAGAAAAAAAGAACTGATCGTCAGAAGTTTGGACTTGCGTGGCGGCAAGTGCAAACACAGGCACTTTTGGATTGCATCAGCCCAGCTCCACGAGAATCGAGAAACTTAGGGCCATGTGAAGAAATACAAGAAAGTCGTCGGGGTTTGTTTCACTGCACACAAGAGCACGAACACCCGGCACAAGCAAAGGGGTTAGAGAGTGTGCGCAGACTCTTAACTACAGGCTTCAAAATCTGGTGCGCTTTTTCTTTTACGTGGGTGACACCGTCCCTAGCTTCACAGCGGAGGTAACAGGAAAAACAACCCCTGTTTACAATGAGAAAAGGCAGGCATGCCTTAACTAAACACAGCCACATTACCAGGCGAGCGCGTTAATTTTGCTGATTCGTGGTTAACCAGTCCTTACCCAAGAACGACATAATATGCTGCAACAGGCGGCTTGAAACGAACGGCCCATGTTTGTCCATTTTTCAGCCAGCAGTGCGATGGACAGGCTTGAGTAGACAGTTAGGTTCTTCATCATATGATGTCAGAACTTACGAATGGTGGATAAGAACATGTTTTCTTTTCCATTCACGTTAATGACAGCGGCTGTAAAGAGACGGTGTTGGTGAGAGAAACAACGAGGAACTGCGCATTGAAAGGATAAATGATGTACGCCATAATATAAGGTTCCCGCAGTATATTTTTCTAGAGCAGAATTAACCTAGTAAACTAATAACTGATTAACCTTAACTTCAAAATACAGTTAATTAAGTTGAATGGAGTAAATTACCTTGCTATAGCAAGGTAATTTATTAAAAGCAAGGCATAGCGAAGCAATCTTTCTGTATACAGAAAGATTGCGGCGCGCGCGGCGCGCGTACACTGCTGTGATTGGCCGCAGCATCCACGGTCATGAAATCCGGCAAGATTCGCAAAGAAACGCTTCGCTTTTAAAAATTAGGCTAGCTGTCACGATATAAAGACGCAACAGATCACAAAGGGGGGGGGGGGGGGGGGAACGCACTGCAAGATTTTGCGTCTGCCTGCACCGCACCACCACCAGAAAAAAAAAATGGATTATGGCAGAGAAACAGTTTTCGGTGGTCTGAATTTGCATTTTCTTCAAAATTTGACATTTCTTGAAGATATGTCATTTCTGAAAGCAATAATGTTACCTTCATTGCAAGTCACGCCAGAGAGGTACCTAAAATCTTACATTGTGTTGTGGTTTATAGGGCAGTCCGTTTAAGCGACTTCAAGCGTTGAACGCACTAGCACAACGCCAGTTTTCGCGAAAACAAAATCATCGCACGTTGACGGGGACGAGGCTAGTTTTGGCACTTAAATAATAGCACGCATAGGAGCGTAGAACCTAAGGAGCAAACACTGTGATAAAGAAGGGGGGGGTGGGGGCGAAACATGTGTAAACCAAGCCGAACGTCAGCGTTCAACCATCAAACCATGTAATGTTTGGGCTTATTTTAGGCTGAACGAGGTTGTGGTTGGGAAGAGCGTGGCACTGCCAACGCGTCGGAGCTTAAGCGTGCTTTGTCATATGCTTACGTGAGCACGTATGGAACATCATGGGCTTCAGTCTCAGCGTTATGTAAACGCATTCAAACGAACGAAAATAACAGTGTTAAAATTTTTCTTTTTCTAGTTAAGCAACAAATGTAGAGGAAAGCTTGTCACCTGCATACATTCCAGGTTACTCAACACAGGTAGGAAAGCACATAGTGTAGGCAAATTCCTTTTGACACGATGCTTCGCAGGCAAGAGAATTGCACGCTGCGCATGCTCTGTGGCCTCCGCCGATCGATCAGGCGGACTTCCTGCGTCGGCACGTAGGTGTCAATAACTTGTGACACCAATATTTTCATTGTTTATTTTTTTATTGAATTCAGCGGCGCAGGTTGGTTGATCTGCGCGCACGCATTTCGGGCAACCTTCAGTTGCTCCGAGGAAAAATATAAAAGAAAGAAAGACATCTATGGAAGAGAGAGGGTGTTTCTGCACTCAAGTTGGGAGAGAGCTTCAGCTGAATTCCAGTAAGTGTCACATTTAGTAAAAGCCGCAGTTAAATTTAAAATTACATTCTGGGCTTTTGCGTTCGATTTTTCACCTTCCACAGCGCTTTCATCCCTATAGGCTTGCAACAGTTCTCAGATCGCCGACGCACGGAATCACTAAAGTTTCTGCATTGCATTTAACTCCTCTTGCCGGATTTCATCAGATAATTGCCTAACTCCTGCTAAACCATCGAATACTATAGAAGCGACCATCACCTATACATCGCTTCTTATTTTGCCCCTACGGATACATATTAATACAATTTCTTTCCCCGTGTAATTGAATACTGTAATTTGTTGCCTGGGCCTACTCGTTCTCTGTCTGTAAACCTATTAAGCCTAATCCCTTAATCAGCTCGTTACAATGACTCATATACCTCAAAAACGCGGTGTATAGTTGAGTGACATGACATGACAAGAACTTTATTTGAGCTCTTAGAAACTAAGATATAGGGGAGCCGAAGATCTCAGTTTGACTTTAGGCTTTCGCTCTGGACAGCCTGGAGTTGAATGTGGAGATTGATGTTCTTGAGGGATTCCTCCCATTGCACTTTCGTGATGAGTGGAGAGGCGTTAAGGGATGGGCACAGCCAGAGCATGTGTTCAAAAGAGCATTACTCATGACCACATTTGGGGCATGACTGTGAGTGGTAGGGGTGTACCCTATTATTAATAATATAATGATTTATTTCCATCACCATTACATTGATGGAGGGGATGGGAATAAAAGCGATTGACGCTTGACTAAGTTCCCACCCCCCGTACAGCAGGTGAGCAGTGGCATGCGACGGCACCTCTGTCACGACAGCAAATACAAAGTCAAAGAAAGCATTAGTATAAAGACAAGTATGCAAAATACACAATCACCTGTGTGTGTGAAAAAAATATAAACCGATTCAAAAGAAATACAAGTACAGCAACTGAGAGCAAAAACGCTTACGAAACAGCGAAAGACCGAGAAGAGACCGAGAAGTGGTATACGAATGGGTTCGCAGAAGTCTGAGCGTGCTAGCCTGAGCTTTGTTCAATTTGGGGGAGGGCAAGGGAGGTGGGAATGTCCTCCTGCCCAGTCGATAATGGGAAACGATTTCGTGGAAAGTACATATTGGATCTTTGTGGATGTTGACCTCGTTCCGAGCTTGGCTAGCCGCGACACCGCGGTACGTGAAATCGCGCGCTCTCCGGTGGGCCTGCTCGTTAGGATTACATCGAAGCGTGTTAATGACGCCATCTAGATGGGCTGGTAAGCACGAGGTATGGTATCCTCCTTTGCTGCTCTTCCGAGTTGTTTGACGTGTTTTATTCACAATGCTGTTCGGGCAGGCACGAGGGGAGACACGAGGGCGGACGAGAAGGATCTAACCGCCGTGCGCGAGTCCGAGAAGACGATAGGAGGAACTTTTGAGTTGTGAAAAGCCAGAGTGATCGTCGCTTCCTCCACAATATGGGCAAACTTCGTATAGACAGAGGCTGCATTAGACAGGTTGCCCCCCGCGTCTACAACCGAGACATCGAACTTACCCTCATTGTCATATCTGGCAGCATCGACAAAGAGGGGATCTAGTTTCTGCTGATTGATCTTTTTAAGGATGGACTTGGCTCTCGCCAATTTTCTACCCTCATTATGCACTGGGTGGATGTTTCGTGGAACGGGCTCAATCATGATGCGAGTTCTGGTTTCCCGGGTCAAGCTAACTTTTGTCGCCGGTTCATGTCTGGGTTCGATGTCCGCTTCTTTTAAAATCTTGATCCCTGGCTTAGTGGATGGTAGTCTCATTATTTGAGTCGCTGTGTGAGCCTCTATTAGCTCATCGATGGTGTTGTGGAGTCCTAGCTCCAGCAGCTATCTCGGTGCTCGTGGACTGCGGAAGGCTGAGCACGCGCTTGAGGCCGCGTCTGGTTCGAGAGTCGAGTTTGACCTTTTCGACCTTAGCGCAATTAAGGTATGGCGCAATGTAGATAACATGACTCAGGAAGAATGTCTGATAAGCTCTGAGCAGACTGCCCTCTTTGACACGCCTCTTCAATTTGAAACGCAGGCTACAAATCTTAGGACATTACTAGCCTGTCCAGTGAGGCTGTTGAGGGCCGCCGAGTTACAGCCCTTGGCATCAACGAGGAGACCTAGAATACTGACCGCGTCCATCCTCGGTATCGATTTGCATTCTTAGATTGAATTTCTATCGGCAGAGTTTCCAGAGGCGACAGTACAGACCCCTTGTCTGTACTGTCGACAAATCAGTAGCTCTGATTTAGCGGGGGAGAGTTCAAGGCTCGTGTTTGAAATAAAGTCTTCCGTAGCCTCCAACGCGCTTTGTAACGAGTGTTCGAGCATGGCTAGTGAGCCACCCGGCGCCCAGATTGTGATGGCATCCACATAAATGACATGACCCACGTTCGGGATTGCAGCCAGGTGAGCTTGTGCATGGCTATATTGAATAAGAAGGGGAACATTGGGCCAGTTGGTCCGACATGTTTAAAGCGGACAGGACGAGCGGTCCTGTCCGCTCGTTCTGTCCACTCCTTCTTACGTCCCGTCTGAAGTTGCGGTTCTATTCCTCTTTAAAATATTGAATAAGAGTGGGGAGACGACCGAGCTTTCGGAGCTGCCGTAGGGGCCTAGCTCGTAGGGTCATTTAGAGGGGTGATGGTTCGGGCTAGTTGGTTTTCTCGGGTCATCCCGAGACCATGCCTAGTCGGAGGTGTGCCTTGCGATCTGCGAGGAAGGATTTGGTGTAGTCATGAAAACGCTGACCCAGGTTAAGAGAGGAAAATCTTCGTCAGGATGTGTCTGTGTGCGAGCCTGTCGAAAGCCTTGGTGAGGTCCAGTGCGAGGGTCCCTCGCACGTCGATAATAGTGTTATCAAAGATTGCTCTCTTAAGCAAAAGCATAGCGCCCTGTGTGCACAACGCCTGTCTTAAGCCGATTAGGTTGTTTCTGAAGAGCTCCTTGCTTTCAGTATGTTCAGTGATCCTGTTATGTATCGCGTGCTTCGCAACCTTGGCGATGCGTGATGTAAGGGAAATAGGCCACAGGTTATATATATGGGGGGGGGGGGGGGGTTCACTGGTTTGGATATGAGCACCACTTTTGTGGTACGCCAGTCTACCGGGACCTGTCCAGTTTTCCATATCTCATTGATTTAGGCCGTGACTATCTCGATTGCCGTATCGTCTAGGTTCCTGAGGAGTTTGTTCGTGACTCCATCGAGTCCCGGTGCTGATCTGCCATTTAGATTGAAGAGAACATGTATGATCTCTGACACGGTGGAGGGTTAATCTAGATCAGGTGCCGAGAGTCCCACGTAGTTTACACGTTCTACCGGGCGATCCCCGTCTTGGCGAGTGAGAGAAAAGTATGTGCTAAGTTGTTGGCTAGTTCCCTTTCGATGAGGTCGATTGCGATTTGCTTCTTTACGAGCCTATTTGGCTCAATGTTAAGGGTGCCCTTAGACTGTTTATAGTATAGGAGACTTTTCAATAAGCTCCATTTGGTACCTCTTCTCATACGCCCGTTCGCTTAGGTACACGTCTCACCCCAGTGCTGCCGGGTGAGCCGGGCTGAATAGGACTCAATCTCCTTCTTAAGAAGCGCGATTTTCATTCTGAGTCTACGATTAAGCTCTTGGGTCTTCCACCTGGCCGAGAGGGCGTGTTTTGCCTCGAGAAGATGAGTGAGTCTCGAGTCCATTTTAGGGATCTTCAGATCCGCAATGATTTCTTTGGTTTCTCCTTTACCTGCCATACTGAGATTCTCTAGCAGATCTGCATGCGTCTCGTCTAGCGGGTCTGTTTCATTCTTGGTTTTCCGAAAAAGGTCCCAGTCCACATATTCATATCTCGCGGGTTGTCGGCTGTCTGGGTTTGACACACAACAGAATTTCGAGTATGTGATGGTCGCTGCCTAGCCCCTCCTGGAGGTTGTCCCACGTGCCTTCGATACCTCGGAGGAAAGTGAGATCAGGGGTCGTATTTCGACTGACCGAATTGCCGGATCTGGTGAGGAACCTTGGGTCTGCGATGAGCATTAAGCCAAGCTCACCAGCGTTGAAGGCCAACTTCGTCCCTGTTGCCCTTTTGTACCCCCCTTCCGTATTGAGAGCTTTAAAGTCACTCGCAACAACGAGAGGGATGTCTAGTCGAGCGGTACAAAAAAAAAAAATATATATATCACCAGCAATGGCTCATACCCGCTTAGGGCAGTGGATACAAGCGCTGAGTAAAGTGAAGCGAACAGTGCATACATTCATTGAAACCACACATGCAACACACAGAACAGCATACGTCTCACTTAAGAACAAGTTCAAAAGAAGCATCCGAACCATCAATAAAATATTGCATACCTCCAGCGGAAGTACGCTACGAACGAGGATGCTCGCAAAGCGAGAAATGAGGTGCGACGCGCGAAGTGCCGGGAGGAAGGCGCTCGACCGCGAGTGCTTATTTCCCTTGCTGAGAAGATGCAATGTCAAGTCGAGGAGAAACGTCCTTGGCACGAGTCTGACCCCACTATGCGAACGCGCGAAGCCGCAGCTAAGCATCGAAAATGAGCCGAAGAAGCCGAACTGCGAAAGCAGCAACGTGACGATGTGAGACGGCAACACAGAGAGGAAGCTGAAGCTCGCAGACAACTGCTTGACACACGTTTACTTCCCACTGTGGCTCGTTGTGTCTTGCAAAAGTCTGACCTCTTCAATTGTATAACTTAAAAGTGGGAAAAAAGTTGGCTGTTGAACAAGCAATTACAACTACGGCGTGGATTCTAGGAACACTCGAGGAGAAATGTTGGTAGAATTCGCGGAAAAGAATAAACTGCGAATAACGAGCACCTTGTTCAGAAAGCGTTCAAACGAAAAGTGGACCTTGAAAAGCCCTAATGGTGAAACAAAGAATGAAATTGATTTCATACTTTATGCCGATCCCAGCATAGTGCAGGATGTAGGAGTGTTAGGCAACGTAAAGGGGGAGCAGTGATCATAGGTTACTAGGGTTAGTATTCACCCGAATATGAAAATAGAAAGTGCAGAATTGATCAAGAAGAGACAGACCAACCTAGACGCGGTAAGGGTAAAGCAGACCAATTCAGGTTGGCACTGGCGAACAAATATGCAGGATTAGAACAGAGAGATGAACATAACAAATAGTCAGTGAATGAAAGCGTAGCGAGGCTGGCTTCAGAAGCAGCAATTGAAGTGGGAGGCAAGGCACCAAGGCAACGAGTAGGCAAGCTCTCCCAAGTAACAAAAAATCTAACAAAGAAAAGAGAAAGAATTAAAGTGTCCAACTGAAGAGATCAGATAGAATTCGCGAAACTGTCAAAATTAATTAACAAGGAGAAAATAAGGGATATTCGAAATTATAACAGGAGAAAGACTGAGGATGCGTAAGAAACGGACGCAGCTTGAAAAAAATGAGATGGAAACTAGGCATTCGACAAACAAGATGTATGCTCTGATAGATAGGCAAGGGTAATATCATCGGCAATCTCAAAGATAGAGCAAAAGCAGCGGAATAATTCGATACTGACCTGTACAGTACTCAAAGCAGCCACGATACCTACATTTGAAGTAGTAATGAACAGGTTACAGATGCTCCTTCTATATATATAGCGGCGAAGTTAAAAGGGCCTTGGAAGATATCAAACGGGGAAAAGCGACACAAGGACTACCAGTCGATTTAATGAAAGACAGTGGAGACATAATGCTTGGAAAACTAGCGGCTCTTTACAAACTGTCTATCAACTTCAAGGGTCCCAAAGAACTGGATGAATGCCAACATTACACTAATCCGCAAAAAGGGAGACGTTAAAGAATTGAAAAATTATAGGCCCATGAGCTTACTTCCAATATTACATAAAATATTCACCAAAATATACTCCATTAGAACAAGGGCAACATTGGACTTTAGTCAACCAAGGGAGCAGGCAGTTTTCAGGAAGGGATACTCTACAATGGGTCACATTCATGTCATCAATCAGGTAATCGAGAAATCTGCAGAGTACAATCAGCCGTTATATATGGCTTTCATAGATTACGGAAAGGCATTTGATTCAGTTGAGATACCAGAAATCGTAGAGGCATTACTTAATCAAGAAGTACAGGATGCTTGCGTAAATATCTTGGAAAGTATCTACATAGATTCAACAGCTACCTTAATTCTCCACAAGAAACGTAGGAACATACCCGTAAAAAAAGGCGTCAGACAACGAGACACAATCTCTCCAATGCTATTCACTGCGTGCTTGGGAGAAGTATAAAAGCAAATAAATGGGAAGTCTTAGGAGTAAGGATCAACGGCGAATATCTCAGCAACGTTCAATTTGCAGATGACATTGTCCTGTTCAGCAACACTTGGGACGAGTTAAAACAAATGATTTAGGACCTTAACATAGAGAGCATAAGAGTGGGGTTGAAGATTAATATGCAGAAGCCAAAGATAATAATCAATAGCAGGGCAAGGGAACAAGAGTTCAGGATCGCCAGTCAGCCTGTAGAGTCTGGAAGGAGTACGTTTACCTAAGTCAATTACTCACAGGGGACCCTGATCTTGAGAAGGAAATTTACGGAAGAGTAAAAATGGGTTGGAGCGCATTCGGCAGCCATTGTCAGATCTTGACTAGGACCTTACCATTATCATTAAAAAGAAAAGTGTACAATAAATGCAGGAAGAGAACGGTGTGGATCAGTGAGCAAACAGGGATAGCCGATATTCTAATTGACATTAAGAGAAAGAAATGGAGTTGGGCAGGTCACGTAATGCGTAGGTTACATAACCGGAGGACCGATAGGGTTACAAAATGGGTGCCAAGAGAAGCGAAGCACAGTCGAGGACGGCAGAAGACTAGGTGATGTAACGAAATGAAGAAAATCGCAGGCGCTAGCTGGAATCGCTTGGCGCAGGGCAGGGGTAATTGGAAATCTCAGGGAGAGGCCTTGCCCCCGGCAGTGGATATAAGATGGACTGTTGACGATGATGAATGCATTACCCCGTGTGCAGCAGGCTTTCGCTTTCACTTGTTATAGGAGTCTGACATGCTGCTGATCTCTTCTTTAGCGACTTTCGAATAGGTAGTTATTATTTTCAATTTATTTGTATCGTTCATATTGCCTCTATTATTTCTTATTGTGCTGCTTTTCACTCTCGCTCCTGCAATGGCCCAATAGGGCCGCGGTATGTGCAAATAAATAAATAAATAAATAGATAAATAAATAGATAAATAAATAAATAAATAAATAAATAAATAAAAACCACAATGTGATTATGAGGCACGCCACAGTTGGGAACTCCGGAATAATTTTGACCACCTGGAGTTCTTTAACGAGCGCACAAGGCACGGTACACGGGCTTTTTTGCATTTCGCACCCATCGAGATGCGGCCGCCGTGCCCGGGACTCGATCCCGCGCCTGCGGCATTAGGCAGCGCAATGCCGAAGCTAGCCCCATGGCGCGTCCCGTTAAATGACCTCTGAATGCATATATTTTTTTTTTCTCTTTACGACTTACACTGGGCTTTTGCGCCACATAGCAGTTTTTATCCTGAGTAAAAGAATGGAATGACTTCCATTCGTATGGATGAAAAGTGCGTAGACGTTCGACCACCCAACGCAAACTCCGCATCATAACTAAAAAGCAAAAGTTACGGCGCTAAGCAGACCACGACGAAGTGAGACGCAAACAACATATACGGGTGCCAACTCGTCAGTTTGTATGTCGTTTTGTGTCTAACTTAATCATTCGAGTTACGAACTTCTCGCGGGCAAGCGAGCGCGTTGAGGCGTTTGGCCAACGGCTCGTAGATAGGACAATGCTGGTGCACTTCGGTCACCTACGTCACGCTACTTTGCTCGACTGGCCTAGAAACTAATGCGAACGCTCCGGAGCAAGCGGCGGTGATTTTGACGTCACCGCTTTCGTCACGCCAGGCTTGACAATCGCACTTTCCGTTCAGTAGCATGACGTCACGAAGCAGAGTGCACTTGCCTGCTGTGCACTTGCCTGCCCAGTGGGTAAGACACTCCGCTCCTGTTCGTGTGGTCATAGGTTCGAAACGCACTACCACCGACGTTTGTTTTACAGCGAAGCTGTATATGGCTAGGTTCCAGAAGAAAAATTGCGCGCGTCTGTCGAGACCTGTAGATCGGCCAGATAAACGCGAAAGTTCGGCCGTTGGTATCGGCCCACCTAACCGTACGTGGGCCGATCCCGAGGATATATTGAAACACCGGGCCGACCCACGGCGGAATTGAAGCAGGCTTTAAGCACTCCGCCAACCTGGAAAAATAAGTATAATATCTGAGGACCAAATACAACCCGTGTCAGACATTAAGCTGACAAGAACAGATGCTACACTTTCACCCGTGTCGGTCATGTCTACGTTCACATCGTCTTCTCTTCGTGGGCGTTCCAAGCGCTCGCGTACCTCCTTTCCTTCCGCTCTGCCTTAGTGGCGGAGGAGAAGACGCAGGGGAGACCCCGCGCCACCCGGCTAGTCCCACGTAGGGACCGCCAAGCCGAGCTTGACGGCCCGATCGCGGGCACTCTTGACGGCCAGGTTTTGGACGTGGAGTTCGGGGCTGCCAAAGAGCGCAGCCCACATATCCTCACCAAAGGAGGAGCCGATGGCTTCATACTCCCACAACACATGATACAATATGCCGTTAGTCCGCAGGCAGGGCAGTCCGCACTGGGATATGTTTCAGGGTATATTGCATGAAAAATTAAAATTAAATTATGGGGTCTTACGTGCCAAAAGTACTTTCTGATTATGAGGCAAGCCACAGTGGACTCCGGAAATTTCGGCCACCTGTGCACCTAAATCTAAGTACACGGGCGTTTTCGCATTTCGCCTCCATCGAAATGCGGCCGCCGTGGCCGGAATTCGATCCCGCGACCTTGTGCTCAGCAGCCCAACACCATAGCCACTGAGCAACCACGGCGTGTCTATATTGCATGAAGAACCGCATGGTTAGGATATGCACGGGTTTGTAATAGTCAAAAGGTCCCCGCTCGCGCATTGCATAAGGCAGGGTGCGGGGGGTAAATGCCCTTCTTGACAGACAGCAGTGTGTGGTGATGTCCTTGAACGTGAGCAAGGGTTCACGCGGGGTAGGGGGACTGCGGAGGCGGCGCGGTCAGGGAGTCCTCGCAAGACCTCGTGCGCGCCCTCGTTAGGGTTAGAGGGAGAGCCCTCAGTCGACTCCAAGTGAGCGGGAAACCAAGTGAGAGAATGCAGAGAGATACTTTTGGCGCTTTGGAGAGAGAGAGATAGCAACGAGAGGAAAGGCAGGGAGGTCAACCAGACGAGTGTCCGGTTTGCTACCCTACACTGGGGGAAGGGAAAGGGGGAACAAAAAGACGAAAGCGGGATAGAGGGAACACTGTCTGTGCACGCAGCAAAGTGCTTGGAAATCAGTCAAGTCAAAGCAAGGGCTCCGTCGACACGTTAGGCTGCCGTCAATTTTGGTGGTTCATAGCTGGTGATGCACGTTGAAGATACCAGTGAGAATGCGGAGGGCCTTAGGGAAGACCATCCCGGTTTAGTAGGCTTTAATGGCTGCCTTGGAATCGCTATATATTGCCTCTCTGCGAGCATCGAGCACAGCCAGCGCGATTGCAACCTGTTCGGCTACAACGTGCCTAAGCTTAATTATGCACGGGTGCTATTGTCGGAGCTCGTTCAGATTTTTTCCCCGATTGCGCAATCGTAAATAAGCGTAGGAAGCTAAGGAGTGCGTAGGCTGCGTGCTATCGTATGTCGGGCTAAAAAAGTAACACGCGTTACTATTGTACTACTGAGAGTGCGTAGCCTTGTCAGTGCATGCTTTTGTTAGGCACTGCAAATATATTTCGCAAGAGGGAGAACCAAGTAATGCGTTTTACACTCACATTGCAGCGCAAAAGGCCAACACTTGTAAGGTGCTCATTGATCGAAACCATTTCTATGCTTATCTTTTGTCCTTGCAAACTTGCTTCCCATAAAGAAAAAGAAACAGTTGGGGAAAAAGAAAAGAAGAAGCTGCTGATAGACTTCTTTGCCGTTCGTAGGAACATGCATTAAGGCCCGTCGCATGGAAAACATTGCTGGTCGTAGCGTAAAAGGTAAAAGCGCTGCATAATTTGACTAGAAGAAACAGTAAATTACAGACTGGAAGCAAAAATCACAGGTTGTCATGGGAGCTTTCGCAGCAGAACCGAAACCAATGCCTGCATAACCCGTTTTGTTTCTACATTGCTTCGAAAATTTATGCCGTTCATTCACTTCTGATAATTTGCGAAGTTTTGTTTACCTGACAAAAACAGTAAGCGAGCTTCAAAAGTTGCTCTTTACGAAACATTTGGCTGGTTTTGATATTCGAAAAGACCGAATAGACCGTTTTCGAATACGAATAGTTAATGCGTAATATTGGATTCGTATTCGAAACTTAGAATACTCCCCCACCACTATACTTCTTGTTTTTTCGTTAAATATGAATACGCTCTCCTTTCCCTCGCAAGAGCATCGATGCTTCAGTGGGCTGCTATACATATATTTCTTTATTTTAGATGCAAGAACGTGGGAAGACAGATTACGTTATAACCGGTCCTTCCTTAGTCCCAAATTCGTCACTCAAGACACAAGAAAAAAAGGTAAAGCATGAAGAAAATATTAACAAGCACTATACACACTGGAATAAAAGCACATAGGGTGTCTCCACCGGGCCCCAGCAACGAAAACACAGTATGGTATCTATAGGACGGCAATACACCACACAGGTAGGAGGGAGTCGACACAAGTATTTTCATCTCTACATATACAAGCACAACACGGCCGCGACATCAGCCTGTTGAAAAATAAATACAATGAGGAGAAGACCAAATATGCAATATCCTTTATAGGCAGTCCATAAGCTTAGCGTGCACTAAAATGTTGCGAAGGGCACTCACGGCGCACTTCAGTTTATCAGGGCATTATCTCGGTCCTAGCATTTTGATCACTGCGAGAGGACGTCTGTCAAAGATGTTGAAACAGTGACGTAGACGAACCTGCCGTTTAATATATTGAGGGCGTTCTATGATCATATGCTTCGCTGGAGCGCTAGAGTATTCACAGCAACTACAATGCGGGGACATTCTTCTTTTGGTGCGACACAAGCTGCTTATTCATCTCTATGCAATACATGTCAGTAATGAAATAGGTTCAGTTAAAATACCCGGTTCGTACCCTTGCTGTTCACGGGGACAACGCGTATTTATGTGTGACCATCCGCCACGATGGTTGAGCCGCTATGGTGTTTCGCTGCTAAGAACTAGGTTGCGGGATCCAATCCCGGCCCCTGTGGCCCTATTTGGATGGGGGCGAAATGCAAAAACGACCGTGTCTCGTGCATTCCTCACTGAGAAAATGCAATGTGCAGCAGTGTATTTACTATCAGATGGAGAGAGAAAGGAAGGAGATGAAAAGTGTGAAGGTCAACCAGATGAGCGTTCGTTTCGTTACCCTATAAACTTGGGGTAAGGAAAAAGAGAAAAATTCACCGTAAATTACCCTACTCCCTAATGCGAAATTTAAGCGCAGCTCTCTATATATAATGGCTGGCGCGGACAATCTGTCTCGTGAGGCACGTTGCAAACAGAGGGAAGCGTGGTGCGACTGCCTCGCTAATCTGGAGATCGCCGGAGGCAGCGCATGGGTGACACGTGGGCGCGATTCTCAGCAGCCGCCGAGGACAGACCTCCCCGATGACGGGCGCTACTCTGGCGCCATCTTGTGCCATCGTCGCCGCCCTACGCTTTTCTTCTCACGCTTTCGCCATACCTTCCTCCTGCGCTTTCCTCCTCGCGTCCTTCACCCCCCGCTGCGCTCCGCGTTCGCTCTACATCCTTCGCTGCGTTCACTCGCTCGGTTACGCCGACGCTTGCCGCAGGAATAGGCGCCTAAGAACTGCGCTCTAAAAAGAGGGTAAGGGAACACTGTATGCACGCTGCAGAATGCACTGCAGGAACATTAACAGTCGCTGAGGCCACTGCGCTACAAAAACTACAGGGGTGCAGGAATAGCTTTCGGCGCCAGCAATAGATGTAGCCACCGTTCAAGAATTTTTCCCTCAGAAAATGTTCCGGGATTCCAGCCAGTTTGGCGCCGTTTGTAAGGAAACGAATTGGACGTGATATTGAGGACAGGTCCACTACATGTATTAAATGGTTGCTTCGGATCCACAAGAACCGCCGGTTGCGTCTATAGGCGATTCCAATGTGGTGCGAACAAGAGCTAGTAAATGCCATTCCCAGCCATACGCGCTATACAACTATGTTTCGTCGCTGCAGAATAAGTTAACTTGCAATAATACTCGTAACAACGTGTCCAGAATACTGACACGTCTGCTTGTTTACATTTCTCCGGTGGCCGCTGCTCACCGGATAACAAACGTTAAACATTATCGCTCAGCGCAAGACGCGCCAGCATGATTTGGAACTTACGCGAATGTTATACGACCTACACCAAGACAGTAGGCACGATGACAGCCCCAGCGTTGCCTGTCCTGCTGCAACCTCGAGAGCCACCGACCCTTCGTGGATCATCGGCTGAGTACCCGGAAACCTGGCTGGAGACCTACGACAGAATCGCAACATTCAACAACTCAATCTCCGACGACAAGCTGCGGCATCTATACTTCGCCTTAGAAGACGCCGCCACGACGCCGCTTGAGAACCGGAAGTCGACCTTGACGACATGCGAACGGACAAATGCCTGAATAACTCCATCAAGCTTGTGTTGTTTTGGTTTTGTGAGTAAGCAGAAGAAGTTCGCTCGCAGCGTCCGTCCTCACTAATGGAATGGGAGATGCCTGGATGCCTTCGTGGGCAGATCGGAGAGCCTTGTCAGCGAAGTCATTACCGACAATTACCCGGAAACAACTGGGAGATTATGTTTTTTTTTTCTTGCGACGGATACAATCTGCACGTACGTGTACTGTGACATAAAGTGGATTTGAGGCTTTGACGCTGCTTTTCAGTCACAAAACAGGGCCCATTTTTATGCTGGGGGCATAGTTCACAGCGGAATGGAGAGAGCTCGTGCAAGTTCTGTCGCCGTGATGTCACTATGTGTGACCCCTTGACTCTCAAGGCGACATGTCTCATTGGATTGATGACAGCGGCTGCAAAGCTAGTAGGCGTGGTCGGATATATATATATATGTGTGTGTGTGTGTGTTCTTGCGGTCTCCTTATAGTTTGGTGCGATAGTAGCTCTAAAGGGAGCGAGAAGGAAGGCAGGAAGGAAAAAGTGGAGAAGGAAAGGCAGGGAGGTTAACCAGTTTAGCTTGACCGGTTTGCTACCGTACACATGGGAGCGGGATGGGGGGGATCAAAGATGGGGAAGGGAAAGAGAGAGAGAGCACATAGCACAGCACACGCACATCGTCCGTTAGAGTCCATCACTCTGGCGTGGTACGTGATATCACTGTCATAGCCGCTTGTCCAATCCCGTCTCTTTCAAAAACCGAAGTAGTCCGAGACGTTTGTTATGTATATAGGATAGACACGCTCAGAGCTGGGCCCGAATCAAAGGTATGAAATGCTCCTCAGTATTCAGTAAGGGAGAAAGCCGCTGGCTCAAAGGCCGCTGCCTCAAAGGCAGACGCGAATGATCGGCCTTTTCAGTGATTCGTTGAGTACCCAGCAAGGCTTCGATTATGAAACATATAGTTGCAGTGCTAAGGAAGACAAAAGACAAGTTTGCACGCGATGCACAGGATGCGGCGCAAACTCGTGTTTTGTCTTTCTAGCATCTTAACCATGCTCCATAACACGTACCAGGAATCAGCTCAGCCAGCTTTCAGCAAGAGGTCGACTTGTAGCTGTCGAAGGCATTGAAATGTGGTCGTTCTGCTGAGGAAATCCATTTGTCCGTCCGTCCGTCCGTCCGTCCGTCCGTCCGTCCGTCCGTCTGTCTGTCTGTCTGTCTGTCTGTCTGTCTGTCTGTCTGTCTGTCTGTCTGTCTGTCTGTCTGTCTGTCTGTCTGTCTGTCCGTCCGTCCGTCCGTCCGTCCGTCCGTCCGTCCGTCCGTCCGTCCGTCCGTCCGTCCGTCCGTCCGTCTGTCTGTCTGTCTGTGTCTGTCTGTCTGTCTGTCTGTCTGTCTGTCTGTCTGTCTGTCTGTCTGTCTGTCTGTCTGTCTGTCTGTCTGTCTAACACAAACGCTTCAATCTGTGTGTAAAGTTGCGTTTCATTATTACTGCTTTTCTATGTGCCGCTTCTCAGGACATCGTTAAATTTCTTTCTCTGTCTGTCTGTATGTCTGCCTGTGCCGCGCTTAGGCATCCCACTCACTACCATGCAGCAGCTGAGGAGAAAACAGAGTGCGAACGCTTTCACCTTCAGTGAGCGGTAAATGGCGAGGCGAGTTAGGACACGATGTAAAATGCATAAACGCAGACTTACGCCTCGGTAACTTAAAGAAAATTAGGCAAAGGTGTTCCTTCGAGTTACAGCGAAATTAGAGACGCTGCTGGGATCTTCCGCTGGAGTTGTAGTGCCCGTCAAGTTGACTGCTGAATGTGGGCGGCGGCTTAGCGCTTGCATTATTCGTATCCAAGCAATCCCTCGGCAAAGGCCGCGCTAAGGAATTTTTTTTTTTTTGTCACTCTCACTCAAGTCTTTTCGGTTTCTCAGTTTTATTTCATTTGCGCATGAATTAACTTCCTTCGTAAGGCGCTGTAAATCACAGCACATTACAGTCCTTCACTTCTAACGTTAAGTTCTCCCTAATTACAGCAAAAAAAGAAAGAAAGAAAAGGAAGCTGGGGATTTCAAACCTTTAAAGCGCTTTGTCGTACATAAATTGTCTTCCGCGAAAATAAAAAGGGGGTGGCGCTTTCTAAGCACGCAGAGTAAATAAACAGCTTAGAAGTTCATAGAGAATATGGTTAGGGCGAACTTTCTGGACTCCATTTTAAGGGTAATTTTATTACCCACAACGCGGTTCACTTCCTGGTGTATTTCTCGTTCCAAGTAAAGAACACGTTTTACTTAAGAAAGAAATTGCTCACTGTCGGCTGGAAATTATAACGTTAAAAGTTGTTGAGGTTTATTTACGAAAACATTTCATCGGTGTACTCTGCTAGATAGGTTGTACACATCATGGTAGGCCATCCTTAGGAAATATTGCATCACTAGTAAGGCATTTATCTTCGTAAAAGTGAGACGAAATTGTAATTTTGCACTTCTTGCAGTGGTAAAGCTATTATTATGAAGCTTGTATTGCATACGTCCATGACCTATCGAAGGGGAGCGTCTGTAATATTGCTTTTGAACGTCTTTTGAGCGCTCCTGTGTGTAATTTAAACAAGGATCAGTATTCTTACCTGGAATCACCTGCATTATTTTGACCCGCCTTAGTACGTTCTGACCTAAGCATACTTCTGTCGTTCCGAAGGCAGCCAGCTCTTTGAAGCAATCAGCACGTGCTCCACATATAACTTCCTCGTCTTCTTTCCCTGTGACAGCTCACGCTCGAGGTACTATGTTAGAGTGCCCTACGTACCGGATCTCTCTCTCTCTCTCTCTCTCTCTCTCCGTCCCCATACCCCTTCCCCCATGCAAGGTGGCAAACCGGACGTGCCTATGTTTAACCTCCGTGCCTTTCCTGTCTTCTATTTCTCTCTCTCTCTCTCCCGGATCAGCCCACTTGCCCCAGCACTTTCCTCGTAGCAGTTTACGCTATGTGTAGCAACTGCGACGCTGGTCCAACTTCAAGATAGCCCAAGTTAAGCATGTTTTAACAATTCTTGGCAGGAGTACAAACGCCATCGCAGTTTCAACATACACTGCATGAGATAGCCATAAATAGGTACGATGTTATAGCACGTGGTTGCTGATGGCGTCTCAATGCGTGTTTTTCTCCCCGACCCTCATCCGCAACCCGCGCAGAAACCGACAATCGTCATGTCGTAACAAATGGCCGGCGTATATAGATACGTCCTTGCTGCCATGCGATCGTGTTAGATGGGATCGTCGTAGTGCTGCTGTCGTCACACACAGAGGAACGCTCGCGACCCGCACATACAGCTGTTAAATTTACAGAAGCACGTTGGTTCACCTCGTTCCGGTTTTCGAAACCCCAAACAATGCTGGTTCGTTAAGTGCATGCAAAGCGCTTCGCATAGAACATCGGTTCTCACAGTGCGGGCGATCTGTACAACTTCAAGGCGAAAATCTCAGATGGTTATGGGTCGAAAAATCCTACGACCGTCTGGTGTTGTGGCACGAAAATTCGAGCGCATGCGCCAAAAAAACATGAATTTCTTTATCAATAAAAGAGCTTGATTGTCGCGCTGAACGGACACCCTTCTATATAATCAGTGTGGCCACAAAAGTGTCTGCGTGGGTTTTTCAGGTATTGTTCATATTTTCCGAGCAATTTACCCTTGTCTTATAGCGTTTTGAGAACTATAAGTGCACCTGCGAGAACTGAAAATAAATCTATCGTTGAAAGTTAGCGCTTTTCCGCCTCCCTCTCGTTCTGCTTGCGTTACAAGAAAGTAGAAAGCACCATATATAGAAGTTTATGTAGCTACCCTCATCTCTCTCTGTCTCCTCTCTCTTCCTCCCCATACCCATTCCCCCTGTGCAGGGTAGCAAACCAGACGTGCGTCTGATTACCTCCCTGTCTTTCCTGTCTTCTATTTCTCTCTCTCTCTCTCTGCACCCTCATCGATTAAAATCTTAAAATAAAAATATCATTCAGTGAACCTGCGTATGTCTTAATTGTCTTTATAGACTTGGCAGTTCTAACGTACCATTAATGACGCTGAACCAGTGGCGATGCATAGGTGACCGAAGAAGCGAACGAGAGAAAAACAAGTAAAGAGGCAACAAGTAATAGGAAGTGACAACGCGTTCGAATGAGAATGTCAAGGTAATTTAATGAATGTCTCGTGAGCGAGCAGGCTTTGGCCTTCATATGCAACAGAGACTGTCAACTATTGTGTATTGTATTATCTGCTCTGACTCTCTGGATCCGTGTGAGTAACTTTGTATGTGTTCGCACTCCTTGATTACATTCCAGGGCCGCTCTATTCTCCAAAGACTGGGATACAACGCTCGACCCCTGTTCTGCGGAGACGAAACCGACTTGTTGTCACGTGATTTGAGGGAGCACGTCCATGTCTCACCTATACCAAGAAAGATGTGTGCCAGGTACCACGCAGGCCGCAGACAGGCCAGGACGAAGAGTCTGCAGAAGCGATTCGGCAACGATCCGGCCGTCTACTACACGGATGCGAGTGCAACCACTCGTAGGGACTTCTACGCGATCGCCGCAACCAATAGAGTCACCACGATAACTGCTACGGTTAAGACTACCTCGGTATGCACAGCAGAGGCAGCGGCAATAGCGCTGGCGATACGAGACGCCGACGTTAAGGGTCAGTCGGCTCATGTGCTTGCGGACTCGCAGGCAACGTGTCGACTCTTCATGCGGGGAATGCTACCGCGCAGCGCCCGAAGAATACTCGGCTCACGACTGGACCTGGACCACGGCATTACATGGTGCCCCGCGCACAACGGACTCGACGGGAACGAAAGGGCAGACCGCATAGCTCGAGGAAGCAACGACCGAGCAGCGGCCAGAACCCTAGAGGAACCACTGTCCGCAGTGCGCGATATATTAGAGAATCAGAGGAGGGAGAGACAGACCTACAGCCCTCCGCACTGCAAACTAAATAGAAGACAAGCCCAAGACTGGCGTCGCATACAAACCAATTCATACCCACACCTAAACCTCTTACACAAGAAGCACCCGACATATTACACCGACACCTGCCCGTGGTGCGGCGCAAAACCCACGCTGGCCCACATAACATGGGAATGTACGGCTCGGCCAAGCAACGTCAATTCACCTTTTCTAAGCGCCACAGACTTCGTACGGCAGTGGGAGGCACTACTCGCAAGCGAGAATCAGGGGAGCCAATTGGCCCTCCTGGACCAAGCTCAGCGAGCCGCAAGAGCCAGTGGAGCTCTGGACTGAGGGGCCCACCCAGACCTGCCATAACTCCGATTAACTGAGCAATAAAGTTTTTTTTTCTCTCTCTCAGGGCTTTTTTACAGTGAAGCTCTTCGTGGCTAGGGTTCCGCGCATTTTTCGTGTCCGACAACAAATCTGCGCGAGTAAACACTATCATTATCAGCAATCGCTCGAGCGTCGTCGGCAGTGTTGCGGAATGGGCGCGCCCATTCCATTCTAATTCCATTCCGAGGAATTGAAACTTGTCGCGATTCCATTCCTTTCAATTCCTCGGAATGAAAAAAAACTGAGCCCATTCACACTCCTGGAATGGCCGGGCAGTTCAATTCCATTCCTGTAATTCCTCAACGTAGGAAAGGCATCTTGGTAGTTTTATCAAGTTACCGATTAACGAACCATGAAGCTCATGTGCTCATTGAAGCTCATTGCGTTAAGAACTGCAAAAACACGCAAAACACGTTACCGAGATCAAGGGATAGTAGATTGGTGACATATCTCGTGCAGTACAACCATTTTACTAATTCCTTTAGGGGAAGTTCTCCCGCTATCTTATAGTATTTGCATGGTCAGCATGCTTTAATGGCTTGTGATGTTTTAACACCGTTGAAGCTTAAACGTGTTAATGATACAATGACGACATAGCATATTTTTGCTCAGGTGTTCTCGTGATTTTTAAATGCTGCAATAAATGTCGCAAGCAGTGCAAGGTACAAAAAAAAGCTTAATTTTGATTTTATTCATCGAAATTCTGCAACAAAATCCCATGCGCTAAATGGGCGCTTCGCCATAATTAGTTTTGAAAACCCTAAGTGTAAATGACGACTGCTTCAACGGTTAGTTCTAAAAACAAAAAAAAAACAAAAAATGAGAGAAAACAATTTGCAAAATAGTGAGCTCCATCTGGCGCACAGCAGGCGAAGCTGCAGCGCTCTGCGTGCGAGAGTTTGTTTGTATTCTGCGAGAAGGAGGGGGGGGGGGGGGGGTACTCGCAGGACGCTAAAAAAGTGGAAGTAGTGCATCATACTCACAATTATTCCCATTAATTGGAAAAAAAAGTTTGCACAAACACATGGCGTACTAGTTCTTATTTGCTTGTAAACTTTCTCGTCTCTGTGCGAGCATCGCGAGCGGCTGCTAGAAGATGCCTTGAGAAAAGGAACGCGCCTAGCTTTTGTGCCCTGCGCTGTAGGCGTTGTTTACCAGATCCGCCATCACGTGTTCAGTGAAACATCGGGCAGACGGGAAGAAGCGTCAGACGTTATCTCCCCTGCCATAGCACTGCGCCGATCGCTGATGCACGCATCTCTTTGGCAAAATTAAGATACTAGGAGAAAGCAGGGACCCAATGGTATGTGAATATGTGGACACATATCGCATTTGAAGAAATTGTTTGAAAATGAGTGTATCAGCGAAACTTCAGCGAGCTTGAGGAAAGCGAATACGATATGATAAGCAGGTTCCAATCAGTTTTCTTTATGCATGAGAAACCAACGTCTGTGCACGGGAAGTGGTGATCTATAAATATTTATGGATGCGTCTCAGAAAAATAAAATAAACTAGTTCTTAGTTCCTGCCCAGTTATCGTGCTCGGTTTCTAGCTTAAAACAGTAGTTGTGAATTAGTTTACAGCTTAAGCTATATACAGATGGATCTGCCGAATAGGCCTTTGGCCATCATGGTTCGTGAACATTTTGTCAATCAGTCGAACATGCACTCCCAACGGAAGTACTTCTGCCTCAAATACTGTGATTATTCTCTTACCTCCCACTTTACGGTGTTAAATATAAGCGTTTAAGAGGAGCATGGAGCCGCATGATCGAAATGAGCATTTCGTTATTGTTGCCGACAGAGCATTGTTAATTGATAAATATATACAAAGATGACACATAAAAGGACTGAAAGAAAAGCAGCTTAGCAGATTGTCTCCTGAATGGGACACCACGCCCTCCCGCTTGAAAAGGAGCAAAAAAAGCAACACAATTAAAAGACGAAGTAAATGAAATGGGTAAAGATGAGAGGAAGGTGTGACCAACAGATCACGTCGGACACTAAGTATGAACACTTTAGAAAAGAGTGCATTCCCATAGCTCATATGAATTCTAGTACGACTTTGCGAGCGTCCTGTTGGATTAAAGTTGTACAAACAACAAAAAATAAACGCCCAAACAAAAGAAAGCAAAATAAAAAGAAGCATTGAGCGCAGTACAGGAATAACTAATGCGCTGGAACTTGTGCTGCACTACAGCATGCCCGACATTCAACAGGTGTCGTTGCAGATCGAATGTCTCAGGTTTAAAAGCACCAAACAACCACTCAGCAGCGCTCAGCTCAATGTTGCTTGTTTTCTAGTGAAGCCTACAGTACGCTTCCTTCCATCCATTTATTTTGCGAGCTCTGGTAAAGCTATTAACGCGCTTGCGCTTTCGCGCCCGAGCGAGGCTTCCTGGGAAGCGGAGCAGTTGCCATGCTGTGGCCGACGGGCGCGAGGCTTCTGAGTGTGTTTTGCACCGGCGCTCTGCGCGCACACTAGGGCGCCGCTAGAGGCGCTGGCGTCGACCGCCCTGGCGCTTCCCTCAACATCCCTTCCTCCCCTCCTTCCGCTCCCCGACGCGCACGGCTCAAACACCGCGCGCGTGCGGTGCGGAAGCTCAGTCAGCGCCGAGGAAGCGCGCCAGGTTGCGAAAGCGCACGGACGCGATACCGCCACGAAAGACGCTCGCTTGACTTGAAGACTTAAGTCGCTTATCGTTTCTTTATTTCTTCATTATTATTATTATTATTATTATTATTATTATTATTATTATTATTAATTATTATTATTATTATTATTATTATTTTGCACCCCAGTGTGCCGATGGGACAGCTGCTTACCTTTCTCGGGCTGCATTGCTCCGCGGCAGCAGTTTGGTCGGCTTGTCGGCTCGGCGACTGGATCCTAGAGTTTCGCCGAGCTGCTGTTTGCAAAAGTTGAGGCGGTGGTCCCTGAAGGAAAGAAAAAAAAAAAACGGGAAGTGGATATGCGCTCCCCCAGCGACTCTGTTGGCTGTGGCCGTTGGCTGTACTGACAGTTTGCAAGCGACGTGCCAACGTACTTGTGCTACTCGAAGGCTAGCGATCACTCTTCGAGCGCCGCCTGATCTGGAAGGAAGGAAAAACGACGAGAGAGTAAGTTCGCTGCGTTTGTCTACGAATTTCTTTCGCGGTTGTTTCACCGGAGCGCGCTTTCCGCACGTGTTCATCGTGTTTTGGAATAGACTTACGAATATCTGATACTTTCGCTGTGTCACGGAAAAAATAACCCAAAAGAACAACAAAAAAATAGGAGAGGATGCTCTGCTCTTTCACTCGTAAAATATTTTATTAGTAAACGACAGTACGCAAGAAAGGAAAAAAAAATTTAACCATTGATACATTTATGCAGCCAAAGGTTCAGTGAGTCCGAAATGTATTGCACTGACCAAGAATTCTTAGATTAACTTGCTTTTCATCGATGCCGTAATACTCAAGAATGCAAAGCGAACAGAAAACAATCCTAGCTCCTGCAGCTGTTAAAAGAACTAGCAGTAAAAGTATGCCAATTTAAATTATTCATGAAAAAATAAAAAATGCAGTTTCGCAGATGACCCCCATGGTGCTGCTGGCTTCATGCTGTTCATTATTATCTTTTTCAAGCCATTACATTGACATTTAAGTAGAAGTTCGGGGACAGATTAGAAGACTAATGCGCTTAATGTTGGTGAAAAGAGCAAAGAGACGCCGACGAAGGTGATTTACTTTCTGTCTGACGTTTCGTCTTCTACACGGGAGCGTTGTTCACAATGAAGAGCTCACTGTTGTTGGGCAACAAAGAAAAGGAGACATGAAGAAAGAAAATGACAAACGTCAATGTGAACACCTATTTTTCATTGCATTTTTTTATCGTTATTACATCATGAAATTTTGACCTCTGGTTCATCTTCTTACCCTTCATGAAGTTTAGACGACCAGGCGTATTTAAAGTGTTTAAAGATGCGTGAGTGTAAGTATACACAAAACGCTTCGTTCTCCAAATAGCGAATAATTTTTGCTCGCCAATATTTTTTTAGCGGTGGCAGGCTTAACATTATGTGGAATAATAGATAAGGTCATTACTTGAGCAATTATCCCTAAAATTCAAAGTTTTTGTGATTGTCGCCGCACATTCTGCAATTGAGCAATTGAATCCGGATGTTAGTTGACGCACACTTGCTGAGGAGGAGTGTTTAGATTAACAACAGTTTTTGGATATGCGTTCCTAAATTGGCGGCAAAATGCAAGAATATTCTGCGAAAAAAAAAACATATTCTTGGTGCATAGCGGGTAAAAACTACGTGAAACACAAGTGTATGTCATCCTTGATTTTCGGCAGATATATTGAAACTAGTAATGGTTTTGTGACGGAGATTTGACCCCATCTTTCCTTTAGTGGTAGCTGCAACCGTAACAATGAAGAGTAGTTATCTAAATACTTGATTAGGGAAGATAATAAATAACGATCTTATTACCATGACTTCTTCATAACCTTAAAGTTTTCTTAGGCTTAAAAATTTTTACAAAGTTACTACAGTTAGTACTAAAGTTTTACAGTTAAAGCGTTACTGGTTAACAAATAATATAATTTTATCATGAATCATCTATACGTAACAAACGACACGCACAAAGTCTACTTCCGGGTTAAGCAGAACCCGGAAGCATGCTACACTGTATTCAGTTTGCGAATAAAAAAAAAAAATATGCGAAGGAAGAAGTGAAGCTGAGAGTGGCGGACACCTGAGCCGGAACTCCGAGTGAAGAAGGTTATGCCTTCGAGGGACATCGAAGCCCTTTGCTAGGACTACTGCGTCGCTGGAGGCGGAAGCCACCAATGGCGGGTGTTAGCTTTTCATGCAAGAGCAGAGCGCGCGTGTATTAACATGCGGAAAATATGTGCACACATAAGGACAGAAGTGATACACAAGGTGCCTGATTATCTTTGACGTCTACCTGACAACGTGCGAGCCTTTCATTCACCGCGTTCTCCTTTTTTTTCTTCGGTTTTTCTTTAGCGTAAGCATTTGATTCTTGGCGTACAGGTTTACATTCCTCATTGAGGGTATGCACCGTATGCCCTCGCGTTTACCACGGCAGCGTTGAAGTGTCCAGTATTACAGGATTTACGGGTGGTGCTGCAGTGGGCATGATTTGGAACGCTCACAATGAGTAAATTTGGAGGTAGGGCAAAGAAGTATTCAGTTGCACTGACTGGAAGAGTCTCAGGACGAAGTGAAGGAAGAACCTCACTAGTGTTTGCATCTCGTTTCCCCCTTCCCCATTCCCCCGGTGTAGGGTAGTCAACCAGACGTTATTCTCGTTAACCTCCCTGCCTTCTACTTATCTCTTTCCCTCCTCCTCCTCAAAACTCGCGTTGCCGACGATACCTCTGTTGAATATAAAATCTCATAATTACAAGTATTCAAGGCAACTTAACCAATGACGCGAAGAAAAACATACAAAAAGAAAAAAAAAACAACGAGAGCTGCCATATATATTTTTCTTGCGCTTACGCGTTTTTGCTTTCTTTGTTGCTGATTCCCCCGTTCATCTTGAACCAACTACCAAGCATAAGATTATTCTGCCTCGTCTGGAACCATTTTAAAATATTGTAACGACCCAACTCGTACACACCTTTAGCACCGATATGCTGCCAATAAACAACCGATACGTTTGTCTTGAATAACGTTACTGCGTTTAGAAGGAAAAATCGAAAGTTACCCCTACTGAAACGCACGCCACGCCAATAACTCCGCCTGCTTTCCGTATAAGTATACGGAATGTATATGGATTCCATATGAATTCTGCGTCATTTCCAGAAGAAGAGTACGCAAAACATATGAAAATATTGGAACGCATGCGGAACCTTTCATCCGCGAGCCGAATTGTAACTTACAACCTCATGGGTGTGAGAAAATTTTCAATAAATTGAGGCGTAGACAACGCAACTTTCTCTCTTTCTAAAAAAAAAGAACAACTCTGAAATGTCGCCATTTAGGGAATCGAAAATTGAAAATACCGACACTGATTTAGAGTCGCATTCAAGTTACAATTCAATACTGCAATACCACCACGCTGCGATAAGTCCCTGAAGCTGACATAACTAACAAACAAATTTTATACTTAAACCAAACCTGACATTTTTATTTTGCTGAACATACCCTGTAGGATGTAAAAGTACGATATCTGATTTTGTTGCAGGTTATAACCCTTCCATCTTGGCACTTTGATTCATTGAAAGTGTTCTGGATTTTGACACACGTTTTGTGAAAGAAGGAAGAAACAAAAGGTGCAGTAAGAGGGCAAGAAAAAAAAAAGAAAAGTAAAAGAAAACGAACTGCTGCGCGTTCATGAATCGCCGTCTTGTTTTCTGTTCAAAAGGAGTTTCATTTAGGCAATCAAGAGTGGTAATCAACAATGATTACCACTCTGAATGAACGCTTTTTGCGTTTTTAAGTAAGATAAGTGGTGTGTAGATTTGATTATGTAAATTAACCTACCAGCATGCGTTGATATTAATCAACATACCAGTGATATTTGGCACTGATAATTGATCAACGATGTTTTCAATATGCGGTGTATCCAAGAAAGACCAGTAAATACAGGAGCTCAGTGGTCGTACTGAGTAACAATTTTATACATTTTCCGTTCTGTTTGCCCGTAACCATAGAATCCCACGAATATACGCTCCCACTATTTCCGGCCACGACAACTCGGCAGTAGGAATGACAAGCTGAGGAAAATAACTTTTACAACAACGACTCTGACTCTGTTGACTAGATTAGTGCTTTCTTTTTCGTTATTTGCGGCAGCAGGCGTTTATCATTATCACAGCGTAATTCTTGAAGGGAGCTGCCTTGCTGACACCGGTATTGTCAGATATGCAACCAGTATGCGAGCCTCTTTTGTTGAAAACACGCTTTCAAATTACTACTTCTATGCGAGTACTTAGACACGCGGCGACGTTTATACTTTATTTTGCTTTACATGGTGTGTTTGTTCTCTGAACCTGATTCAATAGCTATCTTGTTTGCTGTCAATCTCGATTATTGTAAACACATCATCATCAGCAGCAGCAGCCTATTTTATGTCCACTGCAGGACCAAGGCGTCTCTCGGCGATCTCCAAGTACCCCTGTCCTGCGCCAACCGATTCCTACTAGTGCCCGTGAATTTCTTAATTTCATCGCGCCACCTATAGTCTTCTGCCATCCTTGACTGCGATTCCCTTCTCTTGGGCACCCATTCTGTAACCCTGATGGTCCACCGGTTACCTAACCTACACATTACATGACCTGCCAAGCTCACGTTTTCCATTTTTGGAAACACAAGTACGAGCTTAATTTAACTTCAATATGTATGGTTCAAAGGACGCGCAACAGATGCAATCTGACGTTATTTCAGCATTTGCGAACAATGTGCCATTAACATCAACCTTTGAAGATGGAATTTTTTTTTTCTTATGACTGACCCAGGTTGACTAACCTTTTGAATTATGCGCCGAGCTCAAACGACAGCAGAGAAATTAACGAACGAAATCGTACTTTCACCAGAAGTTTAAGCTTTTGTGGCGTCGGGGGATAGCGGCCGTCTGTTCACTATATTTTTTTTCCAATTTATTTCCCCTCTGCCAAGAGAGGCTTTCAAAAACTTCTTCAGCCAGACACCACTGCTTTCTCAGAACGATTCGCGTTACCAGACGCTAGTTATCTCAACCTAAACTGCTCCCCGTTGAAACACGCTATACGTGTTAAGCAATACGCGGCTAACTAGACGATAACGTCTCTCCAGTCACACCTCAGCACTGGAACCATTTCACTTAGTCTGGGTACCTAACTCGTTAGGCAGTAAAGCAAAGCACAGGAAAACATTTCCTCGCTACCAAGAACAGGTGTACGGCAGCTGCCAACGTGTTACCACGTGAAAACTAAGTGCGCCGACGTAAGCCAGACAGCTTCCCAAACTAAAAGTGTGCAGCAGACGACAGAATCCAGTAGTCTCGGCTGCGAATGACTGTTTGCACCACCGAAGTGCAGAGCGGATAGCCACACTAATGGAACGGTGAACACGGAACATAAGGTAAACGTGCAACGGATGAGGTCAACGCTGTAAACAAGATCAAATGCTGTTTGAGCAAGCGCAATCAGAGAGTCGTGCAAGAACAAGAAATGACGGCGGCACCGGACAATTGCAAACGCTTGCTTTGATCTCTCTCTCGGTAGTTGCGCTCACCCCTATAATTTTAGGTGTGTTTTTTTTTAACAGAATCGAAATCTGCTATAACGCTGCTTTTTTCTTCTTTGTCTTCTTTTTTTTAAAACAGCATTCACTTTGACTACCTGGCTGATTACTTTCTCTCGCCAGCTCCGTACAGTGTCTCGAAAGCGCTGCGTCGCGTCAGCCAACCAGAATAGAGAGCCATAAGAAGGGCTTCTCCTATGTCCGCAGCTGATCGACCTCCGTGCGATTCCGCCTGAATTGACGCTTCGCGGAAGGATTAGTAGCGTACATGTGGGAGAGTCCTCTTCTCAGAACGCGCTATTGTTTTCGTTACTTGTGCGTTGATACAAGCCCGAGAAGTTTTCGGCCGCTCGCACTGGGCGAGATGGAGTGTGTGTGTGTGTGTGTGTATATATATGTAGATATATACGCTTTCCCAACGATCATGCACCTAGACTTAAAAACACGCAAATGCCACATAGCTGGACAGTACCAAGATAATACTGTTTGTCGTCGCTTGGAGATACTCCAATTAATTTTTGCATTCCGCCTGAGTACATAATTAGTCTTAATTAATTAAAAAACTCCTGAAGCGTTATAATTACATAACAAGTGTCGATAAGAAAATTGTAAACAACATGAAAAACTGGGATACAGGTTTCTGTTGCTCAATACGGGCTACATAAAAGTGTTTTTCCGAGTGTGAAAGAAGCCCGCGAATACGCGCAAAGTGCTTCGAGCGGCCAGTGGCGCGGCGATTTTGGGTGTATTTCCTGGTTTCTTTCACGCTCGGAAAAACACTTTTATGTAGCCCGTATTGAGCAACAGAAAGCTTTATCGGGAATTTTTCACATTGCTGTACAATTTTCTCATTGGCACCATTAATCGAATTACAATATTTCAACAGTTGACTTATTATGTGAATAGGCGGAATGCAAAAAGGAAAAAGAGAAAGGATTACCGCCCAAGCCCTCCGCACACATGCTTCACCGGCGAAGCTGAAACGTGCGGACCTGGTGTTTATCACAGGGTTAATCCCGACGGTTCATAAAAGCCTTTCTCAATTATTAGTGAGGTCTTTGAGCTTCTTAATGAAGTTACACACACGTTCGGCTGCGACAGAGAGAACAACGTCAACGACGGTATGCCCGCGTTCCGCCGTTGTCGCTTGAGTTCGATGTCTCGAGATTGCTCGGCGGCGTGGTTATGGCAGCACCCGCCCACCATTGTCACTTGCGATTCTTCAAAATTAAATCTGTCCGTCAGGTAAGACAATGAATGGCATACCCCCGCAAACGTGGCCTCCCCATTACGACGACAGAGGCGAAGTGAAATTCTATGCTCTAATATATATATATATATATATATATATATATATATATATATATATATATATATATATATCATGAGTGCTCGCATCGTTGGTTCGAGAGTTTCTCCGTGAAGTCGCTGTGTTTCGACTGCTATACGCGAAGGCGTCGTTGTGTGCACATTTAGCTGTTCTTCTGCTCCTTATCCTACAGAAATGTGCCGAAAGTGTGCAAAACTACATATGTAACACTAACACCTGTTCAAGGGACAAAGATTAGCCAGCTTTGTATTCGTGCGCCAACGCGTCCTTCTACATTGCCAGTAAAAATAAATCCACTCGCTCACCTAGAATCGTTCCCGTGTCTCACGTGGGAAAACGACTGGGTACTCGGCGCAGGTAGCAGAAGGCCGAGAAGAGAATGACGCAACGAAGAGGATATAGAAAAGCAGACAGCCTAGGGGACGCGCGCGTCTCTTCTGTTTAGAGTAACTGCATGTATGGCTGTATCTTTATGTATATGTAACTGCAGGAGCTATTTGGGAGCTATGTACAGCAACTTTGTGACGCTGCGCCAGGGTGTGCTTTCGTTCGCTCGGTAACAGACGACAGGAGTGGGCGAGTTGGGTCTGCAAACGGAAAAGAAGCCGGCGGTGTGGGCGACGTCTTTCTTATTCCCAGCCGTAGGGCACGTGCGTACAAAGAGAGAGCAGGACGAACTTGGCGGACTTTCGCGGATAAGCGTCTGAATAGGGGAGGTCGTACATAAGGATGAATGACGGTGCCGTGGAGAAGTGAGCGCGTGGGCGGTTTTGCAATGTCACAGGAGAATGGGGAGCAAACACGACGCAGAAGGGAGAGCGTGATATTAACGTACCTCGGGCTACAGTGATCGACAAGCCAGACGCAAATGCTTAGGACCTCCTCAAAGCTTCAAGGTTTTACACAGACAGTCGTTTGGTCTCTAAGCTACTTGAACGAAGATCCACTCAGCAGTAACATTCTATCTTGTTGTCTGGTTGTATAAGATCTGCCTTGACGTCTTGGCCCACGGTCTTAACCAATCTTTGAAGCCTGATACTTAGCGGTGGTGTTTATTCCGTTTCTAGGTGACGGCTGTACGTTCATAAAGAAAATATAAGTCGTTGTCAATGTCTTCATGATAAATGGTTTACTATACGCATCCTTGAAAAGGAAGCACACTTATTTCGTGAGCATGCAGGAGTAACTTCGAGGATGGAAAAAGAGATTGTGGTGACAAGGTACCACTTCATTTGAAAAGCCCACATTGAAGGCACGGTGGGGAGTATATTTTGCTAAACGATTACAACGAGAAAGGTAACAAAGTCATCGTATTTTTTTAACCTCATGTATAAGTTGGGTAAATAGTAAATACTGCTAGAGAATTTATTAGTACCCATGAAAGCACTCTGCTTGACTGCTCTGAACATAGTAAGAAAGCAACTTTTCTTAACCTGGATGAAAGGCGCACTAAATATTCTCTTGCATTCTTCGATCATATATGACCCCGACTATTGCGTGACTTGTAGCAGGTGCATGTTGAGCTTGAAAAAAGAAAGTGCAGTTGTTTTCTTCCTTTCTTTTTTTTTTTATGGAACAATACATTAAATTATGGCTACACCCCGGCAGGTATGTGATGCGTACGCCGGGAGCGAGCAATTTCGTAAGAGCTTTTCTCCGAAACTTAAGGTTTACGGCAGCATAAAAATTGACGGTGAAGGTCTTGCCGATAGATAAGTGGAAAGAAGCGAGTTTGCTTTCGTGCAGATTTTGTGGTCTTTATTTCGAATATTTTGTTCAGTTTCTTAAGTGCGGAATGTTTATACACAGATACGAATGTCTAAGCATAAAACTTCATTTACGGCAAACCTCGGCTCCGTGATAAAGTACTTCTTACAGAAGATAGACGTAAATTCCCCTGATGCGTTCTTCCTTTACGCGTGCTTCAAGGCGAACTCACGAATTCTTCTTCCACAAGAATAGAGGCAGGCATAAACGTGCTCCTGGCTCGTGTCAGAAGAGATACGATTAAAGAAAAAAAAGAAGTAGCCTGTGTGACAATGGTACTGAACTTATTCATCCATTTGTTTTCATCACGCATTCGCGGTAAAGAACGCTAAAGAGATTGTTGTTCTTTGTTCGTGACAGCTGCCATGATCACGTGTATATGAACCTCCTAGAAACTGAGATACTTCACAAAAGAAAAACAAGTATAAGAAAACCCTTTTATTAGACATAATCAACTTACAACAAAGTCCGACTATTTACATGATACGACACTGCGAATACTGGAATGTACCACGTCCTCGCAATGTATATAGTTTTCAACCTCCAAATTATACCCTTTCCCATCTACGCTAAATAATTTCTATATAACTGACCACTCAGGTTCTTGTGTTTAGTATAAAATGTTTCTGCGACCACTTGTTTGCACACCCAGTTTTAGCAATAAAGTATTCAAGTGTAGATTTATTTTTGTCTCTAACGAGTCGGAGTTATCGGTTTCTATAGTTTAGTATAATATACTTTATGTTTGAAAAATATAGCGGTGTTGGTACATATGTATACGTATAAAGGTTGCATATGGAATACCGATTTGTTTGGCCCGATTGAGGCGTTTGAATGGGATAAATTATGTACAATTGTAGAGTGCTTAGAGTGGGAGGTGGCAGCAAACGTCAAGCCTTGAATACGCGGCTTTCTTTCCCTTCTCTTCGAATCCATACATATTTGGAACAACAAACAACTACAATGTCAACATTTAAAGCGCAATCGCAAAGACAGAAGCTGCATTGGAAGTGACTTCAGATGCAAGTGGTAATTATACAATTAAAATTACGTGGATGTATCGCGCCTTCATTTATATTGCCATCCTCGTTCATTTCGCCGTATGCTTCCCCTAATTAAGACGTACGCAAGGAGCACAGGAAATATAGGGATGGGACGTTGCGCAAACAAATGAAGATACGCTATCCGTGTGACTTTATATAGGTTCGTTCGCGCTAAATGGATGATTTATGTTGTTTACACAATAAAGAGACAACATCGAGCACCTTCGACCTGACCGAATAGAGAGCGCAAAGCGACCTTGGCATTGCGAGTGTCATAAATATTTTGCCGTTGTTCATTGTCGCAGCGGTATAAGGATATGGCAGTGCCCCGTTTGCCGGTGCCGAATGAAAACGTATTGCGGAAAACGCAATATCCTTGACCGGCAGTGTTCGCCGCCTGCTCTTCCCGAAGCTTTTCCTCGGGGAACTTCAACCGAGAAAGCACAAACGCGGCCGCAGCAATCTATCAAAGTTCATGTTGTGGGCGTTCGCACACCACTGTTCTTCGCTTCCGCATATTGCGCTGAACTATATATTGCCATGTGTTTTAGACACGACTGTTTCTGGTTATTTAAAATAAATGATTCGAGATGAATGAATGAATGAATGAATGAATGAATGAATGAATGAATGAATGAATGAACAATTTATTTGAAAGTATGGCTAATCAACTAAAGTGGACAATGAGATGGCAGGAGCGCGAATATTTGGGACAAAATAATTTTTTATCACCGAGTTTCGCAAAAGAACTGACGCGACAATTTGCGCGGAGGCTGACGGCAGAACCGTTAGTTAAATTTTACTGACTACCGATGTTTTTTATATTGACGTGCGTATTGTATCCGGTGAATAACTGATCTCAGCTTGTGCTCAAAACGTACCATTTTGCAGAAAATTTTGCGCGTATAGAAAGGAGGAGGGGTAGGAATAAAAGAAGGAAGGAATGGTAAAGAGGTCAACCAGACGCAGGTCCAGTTTGCTACCCTACACAGGGGAAGGGGTTTAAGGGAAGCTAGGAAAGGGAGGGATGAAGGCTCTATCTATGTGAATACGTGCGGTTGTCCATCCCTTTACGCCCACAGTCGGTCACTGAGGACAGTCGATTTCATGAAAAGTAGCAGTGCCCGCGGCGCATTGTAAGCCTGCGACGCGCGGGGCCATGATCCGAGAATCTTAGTCTCTGAAAATGGTCTGTTATCTAATCGGTTTAATATCCTCCGAAGAACGTCGCTTTCGATCTCATGGAGATCACAAAAATACAGCCCGTGCTCGATCGTCTCTTCGCAGTTGCAAGAGTCACAAATCGGTGCGTCGGACATTTCAATGAGGAATGAATATGCTTTCGTAAAAGCCACCCCTAACCAGAGGCGGCACAGTAAAGTTGCATCACGGCGTAAGAAGTTCGGTGGAATCTGCAGCTTCAATGTAGGATCCAGCCGGTTGAGACTGCAGTTGAAGAAAATCGGGGTGTTCCACAAAGTTTCAGTCTTCGTTTCAGCAAGTAAACGAAGACCCCTCGCAGCGTCTGTCCTTGATAAGGGTATAGCAAGTGTCAGCGTTTCTTAATGGGCTAACCGGACGGAATAATCAGCAAGGTAATTTCCAACGATGCGACAGTGGCCCGGAAGCCATTGGAACATAATGCCATGGTCGTTTATAAGGGCTTGATGGAGAACCTTTCTGGTCCCAAGCACCGGTTGTTCATGGGTCTACGCTTCAATCGACTACTTCAAACGACTACGCTTCAAATGAAGGGCGAACTCATCTTGAGCATGAAAAGGGGTGATAATATATATATATATATGTATATATATATATATATATATATATATATATATATATATATATATATATATATATATATATATATATATATATATATATATATATATATATATATATGTATGTATGTTCGCCTGTCGCAAGTTGGAAAGCAATTTCGATACTGACCATACCGACGCAAAGAGATGATTTACACGGGGAAGCTTTGCACAGTCGAGAATAATTGAAGCGTCTCAGAAAAAGAGCGAAACTTCTTAGTTTTAAGTTACCACGCGAACGAGTTTGAGTGCACCGTTCCGAGACCTTTCTTTCCTGATGAGAATACGGTGAGCGGATTCATGGCAAGCGCTGAAATTAGTTTTCAGTTATCCGTTTCCTGGTCCTTATAGGCAGTAGCGAGAGGTAAACACAGCTTGTGCATAATTTGGTTCACGCCACTGAAATTAAAAAAAAAAAGCAGCTTCTGTATCAGTTACCATAGGTTGGAGTGAAGAGGCCCGATAACCTACTAAAGATAAACAAGCATTCGTGTCAGAATGTGCTGAATTAAATGTACGCGCCATTTCATATGTAACTCGAGATTCTTCAGAACTTAGGTACTCTTTGTAATGAAATGTTCTATCCTTCGCGGCGCGTTTGATAGAAACTGAAACAATTAAGGTATATAGCATTGTCATCTTGTCGCTTCGAATTGCACTGAAACGCCCAAGAAAAGAAAAAAAAAATGTTTATACAGTTAAATCACACAGCTTGAAACAGTAACGAGAACTAGATGGACAGTTCTTTATAAACCACTAACTAAATCATACACAACAAGCATCAAAAAAGAAATCCATATTAGACGGTCCGTCATTATTTGGTTTGTCGGCAATTGTTTAGGTCCTATCTACCTATGCTGCCATGCTTGCTTTATTGAAAATTCGCAATAACATATTTACTAATTCTATGTTTTAAGCTGCGTACTTTCCATTTCTATAGTGATGCCATGATATATATAAATAAAGGTGGGCGAGCATGCGACGTTTTGAATACGAATCGAATAGCACACACTAACTCTTCGTACTCGTAATAGAAAAGGAACGATTTCGTATTTTAGAATATTCAAAATTAACAAAATATTTCGCAACAACGGAGTTATAAAATACGTGTGCTGTTTTCCCCCTGCTAAACGAAGTATCGCAAATGCCAGAATTGAGACTACGACAAGAGTTTTTGAAACAAATCAGGAACGAAATGGGGAATGCAAGCTTTGTTTTCGGTTTCGCGGCGGAAGGCTACGTGACAACCTGGAATTTTAGTTGTAGTCTCTGATTTAGTGTTTCCGACAGTTTATTCGCGTAGCAAGCAGTTCTACATTCTATACGCGACAACCTAGTATGTTTTTCTTGCGACGGGCCCCTTGGCGCTTCCGCTTCGCTTCGTACGTCCTTTCTGAAGCCAGAAGCACTCCTCCTGTGTAACCTGTGTGCGCGCGCAAGCGGTGCGCACACCATCGATTGTGAGACAGCACGACGACGCCAACGGCGCTGCTAACGGTCAAAATTCGAACGTGCTTCAAGCTTCCGTATACTTGCTATCGCAATAAGAACACTGCAATTCGCGAGCTGCTCATACACCTGCCATAACAAGAGACGTAACGAAAGCGTAATTGCATTTAGGGATATTAAGGGCTCATGTGTTTCATCTTTCTTTACTTTTGTTTTCTTCTCGATTAGCTATTTCATGTCAGGATTGTTTGCGTGTAAAACTGAAGTTGCGTCACTTTCTCTATCTTTTTATTGAACTCAACAGTGTTCACTCATATTAGGCAACCTAATAGTGTCAATCTAATATTCTGATAAAGTAGCGAACTCTTTCAGTGCTCAATTTCTCAGTCCGTCATAATGGTCGGCACATTTCTCCGAGAGCTTTATGCTTGTCCTTATTGCGAAAGCTTCAGAATTACTCAGAAATCCTTACATGCGCCTTTCTATGCTTTCGCACAGCGTGGGCCGTGCTTTAAACAGTGCTCAGTCTTTAAAGGCTAATGCAGCAGCTTTTTCATAACGGCATGGGGAAGAAATGCCCTGCACACTTGTTGCGTAAAGTACGCAAAAATTAATTTGTAATATGAAGATATTCCGGGGCCATCCGACTATGGTGTTGGAAGCGTAATGTAGGGAGGTCCCGCTTGCGGGGGTTCCTGAATCATAGGACCTCCAGCCGTAAACTTGAAAGGTTCGTAATATTTCTTGCACGGTTCCGAACATCAAGACCATTGAAATGAAATCTTTGAAGCGTATGCGTACTCTTACTCCTACGCTGTGCAATATACCGCCAGTTTCTTTTCAGATGTCGTTACTTGGCGAATTGCAAAGTGCGAAAGAACAGCTACGACCAGAAAGCTACGGAGGTGCAGACACACTCCGACTTTTCAATGAAGCGCGGCAGGTGACCTGAGGGAACCTAATTAATAAACCGAAGAGTGCCTGAGCTTAGTGCACAACGAGCTGCTGCCGAGTTTAATCTCGTTGAATCTACTGAGCATGACACCATACCTTGACATGGAATTGGGCTTTGTATGGCAAACCTGCAGTAATTGGCTACTTTTTTGGAGCGTGTAATAACCCTGAATAGACACAAAAGACTGCACGAGAAGTCGGAACCTTTGTTCCACTCGCATTGAAAAGGATGGAAGATAAGTCAAAATATAGAGCCCATACCTGTACACTTAACAAAGCAACCGCCGTGGTTGCTCAGTGGCTATGGTGTTGGGCTGCTGAGCACGAGGTCGCGGGATCGAATCCCGGCCACGACGGCCGCATTTCGATGGGGGCGAAATGCGAAAACACCTGTGTGCTTAGATTTAGGTGCACGTTAAAGAACCCCAGGTGGTCGAAATTTCCGGAGTCCCCCACTACGGCGTGCCTCATAATCAGAAAGTGGTTTTGGCACGTAAAACCCCATAATTTACACTTAACAAAATTAGCTTTCATTTTTACGTTCCGTTCGCTGTCTTGCCAAAGAAGCGTTCCAAAACGAATTTGCGTCATCATGATCTATATATGAGGTCCTATATATGAGGAACTTGCATATACATATTCATCATCATTATCATCATAATTTTTATAACACTGCAATGAGCAGGTCATTATGTTGGCTGCCTTGCGCGTTGAGATTTCCGGTGAGAGGAATGTCTAGAGTAGCTCCACCATATGATTCGCCGGCAGAATTTGTTACTCAAACAGCAGCGAGATATATTTGGCGAGGACTGTACACTCTAAAAACAAAGAGAGTTCCGGGCACTCTCTTTGAGGGAGTATCTGCTTGTGCCATATTTCACTCTTTTCGAGACAAGATAGACCCACTTTGAGAGAGAGTAGGACAACTGCTCCTGACAGGGTTGTGTTAACCCACGGCAAGGGAGTGCTAGTACTCTTCCGCAGAGTGCTAATACTCTCCCCCACAGGGGTCATAGTACTCCCCCAGACCGAGTGCTTCTACTCCTCCAAACCAAGTACTTCTACTCCTCCAAGCCGAGTGTTTCT
The DNA here is from genome assembly GCF_023375885.2 of Dermacentor andersoni. NCBI lineage: Eukaryota > Metazoa > Arthropoda > Arachnida > Ixodida > Ixodidae > Dermacentor > Dermacentor andersoni. Next base: position 39,811,566 of record NC_092819.1, on the reverse strand, counting down.
ACTCCCCTATGCAGAGTGCGTATACTCCTTCAGAACAGAGTGCCAGTACTCTTCCCAATAGAGTGAAAGCACGTGTCATGGTCACGTTAGCAGGGATTTGCAATACTTACATGTGGGCAATATTTGGTTCCGTCATGAGCAGCTCCTGCACTTATGCTTGGTGAATGGGATGTAATCTGTAGTCGCCGAGTTACTCAAATGAAACATTTTCTCTCTAAAAAGGTCAAAATCTTTATTGATCAGTCACAAGACAATCTGAATAATAATTTGAGAAACATACTGAAAAACACATAAAATCAGATTACAATGATGGCCATGAACTTTAGAACACATGTTGTAATAAAACAGAAGCATGTTCTCTAAGGCTTCATCAGTATTACAGTGTAGAAATATCTTTTGATTTCAATTGGATCCTTCTTTTAAAAAACAAGTATACAATGGAAAGTTAAACATAGAGCAAACGTGTGCAAACTCACTAAATATTGACACTATGATCGAAAAGCAATATGCACCGCATTACTGGCCAGCAAACTAATTTCTGGCACGAAACGCGTGCACTTATATGGCAGAGGCTACCAGATGAGCTGCTAAGCATGAGGCTGGTAATGTAGATAAATTGTTCAAGAAACTTCTTGTGTGCCATATTCTAAGACAGCAGCTCATTTGATAACGTCCTGTGCGGCGTGTGGATGTTCCTGACTAAGAGTACAGTGCATTTAGAAATGTGTTGTATATTCTCATGTGACACTGCAGGTCTAGCGAGCTTCGCTTATATTTCACATAAAGTTATTCTTGCTTCCCCTTTCTGGAACCTAAAAGGAAGCCATACTTCTAAAATTAGGTGTACAAAATAGATAAAAGGGAAGACATGAAAATCTGTCTGCTTCATGTCAGCATTTAAAATACAGAATCACACTGGTTTGTATTTGCACCCTTGCATCCACGTGCTGTTAAATGTAAGCTTATAAAGCTGTTAAATGTATGTAAACACCTAACCAAGCATGAGCTGTTGCTTTGTATAGTGAACACAGGCAGCGTGCTCATTGCAAGTATGTATCATGTCACTAAGCAAATATGCAATTTTATTGTACCACTATTTTTTTATCACATAGATATATCTGTTGAGAGGCAAGACAAAAAGCACTCACTTGTCACAATACTAATCAGCTTTTTTTAAAACATATTTCTAACTTTTCAATTACACTTGCTCCTATGTATTTTTCTCCAGAGAGCCTACTTGATTTTGACTTTCCCATCTGAGACATTACATAAATATACCATGTTTATATATATATATGTACCATAAATATAGCATACCATAAATAAATATATAAATATATATACCATAAATATAGCATGTGAGAATTTTCATCTTGGTGTGACATGCTGTATTTTGATTTCGTTGACATTTAGTCAGACGACACATCCAATATACCCACATTCTAGTTTTCTCGCCCAAATTGCATGGCAATGCATTTTGATTCTTTGGCGTGCGCTCCTCTGCACTACGCGGAGTCGCGCTGGGCTGCCACTTTGACATCCTCTTGTCCTTGCAGCTACCTTCTTGAATTATATAAAGTCGGTGCTTGAAAAATATTGTGTGCAAAAGTCAACACGAGCACATGGTGTAAAACAACGTCAAGACAGTCAAGGTCATGGCACTAAAAGAAAGTCTTAGCTCTTAGTCTTCCTAGTGAAATGCATGCGGAACATTTAATTGACTGCTACAGTCAACTGCTAAACTAACTTCAATTTTTAGATTTAAACAAAGAAGAATTAACCGACAATTCATACTCGTTCAGCACCAATGTTAACATACTCCACCTAATAAATGGAATATTGGTCATTGTCACATGTCACAAGTCTGTCATTAGTCTGCTGTGTCGCAACCAGCACTTGTGAAACATCCTAAGCACGTGCCCAGTGTGCCCCCCGCACCATCTCTGGTTGTGCCACTGCTCAAGCCATAATTTGAGGATCATATCTGCAAACATGATGCTCAGTAGGGATGAAAATATGGCCCGCCAGTTCAGTGGATATGACTGGATGTGCCTATAAGAAAGAGCAACAAGGCTTCTTATGACAAGCTTACCCACATTTCAATAATAACAAGAAAGTTCACTGCGGCCAGCATCTAAGCTTACTAAAAGGTATAAACTTATTTTCAGTTATGAGATGTGCAATCGAGTTCGTTTTTGAAAGACTCGACTACTGCTGCAGCTTGAAATCTAGCATGTTACATTCTTGAAGGCGTGTAAAAGTTGCAGTTAGACCGCAGTTATTAGTTTATTAGACCAACTCTTTGTTTTGTGTACGACAGACGACTGGTAACACGGAATTAAAGCAAAGTTTTATTTTGATGCATTATTTCCCCACTAAAATATTAAAGCGATAAGCACATTTTGACCTGCCGTGGAGAAGCAAGATGCACACATTACGCTTGTAACCGCCAGAGGGAGGGTGATTTAGCTGTTCATATGACATAACTCTAAAACGGCAACTCATATTAGCAAATGCGTAGGCACGTGCAAAACAATAAGCGTATGCAAAGCGCCCCTGCAATTGTAATTCCACACATCAGCCGTTATATTGGATGCCGATGCATAACTCGCTGCTTGACAATTCGCCGAGTTCGTAGACATAAGCACCCTTTCAGATTCGCACCGGGCTCGAAAACCGCAACAGGAGACATAAAATCAGACATATAATCACACCATTTCAATACATGAGCAAAAATAGTTCAGTCTTAGGGCTAAACCCCATGGGAGCGATTTAGTGTGCTACGGCGACGAGCGACGTCTTCGAGCGACAAAACGGGCCGTCGCTTGAACAGATCGCTCGGTGTTAGAAATCTAGAATTCGTCGCTCGTCTGCTCTCCCGGAAGCGCTATAAGCGACTAGCCAATAGCGCGAAGCCAGTACTGGATGTACGTACATTGCTCAAGCACTACTGATTGTCACGTGGAACGAGCAAACGATCGAATTTTTATACGTGCAAGGATAAGAACCTACTGAAAGCCATTCAGAAATATTTTATGCTACCTCTTTATAGCAAAATACACCAACTTAAATTACTAAAGCACGCGTCAAGCTAGTTTTGACGCGTATTTGCAGCCCTCATACCGGCAACACCGGGGAGACCTCGCACAATAACTTCGCTCGCACGGAATACGACTTGTAGGCGACGAGCGAATGCGACAGCTACCTCCATCGCATGGCTTGTAGCAGTTGCGCGCAAGATCGTTTATATGGGGTTTATACTTTATTCAGCATAAAATATGGATTTCTCATGCGTTTTCAGTAAGTTCAAGATAACGCGCCCAACTGACCTCTCGCAGCATGCAGCTAAATGCCTGCGGCAAAAATAACACTGGCGCTGCACGTAACTTCAGTGGTCGCAGATTACCGATGGGCGAGACACTGTCAAGCGCATGGCTTATTTATAACGAAAGCACGCCTCCAGCAAAATGACGCCTTCTGTTATGTGACTCTTTATTTCAACAGCATTCCGTACACAATAGACTGCCACACTGAATAAATTCAAACACACAAAATACTCCGCATAGGCTCGGAATCATGGGCTGGTGAACAAACCATTTTAAGCGTCCTCTCGCCACACGTCTTATTGAAGATACCATGGTTCTGGCAGCGTTTGCGATTTTCAAAGCTCTTACGGACAGGGGAAAGGGGTAAAATCACATGCAGTTATTGCGACGACTGGCTTTTATCGATTGACATCGAGAGACACAGCGCGCTTGCCTAGTCCGTTGTCAATTGCGTCGGCTAAGCGCCGCGAAGACTTTCTGGCGATAGCATGTCATATACGCAGAATGTGCATCTAAGTTAGAATTCACTTACCGTGGTGGATTTGTTGTTATATCCAACGAATGACGAACAACTGTCGTGTTTTCGCGGTGACGCGAGATGGTTGACACACGATCTTCCTTGGATGGCCTTCGTTGCTGCTCGCTGGTCGGATCACCTTTCTGCGGTGCTGCGCTGTTCCGCGATGTAGAGCGCGCGCGCGCGGTGGAGCAACTCCGAGTGAAAAAGTAGAGCGCTCGCTCCGCGTTCCTTTTAACTGTGGCTGCCTGTTAGAAGTAAAACGGTGTGTTCTTTGCTCAGCGTGCGTGAGTGATACATCGCCATGTTCGGGGCCAGCCTCCTACAGTTGAAGCAGAAGATTACGCTACGTTTTGTTCTCTTTTGCCGCAAGAGTAGAACGGGTATTCTACTCTCTCTCAGAAGGGCCGAGTAAAAAGCACATTTCCCTCTCTCTTTGGGGACGGTGTAAACAATGCGCTTCACTCCACTCGACATTTTGCGAGAGTAAAGCAAAACTTCGAAGAGTAAATCGGCCGCTTCACTCCTGCGATACCCTACCTAGTCTTTAGAGCGATACGTACCAATTTGTTTGTTTGTATTTTTAAAGAAAAAAAAAAGAAAAACCGCCACAAACACGTTGCAGTATAACGAAGATTGTTCTGTGTCGTGTGTGTCACGTGAGCCCTATAGTACACGGGAAAGCTCGGACTATGATAGTTGAGCAGTGGCCCTAGAAAAAAAAAAAAATCGAAATAGCGCAGGCATAGGGCAGCTTCCCTATTGCTCTTTCTAATAAAACAAACGGCTGCGCTTGTTGCCCGATTCACGCATCGGCACAATGCTTTTCTCTTGCTTAAATTCTATTCTCAATATTTGCTGCACACGCACGCAAACACAGACATCCGAAGTCGTACTCACACAGGCAGTTTAACATTGTTGCGGCAATACCATAGTTACTTGGGCCCACTAGCTGTAGTTACGTTGAACCTCAGTTACGATGTACGGCAGTTGTACTCAGTTAGAGGAAAGGCTCGACTACATTAATGTAGATCGTTATTGCAGTTAGCCTAAAAAATGTGGTGGCGTTTTTTGTGTGCCCTAAGCATAAGTTTTCTACGTGATAACTTGAATTCATCTTAAGCGTCGTTAGCTTGCCCGCGTAGCTTCGGCATAACAGATACATTACTAAAGTTGCGATACTTATGAGAGTCGAAGCAGAAAGTGGGCTGCTACAACTATTTGCCGCCGATGTTTACTAAAAGCGCTGCTCTACGTATACCGAACGCATAGCCTTCAACGTGTTTGCGAATTGGAGGATGTATTTTCTTTTTCTATTCGTCCCATCACACATGGCTCTCACAGTAAAACTAGGGTGCCTCGATCGTACGGCTTGTATCGAAGCACCCTATATAGGTAAAACGAGTTGGCAAAGCGGCCGAGGAAGTGGAGATATTAACAGGAGGCGTAAGTTCTTTAAACGTGCACGTTAGTCTTAATACACTGACACCTTCAGGTTGTATACCATGAAGCTTATTTCGAATACCAGTGCAATACTAGTCAAAACCTCTTGTTCTCGATTCTCTAAGTTCGCAGTTCAGATGACCCAAGCGCCCTTCCGGGGTTCGTTACGTGTGCGAGACTGCGCATCCAAAATGGCTTCATTATCGCAAGTTGTTTTTTTTTTCAGTCCAATCGCACCTGTGAACCTAACTGGGTAGGAAGCCTCATTGCCTAGCCTCGGTGCGCTTAAGACGCCAGAGTTCCCCAGCTCGGTGGTATTGCAATCTTGCATTGACCTATAGTGTGGCTCATTAACGCGCGAGGAATTATTGATAATGAGAAAGCGTAGGTGACTACCCTCAGCGTATACTTTTCAGTTGACAGCGGAACCTTACGCTATGCTCAAAATTACGTCGAAACTTCCTCAGTCGCCCACCCGAATTGCCAGGCGGCGTAGGAAACCCCCACCGCCACACACACCATGTTGTCGACAGCTGGCAATTCGCAATCAGTGCTCTCGGAGTTGGCGTAATAACAATGAGGGGATGCTCGGCGTCTGTAACATAGTGGGTGGACATATAGATCTTCAAGCTTTGCATACACGGTCATATCATTTGCATATAGGTTCAGTGGTGCGCTGAGCATCTATTCTACTCCAGCAAGTGCATTGATTAGGACTGGCTGGTGCATGATTACAGACCAATCGAGGCACAAAGTAGGGATGAGACAACTGGAAGTCCGTCTGCCATATCGGCGCCTTCTTTCCCTAGTTAGTTATAGGTCAACTTCAACGAGTCTCAAATTCAACTACAGCTATTATTATTGCTGCTTTTCGGGAGACAGCCTGTGCATTGCATTTGTATTTGCATCACACGGTAATGTCGCACGCAGAAAGTTAAAGCCCATCCTCGTTACGGAGCGGTTATAAGCTAGAGTCCCATGCGTCATTTGGCGAAATTAAACTAAGTATTATTTCCCCGCTGCACATTTTGAAGTAAATTTAAAAGAACGTGGGGCGTAGCTGTGATATAACATTTACGACGTAAGGCGGTGCCACTTTTAGATCACTGTAGTTGTGATGTCTCGTTTAGACGATCGTAATGCTAATGCGCGTCCACGCCTCGCCACCCTGCCGCCCTTTACACCCTTAAAAGTGAAAAATGGTGTAAATATGTCTATAACACACTCTTACACCCAGTTTGGGCGTAAGAGTGAAAGTTATAAACAGATCTACACCCTTTATCACTTTAAGGGTGTAAATTATTTTACAGTGTATACAGCCGCGACTAGCCAGAAAAGAAAAAAAAAGAACTGTAAGGTATATAGGTTTGCAGCAAAGCTGACAAAAGTGCACGAGAATCAACAAAAACAGAGCACATTTGCTGACATCGCATGAAAAAAGAAGCAAGCCTATTCGACCAGGACAGACTTTTCTTCATAGTTACTGCTAAGGCAATGACAACAAGTTCATCTTTCATGGGGTTTTGCAACACAATAACATTGCCCTGACGTTGGTGCACTTTCGTAGAAAACTTGCTGCATCTTTCGCACACGTGTCATATAACTGAGAATAAGAAACAATATTTTTGTTTCCGAGAAATGGTTCATCGAAGGCAACTGAGTGAACTATGGATAAACCTCGGTTTGGGCATTAAGGAGAAGAAAATTGCGAAGTTTAGTGTTTCGTCTCTGGTGGTTGTGAAACGTAAATTAGTGAATAGGAGGCCGCGACAGTTAACTAGAAGAGGGCTTTTAAGAAACTGAATTAGTTCTTCAGATTACATCGCTACAAGTCACTCAATCGAGCTACTCGACTGCGGATAACAATACACCATTTTGTATTTACTTGTCGTACGTGTACTTCGCCAGTAAAATTAATAGATGAGCAAACTATTAGCGAGGTTGACATTGGGCTACATCTTCAGCGACGATGATCGCGGAACAAATATTTTTCCTGCCAAGAGAAATCATTTGTACCCATAACGGCTTCCTTACCGCAAGTCAGCGTCGATGCACGTGAGCACTATTCCATGTGCGAGACAAAAGGCATGCTTAAATTGCACTGTGCGCCTCTATCATCCGTTGCTAACAATATTTCTTTTTCTTGTTTACCTGTCAGCCTGTGAAATTACTGTTCATAATCAACATGGCGCCATCTGCCATGCGTAGCCCATGCAACGTCGCCTAATCAAATTGCAGTGAGCAACAAGTATTGTTAGGATCGGCCTGCAGCTAGTTCAGCCTGCTGCACGTGTTCCGATCCAACCGGGACGGGGGCGCACTTCAGAGAACTGCGGATAACCGGCAGCCACGTGGCGAGGGGTCAGCTCAGGGGAGTCCTCGAGGGGAGGTAATTGGCGGAACCTCCCCATGCGCTTTTCGAGACACCAGACAATGTGCCACCCGGGTCAGCTCCGACTTCGACGAAGCAGGCTTTGTGCGCAACACGACAACGCCGCCCTGTTCTGCTATGAGTGGGGGAGTTGCCGCGGGAACGCCGACGAGGGCTCCTTCGCAGGCGCCGACCAAGACGCAAGACAATGTGCTACCCGGACGCTCTACCCGAGTCAGCTCAGAGTTCTACGAAGCCCCTCTGATGGCTCCGGACCATTGCATCTATGTGTGTGTGTGTGCGTGTGAGCCCTCCTCCTCCTCCAAGTCGAGAGCCCGCCTCCTCCAAAAGGGCGGGTCATCAACAATGACGTCGAACTATGACGTCGAGCGGAGTGCTTATAAGCAGCTATTGTCGGCTGCTAGAGTGTGCTCGTCGTCGTACTCTGTGCTCGAAATGTACTCGTGAGCTGTGTGCTCGTTTGCTGTAAGTTTCGTCTTGCAATCTCCATTTGGGAGTCACGCATAGACTGTGTAAATGTATCCTCATGTTCTAAATGTTAATATGTAAATAAATCCTGCTCGCCTAAGTCCCGACGAAGAGTGAAGTTCATCCCTACGACTACAAATGGTAACAGCGGCGAGAACGGCCGCCAACTCTTACAGTATTGATAAATGCGCAACGAGCATCGCCGTTGTGCAGCGTTCACGTTTCTTAGTCTGTTGTGTTTGACTGCTAAGGTACTATTGTGTAGGTATAGCGAACACACTCTTCTACTGCACAATGGCTCATTTTTAAAGCAGATGAAAAATACAGCACTTCGCTACACTCTCTATCTTAGCCGGCATATGTTCCAATGAGTAAGCGGGACAAACACACAAAAAAAAACATTCACCGATAATTACGATATTCCCTAATGTGAATTTCGAGCGCACCTGTTTAGGCGATTTTAAACCGCGATATATTATGGCAAATAACACAAAATTTGTTCTGAAGGACCGGGTGCTCTCGGCGATAGCACGGAGCCTCTTCTCGGGCAGCTCGTTTAGCAGAAGCGGCAGACGAAGCATTTAGCGCATGCGCACTGGGTCCTGCGCTCAAGCCAGCGCTTTGTTGCAGCGCTGGCCGCATGCCTGGTTGTGATGGCACTCCGCTTTCCTCCTCACGTTTCCCCTGCTTCCCGCCTCCTGGTTGCGCTGCACCCTCCTCTTCGCTTTCCTCCTCGCGTCTTTCATCGCTCCGCTGCGCTCATTCGGAGGCCAGATTTTCACGCTGTCACGTGACTGCCGCAGCAGCTCGTCGCCAGTGGGTGTGGCCACTCTGCCACAGCTACGTTTTAATCGTTCTTAACGCGAGTCATTTCTTATGAAGATAACGACGTCGTTGCCACTGACCATAGTCGTGTTAGTGTGCTTTCTTCTGTTGCGGCGCCGCCGTGTTTCAAAACCAAGTGGAATGAAGTACTGGCTGGGGCCTCCGCATCCTTTTATTCAGGGTCCGTCTTGTCGTACAGAATCGGATATGGCACACAGTCTCCAAAAACCTTTCCATCAGGCCGTCCCGGTCACACTGACACGATTACTGCAAATGGAAAACATTGCCGTGATCAAGGAAGGAGTGGAGGCTTTGTTGTTTAATCTGAACCTGCATTCAGCTCACGGACCCGATGGAATTTCTAATCATGTTTTGAAACAGTGTTCAAGACAGATAGCGCCTTTTTTAGTAATATTATTCAACAAGTCGCTAGATGTTCAAAAGCTGCCCGAAGATTGGAAGACAGCCAACGTGACTCCGATATTTAAAGAGGGTGATCATACACACACACGTAGGCAATTACAGGCCGGTATCTTTATATCTTTAACTTCCTTTTGCTGTAAGACGCTTGAACATATCCTGTACTCTTATCTGAGGAAGCATTTTCAAGCAAATAACTTTTTCACCTCGGCTCAGCATGGCTTCCGCTCTGGTTTTTCGTGTATGACAACTAACCGAATTCAGGCATGACATTGCACTCGGCCGGGACCATGGTGACCAAATCGATGCATTCTTCCTTGATCTGCGGAAAGCACTTGATGTCGTCCCGCAGAATCTGCTTTGCTTAAAATTATCATTACTTGGCATTCCTGAACATATTCTCGGCTGGATAAGGATTATTTACACCTGCGCAAACAGCAAGTTGTTCTTAATGGGGTGACGCTATCGGGAGTGCCTAAGGCTCTGTGCTTGGGCCACTTTTGTTCCTTGTTTATATTAATGATTTAGTAGTAGGCCTTAAATCAACCATTAGACTGCATACCGACGACTGTGTCACGTATAGTACAGTAAAATACCATGCCGATATGTCTGTCTTACAGGACGACCTTGAAAAAGTGTCTATCTGATGCAAACGGTGGCAGATGACTCTGAATACTGGTAAATGCTATCATGCGCAGCCTACAAAGAAAAATAAAGAAACTGCCCAGTTCCTATTGCGTAAATAATATTGCACACTACCACTGAGAATGTTAAATGCCTCGGAGTTACGTTTTCTGAAACACTTGACTGGACTAACCATGTTAACTCAATTAGCGCGAAATCTTAACGTCTTCACTTTTTCCGACGAAATTTTAAGCATCGTCCTTCATCACTGAAGGCAACCTTGTATTTAAGAAACGTCAGGCCTATTCTAGAATATGCATGCGTTACCTGGGATCCGTACACTAAAAGCCTCACAGACAAAATAGAACGCCTCCAGAAGCAGGCAGCACGCTTCGTAACAGGAAATTATAACTTTACTATCAGAGGATTCGGCAATACGGGAAGGGTTGGGTTGGAAAACTCTCTCTTCACGCAGGAAAATCCTAAGATTGAAATTCCTTTACAATATATACAGAAGTAAAACTCGTATCGACAAAACAATGTTCATTAAGGAGCCGCATTACGTTTCGTCTAGGAGAGACCACGCTAACAAAATTAGAGCTTATCAGTGCTGCACCAATGTGTTTAAGTATTAATTTTTTGCTAAGACGATTAACTATTGGAATCAGCTCCCTAATGAAGTGATGGCAGTACGTGTTAGTATTGAAAGTGATATTGAGAGCCATATTCTTTGAATGTCCTGTTATTTATCTCTGTACATACGCTACTGTTTTCTTGTTTTTTTAGTTACTTTGTTACTTACTTTGTTTAGTAATTTGTTGGTTTGTCTTCCGCTTTTGCGAATTTCAGGGCTTAAAAAATGTTGTATTTACTGATGTATTCTTTTGATGTTGCTGAATATTTTTCCATTGTGACCTCCTGTATTTTAATCAACCAACGATAATGCCGTGCAGGCGATGTAGGTGCAATAAATAAATAAATAAATAAATAAATAAATAAATAAATAAATAAATAGACGCATCATTGTAACCCGCCGTGGTTGCTCAGTGGCTATGGTGTTGGGCTGCTGAGCACGAGGTCGTGGGATCGAATCCCGGCCATGGCTGCCGCATTTGATGGGGGCGAAATGCGACATTACCCCTGTACTTAGATTTAGGTGCACGTTGAAGAACCTCAGTTGGTTGAAATTTCCGGAGTCCTCCACTACGGCGTGCCTCATAATCAGAAAGTGATTTTGGCACGTAAAACCCCCAAATTTAATCTTTTTAAACTCATCATTGTAAAAAAGTCTATCTCAAACCATGACAATTGAAACAAGTGCGAAGGAGACCAAACCAAGCGAACCAAATAAGCGCGAGTGAGAGCTGACGCGAGCAGACGATAGCACGAAACGAGCGGTCCGGCTGAGACCAGATACAAGTACACATCGAGTGGGCCCGCATGACTCCAGCTTCCCGTGTGCACGTAGCTTAAGGGGCTGCTCCCATTGGTCTCCGCCGTTCGCGGCTTTCATCTTTCATCCTTCTACGTTGTGCTCGTTCACTCGGTTACGCAGGCGCCTGCACTCGGCGCAAGAACGGGCGTCTAAGAGCTGCGCTCTAATATGTTCCAAATTGTTTGTTCTACTTGTTGAAGATGTTACACTTGGAGAAGCATAGGGAACGAAATGAGGAGTGTTATACAGGAACTGGGGGAAAAAAGCGCTACCTAAATAAAAGCCGAAGGAAGGACCTCCGTTTCACATAGCGTGTTCCACTTAATCGGTAGAAAACTTTTACAAATATGTTCCACTTATTTTTGGAAATTGTGCGGAACAAAAGTCCGTCTAGTCAGTGATAGTGGCAACCTGGGAAAGCATGTAAAACTGCACCTGAAGTGTTAGCTACATTACTGACTTCTTGAAAACGTGCAAAATGCGAACAACTGAACTTTTCTTTTTTTTTTAGCTGACTAGCGGGGCCCACAATTCAAAATTGTTTTTGCCGTAGAATTTTTCGTAAAGGCAGGTGTGAGCCGATCATGATGCAGGATATTACATTAGCGAGTGCGAAGGGCGAATATGAAACATAACTTACGAACGAAAAGCTAGCAGACGCTCAGAAAAATGTCAGGCCGGCCGCGGGCACCGTAACGGCCGCAATGACTTGCGCACACCTGAGTTAACACGCGGTGAAAAAAAACAAAAACAGTGACGAGGGTGAGCAAGGGACTCAGAAGCTAGACAGGAAAACGGAGAGGGAGTTCCGCGGACTAATGGCCCTGCTTCGCTGGCGCAAACATCGCGCCGTCTGTCACCGTAGATTGCGCTTCCGGTTGAGTCAATGAGGAAGTAATTGCGGCCCCGCCTCGTGCGAAGAAGGCATGAACGAATGAAGAAATCGCCTGAGCATAGTTGCTCATGATTCGCTAGAAGGCCACGTTTTGTTGAGTTCTACAAGGGCGCCAGTGCGGCACTATTACGCATACGAAAGAGAGCCTCGAATTCACCTGTCTCCCGGTGACGACAGCGGTTCCGAATCGCAATGAAACAGGCTACAATGCCACGATGATTTTGTCGTTTCCCGGAAAATAGAGCCGGATCGTTCAGACTGAATCTAGTGAATGTATACGTGGTTTTTTCGGAGTCAGGACTCTCATTAGCCCCGACGCCTCGCCGTGCACCTTCTCTACAGCGCTCATCGTTCGACGAAATGCGACTACATTCTTCTCATTCTATTATTTCGTGTTCGTGCTGACTGCGAGAGCTGCTGTCGCGTTCATTAGCTACGGAAAGCGAGTCTCCGCGGACATTGAACAAGTTCAAAGCATTCCGAAAGCGTATGCCTCTATAGGCCTAATTGCACCCGGAATTTAATTGTACTCGTTTAAGGCTAACCGGACAGCAGTCGGTTGGAAACTACTCAGTGCGAGTGAGGAACACGAATGGCGAAAGGCCGTGATAAAAACTAAAAGCGGAAGTTGAAACTGAGCGACACTGCATTCCTGTAGAATCAAGCTTAACTGCTTCTTTTTTTCTTCCGAATATAAGTCATCTCGAACATTTGGGTTGTTCTTATACTCCCATAGAGAAAGAAGTGTATAAATCTGTTTTTATATTTGTCACCCCCTCCCTCCAAATAAAAGAAAGGAATGCCTAAGCGATTCCTCTTCGTCATGAGTTTTCGGGAGGTAAAAAAAAAATGAGGATATTGTACGCTTTGTTTCCAACCAAATGAGAGCTGTAAAAATAGATTTTCTACATTAAGAACCCCATGCAGTTATAATGTCGAATAGTGTTTTATTGGGCACCAGCAGAAAATATGATAAGCATGGCGGTGTTCTACACCATTGCATGTTCTTTTTTCTTCGGCCAGACAATACATTTATGAATTACCATGAATATTACCCGGAAAAAAATTTTTGGTAAGTTTGCTGTCTTAAATGAGGCCCGTGTCACGCAGACATATGAACAGCTTTTTAAAAAAGAGAATTTTAAAGGTGCACTTCTGTTTAAAGGAAGAGAATGAAGGAAAGTTAACCAGATGATCCTGGTTTGCTACCTTATTCTGGGAGAGGGGAAACAATCACGAAAGAAAATGGAAAGTTACAAGGTGCAATCCGCGCGCACACCATGACAGCATTCACTGTAGACTCGAAGAAATTTGCAGCGCTCAGTCATCTTTAAAAAGTGCGTTAGAACTCGTAGTAAAGCTTTCCCTTCACTATTAATCTTGTTGCACACAGGTGCGACTACATAAGTTTAACATATCTGCAAGATGTTCCGCTCATTAGGTGGTACCTACCTTAAACAGATGTCCGCGATCGTCGGCTCTTCCTAAGGTCAAGCTTCTTGAAACAGTTACCATATATAATTATCATCATCGTTTCATAAGTTTCATCAACTGAGTGGAACGTATTTGAAAAATGTTCCACTTAATTATTGGAAATGACACGAAACGAAATTAGGAGTGTTGGTTGGGTTGACGCTTGAGTTCAGTGTTCCAGTATTCCCTACTTTGTGAACATTCTGTTATGCAATCGACGAAGACAAGTACTCAGAGAAAACTTTTGATCATCAGAGAATGGGACCCGAAAGTTATTCTCGCTTCTGTGAAAAATTTGCAGCCCTAGCAATGCTTAAATTGATGCATGTGGGAGTGAATTAGTAGAATTGAGCGTTGTATTTTCTTACAAGTCCTGCTCGTATTAGTCCTTGAGCGCTCAGGAATAAACATGACCGTGGATAGAATTACTAACTACAACTATTGGTACACGCAGCTGCTGTCAGATTTACAAAACCTAACCTTTCTGAGACACGAAAGAAAGATTCTTTCGTGTCTCTCAGAAAGGTTAGGAGCGCCTTGATTGCGCGGTTCGCAAAGGCGGCGCTAGTCCTTCGTCTAACTGCGTGAATTATTATTATTATTGCGATAGCGATTACATGGACACCCCCGGCGCATTTTTGCTGTCGCCGTCGCTGTGACGTTCAGTATAAATCCCAAGGGCGGTAACACCGTCGCCGCACGCTGTGTGCTGCATGTGTGAGCGAAGGCCCGCGAAAGGAGCGGACGATCCCAGCTCAATCTGGCGCACGTGAGGGAGGGAAAGCGGAGAGCGAGTGCGTCGCCTTCGGTCGCGGGAAAGGGAGTGGGGGGGGGGGTAGGAGGGGGGAGGGTGGCGGCGTTGGCAAAGGCGTTGGGCCTCGGCAGTAACTCCGTATTTCGCGACCGGGCGCGAGGGGGACTGACGATCGCGGCTCGAACTCGCGCGCGTAGTGGAGACCATTGGTGAGGCAGCGCGGGAGGGAGGGGCGAGCGGCGTGTACTGTCGTGAGCAACTGCGAAGATTGCGCGGCGGCGCGCGGTGGCGCACGCCGTACCTTGGAAGCGATCTGCGGACTGTTCATACCTTTATGCGTGCTCCGCTCTCGCCGCAGTTTGCGTTGAAGCGATAGACGGTACGAAGGTGACTTCGCTCGCTGCTGCTGCCGCGCGTGCTGACGACAGCTTTTTTGACAGCCAGTATCCGTGGTCATAGAGCGTGATTTGGTCATGTTTGCCTGTGCATGCTGACACCATGGTTGGTAATTCAGTTAGCAAGCGAATGTTGGTAAGTTTGTACGGCCGATATAAATGCTATTCTTAATTTGCTATCACACTCGATCCTTCGCTTCCGGGCGGAGCTGCGACTTTTTAATTTAACAGGTAATACTCTCTGACGTATAAGAGTTTCTGGTGCTATGATGATGTACTCAGCAATGATGCCACGTATGCTCTTGTTTGATGGCACTAGAAACAACTGTCTTTACATTTTCCTCTTTATTTTTTCTTTTGCTCCAGATCAAGTCTAAGAGGCAGCCTCAAGGACTCTAACATCGAAGACGCAGCGACCGTTGAATGCATCACTTGCAAGTGCTCCTGCTGTTCGTGGCTTTTCGTGAACGTAAGTTGACACGGAATGTCAAGGTTTCACTGAAACCATGCTTCTAAGTATATCGTGTAAAACCTTAAGGAAGCATGTGCACTACTCTTTGTAAACACTATACAGTATGCGTTAACTGTACGACCACCAGGCAGACAACAAGCTGTTTAAGGGAGTTACTTTGGTATGTCGTAAGATCCAGCGCCTTAGGGAATGGAAAGCATTCTCCCATAAACCATCCTGAAGTCTGGAGTGCCAAAAGCGCCATGGAAACTGTGTCATATGGCCCAATGAAATATATGATGTAGGGGCGGAGATATCTGCATACTTGTGACAAAGGCTGTACGTTGCAGCTGCATTAGGGAGCTGGTGTGGAACTTAGCTAGTTCGTTTATACTTTTCCTGAACTATGCCTGCCTACAGCTTGGACCGCACATAAAAAATGAACACGGCAAGAAGATGTCAGGTTAAAATGAGTTCTAATCTTGGTGGTTAAATACCCCGTGCACTGTAAAGCGACACGTTTCTTTAATATATACCCTTTTTTTCACGATTGTCACGAGGCGTAGCCCTTTAAATGGCAGCGGGCCATTTCGGTGAAATTTCTCCAGCCGCGCGTAATTTCCATGGGCCTTTTGAACCGATAGAGCAAACGCAATTGTTTTCCTAATTCGCTTGCTTATTCACGCATGCACGCCGTGGGAGTGGTGTCCATCTAGTCTTCGAGGTTCTCGCTGCCGCCACTGCTCATGCTCTGTTCAGCAGTTCACTCTTGAATGCTGTCATCCTGCGTGCCATTCATGATGTTAGAAATTCCCGTGACTTTAAAGCTGTTCACAGCAATGCCCGAAGATACACTGCAAGCTATGGCCTCATGCAGAGTGAATAACAGACCAGCCCTTCTGTTTAATAATTTTCGCTGGCAAGTTTGGGGTATGGAGTTTATTAGACTGCATACGGTAGTTGTTTGAAAAGCGCAAACGCTTATTTGGCTACCTTTCCGCGTGTTTTGTGAAGGATTCGTGTACCGGCTAATAATTACGAAACCGCTTAACTTCGTGTGCGCTTTTATTAGCAGCTCTGATACCCATGATCCGACTATAGTATAGAAAGTGTTACTTTTGATTCGGAACATTTTTTATAAACGAACTTTTACGCCTAGCATACAGTCGCACGAACAAAGGTACATGTACCTGTCATATGATTTTCAAAATGCAATGTCTGTTTTCCATAGCTGAGATTATCTAATTATTTTTTTACTTCTATCGAAATGGAGGGTCTACTGGAAAATATTGTACATTATTGTTTATAGCTAATGGCTGTGAAATTTCCGTCTCCATTTGTTGTTCTTTTTGGTGTTGTTGCTGCTGGTTTTTGGTAAATGAATGAGCTCAAAGAAAGTAGGCCACAGAATGGCCAGCTATACCACTCACCAATTATATATAAACTCACATTATAGCAAAATATGCCAAATGCTGCACAAAGAAGGGGGAAAAAAAAGAAATGATCAAAGGCAAAAAAATAAATATATCGAAACAATAGAACATGAATTAACTCAGGCACGGCCTATTATAGAGTATGCACAGTCACAGCGCACTGTATCGGAATGCGCGGACGTACAGTCACAGCGCGCGTTACCAGAGCAGTCACTGACCGTGCGGTCCTCACCCCCCCCCCCCCCCCGCCCCCCCCCCCCGCCCCACACACAAGGAAGTTAGCGCACGGCGAAGGAAAAAGAACACGTGACCGACGTAATTCCTTATAATCTGAGAAGACTGGAGCTGTTTAGCCTTGCTTGCTATATCGTTCATGGCTTCAAGCATGTTGCAAGAGAAGGTAGCAGGCCGACCTCTGGGGTGTACAAATACTACATTAACACGCTGATAGCAGTACATAGCACAAAAGAAAGCAAGAAAAAGAAGGTTGGCGCAAGTTCTCAAGAGTGCGCACAAAGTCAGGTAACGAGTACATTTCACGATTGATCGTCTTTCGATGAGACTGCACAGGGTGCCCGATAATGTTTAAAACCAGCATTTACGAAAAACCACGAAGGGACACCAACGACACAGCCGCTATCTTCCAACTAGGGTTTAAAGCAAGATGTCATGAATACATACAGAAACCCAGACGAAAAGAAACAGGAAAGACAAAAGAGAACGTAACTAATCATCGAACCGTCTAACATGCCTACGTCACTAAGCAATTCACTCTGCATGAGGCCATGGCTTGCAGTGTATCTTCGGGCACTGCTGTGAACAGTTTTAAAGTCACAGGAATTTCTAACATCATGGATAGCACGCAGGATGACAGCATCCAAGAGTGAACGGCTGAACAGAGCATGAGCAGCGGTGGCAGCGAGAATCTTGAAGACTAGATGGACACCACTTCCACGGCGTGCATGCGTGAATAAGCAAGCGCATTATGAAAACAATTGCGTTTGCTCTTTCGGTGGAAAAGGCCCATGGAAATTACGTGCGGCTGGAGAAAATGTATTTCTTTGGCAGATCACAAAAGAGGCGGCGACCTGAGGCACTCGTAAAATCAATGCTCATTAATGCACCTTCCACAATCTCGCGCGTGCACCGATCTTTGTCTCTAAACAAGACTGCAACGTTGTCAAGGTGTGGCTTGCACAGGCAGTCTCGGCAGGGTAATGTCATGTGTCCCTCTCCTCCCTTTGCCACGTTCCAGTCATGCTCCCTTAACCTCTCGTTTAGGCATCGTTCCGTCTGCGCTCCGTATATATATATATATATAATGTACGTATGTGTAATGAGTGGAGCGCCTGACCCGTTCGAGTCCCTTTCTGATTTTTGTAAATTCTGCGCTTAAACAGTATTAAATATGGATTACAAATTAGCCCGAACCAACGCCTTGCACTGTCTATTAGAAGGTCATGAAGGGCTGTGACAGCGTGTCTTTGACAGTGCCCGACAAGGGACCAAGAACCTTGTCTACATAGAAAAGACGCCAATACAGCCCTTTGAGTCCGCTTCACAGGGTTGCTCGCTGTCCCTAGTACTGCGGACACTATGAGTCCAATGCGCTAAATCATTTGTTCTCTAATCCCTATAGCGTTTATTCAAGATAGCCCAGTCGTCAAGGCTGTACTTATAAGCTTTGTACCTCAGCAATGTTGCGAGGAAGACGCAAGCGCGATCAAGAAAATAATACGCCCCAGAGGCTGGCCCGCGACCTTCTCTTTCATCATGCTTAAAGCCATGAACGATATAGCAAGCAAGGCTAAACAGCTGCAGTCTTCTCAGATTATCAGGAATTAGGCCCGTCACTGTTGGCAGGTGGTCTTTTGCGATTGTCAACGTGGGCCGCGACGTCCTCGCAAACACCATGTTGTCTGCAGTATTGCTCCTACATAGCGTGCATAAAAAAAAATATTGTTTGACAGGAACGCTCCCTGCCACAGTCTCCCGTATCCACTATACTTATGAAGAAGACCTGTTCTCCTCCTTCCAGTCCTGCTCACATAACCTTCCTTCAGGCTGACAGAAGTGGCCGTGAGGCCCTTACTTGCCTGAACTCGAGAGCCCACGAAACATTCCCGTCAATTCCGGAAATCTCTTCCCCCATACGTGCATTCTCAGACATTGGATATGGGGCTTCGTCTTTCCTTCTGCGTTTTAATCTGTTCTTCGAGCTTCCTGGCGTGCCTTTCGCAGTTATCTTCGTGCCATTGAACAACGAAGAGATAGTAGATTCCGCGCTCGCATCCGTTCTTTCATATATTTGGTTGGTTAGCACATAAAGAAGCCGGAGCTATAATGGTATTGCGTATATAGTAGTTCGCGAAGCGACGCTTATACGAGCAAAATTCAAATTAAATGCTATGGTACGAAAGCAAGAACAAGACTATGTGGGAAGAAGCCGTTTATTGCGTTCTTTGCTGCCTTTGGTTCCAAGTCCACCATATTGATCTTGTAGATATATATCGGAGCCAAGATTACAAGCCACCTGGACAAATATAATATATATATATATATATATATATATATATATATATATATATATATATATTGCTTTTGTTTGGGCACACCAATTCTTCCAGCCTCTTTTAAGGAGGGCATTTCCCCCCAAAGAGGAAAGTCTTAGTAAGCTTTTCGAAAAGGGAGGATGTTAGTAACAATGAGAACCGGGGGATCATGGCCTCCAAGAGATAAATACATAGGGGCTGGCCGATGGAGAATATTTCTTTGCCTACAAGAGGTCCATGAATCCCGAGTCATACGCAGAACCTACGGCTCCGCGAAATAAGAAAAGGCGAGGAGGGTGCAGCGAGGGCAGCTTGAGCCTGCTGGTTGAACATTCGGCGAAAAGCCAGATCTGGAGTTATTTGCACACAAATTACTCTCAGCAAATCCTTTCCGATTTCATCGAAATCCTTTTATCCTTGGCTTATAGTCTCACTGGCTTGTTACTTTCTTTTTTCTATAGTGTGATACGCAGTGACAAACCGTCAAGCATCGAAACGAGAGTGGTCACATTGTATGGCGAGCTGATCTTTTTCTCAGAAGACACAGTCACGAGCAAAAAAAAAAAAAAAAAGATGAGCATTTGGAAATCCCCGTGTAGCACAATGGAAATGAGGACGCTTCTCAGAAGGCTGCTGGAATAATGAGATCGGCATAGGAGCTATTTTTAAGTTTCATAATGTAACGCTGTTCAAATCTGCCAGAACAGTTTCAATTCACGGAGCAATACTTGCATTTCTTTCACGCTCGGAAAAACACTTTTATGTAGCACGTATTGAGGAGCAGAAAACTGTATCAGGAGTTTTTCATGTTGCTCTACATTCGTCTCATTGACATTTTTAATCTAATCTTAAAGCTTAAGAAGTTGATTAATTAATTATGACTAATTATATAGTTAAGTAGAATGAAAAAAATAATAATCTGAGTATGTCCAAGCGGCGGCAAACAACATTACCTTGGTTCTGTCCAGCTACGTAGCATTGGCATATTTTGAAACTCTGGCTAAAGTTAGCTGGTACACCCTCTATACGAAAGGCTAGTGACGTCACTTCCCTTGTCACAGGCTGCGGTCGCCACGGCAGCTTGCGCAACAGAAATCTTTACCGGCAAACATATGCGGTGAGTGCTAGGTGCTTCACACTGTTATCAGGAGCGCCTTATCATCAATGATGTGGTTGGGATGCTTGCTTTGTGCTTGTTTATTGGAATGAGTGATGTATGTTGTAGGCGTCATACGAAATAATGTATGCACTTTTAGCTTCAATAGCTGAAAGGTTTCTTTTTGTTTCTTTTTCTTTGCCGTAACTACCCGCCGTGAAAGATCCCAACTAGCTAGTTTCTATGTAAAAACACAGGCCGCATGGCAGGAAGTACCACCCGAACACTTCTTTGGAAGGTCTTACGGGGAGCGGAAATTGATGAGACGATGTCTCGTCAACCGAAGCCTTACAGTAGCTTTCTATTCTTCCTTGCTTACTTAGCTTAGAGAGATTGGCGTGGACACGTTGTAAACAAATCTATATCCGGAAGTGCGCGTTCGCATGCGTTGCCCGCATATTGCCTCTTCCGCAAAGATGGAATCTGTTCATTATGACGACTGGCATCAAGTTGTCTGTCTTTTTTTTTCACGTTCTATTTCCGGCTCAGGACCTTCTTTGATGACGCAATATCTCGCGACGTGCCCCATGGCGAGAAATTGTACATTTCGTTGAAGCAAATAGGTTTCATCACTTTGTACCCGGCAAGGCTGATAAATCTGACCACAAGACGGTAACGTCGTGCTAGCACGATCTTGCACTGTTGTCCACTGAATGTCTACAGCAACTTTAAGGGTCCGGGGAGTAAATAGAAGACGTTGCTCAGTACATGATTTATCGAGGAGTGCGTCTAAGAACGCTCCCGCAAGCGTGCATATAAGCGACGGCGTCGCGAAATAAACTATTTCAGAACGTGAGCCATTTTTTCAGGAAAGCAAGAACGTTTCATGTCCGTCTACTTTCTAGAACATTTCGCACACAGCGGAACTTAAATCCTTCCGATTGAGGCTTCAGCCCGAGTTTTAGCCAGTTTCGTGATTTCAGCGCGGCGAAAATTGATGATACGACATGTCTCGCCGACAAAAGTCTCACAGCAGCTTTCTATTCCGTCTTGCTTAGTTAACTTGGGGATATTAGTGTGGACACGTTGTAGACAAATCTACACCCGGAAGGCCGCGTTCACGTGCGTTGCCCGCATATTGCCTCTTCCGCATAAGATAGCGCCTGCTACACACTGTGACGCTAGATCACTTCGAGTTCGCGAAAGGCGTAGTTCACTTGGATCTTTATTGTCGGAGCTTTCAATGTCGTACAGTTGTCCGCGAATGACCTGTGTCTTTTCCGTCGTGCCAGCCCCTGTTGTCAGTAGCCTGATCGCTAACAGGTCTTGCATGTCCAGAAAGGTTTTGTACATTTAGCCCTTGCTAAACCAATACCAGCTCGAAGTAGCTAATCTGACGCTGTATGCTTCTGGTTAGATGCAGTGTGTAGTTCCGACACCACAGTTCGACTAATATATGATAATACTCCTTAAAATTTCGCTCTTCCGAGATTGCATCGTCCACCGTTACGACGGTGTTAGGGCATTAATGACAAAGCTAGGTTATTAAAACATGGATGTATTCTTGTTTGCAAAACAGCGAAATAATTTTTGTGTGCCTTCGGAGTGGTTCAGTGCACACTGTAAAACATGTGTAGACTGAGAAGACGTTCCTTTATTCGCGTGTAATGGCTGTGCGTGCATACCTGTATAATAACATAGTTAATGCATTGATTTAGAAGTTAACCGTTTGTGTTTATGATATGCTGAGTGAGACAGAAAGAGAGAGAGAGAGGGAGTGAGTGAGTGTTCGAATTCGAAGTGCAAACAAATCTCAGGATGTTCTTGCATAGAGCGTTTATCGGGGTGCCACAGTCATGGTAACGAAATGCGTTATAGGTAAGAGCTATCAAACAAATTAAAAGCGCTTATCAATCGCGGCATCTACAGCAAAATGAGGTCGGGATTATGTAGGGATTGTAGCCCTCTCTGAACAGCTGATGATTTTCTCTGCGTAGTAGATGGCGCTCTGTTCAACCCTATAAGAACCATAAACCTTCCATTGCCATGTGTAGACTTGCGCGGACCCTAGACGGTGTCCCGCTGCTGGGTTATACTATTTACGTGGACGACATCGCCGTTTGGGCCACACGCGGGTCCCTAGCAAAGAAGGAGCAGACCCTCCAAGAGGCGGCCACTGCAGTCGAAAACTTTGCCAGGGTCAGCGGTCTCAGCTGTGCTCCCGAAAAATCGGAGACAATACGCATCCACGGGAAACGATATAAAAGTAATAGGAACACAGAAATTGAAATAATAAATTAGCAAATCAAAGAGGTCACTGTTGCTCGGATCTTGGGATTCTGGGTTCAAAGCAACGACAGGGCCAGCCACGCCATCAATTTATTAAAGTCGGTAACAAAACAAGTGGCAAGGATGATTCAAAAATCACCTTCCACAAATAAGGCATGAAAGAAAGCGACACTGTCCGATTAGTACAGGCGCTCGTTATCAGCAAACTAGCATACAGCCTCCCTTTTCACACACTTAACAAGAGTGAGGAGGAGCTGGTTGATACTATTACCAGAGGCACCTACAAGGTGGCCTTGCGCTTACCGGTAGGCACACCGATAGACAAGCTCCTTGGCCTTGGTGTATACAACACATACGCCGAGCTCAAGAAGCCGACTTAACCAGACGAGATCAGGCAGAGAGATCCCTGGTGAGGGCGGGTATTCCACCACAACCCCAAAACTTGGACGAGGGACTGGCGGATATTCCCAGTCCCGTCCGAAGCAGGACCTCAGTTGATCCTGTGCCGAGAAATATGCACAAAGACAGAAACAAAAAAAAAGGAGAGAAGATAGTGTGAAATGGCTAGGCAAACTAGTCAGAAACGATGGAAATACCGTTTATATAGACGCCTCTCAGTACAAATGGAAGCGTGCGGTAGTCACTGTCATAGGCAATGACAAGACTAGCCTAATCTCAAGCGCCTCCCTGATCACGTCCTCTATTGCCAAGGCAGAATGCTTCGCCATCGCCTTGGCAATCAAAGACCGGGAACGGACGGGCCCATCGTACAGTACCATCATCTCAGACTCTCAGGAGGCGTGCCGCTTCTTTATGAAAGGCCTTCTCCTTTTCAAGGTTAGCCACCTCCTGGGAAAGGAACTCAAGAATACATACAGACTGGTCTGGTGCCCGGGACACGCAGGCCTGGAGGGGAATGAGAGGGCTGACGCTCTAGCTCGAGAGCTCACGAACCGAGCGGAGCAACCATCGCCTTCCTATTCACAACCCGCCACTTCACAGGAAAGCCGTCGCGAAAACGAGGATAACGATCCGGCACGTATACATGGCACCACGCGATATTCTTGCCCACCAGCGCGGCATGCGGCAAGGATACAGCGCCCTACCCCCCCCCCCCCCCACACACACACACACATCTTTGCAAGGGGAAGACGCAATAGATCTCCGCAGTATTCAAACGGGGGTCTACTCAAATTTAATAAAATTGAGCAAAATTTTCACAACGATGTATGGGCGTGCCTGTCCGTGGTGTAGCGACTCGCCACCGTCTTTGTACCACATCTCATGGGGATGCCAAAATAAACCACTGAATTTAAATGCCTGCTTAGTTAGGTATAATCTAACCAACACACTGGAGCAATGGGAGGCACAACTCGCCAGCTCAGACCCGAAGGTGCAGAAAGCTCTTTATCGCGTTCGGCTAGCGGCAGAAGCCAGTGGAACCCTGCACTTGGGGCACCACCCATCAAGCTCCTAATCCCCATATCCCCCTTTTGCCAATTCAATAAAACAGCTCTCTCTCTCACTCTCTCTCTCTCTCTCTCTGCGTGTGCATGTTGCTTTTTGTTAGTTTAGTTATCGTTTTAGTTTATCGTTTTATCGTTTTCTAGGAACGCTTGTTCTGCAAACCTTTAATCACGGGTGTCCGATATCATTCAAAAGATGAACCAAATGCATTTCAGCGATCAGATATGACGGCTTCAGTACAAGTTCAGTACACACAGTCTCCCGAGCTTTTGTGGCATCCCATAGTGCACATTTACTGGCTTCGCACTTCAAACCGCACCTAGAGCGTACTGTGGGCTGTGCGCACACACATTAATGCTCGTGCTGACCAGCTGTGTTCTTGGTGCACATGCACTGCTATGAGATGGAACCGACAGTGAACGTCAGAGTAAACCTGTGTGTCGTCTTTTCTTCGGGCGCTGATGAACGTTTCCTTTCGATCTCATTTCGAGCACCCTCGATATGCCACGCTTGCAACGCCGCTGGCGGTGAGGTCTTTACGGATTTAGCTTGGCCGTGGCGGACGTGCCAATATGATCACACCAGCATTCCGAGGCGCCTTCGGCACAACGCTAAACCATGCTCTTGGTATCAGTGCTTCACCTACAGGTAAAACTGCAATATATGTTGAGCTGTTCGCGCGTTTATTGGGGTCACTGTGTATACCAAGCACCTGGAGTAGAATGCCAGGCCATTAGCCAGACTGTCTAGTTAACTTTACTGTCAAAATGTGCAATCTCTCTTTCTCCCCGTCTCTTTTTGCTTATGGTACGCAGGGCTTGGGTGGTGGGCGTCAGCCGGTGCGAGTGAAGCTGTGTGTCCCGAGGGTCACTTTCCCTGCAAGACAGGCAAGGACTGCGTGCGACGGCAGTTCATTTGCGACGGCAGGGCTGACTGTCCCGACAGCTCTGACGAGCTCAGCTGCGGTAAGTGCACTCGTACAACGCGCCCAACAATTGTCCATATTCAAAAAAATGTTGCTGCGCATGCGCGAGAAACAAACATATCTTCTGAACAAGTAATCTTGACCACACACTAGTCAGCAGAGCGAAGCATTGTTCCCATTGAACAGCTTCACCGTTGCCTGCGCCGAACCCTTACACAAGCCTCTACTCTGCGAGAGCCTATTGAACGGCACCATACACTTTATTATCCACATCTTATTCTTTCTTTCCACTATTCGTTCCGTCTCTCATTTCCGCTTATCCTATCCCCAGTGCAGAGTAGAAAACCATAATCTTCTCCGGTTAACTTCCTTGCATTTCTCCCAGCCCGTCTATATATATATATATATATATATATATATATATATATATATATATATATATATATATATATATATATCCTCCTGAGACCCCGCTATGGGGATTTGTCCAATATATTGGACATTCAGAAGTGAGACAGTACTCCTGTGACAAGGCTTTCATCCTCCTAAAACCGCGCTGTCCAACTAATTGGACGCCTGCTTGCGCCATCTATGCAGCATTTATGAAAATACATCGTTCAAATTCCCACCGAAACAGTTCCACAATGGCGGCATTCAGCAGCGCGGCGTTTTACTGCAGCTGCCGGAGAAGTAAGCACTATTTCTCGTATTTCTACCCGCTTTCAGGGCACATCTTTGATTTTATTATAAAGTTAATACAACAGCGTACGCGCAGAATACGAAAGTTAAACTGTTTGCGCGCTTACTTTCTTTTACGCTTCCTTTGATTTCGCGTGTCCATTACGTTGGACGCTAGGACTCAACCCGGTTATTTTGACCGCGTTTTTGCGATGGCCTTGTTATGAACAGCAGGCGAGTACTGTTGGTATTTAGCGGCTTTTCCATGAAATCGCGTCTCTTTTTTTCTTTGGGGGACCGGCCTCGCGTGTTTGATGAATTAAGCCGATAAATTTTCTTTTTTCAGTCTACCGCTAGGACCCGCAAGGCAGCTGTGGCAGGCGGTCTCGTAAGAGAAAAAAAAAAGATAACGATATCCCTCAATCAAATATTGTGCACATGTACAATGTCAAGATGGGTGGTGTCGACAAGGCAGACCGAATGATAAGTTACTACACGATAAAGCGCGCGTTAACAAGTGGACAATCAGAGCCATCTTTCACCTCTTCGACATTGCCCTCAGCAACTCCTGGGTGCAGTACACGCGGGACATACGCTCCCTAAAGAAATAGCGGAAAGAAATACTCTGTTCTCAGTTCCGCCAATCTGTTACTGAGACTCTCGTGGCTCAAGGGAAGCATGATGAAACGGAGAGTGAGAACGAAGCCGAGTGGCATCCGCCATCAAAGCAGGCTCGACTGCCTCCTCGAGTACCCCAAGAAAAGAGCACTACCGACTGCTCAATGCAGGCAGACACTGCAAACGCTGCCCGTTGCAGACTACAGGGCTGCGACATGAAAACAAAGTTCTTTTGCACCAAATGTCGGCTCTTCTGCATCACCAAGGAAAAAAAGGTGTTTTGAAATTACCCACAGGAAGTGAACAGAAGAGAAACATTTTTGTTGAGCAGAGGAATGCTCTTTTTTATGTACTTCATTCACTACTTTCTCTTTCGAGTTATTAAAATATTTTTGCACGCGACTTTGAGCGCAATATCTGCGGTACGTCATTACGTGCGCGCTGGGTGAAAAAAGACCGGGTAGTATCCCAGTGTCCAATATATTGGACATCGCGCTATGCTGAAACTATCAGGGCTATTGAAAAAACATTTAACACTTTTCACCTTCATAACCCTGCTGACTTATTCTGAAAGTTTGGGGAAAATCTGTGCACCTAAATACATCCCGGGTCTCAGGAGGATATATATATATATATATATAAAGTCTGGGGTGGGGGGTAAGTACGGAGGCGTGCTATTGTCACAGTAACGTTTTAGAAGCGTTCTCGCCTGTACTTTTTCCCTGGACGAGGGAGGGCGTGCGCATCTAGAGGGATAAATTCACCCTGTGAACGAGAGCTCGAGGTTGGAAAACAGAAGGTGGCGCTTACTATCTTGCGAATCGTTAAATTAAGCTTTAGCTGAGTTTCTCCTCGTCCGAATAAACATAAAACTAAAAAAACTGCATTTGATAGGCAAAGTAACGGTTTCTCACTCAACAGGACAACCTTTTCTGAACGCTTCCTTTTTTTCATTGTTTCAGTGCAAGTAACCAGAAAGCACTAACTCTAGTTGTAGTAGATCTCATTGGGTGGCGCAATTTGTAATGAATTAGTTTTATCCAAGTGAACTGAATAAGTGACATTACAGGGGCTCTCTGGGGTAGATCCTTTTTTAATATTCACTTCGAAATGTTACAGAACAGCTGAGGAAAATTGGAAAATAGAAAAATACTTTGAGCTAGCTGAAAGTATACGTCTATAACTCCGCAACAGACGCACCTATCGCAATGTTATAATGTCCGTACGGTAGGTCTTAGCAGCTTCCTGCAACATTTACTCGCACTTGGCGTAGCGAACGCACCATCCATTTTATACACGACCGAGGACATATCACACGCCTTCGACCTGTCCCTCCGCTGACGCCACTGCGGTTGTTCAATTTGAGCTGACAGGTGGGGAGCCTGAGTGCGAGCGGCACAAAGGGCACTGACCCGTATAATCTTTATTAACGGAACCGCGAGCGATCTGCGTTCCCCATACGCGCTGTGTTAAGCAGTAGGAACGTGGCCAATTATGAAGCCTGCTTTTCCACGCGAAGCGCGACATGATTCGACAGACAGACAGACAGACAGACAGACAGACAGACAGACAGACAGACAGACAGACAGACAGACAGACAGACAGACAGACAGACAGACAGACAGACAGACAGACAGACAGACAGACAGACAGACAGACAGACAGACAGACAGACAGACAGACAGACAGACAGACAGACAGACAGACAGACAGACAGACAGACAGACAGACAGACAGACAGACAGACAGACAGACAGACAGACAGACAGACAGACAGACAGACAGACAGACAGACAGACAGACAGACAGACAGACAGACAGACAGACAGACAGACAGACAGACAGACAGACAGACAGACAGACAGACAGACAGACAGACAGACAGACAGACAGACAGACAGACAGACAGACAGACAGACAGACAGACAGACAGACAGACAGACAGACAGACAGACAGACAGACAGACAGACAGACAGACAGACAGACAGACAGACAGACAGACAGACAGACAGACAGACAGACAGACAGACAGACAGACAGACAGACAGACAGACAGACAGACAGACAGACAGACAGACAGACAGACAGACAGACAGACAGACAGACAGACAGACAGACAGACAGACAGACAGACAGACAGACAGACAGACAGACAGACAGACAGACAGACAGACAGACAGACAGACAGACAGACAGACAGACAGACAGACAGACAGACAGACAGACAGACAGACAGACAGACAGACAGACAGACAGACAGACAGACAGACAGACAGACAGACAGACAGACAGACAGACAGACAGACAGACAGACAGACAGACAGACAGACAGACAGACAGACAGACAGACAGACAGACAGACAGACAGACAGACAGACAGACAGACAGACAGACAGACAGACAGACAGACAGACAGACAGACAGACAGACAGACAGACAGACAGACAGACAGACAGACAGACAGACAGACAGACAGACAGACAGACAGACAGACAGACAGACAGACAGACAGACAGACAGACAGACAGACAGACAGACAGACAGACAGACAGACAGACAGACAGACAGACAGACAGACAGACAGACAGACAGACAGACAGACAGACAGACAGACAGACAGACAGACAGACAGACAGACAGACAGACAGACAGACAGACAGACAGACAGACAGACAGACAGACAGACAGACAGACAGACAGACAGACAGACAGACAGACAGACAGACAGACAGACAGACAGACAGACAGACAGACAGACAGACAGACAGACAGACAGACAGACAGACAGACAGACAGACAGACAGACAGACAGACAGACAGACAGACAGACAGACAGACAGACAGACAGACAGACAGACAGACAGACAGACAGACAGACAGACAGACAGACAGACAGACAGACAGACAGACAGACAGACAGACAGACAGACAGACAGACAGACAGACAGACAGACAGACAGACAGACAGACAGACAGACAGACAGACAGACAGACAGACAGACAGACAGACAGACAGACAGACAGACAGACAGACAGACAGACAGACAGACAGACAGACAGACAGACAGACAGACAGACAGACAGACAGACAGACAGACAGACAGACAGACAGACAGACAGACAGACAGACAGACAGACAGACAGACAGACAGACAGACAGACAGACAGACAGACAGACAGACAGACAGACAGACAGACAACGAACTTTATTTAATCCTGAGGAGCTACTGTCAGGACCTCCTAACGGGAGGCCATTGTAGCCGATAGGTGTTTTTTTTCTTCAGTACAGGCATTTTCTCAGACGCCGTGACTGCATACCAGCCGTCAGAGACTAAATTTCCCACCACCACGAGCTACCATAGCGGTCTTAATGAACACATTTTAATCACAGCGAGCGCAAGAACACTTTATCGTTCCTTTCGTTCTGGCCACGGTTAACGAAGGTGAATTTGGCGTACTTTCTACTTTCCGCCTTCTCGATATGAAAACTCTCGAACACGAAACTTATAGACGCCAACCGAACTTTAGGGTCGGTGAACTTCGTAAATGATAAGAGCGTGGCAGCTCATTAGTGAGCGCGACGTCTTGAGACACTGCGCAGTAGGTCTTGACGAGCCGAAGACATTGCTCTTGAACACTCGCCTACAGTCGAGTGAAAAAGGGGCACGCGTTTGCGCCACCACAGATATTGAATAACGTGTCATATAGCAGTTATTCACCTCCTCCTCGTCTATGCGCTCCATGAAATCTGGCAAAAGTGGGTGGGTTGCTTGCGCTAATGATGGAAGATGTGAAGAAATCGGTTGCGTGCCGTTGCTTGGTTTCTACTGAGTGTACCTCGTCTGCGACGAGGGGGCATAGTTTCGCAAGGAACGCCTAAAGGGTCGCGTCTTACAATGCGACGCAAGCCGCAGCTGCCGAAATGTAGAACTAATAAGCACCTCGTAACCTATAAAGTGCGCACGAAGAGGCGCTTATAAATGCAGCCCACGTCGTATATGCGCTGCCTATTCGTGGACATGCCAGACAATGCTTTATTTCAGGCCACCACTTCAAAATAATTCTTGAACTACTTAGTTTATCGAGTGCGCTGTGGTCTTCCATGCGACGGTGCTAAAAAAATAAAAAAAATAAACACGCCGAAAGCGTCAGGCTGAGAAGTTTCTCGACGCTCACTTGACGTGGAATTTGGACCGCTTCTGTAACTTTGTCTGCACAAGAGCCTCACTCAGTGCTTCGAAAGTTTGATGAAAACGAAATGCCGTCGATGTAGCCCGTTCATGCCGTGGCATGGCCGTGCAGCTAAGCAAAAGTTTTCGAAGTGACCGAGCTTCTAGTTCCTCTTCCCTCAGTTCTCCTAAATCTTGTTAGGCTGTTCCAGCTGTAACCAAGTACAAACAACTGAATCCTTTCTTTTTTAATGCGTAAGCATTTCTATGGTTGCCCAACGAGAAAAACCCTCCGTCACGTAAGACGAAAATGTGGGCACATCGCGGAGATTGTGCAGTGCCGGGGCGACCTTCGGCGGAAGTGATGCTGGCTTCATGGTTTGGGATTTTTATCAAACAAGCGCAGCGTGTACATGAGGCACAGACAATCGTGTCTGGCAAGCGCGCCGCAGAAACCGTGTAACTTGCAAACCAAACGCCGCGTTCCTTCACTCTCGAGGCTGCTCGCTCGCCGCCAGATATAGCCATGCTAACACGAACACACGCTTTACCGCAGTGCGTGTTTCGTCAATCACCGCGACTAATCATCACATGCGGAAGGCGCAACGCCGCAAGAAAGGGGGCGGGGCTTAGGGAGCGGTGCTTCCCTCTGCTCCAGCATGGGAGAATAGAGGAAGATGAACACCAGTTGGGGAACTCTACTAAAAGCAGAAGGAGAGAGTGTCTCCATTGACAGTGACGCTCGCTCCTTAAAGCGGCATGATAAAAGGACACTTAATTTCTTCCATGTCCTCCAATAATGAGCCGACTTGAAAAATTGCTTCAGTAAAACGCTGCTTAGAGGGTGCTTCAGAGCTTACAGTCTATAAGCAAAATTTGCTATGTTTAAATGCAAATTTAAAGGAGCCCTTCAAGTAAAACCGTCGTCGGCTATCCTGTCGGTCTAATGAGAAACGTTGACTTTTGTTTTTTATATTCATCGTACCGGCGCCCCTTTCCTCGTAATTACTTTCATTTGCATGTTTTATTAAGTCTAAGCCCTTCTCCTTTACGGCGCTTGTTTCAATTCTTTACGCGAAAGAAAAAGGACTTTTGCCCCACGAGACAAACAAAACTTGGGCAGTTCAAATCCCTTTCAACAGAAACTTTTTTTCTCTCACTTGTCACCTTAGTCATATAAATAAAAGTTGTTGCGATGTTTCGTTGTGTTTTATTAGGCGACCTTTCTCCGAAACCTTTGGACAATCACTGCCAAGAACAGATCTAATCTCAACCCCGCACGCCACATACTTGGAAACAAAGGCTTTCTGTTCTAGCGCGGGAGTATTTCGTTTAGATTTTGTCATGTGTTGGAATATCCATTCCTACGACTTCGCACAGCATCTTCATTTCACCAGAGACCAGATGTGCGATATGCTGCACGTCTGAATAAGTTGAAGTCACTTAGGTGCCATACAGGCCAGCATTCTGCATACAGATGTTTGAAAATATTCCTATTTCGCTGTCATTTCATAGCATTCTTTTTCTTTGTTCAGGCTGCACTGATAAGTATGAGGCTAGTAGCTAACTGAGAAGAAAAGCCCTTTGCATGACATAAAATAAAGAGAAGGGCTCGTTTTCTTACAAAAAAACAAATAAAAGTAAAACTGGTTGGTAGGCAACAACAAAAGTTTATTTCCACAGAAACATAGACGATATCAAAAGAGATTATCTACACTGTCCTCAGAGCCATAATCACGTGGATCATAGCTGGACGCAGCCTGACACGGCTGATGTATTTAATTCATTCATTTATCACAGTAGCATCAAACTTATTCCCACCAGTGACAACGTCCGGCACACCCGTTACCCTACCGCACGTCTACCTCGAAGTAAAATGCTTCGTATATTAGCTCCCATAGATCCACAAATTTGGGGTAACATTACCACCCCAGTAATGCGAAATGGACCTAAAGTATTTTTTCTTTATTTTGTTTCCAGTATGTCGCGAGACACGCATAGAATCCATATGGCAATGCCCGACAGCTTGTAATGACGGCAAAAATATTTGTGCCAGCACGATAAAGTTTGATGATTACGAACTATTTTACTGCTGCCAAGGCAATACTCATTTTCCCGTGACAAATGGACGTTGGACCGTCCTAGTGAAGTATCTGTACACACAGAAACGTTCCTATGAACACGACAGCCACGTGTTAGTCAATGCACTAAAATGACCACCCTTATCGCTTTGGTAACGTAAGCATGATACGGTAAACATACGTAATTGTGGGACCGCATACAGAATCTTTGTAGCGTGACAGCACGGATCTAAGCGCCGTTCATCACATGGCTACCTGTAGTCCACGCATTTGCTACACGACTTCTTCTTCTCTCTTTATTTTTCTTTGCTTCTCGATGCTGTCGTTTCACGCTCGTAGCCAGGGGCACTGGCAATCGCTTCAGGTAATATGCAACGCTGCAATGAGCTGACCGTACACTATGAAATGACAACCTATTGAGAATGGGACACGTCTTGAACAATACTGCACGTGGGAAAGCAAACGCAAGGAAGTGAAGGTTGATGCTGTCATGGTCTACGGTCACGGCCTTGAAAGGCTTGCTCTTAATTACAAAAAAGTCAGCTGTTATAAAAAAAAATCCTGAAAGAGAGGTTAACGACATTTATTATGCCAGCCTAAGTCGTAAAGTAAGACCAGTTAAATATAATTCGCCATGCCATCATCAATTAAGCAAGCAAACAAACAGCTAAACAATTACTTATTGAAATAAATAGCTAATTAATAATTATATCAACCTTTTGTTTACACTTATTGAATAGCGAAATAAAAGCAGTGTCAAGGAATTCTATTTTAAAACGTACTTTTCGCTAACAGCTCCAGCTTAAGGCGGCCAGCGAAGTATTCATAAAGTTTTAAAACCTGTGCCTAAAATAGTCTTAACCAGTACTAGTGCTTCATTGCAAAAGAAAAGAGAGAGAGATATATAAAATTTATTAAGCGCGCTTTTCAGTTTGCGTGTGGTGCTTATAATATTTTAAACATTTCCTGTTCAAGTGCTGATCATGAATCTGTGTCACATGTTCTTGCGCAGGAGATGAACACATCCGAGAGTTCTTCGAGAATTATTTCCAGAAGAGACTGGATGAAGACCGAGAGAATAAGACTGAGAAATGCGGTGAGCGAAATACGAGAACCGACGTTTTTACAACAATGTTGCTGAGCAGGTGAATGCCGGCGTGTAAAAGCGACCTGTGAATATTGTGCCCATAACGTACACCACTTACATGAACGTATACACAGATCGTCTATACAGGCATAAAATCAGCTACTTTGCTTTCTCCAGCGATTGCCACGAAAAGATTTCCAAGCTCTGTGTGGACGAAGCTTAAATCTTTACTTCGAGATGCTGCAAACTGGAACGGTGATGAGGCAAATGAACGGGCTGCGTAAAAATTATTGCAAGTTAATCCTGTGTCATTCATCTGATTAATGTCTGTATCTGGCTTTCACATCACTCTCACAGATGTTACTACTTTTCGCAGATGCAATCTACTGCAATTTCATGCCACAAATACTAAAGAACACTGAACAGAAATGAACACAAATATTGCGTGTTAATAACACGATCCGTTACGCTCGAGCAGCTTGCGACAGCTTCTACGCATTAACGAGAAAAATAAACGCTTAGCTAGCATGGCGCTCCGAGTGGTAATTTGTTCTCTGCACACTGACGATTGAACTTGGAGGATCGATACGGAAGTCGTAGATGCTAGAAGGTATGGTAATTTGTGGCTGGTATTAACGTGGCCGTTATATAGCACCACTTAAACGTTCCACGGATAGGAACCATCTGTGGAGCTTTTAATGGGTGCCTTTCTACCACTTTCCACCTGAACACTGTAATATATTCATGTTGCTGACATGCCTTTAACTTTAACGACGTGCCTCGATTATAACTTTAGCGCTATCGTTATTTCACTGATATTAAGAAATAAACACGTGAAATCCACGTCGCTTGAACATTTCAATCATTTATGCGTGTTTAAAGGGGGCTGAACATCACAGCGCTCTTGGGACAGCGGTGCCCAGCTCTCTGTCTTTTGTGGATCTCACGTATAAATATTCAGGCTAATTTCATATCGCTAAATCTACCATTATCCTGCGTCGAAAAAAGGAAAACAAACAAGCAAACACACACACACACACACACACACACACACACACACACACACACACACACACACACACACACACACACACACACACACACACACACACACACACACACACACACACACACACACACACACACACACACACACACACACCACACACACACACACAGACACACACACGCAGATCTAACGCAATGTTGGAATCTGAATCACGCGGAGAGCTTCCTTTAATCATCGAGGTAGGAGCAGTAGCGGATGAGAGGAGCGGAACCTATAAGCGCCTGTAGCTGTTAACGGTGAGCGTCACAATGTCGAAGGCGACGCACAGGTTTAAATCTACAGCTCTCCTTAGCTATGTCGGTCACTTTGGACGCTTGGACAGTGGAACGTACCCAGTGACCCAAGCTGTCCATTAGCTTGGGCCACTAGGTCAGTTCTGGCCACCGTCTTGCCTAGCTGACAACATGCATGGACCAGTGTGTATGCCACTGTATACGCGCGCGAATGGACAACATGCTTGGCTGTTGTCGGGCCTGTAAGACAGCTTCGGTCGCTGGGTATGGCGTTCTTTGGTAAACGCCAGAACAGACAACTTCGGCACTGCGAATAGGATATCGGTATGCGCCCATTCTTGACCCATTCCACCGAGTGGTTGCGCCAAGGCTACACAAGGGGTATGCAGCGTTAAACATATCGAAGCGATAGCGCCCCATCCGTGGCATACACCTCCACGTCGAGCGCGGCCGTGACAACGCAGTTACAGCCAGGGTACTACACTCTTAAACAAATGTGCATCCATTGCGGTGTATATTTGCCACACAACGATAATCGTCACCTGTCTTGCTTGCGTTTCCTTCCTTGAAAACGCTGCGCTCGCTACTTTCCTGTCGGGAATGCTCTGTGATGCTGATAACGGGCATGCCGTTCGTGACTTGGAAGTACCGGGCTCGCCGCGTTAAAGAAAGGAAATGTGGACGAGAAAGATGACGATTATCGTTGTGTGGCAAAAGGGTGTAATTTTGCTCAAAAGTGTGCACTCTTAAACAAAATTACACCCTTTGGGTCGTATCTTGGCACACAACATTATATATATATATATATATATATATATATATATATATATATATATATATATATGTGTGTGTGTGTGTGTGTGTGTGTGTGAAATGTTACGTGCGGGAAGACACAGATGAAAGATGCTATTTACACGCTATTTACACTGCAGCCAGGCAGCCAGGCTGACACTCGCTCGTGCCAAGGGCACCGACCAACTTCTTCGTCGTTCTCGCTGCGGCTCGTCTCTTGAACATCGCTCCATGATATCGTAATAATATGATCACAATTGTACCGGTGAAGAGGCAAATAAGATTCGCTTTAAAGAGTTTGTCACCCACCAGGGACCATATAGTTGTGTCACCAGATGAGTTCACCACTGCCAAGCGTTCCCTAGGCGCACGGCAATTCTTCCGGGGTACTGTGTGCGAAGCAGACTCTGAGAGCGGTGGCGTCTGTGCACGAACATGAGGCCGTAACAGGCAATGCTGTGGTGGTCGAGGACTAACGCTGTGGGCGTCTCAAAGCCGTCCAAGAGAAGATGGGTAGTGGCTGCTGCGAACGCCGCTGTCGCGGTGAATGGGTTCAGAGCTGCAAGAAGCGATCGAGTCTGCCAATTTCTCTTTTATTCAGCGCGAGTTCCTCGGAAAGCAAGGAACTGCGCTGAATTAAGATTAATGAACGAATATTTTCTCTTTCGCACTTTACTTTGGTCCGCTTCTGGGCTGAAACAGCGAACCTAATAGTGCCAAGAAGTGACAGCGATTGCTAGCGCAATTTTATGCGAGGAAATGGCTCGCTCCTCCGCCAGATATCGATTGTACTAAGGCATCCTAGTGGGCAGGCGGGCAATATGAGGACCACTATGTCGAAGTCGTCTTGCTACGCATCCGCGTTATTGGTTAGGCATCTGTTGCAGTTATTGCAGCTCTCCGTATCGACCGAAGTATATACGGTCGGTGGCACACGAGGAAACGAAGATGCCTCGCTACAAGAAATCCTTCGTAGTTTTGTTTCCCCACATTCGCTGGACAAGTTGTTTGACAACCAACTCGCATAAACAACGGAACGGCAATTGTTCCAAATAAGATAACCTGTCGAGTTAGCGCAGTCGCTATAGTGTGGCGATGCCGAGAAAGAGGTCACGGGTTCGATACCTGCCGCAGTGACCGCGTTTCGATGAAGGAGAAATCCAGAAATGCTATAGTATGGTGCACACAGTGCACCGGGTGCACGTCAGAGAAGTGCCGGCACTAAAACAATTAATCCAGAGTTTCTCTCTATGGCGTGCCACATAACCAAATCGTGGTTTTGGCACTTAAAACTCCAGATTTACTAAAAAAAATTTGCAGTTTAGCGCGAAGGGCATCGCTCTCACAGCGATAGCAAGGTTTAGCGCTTCGCTTGAACTTCTCGGACTGTGTTCTAAATATAGGAGGGTCTGACGAACGCAGACGCGAGATGCACGGGTGCGCCAAAATTTCCGGCACCCTTCAACGCTTTAGGACGCTGTGTATAGGGACCTGTAACATCGCACAGTCGCCACTACTGTGCCTGTAAAGTGCTGCGCCCGTAAAAATTACATCTATTTTAGGTTTTAGCACTGATAATTTGTTGTCTACTTTTGCATATTTAATAGACTGAGAAGATGCAAGATACAAGGCATGCGCTGTGAGTCTTATGTCTTACGGCATTTGTTTGCGGGCTGATTTTCTCAAAATTTCGAGGAATAATCTCATGCAAACAACGTCTAAATTGAATTATATGACCAAGTTTAGTGATTCAATAGTGTAGCAATATAATCCGCATATGTGGCATGTATAAGCATATAGCCTACGCTAAATGTGCGATGAATTCCACGGCGACTGCCAAGATTCGGTCGAGTGTCCATATAGTTGCTATTGCAACAACAAACAAAAAAGACTGAGACAGAAGCAACCTTGCATTGATATCCTTCTAAGCGCACGGCCGCTGCATTGTTAAATAAAAAAAAAAGAAGAAGAAAAAGAAGGGTGTGGCCTCTCGCGTGCCTCGAAAACGGCGCGATCCACCGCGGTGGCGCCAGTCGGGAACTGCTGCCTAGGATCGGCATAAAAAACGCATCAGGAACGCGCTTGCCACACCGTCGCCCGCTGAAGCCGACGCATCCCATTCCCGACATGAATGGATGGGTGTTACGAGCGTCCCCTGTGGAACGGGTGGTGGGTTGCGCAACCAGGCTCCTGTTATTATACTGCCTGATGTCCTACTTAAGTAAAAAAAAAAAACTTAAAGCCCACGATGAATTCCCATAACCAAACTTTCTGAACCCCTATTGAGAACTTTGTTTTTATACAGATCCGTTGTTTGTCGTTTCCCTACTTCTGTTCCACCAATCTTCCAATCGCCTCTTACTAATCTCTATTGCGGACATGTTCATTTTCTCCCTGCTCTTGCTGAACCCAAAGGGTTCAAGGAGGCCAGTTATTCCTAAATCGACCGCTGGGAAGATATCTTCACATTCTAATAGAACACGCTCCATCGTTTACCTAGTTCTACTCCTGCAAACACATGCGTCTTCTTCCTTGTAACTCGCTTTTCAAGAGCGTGTTCTAAGTCATTCTGATCTCGCTTCTAGAAGTGATGAGATACCCTTTGAGTTATCGTAAATTGTTTCTTTCCTGATTTCATTTTTTCCTTTTAAGTAGTTATACCTTAGCAGGTTTCTTTTCTATTGCCGCCACGTACCAGATTATCTCAGTCTCTCTGATTTTCCGTTTGACGTTCTTTGTAGCCATGTTGCTCACAATACTGGTCGCGTACTTGCTGGTAAGCTTCCTAGTTATTTTCCTCCACTATGAATCAATGTTTTTCCTGTACAAATACCTGAACACTCTTCCAGCCCATTTACTTTCTTCCATATTTCTCAATCGTTCTTCATACTCAATTTTACTGTGAGATATAGGGGCAGCTAGTGACATATAGTGCCCCAGGTTGGCCATAAACGGCTAGAAACATACAAACCGCAAAATTGGGAGAAGAGGCACAGAACGATATCACTTTCATAAGAAAGATGGTACGTGAGAACTAATTAAATGCAGGGTGACCTACTGCAACTACAAACTTTAAATTATGGAGTTTTACGTGCCAAAATCACTTTCTGATTATGAGGCAGGCCGTAGTGGAGGACTCCGGAAATTTCTACCACCTGGAATTCTTTAATGTGCACCTGAATATAAGTACACGGGTGTTTTCGCATTTCGCCCCCATCGTACTACAAACTTTCAGAAGGTACCATGACCTGAGTATTTACACGAGAGCTGCGAGTAATGCGCTTTTGCCTGCATATAAATTGTGAGTAATACGTAGATTTTCCTTAACTTGGCGCTTCTGGTTTTGAACGGCTTTGTAAATTAGCAAATTTGATCATTTCTTAAATTATTGCGTTACAAATACAACGTTTTGTGATAATTATGCGATTGCGCGGAGACTTATCGTCTTGCTTTGTTTAGAAAAAATATAATGGCTAGGGTATTTGCGGCAACGAAACACAACAAATAGCCCCAAGAACGCCTGAAGCCCACAAGTACAAATAACATACTACTTTATGGTCCACCCAGCAGCCTCGTGGTAACTGAACCTTTGCAGAGCCAGAGTTCCTTCCAGTAGGTTTTGTAGAAAGCTCTTTGCCTCAGTATGACTTCTTCACTATCCAGCCACCTCAATCTAGAACTACATAAATCACGCAATCAGCGGACCACGTGACCACTGGTCGGATGTTCGCGCTGTGGAAAAAATTCACCGACATATACGATACTCCCCAAGGCGAAATTTGAGCGCGCAGCTCCATTTGTGTTTTCATTTCGCGATACATTGGCTGGCGTGGACCATCTGTCTCATGCGGCACGTTGCAAACGGAGCGAAATGTGGTGCGACTGCCTCGCCAATCAGGAGATCGCTAGAGACAGCGCGTGGGTGACGCGTGGGCGCGATTCACAGCCGCCGCCGCAAACAGACCTCCGCTAATGCAGTGCTTTGTTTTCATATATAGTGTCACCGGACGCGCTCGCTGGACGGCACCGGTGAACAGGCGACGCGCTAAGCCCCGTAAATAAAACTAAAGGGGGCGACATATTTTTATCATGCCGCCGCAGCTGCTGCGAGGAGGATGAGAGGAGGCAAGAGAGAAGGTCTGCCCAGTTACTCTGCCCAGTTGGTTGAGCGTCAACACGCGGTATTTTTTGCACCCTTTTCTCTGCTTTTCTTCTTTTCCGCGTCTCGGCGCACTGTCCACCATAACAGTTGGGTGTGGAGTCGCTGCGGTGAAGCATTCGCAAGTGATTTTACATGTTTTGGATAAGTTTCATGGCTACCCGTTGCATTGGAGAAATCTGTTTTTGTTTTGTATTACGCTAGGGATTGCCTTTAATAGCACTGAATGTGCAAGAATGAACAAACAGAGCTTTTTTCTTTGTTCCTGGGGTACGAAGCGCAGGCTTGGGTAAGCTTATACACGGGTGCTATTCTTGGTGCTCGTTCAGATTTTTTTTCCTGATTGCGTTATCTTCAACAAATGTATGAAGCTATGGAGTGCGTAGGCTGTGTGCCATTTCATATCGTGCTGAAAGCGTAACACGCGCTATTATTGCGCTACTGAGAGTGCGTAACGCTGTCAGTGCATGCTTTTGTTAGGCACTGCAAATATATTTCGCAGGAGGGAGAACCAAGTAATGCGTTTTACACGCAGCGCGAAAGGCTAACATTTGTAAGGTGCTCATTGATGGAAACCATTTCTATGTGCATCTTTCGTTCTTGCAAGTGCTTTGTTTACAAATGAAGAACAGGTTCCACTTTGATGTGTGCAATTAAGAGCTAGCGGAACCAGTTTGTCATAAAGGCGTAGGACCACTTTCACTGCATGCAGAGAAGACAGAATCTTGACGAAATTACGAGAACGGTTGAGATGCTCCGATTTGATCGCGCACGTTTCTGCACGACGCTCGTTTTATTTACGCGAATATGTCAGGCGCCTTACATTGCGTCATCGCGATGCTGACATGTTTAAATTAAGTAACTGCACAAGCTCTACACACGGCAGCCAATTGGATACACGCAGGTATATATGTGCGCACTTTCCAGCCGCGCAAACACATCGTGTTGCTGAATCAGTAGGGGATACATAGCGCTGCACACAAGCAAACGCATCGCCTTTTGCGTGAACCGGCGAAACCTTGACATCATGACAGCTTCCATGCCGCGCAGGTGTCTTTCGATAACTAACTCAAGAATATGAACAATGCAACAGAGATAACCCGCCAAGCGGCTTGACCTGTGCTAGCCGCGACAGTCTTTTTGCCTGCAGGTAAAGTGGTCGTAGACGACATGACCCTTAAATGAAGCTCTGGCAGGTATAGGAATATCGTGTACATTACGTATATGTTATTGGAGAGACAAAGAGCTCTGGTTTTTGTCGTTGTATTCGACACTAAACGGAATTTGTTCACTAAACTTGCCTCAAAACGCTTCTAAAGACTTTTGAGTATAGTTTCCCGAGGCTGCTGGCAGCCTGGAAGCAGGTAGCGAGCCAGAAGTGGCAGAATAAGTGCACGTTACTCTGTCGAAAAAGCACAAAAATCATTTGCTTCTACTAGTTTCATAGCGTTCCATCATCTATCTTAGCACAGCGCAGTATAAACAAGCCTAAATGCGGTAAAAATTCATACGCAAGCACCCAACAGCAATATTTAATGTATCACCTAGCGCAACTCTAAACCCACGTTTACATGAATGCGACAGCAGCGCATCACATTTCCAAGCACATTTGGGAAAGGCGATGCGACGCCGTTTACATGTAGCGCAGCAACTCTCGCGAGAACGCAGCGCCACATGCGTGAGTCAACTCGCACCGGTGAATCTGCGCTCACCTGGTACATTAATGAGATGCGCCTTACTATAGCGCATTACGGCTGTTTACATGAATGCGATGCGCTAGAAATGCGGTGCGGTGTGCCACAGTCGCGTTAATGTAAACGCGGCTCATGAGCGAAACCGCGCGCCCCGGAGCGAACAAGCAAGCTGCGAGGGCGAGCGACGAGGGTAAGCGCGAGCGGCGAGGAGACCGGGAGAAGCAGAGTCCGGGCGAGGAGGAATGTCGCTACCTCTATTCAGATGGCTTACGAGGCGCGCTACTCTTGCGCCATCTCGTAGCCATCGTCGCCGCAGAGCGGCACTACACTTTTATTCTCACCACTTTCGCCATACCCTCCTCCTCTACTTTCCACCTCATGCTTTCAGTGCAGCCTCATCGTCCGCTTTCTTCCTCTCGCTCTCTTCGCTTTTCATCCCCCGCTACGCTCCACGTTCACGCTTTCATCCTTCGCTTTCATCCAACGCAGGAACGGGCGCCTGACAGCTGCGCTCTAAAAGACATACCAAGGAAAACCACGCCACATCGCTTATTTTGTAGGTCAACATACGCCCGCGTACGCTGAAAACACAGCCTAAAGAGCTTAGCAGTGGAAGACATTTTGTTCGTACCAGCATTCATTTTGGACAACACCGCTCGCACAACTGAGCGCGGCACTTTGAAGCATTCAAATGCTTAGTGCAAGTGACACTGCAAAAATTCAATGCGCCTCACTGTGCATAATGGCGTCATAGCTAAGCGTGGTCGTACTGACCGGCTTTCTTTTTTTTTTTTTTGTTTACGGTGTTCCTTCTTTCTTCTTTAACTTGATGTCTGGTTTCTCCTAGATTTCTTTCTGCGGCTGTTCGACGCGGCGTCACTTTAATTCCGGCTGCAGAGTTCTACTTTAGTCTTTAGATTTGTCCTGTTACAGTGTTCTCCTTTGGTCTTTAGATTTGTCCTGTTGCTCTCCTTTCCTCTTTTCTTTTTCCTCCCCTCCTTCCTATCTTCTATTTCTGTGTTGCTGTCACCTCCCTTCAGAAGAGTAGGCAGGCGTTGTGCCTCTTCCGGTGGCAGTTGCCAGCCTGCTCCTCACTTTCCCTTTCCTGATACCTTTGTATATGTGTATATGTGTTCAAAACAAATAATAATAATTCTGCGGGAACACGAAAAAAAAAAAAAAAACGAATGCAGGAAAGCGTGGTGCATTCATTTCGCCTGCTATTTCGCTCGTTTCAGATTGGGTGTATCCGGGCTGTCGCTGCGTGGAACGGAGCTTTTATTGCGAAAATACGGGCCTCACTGAGCTGCCACCGACGGTGCCGCGAGATGCTATTGACCTGTGAGTACTTCCTTTGTAAACGCTGACGCACTAACTGCAGCAAAACTGCCCCAATGGGGGGGCCCGTTCAGTAAATACATAAAACATTAACGAATGAACGAATAAATCAATAAGTGATCAAATAGATAAGTCTATAAATACACATATATTGGC
The DNA here is from genome assembly GCF_023375885.2 of Dermacentor andersoni. NCBI lineage: Eukaryota > Metazoa > Arthropoda > Arachnida > Ixodida > Ixodidae > Dermacentor > Dermacentor andersoni. Next base: position 39,768,311 of record NC_092819.1, on the reverse strand, counting down.
CTTTTGACAATAGTGCATCGCGATTCAGTCAGTGGTTGGAAAACTCGGAGCGTTATAAATGTCTGGTTTGAGGACTTCGTTTCTGAGGATTCAAAGAGCAAAATAAAATAAAAAAGTGGGCAAGCGACGACTTTGCTCTTCTGCTGTCTTTTGTCCGTGCCTATTTCTTTGCGTAATTTCACTGATGCATTGAAAAGGAGATGTTGGCCTACGAACATGGCGGCGGCTTCTCCTTGTAAGGAAGTGAATAGTGTGTTTTGACGTAGGTCATAGGCTATATCAACAGATAATCACCACGGTTACGTCGAAACGTATATGTGCTTATGTGTTGCGGTTCTATATGCATCCTTCGCTGAACAGACGTGATTTAAGGCGTACGCGCCATGCGATCACTAAACGCCGATATCAAGGCATGACGACGACCTCGGCGAGGGCTCTTAAGCTGTGCGTAGCGTGGAAACCATTCGACATCATTACACCAGAGGTCGTGCTTTCTTAGTGCTCCAGCGTTTGTCGTTCCTTTCTTTATTGCTGTCCTTTTCTTTCTGTCTTCATTATGTTTCTTAAGTTTTCCTTATTTACTTTTTCTGGTATCTTCACTTCCTTTTTCTTTCTTTTCTTTATTTCTATTTCGTAATTTTGATTTCTTTTTTTTCTTCTATTTTTAGGTTTCTTTCTCTTTCTTTCTTTCTTTCTTTCTTTCTTCTCTTTATGTACATATTTTTTCTTCTCTATGATTTTCTCTTCTTTCTCTCTTATTCGTTTTCAATCGCCTGGTACAGGGTTCCTCATATAAAGCCGATATACCCAAATAGGAAAAAAAACATATGTCGAATCTGGTTGACGTCAAGCAGGTCACATGACATATAGTGTGTCGGATTATGGCAAGGCCGCGGCAGCAGTGCATGAAACTATATGCCTGTATCGGTTTCGTAATCCCCCGTTCGCAGAAACGTGGGCCCTATTTCAATCGACAACAGCACGTCAGAAGGAGAAATAGAAATCGCCTTCGAACAATAATAATGTATCCCACCCTGGCCTAGCGCAATTTCTTTGGAATCTTCCCACACGCGAACCTAATTTTCAATACTCGCATGTGCGTGGGTTGCGGGGAAAAAGAAGAAGGGAGGGCGGAGGTGGGAGGGTGTGTAATACAGATGGTAGAGAAATGAGCTTAGTCCACAAGTCTCATTTCATTAGATAAATGACGATTTCTATTCGCGTATGAAGGAGTCTGAAACAGCCGACATTACGATTTCGGAATATTGGAGACATCAAAACACTACTACTCGGGTAGTTATAGCGCAAAGAATAAATAATTTCGCAAGCGACTCGTAGCAGCATAAATGTAAAAAGAAAAAGAAAACAGAGAAAAAAAAACAGCTTCATAATGTATTACTTTGGTTCCAGATAAAATACAGAATGGTGAAGGAATTTGTAACAATACCGGCACTCAATTAAAGGCCCCTCCACGGCACAACCTTCAGCCAACCAAGTTTCGAGGTCTCAGATGAAAGAATACGAAATTGTTATGATTAATCCTTGCTGTCTGCTTCAAAGCGCATGAGCTTTCAGCTTTCAGAACGTGCGACGTACCTCCCTCTCGTACGAGGCTCTTTATTGCTTACAATTTCGTCGCCTGAAGAACTATCAGGAACATGTGTAAAGAAAGTGGCATTGTAAGAATGAAAAGAAAGTTATTTTTAGTGATATTTCTGGCGCAAGAAGGAGGCAGAGGAATAGACAGGAGAAAACAGATTACTGCTCGTTTCTTCCGTCGTTGCGCTGGAAGTAGAATTTCGCTCTACTGAGTCTTGTCTAACATTATATGGGTTAAAGTCTTAAGAATTACGCTTAAAAGATAACTTTATTTCTTGACTTCCTTTCTGAATTGGTGGGAACGGGGAAATTGCTTTACTCGACCTTCACTCCACCAGATTTCATCAAGCTTGTTGCATATAAAAGGCAAAAATAAATCAGTTCAACTAACCCCCTCATAGTATAGTATACTACTCTATATATACAGACCATCGAATTCTTTTTATAATGTTGTTCGAAATCGAAATTAAAAATAAAGAAACTGAAGCATCAAGTCTACAACTCTGTGACTCAGCAATAAACGATGATATCACAATTCCGTGAACAGCACTTATCGAGGCACCTAAAGCGAACAAAATATGTTATGCAGATCTCTGAGATATATTCCCAATTTGTGAGCAGCAATTTTCTAAAACTGTCTAAACACTATAACAATTTTACGTAAGCTGCCAAAGTCATATTATCAAATTAGTCAGCTCCAAATTCTCTAACGGTTGTTATTTACAGAACTGCGACGCCTTCTTTGCTGCAAAGCAACAGAACTCTAGACTTTCTGACAACATTAATTTCTTTAAATCATGGCAGTTTTCCACACTTTTGTTGTTCAATTGTGCGTTTGCTTGTTGAAACTGGTAGGTCCAATAGAGAACCATTACGGGTGTGAAAAAACAGGTTATAACAGTTGACAACGATATCACGTGCATCCTTCATAGCTAACAAAAGGTTACATTGGTGATATTTTACAAGTCACATAGTTGACCTAACAGATCGTAAAAGAAAGGACAGTTGGCGCAAGAACTTCTCCGCATAGAAGAGTAATAAACTGAAATCAATGCATTACCCGAATAAACAAATGATTCTTATTGGTTGCGAAAATTATTAATAGAAGACGAACTAACCAAAGAATTTGGGTGCCTGTTCCATTCCCTGATTACTCTAGCGAAAAGAAAGCATATTTGAAACCGTCATTTCGTGATAGATGTGGTGCAATACGCATGCTGTGCCGATGTCTAAAGCGCTCATTTCGAAAAATCGCGAACATGTCCGAGCCGTTCGTTGTAACTTCATTACGAATAGCGACTGATGAGCAACTATTTTAATCGCTTGAAGATTGTCCTTAATTCCCAAGCAGGAAAGTCTGCCCGTCGGCATGGTTCGCTAACGGAATGACAGCGGCGATATTTACTGAAGATAAACTTGGCAGCTACTCGCTGAACTCCGCCTAATTTCTGGCGATTTGTTGATCATGCAAGCGTCCCAAACTAACTAGTTTATCGAACTTCATAATAGATCTTATTAGCGGCTTATATGCTGGGCGTTTTCTTTTAGGGGTTGCACTGCGTGCTCTCTGTTTGCGTTCTTGAATATAGTATCGACATGCGCGTTCCACTTAAGGTCATGAATAAAAACTAAACCTAAATATTTATGATGCATATTTAAATACCACTATTACTGTAATTAAAGTCATGAATTCTCTTTTTTGTTCTAAGTACACTCATAGAAACTGATTTTGATGAAGTGAGCGTCATTTGCAATTGGTAAAACTACTGCATAATTTTTTTCTTTTTTTTGCAAAATCAATCTGCAACTCCAACCGATCATCGAAAGATTCTATCCTACTATATACGAGGCAATCATCCGCAGATGATCGCAACAGAACAATAGTACAGATTTTTAGGTCATTGATTAATGTGAGGAATAGAAGAGGCCCCGGTATGCACTGTCCGCCCCCCCCCCCCCCCCCTCTCCAGATTCTACTGTCAAGAATTTAGATGTAGAATCTTTTATGTCAATGTATTCGGGGTACCGAATACATGAAGTAAACCATTTAGTTGTATTGTCATTTTTAAAGCTAGTATTAATTTTAGCGAGAGCTTTGCGTAGGAAACATGATAAAAACCGTGACGAACTAAAGAAAAATGAGGTTCATCTGTCGGCTATTACTGATTATCTCCGAAACGTTATGGTCTATTTGAACAACCTGTGGTAGAATAGATATCCCCTAGCAACGGCCATGTTGAGTTGATGAGAATAAATTATGTGCACTAAGGTAATTAGTGAGGTGCTTAACTAGTATGCCGTAGTAAACCGGAGCAGCTGCTCTTAGGACAGATTAGCCTATGAAAGTAATATCTGTTATGCTGCCATCTCTGCGAATCTGTATTATATTGGCCCGTTTACAACCTCTAGGGAAAGTACTTTGGCTAATGAAAGATTGAAAAACTATAGTTAGGTATTTAGCATCCGACTCGGCAGTACCGACGTTAAAGTTCGTTAAGCATGCAATCAGGACCAGCACTTTCCTCAGCGTTAATGCAAGGAAGCAGATTCAGGACGCCTTCTTCCTTAATTACGATCTCATTAGCCGAAGAACGGTTTTGTGAAACTGAGAAGTTCGGTACTTTTCCATCATCCCGAGTGAAGAGGTCAGAAAAACGCAATAATATCTTCACTGCGCTCCGGCACATGTCTTTAATCACGTGGATGATTCTTCTTATTCGTCGGTGGATTTATGTACCGCTAAAAGTTTGCTGGCGCTTCCGAGAGAAAAGTTTTCAGCGGGATGATAGACTCATCCCTTGATATCCTAGTGAGGCTATGAGGTTCCGTTCTCATTTGACGTAGGATACTTTTCATTTCAGGCCTCGAATTTTAGGAACACGCCTTCCTTTTTCTCTGGATTATTCGTTTCGCTTGCAGTATTTATTTATTTATTTATTTATTTATTTATTTATTTATAGTTCTTTTAAACACAGTACGTTATTTCTTTCATTTGTGAACAAAACCCATTATACGCGTAGCGTGTGTATAGTACTCTATCGATGAAGTAGCTACATATCAGGGTTAGGGCGACACCACGAATTCCAAAGAATAGCAATTCATGTAGTAGGATGGTATGTTTGACGGAGTCGAAATCTTTTCCGATATCTAGAAAAAGACTGACCATATGCAAGTTGTTCTCAAAATCACTGAGCATGTTTTCTTTGGTCTCAAGATGTGCCATTTGAGTCGACATATGTTCACCGAAGTGAAATTCTTCTTCTACAATAGCACGATTTTCATATAGGAATTTGGTTAATCGCCACTTGAAGAGTCGTTTCAGCACTACCATCTCCATGCTTCCATGATGTAGCTTCAGCATCAGGTATACTGGCATGTAGCTACGTTTCTGTAATCACGAGGATTTATTTATTTATTTATTTATTTATTTATTTATTTATTTATTTATTTATTTATTTATTTATTTCAATACCTTCAATGCCCGAAGGCGTTACAGAAGGCACTGGAGGAAAAAAACAAGAAAAAGTACATGTCATTAGCAGTTAGTGCAACAAAAAGGGGTGTCAACTTTGTGGTGGGGGTTAATACGACATGAAAGATAAGTTGGCTCACAGAGTTCATTTTTCGTGCACGCATTATAAAAAAAAAATGAAAGAGAGAGCGGTAAGCTGCAATGTTTCATCGATGATACACTTGAAAAGCAGGAATAGTCCGACAAAATGAAACGCGCACTGTGGTTTTGTACAGAGTACCGATTCTAGTAGATTAATAAGAAATCCTTGACTATCATCCAACCAAGCACATGTACATTCAAGCTTAGATCTTACAGGTGTTTCATACAATTTTATTTTAAGAGGCGACCGTGCCCTTGAAGCATTGCGACGTAAATAACCTGACATGAGATTAACATTAATAACAATTTAGTTTATATTATTTTGCCAAGAAGTGTTAGCTGGTATTTGAGCGCCTAGATACACATACGGGGTTGCTTTGTCTAACAAAGAGCGATCAATGTTATAAAGAAGACGGTTAGAGGTGGCCGATTTTTGGGAGATTTTCATTCCTTAACACTTTTCAGCATTCAGACGCGTTTGCCATGCGTTGCACCATTTAGTGATAGCGTTAACGTCAGACTGAGGTGCTGTAAAGTGGGCATCAGAAGACATTACGCGATAAATTGCGCCCATTGAGGCCATTGAACTGCCATTGATGCCATTCAAGAAGCGAGAAAAAACTGGAGCTGGGCTGGCCATGTAATGCGTAGGGCAGATAACCGGTGGACCATGAGGCTTACAAAATGGCTGCCAAAGGAAGGAAAGTGCAGTCGATGACCTAAGAAAATTAGGTGGTGTTTTAAATTGAAGAAATGTGCAGGCAGAAGTTGGAATAAACTTGCGCAAGACAGGGGTAATTGAATATATCGCTGATAAAGGACTTCGTCGTGAAGTGAACATAAAAATAGGCTGCTACTGATGCTGCTGCTGCTTCTGCTGCTGCTGCTGCTGCTTATGATGATGACGTGAACAAGTGAGTAACAAGGTAAAAAAGAGAAGGAAGAGAGATAACGCTAGCTGCACTGATATAGCAAGCTGTGTATCACAAATTAATACGGGAGACGTCGGCGAACGAACGATAGTGTGTAAAAAATAATAGACAAATACAAGAAAGGGAAAGCTCCACGAAATGTCCGCCGCTGAAGCACGTACCAGCGTGCTGAATACGGTCACAATCGTTGATTCTTACCCAGAACGATTTGTGAAATGAACGCGAACCTGTCTACGTATGTAAATCACACGTTCGCTGTTAGAATCTTCAATCACTGATAGTAAGGAGTATAGTTCAGTGTGCTTCGAATATCTTTACCTCTGCCTACTCCGAAGAACCCTATTTCAGCCGTCAATGCTTCCATTAGCGTAATATATTTGAAAGGATAAGGCGGGAGCGAAAAAGAACGCTAGATTCGATGAATTGTTTAGGCGCACGGACGTAATGTGCCAGATTTCTCAATTTTCATTTTGTGCAAAGTGCTCGAAGTTGTTTTTTCTTTTTAGTATTTGGTCTTCGTATTAGTGACATCCCCGCGTCGACATCTCAAATTGTGCATCCACATAAAGCCGGGTTCGCATTTTGACATAGCTTGTAGATGGTTTAGCGTATAAACAAACATTTTCATGACACTGAAACTGAGATCTGAGCGGTGCATAATCATTGCACGAGATCACACGTTGAATAGGTCGAAGATAGAGCAAATTTCATGCATCGCATTTAGTTTTATAGCACTTAACTGCATCACGAAAACTTTGCTTCACGTAAATTACATTTCCGCTGAATCTGCATAATGTTCTTTTAATCTCTTGCAGGGATTTATCCGGAAACGTCTTCACAACGCTGCATACGAACGACTTCCCCGCAATGCCGTACCTTGAGACACTGTAAGTGTTGCGCAAATTCACGCAGTTTGACATACCTATATACCTCTGAATCGCGATGGTATTGAACTGCAGCTTCGTAGTCGACAGATCGGTTGAACACTGTTATACAAGGCTCGAATTTCGACTCCTTAATCAGTCTCTACAGAAATATGAAGATAAACGTTATCAACGACGACAGTCAAGACGTAGCCTTGCGAAACAGCGAAGCTTATTTAATTATTTCAAAATATCCGCGTTGCCATCTGTGACTTTTAATGCAATTTCTGTTGGACCACACACGTCAGCGAATTCACCGCAATTTCCTTGTTTTCTTCCCTCCTCTCTCTCTCCCTGTTATCTTTGTTCCCCTTTGCCATTCCCCGCCCGCACAGCAGTCAATGCAGGCGCGCTTTAGCCCACGGTATTTGAACGCTGTCAAGTCTAAATATTTTAAGGCAGTTTTCCTAGTCTCTAAAGCCGCTCGAGTTCGCTCTTCTCCTCGGGCGGCCATTTTTTTCAAGAAATTATGCCTTCCAACCAGCAAAAATCGACTGTCGCGGACAACATCAGTCCCTTTCCACATAAGTATGAGGCTCGGAGCAGGAGCTATGGCGCATGAAAGTAACCGGTGGCTTGACGAACCAACCGACTGAGCTACCTTCCCGGGCAACATTTAAGGGTCACGAGTTCAAATCACATGTTATTTTCCTTTTTTCCCCCTTTTTTTTTCTTTCTTTCTAATGTCTTTTCCTTCATTTTATCACTGTACGGAAGCCCTCCTAAAAAAAATTATATATCCTCAAATTTGTGTGGCCACACATGCGCAGGTCATAAATACCAGGTTCTCTAGCCGAGTGCCATCTATGCGGTATAACCGAGCTCAGATTGGTCCACCTTGACTGATCAAATAGGGCACCACTGTAGATTAAATGAGGCGTACAACTCCTGCGGGACCCGCCGTGGTTGCTCAGTGGTTGTGGTGTTAGACTGCTGAGCACGAGGTCGCGGGATCGGACCCCGACCACGGCGGCCGCATTTCGATGGGGGCGAAATGCGAAAACACCCGTGTACTTAGAGTTAGGTGCACGTTAAAGAACCCCAGGTGGTCGAAATTTTCGGAGTCCTCCACTACGGCGTGCATAATCAGAAAGTGGTTTTGTCACGTAAAACCCCATAAATTAATTTTTAATTTAACTCCTGCGGGGACGGTAGAGTATCCGTCTCCAGTGCAAGAGGACCGTGATTCAAATCCCGGTGCCGCGCAATTCTCCACCGGAAAATACAAAAAAAAAGAACCGTGTGTTGAGAAAATTGCACAAACAGGCCTGGAGTGCGGCCTGATCCCGGTGACCAGAACCGGTAACGCACTCTCTCACCAGAGCAGGATTGGCCACCCTGGTGCAGTACTTGGCCACAACCTCCTATATGAATACAACAATCAAACCCCGGCCCTCAGTCACCAGCAGCCGCGAAGCAACTGACCACGGCGGCGGTCAGATCTGTGACGCTGCAGAGGGTGCTAAGAATACCTGGCTCCGGACAGGCCGCCATTGGAATCTGAACCTGGCAACGTTTAACGTTAGAACGCTATCTAGTGAGGCGAGTCTAGCAGTGTTATTGGAGGAATTAGAGGGTAGTAAATGGGATATAATAGGGCTCAGTGAGGTTAGGAGGACAAAAGAAGCATATACAATGCTAAAAAGCGGGCATGTACTGTGTTACCGGGGCTTAGCGGAGAGACGAGAACTAGGAGTCGGATTCCTGATTAATAAGGAAATAGCTGGTAACATACAGGAATTCTATAGCATTAACGAGAGGGTGGCAGGTCTTGTTGTGAAACTTAATAAGAGGTACAAATTGAAGGTGGTACAAGTCTATGCCCCTACATGCAGTCATGATGACCAGGAAGTCGAAAGCTTTTATGAAGACGTAGAATCGGCGATGGGTAAAGTCAAAACAAAATACACTATACTGATGGGCGACTTCAATGCCAGGGTAGGCAAGAAGCAGGCTGGAGACAAGTCAGTGGGGGAATATGGCATAGGCTCTAGGAATAGCAGAGGAGAATTATTAGTAGAGTTTGCAGAACAGAATAATATGCGGATAATGAATACCTTTTTCCGCAAGCGGGTTAGTCGAAAGTGGACGTGGAGGAGCCCGAATGGTGAGACTAGAAATGAGATCGACTTCATACTCTGCGCGAACCCTGGCATCATTCAAGATATAGACGTGCTCGGCAAGGTACGCTGCAGTGACCACAGGATGGTAAGAACTCGAATTAGCCTAGACTTGAGGAGGGAACGAAAGAAACTGGTACACAAGAAGCCAATCAATGAGTTAGCGGTAAGAGGGAAACTAGAGGAATTCCGGATCAAGCTACAGAACAGGTATTCGGCTTTAACTCAGGAAGAGGACCTTAGTGTTGAAGCAATGAACGACAATCTCATGGGCATCATTAAGGAGTGCGCAATAGAAGTCGGTGGTAACGCCGTTAGACAGGAAACCAGTAAGCTATCGCAGGAGACGAAAGATCTGATCAAGAAACGCCAATGTATGAAAGCCTCTAATCCTACAGCTAGAATAGAACTGGCAGAACTTTCTAAGTTAATCAACAAGCGTAAGACAGCGGACATCAGGAACTATAATATGGATAGAATTGAACAGGCTCTCAGGAACGGAGGAAGCCTAAAAACAGTGAAGAAGAAACTAGGAATAGGCAAGAATCAGATGTGTGCGTTAAGAGACAAAGCCGGCAATATCGTTACTAATATGGATGAGATGGTTCAAGTGGCTGAGGAGTTCTATAGAGATTTATACAGTACCAGTGGCACCCACGACGATAGTGGAAGAGAGAATAGCCTAGAGGAATTCGAAATCCCACAGGTAACGCCAGAAGAAGTAAAGAAAGCCTTAGGAGCTATGCAAAGGGGGAAGGCAGCTGGGGAGGATCAGGTAACAGCAGATTTGTTGAAGGATGGTGGTCAGATTGTTCTAGAGAAACTGGCCACCCTGTATACGCAATGCCTCATAACCTCGAGCGTACCGGAATCTTGGAAGAACGCTAACATAATCCTAATCCATAAGAAAGGGGACGCCAAAGACTTGAAAAATTATAGACCGATCAGCTTACTGTCCGTTGCCTACAAAGTATTTACTAAGGTAATCGCAAATAGAATCAGGAGCACCTTAGACTTCTGTCAACCAAAGGACCAGGCAGGATTCCGTAAAGGCTACTCAACAATAGACCATATTCACACTATCAATCAAGTGATAGAGAAATGTGCAGAATATAACCAACCCTTATATATAGCTTTCATTGATTACGAGAAAGCGTTTGATTCAGTCGAAACCTCAGCAGTCATGGAGGCATTACGGAATCAGGGTGTAGATGAGCCATATGTAAAAATACTGGAAGATATCTATAGCGGCTCCACAGCCACAGTAGTCCTCCACAAAGAAAGCAACAAAATCCCTATAAAGAAAGGCGTCAGACAGGGAGATACGATATCTCCAATGCTATTCACAGCACTTTTACAGGAGGTATTCAGAGGCCTTGAGTGGGAAGAATTGGGGATAAAAGTTGATGGAGAATACCTTAGCAACTTGCGATTCGCTGATGATATTGCGTTGCTTAGTAACTCAGGAGACCAATTGCAATGCATGCTCACTGACCTGGAGAGGCAAAGCAGAAGGGTGGGTCTGAAAATTAATCTGCAGAAAACTAAAGTATTGTTTAACAGTCTCGGAAGAGAACAGCAGTTTACGATAGGTAGCGAAGCACTGGAAGTGGTAAGGGAATACATCTACTTAGGGCAGGTAGTGACCACGGATCCGGGTCATGAGACTGAAATAACCAGAAGAATAAGAATGAGTTGGGGTGCGTTTGGCAGGCATTCTCAAATCATGAACAGCAGGTTGCCACTATCCCTCAAAAGGAAAGTGTACAACAGCTGTGTATTACCAGTACTCACATATGGGGCAGAAACCTGGAGGCTTACGAAAAGGGTTCTGCTGAAATTGAGGACGACGCAACGAGCTATGGAAAGAAGAATGATGGGTGTAACGTTAAGGGATAAGAAAAGAGCAGATTGGGTGAGGCAACAAACGCGGGTAAACGACATCTTAGTTGAAATCAAGAAAAAGAAATGGGCATGGGCCGGACATGTGATGAGGAGAGAAGATAACCGATGGTCACTAAGAGTTACGGACTGGATTCCAAGGGAAGGGAAGCGTAGCAGGGGGCGGCAGAAAGTTAGGTGGGCGGATGACATTAAGACGTTTGCAGGGACAACATGGCCACAATTAGTACATGACCGGGGTAGTTGGAGAAATATGGGAGATGCCTTTGCCCTGCAGTGGGCGTAACTAGGCTGATGATGATGATGATGCCATTCCCCCGGTGTAGGGTAGCCAACCGGACGTTATTCTGGTTAACCTCCCTGTCTGTCTCTTTCCCTCCCTCCTCCTCCGCGTTGCCAAATCGGTTCTTCTTTTACCACGAAGAAGGACATTAACCGAAATCTGAATATAATGGCAACGTATAGAAGAAAAAAAATAAACAGAATCTGCACCTCCTACGCGCTACTATAAGCTGAAGCATGATCAACATAAAAAGCAACCTAAGAAACTCCAAAGTGTTCAGGCAAAAGTGGATGGAGCTCGTGCTCAAGTTTCAGAGATAACTTAGCATGGTAAAGATCGGGCAATGACCGCCTTCGTCCATAATTTTTTGTTTACACCGCTTCCTGCCAAACAACGTTATCTTGAAGCTTGAATTTCTGGTGCAAGTCTTGGAGTCTTTCGTGCGGATTACGCGCGAAAAGCCCAGAGAAAGCAAATTACCTGAAGTTTATATATATATTTATATATATGCCAGAGAAGGACTTGCCAAGCGGTCGGAAATGACCTGGATACCGAACCTTGCTTTTACCGCATTTCTCTCATGCACCACCCACTCGTACAATCTTTCCGGGCAACGCCACGTGCCGCATATGTAGCACTGTTTTTAGGCTCACCTCGCCTTCTTTCTATGCGCGGAGGTACATGCCATTACTGCAACATCTCGTCCGTTCACACGAGAGCACTCAGAGTGCTCCCGGCCTCTCGCGTTTCTGTGCCCCAGCGTCAGCCCGGACCTTATTTGGCCATCGTAGCAGACGCATTCGCGACTTCCGTCCGGAGTCCGGCTTCCTCAATGTCGGCCTCACAACATTCTCTTTGGGACCGCGAGGAATTAAATTAGCCGTTGACGGCATTTCGATGCATTTTTTTTCTTTTTTCCTTTGCGCCACGCATCTTGATGTGGACATAAGGCCCACTGTGACGTGCAAAAAAAATTATTCCGCAGAAGTTTCTGTTTACGCGAATACTATAGCTTGCGGAAATAGAAGACATGCTTGGCGCAAATGGCTGCTTTAAATGCGCCGATGGCAACATAGCATTTTTTGCGTAGGAACAGCTTTCTGTCGGCTTTATGGGTGCTGAGACATTCATTCACGGTCCATATTTGGAGGGGGTAGCACACGATCACAGGAAATAAAGCAGCGAAAGAAAAAAACTACATTAGTGCTAGCACACGCAGAAATATGTCAATGCCCGGAAAATCCTTGTTAGCATGCTCGACCTCCTTAATAATTTTGCTGACTGCGACCATATGCGCGTGCACTGTCAACACGTCTGCGCACCGAAAATGGGCAGCAGAGCAAAGAAATAATGCTGTCCGGGGTACTTAACAGGGACTATATTTTACGGCAGCATGTGTCTCGCGAAATGTGCCAACTCTAGCACGCGAAAATAAGATCGTTATACCAACAGGACTACTGCTGGAGATAATTATTTGGAGGGCCGCGTTTAACGTTAAAAATCTTGCAAGAGAAGTTTTAACGACAGCGTAGCTTTGATTCAAGAGTCATCATATTATAAAGCGCGAGACCTGGCGGCGACACTACATTCTGATTCCCGGGTTAGCTGTCACTGAGGTCAGAAATTGTTGGCATTACTGACCAATAACAGTGATATACTGATTATTAAAAATTACTACGTTTCTACCAATAAGGTCACAATATTAAATAAAATACTCGTACATTGTCGTGCTATCTTTCAAGAAAACGACTGTGTTTCATGAAAGCAGGGGAAATGTATGGCGTCATGCAATGACGTCATAGCCACTGCATGCAATTAAGGCTATATGGTTCCTTCATTGGATATATTCAGTGTAATGAAACATTATTTTCTTGTGAAAAAGCACCAAAAATGCTTGAAAATAATATTTATAAGTTTAGTTTGCAGCATATTGTTTGAAGTTATAGTCTTTTTTAGCGCTGTTCTCAGATAGATGGACGCCACATTGAGCAACAGCAGTTACTCATAACTGCATTCTCTGCACTCATCTCAGGTCCCTGTCCTCATCGAAAGTCGAAGAGCTCTCTGAAAAAGTGTTTGAGAATCTTCCAAGCTTGAAAGAAGTGTAAGTACACAGTCCGACATTCAGAAAACAAACACGCGCTTCTTTTCGAAGCGCTGTTCCTGTCGATAACGAGCAAAAAACTAAAGTAATGCTTCTTGGTGACGAGGCACCATGCCTCGCATGAGGAAGCGGAAGTTTTGTTGTTCGGGAGAACTCTGTCATGCAGTCATTCGCTACGACAAAGAAGCCTGCTCACAAGCACCCAAATACCACGATAGTTTACCGAATAGCCCGTTTGTTGATTGCATGTTAATAAAAACAACGAAAAAGGAAGCATATATCTCACTTGTTTTGTGAAAATTGTAAACTGAAAGTTCGGCTCTTTTATTATGCATTAAAACAGGCTTGAGATGTTGCTTACTGAGAGACGAAATAAATGTTTTCTTGTACCAGATACCTCATGGGAAACGACATCGTTTGGCTTCGTGACTACACTTTCGAAGGAAGCAAGGAGCTGGAAAATCTGTAAGTATACTCGAGGCCCATAAAATTATTTTTCTATATCTTTCAAGTTAGGGGTAAAGCTGTAGGACGAACTAATATCGGTAAGGTGTGCAGAAATAAAAATAGCAGTAAGTTATAACATAAAACAGCGTAAACAGCGTTTGAGCTACATACTCAAAGGAAGCCGAAAGCTGAAATTAAATTAACGTTGCACAGAAATTGATGATATCTTCAGGGCCCCCAAGAAGCACCGAACATATAGTGTTCAGTTGCAGAAAGCCACTTGTTCAAGTTATGTAAATTACATTCGCCCTATTGATCCTTGGCAGGTTAACGTTGCAGGGTACTCAAAACTAAACGCATCGATTTTGGCAACCTTTACCGGAGTTTCGGTGCCGATTTTACACGCAACAGGCAAGCCTCAATTTGCGACCGCAGCCTTCTATTCACCTCTCGCCCTTTTAATTAGGGCTTCGTATTGTTGACAGACGCGATCATTTAGTCAACTCTGCAAGAATTTGTGAACTGTGCGCATACAATTTTAACAATACAGTTGCACGTGGTTTCCCGCGCGTTAGTAAAGAGATTTATGCTTGGCTTTAAAGGAGTTGTTGCAGTCTGTGTTATTATTTATTTATTTCAGTGTATTATCACACAACGCTATACGAGACATATCGACAGAAGCATTTAGTGGGCTTGACAACCTGAGCGTTCTGTGAGTACTTTTTTTTCAATTTTTTTTTATATCAGCGAACTCAGTGTATTGCCAGATCACTGTATATTTTGTCGAGTATTTTGGCAAAGTGTCCTCGAGGAAAAACAGGTACAAATGTAATAAGTTCGAACTCTGAAAGAAAGCACAAAATATATGAAAATGAAGCTTGAACAGCTTTTCGGAGCGGAATAAACAAAATGCTTTAGCTACGCTACGCATTATGTCTTCCCAGAAAAAAAAAAGAAAATTTTGAACGGCAATATATTCCTCAGCCGGCATCAGTACATCTGGAGCGTTGGCTTTACGCGTTATGTTCTCCTAACAGGCATTAATAACTGTTTCAGATTCACCTTTATATAGTCGCTAGAGGTTCATGTTTTCACGTTTATGTAATAGTGTCGGGACGCAACCCTGATTACAGCATCGCATTTTATATACCTATTACCGGTTAGCTTTTACGTCTGCTTTTTGTGAAAAACATTATAGACCTTTGCTTTCTACGTGGAAGAAGTAAGTGTTTTTTTTTTCTGGTAAAATAAATAGAAAATATGATAGAAGTATCTAACTTTCTTTCAATAACTCAACAGTGATCTCAGAAGTTGTGCCCTGAGAAGGATCCACCCCAAGCTTTTCCGGCACCTCGAAAGCCTCACAAGCCTGTGAGTGTCATCTTCCTAAAGCAAAGTGGTGATTTGGGAGAGTTGGTTATGCATTGCGACCTGTTTTTTTTTTTCACTAAAATAGGCCGTCAAATAAAAGGAGGGGACTGAGGGAATGTATCCTGTACTTTTCTTTCTTGGTCCGCGCCTTCCAGTTCGAAAAATCAGTTCTCCGTTAAGACATAGCCACCATTACAATGTTTTCTGCTGTCTATGCTGCTTTATTAATGTCATGGTTGATGGTGAGAGTACCTTTCTTGTGCAGCTCTATATATGCGTGCGTGTGTGTGTGCTTGCGGCTCTCTCTCTCTCTCTCTCTCTCTCTCTATATATATATATATATATATATATATATATATATATATGTGTGTGTGTGTGTGTGTGTGTGTGTGTGTGTGTGTGTACGTCAGAACTACTAAGGCCTCTTCTGATGCGTTCGCAATCGCTCTGTTCTTATTCAAGATTAACTATTGAGGATTAGCATCCAGAAGCTGTTGGTCGGTTATAAAGGATGACGTAAATGGAGGAATCTGTACTCTATTTTTAAGACCTGGAATTCTTCAACGTGCACTCGGAGAACGGTTGACGATCTTGTTTACACTCCGCCTCCATTAAAGTGCGGCCGCAGTGGAGTATTGATAGAAAACGCGATGGTCTCTGAGCCTCTACTAAGGTCATGGTATCGTTCTAGCAGACTGGAATAATCCAACAATTGCTAATACAGCATGGTTCACATCGCATTTAGTCCTTAATTTCTAGTATTTACCAGCGAGACCCTGGAATGTTTTGAATACCGAAGAATCAGTCAATTTCTTTATTTTTTCAGGTGGCTTGACGAAAATTCTATCGAACATTTGCCTCCGGGAACTTTCGCAGTGTTGAAGAACCTCGAAATACTGTAAGTCATGGAGAGAAAAAAATAAAAAAGGAGATTCCGCTGAATTTTGCGAAGCCTGCTCCCACTGTTAACAAAGGAATATTTGCTTTCAGGTCGCTAACAAAGAACAAGTTGTCTCGGCTTTCATCCTCGTACTTCAGTGGCCTCTCGATGCTCCTCACCTTGTGAGTGAACATTTCTTTGATTGCTACTAATTCTGAAGGTCCCTAGAACTCGCCCCCCTCCCCTCCCCCACCCGGAAAAAAGAAACGAAGAGACAAAATAATTAAACAGAAGTGAAAGAAAAATAGAAACAAAGGCGGCATAACTAAAAAAAATCAGCGGGAACCACCGAGGATGATTATCAATGAACGAACTAACGCGTTCGTTTCTACAAGTCTGACCACCAACCACCGACCAACGACGAAAACGGCCGTTTTCAGTGCTCGAATGGAAGAGAATCCCAACAAGAGCGAGTTTCACGAGCGAGTGGAGGCGGGAAGTGACAAACAGTTACCAAACAAGGGCTGGAGACGAGGTTTCACCAGGGAAGCTCGTCTCCCTCTGCGCAAGAGCTGCCGGCAAGGAGAGCAGTTGCTGTCATGACGAAGACTATTTCCCTCCTCGTGGAAATGTCTTCTGTAACCCATTTTTCAATCGCTGCTGATTACACAAGAGAAAGGAGGCACGCACATTCATATTGTTAGGTGGAAGCAATATTGCGCCATGTGGTGTGCTGTCATTACTGTCACAGAAAGTTTGTGATTAACTCCTAGGGTCTGCCTTGGATGAAAACGATGTAGAGATAATTCTGTGGCTTTCTATCCAGCTATATCGCGTTCCGTTTATGATTGATTGATTGAATTTAAAGCCTAGAAGCAAAACTGGAGATATTAGAATTGGCGTAATGGAGGGCTGCCGAATAATTTCGCCCACTTAGGGTCCTTTAAGGTGCAGCTAAATCCAAACACAAGGGAGTTTCCGCATTCAGCCCCAATGGAAATGTGGCCGCCGCGATAGGGAATTGAACCCGCGACCTCAGCAGCATAATGCCGAAGACACGCAGGCAACGCGGCCGCTGCTCCCTTCAAGTGTCGACTGAACGTGACAGAAAGGGACGTTAAGCGAGACTCGTGTGCATTGAGACTTCCCACGAGACCCAGGTCACGTTCTGGCGCCGGGCCGCGCTATTTTGTTGAGTACGGCACAGAGCCTTGCGGGACACATGCGAGCAAGGAAGCCTCTGAGCAAACGTGGCCGCACCTTTCTGGTTTCCCCGCGTTCGCAACGGCTCGATGGTCGCAGCGTTACTGTTTTTTTGTTGTTGTTGTTGTTTTTAGTACTAGGCGACTCTTGCCTCGGTACACTTAAGAAATACGGCGTCGTTCTTTCACTCTTACCCTTATGGCGCTTCTGATAAACAGCGCTATGGTTCATTTGGAAAGCTCTATTCTGGCGTTGTGGACCGTATTATGATGAATGTCCACTTCCGAGAAAAGATAGATAGCCGCATGAAGTAGCAAGCAAAAAAGTAAAAAAAAGATAGACACGAGAAACAGTTTGTACAGTCAGAAAATTTAATAAAGTGTGGGGAGTAGTACTAGTGAAATAATAATAATAATAATAATAATAATAATAATAATAATAATAATAATAATAATAACAAAATGGGTTAATAATAATTATTATTATTATAGGAAGACTGGGAAGAAGTATAAATAATTACGTTTAAACACCTTGAAGAAACAGCTTGGTTACGAGTAGCTTATTTTTTTCCCGTAGCCAAGGACTACTTGTATTTGTATCACCTGGGGCGTTAATGTGAGTGTGAATTCAATTACATAGGTGTTTTTGTATTCCACTTCCACCGGAATACGGTGAAATGGCATGTGAAGGATCCCGTGATATTGAACCCTGCCATGGGCACCCTGCGAGGGCTGCGAGTAGGGCCAATTAATTAGCAGCCGTGGGCTGCTAGACAATAATGTGTAAGCGCGACAACTATGTCCCTCATCCTTAATGCCGAGGTGAGCCATTTGTAATTTGGTGCATCATGGTAATTTTTACGTCTCCTTTCAGAAACCTGGCGTACAACAAGATCCGCGTCCTGGAAACACCGTTCCTCGGGTTGGATGAACTGCTAAACATGTAAGCAGAGAACGTAAATCCTGTCGCACATTCTCCTCGTGTCGGTGTAGGCAGGTGACAGCGATGACACCGGAAACATTTTCCCATTTTCGCTTTTGTAAAACTTATTGTGCTATAATTCTTGAACCGTTTTCGTGTCCCCGATAGCCCCCCTCATGCGTGAGATGCAACTTCATTTTTGACTACTACTTTTAAGTTAAACTACTAGTTTCAACATGGGACGCCCCGATGGTCGAATTACCGGCAAACATTCTAGAGGCTCGGTCGACCTTCGGCCAACAACGACCTCACTTCACCTCACGTCATCTCACCTCATCTTACATTTTGTCTTGGACATAAAAAATGCACATCAATGGGGAATGTGCATATATATATATATATATATATATATATATATATATATATATATATATATATATATGCGAAATTGTTTTGGACGCCTCTCCCATTGGCGACGTGAAGTAGACCAGTCTGTGACCGATGTCCCTTGTACAAGCGCATTTAAGTGCTTCAGTAACACTGGGAATAGGTTCTCACGAAATGATTGATTACTGCCATGGGAAGAACAAAATGATTTCGTGCTGTCAAGACATCGAATTGGTTTTTATTTGACATGTGTCTCCTTCCGATTTGCATACGGTGCAAAATTTCCTTGCTTCTACGAAATATTGAATTGCTCCATTGCTGTATAACCAACACTCGCTATTTATACTGACCGTCAGCACTGCAAGATCACCCAGCAATGGTAAGGAATAAAGCAAGCGTACATGTTACAGGTCCTACTTATATGTTTTCATGAATGCTCTGAAGGAATGCCATGCATGCGACAAGTGAATTTCCTCCCCATGAAACAAGTAAAGAACGAACGATCGAGATAGTTACCAGCAATTTACCGGCACTACTGCATAAAAGTTTTAAACAAGGTCGTTTTCCACTTGTGAAGCTTCCAACGGCACAATATTTTTTCCTTCTCGGTGCTGTCACTAATCGGCTCAATTCCTCTACAGGCGTATATATTTTAGGTAGCCTTATTTTATGAAACGATGCACTCTGGTTGAGCTGTCTTAATAACTGCAAGCAACACGAGTTGAATTTGAGTCCTGACAGAGCAGTATTGGTCTGCAATAAGTTAGCTAGGTAGTTTATATTTGTAGTTACCATGGGCATAGTATACGCTTTCTGGTTAACAAGATATTCTTGCGATATTGCAGAGATCTGGAAGGGAACCTGCTGGACTTCGTTCCTGCCGAAACCTTTCAACCGCTGAAGCGGCTGCAATCACTGTAAGCATTGAAAGGCATACATTTTGACATTTGAGCATGTAAACACCTGTAACGCTCTATAGTACATGCCGGCATGGGAGCATGTGCACGTCGATAGTAAAATCCGGCTGTTGATCTGGCTCCTCCATCAAATCTCTTTGTGTGAGTAGCACGCTTCTCCTCATGGAGTTTAACCAATCGCGTACCTTTTTTTCTGTTATTGCAGATAAAAATTATCGTGATTATGGTGCATGCGCAAGGCACCATCAAATTGATCTTGAACACGTGGACGTTTTGCGAAACAGCGGCAGCCGCTTGTCACCCCGCCTAGAGGACAATCTGCACATCACAGATTGCTTATTTCTTCTTGTTCCTTCGTTCCATCGTTTGTTTGCTTTTCATTATTTTATAATTCGTAAAATTATTTTTGGTGCTTTCAATCTCATTACGCAGATGTAGTTTGTATCGATCGTTTCCTCTCTTTTCTTTTTCTTGAGATGAATATAAATAAAGGAGTTGTCGCCGTTTGCTGGCGATATCTACGCCTTTTTCAATCGGTTAATTATATATGATATATTTGTTTCCGTATAAATTCTTGCGCATGTAGCACTTTAACAAATCAGACTAACATGTATCAAAACGTGTTAGTTGAAGACCGCGGTTGTCTGGGATGCATAAGTTTCTTTGAGATACACTAATCAGACAAAATACATACTTTGCGGTATAGTGAGTATTCGTCACAAATGTCAGCGTCTTCGAAGAAGCGTTGAATGGCTGTCGTTGCTTTGTGGTGAAGTAGTTTTGATTTCCATCTAACCCTGTTGCAAATGAAGATGACCGATATGAACCAAGTGAACGAAGTTCTTGTTCAAAGCCGTCTTTTGTACAGGGCTTAGAACATCCGAGTAGATGGTATGCGTCGTCGTCTTTGCGATCGCACGAAGATGCTGAAAGTCATTTCTTTTCGGTCCTACAACACGTCATCAACAATTACCAACGAACCATAAGTTATACTGTTAATGGCATCAAAGCCTCCAATCATCTCGAAAGGATGGATAACGTGCCATTTTTTTAATCCCTCGCTGCAGCGAGTGTGATTCGAGTGATAGCAGGGGCACGGATCTGTGGAGCGAGCGAATGATAATAAGAAAAAAAAAAAGACTGAAAAATTTAAAAAAATGTTACAAAATGCGACCACAGGCTTCATTCCACAGCACGTCTTCTCGTTGGAAAGATAACGCACGCTTATTCGCCATATTTTGTTAAAACATTTCAATCATTGTTTGTCACGGCATTGTAGTCAAAGAAGCACGCTTTAGCCTACGATGAGAGAGAGGGAGAGCGGAGTAAGCAGTGGTGTGACACCGCCGGCTGTTGTTCTCCTGATTTAGTAGCTACTCCAAAATGTTCATTAATACCCACACACGGAGTAAGTAATATATATTTCCGTTTTCTTTCAGAAACATAAAGAAGAACACACTTCGCGGCTGTTCACCACAAGTCTTCACGCACCTGCAGAATCTGACGCACATGTAAGCATTAAGACTGTTGGAGGTATTTCACTTTTCTTTATTTTGGCATTTTCCAGCTATAATCAAATAAAGACAATCAGGGCAAGTGTCTTGCTAAGAAGGAGTTGCTAATATACTAGGTTTATTAAAAATACTTCTAAATTACAAGTAAGAACATTCGTTTGGGAAATAACTTATTTCAAAACATCACTCCCGCGCAGTTTCATCCTTTAAAAGGTAAATATTGGAATTATACTTTCTATTCCTTGATTTTTGTTATTGGTGAGCAAGAAAGAAGCCTTCTCTGTGCAAGTGCACATATAAATATTGCTGTTGGCCGTGTCACTCTACTGTCATCTATTGGAGTTGGTGCATATACGCAGCTTAGCGTTGTCTCTCTATATGCAGTTACTTCAGCGAGTTCAGCATGTGCTCGATGGCTCTGCACGTTCGAGTCTGCGAGCCACGTGGGGATGGCATCAGCAGCCTAGCGCATCTGCTGGACAACGTCGTTCTGCGCATATCTGTTTGGATTGTGGCCATCATTGCTTGCGGCGGGAACTTGATGGTTCTCGTCGGAAGGGTCATGTTCAGAGAACACAATGAGGTACTGTTCTCTCCTGTGCATGTCATCTCTGGTGTCCTCGCACTGTTGTTCGATATTTAAAGCATGTTTCACCAACTAGCCCAATCTTACACCCTTCTTCACAACGAGGTAACCACAACCGCATTATATATATATATATATATATATATATATATATATATATATATATATATATATATATATATATATATATATATATATATGGGCTGCTGTTGTGAGCAGCAGACAGCAGCCACAGTCACGAAATCCCGTGTAGGGCTCTCAAAGAAAGCTTCGCTTCAGTACCATTTCTGGACGACAGAGGGCGTGGAACTGCAGGTGGACCTTTTCATAGTGTTTTTTCTTTTTTTTATTGTTTAACCTAGGTAGGACATTAGGCAGTATAATAGCAAGAGCTTGGTTGCGCAACCCACCACCCCGTTCCAAAGGGGACGCTCAGAACATCCATCCATCCATCCATCCATCCATCCATCCATCCATCCATCCATTTATCCATCCATCCATCCATACATCCATCCGTCCGTCCATCCATCCATCCATCCATCCACTAAGGCCCCTTAATGTTCGTGAAGTAGCGGCCCGCTTTGAAGAATGCCGCTCCTCCGCGCGCGCTCTGGCCGACGCCGCGTCGCTATTGGCCTAATAGCATCACGTGGGCCCTCGCGCCGTGCATCAGCGCAATTTTTGCTCGAGAATGTTCTACACAGTGGCGAGGAGCGCATGTTGGCGCCGTTGCTACGCTCGAGCAGTGTAGGCGGCGCCACGGTCGAGGAGGGAGCAGGAAAGATAGGAGAGATGAGGAAGAGTGAAGGCGGAGGAGGAGAGTGTCGCTACTTCACGAAGTTTAAGGAATTTTAGATGGAACGCGAGCCTCCAAAAAAGAGGCGCCTCGCTCTCTGGCAATCGCAGGTGCACTCCTTCTACATCAAGAACCTCGCGCTCGCCGACCTCCTCATGGGAGTGTACCTGCTCGTCATAGCCACGCACGACGTGAAATTCCGCGGCGAGTACATCCGGCACGACTACCGGTGGCGCCACTCGTGGGGCTGCAGCGCGTCCGGGCTGCTCTCGACGGTGAGCAGCGAGGCGTCCGTCTTCACGCTGACCGTGATCACGGTGGACCGGTTCGTCTCCATCCTCTACCCGCTGTCCATCAAGAAACGCACACTGCGGTCGGCCACCTGCTGCATGGCCTGCGTCTGGCTCACCACGATGCTCATGGCGGCCGTGCCCATGCTGTGGCCGCACTACTACGGAGCAGACTTCTACGGCAGTAACGGCGTCTGCCTCCCGCTTCACATTCACGACCCAGGAACAAAAGGTACACGGTGCTATAAACACTCCAACGCCTTTTAGGGGTGAACAAAGGCTGCTTGCTTGTCCCGCGGCTAACACTCTTCGCCCTTAAAGAAACACTGAAGAGAAACAGGGAATTAGGTTAGACTGACGAAGTATTCTTGAAGAACTCTAGTTTCATTTATTTCGCGGTCGTAGGGTGTTTATTAGAAGAAGAAAAAAAAAATGACGGTGAAAGTTTTGCTTTCGAAAGTCGTTCCGACAGCCAGGTATCGGCATGTCAGCATGACGTCACGGATAACAAAGTACTTGTTCGCATTTTGGCTGTTGCGGTTCAGTAAAGCGTCTTGAAACCTCACGAGTTCAGCCACTGGTTATTTCAGAAAGCAATGTGGTTCATTCTTGCCGATAAAGGTTTTAACAAAGTCCGAGCAAACGGCGTCAAAATTCATGACGCAACGACTAGCTGGTGCGGGTACTTCAAGGAGACTTCGCCACCCGTTTTTCGTTTTTGCGTCTTCCAGGGTAATTTACTAGCACGGCTAGAATTCTTTTTCGCTTTAGGGACCTTTTTTGAGGTGGTACTAAATCATCAGTGCGAAAAAGGTAATTTTTTTTTCTGTGGAGGAGGGGGGGGGGGGCGCTGAAGTGAAAATGATGACAGCAGCTGCAATGGAATAAGCAAAACACTGCATGGAATTCACTTTAGTAGCTACCGCTGCCAAATTCCCGTGCCATACACTCGCGGATACAGACAGAAGCCATGCCCCCCCCCCCCCTCCCCCTCTGTAGAGAATTCCAGCAATTTAGTGCTGGCAAAGCTAAGTATGTAGCAAGCCTTCCTTTTTTTATGCAGATTTTATTAGCCGCACCTCGCCAACCCCCGCCCCCCGTGTTTAGGTTGCCCTGTACCCACCACTGGTCAGATATTTCTGTGCTCACCAGGTGGTAAGACTTAATACAAAGTTAGAGACTGCGACTTTTATCATCGCACGTGTAGTATGAGCTTGCTTTCATGTGCAATATAAAATTTCATAGCCCTAATGATAATGAATATTCACGTGACGATACCCTGGGCAACGGTAACAATACCATCGTAACTATTTCTGGGAAGGTCTCACGGTATTCTTTAACTGCTCAGAGAGGATAGTGTGGTATCAAGGGAATGAATGGTAATGAAATTGAGCCACAGGGATGAATTTGATGAGTACAGTAACGAATAACAAAATTAGTGAGAAATGAGTAAGCTGTTGCATAAATTGTGGTTAAGCCTGGGCGATTTATTTAAACTAATTTAAGAACCAGAAACTCTCAAATGCGTGCGACTTCTTGAGTCTAAATTTGCATTGATTTGGTAGAATTTTTAAAATAATATGTTTATTGTTTTTCAAAGGTAACAAACATTCACTGCCGCACCTAAGCGCACAGTGTTCTGGGTGGACAGGCAGATCATCAAAGCACGCCGAGAAACGCTACAGTAGTGTATATGCAGCCTATAAAAATACCTTAATAATAATAAAAGCGGGACAATAATTTACTGCACGAGAAACGATGAATATTGCTTTGTCTTATTTGATATGAGCGAATGAGATGCAAAACAAACCACATTTAGTGAGCTCCAACGCACATGATGGGGCAGAAGAAAAATTAACTTTCTAATAGCAGCCTAATTCATAGGTTATACGCTACTTCATCGCTCAATAAGTGAGTCTCCTAACAAGCACAACAAGTAAATGAGGGACCGATCGCCTTTTCATAAGCATGCATTGCTAAAGGATACGGCCTTGTGTCGCTTTCTCCTTAGTAAGTCGATCACGTGATATGCCCACAAAGAGAGAAACGTCAGCAATGTATTCTTTGTCTTTCACACAGGTTGGGAATACTCGGCGTTTGTCTTCTGCACGGTGAACACCATCGCGTTCAGCTTCATCGCTTATGCCTACCTGAGCATGTTCGTCACCATCAAACACTCGAAAGTTGGCCTGCGCTCTACTCAGCAGCTACACGACCGCGCTATCGCCAAACGCTTCGCATTCATCGTGGGCACTGACTTCATGTGCTGGATGCCCATTGTCAT
Source organism: Dermacentor andersoni (assembly GCF_023375885.2). Classification (NCBI taxonomy): domain Eukaryota; kingdom Metazoa; phylum Arthropoda; class Arachnida; order Ixodida; family Ixodidae; genus Dermacentor; species Dermacentor andersoni. The sequence continues at coordinate 39,743,239 of NC_092819.1, read as the reverse complement.
CATCAAGATCATCGCCATCGCAGGTGTGCGTCCTCGCTTTCTCTGAAATACAACAGCACGCTGTGTGTACCTGAAACACCTCCGCAGTGCAGCACTATGCCGGAAATCTTGCTTTTATTGTGTCCTTTACTACGCGCGTAGTCCTGACCCTATGTTCAGGACCAGATGACTACCACCAACATTTATCTTCGACACTTACAAGTACCCAGGTTCAAAACAAGCCACTCAATTATACATGCTCTAATTATACAGGAGCCTACTCGCTCGTCACTTAGTGTAGCAAGCGTTCGTATTTCTAAGTCGACCTGCCCTGAATTTTGGCCTTTCAAGAACACAATATGGGCTGGAAGTTGATGCCCGAAAATAGGCAGTCAAAAAAAAAAAAAAGAAGCAACGGAAAATAAACAGGCGGAAAGCTAAACGCGCTGTCCTGATTCACTAAAAGTGCTTTGCAGCTGGTTCGCATTTCATTTACGGCGACAACGACGAATACGCTCTGTGATCGAACGCGAAGGCGTTCTTCATTAGGAACGTTGATGCGAGCTCTGTAAAACAAGCTATTGCCCGAAACGATGCACCGGCGTGTCCGACGGACTGAGTTTTACTACGAATTTCTCGGCCGAAGTTCCATCAAGCTTTGTCTCCTTCTTTGCCCCTCATTCGAATCTAGAAATCATTGCAATGACATTGTAGTATTCCGGATTGAGGGTGAGAGAGCGGGGGCTTCCAATAATCTTCCTTTTTTTTTGCCTTTATTCAAATGACGACCGGTTCCAATGACGACACCGATTCAGCCGTATTGACACCGTCGCGCCTGTGTACCGTGACGCAGGGATTCCCATCGACGAGACGCTGTACGCCTGGGTGGCCGTGTTCCTGCTGCCGGTGAACACTGCGCTGAACCCCGTGCTGTACACGCTCACGACGCGGCTGTTCAAGCAGCAGCTGCACTGCTTCCTGGCCAAGCTGCGCGAGTGCCGCCAGGCGTCGGCCGAGCGCCACTCGGCGCAGTCCTGGTCCTCGCTGCCCTACGACCGGAGCTTCAAGCGCCACTTCCCTTCCACAAGCTCTGACGTGAGCTTCCCACTACGCTTTCCCCGTTTCACCGCTTTCGCCACAGTAGAGACCGACGTTCTGCGAAATCCTGGGTCCTCGAGCAGGTTGGTGGCAGCGGACCCGCTTTTGAGCGAGCAGCTAGCTGATTCAGGCTGCATATGCACGCGAATGCGCCGGGGAGACGAGCGAAACCTCGGGTGTTCGACAGTAGGCAAGCAGTTTCGCCCTTTATTCAGGTCCTGTACAAGGTGTTGCCACCTGCCTGGCTAGTCCCATGTTGGGACCGGGAGGTCAAGACTCCTAGCCCTGTCACGGGCGTACTGGACAGCCAGGGCATAAGGGGATTTATCTCGACATTTTATCTTCTGCTACTCTCAGGCGTTCCGCGCTAAAATTTGTTCACTAACTGCCGTCGAGCAAACTCAGGCGATCGAGAAACTAAGGGCATTCTGTATAGCACCCCTGGACGATTTCGTGACTCTCAATGCAAAACACTAATCCCTGAGAGACCCAAAAGCAACCACATCTTTATTACGCATCCAAGCAAGAACAGTCTAAGGGCGCTATAAAAGAAAGCTATTCCAATCGATTTCTATTCCATTACCGCCATTAGCCTTACGCGATTAGTCAAACATTCGCGGGCCACACCCACTTCGCCTGTCTGTCACACAGCCTGTCTGTCAGTCTTACTATGCATGATTAGGGCGAACAAAAAAAGCATATATATTTTTCATTCTGCGCCTTTGTCGCCATAAGCCCTCCGCTATCGGTCGAAATTTTTCGCGTGGCGCCCACTTCACCTGAGTGTAACGCAGCGTCACAACACCTCCAAAACTCACCACGTCGAAGTGAGGTGTACGCACCAAACATTTATTATTATGCTTAATACGATATTTTCTTTCTTCCTTTTTTTTTTTTTTTGGAAAGCCGGAGAATGCTCGGTTCCGAAAGGAATAGATTTCCGCCGATTGCACCGGTGGTGGCTACAACTGATTTTCTTTTTTTTTTTTGCTCATGATGAAAATGAATTTTGAAACGGAACTTAAAATGACAGTTAGAGGATACTCTGAGTGAAACAGCGCGCACTTAAGCTATGCCCACCCACCACCAAGTTACGTCACATGGTCTTTGCTCACTTCGTTCTAATCTTTCCCGCTTTCCCGATTGGTTCCGCCAATACAATACTCCTCGATCAAAAGTACACCTCGATAGCCGAGATGTGAATTAAATTTCGATTGAATTGTTCAATTATTAAGTGTCTCTGTCCAAAATGAAGTTGCCGTACTTTACGAATTCTGCCTAAGGCTTTAATGATTTCTTTATGGTACGTGCATTAAATTGTTGTATAATGTATTTTACGAGCAAAAGGCAAATGTTTCAGGGGAGCAATCAACGTCAGTTTATTTCTTCCGACGTTATTGATACTTGCTGTGTGACTGGAACTACAGCCGATCGCAGATGATGCACCGAAAGAGACATTAACAAAGTGCTTCTCGATGTAATTGTTAGCGCAGCAGTAAATTATGAATGCTTACGTTCCGCTTCACATCGCTGAGATCTAGTGAAACCGTTGCTGCCGTTCTGGACCCGTCTTGTCAGAATAACGTCGTCGAGCCATTTTGGCACGCAGACAGCGTCGCTCTGTCAATTCTTCTTCGCTGAGGACTTGTTTTAGGCGGCGGTCTTTAGCGCCTTATTGCACGCCGTACGTCGTCGTCGAGCAGAAACGGGAAACGGACCCATCGGAGGCGCCGGAACCATGCTATTCCCTCCCCCTCCCCCCCCGCCTCTCCTGTGTGACGTCAGCGTGGCGTCAGCAGCCCACGCACCACTCGGAGACGCCGAAGCAACGTCCCTTCACCCGGTCACGTACTCTCGCTCCACTGGCTCGGCCACGCCGAAAACCTCTCCACCTCTTCGCGCACCTCGCCTCTCGACAGCCAGTGATAGATAGGGAAAACTTGTCACTGTAGGCAATGCTACTTTCTTTAAAACCAAGGAAAAATGACCTCATGTAAACAAGGAGATCGTTAAACTTGGCGTTTAAACAATGTGGCGGGCAGTACGTAAAGTGGAGGTCGGGAGATTGGAATACAATCATAATGGAATAGCTTTACGTTCAAGCGCCCTTACGTCTTCTAATTCCGATGTTATTGCAAACGGCAGAGCACTACTGACAATGCTGAATTCTCTGTGACGTTACTGGCTTTCATTGTAGAAGTAAAACGCGATAATAGAGAAACGTGTAAAGTTTGATTTTCCCAATTTGCATGACCTCGGGACCTGACATGGGCGTTGTTTGTAGTATAGTCACAGAGTCTCCCCGTCCGTGTCTGAAGCCTGGATCGCACGTTCTTCTCTTGTACCTTTTCGCAGCTCACGATCGGACCCGTGAGGCCGTCGTCACCGCTGAGGCCGCCCTGCGTGCTCAACCATGCGCGGCACATCGCATTGTGCGAACCGAATTCGCAGCACGGCAAGGCCTTCCAACGGCGCGAGGACTTTGTGTAGGAAAGTGGCGCCGACGCACGCGCGCAGAGCAGACCAGTGAGTAACGTTTGCTGACAGCATTTCAACGATGTTCATTTTAATGATATGGTTTCGCCTATTAAAAACACCAGAGCGCAATGTGGCGCTATGCTCTACAGGCGACGCCAGCCAGCGCCTCGTTAACACAGGAACGATGGCTAGTACATGAATTTGTCTAGGCATCATTCCTAAGGCTTCAAACAGCCTTCTGGGTTCTTCTTTTAACCTTGTATATCGCCTGAAATTCATTGTATGGCAATACCTTAAGCCTTACTCGAATTTGTGTCGCGTATTGTGCCGACAACTTTGTAATGATGAAAAGCATTCACGCTTGAGCGCTTCGGTCGCACTCTATCTTTTGTTTCGTATGGTGTAGATTTTCGCGTTATACTCTTCAGAGAGGAATTAGTGCTAGCTCACTTAACTCACTATTCTCCTTAAAGATAGCTGCTTAATATACCTAAAGCAGACACCCACGGTAATTGTCACTCCCACAAAGCCACACAGAACTATAGCGACGTGCCTACTCAGAAGTCTGGGAAGTTATTTCTGCAGTTGAAATTACATGAGATAATTAAGTGGCTGTCAACATGAAACTATTCACTATTCCAAATAAATGCTGGGCGATTAGGATGCACCGCATCTGAACCATGAAGAATAATATAATGCGCTGCAATTGGATTTTTCAACGAAGTCACGCCAAGTCGCAGCAGAATCTATGCATTACCAATAATTTCCATGATGACTGAACAACTGCAGCACCACGTTTATCTCTAGTAATTTTTTGGTAGGAACCTCTGATTTCAGCAGCACCGGTGTTTCATAACTCCAACACCATGGGAAGCCTGGCCTACTGAAAAGTTCTTTATCTCAGAACCATACAGAACAACAAACAAAAACGCTAGAGGAAAGAGCAACATAGTCGCAAAAGATAAATAATCGAAGCCTTTGGTAATCGCTTAGAAACACGCATTACGCACTTAGAATTTGAGATGAAGCCGCGAATACGTGCATACATATGTGACGCGCAAAGTCAGCGCACGACTTGTCACAGGCATGAGCAATCTCTATTTATGCTGCCATGGATAACTTCAGTACGGTAGTCTCTACTCATGTTGGAGATAGTTTGGTTCACAGCAAAACGCGTATACCAGTAATACTCCTATATGCAAATGTGGGATGCTCCTTAAGTCACTGTCTGGTGATGGCTTTTCATTCACCTGTTCATTCACGCTCATAAATTAAGCGCACGGCGCTTTCTGTAAATTGAGCGCAAAGAAGCAAAGAGTCTGAGTCATGACTCGATCCTTGCCGTATTCACCAGGCCTGTACGTGCGTTCATCAGCTGTTTGGCGATCGACGTCTCTCGGCCCTTCTCCATTACGCCGAATGAGGTCCTGTGCGTGAGACTGCGAGAAACTCACTGTAAGAAGAACTGATATATGTAAAAAAGTTGTTACATGAGAAACTGCAATGAGCCTTAAGCTCTAACAAGGACTTGTTAGCGTAAGCGGTCCATTTGGCGTTTCAGTTGTATCTGAGAATGGAGTTTCTTGTGTGATGCCATGGTGTTGTTGTTGTGGCTGTTTACGCACGCTAGTGTATACTCACCACACGTGCGTTCCATAGAAATGCAGTTCGAGTAGTCAGCTCGTCAAGGCGCACTGTGACTTGTGAAAAATCTGGCGATTATTGTCTTTTTCAAAGAAACTAGCTGTAAAATAACTGTTTATAATGGAGTTCTAGTAGCAATACAAAAAAATTGAATTCTGATGAATTCATTTTCTCATAGAATTTTAACAGCTATTTCTAGAAACAAGTGCTGAACGCAGAATTTCACCTGAATGAAAAATGTTTTCTTGTTTCTAGGCTTCAATTTCTAAATTCGGATATGCGCTCTAAAGTTAATAATACCAAAGTTAATTGATGAAATTATGTTACAAGCAATTACCACTCTGAAATTTGTCCTGAATATGGCGTCTGCTTTTCCATGCAATCCTGCTGATGTTACTCAATTGCAATACATACCACAGGAGGTCGTTACTACGTTTCTTATTAAGATACCTAACCCTGTTTCTGCACGCATCGTATACATACCACATTGATGACCATTGCGTTCAATAGACTTAATTTCAAGCTTGCTTTAACGCGACAGCGTTAAGGGGCTCGTGTCGCAGAAAAGCCGGTGTCGGCAGCGTTGGCCGTGAGCGAAAAATCGAGGAGGGCAACTCATAAATAAAAACAACTTGCAAGGTGGGCTGGGTGGGAATCGAACCAGAGTCCCCGGAGTGTGTGACGGAGACGCTACCACACAGCCATGAGCTCGATGGTTCAAAGCGGGACAAAAACGTCTCTAGTGAATGCGGTGCTGCCTTAGAAACCTGCCGTAGAAAGTTATACTGCGGTATATATCGGTAATTATGAGCATATAAATTACAGAAGTCGCAGTTAAACGAGTAGCGAAGTACGTTTCCGCTACATTTCTTCTGCGCTTGGCGCACATGCAGAGCCATCGTGCGGCAAACACAGAAGACCCCCTCCTCGCAATGTACGGCGCTGCCCCGACAGGCGGCGCCCCACTCGCCCGCTTCTCCCCTTCGTCTCGTTTGAGCGCATTGGGGCTGTGCGGGGACCGGTGCGAGGATGCCCCAATACCCTTGCGTTTAATAAGTTTTCTCGCTCTCTCCCCTTCCAACTTCCAGCGTGCGTCACTCGAACCCTCGTGTTTAGGCGGGCGGTTGAACGAGGTGCGATAACGCTATGGCGTTCCACTCTTGAAGGCGAAGCTTAAGCGTCCTCCAATTTTTTTTCCTTGCTGCTCACTCGGCTTAGTGAGAATTTTGATTTTGTCATGTGCTCGTATGGCATAAAATTGTTTTTCTTTCTATTATCATCACGCGGCGAGAGTGACGTAATTTGTGGGATCTCAACGACGAAAATGATTGGAATATGGTTCATTGTATGGTGACACCGCGCTGTCTTTACGTGCCTTATGTGTATGTTGTACTTTCGCTGACAAAGTAACAAACAACACAATTTTGTTAAGTGAAACGGTACCCTTGTACAGCAGGTACCCAGATTACAATTGTGAAGTACATTCTGTAATCTTTGTGTGCGGATACTTTCACCAGGACTGCAACTCTTGCACGACATGGCTTATCTTACTTCCTTCCACGTTAAAAAAGCACGTTAATTTCATTGCACAACTTATTACGAAGATGAAAAAAAAAGCTGAAAAGGAATGTTTGGTCAAAACTACCCAGCGTTGTTCTAATATAAACTATTTTGTTTTGCTTTATTTCAGCACTGTACATTCTACGCCCTTCGAGCGCTTGCTTCTACGCCGAGCAACATGACCGTTTGAACGATGACCCCTCAGTGCGAAATAACGATCACTGCCTCCGGTGAAGACGACCTCACCTCGACACCAGCTCCCTCAGATTGGCCCTCAGACTCAGCTTGGCTCTATCGCCACTGGAATTTTTGAAGTGGCGCTCGATGTGCGGTCGGTGACTATGTGCTTTCAGTTAAATAAGTGCACGGGGTGACAAGCACTCCCTAGACGCGTATCACTTCATCTATCCTTGCCGAAGATCGAAAGGGTATGTATTGGACATGTTATGATACAAAACCAACATGAAAAATCGAATAGTTTTCATGAGTAAGCAGACACGTACATATGAGTTATCGGACAACATGGGCGTGCGACCTTATGTGAAACCTAAATTGAAATTTATGAAGACAAAAGGAACGCCACATCGCCTGTTATCTTAACTACTTAGAACTCCCCGCAATACACACCATTCCCGATCACTACCGAGTTGCTGCTTGTCTCCTCAATGTTACACCTTCAGTAGTTGTCACTTTGTCCTCCGCAAACGACCCTCTTTCGGTCACGTCCTATGGACCCGCTTTACTTTAGACTCTCATTATAGTGAAACTATCACTCTGCTCAAATCATGAGAGAGGAACACAAATTCAACGGTGCTCCTGATACTCGTTGTTATTTTTATATAAGCATACAATCGTTCTCAATGTGTACTTTTACGTAAGCCAGATTCATTTATATTGCCGTGAAACATCTACAATTTCGTGCAAGCTGTTTTTGTGTCACCGTGCTTCAAATATACATATTCCATTCGTTATCACTGTACACAGCCGAACGGCAATATCTGCGAACCGGGGACATTGTACAAGGAATGCGCACAATAAATGTTACATGTTCAGTATTTATTAAATACGGAGAAGTCTGGTTCTCTCTTTTCAAACTTTACTTCTGCCCATCAGAGGTGTGTGCCAACCTATACTGCGGCGAGTACGAACGATTGCTGCGCTACCCTACAATTTGTATTACAGGAGGTCGCAAATCTTGTAAGTACACATGCAGTTACACATACATGCCAACGTAAGTATACATATACATGCCAACGAAAGTGAAGGTTTACTAACCGCACAGAACTGGACTTGGGAGCTGCAGCAGGCTCGTTGAGCTGCGGCGACATCACACTGGAATTCATACGCCGATGATTACCTTCAACGCACATTGGAGGTGCTCTCGGTGAACCATTGTTCAATGAACGAGGTATCGTACAGGGCACATACACTTATTATACCTGCCAGTTTAGGTGCTTGTCTCGCGAAGATATTCAAAAGACAAATCTCTCACCCGCACTGTTCAATAGAAGGCATTGCATTGCAGACTTGGCATGTCGTGATTGAAGCGACTCGCGTTGCTAACGCAACCAATCATGCTCTCGCGGTCCAACGTTTTATGACAAGTTAATTTTTTTCCCGTCGAACGACACCGTTGGTGACCACAGGCAATATTTCATCGTTACTACGCGAGCATGATAAGAAGCAATGCGTCGCGCAATGAAGTTGTGGTGTTGAACGCTAAGCGCAACCTTCAAGGTAAAAAATAAAAATAAAAAATATGATGGCCAGCTTTTCGCAAAGTGTCGGTCAGTAGCAGCAATAGGCGTAGCGCAGGGCTGCACAGCCCTAATATATCGGTCACGCGGGGACCCGCAAACTGCATTTAACTCCGTTGCCTTTATCTTGAGGGGAGATGCACTCGGGGTCACATGGTCGCACTTACACTAAGGGAGTTCAGCGGTGCTTTTGGTGAAGGGAAATCGGCGATCTCCCTCGGTGGCTGAAAGGCAGTACTTTCATGCTCATACTGGTTGTTGTAAAACTGAGAACTTTATGATTATGTGCATCAAAATTAATGTTGCGTGCGTTTAGAACATTTATATTGAATCAAATAAAAGTTCAAGCACAATTTAGCGAAAGTTATGCTTGCTGGGGCCGTATTCTGAAGCGATCCACTTCGGCGATACTATCGCCTCGGCGACAGTTCGCCGTAAGGTGTGCGCAGATTGGCTGGATGAGCAAAATATGATGACGTAGTTCCCCCGATTTCACTAAACCAACCAATCAGCGCACGCTTGACGGTGAACTATCGCCGAAGTGGTTTCATTTCAGAATACGGCCCCTGCTTCACACTACTCCGACCTAGGTCGCTTGGCGCCATGTTTTTCTCGTCATTTATGGCGTTTACATGCACCCGGCGGAAGTGGGTCGAGTCGGCTTATCGGGATGGAATATGCCTGTCGAGCTTACGTAAACGCTTGCCGGTTGGGCGGAACAAGCGTCGAGTCGGGCTCAGTCAACCCGACTGCAAGGTATATTCGTTGGCCCAGCGAGTTAAGCCCGACCCGTTAGCAGTGTGCATGTAAACGCAGACTTGCGCGTGACCACTGTGACGTCGCAATTTAAGTGCCCGCCGCGGGAATAGTATCAGGACAAGACCAATACAATCACTGTGTTGCGCAACTTAATCATAGTGATAAGATTCGCGAAGACGGCAGCCTAAAATCGTAGGCACAGTGCAAACGCGTTTGGTGTCTCGGCTCGACGCTGTGTGCTGTCGTTGTTCAGACTCGTCAGAAACGAGTTCATGTACACGCAGTCGGGTCGGGCTCGGTCAGCCTGATTCCTGACTCGACCCGCTAGCGTGGTGTTTCTGTAAACGTAGCCTTTGTCGAGCTAGTCGTGCAGTGGGCGGTGTAACGTCACTCATGACTGACACCGGTACAGTACAGAAAATAAAAGGAAAGCTCACGAGATCACCATGCACGAAATGGTGCGTTTTGATTGTAGTTTGCAGCAGTTCGGGTCCCAGAACGCAGAACATATACTCGCCAGGCCGCAAAGAAACACGCAGGAAAGTACATACAGGGTGGCCGGCGTCACTGTCAGCACTGATATATTTAGTGAGCGCGCTTCTATTTTTAACGTGTTCCGCGTTTTCCGCATCAAATATATCGATCAATGCATGTTTTATGGAAGGACAGTTAATTAGAATAATTACGAGCGTAACTAGAAGTTAAGGCGAAACTACGCGTAGGCTTGCCGGCGCGTGCAAACACCCGCCCGCGCACCTTGCACTTGCGGCGCCTCGCGAGCATAATGGCGTTTTGAACCTACAATAAGCACGCCGGCGCGCGTACACTTGACTTAACTTGGCTCCATGGAGGAAGGAAAAGATAGGAGGTAGCATTATGTAACGCAGCCAGGCTTGGCAAGCGAACGCTCTGTGAAGTCACAGTGGTGGCCCAACACGTCACCTCTTGCGTCGAGATAGCGGAGGAAATTCGAGATTTGCCGAGACGTTTGGTTACCGGTAGTTTTTATTCGGTGCGCGCTCGGCCGGCAGCTGCTAGCTTCTCAGATGGAGGCCTCCGTGGCTGCTCAGCTGCTCTGTCTGTATCTCTGGTCGCATTTTTCTCTCGATGCTTGTTTTGCTTCGGTCGTTTCCTGCAAGGCATGTGTTTCGCACTTTGGGCTAGTTGTGAGAGGTTCACAATTCAACGTCACAGCATTTAGGCTCCAGGTATACTTCGGCCGAAGTAAAGTCAACAGAGCGTTGTGAGCGATAATAAGCCATATGTACCTGCCACATTTTTGACCGAAGCCTTGCCAGTGTGTACTCTGCCCTGTTATGCGAACTCTATTGATTTTTATTGTCGCTAGATCAGTGGCATCTTACGCATGAGGGTTTTCATTCATGCTATTGATCGCATTGCGGGAGCGAAGTCATCCTTAAGGCCAAACGCGGTGGAGCTTATTGCCTCAGATGACGCTGACTTCCGCAAGAAATGGTGAATTGGTTTTGCTACGTGCGTGCTGTGCTTTTCTTTCGTGAAACGCGGAGTGTTGTCAATTTATCTGCTCCCAAGAAAAGCAGCAACTACTGCAACCGGCGCTTGCTCCAGTTTTTGGCGTTTGAGACCGATATGCACTCGTGTCATACGGTCTCCACTATGTTCCCAAGCACTGGCCCTGCTTCGAACACTGTGTACTGTGAACACGAACTAGCGGTTGGTCATCGGACGCAGACGATATTATTACAAAAATTATAAGGTTTTACGTGCGAAAACTACGATCACATTGTGAGGCACGCCCCAGTGGAGGACTCCGGAATAATTTGAGCCACCCGGATTTTTTTAACGTGCACCTAAATCTAAGTACACGGGTACTTTCGCATTTCGCCCCCGTCGTCGAAATGTGGCCGCCGTGGTCGGGACTCGATCCCGCGATCTCGTGCGTAGCAGCCCAACACCATAGCCACTATAAGCAACCACGGCGGGTAAAACATAGCATATATCGGCGAACTAAAGAGAGAGGTGCACTCCAACTCAAACTGAACTTTGCTTTATCCCCCACACGAGAACTGACGAGCTTACAAAACAGTTTTTAGCCTCCCTTTGTAAGTGAAGGATATGCGTACTTAGCTTCAGAAATGACAACAGACATTACTATGCAATTTACTGCAACGCGAACCGCAACGCACACTTATCGCAAAAGCAGTCGGCAGTGTAGCAACGCCGCGCACCTTTCGGAGCGGCCTCCAACATTTGCCTCCAACTTCCGACACGCTTGAGAGGCATTCTCTATGATGCGGCTCGCCGAACGGACACGCATGGCGCAACACTGCGATTCGATGCCACCATGGATGCCACAATCCAGAAACTTAAGCGCGGCATTAAGCGAAAGTGCCGCGGTGCTAGCCATGTTTTTGCTTATTTGAAGATCTTCAAATGATTTCGAATGTGTATTGAAAAAAAAAAAAAAAAAATGTGCCGGGAGTACTAAAGCCTACCGCGCGCTCTGACGTTATTATCACGTGTTGGGCCGCCACAACTGATTCAATCGCGTTGCAGCATGCTCCCTCCTATTATTTCCTTCCTCCATGCCTGGCTCACATGTTCGCCTTGGTAGACATGGTTTCCTACATTTGTCAGCCAGCCACAGTACCGAAATTTGCCTGGAGAAGATAGACAGGTTTAAAATAGCGTTTGTCGCCTTACGTACTATCGACCAAAAAAGTAAACGGACCACGGCTTAGGTGGCCGGAGCGGCTGCGGGGCCACACCGGGGCGCTGCGGTCTCGCCCCGCGCGCTGACCGCGAGAGTGCCCCGAGTGACGCCAGACTTCGCCCTCACTCTCGCGCGCTGCTTGTCACGCTTGATAAATTTCTAGTGCGCCGTTCGGTTGCTCTACTGCTGGCAGTCGCGACGAAGGAAACCGTGCACCGCCGGTAGTCCAGCACATGGCGCTGTCGCACAGGGGCGGACGGCAGCCGGACAACAAACCGCGGCACTGAGAAGGAACGGAGACCCGTTCTGATTGTTTTGTTTATATTCACCGTATCTTTTATATTAGTGCATGTCGCCGGCGTCCACCGCTGCTCGATTTTAGGCAACATTGCGCAAGTAGCCGCAACGGCGGCTACGGTGACGCGCGCTCTTTCACGCCGGCGCGATAACTTAAGAGTTGGAAGCGCTGCGTGGACCTCCGAAGCTATAGCGGCGGCGCTCTCGATGCCAAGGCGAGTAAGCCAAGTCATCGTGGTCGACGGCAACTTTTCATCGCACTGAGGACCCCTTCAAGCCACGGAATGTTTCCATGAATAAACTTTCATGACTGACTATAGTTATTCCTATTCATCTTCCCAATTATCTCTTCCTGGCCGTGCTTTTGTAAAGTTTCATTACGGCCTACGCATTGTAGTATCTAATTAAAGCAGTTTTCAGAGGCGTCGCTGATGTTAATATTAAACGTACTACTGGAGACAATGACGGAAAAGTGATCTCGACATATAAGCCGTGCCCGCAGTAAACCTTGCCGCCTGCGACTAACGCGCCGGCGTGAAAGAGCGCGTGTCACCGTAGCCGCCGTTGCGGCTACTTGCGCGACGTTGCCTAAAATCGAGCAGCGGTGGACGCCGGCGACATGGACTAATATAAAAGATACGGTGAATATAAACAAAACAACAATCAGAACGGGTCTCCGTTCCTTCTCAGTGCCGCGGTTTGTTGCCCTGCTGCCGTCCGCCCCTGTGCGACAGCGCCATGTGCTGGACTACCGGCGGTGCACGGTTTCCTTCGTCGCGACTGCCAGCAGTAGAGCAACCGAGCGGCGCACTAGAAATTTATCAAGCATGACAAGGCACCGCGCGAGGGTGAGGGCGAAGTCTGGCGTCACTCGGGGCACTCTCGCCGTCAGCGCGCGGAGCGAGACAGCAGCGCCCCGGCGTGGCCCCGCAGCCGCTGCGGCCACCTAAGCCGTGGTCCGTTTACTTTTTTGGCCGAAAGTACATTAAACGCAAGCACCTTTTCGGGTCGTTTTTGTGTGCGTCCCTTCAATACTTTCAGTTTGACGTACAGGAACGCAAGCACAAGGAAGCTTTATTCAGCGTGATGTTACAGACTAATTTCGCTTCAAGCGAAAATGCAGCTGCCGTGGAACCTTTCCCTTCCAGATCCAGTGATCGAGCATGATGCAACACGCACGCGATGACAAGTTCCGCAAGCGCCGGCACAGAAATCTCGACGTCGTAATTTGCGCAAGGTACATTCGCGGCTTGTTGCTATGATCTCTTCAAGGCTTTGCGGTCATAATCACGTTGTGGAGATCACAATCGGAAAAAAATATTCTCTCCTCGAGCTCCGTACTTCCCGACGCCGCCCCGGATGCGGGAGCCGTCGGGGACCTTCTCCGTAGGCATCGCCGCCGCTGGGAGGCGGCTATCAGAAGTTCAGAGCTGGCAGACAAGCTCCAGCTGGGCCGTCCGGCAAGCCGAAGATGCCGCTCGAGTCCAAGAACTTCGAGCCGTCACCTGAGGCCACCACATCAAGAACTGCCGGACTATTCTTTACTAAAGTTTCTTCTTCTTCTTCTTCTTCTTCTTCCTATTTTCTAGGACGTAATATCATAGACATGAGCGGAAGCACCATATTACTGCATCTGTGGTAAACATTTACTAGTCCTAAACATGGGTGAAATTGCACTTGAGGAACTGTGCCTGAAAGCGTCGTTCGCCCAAAGGGATTGTCCGCAGCTGCTCTTCTCAGCGCTGAGAACAATGCTATTTTAGGCCCCAGTGATTTATACTTCAGAGCGAAGAAATAAGTGTGCTTGTTGAGCTTCTGTGAAGTAGAAATAACGCCATTATTTGGTGTGGATTTGCTTATTCGCCATCGGAGGTGAGGTTCCGCTAACCATGCATGCCGCTCACCTTTTTCGTCGTAGAAGCTTTAACATATCTTAGCAACTTGCAAACGCGCAACTCTATGTGGAACATAGTTTACCATTTCTCCGCATCATGACGCAGCACTGGCGCTGCTCTCAGTATAACGGTTCTCAGCGGCGCACGTCGTCTGGTACTTGTGGCAGACGGCAAAAAAAAAAAAAGAAGCGCACAGAGCGAGAAACTGTCTTCTGTAGACGTCAGTAAAGTAAAGTAAAGCCAAGTGAAGTAAAGAAAAGCCAAGTGGACGCGCGCAGGCGCGCGTCTTGCAGGTTCAAACAGCCATTACTCGCGAGGTGCGGCAGACGAAAGGCACGCGGGCGCGAGCTTTCACGCGCCGGCAAGCGTACATACGAGTGGCTGGGCCTTTTGATATTTGTGCTAGCGCCACGCTTCGACGCGTACGATCTGTCCTGCACCACATGCACATGCGTGAGGCGTGTGGGTGCGAGCTGTCGCACGCCTGGCACGCGTAACTGTAGTCTAGCCTTTAAACTTTTGTAATTGCGCAAAAACCAAGCACCGCCGAACGCGCCTCTGGCGGCTTCTTTTAATAACTCCTTAGTGGCCGTGTGACCCGACCACAACTTCGATGTTGTTCAACTCCCTTGGGAAGTCTCGCGCTCCCTTATATTAAAGGAGTTCGTGCGTTCCCGCGTGACTCGGATAAGACGGGTTTCGTGCAGTGTCTGTCAACGTAGCAACCGGGCGTGAAAATTTGCGTATCGCTGTCTGTCTGGAGTCTGGCTTATTATGTATTCCGCCTGCCGGATACGAACATATTTTACGTGTGAAGCTGCAGGCTTTAGGAGACGGGGTGTGAGTCTGACCAGCGACCGTAGCTGGGCACGAACCTTCACATTCCTGCTAAATTGCAGAAGTCCACCTTGAAAACTTTGTATTTTTACTGCATACAAATGACCCACGCACGCGGAACTACCACGAAATTCTTGACGTGACACTAACGTCATTGACACCATAGTTTCGGTGGGGGTGAGGGGGGTTTATAATGTACGTTCTGCCTTCATTTTCTTCGCAACAATTCGTCTTTCTCCGGAAAAGAAATTCAGACATAGTTTGTAAGCGAACTGTACTATTCTCAACTAATTTAGTGTTTCCTTACGGTGTCCTTTTAACCTCATGTATGATTAAGCGCAATTAATAAAGGAACACTTGATAGCAACATTAGATTGTTTAGTTCTGGTAAATAATTATTTTAAAACCATGCCTGGTCGATATTACAGGTCAAGGTTGATTATTACCGAGTAGAAGAAGGCCAAAGTTTTGCCGTTTTGAAATTCCCGCTGCTTCACAACCACGTGGCAGAGGGCGCAGGAGCGGAAACCACGCCTGACGATAGCCAATCAGGAATGTAATCAGGGCCAGTTTTGATGTCCCTGCGTCGAGCGTGCCACGGCACCGTCAGAATGCCGCGTGAAGGTTTGCTATGTCTTTAGACACGAGGGCCAGAGCGCTTTCCGCCCCATCTGCGCCAACACCTACGTATTGTGAACCTGAGTATGCGATCTCTGCGCGAGCAACAGCCACTTGAAATTGGCAGGGACGTGGCACCAAACACAATCGCCGGAGAAAGAGAATTGAAACAATCGGAGCAGGTCTACGTGACAGCGCCCAAAGGTGAGTACATGAGTGTCTACATATGAGAAAAGTTAATGGAGTTCGTGCTTGTGGTCGTTGTTGTCATTGCTCTCAATGTGGACGTCGGGGCAGATCGGTGCCAACACTCAGGCGAAGAGAGCGAGAGAGAAGCTCTCTTTAGGAAAGCTGGAGATGTTTGCCTGGCTGAGGGGCTGGCATGCTACAGCTGCATTCCAGGTGTTGGGTGAAAAACGTGGTAATCGCAGCGATCAGATAAATACGCAAAGGGCACACCCATCCAGAGTCACGCACACACGCTCAAAGTGCTTCTAAGGTCTAATCAGACCCCCACTTCTCAAATAAAGAAAGGATTCCTTTGCACGCAGTGGGAAAGCAGTGGTTTTTCCACGGGACAAGAATGTCCCGCTGTTATTTTTAACTACACTCTTAGCACGGTAACTTTTATTAAAGGGGTATATTCTCACAGATTTGTGCACCTTTAACTTATAAGTTACACAGCAACCTTTACAAATTTAACTTCTATTAAAGGTAAGAAAGCGTGCACCTCAACTAGAGGTTACAACACTTTAACCTCTAGTATACGCATACAGTATTGAGTGCCTTTGCCTAAATATAAAGGTTACTTTTACAATATACCGGTTGAACGATTAAAATGTTCACACAATGCGGCTTGCAGGAGGTCCCACATGGACACCGTGCTGCGCATGCTCCGTACATAGAGCCGATGTCGCCTAGCAACAGAGGTGCGTCTCTTCCTCCTTTCGCGCTTCTTTCTGCTTGCGCCTCTTCTTTCTTGCGCGCTTCTTTCCGCGGCCGGATTAAGCAGACTACAACTGTGCGCGGAAAAATGTGAGCCTTCGCGGAGGAAGCCCCTCGGCCAGTCCTTTCCGGACGCTGCCTTTACATGCGCTTGCGCTTCGAAATAGTTCACGTGTCCACCTCGTGCGGTTTTCTGGACAAAGTGTGTCCCTGTGTCTCTCTCAACCTAAGTAAAAAAAAAAAAGAAACATTGCGTTTTGCAGGCAACCTAGACCTTACGCATACCGCAACATCTCTTCTTTGACCTAAAAAATACGAAGACAAAATGCAGCCTACTACCCCAAAAAGTACCACAAAGGTGAGCGCGGAAGCCAGAGAAATTTCTTTACTTTCGAATAGTATATTGTAAGTGACAGACTCATATTCTTTTGGACTACAGTTCTGTAGCTGCTAATCAATAAATGAGGCAAATTTTCGCTTTGCCAACGACAAGTGTTCAGACCTTTGGCTCGCGCTGTTGCGGTTTTTATCCTCCTGCACATACGTTTGTATTTACTCGGTGGATTGTTCCTAAGGTATCATTTAGCATGCGAAAATGAAAAAAAAAAAAATGAATTTCAGCTGACTGATTTTTCTTTTTAATTTCTGCATGCTGAATGATACCCTTGGTACAATCCACACAGTAAACGTAAATGCATGCGCAGGAGAAAAACAGCAGCAGCACGGGTAAAGGGCCTGAACACTTGCCGTTGTTCATAAGCAAAGCAAAAATTTGCTTCATTTATTGCTAAACAGCTACACAATTGTACCCAAAAACAGTATGCGCCTGTCACTTGCTATGCCATTTGTAAGTGGAGATCTGTACTCCCGCGCTCCTCCTTGTTGTGCTTTGTGATAGCTAGAGAATTTTTTGACTAGATATTATTGCAGTCGAAGAGATGTTACGGCTTGCGTAAGTTGCCAGCAAAACGCAGTTTTTTCTTCGTTCTCGTTTTTTTTTTTTTGCTTAGGCTGAGAGAGACACAGGGACACCCTTTCCTGTGGAAACCACACGAGGTGTACAGGTGAACTATTTCGAAGCGCAACCGCGTGTACAGACAGTGTCCAAAAAGGACTGGCCAAGTGGCGTCCTCCGCGAGGGCTCACGTTTCTCCGGGCATGGTTGTCGGCTGCTTAATCCGACCGCGAAAAGAAGCGCGCAAGAAAGAAGAGGCGCAAGCAGAGAGAACCGCAAAAGAAGGAAATGACGCACCTCTGTTGTTTGGCGGCAGCCGGCTCGGTGTACCATGCGGAGATTTGGCCTTTCTGGAACAAAACCCAAGGTGGCGCCTCCCCGTTGCTAGGCCGCACCCGGCTTGTCGGACGATGTAAAGAACGGGGCCTACATGAAATTCTATGAAAAAAAAAGAAACGCTCAACTGAATGTGGTATCAAAAGTTTACTTTCATTTAAATCACTTAAATCGTTGTATTTCAGTCAACAAAGGGCTACTATGATACTAGTATACTAGTATCCCTTGGGATTTCTGACGAAATGAAACTCCCCGTGCGGCACCTTTTGAGCAAATATCTAACAGTAATGTTCACAAAAATAGAGATCACAACACAATTTGAACGCCTGAGGAGGAGGCACCGTTAGCTTGTATAAATAATTTGAGTATAAATTGACAGTTCCACAGGCAGTATAAGGTTAACTTCAAAATGCAACATCTTTATTTGAAAATACAACACAGAATACACCACAAGTACAGCAGGCCTTGCTGGCACATGACTAGATCTGAAAATTCAAGAGAATACTATCACTTGCATCATATCACAGGAATTTTTAAAGGCATATCACCGTGTTTCAGCCATGCATGTCGTCAATAAATTCGTGTTAACTGTCCATGTAAAAACTTGTACTGCTGTCAGGAAGCAAGAAAACCAGGCAAAGATTAGTATATGAGATTGCAGGAACAAAAACTGGACACTTCTGTTCAGATCCACATTGGACACTACATAAAGAAAGTTTTACACATCCTGTGCAGCATCAGAGCAGGTCAATAAAGACGTTGCCAGCAATGTAGCCAATGCAAAAAATATACAAAGTATTGCCTATAGGTGAACCTAAAAAAGAAGACTAGACCACAAGGCCATGCATGCATGCAGCCCATCTATACCTGAGCAACGTTTCCTTAGTGTTAGCATTGACCACCACTGGCATCAAAAGACAACTCGTTGCTCTAACAAACATCAGACAAAGCTTAACCAGGAGATGTGCAAAGTGCTGGCTTGTAGGGCCAAATGACAAAAGGTTGGAAGTGGTGATGCTTACAGCATAGTGAACTCTCAGTTTAGATCCTTGTGACAATACAAACATGAACATTTTTTTATTAAAATTACTACAAGACACATTTTAATGTCTAGCTAACAATGTCAAGGATGGGATTCAAACTTCTTTAATGCACTACCTATTTAAAATCAATATTGAAAAAGGTCATTTGGACACTACTATGCATAGTACTGCACAATTACTCTATCATCTAGAGGCTAGCAGTTAGAATAACTCAGTGACAAAGTAAGGCCGCCTTAATTCACATTGCACGAATTTAAGAATTTTGAGCCGCTAAATAAAATACTTGTGCACAATACTAAGTGCCACTTGCATGAAGGGTTGTATTACCTCAGTAATTTTGAACAGTTATAAAAAGGCATGCAAATGTAATGCACAAAATGATGCATCTGTTCACCACCTCCTGGCAACAAGTGAACATTAATGCAAGGTGAAAATTTTTAACTAGACTTTGAGTCAAATCACATTCTTTTTCTTCAGAAGAGCAAAGAAACACTTCAATCTGTCATTTACGAGCCCTCTAGGCACAACATTGCTGGGAAGCACAAGTTTCTGCATCAGCGCCAGGAATGGTGCCAATGCATATGGATAATTGAGGTTCTTGATGTAGTAGGTTAAAATACAATAAATTACAGCTAGCTCCAGGCTGCCGTTCCAGACCCAAATTATTTCTTGCCTGCTGCCAGCATAAACACACGTGTGCTCGTTGCATGTGTAGACGTGGGGAGCTGCAATCTGGATATCACCACTGGGCAGTGGAGCCTACAAAGACAGTTAGAGCCTATAAACATTCGCCTATCAAACATTAAATATGCACAGTATGATGTGAACTGAAGAAGTAAAATTTACCAAAAACGTGCAGTACTGCAGAGCACAACACAACCCCAAAGAGCCCAACCATTCTACATCAAGGAAAATTAGAACTGGCTCACCTTTAGCTCTCATTATAGTAAGCATGCAGGAAAAAGCAATGAAATGTTATTTTACTGAAAGTAATCAGTATAATACTAATTTTCGTTTGTTTGCTGAACTATATACAACTGAAATCTCACTAAAGGATACTACCGTTTAGCGCGTAATTATGCCCTGTTCCCACAAGATACGCATTAACGAGATTTCACCAGGTAAATTGGTGCAGCATCGCACACTTCATGAGCTGGCTGTGTGCACGTTCCGTCCGGCTGGATGTCTCTTACGGTTTTTGCTTACCTCACCTCTATTAACTTTCAAATGCAGTAAATCACATTTAAATTAAATTGTGAAATATGATTTAACAATTTCATCTAATTTCATTAATTTGTTCCTTCTCTACATTCTGTGCCTTCATGTGTTAATTATCGTGCAGTCTAGTTAAACGGAAGGAGTGAATAAAAAATAGCACCATAATACTTTAAGCGCAATAATTTAAGCGCATATAAAGTATGAGCAATGCCTCCATCCTTAGTATTATTTCAGGGGAAGAAAATCTAAGGCGACAACATTAAATCGTGTAGTGATGCTCCGCTCGACTCGCACCACTGACCAATACAAATGATAATGCTACAATATAAGTACTGAACAGGGACACAGATGTGAGTACAAGTAATCACAAAGTGAATGCAAAGAGCGTTCTGGACGATATGTGAAAAGTTTACAAATGAATGTAATATTTAGCATCGTTACATTTGAGATGTTTTCCTTATGAACTAGTAAATTATATTTCACATCGCATACCTTGGCCGCATTCAGTATGGCGGATCTCTTTCTCCATGGCAACCACTGGGCTGTCAAGTGAGGGCTCTTCCACATGGGGCCACGGTGCGGAGTCTGAAACAAACAAGTGATAACAAAGCACCCAATGAAACCAATTCTTTCCTGTATGCGCTATGCATTTACCTTTAGAGCAACCAGGCTGTGATTCTTGAACAGGCATGCAGGCCGATTCATTTTCTATGGAGGCACCTACTGGGTCAGTCTTCTCTAAAGCAAAAAAAGAAAAAGAATATATATAGATCCCACGCACTGTGGGAATCGATGTAAGCAAAGCTTTCTGTGCTGTTTGCGTTCAGTGGCAATATTTGGCGGTGATGTTGACGGCCTACGACAGTCGTGATGCGATGTTAAATGTTACCTTACGTGCACCACTTGTGTTTGCCTACGTAGTACACCAAACAGCGAGGCGTGTTTGCTCGAGGCATTGTTGTGCGCCATTGTTCGTATGCTGCAAGGAATTTAGCACTGCCATTCTTCACACGGGCGCATGGCATCGTGGCTGAAATGTTTATTTGCTCGACAGCCGCTTGCGTGTTGTCGTCTTGACGCTGCGGTACTGAGTGCAGCTTTGCGTCTGCACGCCTGCATCAGTTGTCATCATGTACAAACTTGCAGGGTGTTTATTTTTCAGAAATAGCAGAAACGTGCCGTTTCATTCTTAAACTAACATTTTTACAGTTTCTCCGCAACTGTTGCCATGTCTAGTAGCGACGTCTCTTTTATTTAAGCGACCCCAAATGAAGCATACTTTCTGGTGGCGTCTTTCCCCTTCTTCCGCGATCATACTATGTATGCAAGGCGCCACGAGCGAATATCAGCTATTATTCATCCGTTTGGTCAGGGCGTTGGCTTTACGCATTCTCTGTATTATCTTTCCATTGACTATCTCCCCTCTGGAAATTTGCACGTGAGTACAAAAGCGCTGCAGCTTGTACAATGCTTATACCGCAGGCTAACGCGTAATTACAGCGCTCCAGAGGTAATTGTGTCGATGGCCGAGGAGTTCCAGAGGACATTGTGACGACTAAAGAGCTCCAGAGGGAATTGTGGCGACGCCCGCGCCGCTCTTGCTGGAAAGGGCTCACAGACGCCACTCCCGCGTCCCTACTATGTACACGTACAATGTAATTTCTCGTACATTGCGTACATTATATACATTACGTACTCAACCACTCCCCGACGCCCCGTGCAGGTCAGCGACAGCAGCAGCAGTGGAAAAGCCGAGGGAAGTGGCAAAGAAAGCTTCGCTTTAAAATATTTGATACACTAGGCAATCAAAAAAGCTTTGGCTAACATTCCACTTTATACTAACCATATTGCACTGAGGAGAGACTAGATGTGCAAGCTTCCACGGTTTCATCTGACACTGAGGCCTCGGATACGGTGCCTGGCACATTGCATTGCGCCTTTGCCTCGGCTGCATTTTTGATTTCTGAAATTATAGACGCAACGAAAGAACATCATTAGTGTTCACAAAGCAATGCAGAGCGCATTGCAGAGCTCTAGGCGAAAAAAAAAAAAAACGCGTACGTAAGCAAAATTCGTGCGAAAGCTATACAACATGCATTCTCCGGAACAACGCTCTATATAATTATACATCATTGTGCGAAATTTGAATGTTGTAAGAGAAGGGGTGACGTTGCGGTAAAAAGAGAATTGTGTATTCTTCGCAGTTAGTCAGTGCTAACCACCGATTCCCATGTTAAATTATTGGCCCGTTTGACTAAAAGAAAATAGAACAAACACGTATTTTCACCCAAAACGCGAAGCACTAATAGCGATAGCAAAGCATTAGACCACTACTCAAACTGAGGTACGTAGTTTTACCTGCCGTAACAGTAATCATTAGCTTACTAATAACCATGGTGTCAAGCGAGCACAGGCATAAATGAACATATCTCATTTGACGACCGCGAACAATCGCTATCAAGTTGGCTTGAAGAACGCAGAGGGGAGCGAACGTTTGTTTTGTTGCTCCCTTCAACGTGTCTCCGAACTTTTGAGATTACGCGACCTCCAGCACTACGCGCACCGAAAGAAAGCGGAAATGCAACCACGAGCCGCCTCGGCTTGCCCGACTTCTGCACACACCGGAGATTACCTCCAGGCCAGGGCGCGGGCAGTCACGCACCACCACAGCATGGCTAACGGAGGGTGCGCGAGGCGAGTTGTACAATACTGAACGATTTCTGTCAACTACATCAGCCCAAAGCGCGGTGCCAGTACAAGAAACGTATTGTCGAGGTCATTTAGTGGCCCTGACACAACTCATGCCGCCGACAATCTCAATATTTTAGAAAGGTCTAATCTAATATTTGCACAAAATGACAACATCGAATTTAGCTCAATGTAAATCGAAGAGCTTAAAGAAGCAAATATATCAACAATAACTTTTTTCAGAAACACGCGCAGCGAGAGCATGCAATATGTCAAATGTTGAATTGCGAACTATAAAGAATTCACGTACTATCCACCTAAAAATAATTAAAAGCAAAAACTCTACTTACCGAGATCACATATTTTTCCCTGTGCATGTGGGACGTGGTCACAATAGTCACACCTCACCAGGTTGTCACTTTCCGACAGGCGCAGAATAGTGTATCGCTTGCACTCACAACCCGGCTCGTTGCAGCGACCGCGCAACACACCGAAAAGGTCTCTGCTGCACAAAGGCATGAGGGTGCAGCGGATGGCGCAAGTTCCCAGTAGAAGCGGTAATAACTACTGCAGGCTACAAGTGGTGGCAGCACACAATGGTGATCGGATGGTATCCAAACAAGTCAAATATAATGGCCGTCTCAGAACAACACCTACAACAACGACAGGACGACAGCGCGCTAACCACTCCCGCCGGCTCCGAGCCTCCCGCTCCCACTTAAAATCTTCCCAGCGTGCAACTCGAGCTATCTCGATTGGACCGAGGAGGAGAGATGATAGCACCGTGGATGGCCGCACTCCAGTGTGGCTGATGCCTGCGCGCTTCCGCCATGTTAGAAAGAGGCACTTAGAGGTACAAGCAAAAAAGAAAAAAAGAATGAAAACAAGCAATGAATTACAGAAATAAATGTCAGAGGTGCCAGTGATGTTATTGGTGTGATGGTGGAAGCATTTCGTGTTTGGACAGTGATAAAGATTTCATTTCTCAGTTGGCGGCTTCACACATTTAACGCTCTTTTCATCTGTCTATGTCTCCTAAAAAGACAACGGAGCGGACGGCGCTCGCTTTTATGTGAGTGTAGCGGCATCCTGTTGATTTCACTGAACGTTTGGCGCGTTTCGTGTCTGCTGTAACTTAAATTTGTTGTCGTTGTAGTGTCAATCTTCGGCACAGCTTAATATGGCCAAAGAACGCTGGCAGTGGGATCAGTTGCTACAAGTTTTATTAGAAAACATCCTAAGTGCAATGCAGAATGGTTCGCCGACATGTAGGTTGTTGTCTATTTCAAAGCAGTTACGCCGCTTGCCTAGCGCGTACCGCATACCCAGCTCCCTCGCCGCGCGTTTATACTTATGTACGCACGCTGCCTAGCTGGTACCGCGTGTTGGCATGGTTTTCATAGGCACGCGCTTCTTGCACACTAACTATTAACCTCATCTTAAGCGCTTATGGTTGAGGCATGGAAAATTTTTGGTTGACAGCATCAAGGCAGTGCAGGGAATGAAATGAACCCGGTTAAAGGCAGAAAATGTATGCAGACAACTGAAAGGTTCTGTACAGGGACATTTTAGTAGACAAGTTGAATTATATTGATATGTGATAGAACCATCCAATGTTTTCAACAACCTTTTACTGAAAGACCCAACGCGTTCGTGTGCTTTTCTTCTACTGTTCTTTCTCGCCTCGTACATGAAATTTGTTAAAAAATATTCATTTTTCTAAAGAAACTCGCCCGTTTTTGTTTCTCGTGTTGAAATACCGATGTTCCATGCCTGTCTCATGGTGGCTAGAATGCGTGCGAGAGCAGGGGGCTTCCGTCACGTTCGACCGCTGGGTTTCGGCAGGCAATGCACGCCACATCATTCGATGACACAGTCTTCGTTGCTGATATTTCAAATATGGCTGTGCGCCAAGTATGGAGGGTCGTCAAAGAACAGCGCGCAGATGAACTTGCAAGTGCGATCGTGTTAGATTTAGTTTTTGGTTTTAAATCGTGAGAAATGTAACTGCTTGGCTGACAGAAATTAAGACCGAATACAGCCCGAACTGCCGAAGTCCTACGTTTGTAATAACCAGATCATAAATGCAGAACACAAACACATTAGGATACATTTATCAGCAAACGTCCAATCCATGATGTAGGTCTCCTCACTGATGCGCTGCAGTGTTCTTTAGAGGTTAAAATCTAAAGGTTACAAGGCGCTTTGAGCTGAATTAACCTTTAAATCCGTCAATTTTGACTCTTGTAACCTATAGATATATATATACGTAACAACATTTAATTAAAACATCAACATATTTCGCATGTAACCTTTATTTTATAAGTTACTCGTGATTACAAGTTACCATAAAAGGTACCGTGCTAAGAGTGTAGAGCCGTGGCACAGATACGACACAGTGTTCAGAGATTGTCTGTCTGAACGACCACAGTCACATAATACAGGCAGCTGAAGGAGTCGAGTTAGTCGTAGTAACTTCAAGCGTAGTTTTAATAAAGCTCTGACAGGATGGTTGAACTTGCTGATACTTAAGAGCCAAATAAGCACGACATGACGAGAGACGAGTGCTTAGGAGCCTTCTGCATACTGCCCGTGCACTAGCCATTTCCGTTCCCCACGTCCCCCTCACCTCAAGTGCGTACCAAATGCAAAAATGCTCCCATCAGGCATCCGCTCAACTAACTTCTGTGATGTTTCTTGCTGTGAAAAAAAAAAAAAAATAGAAATTTCACTGACTGATCCCCCAGGCAAAATAGTTTCACAGACTTTTGGCCGTAGAAATTTTATTAATGTGCCCGAAGTGTCTGCAAAATTTAACAAAGCCTTCAAGAAGACGGCCGCATCTTCTCAGGTAAAAGATATCTTCATATTGTGAATTACATGCGCTGGGACACCATAAGAGTAGAAATTTAGTTACTTCTGGTTACTGCAGAATTCGCTTTTTATTTTACGAAGCCCTTTGGGAAAATCTAAATCTATGAAATAAGTTTGTTCATATTTTAGATTACTGAATTTCTTTGTTCGCAGTAAATGCTGTATATCTTATACATGCTCCAAGTTGTCGATATATTCATAGCTGCCGGAAATGCTCATTCCACATTCTTGGTCTGCAATCAAAAAAGCTCATTACGCAATAATCTTTTGTAATAGAACATGCTAGGCAATCCTGGTACGGGGTTATTAGCAGAGGCAGGCGGCCAATGGCAAATATCATTTACAAACGAAATGCATTGTGAATTTGACCTCTGGTCGTACTTGCCCAGTTGAGAGCGGATATAGCGAGGTAGGTAATTGCGTGTTAGTCTCACCAGTTTGGTGAGAAGTTACCTCTATCAAAATGAGTTTATCCGTCTAAGTCAATTATTTTATTCATATATTTACTATCATGCGGTTGCTTGGGTAGATGAAAGAACACTAAGCTATGGGCTCACCGCGCAGCAAACAAACAATGTGTCTTCTAGTGGTATTTGTTGACCACTCACCCCGTTCTTCAAGGACACGAACAAAATTGTGCCGTATAATAACGCCACATAATAAAAGTTCTAGCTCTTAGACTAGTGCGTATGTATGAAGGAAGGATTCAGTCCCCACATTATTATCTCAAACATCGTAAAATGTACTTACACATGCAGGAAACACTTAAACTTCGCACTTACACAGAGTCTGTGCTGTTGGGGTAAGCTATACCGGAACGACTATTTTAGTTACGTTTTTCCGTTTATTACTCGTAAAGGTCAGGCCAATCATGAGTGTCCCACATTACCAAGAGCAGAAAACACAAAGTGAAAGAAGGCAGTGCTTCTTTAAAAACATGTTCCTTTAGAATTGCTTTTCCTTTTTTTTTTCGTAAGAACTACGCAAGAACGCCGTAATTAAAATTCGGACAAGGTCCGTCTTAAATTTAACAACCGCATTCTTTATTGCGGGAAGTTTATCCTCAGAAAAGAAGCAACAAAGCTTTCTTTTCTTTTTCTGAGCGGCTTTCCCGACCTGTCTACCTTCGGAAAGCACGAAGCGGCGTGAAGCAGCTTCACGCTTTCATGGTGGAGGCCCCAGAAACAATAACACAGGCTGCCCCTCCTCTCGCGTGTAATATCCTCATTAGCGTAAGCAATTAAAAGTTGTTTACAGGCAAAGTGCGCGGCTCAGAAGCACTTCCTGCGTTCTAAGTCAGGCTGCAGCTGCAAAAACAAAACGAGTAAGCATAGTGACCTTTGTAAACGTGCAAATTTCGATGTTTTGTAGGCGATCGGCAATCAGCTGCCCCAAATATCAGTAATATACACTAAGTAGTGTTAATATAAGGCCTAGAGCAACGTGAGACTTAAGGTTTACGTCAGTTAGAGCAGATTTTAGAGGAGCTAAACATATGTAACTGCAGTGTCAATTGTCGCGTTACAGCTTTCATAACAAAGTGCTTAGCGCTGAAATGTATCCTTCTGAAACTCAGTATTGCAATGCATCATATAACCGCGCAAACAACAAAGGACAAAGAAGGAAACACACAGGACAGGCGCGGAACTTAACTGAAGTTGAAGTTCCGCGCCTGTCCTGTGTGTTTCCTTCTTTGTCCTATGTTGTTTGCGCGGTTACATGATGCATTCCAATATCGACCGCCACCTAGCCCGCCTACCCCTGTTAAAGATGAAACTCAGTGTCCATCATCGTAGACCTCCTTAGCTTTCACCCATTTAAATAGTAAACCATACGCTATAACGCTAAAAATAAGAATCAATAGTGACTTGAACCTAGATCCATGCGACCAATGTCTTAATCACCTTGATGCCGCCGGCTTTTGAGTCAAGGAACAGTGTACCCTCGCGACTACAAAAAAAAAGAATGCCTGTCAAGTATGCACTCGAGTAAGTGAATTCGAGTAAGTGTGCTGTAGTATTTGAGAATACATTCGAGTAAGTATAAAGGAACAGGCTGTGCAATCGATGGATTGATGGATGGATGGATGGATGGATGGATGTGTGTGTGCGTGTGTGTTTGTGCGTGTGTGTGTGCGTGCGTGCGTGCGTGCGTGCGTGCGGATGGATGGATGGATGGATGGATGAATGAATGAATGAATGAATGAATGAATGAATGAATGAATGAATGAATGAATGAATGAATGAATAGATGGATGGAATGGGATGGGATGGGATGGGATGGAATGGGATGCATGGAATGGATGCATGCTATCAGTGTCCCCTTTGGAACGGGGCGGTGGGTTGGCTCACCAAGCTCTTGTTGTGGGTTGCCCCACTGCACGCTTTACCGTCTTTATTGACATGTGTTGCAGATGGCTTTTTCTAATACAAACACCGAAGGATTCAGAACACGTGCTATACAACCTCGTTAGAATTTCGTGTGATACCAGACGACTGGTGCACCGCGAGGATAGTCCCAATTCACAAGTCTGGATCTCCATTCATATTAAACAATTAGCATTTCCCTAACAACCCTACATTACCGTTCCCCTAATATCCACAATTTGTAAGCTGTTGGAGGATATTATATTTAAGGCGATTATGATACATCAAAAAAATAACTAACTGCTTCATGGCCATCAACATGGTTTTAGGTCTGGTCTGTCCACTGTAACTCAGATAGCCGAGACAACCGATGATTTCATAAATTCACTAAATATGAAGAGTCAAATGGGGCAGTGTTCTTAGACTTTACTAAAGCATTTGATGTTGTTCCGCATGATGATTTAATAACTAAGTTGCATGATATTGCTATTGAACCCAACATTGTTCAATGGATAGCATGCTAATTCGCTTCAAGGAAACAATACATAACTGTGAATGACTGCATCTCTGATACACTATATATGCACTCAGGAGTATCACAATGGTCGGTGCTCGGTCAACTGTTGCTTTCTATTTATATCAATGATATCTATTTATCAGTGCAACTAACTGTAAAGATCCGACTTTTTGCGGACGATTGTGTTGTTTGCACCAGCACAAATAAACTCTGATCAAGTCAGACTAAGTGATGCATTGCATTCAATCAGCACATAGTGTGACGAAGGTGGCTTGAAGCTCAATACTTCGAAAACACCCAGCATAACATTTAGTAACAAAAAGCCTTTAGAATTCGCTTGCACCATTAAAAATGCATATGTTCAAAAAAACTCGGCAAGCGAAGTATTCGGGTGTTGCACTCACGAGTAACTAAAATTAGGAACCCCGTAGAGATAATCTTTGTAGTAACACACTGAAAAAGTTGGCATTTTAAAAATGTCAACTACGTCATGTGTCACCTGCTTTAAGGTTAACAGCGTACAAAGCTATCATCAGGCTAAAATTAGAATATGCGGACCTAATCTTGAGTCCCTATCAACAATATTTAAATACAAATATAGAAATGGTGCAGAACTTAGGCTTTTGGTTTATCTATTCTATCTATTAGCGTTTCTAGACCGTATCTATCTTTCTTGATAGGCGAAGATCAAAAGTTCGATCATCGTAGAATGGTGCACAGTTTAAAATTTATCTATCAGCTTTGTCATGGTAACCTAAAATACCGCATGGACGACTCGGCACATAACCGAGTCGTCCATGCGATTTGACCGTGCATGCGATTTGACCGTGCACACCACAACAAAACAGTTACGTAACCGTTTAGTTACCTTAACATACATCAATATTCCCTGTTTACTTACGCTATTTCATTATGGAATAAAATACAAGAAGTATTTAACGCTAATGCGACACAATCGTTCGTTCATCTTGTGAATAATTTTGCTTTTGATTCTTTTTCTTTTGACAGGGAAGGAAATTAATCAATTCTCATATGTGTGGTATTAAAACTAGGTAAAATGCCGAATGCAGTGAACTGTTGTGTGTGCCTGGTATATCACTGCTTTGTTGTCGAGTTACGAACTACAACTATTCTTCCTACTTCATAACTATCGTTAATTATTCTAAACTGCAGAGGTGGATGACCCGGTATTTCTTCCGTATTTTTCTGTATTTTTCTATATTTCGATTTCTTGTCTTGTTTATTACCATTGATGTAACCACTCCTGCTTGGGACCGAATAGGGCATGCAGTATATGTAAATTAATTATTAAATAAATTATTTAATTAGGAACCACCACCACGGATTCCTATCTATACATCGACCCGTAGACTGGTTAACTATTGAAACTGTTTCGATCTATCGGCCTGCACACGTGCTGAGATTGAACTTCACACTAGGTCTGAACTGCAATAACGTGCAAACTTGGGCTG
This sequence comes from Dermacentor andersoni, assembly GCF_023375885.2. Lineage (NCBI taxonomy): Eukaryota > Metazoa > Arthropoda > Arachnida > Ixodida > Ixodidae > Dermacentor > Dermacentor andersoni. The sequence goes on along the minus strand of NC_092819.1, from coordinate 39,713,208 downwards.
GTTGGTAAATGTCTGAAGAAAACTAGCAACAGCGCTGAACAACCGGGCGTGACTGAGACAGACGAAGCGCTGTCGAAGTGCGTCGAAGCGAACTGCGTTTCTTCTCACCAGGTCGATTTCCGGTTTCCCTTCGCTCCCGCCAAGAAGGCTACTGCAGGATTTCGATGAAGGATTGTGGTTTTGAAAGAAACGAGTCGACGCCGCCACTGAACCCGCGCCGAAAGCTCTGTCCGTTTACAGGACCGAGTGTCTGCGCGAGGCTTATAGCAACGGAAACAACAGAACCCTGTCATGGCCAGCCCCACGAGTCTCCGAGCAGGCCGCCTCTGTTTTCGTGGTTATTGTGTCGTCGCCTCCTCAATATCGTCACGCCTGATTCTACTTAACTTATAGCGCTCCCTATTTAAATTACCGTCATTTTTGATTCTCTCAATTAATGCATAGGTTAAGCTAACCACGTCGCCATTTCTTTTTTAATGATGGCAGCCATCTTACAGCTCACTCAAAGCTCCTAACGCCGATACGTCACGACATATATGTTTATGAAAGGCTTTCGTTTACATGGTTAATTGATTGGTCAAGGTGGTTGCTACAGGCGGGGCTGGCGAAACCGTTTAGGGCCGATTTACGCTCGAGCCGCCCATCGCCGCAAGCCGCACCGCACGTGTGCGGTCGCGCGAAATATTGCACGTATCAAACACTTGTGCACAAATTTCGGTTTACAATGTGTAAGGTATACACTGTGCACACAGTGTAAATGGTAATTTGTGCACAAGTGCTGGATACGTGCAATTTTTCGCGCGACCGCAAGCGTGCGGTGCGGCTTGCGGCGATGGGCGGCTCGAGCGTAAACCGGCCCTTAGTGCAGGTAACCGCTCCGCCTGTGCGTCTTATTCGCTGTTCAGGAATTTGTTACCACATGCCAGTGAGCTCAGTGTGGCGTAGTCAGACCTCCTTATGCATTGCCCTCGGTTCTGCAATGTTATCTGTTTCTCACACACGTGTGCGAAACTTCTTGTTTTCAGGTTGTCAACTAGACTTCTCCTTTCGTTCTGAGTCTTGTTAGATTGTCTTAAACACTGGGCGCCGGAACTTCTAACGACGTCGCAACAGTTCAGTACAAGATTTCAATTAGACGACAAATGTTAAATGAGCAGCTATAGTGTTGCTTTTCCATACGTTGGGCAAGAATGCGACTACCGCCGGCTGGAGTCTAAATTTAATTAGCTGGCGTTGCTTCTAGTAGCCGTGGGATAACTCAAGGAATGCGTTTCATGTGCGCTTTCACCTAGCCTATGCCCAATAACTACCTTCCTCCGAGAGTGATTCCGTGTTTGACAAAGCTTCTCAGGATCATAAAAAAAGGTAAAATAGTATAAAAGAAAAATTACGATTTTGAACTGATCGGCCCCATTCCGTTTGCTACACGCTCCTCTGCAATTTTTTTTGAAGCTGTATTCAGATATCGTGAGCGTATGAGTTGAATCTTATAAGTTCACACGAGTCGACGTAAAGCAAAAACGCGTCTTTTATCGCATTCAGACGTTTCATCACCAAGACGCTGGGAACACGTGCGGCTGCAATAGAAGTGGCCTTGGCACGAACGCACGCGTCGACATTCATTGGTCGGTTGGGATAAAGCGCCTCCATTCAGCTTTGTTCAGCACTACGCAATCTACCAGCTACAGCGCCAAATGAAGCTCGTGTGCTAAACTTCTAACGCGATATCGTTTAGGAGGCCGTGTCGCAAAATATCCGGCGTCGGAGTCACTGACAAGGAAATTTATTCACCCGTAGGCACGCTTACAACTGTGGTATGAACGAAAAGTACAATATAAGGTACAGCACATGTAATACATCATACTTGATGTAAACAAAACGTATTAGCAAATGAAATAATAAATGTTGTCTGTTTGACACTGGCTTTGCCACACACAACAACAACAACAACAACAACAACAAAACTCATTACAGCGTCCACGCAAAAGCATTATTGTCAGCCTCGAATTTATGAACGGTACCCGGGGCACATACAGATACAGTCTGAACACGGGCAACAGAATTGAGCATTATTCTGGCTGTAGAAAGACTTTGCCTCGGGAGACGGTTATGTACCGCGTAGACCAGCAGCGAAGAAACTCGGCTTCACCGAGTTTGAACAACTGTTCTTCAAGATGACCCCATACTATCACCCGTAGTTTTCGCATTCTGGGGTACATTGCTCTATTTGACTGCCGAGATCGTTCTGCGATGTTACGGAAGCGCCACGAAAGGTAGCTAGCGCTGTAGTAGACGAGACTCGCAAACCGATCTCGGCGCTGTGGTGGCCTCACGATGGATATTCCGAACATTCTTGCAACTAGCTTCCAGAAGGTGCGTGCTACAACGCACTCCTTTACTACATGCGCGTTGGTCTCTGTTTGTGCGCAATATATGCATTTATCATTCGCTACCATATGCCAGCGTTCAAGCCTGTCTCTTGCAGGTAGAATGCCCCACTGATATTGCCAATGAAAATCCTTCACTTGAGAGGGCAAATCCGGTGAAAGCACGGCTGTCCATGTTTGTGTAGTAGCTGTCCGGGGAGGTACAGCTGTCTCACACAACATTTCACAAAGCCTGGAAACTGGTGTCGCACGCCACTTTGTAATTGTTAGCTGTACAAGCTGGCTTTGCAAGCGCGCAGCCGCCGCATACTGCGGTGCTGGCGTTACCGCCGTCGGAAGCAAGTTGCCTGTACACTGCGGCATAAGCGGTCGACGGTAATGGCCCAGCCAATAAAGGAGCAGTGGCCTACCAGGGTACTCATCATCATCAAGTAGATCGGATGTACTCTTAGTGCATAACAGTCTACCGAATGTTAGTATGCACGGCAAGCTCCATCCTCCGCTGGATTTCGAACCAAATTCCGAACCACGCGCACCCAACTACTTCTCTACCACCGAAGTTGCTCATACCTTGTGATTCATTCTTTACAAAGTTATTCCTCAGAACTTTCAGAACGGCAGCCCACAAAAAATGTAATGAAAAAAAAAAACACCGACAGCGTGTGTCTTTTACGTTGGCTGTTCTCAGACTCAAATAATAAAAGCGCGAAACAATAAAAGGAGATCGACCCACGCAAGAGGCCGCGTTTCTACCAGAAAGCTCACCTTTGTGCACAGCGTTTGCAGCCAGCGTTCCGACATAAGCTGCAGTTGCCGGGAAGCATAAAAAGCAGTAAGGGGTCTTTGAGCGCTATCGCGTTCCACCCTTAAAGGCGAAGCTTAAGCGTCCTCCAATTTTTTTTTCTACACCCACTCGGCGCCTTTCATCGCGCCCTATAAAGAGTACTGGCATTTCTCGTATTGCACTTTCATATCATAGGTTAGGGTTAAAGTAGACGACAACTGTTTTGTGATTACGCTTTTCGGAACGCACAATATCGTTTGGTAGAGCATCGCATGCGAAATGCGAAGGTTGTGGGATCGTTCCCCACCTGCGGCAAGTTTTTCTTTCATCCACTTTAATTTCCGTTAATTTATCGCTTCTTTATTTCATTTATTAAGCACAAGTAATTTCCCCTATATTGTCCTTGGTGTCAGTGTTTGTTGGCTTCTTATGATATGACTAATAAAAATCGGGCCCCTCGGCTAACCCCTTTTCTTCTAGCTCTACGCTAACAACAGATATTGCAATTCTCTGAGCTGCATCTGCTGGAGCATCTCAAGCGGACAAACTTGATTTATCAATTTACGTGCATCTGTTATACTGTTCGCAACGTTTAATTAAAGGAAACTGAGACATCCACCCAATCGTAGCACTTGTTACGAAGGAAACCCATACGGGTTCCTCGAAAGAAAATGCGCGCAGCTGAAGAAAAATTCGTTCTGGTCCGGGACCACCACCTTTCCGTTGCAGCCGCCCTGCCGTCTGAGCTAACAAGGCGGCTACCACGTGACAGGGTGAAGTTGAATTTGTAAAAACTCGAAGCAAAGGCAAGAGTTTGTCGTAATAGTGGCGCGGAAACCCGAAACGTTAATTACGCCAAATTGTTTATGAGGTTTTGTAAAGTCCTACTCACACATTAATGGTCTATTTGAAAGCCATATATAATGCATGCATTTTTTCTGCTTTAGACGTACTATTAGATACAATTTACAGAATTATGATATCGTTTTTAATTGCTGAGTTTCATTTAGAGGCGCCATAGTTTCGTTTTCTGAAAATGTGCGATTTTTAACAATTTTTATAGAAACTTTGACTACCTAAATAAAGAATTAGTTGCCAGCAGTCACTTGATTTTAAGTTTTTCTTTGTAATCCAACAAACGTCATCTAATTTGCCTCGTTGGTTGCCGAGAAATACGATTTCTCCTTTTCCATGTATTTAGATAGGACCCTCCCAGCAAAAGCTTCCTCTTAAGCCGTTGATCAGTTGCTCAAAGTTGGCTTTAGAAAACGGGCGCAAATTAACACCCGTACATACAATTAATTATAGACAAAACGAGCGCCTCTTGCCTTTTCTATGTCTCTGAGTGCATGCTCGTTAATTTGTGCCCTTCTTATAATAACTATGCAAGAAATAATTAGGATCAAAAAAGAAAACCAATCACAAATTCGTTCAAAACAAGTGATTCTAGGCTTAGAAAATAATTTTTAAAGCGTAGCCCTTCTTATGCATGAAATAATTACGATCAAGAAAGAAGACCAATCACTAATTTCTTGAACACAAGTGATTCTGACCTTGGAACATAATCTTTAAAACGTACCAGAGCAAACTAAATGCCGACATTTAGCATTGTTTCTAAAATTATAATATTTCTCATAAACGGCATGATGAGCCTGACAGTTTAGGTGAAATTACGAAAACTAAAACACGTATTAACATCAAGCCCTTCTCCCAGAACACTAGTAATGAGGCGGCTCTCATGCCCATGAGTGAGTATTCTGACCATGGTCAAACTCTGCCGTCTTCCGGTCAGTGACCATGCGCACATATCTGAAATGTCAAGGCAGCCTAATGCAAATACAGTTTTAGCCTCAGTTACTTCTATAGAAGTTTTATAAGCAATGAACACGATCACGTAATATAGTTGCGACAGAGGCTAAAGAAATTGCGCTCAAGAAGTTGTGCCCTCTCTCATATCTAGCGACTAATATCTTCCAACTTCTAGCTCATCTTATCAATTACACATGTGAACCAGACGTTGTTACTTCTGATCTTAAACTCAATCGCATATCTCCTGTGCACAAGGGTGGTGCTCTTACTGGCATATGAAATTATAGGCCAATAATCCTTTTATCACTAATATCATAAGTCTCAATGTGCTACAAATATTAGCTTCAAAAACTCTTATATATGGTTAGAAATAAACGCTCAGTATAGGTGCCTGACAGACAAGTCCACAGAATTCGCCTTGTCAAACACAAAAACCGAAGCGTTAAAGTATATTTAAGGCAAACCCTAGGCATTTGGGTTGTTCTTTTACTTGGGAAAGGCTATCGACACCGTAAAGCACGGCATTCTAGCCCTAAATTTACCTAACAGAATATGTGGTTTCCCTCATGAACCTCTTAAAGTTTACGCATTTACTAGTAAACAGTATGATAAGGTAGTAAACTTGACGCCTACACTAAAAGAGCCGAATAAGGGTGCCCCTCAAGGTTGGGCCTTAGGACTCTTGTTAATTATCGTTTAAATTAACAATGCATGCGACATTTTTTCAGTGTGTACCGTTACATTTCGCTCTGCATGTATACTAAGCACCTAATTGTACCACTTGTGTTATGTACGTACGTTGATACACAATAAGAATTCTACTGCTTGCCTATTTTTGGGTACCTATCCTTGGAATTGCACTGTAATTATTTTGAGCAGTCGATTGTGCCGCTCTGTCTCCTGGTATATTTGTTTGATCCAAACTCTGTAGCAACATGTTATTGTACCCACCCCTGTTACAATCCCACCACGGATTGACAGTATCTCAAAATAAATAATAATAATAATATCCCTGCCACAATAACTAGTTACGTACGCACAGAGGGCTAAATCAATCGAGGTCCTTCAGATTACTGTAAGAGCTAGCTTGACACAACGGGAAACGGGAAAATGAATCTTAAAGAACAAATTAGCATTAAGCGCTAGTAAAACAACATAAATTCTTTTTAAGCCTATCCCCAACAAAGCAAGTAATACTGAACTCAGCTAAACTTTAAAGTGCACCACATTGATGCGCGTTCATACACAAAAATATCTGGGTATGTGGTTTGGCGGAAGCATGCTCTGAAGCCCTCAAGTGTCGAAACTTTGCATTGTTAAGAATTAAATTATGGGGTTTAAACTGTCAAAAGCATGATCCCATTATGAGGCAGACCGTAGTGGGGCACTCTGGAAATTTAGACCATCTGGGGTTCTTTAACGTGCAGCTAGACCTAAGTACACGGGTGTTTTCACATTTCGCCCCCCTCAAAATGCGGCGGCCACCGTGGCCGGGATTCGATCCCGTGACCTCGTGCCTATAGGAGCCCCATACCATGGCCACTAAGCAACCACGGCGGGTAAGTTTCCATTGTTGTCTGTGCAAATTATCAACAGTAATACGGCCAGCATTTTGCAAACACTATATATTAAGCCGGCTTCTACTCTCGCTTACCGTAGTGGGCACTTGTAGGGACAATACACATGCTATGAACCGTAAGAAACTCAATATACTGCAAGAGGAAGGGCTGAAATTTTCGGAATATTCATACAGGAACCTTTATCAGTGCATGTCAACGTGACTTTGTAAGCGCAAGTGATCTGTGCCTTAACAAACTACTGATTTACACAAAGCTGTCTTTATCGCCGTACTTCTCATATCTCATATTCAAAATCAATTTTAATCTCACGCGCTACTTTTTCCACAAATGACAACGAGAACAACAAGGCACTTGTCCACAGACAACAAGGTTCCAGTTCCAAAGATACTGAATAAATATTCAAAGCACATAGACCTCGAACTTCCTTAGCATAATCTTGAAACATACGTACGAGCTATGCTGGTTAGTAGATAAATAAATTTGCCAATATAAGTTTATTCTACTTGCTATCCTCTTTTTGGTTCAATGTGTACTGCTTGCATTGCAGAACTGATTTCTTCTTTCTGTTTTTCTTTTGGTAACGGTTAGAATGGCTTAGTGCTACAAGCGTGCATGCGCTTATTTGTTGGGACTCCAAGTTCGTACGTGTGTTCGCTGTGCCCCCCATAAGAGTATCGAGGTAAAATAAGCGCACGGGAAGACACACACGAACAGCCGAGAAAGACACAGGACAGCGTTTTCTCTTGTTACTTCAACCCCCCTCCCCCGCCCCCCCCCACGGATTTCGTCCATTATTTGAATGTCTGCATAATGTCAAATTACGGTGTCTGCTTCTGCTTGTGTTGTTTGTAGATCTCAAAGTCAGAGCTGCTGCTGATTGTAGAGATCTCTCGGAAGTTTTCAGGATCAATTCCAGTGCCGTCTTTTCGCATGGGGATCACCGTTTAGATGTTGGAAAGAAAAGTCGTGACTTGACACGTCCGGACTACTGCACAGTGGAGCAGCGTGTTTTCGACGTTGAGCCGACAAAAAAGAAAAAAAAAAGAAAGAGAGAGAGAGGGAGAGAGAGAGAGAGATGGACTGAACCCTGCTTACCATGTTCCATACACTCAATCAGTCAGCAGGGTACCTGCAAAGGCACTCGATAACAGGAATTCCTGTCCCGCTTTTCTTGGCTGATCAAAGAGAAAAAAATCCACTTCCTTGTTTTTAGAGCAAACGTACTCGCCTTAAGCGAAGCTTCAGACAAATAGCAATGTGAGTTCTTCTGGAATGTTTGACTTCGACCATGGGGGGTACACCCCGGGCTATGCAAACACCTCTTAGAACTTTAAAAACTTCCAAGAGGCGGAAATGTACTCCGTACGGAGTGAGTACATAAGAACAAGATGCTTTTATTCCTTTTGCATTTGGCGTTTTCATCGGTCAGACTAATTTGCCTGCCCACCCACAAGTACTGCGTGTTTAGGTGAGGCCGACAACAGGTAAACAGTACATTATTAGCCATAAAAATATATTCATATTATTGTTGTCAAGGTGTTTATTTACAGGGTACGCAAGAAGGGAGAGGCAGAACTCGGTGGGGAGGTTTTACCCTGCGAGCTGCCAGAGTCGGCCCCGTAAGTAAACCCTGGTGATGCACCGGGCCAAACAACGTTTCTTTCGCTTCATCATCATCATCATCATCATCATCATCATCATCATCATCATCATCATCATTATTATTATTATTATTATTATTATTATTATTATTATTATTATAGTAGCACGCAGTCAGTCATGTATTACTACTCGAGCAATTTGCGCACTACGGCGTTGAAGCTGCAACTGTAGCTCTACTACGCAGCTATGCAGCTACGCAGCTACGCAGCTCGGTAGGGCCGGCTTCGTGAGTCCCAATGTTCAATCATCTTTTGTCCATACAGTAACCAGTGGTGGGCCCCATGCTTCCCTGTTGGGTGCGTTTCCATTCTTGATTTTATGCAATGACGTTTACTTAGCATTTCAGAAGTCTGAATTTCTTCTTTACGCTGACGAAATCAAAACATTTGAGGGGATACACAGTAATTGAGGACTGCACTGCCCTTCAGTCCTACCTGCCCTTATTCTCTGAATGGTGCCAAATAAACGGGCTGGCCCAAAATGCACTTAAAAGCAGCATTTTGTCATATTCGCTTAAAGCAAACAATATTATCTTCCCGTATTCTGTTGATCCTGTAGTGTTGACGAGTGCTGCAGAAGTAAGCTATCAGGGTGTTTTCTATCAATACATTAAGCATCTTCACACTCTTACCGCGTAGCGTGGGAAAGCCTGCGCCGACTTGGTTCCGCTTGCAGGTTTACAAGAAATTTCCGTACCGCGCTTCACTTCCTCAAATTTTCGCATCCACATGCCCACTATGGCTCACGCAAATGGCACATGCAATTCAAAGAGCACAAAAATTGAGCGTGTACAGAAAACGTTCATGAGAACATTAACATCGTCTGCTGACCTAGCGCAACAACTCTTCAACTACGAATAATTATCCTACGCTTCCATCACTTATCTGCAGGCGTAGTAGTACCGACATCCTCTTTTTATATAAACTAATTCATGAAAATAATAATGTTTGGGTCTGCTAATTTTTGCTTCCACTGCGGGTTCCGCAGAAGACTACTAGGGAACATAGACCCTTCCATGTTCCTGCCTCTTTCAGCAGGCACAGATCTTTCCACGGAAGGCGAAATCTGTATAACTCACTTTCTGCATCGTTACAACTTTCAAAACATTTTGTTATTTTTTGTTTTAGTTTTATCTTCTAATTGTTTTACGCCCACAACTTTTGGTTGTAGTTGTTTTACTTTTTACCTCCTTCTTTTCTTTTTCTCTGTGATGGAGCGCTCAGACTTCAGTCCTCCTGGGCACGTTACATAGGTTATTGATTGATTGATTGATTGATTGATTGATTGATTAATTGATTGATTGATTGTGTACACTAACAAAGGTTTCGTTTTTCATTGCTGTGTATCGTGCTGGTAGTGCAGCTGCATCAGCGTTCAATAAACGTGTTTCACTCATTCGTACACTTCGGTTCTCGCTAATCATCTTTTCAGTCCACCACCTCTTCACCTTAAGCCAGCATCTTCAGAATACAGTTTTCTGCAATTTTTTTTTTCACAAGTGCAGCCGTTGTCAGTTGACTTTCGTGCACTTGTGGAGACTGCTTCCCTTCGGAATTTTGGTTCTTTTCTTCTTTTCCACCTTTTCCCCTTCCCTCCAGAGCAGGATAGCCAACCATGCTGTTACTGTGAGCCCCTTCTATGTATTCTTTCTCTCTCTCTATCTTTCTGTATGAGAATACACGGTAGACACACCAGTGAAATCAGTAGAGGTCAGAACTAAAAATGCACAAAAGGGGTAATGTCAAGGAACCTACTAAAAACCAGAAAATGACCACGATTACTCATTTGCAGATCACTCAGAACAAAAAAAAAAAGAAAGAAAGAAAGGAAAGGAAAGGAAGAGAAGAGAAGGCACACAGTCGATATGACTTCCGTTGCGGCCAACGTACGTCCGGCTGAAAACAGTTCTTTCCACCTCGGAACTCTCCGATTTCGAAGGTCTTTTCAGCTTGTCAATGACAGCTGCCGTCTACTTATAGGTGCCATGCCTGGCAACGGCTTGCGTGCACTACTCAGCCTGCTGCCAGTAAGTGCACTCTTTATGGCGAGAAGCCTTGATCGGGTAAGTCTGTGGAACGTAAACAATCCGGTAAGGGCGAATAGAGCGAGCTTGTTCATGCGCAAGAAATCTAATCGCTGACGAACCACCGTGGATCAGTAGGACAGGGCTTGCATTGCGGCCCGGCGAAGGAAATGCAAAGACCTCGTTTTATTGAGAGGGTGAATACGCAAACATCCATCCATCCATTGAGATTCCGTAAGCAGCGCAGCTCCCCACCCCTCCCCCCTTCCCAGAAAAAGAAGACTAAGAAACAAAAACAAGGCAGGATTATTTATTAGAGAGGAATGAGAGGGTGGTGGGTTGGGGTAACTTTTGCAGTATCTGCCTCAAGCAGAGCAGACAATTTTTTTTAAATTAAGACAGATCACGTAAGAAACACGAAAGATGGATATCCGACCAATGATTAGAAAAAAATTTTTTTTCTTTCATGTGTGTCCCTGCTTTTATTACGCTCGCTGCTTTAGCTGTAGGCTAGGATTCACCAGTTGACCTTTAAATACTATTGCACACTGTCTTTGTGCTGTGTACACCGACGAACCTTTGTTCGCATAGACCGGCCGATTGGGATCTTCCGACTCAGACAGACTTGGTGAGATAATTTGTTGTTTTGCAGCACGGACCGTAATCTTCTAATAAACGTCTGCATTACTTGTTACAAACTACATACCCAGGCCCACCTGGGTCCAACTTAGCAAAACTTATGCCTGAGAGTGATTTCCAATTGTCCAACTTTCGGCATCCTCCATGGTCGGCGTGATGACTAAACAATCATGACGGCAATGGCCAATCGCGAGTGGCGCCCGTATTTCTCACTACAATCCAAAGGGACTATAATAGTTTCGCATTCCCACACGCAAGCAGTCTTAAGTCTTTCTGTCGAAAATTTTGTTTCGATGAATACTCTTTTCACGAGTAAACAACGTCGTTGACATAGTACTGAGAAAGAAAGAGCGGGAGAAACGGAGAAGCAAATGCAATGGGGTTGACCAGGTTCCATCCCCAGTTGCACTACGTTACACATAGCCAAGAGTAACAAGCGCCGAAAGATAACATGCAACTGACAAAGGCTCAGTGCGTGCAAACGTTCTAAAGAGCGGACACTTCACCTTCGCAGGTGGCCATGGAATCCAGTTATCTCTACTGCATGTCACCTCTTTGTGACACCTGTTTTTGCTTTCATATTATTGTATGCCCACCTGCTACGTTCTAAACTGAAAGCAGCAGTATTGAAGGTAAATAAATAAATAAACAAACGTGGCAGTGTTCCCGTGGCTTTGTGCATGCGTTAGTGCCAGTGCTAATTAATAGGACGTACTCGTTAATAAGAAAAGCTAAAATGTTCTGTAACGCGATAGAACGTGCAAAATATTTTGGCTATATAAGACACCTCTATCTGCCTTGTGAAAAGGAGATCCTCGTGTGTAAGAATTGTTCGTCGTTGGCTGGTTGCATTCGCTAATAACAAGTTTGTTATAATTAACCAGTGTAATTTACAACATAACAAAACAAACAGATAATGAAACTAGAGAAAGCACAGGGGAAATTGACTGAATTTTTTTACTGATGTGTAGGAATAATAAAAAAAGCTAAATTAAAAAAAAAAGGCGCAATGACAACCTTCCGAAGGTGGGAGGTGAACCCATGTCCTCCGCATTAGGCACTCGGTGCTTTATGATTCAATTCTAAAACTTAAGCTTAAGCTACTGCGGCGTTGTAGTTCCATCCACTTTCTCGAATGTATACGTATGAGCAGATTAGCCTAGGGAGGGTTAGCCTAGGCCGGGAGTGTTAGCGCAGGCAGTTAGCCTAAGCAGCAGCGGCAGCAACCAGCACGCACGTCTCCTGAATCTGGGCTTCCTGTATTTGCAGGTTTGTTATTTGTTCTTCCATATCTTTTTGTTCCTGCCGCTGTTGCCATGATAACTGTTGTAGATCGCGCAGTCATCATGTTAGCCTGCTGCGCGTGCCGACAGTATGTTACTGACGGCTGTCCGTCGATACGCTGTTCTGAGCGTGATTTTCCATTTCATCTTGGACCCTGTAGTGGCGTTTCAGAAGATACGTAGAAATACAAACGAGGAAACGCATATAAATCCTCGAAGTGCGATTCATGTAAGGGTGGCAGTAAATCCCATACGGCACGGGAAGAACAGCTGTCCGACCGAGAACTAATCACTCAGCATGTTGCAATGGAAAGTAAAACTGACTCGCTCTTGGCCTTGTCTGGCAAGCTTGAGCCACTTGAATCGTCCGTCCAACTTCAATCCAATAAATTCGACGAGTTTCAAACACGTCCTTCTTGCCCAAGAAAAGTTAACCAGGGAATTTATGAAACGAGTTGAACAGCTTAAGAAGCAGGAAGGGCCCAATGAAATTGCACAACTCAATCTGGACGTAGGCAGCTTAGAGTGGCGCAGTCGTCGTCTGAACAATAAAATTCACGGCCTCCTGGAGACTGGCGACGAAGGTTTGACGAAGAAAGCACGAAAGTGGAGCTTAAGCCACTGTGCTCCAACAACATACACAGGCTTCTTGCTGAGCCGGGTAAAACACGGGGCGCAATTGTTCGTTATCTTTCGCTATGCTTGGCTGGAAAAAAAGGAAGGCATTACGAGACGCTAATACCGACATGTTTATCTGCGAAATTATGACTCGGTTCTTTCGTGCTCTTCTGGCAACTGCAAAAGACGGCGAAGGAATCCGGCTGCGCGCTCGTTTGGCACGTGAATGGAGAAGTACTTGTAAGGAAAAAGGTCGGCGAACGAGCAGTTGTCGTCCGTGCCAAGGATGAGCGTGCAAGTCTGAATTGATAGCATAGTCCTCTGCTGTACTTCCAAGAAAGCGCCACTCCGTTCATGTCAAATTTCGCGCATCATACTGCCCAGCTGAAGGATGAGCAAATGCTTTCGTTATTTCATTTGAACTGCTAGAGCTTGCGTAACATATTTGATGAGGTTACTTTATTTTTATCGAGCCTAAACCTTTGATATTTGACTTCATTTGCTTTAGGGAGGCATGGTTCACGTCGGGTGATCGTTTACTGCCGGATATGAGTGTGTGTCAGGCTGTCGTTCATTGAAGCGTGGAGGTGGCGTTGCTCTGTATGTCCGTTCGGATCTGCCGTACCAAATTCCACCAAATTACAATATCCTAAAAGAAAATTTTGATTGTGTTATCATTCACTGTTACAACATTGTTCTTGCTGCCGTGTACCGACCGTCAACTGGGGGTTTAAGTCAATTTATGCAGTTTGGAGAAGGAGTATTTCAGCATAATATTGAAATCAACCATGAATTTGTTTTTGTCGATGACTTTAATATAAATGCTTCTAAAAATAATACTACCTTCTGGCATTTCGAAGAACTTTTCGAATCGTATGGTTGTTCTAATTTAATTAGTGAGCCTGCCCGTGTCACCTCAAACACTGAAACGATATTAGACCTGTGTATTACAAGCTTTTGCTCTGATGAAGTTAAATCAGGTGTAATTACTTGTGATCTCTACCGATCCTTTACCAATTTCCTGTCTAATACCACAAAAGCGTATACCAGAAAAAGAAATCCTTGTTACAGACTACTCGGAATAAACATGTTAAGGTTTAAAGAACTCATGGCACAACATAAATGGGATTTTTTGATATAAGAAAATAATCGTAATGTTGCATATATTGTTTTCCTGAAGTGTTTTAATTCTGCCTAGAAGGCCTCCTTTTCGCTAAAAGCTCTTAAAAAACACACACACACAAAAAAAACAAGGAAACCTTGGATATTGCATGAATTACATAGCAGAACTAAAGCACAGGCAAAACCTTCTCGAGAAGTTCTTAGAAACAAGATGTGAAAGTGATCTTCAAATATTTAAGAAAGTGAAGAATAAATTAAATGTTGATATTGAAAGAGCAAAACGAGAATTCCACGTGAAAATTTTTTCTAAAATAGTGAAAATTCTCGTCTTGTACGGCAAGTGACCCGGAGCATTATAGGTAAGACAAATGAGTGACATCGAGGTCGCAAAACCTGTTTAACGAACACTTTATTGATGTGGGTGTTACCGCAGATGACCGCGCTAAAATACCTTGTCAACGTTTCGTGAAAACACATTGATAAAATACTATATTTATCTCACCCACTCATCAATATGAGATAATCGATGTCATATTGGCCTTAAGAAACGATTAGGCCGCCGGAGCTGACGATATTAAATCTAGACCACTGAAAGTCGCCGCGAAAATAGTAAGCATCCCCCTTATGCATATTCTCAACCTTATCCTTACAACGGCAGTGTTCCTAGACGCAATAAAGCTAGCCCGTGCGGCCGTAATACATAAAGGTGGTTCTGTTAAAGACAAGAACAATTACAGACCAATCTCAGTGCTTCCTCTCTTTGCCAAGATAGCGGGAAACATAATACATGAAAGATTTCCTAGCTTTCTGATGATAAACAATATAATTGTAAGAGATCAATTTGAGTTCAGAAGAAAACAAGTCCTCTGAAAGTAGGCTTCTTGAAATAAAACAGCACATACTAGGTAATACTCAAAGGAGAATAGTTACACTGGGAATATTTGAAGATTTCAGAAAGGATTTTGACTGTGTCCGACATGATGAGCTTTTTAAAAAATTGCCATCATATGGAATACGCGGCAAAGCTTGGTCTTTGACAAAAAGCTACTTAACTTCGAGAGCTGAATTTACGTGCATAAATGGTGTAAACTCTGACAGAGGATTTGTAAAATTTGGTGTACCACAGGGATCATTACTTCGATCGATATTATTCTTATGATACATTAATGCTATTGTAAACATTAACAAATATACGAAGTTAATTTTACATGAAGACGACACGAGTGTATTCTTCTCAGGAGCTGACGTCATTACCATCATCAGCCTATTTTATGTCCACTGCAGGACGAAGGCCTCTCCCTGCGATGTCCAGTTACCCCTGTCCTGCGACAACCGATTCCAACTAACACCCGCGCATTTCCTAATTTCATCGTACCACGTAGTCTTCTGCCTTCCTCTCCTGCGCTTCCCTTCTCTTGGTACCCATTCTGTAACCCTAATGGTCCAACAGTTATTCAACTTGCGAATTACATGACCTTCCCAGCGCCATTTCTTTCTCTTAATGTCAATTATAATATCGGGTATACCCGTTTGCTCTCGGATCCAAGCCGCTCTCTTTCTGTCTCTCAAGGTTATGCCTAGCATTCTTCGTTCTATCGTTCTTTGTGCTGATGTAAAAGAGGTATTTCATCTAGCTAGCGAATGGCTAACAGTTCTAGATTTGTGCCTTATATCTAATAGACTCCGATTAAACATCAGTAAGACGAAATACTTACTCTTCCGGCCGCGAGGAACCCACCCAACTGCAAAATTAGATTTAAAATTTCAGAACGTTACCTTCGAACAGTCTCTATCAGCTAGATTTTTGGAGGCGACATTTCAAGAAAACCTTTCATGGACGCCTCACGTTGACAAGCTTTGAAGTGAGCTGCCCCCCCCCCCCCCCCCCCCCGGCCCCGAGCTATAGGAATAATAAATAAAGTAAAATATCGTATCCCGTCTGCGGTGAAAATGCAGATACACTACGCGCTTATTCATTCCCGGTTGCGTTACTGTTTCTTAGTATGGTCAACAACGACTTCGACTAACCTAGAACGTCCTTATTTTTTTTGTAGTAAAGAGTGGTGCGTGCAATCGCGAATTCAGAACTTTCGGAAGATACTACACCCTTTCTTAAATCAAATAAAGTATTGCCTATTCATAAATTATATAAATATAAGCTGGCTTTAGATATTTCACAACAGCCACGAACAACTACAACATTCCAAACCGAATATCAAGCGGAACATTGTCCGTACTACCTGCGAAAGAATTGAATACTCAGGCAATGTTCCCGTTAAAAATATGGTGATCAAAAACTAAGTTTCATGATACCAGATCTATTAAACCAATATCTGGAAATAGCCGAAGCATTCGTTACAGCTACCTCGGTGCAGAAATTCGGAAAAGAAGCTCAGGAAATGTTTTCTTAATACAAAGTAAAGATAGTGTCGGAGTGATTTTTGTTGGTTTCCGTTTACTGTGCGAGTCTTTGCTTTCATTGTGAGAGGTCACACAACCACATAATGCAAAAAGAAAATAATTTTTATTGATGTCTAAATTTTACCATGTTTAAGATTTCTGCTACCTTGTTTAAAATTTCTGCATTTCTATCCGTCTTTTTTTTTTTTGCATTATGTGGTTGTGTGACCGCAGCTGCCAAGGGCGGCGCGGCCCAGTCAGGCGCGTTCACTGCTTTTTGTCGCGGCCCCCAAGACATTTCTGTAAGTGAGGCTTATAGCGCGTTAAAAAGACAAGGACGAAAGTGAGACGTGACACACACAGGCGCTAACTTGTGTCCCATCTCACTTTCGTCCTTGTCTTCTTAACGCGCTATAAGCCTCACGATGTCTTACCAACAAGCCCAAATCACTGCTTTACAGCATTTCTGTAAGGAATGTCTTGAATAAATGAAGAAAGAAAGAAAGAAAGAAAGAAAGAAAGAAAGAAAGAAAGAAAGAAAGAAAGAAAGAAAGAAAACGCCAATCAGGGCCGTGGCGACGGATGCGGAACGTCGTTACAAGCTCCAGCTGGGTGTCGCGTAGTAGGCGAAATTAGAAGCAGGCAACTGCTCTGTCGTGTGAACTGCATCGTTGATCCGAGAAGAGTTATCTTGCGACACATGCGGTGTCGACGAATTTTCTCCATGCCCATGCGACAATGGCATAGCTGGAGAACCCCACCCGCATTGATCCCTCTTTCTCAGTCGCACGTGTCGAGAAGCCCGCCTGCTCTGTTCTATGTTTGGAAAAAGCACAAAAACAGCTTCCTTATTTATGAATGAAGGCAGTCTGATCGTGGCTTTTGGTATAATAAATCACAACCAGCGATGCGCGCAGTTTTATGGGCGCGCATGACGAAACAAGCCACGACGCGCCCTACAGCGTGCCCCCAACGAATTATATATATATATATATATATATATATATATATATATATGGAAACTCGTGGACACAAAAGTCGCGGTATCTCGAGAACTCAGGCACCCAGAAGCATCGGTGATTACTGCAACCCAAGACGACGCCCGTATACAAAGCCGCCTTATTAAATCTAACTCCGCATGTACGACTTCGTACATAGAGCTACGGCAAAAGGACCGTGCGGCGCTGAAATAACGCGATACGCGCGTCATCCTATATCCTCGTGCATTACGACAGGCAGTTTGCGGTACGAAAATGGCTGTAATGGCCGTTAAGCTGGTTCCATATAGAAAGAGCAATTTCCCTATTTTCCTCGATACGTTTACCTTATTTAGTGAGCGCCAACAACTTCCAAGAGAGCTTACCCAAGGCCACAAACTATCTTAAAGCTAGGCGGACTAGTGTGTATATATATATACAGAGAGATAAATTTATTGCGTTACGAAGAGAAATATGAAAATGGATCGAAGTAGTTTGTTTGCGAGCCTCTTTCAAGCCCACTCAAAGTTTGGCACCCTTTTATTTCGTCAGACTGCCAAGCACAACATTTTTCACTGTATAGCCCGCTTGAATGTTCATGCTTAAAGGTAGTAGAGCGAGCAGTCATATCACTGCTGACTTCTGGAAAATAGAGATTTATGACATGAATAATGCAGCGGCAGCGGCGTGAATCCCATTCGTTTGAAGTGTGGGAAGCTCACAGTAAAACTGATTATCAAGAACGACTGAGAAATATGGAAGAAAGTAAATGGGCTGGGAGAGAGTTCAGGCATCTGTAGAGGAATAAAATTGACTCAAGGTGGAGAAAAAGAACTAGGAAGCTTACCATCAAGAATGCGACAGGTATGGTGAGCAACACGGCAACAAAGAACGCCAACCAGAAAGTCAGAGAGGCTGAGACAATCTCATGGGTGGCGGCAATGGAAAATAAACCTGCCATGAGCATCGACTTTAGAGGAAGAAACAAAATCGGGAAAGAAACAATTTATGATAACTAAAAGGGAGGTGGTGGTGGTGGTGGTGGTGATGATGTTGAAGCAGGCGGGGTTAGCCTGGCATACATAGCCGGCAATTGTTCCGCCTGATCCTCCTTCGAGTTGAGATCAGGGGTGTGTCACCAGGTGTCGATGAGCCCCGTGTCTCACAGGAAGGCTATCAGCAGTCGTTGCGCTCTCTTCCTGAATGCCGCGGGCCCTCCGGGGAAAACAACGTCTTCAAAGGTCGTGTGCGTGAGACCGCTTTTTTGCAGGTTGTCGACCAATGCCTCAGAGCCTGCACTTTCTAAAGCGAGATATAAGAAGGAAGAAGAAGCATGTGCTTGCCGCGTTAAAGCTAGGGAAACGATGGAGCACGTTTTATTAGAATAAGAAGATATGTGCCCAGTGGTAGACTTAGGCAGATTTGGCCTCCTCGAAGCCCTTGGTCCCCCGAGAGCAGACGGAAAGTAAATATGTCGGCAACAGAGATTGGTAAGGGGCGATTGGAAGATTGGTGGAAGTAGGGAAACAAGAAACAACAGGAGGCGCACAAAAACAAAGTTCCCGATAAGGGTTCAGAAAGTTTCGTTACAGTAATTCTTCGTTGTTATTACAGCGAAGTTGTTAAGGGCTACTTTCCCTACTATCGTGTGCGCGTGTAGAAAAAAATCCCGAAAATAGTGCAATGTCGGGCCGACCCGCGGCGGAGGTGCAGTTCGCAATGAAGGGGCCCACATACTTCGCTGGTCGTCCTTCTTCACAGAGTGGAAGGGCACTGAGATGTTTTCTTCTTTTGTTAACAAAACTAGGTAGGACATTAGACAATATAATAACAGGAGCTTGGCGGCGCAACCCACCATCCCGTCCCAGAGGGAACGCTCATAGCATCCATCTATCCATCCTTGCGCATTTCCTGTACTTCCCGTCTGGCGAGACCGACGCTTCTATAGGGCAGATAATTATTACATTCTTTCATTGCTTACTTACACTGCCGCCCGTAGGATTAGTTTCCGGCACTCGTCGTAGGGCATCTCTTGCCGAGCAACAAGGGCCCTTCCCGCGGACTGGGTGCGGTAGCGTCTGTTTCTTTTGTTAATTTTCAGTTTCCTTTCTCTTCCTCCTTGAAGCTGTTTCTGTTGGGTAAGATTTTGATACCGGCGCCCGGCCCTCAGATTCAAATACTCAATTACAAGCTATTATCGCGATAGCCTTAAGGTCCCCGTGTTCCAAAAATTCCGGCGTCGGTGTCCCGCTTCCCGCACCCGCCGTCGGACGTCGACTCGGCAAAAAGATTTTCGCGCCACCCATACCAAGGCCCTCCAAATAGCGCAAGGAAGTTGCTGAACTAACTGAATTTCTCAAGCTTAAATACGTGGAAAAACAGCAAAGTATAACTAACACACAACCAACAGCCATGATAGCGTCGGACTGTAATTTGAATATACGAGAGAACATAATTCTGTTACGCGACAACCTAAGCCGCTTTTCAAGCATTTCTATCATTTACAGACCGGTCACGGCGCCCGCTATTTGCGCGCGCCGGCGCGCGAATATATTGGAGGCCACGGAGCGGCGCGCCCGGTTCCTTGCAAACCTTCAGATGGCGCTCGCCTCCACCACATCGCTGCTCGCGCAAGAGGCCGCGTTTCTATCAGAAGGCCCGCGTTCTCTCATAGCATTCGACACCAGAGAGAAAGAGAGAGAGATAATTTAATTGAAAGAAGGCAGAGAGGTCAACCAGAGCTAAGGTGCTCTAGCCTGCTACTCTGCACAGGGGGAGGGGTAACGGGGACATAAAGATGTGATGAGGGATGATGATGACATAGCAAGAGGCATGCGCAAAGATGAAAGCAAGTTCAACACTCTGATGATAAACATTCACAAATGTCATCCATGAAGCCACAATCAGGTTTCCCCTCAAGTCTGTAGTCACCAATTTGAGTGAACTTAAATATAGAGGTGTTAAGACGAAGTTGGTGTGGGCCTCCCCTGCGTGAACAGCACAAGCGCCAAACAAAATCTTTATAGCATGTAAAGAGCTGCGATAAGCGGCTCTAGCACGGCGAGCACTTGTAAGGCACATTTAGTGGCCGGAGTCTCGAGACCACCGAGAATCACGCGCATTGATTCTACTAGGTGCTTCAGCATTTTTTGTACACTCTCCTTCTCATTGTGTTCATCTCCTTGCTTGCCTGTAGTGTCACCGGTTTCATTGGCCCTATAATTCTTGGCTTCATGGCGCAGAGGACCGCTAGTGCCCGCTGGCATGGCCATGGGCCTAGAGGGCAGCAAAGGCCATTCCGTGTCTGTATCAGCCGGTGGAGGTGAATGTTTGCCGCGTGCTCTCGTCGACCTTGAATTATCAGTAGACGCCGTTACCGTCCTCGATGCACGCGTTTCCCTGTAAACATTACGGCTGCAGCTGCCGGGAAGCGTCAGAAGCAGTCAGGGATCTTTGAATGCTATCTCATTCCAGTCTTAAACGCGAAGCTTAAGCGTCTTACATTTTGTTATTATTGATATGAATTCAAAGCAAAGGTTGGTATATTTAGTGGCACCGTATAATCCTCGCGACGATAAAATTAAACGTTAACACAAAAAAGTAATGACGCACACTAAATAGAGTCCTGAAATAGCAAGAACGCTTCCGAAAATTCGCACATTAGTAAATGAAGGCACAGAAGAGAGCGCAAGGTTACTAAGAGACTTACGCTGTTTCGATAATAAGGTAAGGGATTGTACACGGAAGAGCCCGAGAACACGAAAGTTGACAGTTGGTGGACTTGACGCCCAACACTACCCCGTGTAACTACATAACGCGGCACATAACTGCATGACTTCGTACAAGAAACTCAAATGTGGACGCCACATATAGGGCCTGTTGTAACGCGAAAATTGTAATAGCGTACTCGGAGATGAACGTTTAATACAAGAAAAAAAAATGTTTGCTGCACGTGCCCTTTTTTGTAGTCTCACTGTTGGCTATAGGCCAAGTATCCTTTCTTTCTCTTTTCTTTAGGGTGCGTAATCACCGGTTCTGCTCACGTTCATTGTGTTCTCAATGTTCACCTCGCAACGCAGCCCCGCTTGCTTTCAAGAAATAGGAGGTGCACGTTTTAGTCCACACGGCCACAGTATTACGGTGCACCAATAACGCATTCAATTTTGCACAAAAATTAGACGCGAATATAACGTATAAAGTCACAGACAACGCAATGAAGATACAAAATTTTTATTCGCAAGAAACGAAAGAGGCCTTGGGAAACCTTCCGACTGAAAAACAACCTGTGCCAAAAGGACTCGGCCATCGTCAAGCAGCCCTGCTACAGCGGCGATGGACAAGGATGACCGGCACACCAGCTCTACAGCTGCGTTTCCCAGTAAAGACAATCGGTACTGCTGCCACTAGTGACTGAAATGCAAAGCACATACCCCAGCAAGCACTCATCACATTCTGTTGGAGTGTGCGACCACCGCTCAGCTAAGGCATAAGCTGATCGAGACACTGCCTTTGTGACTTTGTCCTGAGAACGTCGACCAGTTATGCCACGATAAGCGACTACTGAAGGAAGCGAGGACTGCAGTCCTGGACATAATTCTGGCATTTAGCGACTACAGGAAAGACTCCACGATGTCATCTGAATGAGTCACCTCAACCCTTCCTCCTCCCTTCTCCTTGGTACGCGGATGGCGTTAGTCAAGAGTGAACGCTGTAATAACTAGGAATTCAGTACAGATTTATGCATCTCTGACTCTCACTGTCTGTCTTTCTATATTCTTTGGTACCTAGTGTTACCCTTTTCAGGCTCTTTGATTCTTTCATGTAGTCATAGTATCATCGCGTTTCTTACAAATGGCAGATTCGTTAGTCCGTCTCCATTGTGTGAAAGAAGAGAAGTGACCTACGCTGGAATGATGAGTGGCAATGGAGCCAGCTGTGGAAGACGACGACGTTCGAGCCATTGATGATGATGATAGTTTTTTGCACAACGGAGCCAGCTGTGGAACACGACGACGACGAACGCGCGAGCAGTGGCACTAGGCAGCGCTGGGTGGGCCAGTGAGTTTCTTTATGCTCAACCTTATTCTACTTGCGCTAACAAGATTCCTAAGGTGATAACACGTCCTTGGTATAGAAAAATGAGCCCCTCCTTGCTGCACCGCCTTATGAATATTTAGCGTTCCCCTTGCATGTCCAGTCTTGTTCCTCTCGGCAATGTGAACTTTCCATTACACTATTACGATGTCGAATACCGCAACTAAATCTGTACATGAGTAGGTGTGGGTTTGCACCATGGAACCTTTGTGCATCACGTGGGAATATAGAACCAATGGACCATTTCCTCCTCTTTCGCTGAAAATATAATTCCGAGAGAAATACCTACTCAGAGCAGCCCCTATCACGTATGGCTTACCTCTCTCGGTGATTAACACTTTATCTTTGAGGACAAGTGCCCTTCGTCGAGCGCGAAAGGGAGTGTGTCAGATTGTACTACGTCATTGCGACGGGGAAAACGCGTTATTTTCGCAATACAGCATCTTCGTCAAAATTGGCATGGCCACTATTTAAGAAAGGGAAACAGAAAAATAATTTATATTCAGTATTAATTAAATTTGGATAGTACAGATCAATAAGTTAACAGGAAGCAAGAAGTTCATATGTTTCCCCTGAAAACCATGGCTAGTCCCCCCCTCCCCCCTTCGTGTTTACGTGCCAGAATTTTGAAGCTGAGAGAACTAGCGCGTATGCACGGTTGGCGCCGAGAATTTTTGAACAGATCATTTTGAAAAAAATTTACAATCCCTTTTTTTTAAAACGTTTGTTCTTACCCTTGTGCCTGGGACCTATTTGGTTCCCACGTGTGACAAGAGTAGTTAAAGTGCGCGTTACAGCTCTCCAAGCCCGCAGGGATATGTGCCATTGAGCTTGGACCCTTTCTTCACTAGCATCAGGATCGGCCCACATGATGATTTGTTTTTGTCAACATCTCGGGGACACATTTTTGTCCAGGTCCTAACCACAGACATCTTCGTTGTAACAAGTGCTAATTTATCCGGTTTCACCCGCCGAAAGCACGAGCTGATTAGGAAACGCGCCATAGTCGGTGACTCCGCACAGATTTTGACCGTGTTGGGCTCTTTAACGTGGAGCTACCTTTAAGTACACGAACTCCTTAATTTTTTTTTTCTTGCGTATAGCCCCCATTGAAATGCGGCCGCCGCTGCCGGGATCGAACCCGCAGCCTCATGCTCAGCAGCGCAACGAAATAATCAGTGGAATACCACGGGGATGAAGTAGGTAGGGTTAAATGGGATTAACGAGTAGGGTTGGAAGCAGTACGCCTCTTGCTGCTTCATTTGAACTTATATGCAAAATAGACTCATTCAGACCCGTAAGCCTAACAAACTGCATCACCAAATTTATGGGACAGGTGATCGAATGACGTGGAGGAACGAGGCACTAAAATTGTACCACTAAAATTCGCTACCACAAAATTTGTCAGGTTTTCCATCGGGCCATCGCACTATGGATCACGGGGCTTTAATACGATGATATGATGAGAAGGAAAAATCTGCGTAGGCGTTGCATATGTTCCATTAATGTACGACAGGGGTAGTTATCCCAGAAGACGTCTTAGTCCTGTAGTGTTAAAATGGGCATGAAATGATTATAACTGTCCCATACGGTAGGACGTTACGCAACATCACCCGTATGAAATCTTTCTTCGTCGAAGTTTGCGTGCGAACAGCATCGTTTTACAAAAAGGAAGTCACTGCATAGAAGGTGCAGCGTGGGTGGAACATCAGAAGATATCCAATTGCATATATGCCGGTGACGATGTTCCTTATTTTACCACGGCATGCCAACTGAAAAGGACGGAGAATAAATCAAGCCGCCTTGTCCGCGTTCCCATGGAATTGAATGAGTTCTCTTCAAGGCGCCCGAACACATACCCAAGGGAAAGTGAACTTTCATGACTGCGTTTCCAAGACACCCGCTCGCAGAGGTTCTACTAGCAAAACTCTGTAGTCTCAGATAACTGCTTTCCTCAGCTCTAAGAATCACATATCACCCAAGGGCTGACAGCCAAACTGTTAATGCAGTCTTTAGTCCAATAAAAGCATCTACGTCATTATTACAGAGGAGGAAAAAAATTTGGCTTAAACTTTGATTCGTTCTCGAATTGCATGCGGCAACTTTACGTTACCGATGAGACACAATGACTGCCTGAATTAGGTCTACTCCTACTTTTCACGAAGTGCCGCGACGTAACTGTTGGATTCCATTGCAGAGCAAATCCCGAGCGTCGTGTAAGACTGCTGCCCTTAGAATGCGAGAAATGACGGAAGTTTTCTTGTCTCCATATTCTGACTCCTCACTGAAGAACCAATGGTGAAGCTGGTGGCGCTTTTCCATATAACTTCCATTCATTCTGTTTTGAGGCAGCCGATTTTGCTCGTGGCCTACATGCTGTTAATTTACAAGCCTTACCTCAGGACTGCCATTTGCCAACTTTGCTTGCATTTTGAACAAAAGCTCATATAACAACAATATTGAGCCGTAACATGCGACGTTCCCTTCTCTCTGTCCGTATTTGCGCATCATATTGCAAATGCTTCCCTGAGAATTTCAACTTTTGACTGCGAAGTTTTTCCTAGAGAACACTGCGTCTCTACAATATTTTGCCGAAGAAAAGACAGCCATAGGTGGTGTCCAATACGTGGCTACTGTGACGTTCTTTTAACTGTGCAATTGCTTTTGGTGCATATGGCCCGCAAAAAAGCATCCCTTTCGAGATCTGTTTCTGTTACTTCGATGGAGCTGTCAATGGGCGCAGTATATTCACATTTATAGAACGAAATGAAATGCGTTTGTTTAAGCGCGATATCTCTGCCGCTAGAGGACCATAATGGCTAGATGAATTGCTTCATAGCGTAACAAAGGAGCGGTAAGTTACTGACAAGGTGACGGAGAAATAGTGATGCGCGAACTCACAACTTTCTTTTATTCTATATTTGACCGCATGGCTTGCATAGAAACATAAAAAGAAGGAAGTTGAAATTTTGAGAAAACCGAATCCGACGGAAAGCTAAAGCGACACACATTAAAACTGGAACCGCTCGCTTCCCCCGTCAACGCATGCGCTAAAATAATTTACGTGTATATTCGTTGTATTTGTTTTTCGATTGAAGATACATTCCTTCATAAAAATATGTTTTAGCGAGTTCAATAAATGGCGACCTTATGTATCTATCAGTGCAGTGAATGCCTCATTAACCTCTCTCTCTGTCTCAATAGAACGCGTGATAACTTTAGCCTCGCGAAAGCATTGATCACCGAGTCTATAGGCAAGATGTTTCAACCACAGAGTTTCTCACAATAAAACCTAGAGGGAGATCTGGCGCCACCGTCTATGGGAGTTTCCTAAGGGGCGCTGTGCCGTCATGGGAATGACGGTATGTGTGTCTGCGAGGTTTGTGTTGGCTGGTGTTGTAAGAGGCTTCGTCTAAAACGTGGATATGGCTACACAAATAACGCGTTCTTAAAGTACAATCTTCATAAGATGTTTCAATTCAAGCATATTACATATTTACTCACCTATACAATGCATGACCATGCGAAGGAAAGCAAGAACAGATGACAAACTGTTTCAAAGCGAGCGCGAATCTTGTCGTCTGTCCGCCAACTTCAGCGGCCCGCTGATACTTTTTACGTATCAAATAGTTGTACATGCAATAACAAGTCCTCATAGTTAAACAAAACATGTTTTTGTGCAATAATAAAGCTAAAACAGCTTTTTACGAGCTGTTTTAGTGAATGAATCATTGTCACAGACGGAACGGTGATTGCAGGCGCGTCTTCAAGGTGTCCTGGCTCCCCGACAACGATGCCAATCAGAAGTCACAATATACCGACATTCCCATGCATACCACAGCGTAGCAGCGCCAGATTTCCTTCTAGGTAATATAGTGAGAAACTCTGTGGTTTCAACCAAATACTCCCGTCGGAGCGTTAATAGAGCTAGACGAAGTATGATTGCCGTGGGTTAACGCGTCGATGCTGCAAATCAATGCGAACACATTGCAATGTAAAGCAGTCTAAACCCGGAGTGGCTCTATTTGGCCATCCCTGGCCCTTGCTCCAATAAACCCCATATATCATCAAACCCGTAGCATCAGTGGCACTATAGGCAGTGTTGACACGAGATCTTTGTGATTAGTGTTACATTGTTCTGACCAATGACTGTCGCAATTTAAGAATTACGAATTGCCGAGGCAGTTCCAAGGCTTTAAGCGGTTTGCAACAACATCCACTAGATGGTGGCGACAGCTAGCATACTTGAGAAAGCGACCGGTCACTAGCCTACAATCTTACGAACGATGAACTTGCTACTTCGGCCATTGGTTCAAGGCAGGCATAGTCGAAACACAGGTACACTAAAAATGCTTACACCCTGATGTTTCCTTGTCGCGCTGGTAAGACCATTACCGCTAGGGCCTTACAAAAGTTTATAGACTAGGACAACGGAGCTCTAACGAGACATGCGATGACAAAAGACGTAAATGAAAACTATGTAATCTCTCTGACAGCCTTGGGCGCTCAGAAATATCCGTCAGGAAAGCTTCATATCTCTCCCTATGAAATTTCCTTGTCGAATATTTCTGCGCGCCCAAGGCTTCTCCTTCCTTCTCCTGAACTTTTGAGAATTAGAACTGTGTGGGTTTTGCAAAAAGATTGTTTATGATGGACTTGATATTCAACCCCACTGGTACCCCATTTTGGTGAAGTGCCTATCCTTACCACCCTTCTAAAGTGGAACCAACGTTTCCACCCACAGTATGAACGCTGCCTTTTCTGTGCGTGACATTTACTGTGCCCTCCATTATCTGACTATGGACAACTGGTGAATGCTTTATTGGGTTAAATGCTGCTGTAATAAATACCATGAAAGAATGAAAAAATCCGACAGTGGCTGAATCGGTTAGAGTGGGTGTCTCGTAACGCGGAGGTCAGTGGCTTGAATCCAAACCCGCAAATCAATTTTTATTTTCTCATGGTTTGAGTTTTTTTGTACGGCAACACGAGCGAGGCAGTACAAGCTTCGCTCGAGAACTTCATGTGTGACCACATCGACAGGTGCAGAACTTGGCGGCAGTCCGTGCTGCACTTGATTTCATTAATAAGGAACTACCCCAACAATGAACAGACTTTAGTGACTCCAACGCAGCCCTTCAGTGCATATAATATCCCAGTGCACCACGGACCCAATGAACAACTGGACTCGGAAATTCGACAGATATATCATCGCAGCTGTGACAAGGGACACAACATAATCCTTCAATGGCGTCCAGCGCATTGCAGCATTACCGGGAAGGACCACGCCGACGAAGCTGCCCGGTCTGCACATGATAGTAGTCAACGTGTCTTGATTTCGCTTTCGCCAACAGATGCTGCGGCTGTGCTGCGATTGATGTCCCGTGAATGTACTCTGCCTCTGTGGTACTCCAACACTTTCACCATGTGTCGTTTGCGCTCGTTGTCTGTGGATATACGGATGCATCTATCGCCTGGACTACCACGACGTGAACAGACCACGCTGTACCGTCTGTAGCTAGGCGTTGCATTTACGAACTCATATCCTTTGCTTATTGGAATGGCAACAGCCCCACGTGCGACAGATGCAGCAGCGATGAGAAGCTCGCACACATTATATGTGTCTGCCCGCGATATAATGCCCAGAGACAAGTGATGTGCAGAGTGCTGGACCAGTTGTACAATCATTCACAATCAGAGCTAAAAGCACTAGGTCAGTGCTCCCAAAGAAAGTCCGCGCTGACGGCCTTACTCGTGTTACTAAGGTTTCTGCGGTCTGCGGGCCTTCACAATAGACCGTAAGAACGCCGCCCCACACCGCTCTATAGCCTACGCGGTTTGTTTATGCTCGTCTCTCTCTCTCTCTCTCTTTCTCTATACATACATACACACACACACACACACACACACACACACACATATATATATATATATATATATATATATATATATATATATGTATATATATTCCTTCCACTCTTATTCTCATTTTATCTAAAACCCCTTAAACTTTGTAAAGTAGCGACACTCTCCTACTACGTCCGTCTTCACTCCTCCTCGTTTCTCCTCTCTTACTCTCCCTCCTCTACCGTGGCGCCGCCTACACCGTTCGAGCGTGGTAACGGCGCCAACATGCGCTCCTCGCCACTCCATAGACGTTTGTCGAGCAAAAATGGCGCTGAAGCACGGTGCGAGGGCCCACGGGATGCTATTAGGCCAATAGCGACGCGGCGTTGGCCTCGGCCAGAGCACGCTAATTGGAGGCGGCATTCTTCAAAGCGTGCCGCTACTTTACGAAGTTTACGGGGCTTTACATTTATCCCCCGACTCCTTCCCTCCGTGCAGGGTAGCCAACCGGAACTACCTCTGGTTAAGCTCTTTGCCTTTCTATGCATCCTTTTATCTCTCCCTCTCTCTCTTCCTCTGTGATACCAACTTGGGTCACTGAGTAGGTATGTTCCGCTCTTTAAAAAACGTGTTGAGTGTACCGCTCTTTAATGGACCTCGTTGACGTTACCTTGGGTAACTATGTATGTGCAGTTGGGTATACGCCGCTCTACAATAACAAAAACGATCCCGCAAGTTTCCACGGTGCTTAGCGGAATCGAACCCATGCCAGGCGTGAACATTACGGTGACGGCGCCGCTAGAAGGTGCAGCGTGTGCAGCCACAAGCGCGAGGCCTCGCTGCATCCACGTATCGGCGCCGGCAATACGGTGTGTCGCTACATCGCTTGAATGCTAATCGCATTAACGTCGGCATTCATCGTGTGGTGGATTCTGCCGGATTTTTTTTTTTTATCATTTGGGTGTCGGCTTCATGAGTGAAGCAAGTGAGATGCCATACAAGTATGTGGAAGAGTGATAGACAGACAAATGTCGGAAAAGGGAAGAAAAAAAATAGCACTGGCCGTTAGAAGTGGTCACATACAAAGCTTCGATATATCCAGAAGGGAGGGGAGGGGAAGGGAACAGAGAGAGATAGTTTGCTCACACTACGAAATTTTGCATGCAAGACTTCAATGATTTTACCTACTTCAGCCCCCCCCCCCCCCCCCCCTGTAGACCAAGGTAACGTTACTGCTCGGTAAGTGCTGCTCGGTTACTGCTCTTCCTGTTTCGCCCAACTAGTTAATCGGCTTATAGCAGCTGCAATGATTCAAGCGCCAGAACGTTGCATTATTGTCTCATTTGGTTGACTAATCGGCTTATAGTGCTGGCGCAATGCATATTAGAAGTTCTCAGCACCGGGACGCCCGAAACTGGAGACTAGGCAGGAATTAAGAGATGAATTAATTACGACCACGTGCGCGATACCCGCACAGTAGAGGTCGCAATTACCCGTTCCGCCCGGTAATCGAGGATATGAGGATATTCTGCGACACAAGGCCCTTGACACTTTCGCGTTAATGTACAGCGGCTCAGGAGGCTAGCAATGCCACTGGGAGCATGGTTACATGCACCCATACAGTTGATACATGGATCTCCCGCGGGGTGCCGAATGGGTCGTCGCTTCTTATGTGCTCTATTCAGATGTGTCAGCTAACTCGTGCTAAGCTCCCAGATAGCAGCGCGCGTGCTACGGGAATTGAACCGACTCAATATCGCTCACTCTCCTCTTGAGAAAGTGAAAGACACTCTTTTTACTATGAGTTTACATTACTAATTAACAACAATTGACCAATGTATAAAGTGCTGATCTAAAGCCAAAATCTCCTATATACGGAGAAGATGTAAAGCCTGTTGAAAAATATATAAACTATATTTCCGTGAAGATAGCTGCTGTGGTAATTTTTCCAAGCTGCAAAGAAAGCGCACGAGATTTGAAAAAAAATGTGCAAATGTTTAGGCGCTTGCGAGTGGCGACGTGATTGCCCTCAAACGCGATAGCAACAAATGCTCGATGCTTCACGAGACACTGAGTTTGTTGCAGTCTCGTAGCGTGGACTTTTAAGGCTTGGTAAGAATTAGGTCAAAACACATTGTATGACGTGGCTACTGATAGTTATACCGAGAAACAATTGTGTAGTAGAAATTGATAAAATTTGAACCTTTGCTTGCGGCAGTGCTGTGATCACTGCAGGAGATGCTGAAAACGTGCACCACCGGCTTAAAGACATTTCTGCACCACAATGCTGCATCTAGTTACACACTCCATGGAAGATTGCTGAAGTTATCTGGGCAGTCTTGAGGCGGGGGGGGGGGGGGGATAAGGGCGGCAATGGCTGTTTTTTTTTTTATTTATTGAAGTGTATATTAGGAGAGGTTGGCGCCTTTATGGTGGCACCGGCTACTCCTTGTCACTTGGCAAAGGAAATAAATTTGCGTAAGAAGGGAGAATAGCGACACGAAATATGGCACTCAGTAGAACCCTGGATGAATAAAAAATATACAGTCCAACAGTACATCAGTCGCAAAGTTCTGTGCATTAGTTCAGTCCACGTACGCATATATAAAGTCAGATATTTTGTACAGCCGGAACACACAGCACATGTAACGCACTGGAAGTACAGAACAGAATTATACATATTGCGTAAAAGTTGCGATCACCACATAAACCAATTATGAACCACAGACATCGCTTGTGTTACTCATTTAGCATATTGTTTGTATGACTTGCAGTGTGTGAGGATTTGTCTTGTATAACCGACTTTTGGGTGCTGTATACTGACCATGTAGCGCCAAAGAAGCCCGCGGATACAGTCAAATTGCCGCGCGACTGGCCACTGGAGGCACTTTGCGCGTATTCGCTGGTTTCTTTAATGCTCGCAAAAACACTTTTACGTAGCACGTATTGAGCAGCAGAAAGCTGTATCGGCATTTTTTCATGTTGCTCTACAATTTATTCATTGACATTCTTCATTTACGTATGATATTTGAGAAGATTATTTTTAATTAAAACTAATTATGTAGTTACGCGGAATGCAAAAGAAAAATAATCTCTATATCCCTAAGCAACAGCAAACAGCATTACCTTGGTTCTTTCCAGCTACGCGGTATTTGCATGTTTTTAAATCTTGGTGCAGGATAGTTGGGACACCATGTACATGCATGTATGTGTGCATACCACGTGTTTCTGCGAAGACATTAGGCAATTAAAAAAAAATCGCAACCTTTATTTTCCCATCGAGATTGCCGGGACCGCATACCGGAAGACAGATAATCTGCTTGCGAGGGCATATTTGCCAGATAAGGTTTCATGCTTTTGTGGGCGTTTTTTTATGATGTGCAAGATATACTTCAGGGTTTGATGGCAGTTAAGGCGCGCATATTAGCAGAATTTTATTTAATTTTTGTAACCCTTTCAGACATAGAAAGCATGCAATGTTGTTCTGCCAATCCATGGTGGTATAAGTGCAGGCTCCATGCCGGTATACGGTGCTCATTAGTTGTAAAATGTTCTAGAGTAGCACGAGAGAGTCCCCGTTGCTTGATGTTGCAGGACGACGCTTCTGCAAGTATAGCACTAATATTGCGCTCCGCTATCGACTTGTGCGCGACACGACGGTGTGTATCCGATCCACTTCGCTGCTTCCGATAAAGAGTGCTCCTGCTTCTGTTTTCATGTACATTCGTGCGCTCGATACTCAAAGTTTTGCAGGAAACTCCACACTAAGAAGTGCCAAACAGCAATTTTTCCGAACTGAACATAGCATGGAGCATGGAACTACGTGACACTACATCTACAGGCAGTCGCTGCAAACATGGACGGGTTATTAAATAAATATGGATCAATTTACGCGAACGAAACCAAGTAAATAACTTTAGCAGCGCAGTTGGGAAGCCGTCAGTATTTTGTCGATGATATTAATTTTTTTCCCGTTTATTGCATAACTCTTTATTACTGTCCTAATTAAAAAAATTGCAATAAGAAAGTCGTAGACAGGTATAACAAACACTGAACTGGTGTGTTTTCAGCACGACAAAATTAGAATCCATAAATTTGTATTATGGCTGGTAGCTTCATGCATGCTGTCTTTCCGTGCGCCTAGTGTTGGAGGCCCCGTGATCTGGGTTTTGTAAAGACGGCAAAGTTGAAATGGTAAAGCGAGCGGTAGTATGAAGCGTCCGATTTGGGGCGAGCGCGCGCTCTCCTCAGCGCCGGCGCTTCTGGTCAAGCCAGCGTTGTGACGGTGAATGCTGGCGGTCGTTGAGTCAGATCTGTGAATTCGTGCCTGTCTGCGTGCGTGTAGATTCGCGCTTCTTTATTAGTAAGCGAATGTTTAATACAAATTAACCGGCCTGTATACTACGAGCATTACTTCGTGTAACTGCCTAATACTTCGCTATCGCTACCAATCCTTCGTCCGATCTTTGCCCCATGTTGATTATAGCTGTCTGTAATATCCTAATTGTGGTCTTGTCAGTTAGAACCGTAATTAATGAGTTCGATCATAACTGTTATTTGCTTATTGTCACGAACAAAAAAATTACTGCTGGCTCCGCAACTCGAATGTGAACTACATGTACACTTGGTTTCGCACGTGCTAAATGATCCATCTTTCTTTAAAGCTACGTCTATCTTAGCTGTGACACCCTCTATATTATTACAAGTAGTATTAAATTTAAGGAAGCTATTTTAGCATATAATCGTGAGTAGAAAGAACCAGCGTTTACAGGAATACTCTTTCATCACTGAATGCTTCAGAGATTGGGGATGTTCTTGGCGTGATTACATGGTGTTATCTATATAGTCACTGGGTTACATAGGCACCTTGAAGTATCAATGTTAAGCTGATTTAAAAACAAGCTAAAACACCAATTTATTAGCATGTGAATTCTAGCCAATTACCTAAAGAGAGGACTTCAGCTTTGCCAATTAATTCTCATGGACACTTAGCCAAACGGCATTTGGAATTTATAAACCGAAAAGCTATTCTTTGCGCGTTATCTAGTTTAATAATTACCTTCTTTGTAGACGGGTACCAAAATAACATTAGCGTATTAGAGTAGTGATCGGACAAAGGTACTACAAGCTGGGAGTTTCGTTTTATGTAGTGTGGAGTGGATCTGGCTTCTTAATAAAGAACAGCCTATTTATTACGAATGACGTTACATGATTTACCTGTGCCTCCCATCCTAGGTCATCTGATGTGAAAATAGTATACTTATGCGCTAGCTTTTTTTTCACAAGAGAGAGAGATAGAGATAAACGGGATGGGAAAGGCAGGGAGGTTAACCGGCTAAGATTCTGATTTGCTACCCTGCGGTGGGAGAAAGGAAAAGGGAAAGGAAAGACGGAAGGAACAGCGGAGAGAAAGTACTAAGGAACGAAAAGAAGAAGACAGGGAAGAATGTCATGAACGTCCATGATAACTACAGTCTCTCGAATAGATCACCCGAACGTAAAAATTTCAAGAGCGCCTTCACGGTCGTTTGGTCCTGCCGTGCCCACAGCGCTGTGTTAACATCGCTAAATACGTTTTTTTTTTCTTTTTACACACTGCTTTTACGCGGTGACGTCGAAACGAACCCCGGGCCTGATAATTCAAACAAGGACACTTCAGACCTATTAAAACAGTTGCTTACAGCACATTCCAAGTTAACAGCCGAGATTGTAGCTGTTAGAACACAGCAGGGAAATTGAGAGAAAACAATACCTGACTTAAGTGCCCGTTTTGCGGATTTCGAAAAACAAACAGAACGCATTGACAATTTGGAGAGCGCAATTAACACATTACAGTCAAAGCTAGTCTATATGGAAGATTGCAGTAAATCTTCCAACTTGATCGTTTTTGGTGTACGTGAGGAGCACGAAGAGACAGAATGTGACCTAAAACTGAAGGTACTAACTGAAATCTTCTTGAAAACACTTGATGTCCATTGCATTTCCGTCGGTAGAATCATCGTTTAGGAAAAAGCAGTAACAACAGGCCTTTGATAATATTTTTCCAAGATTACAGTGAAAAACAAAATGTCCTTAAAAACGCACACAAGCTGAAAGGAAAGAATATATCGATTCAACACGACTACTGAAAAGAAGCCCTCAGGAAACGAAAACTTATGGGACAGTGCTAAAGCTGAAAGAGACAGCAGAATGGAGGTGAAGTTAGTGAATGATAAGTTACTCATTGCTG
Organism: Dermacentor andersoni; assembly: GCF_023375885.2. Taxonomy (NCBI): domain Eukaryota; kingdom Metazoa; phylum Arthropoda; class Arachnida; order Ixodida; family Ixodidae; genus Dermacentor; species Dermacentor andersoni. The sequence continues at coordinate 39,678,754 of NC_092819.1, read as the reverse complement.
GTCAAATGTTTTCATGGGATGATACCATTTGCACAAGGGTGAAACTGCAATCGCAACGCGCACGAAATGATGAATAGCGTAATGAGCAGGTTACGCAGGAATTCAGACTAATAAACATAAATGCGAAGAGCATAATCAATAAAAGCGAGCAGCTTGAGGCTATTCTTCTTGGCTACAATCCACATGTCGTCGTCATAATCGAGACATGACTTCACGATGAAATAGCTAATAAAGACGTATTTCTTCAGTATTATCAAGTCTATCGACTCGACAGATTATCAAGAGGTGGTGGAGTGGTCCTTCTGGTTAAAAACAATATCCAAGTTACTTTAATTCCTCAGATTGATAACCATCAAAGCATCTCTCTTAAGCTATATTTTAGGGGCCATTCCGTCCTTCTATTCACAGTTTATCGAGGTGCAGATTCTCCTGCCCAGTTTTTACGCAATTTGTCTGAACACACGTCATCATTCAAACACGATAACCTATTTCTTGTTGGCGATTTTAACTTACCCGCCTCTAATTGGGATTTGGCTTCATCTACCTCGCGACATTACGCTAATACTGAGCATTTATTTGATATTATGCTCTGTCACAATTTGAAATAGATAGTAGGACAAGCTACACGTGTTCATGGTTCATGTAACTCCGTTCTTGACCTGGTTTTTGTGAGCCGCTCTCTGGAAACATTTTCTGTTTCAATCCATCAAGGACTATCTGATCATGAGTTGGTGTACTTCACTTGGGAATTTGTCGCTCATAAACGTGCCGCACCGGCCGAAACCGTGCTTGTAAAAGATTTCTCGAGTGCCAGGGGATGAGAGTGTCTTAGATTACTTGGATCTTTGCCTCAGAAGTTTTGACGAAAGTGACACGTCCGCGCTTTGGTCTAAATTTAAGGACATGTGCGAATATTGTGTTAGTCATCTTATTCCTACAAGACCCAAAAGAACTGGCAAACCTAATCCTTGGATTACGCGAGAAATCTTGCACCTCAAAAGAAAACTCAAACGCTTAAGAAGAGAACGTGTGCCTCGCAGCATCATTCAAATGAAGCAGGTTTCCTTGAACAAAGCAGTTGCGGCTGCTAAGCGACATTAACTTTCAAGATGTTTTGCCGAGCTTCATTCGAAACGCCCCTCAGAAATTTTGGAATTTTTAAGCAAATAAAAAAAATCTCTGCCTGCAATGATGCACGAGGGCATGTTGCTCACCAAGAAAAAAGATGTTGCTGATAAGTTCAATTCATATTTTCACAGTGTGTTTTCCACACCTACAAATAATTTTACAACCTGTGATTCTTGTTCCCAGCCTGTACACGATTTTGTATCCCAACCTGGTATTTTTGCAATGCTATTGAGTCTTAAAACAAAAGTATCTTGGACCTGACAAAATACCTAATGCATTGTTACATCGTTATGCTGAAATGGTTTCGCACTTTCTTGTCACCATTTTTCGTGCTTCTCTTTTGTCTTCAAGTCTACCACCCGATTTGAGGGTGGCCCGTGCCGTTCCCATACACAAGAAAGGTGATGCCGCATTTTTTAATAATTACCACCCCATTTCGTTGACCTCATCATGCTGAAAACTTCTTGAACATATCATAACTAACTACATTAAAACATTTCTTGATGACAACAACAAATTATCGGCTTTCCAGCATGGATTTCGGAAAGGCTTGTCTACGGTCATACAACTCACATCACTAATTCACACTTTCGCTCACGCTCTTGACAATTCCGGTCAAGTGGATGTCATATTTCTAGATATTCAGAAAGCTTTTGATTTAGTTCCACACAGTAAACTTCTCCAAAAGCTTGAAACAATTGGTCTTCCTTCTTTCATTGTTAACTGGGTTGCAGCTTATCTACTTAACCAATTTCAATATGTCAATATCGATGGTCACTGTTCCAGCAAACTGCCAGTCACTTCTGGTGTCCCGCGAGGCAGTGTCCTTGGACCACTACTGTTTCTTGTCTATATTTAATGATATTACGGACGTCATCATTCATCCTATTCAAATTAGGATGTTTGCCGACGATTGTGTTTTGTTTCATGAAATTAATGTTCCAAGTGACCAGATTTTACTTAATTCTAGCCTACATAATATTACTGAACGTTGTATTAAATGGGGGATGAAACTAAATGCTGACAAGACAGTATTTATGGGGATCACTAACAAAAGAAAGTCATTCCTCTTCATATAATCTTCCCACTCGTCATCTCTCAGAAGTCAAAGAATAGAAACACCTTGGGATAACACTAATGAATAACCTTAGCTGGAATAAACATATTCAAACCATCTGCTCTTATTCTTTTCGTAATCTCTGTTTTCTTCGACATAAGTTAAAACAAGCTCCTTCTAACGTTAAACAGTTGGCATATAACACCATGATTAGATCAAAACTGGAATATGCGTGCACTGTATGGTATCCTCACACAAAAATTAATATTAATGCGTTTGAAAGAGTTCAGCGCAAAGCTGTTCGGTTTATATTTTACAAATGTTGTTCCACTGACTCCCCGTCTACTTTAATGCTTCAACATAACATAACGTCCTTAGAATCTCGGCGCAGAATACAAAGGTTAAGATTCCTCTTTCTACTAAACAATAAGAAATTGTGTATGGCTCCTGATTTGTATCTTACACCGATAGCGTCCAGGTCAACACGAAACAGGCACACTGAAACGCTAACACCTTACTTGCCAAAACAAACATTTTCACATTTTCTTTTTTCCCGCGGTTATAACGCAGTGGAATCAACTGCCATTATCGTCACTCGTTGACATTGATGCCTTATAACAGGCTGTTCTGTGAATTGATGTTATTGTTAATATCTTGCCTTGTACTTTTCGATCTTGTACTCATGGTGCTCCTCCTGCCAGGGCCTTTCACTGGGCTGCAGTATGTTCTAAATTAATAGAACTGAATAAACAAATAAAGATGGCTGCTCTCGGCCAGATTATGCTTCCTTTTGTGCAAGGTAAAAGTTCGGGCTACTTGGTGGGTCATCCTACATATGCTTACCGTTTCTGGTCTATGTTAGCAGTCAGTCACGCTACAGAAATTAGCCTAGCTTGCCCGTGTTTTTCTTTGTGTGATTTCTGTTTATATGCATCGTTAATCATGATTTTCACATTGGTGGTCAGGTCGGTTTACCGCTTTAACTCGCGTTATTTGTTACCAATATAATCGCATTCTTTCTATTAACATCGGCTTTCTTGCAGTATATTTTTTAGTGATGGTTTAATTGCCTTTATCATAGAAACAAAACTTCAGTGCATGAAGGAGTCAAAAACAGAGTGAAACGCTACGCGAAAGGTCGAGAGGTTAACAGGAAGAAAAACATCCAATTTGTTACCCTGCTCTGGGGAAAGAGTAACGGGAGACCGAAAGATGTGAGAGGAAAAGTGTACATGAAAAAAAAAGTGTACATGAAAAGAACCACACATATACAAACGAACGCACATAAAGATTAGGCTTAAGATGCATGCAACAGCTATGCCCACGCGGGCAGACATTGAACAAGGGGCAGACCAACAGCCTGCCTCATAATCCACTCTTTGAGATGGATCGTATCACACGAACAGGTTCGGAAGTCTGCCCTTCTCAACTTATTTGCCCGAGTTAGGATGACAGGACAAAAACGAGGACCGGCTTTATCGATCGATGTATCAGCAAGGGACAAGCAAAGTGCGCTGCTGACAAACAGGCGTACTCCACTCCCTTGATGCTACAGGAGAAGCAGCGAGAAGCAACAGGGAAGTAAAACGCCACAACCGCAGCAAACGCTGTCTCACCGCTACGTGTGGCGGCCCGGCTTCTCGCAGCAAACTGGACGCAAAGGCAGATGTCTCTGCTGCGACATAGGACCTTGGTCACAGTCTCCGCTGCTCTAAGTGCAACTGTGTGTAGCAACTGCTACACGTATTTGCTACACGCAACTTGGAAGACGACGGCGCGAGGAAGTACCACGAGAACGGTGGTTTCGATTCAGTATGATGATATTCAGCTTCCCAAGGCAAAACACGGCGCGGCTGTTGCTATAGGTTGCGATCGCAACTCGCCAAGCTTGTTTACGAGGGAATGAACACATTTCTCCTTGTTTTCTTGTTATGTGTTTCGTATCTGATGACATGGGCGACAGATGTCCATCTTGAAAGGGCAAGATTAACGACGGCGATCTGTCGCTCCTGTGCTCTCATTGTAAATGCAACTATCATGTTGGCACATGTTCGGGGGTAACAGATAATGCCTGCAAAAAAGAAATCCGCGGCTGCAAAAAACGCCTTGGACATGCGCGACATGAGAAGCGATGACTCATGGTACCAATACTGCTTAAGATCACAGCGGTACATCAGAAATCAATTTCGCCTCTGAACTGGCAGAAGTTCATCGCAAGCTGACTTAACCTGTAATTATTGAATCGAAGGTCGACGCTCTGTACAAAATCAAAGCAATTATTGAGGGCATTGAATAATCAGTAAGAGTGACGTCCGATCAATATGACGTAATTTTTGTCCAAATGAAGAAACAGCCGACATTTCAGACCATGAGAGGCGGGTCCTGAGGCATGGAAAATGAAATGGATAAACTTAGAAATCAGATCAATGTGCTAAGCCAGTACTGTAGACGCCTCGGTCTGGAAGTGCATGGCTTTCCGCACCGCGTGAATGAAAACCTTTTGGAAAAGATAAACAAACTGGCCACTCATCTCGATCTTCCAGCTCTTCCCGAGTGTCACGTGGAAGCCGCCTACCGCGTACCATCGAGGAATGAGAGGAAAGGTGAAAAACCTTATGCAGTAATAGTTCGGTTCTCGTCCCGTCTAACAAAAGACAGATGGCTTGCCAACAAAATTGATTTGCGGAAGGCAAAGTCAACCGTATTCTTCAATGAGAACCTCACGGCGCTCAACAAGAAGCTAGATTGCGAAATGAGAACCAGGGCACTTGAAAAGGAATAACAGTTCACTTGGCATAAAATTAGAAGTATGTTTGTGTGTCGCAGCCAACGTGATCTGGTGATCAGAATTACTTCTACGCAGGGCCGATAAAACAATCGCTTAACTTTAAGATAACCGCTTGCACCTGGTGATTACGTCATTGTGACAAGAAACCGCAAGGACGCTACTACGGTGCAAATTCTTTGCAACGACTAAGTGCCTTACGTCACCAAAAGCAGTTATCGTTGCTTCACTTAAATGCACAATGTTTACACGGCCGCACTTCGATGGGGGCGAAATGCAAAAAACACCCGCTCACTTAGTTTAGGTGCGCGTTAAAGAACTCCAGGTGGTCCAGATTTCCGGAGTACCGCACTACGGCGTGCCTCTTAATAAGAGCATGGTTTTGGCACGTAAAAATGCCATCCTTAATTTACATTTACCGATTTGAAACAACGTCTACAAAGCAAAAAAAGAGACATTCGACATATTTCTTAACACTTTAGAACACAATTTTGATTTCTTACCTTTCACTGATACCTGGTTCACTGACTGTCATAAACTGTGCCGTTCACGGGGCGCAGTTGCGCGTAAGTTTTTTGGGGAAAAGAAACAGTCGAGCTGGCGATGTAGAAATTAATGCCCATAATAGCCTGAAGTATCTGAAGTATAACGTCGTAAAAGAATACACTGCAAGAACTTCTAACTTTGAATCTGTTATGGTAAGATCGGCCAACCTGTTACTAGATGCAGTGCACAGGCCCGCTTCTCTATCTGTGCCTATGTTGCTGAACTTTGTACGCAACGTTTTCAAGTACAGCGAACAAGGAGGTGCTCGTGTGATCATAACAGGCGATTTCAGCATGGATATATTATCTAGCGATTCTAGAAAAACCACAAGATTTTGATGACTCCATGCAGTCTTTTGGTTATGAGAACGAAACTCATGGGCCTACCAGAGTGAGACAGCATTTTAAAACTCTTTAGGACTTGTGTTTCACCAACTGCAAAAATGAGTCGTGTGCTGGCGTTCTCAACTTGAAAGTTTTCGCATTCATCACATCACAGATGAATGAACGCAAAACATTTCCTTCAACTGCTTCATTGCTGCCGAAAAACAATTAGGCACTTTGAAGAATTAGCTGCTCAAGCTTATTTTAGACAAATTCTCGAAATTTCTGACACTGTAGTTGCGTATGAAATATTTATAGCAAAATTACAGAGCTTTTTAACTTTGCTTTTTCCCTAGTATTGCTGAAAAGGAACAGAAAAGCGAGAAAGCCATGGATAGACGCCTCACTTTTACAAAGAATGAAAAAGAGAGATAAGCTATTCAACACATTCATCAAGACAAAGCGAATGGAGTACTTGCTTCAGTTTAAGCAGATCAAGAATAGGTTAGGATCCGATATAAAGTGGGTACGTATAAATATTATGAATATAAGCTTGCAAGCATTATGAATGATCAAAAAGCAGTATGGAATACTTTTGGCAAGATCGAATACAAATACTAGTTTTGAAGTTTCAATTTATTTATTTTTATTTAAGAATACTACATAGAGGGCAAATCTTGCTCTGGCACATTGCTTACTGATGGTTCGATGTCCATTTTCTGAGATCAGGGGCTTTTGAAATCTCCGCTAATACCGATGCTCACTATAAATTGTACATCACAAATCGCATTACGCAATCGATTCTTTTTGGCTCCCACAGATGAATCGGAGATAAATTTAGTCATGGCGAACCTACAAAATTGTTGTGCTGCTCGTGTTCACGGTATAAACGCTGGTCCATTGAAAGCAGTTTAAAAGCAGTTTGCCTGCCATTTTCCCATACACTCAACTTGCTTTTATGCACTGGAATATTTCCTTGATAAGCGCAGTTTAGCCAGAGTTTCATTGGTCTGCGAAGGTGAGGACCAAGAGGACATAAATAACGATGAGCCAATTTCTGTGTTGCCAGTATTTTCAAAATTTATAGAGCATGTCAAGTGGGTGCAAATTTCAAATTTTTGGAGCTTAAAAGGTATAACAAAGCACCAGTTCGGATTTCAGGGGGGGGGGGGGTTATCTACTGAGAAGGCCTCGCAATCTATTAAAGACAAATTAACTGACAACTTCGAGCAGAAACGTCACACAATCGGACCATTTTTCGATTTTAAACAAGCCTATGATACAATCAAGCGCTAAATTATCTTGGAAAAATTAAATGAATACGGGATAAGACGCGTTTGCTTAAAATTAGTGAGTAGTTATATCACAAATCGAGTTCAATGCACTGACATGCAACACGCGATGTCAGAAATGGGTAAGATAATATACAGTGTCCCACAGGGGTCTATAATTGTACCGCTTTGTTCATGACGTATATGAATAATATTGTCAATGTGCTACTAATACCAGAAATCGTTACATATGCTGATGACGCCAACTTTTTCCTCTGGTAGATATCATTAGTTTAGACAAGCAGGTTAATAAGTTGCTTAATCATTTGCCAGTATGGCTAATTAAAAATAAACTTGAGCTAAACACTGCAAAGACAAAATATGTTGTTTTTCGACAAAGAAACAAATGCCTTCTTCACGAAATTAATCTTACATTTCGAGGTGTCTTAATTGAACCCGCTGTATAATTTCCTTGGCGTTATTTTACATGGAATGTTAATTAGTCATACCACATCACCAAACTTGGTACAGATACTTCACGGTTTATTGTTATTGTCGGAAAGGTCAGGTGTTGTCAGGAAAGCAGCTCTATTATACGTCAGTCAACTCACGTATCCATTACCGTTTGTTAATTTGGACATGACCATAAAAACAAAAGATAGTATTCACAGACTGCAAAAAAAATTAAATTAAATTGTGGGGTTTTACGTGCGAAAACCACTTTCTGATTGTGAGGCACGCCGTAGTGGAGGACACCGGAAATTTCGAACACCTCGCGTTCTTTAACGTGCACCTAAATCTATGTACACGGGTGTTTTTGCATTTCGCCCCATCGAAATGCGGCCGCCGTGGCCGGGATTCGATCCCGCGACCTCGTGCTCAGCAGCTTAACACCATAGCCACTGAGCAACCACGGCGGGTCAGACTGCAAAAGAGTAGTACGCATAATCGAAGTCGTTCCACGCCGAACGCATTTCACCCCGCTCTTCCACATGCACAATATTCTAACGTTTGTAAATATTTTTTTTACAGTTAGATAGGGACAATTATTTACGACCAAATGACTAGATCAAACGAATTAGCGGACTCGTTGGCAAAATCGGCCCATAAAGATGCAGAAATTCAAATCATCTTTGTATCATCAATGGGCACGCAACAATTATTAAGAATACTAGAGAAGGACTTGTGAACGCCAACGTGGCTCAGGGAAAATACTAAGGAATCGATTCTTCGCGAAGTGGACTCTCAACTCAAATACCAGCTGGATGTAGAAATTTCGAAAAATACCGAGACACTAAGTCATCGACTGCGCCTTGCGACAGCATACATCAAACATTTTCTATATCGCATAAAACAGGCTTCTTCCCCGGCTTGCTCCTGTGGCAACGACGATAAGGATGTTCGCCGTCTACTCCTTGAATTCCCCCGATACGCGACGCAAAGACGACAGCTACAACAAGAGCTGCACTTCATTGATCCTAAGCGACCATTCTCACTCGCAATATCAAAAATAGCTCAGCCAAAAACATTGAGTGCGCACGAACATTTTTACGAAGACACAGACGTCCTCAAGAAGTACTAGATATCGTACTGAAGAGTCGCCCGCGTTGTAACTACAACGTGCTTCTACTATTTGTAATTATTAGCGCTTGTACATTACGTGTTTTACTCTTTTGTATTCTGTGTATTCATATCTGTTTATATGCTCATCAAAGTCTACATCACAGCCGCTTGTGGGTATTTGTGGCTTTCTTTACAAGTTCATTGTGGTGCGACGTGCCTTTGCCTTCTATATTTCATTGTTACTGGGTACATATGACTGTGTGCTGTGGATTAATCTGGCCCTATGACGTGGTTTCTTTTCGTTTTCTTAATACATAAAGTTTTTACATTGTTGTTTCTGCTGTGCGAAGAGGAGTAGCTGTCGCCACTACAGGGTGACTACATCTCTTTCTTTCATTTCCATTTCAATAAAAAAATCATCAAACGCGGATGCATTTCGTGAAGCTAATTTTCGGAAACAGCATGCCTATAGTTTTACACACACTGCCTATTACATTAAGAGTATCCGGACAAATTACCTCTGGCAGAAACTTACACATGATTCCTAAGCTACTGACTGTGCATCATGTTGTTACCAGCGTGGCAGAAGAATGCCGCTCAAAAGTGCTTAAAAAAAGATGCATGCTTATCTACTCACGCTTCAGATGTGAATATTGTATTTTCGTCTGTTTTCTTTCCAGAAGGGTGTTACACACATACACTACACATTTTTACACCTTTATGAGTGTATAAAGGGTGTTTGGTTGTCCCATGACTAATATAATGGGGACGTTCCAGAGTAAGCCGCGACGATTTTGACGTCACCGCTTTCGTCACTGCGGGCTTAGCAATGGAAATTCAAGTCCAAGTAGCATGATCTCATAAAGCAGAGTGCATAGGCCTGCTACCTACAAGGTGCTGGTTCAGCCGAGTGGGTAAGACACTCGGCTTCTGAGCGTGGGATCGTAGGCTCGAAACTCACGACCACCAAAGTTTTTCCTTTCGAATTTATTCTATTATTTTTTTAGGCATTAATTTCCTCAAAGCGATTACCAAGACGAAATTAGAACGGAGGCGAGAGCTTCCGCGGACAAGGAACACGCCGATATAACACAGGCTTCCGAAAGTGAGGGTGACGTGGCGTCGTGGCGATGCCCTCTCCCCTCACGTGACCCCCTAGGCGCGGCACAGCGCACGTTCCCTATTGCCCGCTCCGCTCCGTCAACGCGCGCTTGTGACAATGCGTCGCAGCTAACAGGAATTTCAGTTCCGTTCCAGTGCTACAAACGGCGCATTTTTCGCTGAATTGGCCATTTCATCCTTTCGAATCAATACAACATTCGCTATGTTTCCAAACATATCCGCCTAAATATCGACCAACCCAGCAGCAGTCAGTAGACATCATAACCAGTAGCAGCAGGCACCACACACCCGGGAGGGTAGGCAAAAAAAGCTACTGCTTAAAAGCTTATAAGTGGCACGTAAAGCTGAGCACGTTGTACGAGTGTTGCCCCGCTTAAGCGCAGCGCCGTCAGCTACTTCCGGCAGTTTTCTAATGCATTAATCGTTATCTTTTCGCTTCATTTAGTCGGCTCTGCAAGCCTCTCTCCATGCAGGTAGCCAACCGATCTGCAACATGATTAGTGCTTTTCGCCCCTCCGAATCCGCACTTCGCAATCCTTGAGATTTATTGCATTGCAAAACAGCGGTGGTGCAATACAAAAAACGTTAAAAGAGGTGGTAATTACGATGCTGTTAATATAAAAAAACCGTATTCTCGGTGTTTGCTCGTTAATGAAAGCACAGTTACGTGGGCTGCACATTAAGCCGCGGCTGTTATGTACTTCCTTCTGGCATGTTAAAACAACGCTAGATCAACTGCAGCAGAGTACTAGGGAAAACAAGAATGAAAAAGAAACGGTGTGGTACGAGCGCGCAAAGAAAACAAAGTCTCGTACAAGAGCCTGCTAATGGAAAATTCTGCAGACCAGGCAGCAATCACAACTTTCCAACTTAGCAAACTGCTGCTTCGTCTGCTGGCTGAATATACAGAGCACATGCTGTTATAGAAAACAAAGGCTAAAGTCTGAACCACGCCGTAGAACAAGTTAGTGTCACAGCACATCAATCTTTGCTGTTTTGTGCCATTTAAGTGCCCGGATTTCCACCATAGGCAGTAGTGCCCTGTTTAGGCTTTGTTGAACAACGGCAGCTGAGATGCATCAGCCCACTAACTTGGGACTTGAGTTAGCGTGAACACAGGAATGTAGACAAGGCGGCAATTCCTGCTTTCGCGTAGATCATCATTTGCAGTGGCGGTGGACCCGCAGGCATTTGGCAAAGCACGAGCTGCTCTCTGTACTTTTTTCTTTTGGTGCTTATGGAAACAGTTCAGCTTGTGATTTCCTTTATGCGTGCGTTTGTGAGGACCAGTGTTTTCAGAAACGGCTGAACATTAAACTTTCAAGCCTTAGGCAAAGTTTGCGACACAGTGCTCCAGGCAGTCTTGAAATGAGTCGCCGGCTCTGCATTTCCGGTTTGTTGCCATAGCTACCACTCTCTTTTCGAATGACGAAACAAAATAAAGAGGTTTGTTTATCTTGCCACGTAAGTTAAAAACTTTGGGTCTTTCTTTAATCGAAATTCAGGGCAACCGTAACATGGGCAATCTATACGGAGAGTATTTGGAAGCACTCAACGGGGTCTGATTCAATGTTGATTTGGCAACTGCATTCTATTCTGCCTTGATCGGTTCCTTTACGGACCATGAATAAGTTGTTTCGAGCCGGGAAGAGCTGCGTGTTATGGCACGAGGAAAATTCGGCGGGGCCTGCTTGCCAGTCATAGCTTCCTGTAATGAGAGAAGCAAGCTGAGCCCATCCTGCACGGAACGCTCACTGTAAAGAGATGCTGGGTAACCAGAGAAAGATGAGTGCAGAAGTAACGGAAAAAAGTCGTTTACTTAAGAAAGCGCGACCGCAAAATGGGGATGCCTCTTGCAAAGCGTTCATAACGTGAGCAGCACGGGCAATGCGAGGAGACATTGGCAAAACATTCACGTGCCTACAATTTCACTGAAGGTAAATTCGATCCACGTAGCGATGTTTTCCTTCCTATTTCCCAAGACTAACGAAGTTTTCTTGCGTATAGGGACAAACTACAAAGTAGCAAACGAACGCAACTACCAGCTGCAAAACAAACAAAAGGAGCACGTTTTGCACGTTATCAAACAGGCTACAGACCTATTCGATAAATAAAAAAAAAAGAGAAATAGGCCTGGCCCAGACATTCTTTTTTTTCCTTTTTAACTAGATGTCAGTACGGTAAACGAGTAACATTAATGCCGCCATTTGTATAAACCTCAAGGCATATGAGGCTCTGCGATATATACTGTTGTAATCGCACCGCTGGCACGAGTTGTTGGGGTCTCGGTGCTGACGCCCGTTATTGCCAATGGGTCGCAAGCCCCAAGGGTAGCGTTGGCCTGGCGGCCTGGGGCACTGGAAGCATCCGAAGGTCCCGGCAAAGCATGAGAAGACTGGTAACAGAACAACTTGTTTATTCTAACATAGCAAAAGAGCGGCCGGTCAGGTCGACCGAATTGGAGGGACAGGAGAGCACGTAACTCAACAGTACAAATCGGAGCCTCTCTCCTGGCGTCCGGGGGCAGCTGCTCTTATACCCTCGGCGTCGCGGTCCAAAAGAGAAGGTCACGGGATGAAGGTCACGGGATGAAGGTCACGGGACGGCGGAGCATGACCCCACGACGGCGCGAACTGTCGGGCCGAGAGACCTGCTGAACCGAGTGTAGTGACGCATCGCCAACCGCCCACACGACGGCGCGAACGGTTGAGCCGAGAGACCTCCAGGCTCCTCATTCGGGGAACTCCGCTCCCCGGCTGCCGCGCTTTGACAAGCGAGGGCACACACACACACACGCACACACGAAGACACGTGGCACTGAAACACGCCTGGACACGCTTGGCGGGTAGGCGTTGCGGCGGCGTCGAACAGGCCAAAATGTCCGCCGTTTTGAACAAAGCCCCGGCGTCCGTTGCATCCGCGCCGGCATTACCGCGCGTTGTAGGCGAAACGTAACAGACCGCCCCGCCGGGGGAAGGAGATCCCGATGGTCAGGGGACTGCATCCGCTGTCCGGAGGGATGTCGCTCGATGATGCTCATAACCGAAGTTGGGCGTCCTTGGGCGTTTCTTGAGCGCAGCGCACAGAGAAGGCCTCGTTCTCACGTTCAGGTGCACACAGGACACTGCAAAGTGACTTCGGGAGAGTTGACATTTTTGTTCTCGTTTCCGGCAAGCGTTAGAACCACGCCAAAAGTCAACCGCTCAGTCAGCAAGCACGGCACAACCCTCACTAAGCCCTGCCAGGCTCTTTCCCCTTTTTTACTGCTGCCTAGTTCCTTACAGTAGTTTAGCAGCACTCAGAACGCGTCCACAAATCGGAAAATTTCACTAGAAAGCACATCATCACTTTGAAACACTACACAAAAGCAATAAGTTAAAAAAAATCCTGCCTCAGGAAGAAAAACATCAGTAACAAGCAATTTTGAGGCTGATTCCCACGTTAGGGGCTTCGACTTAAGCCATCGGCGTTACCGTTGAGACTCCCCTTTTTGTAACGCACCTCAAAGGAATATTGTTGCAAAGCGAGGCTCCAGCGCAGGAGGCGACCATTTTTGGGAGAGATGGTCTGCAGCCATTGGAGAGGGCAGTGATCCGTCTCAATGATAAACCTCGAGCCAGCTAGGTAACATGACAATTTCTGAACGGCTCACACGATACACGCACACTCTTTCTCGGTGGCGCTATACGCCTGCTCACGACTCGTCAGCTTACGACTAGCATACAGGACGGGGTGTTCTACTTCTCCATTTTCCCGTTGGCACAGTACAACGCCCATGCCTCGCTCACTAGCATCACACTGAACAACGAACCCTTTTGTGTAGTCGGGCGATCGTAGCACAGGCTGGCTTGTTAGGGCGCTCTTTAGGGCGCTAAAAGCTCTTTCCTTTGTCTCATCCCAGACGACTGTTTGCGGCTCTGTCTTTCTTAGAGCATCCGTCAAGGGAGCCGCGATATCCGAGTACCTGGGGATGTACCTCTGATAGTAGCCGGCGACACCTAAGAACGACCGAATATCGGTCTTCGTGCGCGGTTGCGGGAAGTCTCGCACAGCGGCCACCTTTATTTCAGAGGGGCGGCGACGACCCCGACCAATCACGTGTCCGAGGTAGACAACCTCGGCCTGTGCTAACTGGCACTTGGGAGCCTTGACTGTCAAGCCCGCATCGCGCAGGCGGGTTAGCACTGCCCGCAAGTGCGCCATATGTTCCGGCCAGGATGCGGAGAATATCGCTACGTCGTCTAGATACGGTAAAGCGAATTCTTGCTGTCCCCGCAACACTTTATCCATGAGGCTTGAAAAGCAGTATGGCGCGTTCTTCAAACCAAAACTCAAAACTTTAGGACGGAATGTCCCCATTGGTGAAATGAATGCCGCATACCTACTAGCCTCTTCTGTAAGTGGAACCTGCCAATAACCCCTGACAAGATCTAGGGTGGAAATAAACTGAGCGCTACTCACTCTCTCAAGGCGCTCCTCGATGTTAGGGATCGGATAAATTTGATCCTTAGTGATGGAATTAAGCCTGCGGTAGTCGACGCAAGGACGAGGTTCCTTGCCCGGTACCTCAACTAAAATCAAAGGGGAGGTATAATCACTCTCACCCGCCTCAATAACACCGAGCTGTAGCATTTTCTTTACCTCAGCCTCCATAATATCGCTCTGGCGGGGTGACACCCGGTACGCCTTGGATCGTACTGGCTCTGGGGAGGTAAGTTCTATGTCATGAGTAAGGACAGAAGTCCTACCAGGCCTCTCAGAGAACAGACCTTGAAACTCTTGTAAGAGCTGGTGTAGTTCTGTTTTCTGCTCAGGCGACAGCGATGCTTTACTTATTAAGTCACTAATGACTTGATCGGTGTCTTTCCTGTTCGTCACTGAGCCTAGTCCCGGAAGCTCGACCGGAAGCTCTTCTAACTTTCCCGCATCGGGAATTTCCTCTCCAGTATCTGGTGCCTTTAACGCTACAGGCTCAATTTTATCCCGTTCGGGCGTGCTCTGAATACCAGCTTGCTGCGCCTCTGACCCTTTTTCATCGTTCAACAACGTCGGCCCCGCAACTACCGCCTTTGCAGCGAGCTCCCGAACCTTCGATCTGGTTAAGGCCTGAACGCTAGCCTCACCAAACAAAAGCCCCTTCTCGCGCAGGAGGTGATCGGACCTGTTCGAAAATAAGTACGGGTACTGGGGGGGGCAGCATAGATGACACTGCGGCCTCCGTCTCAAGTGCTCCGAAAGGTCCTTCAATAAGCACTTTTGCTACCGGCAGACACACGCTATGAGCTTCCACTGCTTGCTTGATCCATGCGCACTCGCCCGTGAACATATCGGGTTCTACGTAAGAGGGGTGAACGACATCCATCGTAGCTGCGGAATCGCGAAGCACTCGGCACTCTTTCCCGTTCACGAGGAGGTCTCGCATGTAAGGCTCGAGAAGCTTCATGTTCTCGTCAGTGCTGCATATAGACAAAAACACGACTTGTGTTTTTGTTTCTGGACACTGCGCCGAAAAGTGACCCGGCTTCTGGCACGTATAACAAACGCGCGCTTGCCTCGTCTCGAACCGCTTTCTGCGTTCGGCTTCGGTTGCCGCCGTCTCCTTACGTTCGGTCGGACTGCTTTCACTCGCATCCGAACTACGTGTGTCCCCCTTTGCTCTCATGGGCGTGAACTTTGGCCTCTCAAACTTGGAGCCAAATTCACCCTTTTGACCGTCCTTAGCTCCACGAGCCCGACGCGTCACAAACTCCTCGGCTAACTCAGCGGCTCTAGCCACCGTACTAACGTCTGGCCTATCCAAGACCCAGTACCGCACGTTCTCAGGTAACCGACTATAAAACTGTTCTAGCCCGAAACACTGCAGAACTTTCTCGTGGTCACCAAACGCTTTCTCTTCTTTGAGCCACTCCTGCATGTTTGACATAAGCCTGTACGCAAACTCTGTATATGACTCACTTCTGCCTTTCTCATTTTCCCGAAACTTCCGACGGAACGCCTCCGCTGACAGCCGGTACTTTTTTAGCAGACTCGATTTCACTTTGTCGAAATCCTCTGCCTCCTCTCTCTCCAAGCGAGCGACTACGTCGGCCGCCTCGCCGGGTAGCAAAGTGAGCAAGCGCTGTGGCCACGTTTCCCGAGAGAACCCCTGCTTCTCGCACGTTCGCTCAAAGTTAACCAGGAACAAACCAATGTCCTCTCCAAGCTTAAACGGCCGCATCAGGTCAGTCATTTTGAACAATACTCGTTCTCCTGCACCGTGTGCCTGACTTCCATTACGAGCGCGTTCCATCTCTAACTCGAGACGCTTCATTTCCAACGCGTGTTGACGGTCGCGCTCTTCTTTTTCTTTCTCTTTTTGTTCTTTAAGTTCGCGCTCCTGTCTTTTTGCCGTCTCCCTCTCCTCAATGGTCTCAAGGCATTCCGACAGCTCGTCATCCTCAGCTTCTAACTCAAGAATAGCCCTTAGCAGTTCTGGTTTTCTGAGTTTGTCTGAGACATCCAGACCCAACTCTCTCGCAAGCTCCAGCAATTTCGGTTTGCGCAACGACTTCAAATCCATGGCTGCTCTGAATGCTGCTTTCTCTACTGCCTACTATTGTCTTGCCGCAAACTAACCCGGCAGCAACGACAACCACAATTACCAGCTCTGTTTCTAACACTAACAAAAGCCTGGCAAAACTCAGAAGAAGAAAGTCCCGCACTCACCAAACCTCGCAGCCAAGACTTCAGCGCAGTCGTTCCGCTGCAGGCAACCAGTCATCACACAGGGCTCGTTGCGCTGCTCCCGGATGGTCGTTGAGCTGCTCAGCATACAGTCAACCGCATCTCTTCGCTGCTGGCCTCCGTTGTCGCGATCTCACCGCTGGCAACCAGATGTTGTAATCGCACCGCTGGCACGAGTTGTTGGGGTCTCGGTGCTGACGCCCGTTATTGCCAATGGGTCGCAAGCCCCAAGGGTAGCGTTGGCCTGGCGGCCTGGGGCACTGGAAGCATCCGAAGGTCCCGGCAAAGCATGAGAAGACTGGTAACAGAACAACTTGTTTATTCTAACATAGCAAAAGAGCGGCCGGTCAGGTCGACCGAATTGGAGGGACGGGAGAGCACGTAACTCAACAGTACAAATCGGAGCCTATCTCCTGGCGTCCGGGGGCAGCTGCTCTTATACCCTCGGCGTCGCGGTCCAAAAGAGAAGGTCACGGGATGAAGGTCACGGGATGAAGGTCACGGGACGGCGGAGCATGACCCCACGACGGCGCGAACTGTCGGGCCGAGAGACCTGCTGAACCGAGTGTAGTGACGCATCGCCAACCGCCCACACGACGGCGCGAACGGTTGAGCCGAGAGACCTCCAGGCTCCTCATTCGGGGAACTCCGCTCCCCGGCTGCCGCGCTTTGACAAGCGAGGGCACACACACACACACGCACACACGAAGACACGTGGCACTGAAACACGCCTGGACACGCTTGGCGGGTAGGCGTTGCGGCGGCGTCGAACAGGCCAAAATGTCCGCCGTTTTGAACAAAGCCCCGGCGTCCGTTGCATCCGTGCCGGCATTACCGCGCGTTGTAGGCGAAACGTAACAATACATACTCCCGAGACTACTGTAAGCAACTAAGAGAGTTTCTAATTCAGCTATCGCATACTGCGAAGTGTCTGAAGTAGTAATGCAACGGCTTTTGATTAAACTCGTTCTTGATAAATGAACTGTTCCTCCGAAATATTTTAAGCACGCTCATTTCACACATGACACATATTGTTGGAACACCGGAGACTGCCCTCGAAGAACATTCTATTCTTACTTATCTCACACGTGTTAATAAACACGTATCTTTATTCATTCTCACATACATTCATATGGATATGTGAAGTAATCAATGATCTGTAGAGGAGGTCGTGGTTTGGGCTTCTCGGACACTTTAATTGCGTTTTCATTTCATTTCATTCTGTTTTATTATACTGAAGCGCATATTCATTATAGAGGGGAACGGTGCATAACACGTAGATAAAAATTAACAAGCGCAATCAAGAATAATGAAACAAAATGTAATACAGAAAGCCAACTACAAGAAAAAAATAGAGGCAAATATATGTTAAAGTAGAAGCAATTGATAAGGAGAATAAACGGTGATAAGCGACAACGCTACCCAGTAGTTCAAAGAACCATACGCGAAGCAATAAGCAATATACATGTACAGGGTGTCCCATATAACTTAAAATTAAATTATGGGGTTTTATGTGCCAAAACCACTTTTATTAGGAGGCACGCCGTAATGAAGGACTCCGGAAATTTGGACCACCTGGAGTTCTTTAACGTGCACCTAAATCTAGCACCACAGGTGTTTTCGCATTTCGCCCCCGTCGAAATGCGGCCGCCGTGGCCGGGATTCGATCCCGCGACCTCGTGCTCAGCAGCCCAACACCATAGCTACTGAGCAACCACGGCGGCTCCAGCTAACTTGGACCAAGATTTTGAAAAGACCTATGCGTTCTTCAGAACAGAAACCGCGTGGATGTTGTTAGCGTTTATCTAAACTTACAGTACCATTTATTTCTCGTCTTTCTTCAGTAATTAGCCGAGATAAAATAATTAACTTTTTAAATATAGCTTCAAACGTTCAGGCGTCAATAGGAAAGTTGTGGAGCTTCACAAATATTGCCCAACCCAAGTACAGTCTCGGACAGAATAAAATGGACCACGGGATCTCCGAAAACGTTCAATTCCTGAGCAGCCTGTAGCAGTAACCAGTAAAACTGCCCACGACAACGTTGTTAGCATATTCTAGTCGAGGTCCAAAATGCAAATACCAGATTGCGTTGTGAGGTTGTGGAGATATTAAGCTTTTTCTTAGATTTCATGGTACGTAATATTCTGTCCGCGACTGTACATCCAACGAGATAGAATTAGCGTGGTCATTTTATTCGGGAAAAACGAAAGCCTCGGTGTTTTAAAAATACCACCTGACAGCGCGCTCTGTGCGGCCGAATGCGCCGCGATTACAGCGCTCTCATCAGTGGTTTGTAAAAATATCGCCAGCGCCACGCCTTCACTTCACTTTCGAGAAAGGGCTATAACCTTTCTCGGCTCTGACATTACCGGCAGCGGCTGGCGACGGCGCTCCGAAAAAGCGCTTCATCAGCAGCCGCTCGCGCCTGTCGCCGAAGAACGCGCCGTCATCACCCATTTATTCCGATATGACGAGAAGAGAATTTTTTTTTTTCCAGCGTTCAAGTCAATGCAGAATAGAACCAATACACACAAAACATGCATCATACACCTGGAACCTGTGCGAGAGCGAGCCTCCTTTGTTACAACGCCGCTTTTCTTCTAAGCTGTGCCAGCGGCTAGATGCATGTGAGCTCGACTCTCTATTACGGTCCTGCCGCGCAACCGCTTCGAAGAATTTGTTTGCAGTGCCTAAAGCACGCCGTACTCAAGCGAGTAGAAGGCGAACATAGCCTTGGGAGCGGCACGGGGCGACAAGAGGAAAGCCGCCAAGGTATACCGAAATTGGCAATGAGGGGGAAGAGCTAGCGCGAACACAATTATGAGGAGTTTCTTGACGCTGAAAGAAACAGGTAGCTTCAAGAAGACGGGGCACCGAAAGGGGACCATCAGGGAAGAGACTGAAGGAGATATTTTGGCTTTCATGACTGCAAAGCCTCATTCCAGTGCGCGTGATATATGAGTGGTGAGCTCGGCATTTCAAGGTCTTCATTGTGATGAGTTCTTAGGAAGGCTGAAATGCATCCGTATCACCTCCAACTGCATCAAAAGCTGCAAGAAAGAGACTTTCAATGGCGACTTGATTTCTCAATTTGGATCCTTGTGAACAGCGACGAAATACCGGATTTTGCTGACAAAGTGCTCTGAACATATGAGGCAACCTTCTCCAGAAATTCCCAACATCTATAATGCGCATTACTGGAGCGATACGAACCCGCATTGGGTGGCGCAGACCAGTCACCAGTACCAATGGTCATTCAGTGGTTGGCGCGACATCTTTGACGGAAGAATAATTGGCTCGATATTTTTGACCACATGCTCACTGCTCAGCGGTACGTGAACGACACCTTGTAAGGCCCAGTCGAAGATTTTCGCTGTGATCTTCCTCTGGCGTTTTTAAAGCGAACTTGGTATCAGCACGACGGTGCACCAGATCACAGCTGCAGCCTTGCCCAAGCCTGGCTTGACGAAGCCTTCAAACGACAATGGGTCGGGCGGCATGGACCAGTGGCATGGCCTGCAAGGTCACCGGACTTAGGAAGGCTGAAATTCATCCGTATCACCTCCAACTGCATCAAAAGCTGCAAGAAAGAGACTTTCAATGGCGGCTTGATTTCTCAATTTGGATCCTTGTGAACAGTGACGAAATAAACCATTACCCACCTGTTCTTTCACATGTCCCCACTTGTTCTTGTGGGGACATGTGAAAGACCGAGTGTACCGCAAACCTACAACTACACCAGAAGCGCTAAAGGCAGAGATTGCTGAGGCCTGCAGCGAGATACCGTATTGCGTCATCAAAAAAACCACATTGGACGTGCTGAAAAGGTGCCAATGCAGCATTATGGTAGATGACGACTTGTTTGAACACATTCTTTAGACAGACATCACAGCGAATAAATCTCTACAACCGTTATCCATGAAAAAAGCCATCTGTGTGAAACTTTTGTACGACGTGGCAAAGGCACTTAACTAATATGAAATTACAAGTTCTGTGCCGACAAGGAATGGACGGGAAGCTAAACGCAAACTTCCGTGTAAGTTTACAATTACAAGCCAGCGACGTTATCAAGCTTGTTATAATGCGTGTTTGCTTGTTGGGGTCTTGCCCCCAAATTCGAACTCATGAGCTTGTCATTTTTCCTCCGCATGCATTTCGCTAGCGTGAGAGTGCAATTATTGCCGCAGAAACGGGAGCCGCGCTGTATTTAAGCTGCCGGCCCGAACCCACTGGCGTTTATCTCGGAATCAAGCACAACGCGAAGCTCTGTCGTGGGCAGCACGCAAAGCGCGAAGCGAGCGATGTTTTTTACAAAGCACGCTTGAAAGCGCTGTAACCGTGGCGCATTCGGGCGCATAGAGCGCTCTGTCCCGTGGTATTTTTACATTCCGCGGGCTTTCGTTTTTCCCGAATAAAAGCGGCCGCGTAAAGTCTATCTCGTTGGAAGTGCCTGGGTTGGGCAATATTTGTGGAGCTCCACAACTTTCCTATTGACGCCTGAACATTTCAAGCTATGTTGAAACAGTTAATTAATTTATCACGGCTAATTACTCAAGAAAGACGAGCCAAAATACTACTGTACGTCTAGATCAACAGTAACAACATCCACGCGATTTCTGTTCTGTTCTGAAGAACGCATAGGTTTTTTTCAAAATCGTGGTCCAAGTTAGCTGGGACACCCTATATATATATATATATATATATATATATATATATATATATATATATATACCAAACACAACGCACTCAAAATCTAATCACTGTCGGAAACAAAGAAATTGAAATGTCCAGGATTAGCCCCAAGACATCGCATAACAAATGAACGAAATGAGTCGTAATCCGGTATTAATGCTACGTCGAGCGGAAGGCAATTCCGCTCAGTCGATGTAGGGGGCAGAAATTAATGAAAAAAGGTATTGATTTTACAGCTGATGACGTTTAAATTGTAGGGATGGTCGATGCCGGATGAGCGATAAGGTGGCTGTGAAATGAAAGGATGCTTCAAGTGGTTATGATGATAAATTTTGTGAAATAGGTTAAGGCGTGATAGTTTCCTACGGAGCTCAAGAGATGGTAATAATAACTAGGGTTTCTTTGAAGTTATCCTGCTAGTACGGTTGTAATTGGAACGAATGAAACATGCCAAATTGATCTGGATCATCTCGAGTGAGGATGGTAAGTTCGTGAAACCGGGGTCACAAATTGCGGAAGCGTATTCTAATTTTGAATGTAGTAATACCTTGTACATGGTCAGTTTAGCAGAAACTGGTGCTTTAGAAAAATTTAGACGCAGGTAATCAAGCATTCGATAACTGTTATTACTTATGTAATCTATATGATGCTTCCAGCTAAGGTCATTTGTTACATAGACGCCTAAGTATTTGTAAGAGGTAACGCGATCTAAAGGAATGTTATTTAATTCATAGAAAGCAGGAGCAGTGACATTAGTGCGCGATACTCGCACAATTTTATATTGTTTGAGCATTTAAATCCGTGGCCCATGCATTACACCACTTAAATATACTATTTAGGTCAATATCTAAAGCAGAAGGATTGATAGCATTAGCTATTTCGCGACACATAACGCAGTCGTGGGCTAATAACTGGATAGAGGAAGTCACGCCGATAGAGAGGTCCTTATTATAAACGCAGAGAAGAGGGCCGAAGACAGACCCCTGTGGTACACCTGATGCGAAAGATGTTATCGATGAATTGTTATTGTTAGCTAAAACGTACTACGACCTCTTCTTAAGAAAAAATTTGATCCAGCGGAGAGTATTTACGTCAATATTGAGATACCTGAGAAATGTACGAAAGTTGACTCAGTAATGCGCGATGCTGGTTGCATGCAAACGCAAACAATGGTCCCTAGCGGCTCTTTAAACTGAATTCTACAGGCAACGAACTCAGGCGCATTAAAGTCCGAGGAGAAGAGAAGACAGGAAGGTTGATCGCGTCTGACGTATAACATAGTTCGGCTTGGTTTCGAAGTTTGTGAAGATGAGTATATTACGTAGTTCGAGAGGCGGAAAGTGCGGTGTACGCCGGCTTCGTTAAGACACACAACGGAGAACCCGTATTGCGAAACAAGCTTCCTGAAGTCTGCACTCTTAGATCGAATGCCATTTGCATTCCATTGAAATAGGGTTGTATTGCGAAAACAGTTATCTATTTGGTGAGCCATTATGCTACGTTGTAAGCTATTTTTGTAGTACAGGCGGTGCTAACGAAATAACAGCGTTCACCTCTGGAAGGTTGTTTGCTATAGGAAACGCCCGCAGAATTGCTTTTAAGGCAACAAAGAGCATAAGCACCACCATATGCTGCTTAGGTGATTCCGCTTAACGTGAGACATGTTCAGGTGCTTGTGTTATCAAAGGATGTATGCCTGCTGAGACTCATGTTGGCGGTCGACAACACTTGACATCTTTCCTTGGCGGCGACACACGCCCTACACTCTTCCACATGTCGTGGGGGTGCGGGGGCAAACCTCAACACTTAAAGACGCCTAGCACGTCATTTGAGCGGTGAGAGGTACAGCTGACCGGCGATACCCTGGCGGGACAAGAAGCTCTCGTCCAGCAAGTACCTCGAGCAGCCATGGCCAGTGGAGTCCTGGAATGAGGACACCACCCACTCGACCTCAAGAGCAACCACCTCGATGGTTCAAATAAATGTTTTTTTTTTCTCTCTCTCTCTCCTTGGCTGTCTTTCCTGCTTGGTTTGGCTTTCATATCGTGTAAACCATTAGCCACCACAGCACACTTTTTTGGCGTTCTGCTGATTGTAACGGAGGAGCTGCTTTCACTGGGTTGACAGCATCTAAGTTCGGAGAAGGCGAGCCTTGCTTGGGTGTCCTACAATGTAATATTTCTTGTTGCCTGAGTAATGAAGCCGCTTGATGCTTTGAACATCTAGCGTATGAAGCTGTGTGGTTACCGCTGCAGTTGGCACACTTGGGTTGATTTCTAGCGGTGCAGGCTTTACAATCATCCGCTCCCGCACAGATCTGGCATCGCAATTGGCCGTGGCAAGACTTAGCAACATGGACAAATCGCTGGAAATTGTAGCGCCGAGTTGCAGATTCTAAATATTCTTCGACTGGATGACTCGTGAATCCAAGTAGGACGCGTGTTGGCAATGGTTTGTGAGGCACGAAATGTAGGATGATGCTCCCAAGTGCATGGGGTTCCACTGTTCCATCTTCTCGCCAGATCCATCTGGAAATGAAGCCGCTATATTGTAGGTATTCAAGCAGTTGGTCTTCAGCGTATTGAATTGGAACATGTCTTATTTTTTCTAGATTTTTCGTGTACGATGGTGGTACGTATGGTTTCACTGCAAGGACTGCAACATGAGTTAACTAGTCTCGTAGAGGCAGCGAGAGAAGAAAAATTGACGCAAAAGTTTCCTTCCCTCGTTACGCGAAATGACTGTACCTTCTCTCTTGCCGTGGTAATAATCTCGCTGGCCAACTTGTCTGAATCCACTTTCCAAAACGACGCTTCCGGGTCGGTGAGCTTGAAAATCGCTAGTATTTCCGCTTGGCGTGATTTCTTGTACGTCACCGTGGTGAACGATCTGTCATCCGCTTCCGTGTCGGCGGTTTCAACTATTGTGGCACCGCTGTACGGCTCATGATCGTCAGTCACTACGTGCCCCCTTGGGAGAGTTCGTATCAAGGTCAGCATCCGTTGTCACACTTGGGTTGAAGTGGCCACTGCCAGCCGACTGCACAGCGGGCACTTGTTCTCCAGTAGCATTCATCCCTCCACTTGCATCAGGCAAGCACTGGGAGGAACGGGGTTCCTTCTTTGCCAACTCCTTCGGTTGCCGTGGGAGCCGCTTGTACGGCTTGGAGGCCAAAAAGTCCTCCCGTCTGGTGAGGCCGGAAGTCGTCGACCGAATTTTGGCTACTGAGTGCCGAGATCAAGCGATGAAACTCACAAATTAAGACGAAAAAGCGGGTCCCTGAGGACCTTACGTCCGGTGGAGGCACACTTCGTTTTCTTCCTTACTTCTTCCTTCGTCCTCTTACTTAATTCTCTTTATTTCACGCATTTTGAAACCTATTGACCCCCTTACTCCAGCACGGGTTAGCAAGCCGTTGTACGAACTGGCTAACCTTCTTGTCATTCCTTCAGTTCCTTCCACTCCTTTCTTCATTTGCGGTGCTATAAATACCAACACCACGCCACACCATTTACAGGCAAGAAAACCCACTTGAGACCCAACTCTGAGACCCGCTCTCCATCCTTCTATGCTCAATTTTTCTTTTTCTTTTTCTGCTCCGTTGGGACACACACTCATAAAGCTTAATCCACGTATCGGCTGCCTTGTCCGTAATCGTACTTGGATGAAGGAAGTTTCTCCCCTCAGATGGCAGGCTTAGCGCGGCCCTCACACCTTCCGTCCTCTGAACAAGGGTTCCAACATTTGAAGCTTCTATGAGTCGCCCAAAGTGTGCCGGCCGGAACAGCACACTTTGTACATTTAGGAGTGAGGGCTACTCCAGAGAACATTCCAAGAGTGGCCAAGCTGCGAACGAATTGAAGAAACATGTGCACGGGTTTGACCCTGAATGACAAGTTCGCTAAGCCACTGGTCCAATTTCATCGGGCAGAGTGCCTCCACGCTTTTGTTTAGATAGACATAGTACATGTCGCAAGGCAAGCTGCTAAAAAAAAATCTTATCGGTACACTCACTTTTCCTGATTTTATACCCACTTCGTAGAATTTGTGTAACATGCGTTTATCAGTTGTAGAAAGAAAGAAAAGAAAACAAGGTTTCTGTCCAAATTTTTTATGGCCGTAAGATGTACGCAACTGCGGTGAATTGATTTAATGTATCTTGCTTCCGCTGCAGAGGCCTGTTGCCCAATCTCAAACACCAAGGAACACATCACTGCATCGCGCTATATAGTTGACTCTCGATGGTTTCGCTTTTCAAGTGAACCGAATCTTGCGCTTACAGTGCCTGTTCTCGTAGAAGCGCAGCCCCTGTAAAATTATCGACAGACATCGTTTTTGGATTACCACGCTGTAGCTTCACCTGCCTAAAGTGATCTCATGCTTCTCTTTATTCGTAAATATATTTTATCGTAGCGAGCCATTAGTGCAAGCTTTCACGCGGCTCTCAAGCAGGCTTTCAGGACCTGCCTAAGGAAGGCCCGCCAGATAAACCATGTCGATCAATTAGGCAGCCCCCGAGGCGCTACGTGTCCTCTTTTTCGCACGAGTTCCTTGTTACGTGGACGAAATAAACACTACGCTTCCGAGCTATTTGTGTTTGCACTGGCGCGGGTTGTCACCACAACGTAAAGTAAGCATTTCATTGTTTATCTTCCAGAAATCAGCACACGTCCATTTTGTTTGTTTTTGTTCGTTCCTTCGTTCGTTTCTCTCTACGTTTAGGTGGTCGCTCTTGGGTAGTGGTGGTGGTGGTGGTGAATTGTAGCAACAGGTGGGTTTAGCCTGCTGATCAAGGCCGGCAATTGCTCCGCCCGAGCATCTCGCACAATACCGCTGAAGGATTTCACCATGTGTCCATCAAACTAGTCTCTTTTAAGAATTCGATAAGGAGATGTGAAGTTTCTTTGCGGGCTATATAACTGATCCCTCGGGAAATATAAGGTGTTGCAGGCACGCATGCGGGAGGTCCTTTTTTTTTTGCAGATTGTTCAGGAGAGCGTCCCTTTCATCTTGGAATTTCTGGCAGGACATTGGCAATGCGCGTACGCTTTCGCTAAGTGCTCGGCAAGAAAACGCCACCTGGCAGCGCACACCCGGATGTTCCAGCGAACTTGTATTATTAATTTGTTTGTTTTAAGAAAATATCATATCAAGGACATATTGTGACCGTCGCATGTTTCAAGGAGCCGATGGCATTACGCGCAAATGTGAACATCTGTTAATCACGCGCTAAAAGAAAATAATATCCGAAAAAGAAGCGGAGGGGCAAGGGACACTGCGAACAATGGCAGAACTTAAAGCGATTCTCTATGCACTGAGCTTTATAGAGATTCACATCAATAGGTAACTGAGGCGCCTCATTGCTGTAGAATATCTCAAGAGTTGGTATATTGAAAGGACAAATTCTTTTATGTATGCCAATATGAATCATTCAAGCCTGGATGATTAAAGAGAACTTCAATTGCACCTCAAGGTTCACGAAAGTTAAATAATAGTGGCGAGTTTCTCAACAAAGGTAATTTTTTTATATATATCACAATCGGTGGTGGTGGTGGTGGTGCTGCTGCTGCTGCAGCGGGAGGGTATGTCGAAATCGACCTCGTAAGTGCAGCCAGCTATTGATTAAAGCATCTTAAGATTCTTGCTCTTGGATTGCGCGAACAGGATACGTGTGCTTTCAAAAACTCAAGGCTGTTGACAGCCGCTTGCATCGTTTCTCAGCTCTCATTACTGGATCGCTCCTTGCTGGGTTAGATGGTTCACGTGCATTCAAAGTATTAATCAGCCTGAAACGGAGAGGAAGACCGAGGAGAAAAAATACGCGGACAAGACAAATTCCTTATCTTGTCTACTTGTATACAAAAGGGGTACTCAAGTAAAAACCGAATTTTTTTTTATTTCTTTCGGTTGAACGATTGGTTCACGTGAACAATCGGTTCAGAATTAGACGCGTAGAAATGCTCTAGTTTCTAGAGGCAATTTTTTTTTACACTGACGCTCCTATCTCATCTCTTTGACAGCAACATAGAAACATTTCTCGTCGCATCGCAGCCATGAACGCAAAGCTTCTTAGACCTCATCACCAGTGACGAAACGCAGGCCTCGAAGGCACTTTTCCAGTCAGCCAAGCAAATGACAATCCCTGAGAACGAGGTCTGGACTGTATGGCGGATGCGGAAGTAAAGCCCAACCGAGATTTGGTAAAGTGCACGTTGTACGGTGCGCTGTTCTCTGGCACGCATTGTCGAGGGTAAAGAGAATACACGTGGTAATCGACATAAGCCATGTCATTTCTTCCCGAGTTTCTTTCGTGCTATTTCTTGTCTTTTCTTTCCTGAGTACACGTTTGAGAACCTCACAGTATAGTACTCGATAATGATGATCTCAACATTGGAAAGCAAATCAACACCAATGATGCTGCTGTATCCCATGCTCTCCTAAAAAAAATTATCGCTTTGGATTTCACTACCGACAAGCCGCCTTGTCAGGCAACGTCTTCCACTTACGTCCCGTCATCTCGACGCCGTTTGCACCATTGAAATATCGTTGTGCGGCTCAGCGCCTTGTCACCAAGGCAAGCTTGAAGCCTAGCTTGAATTCCCATCGGTTTTAAGAGTTCGTCCTTGAGAAACTTCTTTAGAGTGCCTTATTCAGCAACTGCATTCACATGCTCCGCTGCCATCTTGTTTAACACGTCAAATTTAGTGCGAAGCGAACATTGACTGATAGGCGTAAATGAAGTGTCTCGTCAAAGCTTGCCAAACATATGGCGATAGTGCATGCATGCATGAGAATACTACGAGAAGTGCGGGTTTGACTAGACTGACCGCATACTTCCGTCTTCATGTTCATTTAATACGCGTTAATCTTTTCAAAAGATCTGAGCATTTTCCAGTGCTTCAGGCAAGAGGCAATCAAAACAGAACACCTGCTTCCACTTTCGGTTTTGCGAGAATTCAGTTACACGGGATTCAGTTTGGTTTATAAACTGCGTTATATGCGCTACAGGCACACCGGAGCTTCGGTCTTCGTCAACATCTCCAAGTTTCAGACGCGCTCTGCTTTGACCGTCATCAGCAACTTCAGACGCGTGCACTGCCTAACGAGTTTGCGAAAACATATCCGTGTCTTATCGATTCTGCCCACGCTAATCGTTAATGAGCATTACTTCAACTGGCTCTTCTAGAGTTCATTATTTGACAAATCTCCTATTCAGTCAATGCTGTCTCAGACACGGGGTTTCGGATGTCCCATTCCATATAGAGCCCCTATATAGCTATAGGGGCTCTATGTAGGAAGGCCCAGGTCAGGCCAAATTTCGTACCTCTTGAGTTCCTGCAGCAATCCCAAACAACCACTTAAACGACCAATTAGGGGCACGACTGGAGGCACGACTGGGGGCACGTGGCAGGCTTTTATTCGATTCGTTGAAGCTTACCGAAATGTCAGTTCACCAAAAAAAAAAAGAACTGCCTTCAACAGGCGTGGCAATCGTTAGCTTAGCTGCTGGAAACACGAGAAAACTAGCACGCAACAACACCATTAACTTCCAGTCGTTCTTGTTTTGCAATAGAATCCGTGTTCTGCATCTCTTGAAGCCGGAATAAACTCTGAGCGCGACTACGTTTTTTTTTTTTTTTTTTCACGCTCACCATCTCCGTTGTTAAGCAGCTCGTCCTCGGAAGATGGTCGTTAGAGAACTTGTTCGATAAAATATAACCCTCGCCTCGCCCAGTGACGTTGAGTTTTTGGTATAGCTGGATAACGTGACAGCATGCGCGAATATTTGTTTTCGAGACCCAATCGAACGCAGTCAACTAATATCTGAAGAAAATTGAATGAAGTAACATATTAGTTTGTGAATAATGAACAGTGTTTTCTACCACTCTTGTCTTCACATAGTAGTAGTCAAAACGTTAGCAAGTTTCTGTCATGGGGACACATATTAGAATGCATCGTGAAATGTAACAACTGAAACATTAAAACGAATAGTCACTTTCTCAGCACGGTTCGGAACTAGGAGGTCATGCGTTACCAGAATCAAGTTTACAAAGAGGGCCGGTTAGCGCATGTGTATACTTTGTTGAATAAACCGAACATAGGCACTGTCTACGGCGACAACGACAGAGTCAAATAATGCAGACAGTCTTTTGAACAGTGTGAATGGTCGTGTCGGAAGGTGCCACTAAAATATGAAATAGTGTTGCAAGGAAAAGCATTAAAAGCTTACTCCAATGAGCAAACGCAGGCGCAGTGTCCTTAACAGCAATAGACAATATCCACTGTTGAATGCCACTTTACCTTAAAATTTATGCTTGATCATCAACCGTTGAGGATGTGAACTATTAGAAAGGTTCGGCAGAATGCTCCCCTCCTGTAACACGTGAAGGCGAAAGCCTGCTGCACACGTGGTAATGCACTGAGTTATACGATTGGTGAGGTCAGACTTCTAGCGAGACATAACGAGCCGCAGTGTGAAGTAAACGAATGACGCTGTAGGTAGGCCTCCTCAACGGATTCAATTCGATAACCGCATGGAACAGGACAGTGTTTGGTTCAGAAATGGAAAACATTGAACATCCGCACACCATAATTTATTACCCTTCAAGTACAGCATAGGCTGCATCACAACTTTCTCAACGTGGCCCCACCCAAGTAAAGCTGAAGGTGGCTGCATTAATGTTTTCGGAACACAGCAGATGTTTCAGTTAGACAACGCGCGAATGGCATCTCTCAACGCAAAATCAGTGGGTCGCAGACACATAAACAGAATGCGCATTAGACAACCTAAGTGAATCAGGATTCGCCTGCTGCAGGAGCCATGCTCCGCTTTAGGAACTAAATAAGTAAAATCACACTTACATTAGATTTCACGTATTAAGCGACAAGAAACAGTTAATTAATCAGGAGCGAAACGAAGTTTCAGAAATGGCGACGTCCCCAAGCTTGGTGCGTCGCTCGTTCTTGTCGATCCGCGCTTCATATACCTGCTTAAAATTAAACGAGAAAGGTAAGTCTCCAAAGGAATAACAAAAAGAAAAAAAAGAAGAAAGAAAAGAAACGACAGACAAGACAGGAAAAAAGACAAGACAGGCGTTGGTCAGCGCATATTCTGCCTTTCTTCTAGTCTTGTTATTTTTTGCCGCTTCTTCTTTCCAGGTTCAAGTGTGTCAACTTTTTTTTCTGGAGAAAGACCAATTTCAGATGCATTTACATAGTCTATCACATAATTAGTGAGACGCGATGTCTTGCGAAGGTTACTCCAATGTGACATTTAATTTACATCCCTTCTCTACCTTGCTGTCATGTCACGATCGGTGCCTCAAATTACCGTGTTTATTGGAGCGTTTCACTCGAAAAGCGCACGCGGGAAGCAGTATCACAAACAAGTCGGCCGTATCACTACACGTGGAGCTCCAAAGCAGTACTTTTAAACGCTCCAGTAATAACCCATGCGTGAGTGAATCTCGCAACTACACGCCTAAAACGTTGCCGAGGGAATTTCGTTCAATTACGGCCTTGTAACCGGAGATAGCGGAGCTATTTCTAGTTACAAGGTTGATGTCTAAAGACAATTATAAGCAGCTTCCGTCAGCCGGCTTGCGTCAACGCGATGTTGACCTGAAACCTGGCGGCTTCCCCGCGCTGTGGGCGTTCACAATGACAAACTAATTAGTTTCC
Organism: Dermacentor andersoni; assembly: GCF_023375885.2. Lineage (NCBI taxonomy): Eukaryota > Metazoa > Arthropoda > Arachnida > Ixodida > Ixodidae > Dermacentor > Dermacentor andersoni. The sequence goes on along the minus strand of NC_092819.1, from coordinate 39,647,860 downwards.
CAAACTTCCCAGTGGTATGTAAAGTGAAGAATACAAAAGGAGCGCTGCGATGGGAAAGCGCTATATTTTGTCGAGTAAGTGGCCCATAGCATGCAAGTGACTCTCTCTCTCGGCAAACGTTTCCGAAGGGTAAGCTTAGCCTTCGGAAACTTTAGTTTAGTTTAGGTATTCGAGTGTTGCCTAAATGTTTACTTGTTCATGCAAGTGGCTGGCGAATGCCGATGAAACCGTGCTCCTAGCTTACTCAACAAGCGCGCGGAACTGTTTTTTTGTAAAAAGGAAATGCGCGGCAGGCTGAACTGGTTCGTCACAGCAAAATCGTTCGACCAGAGCAGAGGCTATGCACAGGCTCAGCCGACCACGTGCGTTGCCGCGCGCAGCTCCAAGGCCGCAGGTCTTCTGTTGTGGACCACGTCCCAATTCAACACGCATCCGCATTACTTCCCCGTAACGCGGCCATTCATGAAAGAGCAAATTGTCGTGGTTGACAGAGGCAAAACAGCACTGCAGAAGACAGAGGTTGAACAAACATTTCATCCTACATAAAACGAATACACCTCGAAAGACATTGGAGGCAGCAATATTCTCTCGTCAAAGTTCTTTTCATCGGGGGGGGGGGGGGGGCTTTCCCGATTGTCGTCAGCATCAGCAACAACACATGATCCAATGATTCCATTCAATGGATCGATCACTATGGCGAGGGGTATCCAAGCGGTCTGCGACAGGCATAGCTTGGACTGAGTATGGCTTAAAGGTAAGGTGAGCAATCTGTTTGACAAGAACCACATGAACCTAGAGTGCCAAGGATGACAAGGCTGCATCGAAGAAAGAGGTCTGTCGATCGATTGTTTAGCGTGTTTGAGACACCTTGCCGAGGTACACACACACACACACACACACACACACACACACACACACACACACACACACACACACACATATATATATATATATATATATATATATATATATATATATATATATATATATTCTGAGAAACTTCTTTATTCTCGAAGATTCCGCGCTACGACGACAAAGAAGTCGCGGCTATGATGATGACATGTACAGATGAGGAGGATGAGATGCTGATACTTTGCTCACACTAATTTCCCCCTCTAGCGGAAGCAGCCAGTCTGGCCGCAGAAGTCCGCTACGAAACGTGCCGTACATCAGGTTTGAAACAAGACACGTGCACAATTTCCTCCCTGCGACAACGACGGTCAGAGGGAGTGCGGTAATGAGTTAGTTAGTTAGTTAATTCGGGTTTAATGGCGCAAAAGCGACTAAGGCCATGCTGCGCCAGCCACAAGATATTAAGAATTCAAATGTTAAAGCAGCGGAAGCTGCGTTACTTTAGAGTTTGTGTGAAAACCGGTTTCTTCTAGAAAGCTGAACAAGTCAGTGAAGGGCGCTAGCGGTTCATCTCCGAGTGTTGAGGCGGGGTGTAAAGGTATGTGTAAATCATAGAGATTCTGTAAAAGCTTTTGTCTCTGTGTTTCAATATTTGGACATGTCATAATAATGTGCATTACTGTGAGTGGTTCATGGCACTTCTTGCAAGTTGGCTGGTTCTCGTTTTGAAGCAGAAAATTGTGTGTCAGGTGTGTATGCCCGATTCGGAGTCTACATAGGATCACCTCAGAAGCGTTGCTGGTGACTACACGACTTCCATTCGCTAAGCAGGGGTTTTATTGTGTGTAACATGTTATTTGTGCAAGAGTCCCATTCTAGTTGCCACTTTGATGTCAGGGCCTTATGAATCGCTCGGATACTGTTTTTGTATGGAAGTGTTGTTTGCGTTATACCTTTGTGCGCTGCCATGAACGCGCATCTATCTGCTGCTTCATTCCCTGGTATCCCAACATGGCTTGGGACCCAGCAGAATCGTAAGGTTCTTCCGTATTCGTTATAGGCCAACATGTTTAGGATATCACCAAGTAGGAGTACAGACGCGGAGTTAAGGTTTAGAGCTCTGAGTGCGCTTAACGAATCAGTATATATGACAGCATTCATCTGCTTGTCGCTGGTAATTTTTTTTACTGCCGTTCATATCGCAAGAACTTCGGCGGTAAACACTGAAAAAAAATTATTTATCCGAATGCTATTTTGCCAATTTTTCGTTGTTATTTCTACACCTACGTATTCTTGTGTTTTGGAGCCATCAGTGTAAAATTCCGTGTAATATTTATATTCTTCTTGAACAGCTGGGAACTCTTGTATTATGTGGTCTTGTGGAATGTCTTTTTTCTTTATATGTGTTAGTGTCCAGTCACATAGGTGTGAAAAGTTGTACCATGGTGGCAATCTTGGTGGCCTTTCAGCAACCTGCAGGGCCTCATGAGGAACATCATAAGTCTGACAGTATTCTTCGTGTCGTAAGATTAGTGGCCGAATCATGTTCGGTTTGCTTGTGTAGTGTATCCGTGATTTGCACTGTGTTACGATGCTGTAGCATATATGTTGTGGTGATGATCGAATTCGTAGTACATAGGAAAGCGTAAATAGTGATCTGCGTTGCTGTAAGGAAGGCTCATTGCAGTCTACATATAAACTTTGGACAGGTGATGTTCTGTAGGCACCGCTCACCAGTCGTTGGCCGAGATTATGAACTGGATCGAGTCGCTTGATGTATGACTGCCTAGCTGCGCCAAAACTACACTACCGTAGTCGAGGATGCTACGTACGAGGGACCGGTATATACGTAGTAGACAAGTTCGGTCAGATCCCCAGTGCTTGTGCGATAGCACCTTGAGGATATTTAATGCTTTATTTGCTTTAATTTTTGTTGTGTTAATGTGGGCCAGGAAGTTCAGCTTTGTGTCAAATGTTGCGCCTAAAAATTTGTGGTCGTCTTTGACCGGCAAGGTTCTACCATCCAATGTGAGAACTGGATTGCAGAGTAACCCTCGTTTCTGGGAGAAGAGAACTGTAACAGTTTTGTCTGTTGAAAAACGGAATCCATTTTTGTCAGCCCATTGTGTGAGGTTATTTATGGTTATTTGTAGTTGCCTTTCGCAAGTGGGTAGATTTGAGGCGCGGCAAGCCACTTGCAAATCGTCGACATATATTGAGTGCATAACAGAGGATGGTATGATCTTATTAACGGAGTTCATTTTGATTATGAAGAGTGTCGTGCTCAGAATACAACCCTGTGGAACGCCATTTTCCTGTGTAAATGTGCGTGAAAGTATTGTGCCGAGACGCACCTGAAATGTTCTATTTGCCATAAAATCAGATAGACAGTTTAGAATTCTGCCACGCACTACCAAGTCAGCCAGGTCTCTTAAAATTCCATACCGCCACGTGGTATCATACACTTTTCTAGATTGAAAAATACTTTGAGACAGTGTTGTTTGTGTAGAAACGCGTTACGTATTTCACGTTCTAGTCGTACGAGGTGGTCAGTTGTCGAGCAGCCCTTTCTGTATCCGCACTGGTGCACGTCTATTAGGTTCCTTGATTCAAGGATGAATGTGAGCCTTATGTTTATGATATTATCGTAGGATTTGGCTAGGCAGCTTGTTAAGGCAATGGGCCTGTAGCTGCTTGGGGACGTTGTGGATTTGCCTGATTTCAAAAAAGGCACTATTACTGCATTTTTCCAGTCTGTAGGCATTACTCCAGATTCCCAGGTCTTGTTGAAAAATTTAAGAAGTGTTTCTGATGATGCTTGAGATAGGTGTGCCAACATCGTGTAGTGGACACGGTCAAGACCTGTTGCTGTTTTTTTACCGGCAGAGAGAACCCTGTTCGATTCTTGCATCGTGAGGACGTTATTTAAGGTTAATTTGAAGCACCAGTAGTGGGCAATCTCTGTTTCTCCGCCGACTTTTTATATTTTAAGAAATCACTTGAGTAGTTTGCTGAGCTGGAGACCTTGTAAAAATGTTCGCCTAATAAGTTGGCCTGGTCCTGTAGTGTTGTTTGTGTGCCTGGACATGTGAGTAGTGGTATTGTGTGTGATGTGTACTCTCCTTTAAGTTTCCTTACCTGGTCCCACATTCGTTTTGACGTGACCGTATTATTAATCGAAGATACATATTTTTGCCATGACGATTTGTCTGCCTGTCTTCGAATAAATCGTGATTTGGCTTTGGCCTGTTTGAAATTTAAAAGGTTGCAATAAGTGGGGTACCTCCGTAGGATTCCCCAGACGTTATTTTGCTTCTTTTTGGCTTCGGTACACTCGTTCGTCCACCAGGGATTTAGCCTTTTGTGTACATTACCGGATGACTGGGGTATTGCCTTTTCTGCTGCAGAGATTATGACTTGAGTGATTTTTTTGTTAAGTTCGTCAATGCTTAGTTCTTGTGAAAAGACAACTTCCAGTTCCGCGTTTTCCATAAAAAGCGGCCAGTCAGCGAGCTGTAATTTCCACTGGCGTGGCCTAGTGACTAAGGTTGGTGGTGATGATAAAAATTTGATGACTGCAGGCAAGTGATCACTGCCATAAGACTTGTCGACGGTTTCCCATTTAAGATAATTAAAAAGAGATGGTGAGCAAAAAGCTATATCTAAACAACTAAAAGTTCGGGAAGTCGGTGAAAAGTATGTCGGTGCACCTGAATTTAAAAGGCAGATATCATTTGACAGAATAAAACCTTCAACCATTTGCCCTCCTTGGTCAGTTTTGATACTGCCCCAAAGAGTACCGTGAGTATAAAAATCCCACACTAAAACAAATGGCTCCGGTATTTGACCTGTTATATGTTCTAAGTGTTTAGTTTTAAAATGGGTGTGGGGTGGGATATACAGCGAGCAAATGGTGATGATTTTGTGAGTTATAACGGTGACAGCAACAGCTTCTATGTGACTGGTAATGGGAACTTCTCTAGCTGCAATACCGCCCGGCACAACAATGGCTACACCACCCGAAAGCCGGTTCATCTGAGTGCGGTCGCGCCGTACAACAGTGAAACCTTTTAAAATATGTTTGTGTCTTTCGCCTAGGTTTGTTTCCTAAAAGCATAAGGCCACAGGAGAGAAGTTAAACAACAGGTCTTTATTGTCACCTAAGTTATGTAAAAGACCTCTACAATTCCAGTGAATAATAAAAGCCATTATGGAATTGAAGGGTTAAAAATGGCATTAATAGTTGAATAGGAGATAGGACAGATGTTAGCTGAAGTAGATCACAAGAAGGGTGATACGAAGGAGCGATAACCTTCAGGTTATCGTCTTCTTAATTTGGGTGGTTATTGGGATCTCGTCCCTCTTACCGCGCTCGAGAGAGCGCTTGTCCTTCGGTGTCAATGACACCGGGGTTTTTGTGTCGATCTCCATCGCTCTTTCTGAAGCGCTGGAAGATCGAGAGTCGGGCGCCGGGACACGTGCCTCGGGCCTTGGGGTTCGCTTGATCTTAGGGCCCTGCGGGACTCGTGTCTGCAAGGCCTCCGAAGATAGTGGAGCAGTACTGGCTGCTTCCACCACGGGGGCGGGAGGGGTCACTGCGGCACCACTGCGCGTGGGCTCGCATGACTCCGGGGGCCTTTGTGACGCTGCCCCCGCCTGCGTCACATCGGCATAGCTTCTTCTCGGAAGGTATGATAGCCGCTTTCTGGCTTCAAAGAACGAAATTTTTCCTTTGACAGTCAGTGCTATTACTTCTTTTTCTTTTTTCCAGCATGGGCAAGACCGCGAGTAGGCTGGATGGTCTCCTTTGCAGTTAATACAATATGGGGAAGAAGTGCATTTTTCAGTTTGATGATCATTGGAGCTGCATTTAGCACAGGTTGTTTGACCTCTGCATGCATGCGAAGCATGTCCGAACCTTTGGCACTTGAAACACTGTCTTGGGTTCGGGGTATATAGTCTCACGTTTACTTTTACATACCCTGCATCCAGCGAGGTAGGCATTTCGCTTGTTCCGAAGGCGAGTATAACATGTTTGGTTGGAATTTCTTGGTCGTTTCTGCGGACTACTATTCTTTGTACCTTTGTCACATTTTGTTCTTGAAAACCCTCAAGGAGTTCCTCATCGCTCAAACCAATAAAGTATTCTTCAGATATCACGCCCCTGCTTGTATTAAGTGTTCTATGGACTGACTCTGTCACTGTCGCGTCGCCAATACTGGTAAGGTCAGTGAGCTTCTCTGCATGGTCTTTATCATTCAGTTCTAGGAGGAGGTCCCCGGTAGACATTTTGGAGGCTTTGTACATCGGTCCGATTTTTTCTTTCAGGCATTTGGCTACAAGGAATGGAGAGAGTTTTCTTACTGGCATATTGCTTTCGCTGTGTACTACATAGTACTTGGAGAAGGATGGAGCGTTGCTCCGAAAGCAGAAATGGAATGGTACTTCGGTGCGGCATCTTTTCAGACGCCAATCATAGACGACAGAAGTTTGTGCTGCCATAGAAAATGCGTATGTTCGGTAACAGCGCCGACCGCCCACCACAGAGCCCAACGAGGGGACGCGGCAGAGCTTGTGTACAAGCCTGCACGACGCCAGCCGTACGCCGTCGCTGTAACCAAATATGGTGTACCCAAGGTAGGATAGCCACACAAGGTTAACCCTTGCCGCCGTGGAGAAGGGAAGTAAATGGAAGAGGGAAGAAGACAGGAAAGGTCAAAAGTGAGAGATAAAGAAGATTTGAGGAGAGAGACAGGAAAGGGCGACTGCCAATTTCCCCCAGGTGGGTCATTCTGGAGGTGCCGTCTACGTGAAGCCGAGGCCAAAGGGGTGTGTTGCCGCCGCCGAGGGGCCGTAAAGGTCCAAACACCCGGCATTGGCTCAACCCCCAGGATCCCCTTTTCCCCAGACAGGGCTAAGCCGCGCACGGCTACACGCGGGAGGGTCCAACCCTCATGTGCTCGGGTACGTGGTGTCGCAACACACCAAATGCCTGCTGACGCAGACGCCCCTGCGGGGGGAGTGCGGTAATGAATCGTCGAAGTTCATTCACACACACACGTACACACACACACACACACACACATATATATATATATATATATATATATATATATATATATATATATATATATATATATATATATATATATATATATATATATTTATATATAATCTGACAGAGAAGATCGAAAACTGAGAGACTCGATTTTGGTAACCATGGCCATATAAAGCAACATACAATAAAGCCAAGGAAAGTATCGGGAAATTAAGCTGCGATTGAAATCTAAATTTAGGAAATAATGAAGAAAAGGGAAATAAAATTGGACGAAAAACAACTTGCCAGCGGTGGGATCTGAACATACAGACTACGCATTACACACGTACTGCACTACCCAATGGACTACGGCGACGGGTATCAATCCGTCCATTATAAGTATTAATAGTTACTAAATCTAGCCCAGGAAGTGACAGCCAGCGGCACTCAAAGATATGATGTACGGACACGGAACATCCTAGAGCGAGAATCGTTGGTCCACATTCAGATACGAGTGCATTACTTCCTGTGTATTATTTGTACATTATTTTACGTTTTTGGTGACTTGTGCTGTGGATTTGTAAACCACGCACCGAAAATAAAAATTATCTCCGGAAGTATGAAGCGGCTTCCTGCAGCCGCATCTTTTCTTACTAAAACCTCTCGCTTATAAGAGGCGCCTCGCACTCTACAGAACAGACAAACACCGGTGTTTGTTCAATCTTGCTGCTCGCCGCCTTCAAAGTGAACTTTCACGCCGTTAAGAACTTGTTCTTTCCAGCATGACGTGATAAATTTTCTTTCGTTGAACAACTTCCTTTTCCTATCTTTCCCCATTTTCTCTCTCTCTATCTCTCTCTCTCTTTCTTTCTCTCTTTCTTTCTTTCTTTTCTTTTTTTTTTTGCGGTTGCGAAAATTGTCATCCGCTTTTCTGTTCATTGGAAGTTTAATCCCCGAGTTGTTCCTTTCGCCGTCGTGGCAAATCCATTCGTGGCGTCCAATCTTGCTCTAAGGCCACTAGTCTCGTCAGATTTGTGTCTCGCTGTCTCTTGTAGTGATTCTCGCTGCTGGCCACCGGTTGAGGGTGGTTACTTCAGTATTTCATGCCGATTTTTTTGCTTCTGCTGCGTGCTATCATGTTTTACTCCTACCGTGCGATGGTCACTGGATACGTTTTCATGCGTCCTGGCTGCTCAACCGTGTTTTTCGTCAATATTTTTTTTTAATTTCACCGATGCTCGTAGCTCGAACGTTGTAAATAATTCGCAAGAATCAAATTTAGCAGTGTTTTTAGCTGCCAACTAGATGCTCGTTAGTGTTTAATGTTGTTACGTGGTGATGTGTTCACTTACAATGAGCAGGAGGACAAGACGCGCAAGAAGCAGCAGCAGGGAAAGATCAAGTCCAGAGCGGGCAATGTCCGACCAGACACGCGAGTGTCAACTACTCCTTGCGGCTATGCGGTGCAGTGTTGCGAAAACATTAAGGCTTCCGCAAATCATAAACTTTGCCGCTGAACAGTCAGCGCATGTCTACTGATGCTGAAAGGTTAGAGGTGGTTTTGTTCATGCTAATTCGTTCGTTGTTCATGACAGCTGCAGATGGGCAGACGTCCCGGTGGGCATATCAATATATAATGTCAGTAGTAATTTGATGGTGGCGCACCACGGGCGTTCAAGGTTCAGGTCTTTCACAAGACGTAGCGGTTAAGTGCCCTTTTTGATAATGGATCGACCACAACAGAAGTCAATCATCTCTTGTATCAAGTCTCTGGCACACAGTTTATTTTCTCGTGATTCCTTTCGTGTCACTGAAATCTAAGTGAAACGCAAGCCGCGCGACTGGTCGCTCGAGGCACCTTGCAGGCATTCGCGAGATTTTTTCACATTCGGAAAAATACTTTTATGTAGCACGTATTGAGTAACAGAAAGCTGTGTCGGGATCTTTTCATGTCGCCCTACAATTTTCTCATTGACACTATTAATTTAATTATAATATTTGAAAAGCTGATTAATTAATTTAAACTAGTTATCTAATTAGGCAGAATTAAAAAGAATTGAGTTTCTCCAAGCGGCGGCCAACAAAATTCCCTTGGTTCTGTCCAGCTACGTGGCATTCACATATTCTTAAAGTGGCTAAAGTTAGCTGGGACACCCTGCCTTAGTTATATATATAAGGAAGACAGCGATGTTAACCAGTCAAGAGTCCGGTTGACTACGCTAGTGGAAGGAAGAATTCAAGAAAAAGAAGGGGGAGAGAGGAGGGGGTATTAGCCCCAAGAACGAACTACAGGGGAACTGCGAGCGCCGCCCGCGTGACGTCAGGGCACGGACTCGCGCCTGTCGTCTGCTGCACTTCGGGCCGTGTCCGGGCGCCTTCTGCAGTGTTTTCGTTTGTTTGCTGTCGTACCGTCAGCTTGTATACTTATGGGAGTCGTCTCAAATATATTTATAGGACGTGTTCGTTCGCGAAAATTTATTCAATGAGCTTATTTCTTAGACGATAATACAGTTTGCAAAGGCAACGCTGCAGTGCCAGCCGAAGGTGCGCAGACCAGCCCATTGCGGGTTGGTCACGGTTGGAATTTGGCAGACTTGAACGTGTGCCGAATTCCCGTCAGAAGGTTTCTGAAATAATTCACATGAGTGGTCAGGACAGATTCCTGTCAATAACCACTCCAAAAAATCTGTAACCTGTGCTATTTGTACAATAGAGTTATCATTAGACCAATGAACATAGTTACGCCCGTTCACTTCAGCACGAGCGACAATATTGGCCTGGTTTTTACAGTTTTGCTAATGTACGCTTCCACTACTCATAAGAATATACGAAGACTACATTACGATACCGCATCCACTCACGTCGTGTAGCCTGCCTAAATACTTCCATTACGCCTACAACGGCGTCAAGGTCGCCAAATAGCGCTGAAGTATTCGCGTCATGGCATACATTGATGACGTAAGTTAGCAACACATTGTGCACGCACGTGCCGCTATTATTACTTGATAAATTGAATATGCAGCGTAACTTCAAGAACCAGGTGATAGGCTGATATTAAAAGTGACAATCGTCATAAATATTTAGAAGGTTTAGGGAATAGCACGCGGGGGGGGGGGGGGGGGCAAAAAGATATTCCACAAAATAAAAATATCAGATGACCAAACGTTTAGTTCGCTGCTCACCCTTCCCGGCATCTTGTCAGCAGCGCCGCAGGGGCTACAATAGCAGCAGGCATAGAGTTTCTCACTATAACACCTAGAGGGTAATCTGGCGCCAGCGTCTATGGGAGTTTCTTAAGGGGGCACCGTGCCGTCATGGGAATGACGGTATATGTGTCTTCGAGGCTCGTGTTGGCTGGTGTTGTAAGAGACTTCGTCTAAAACGTGGATATGGCTACGCAAATAACGCGTTCTGAAAGTAAAATCTTCAGAAAATGATTCCATTCACGCATATTACATCTTTACTCACCCGCGATGCATGACCAAGCGAAGAAAAGCAAGAACAGACGACCAACTGTTTCAAAGCGAGCGCGAACCTTGTCGTCTGTCCTCCAACTTTAGCGGCCCGCTGATACTTTTTACGTAACATGTAGTCGTACACACAATAACAAATTCTCATAGTTAAACAAAACATGTTTTCGCGTAATAATAAAGCTGAAACAGCTTTTCACGTGCTGTTCTAGTAGAAAATGAATCATTGTGACAGACGGAACGGTACTTGCCAGGCGCGTCTTCAAGGTGTCCTGTCTCTACGAGAACGATGCCAATCCGAATCCACAATATAACGGCATTCCCATGCATACCACAGCGCAGCAGCGTCAGATTTCCCTCTAGGTAATGTAGTGAGAAACTCTATGGCAGCAGGTTCTTGCGGTTCCAGGTATTACGCAATATTTTCTCGGATTACAACTACAAGAAAGGAACAAAGCGAAAACTACCGCATGAACTGTACTTCACGGCCACGGCTAAAACGGCTCGAAAGAGGCACGCGCGCAGACACGCCAAGATCGCATCTCGCAGCGAAAATGACGCAGCAGTTAGGGCCCGCCGGCGTGAGCTGGGTAGACACGTCATTGACCGCATTTCGGTTGCAAACGCGGACATACAATGCGGCGTAGCACGCACGCTCGACGCAGTTACGCTTTACGCCGGCGCAAAGTGGACGCTTCACAGCCGCGTCCCGGTGCAGCCATCATGACCGGCGGCATTCGACGCGCTTCGGGAGGTTTGAAGTTGTACACTCTAAGAAAAGTTTGCACCCTTTGGGGTGTATATCTGCCACACAACAATAATCGTCATCTGCCTTGCTTGCGTTTCCTTTCTTGAAAACGCCGCGCCCTCTACTTTCCTGTCGGGAATGCTATGTCATGCTGATAACGCGCATACCATTCGTTACTGGAACGTACCGGGCTCGCCACGGTAAAGAAAGGAAATGTGGACAAGACATGACGATTAGTCTCGTGTGGCAAAAGGGTGTAATTTTGCTTAAGACTGTACTGGCCCACAGCAAGGTGCGCTCGGTCGCATGCCGATACGCAGCGGCAGTGCCACTTCTACCACTGGCGGCTGCCAGGTATCCAACTGCAAATTATTCACAAACAAAACAGTGTCTTCATGACGTCACTGATCAGGTCAGAAAGCGGAAGGAGAGGGCACGCAGCTGGGAGGAGGAGGGTTGCCGTGGAAGCCTTCCTTTCTTCGTTCACATGCAAGCGCAATGCGTCAAAACCTCCCAGGAGGTGTTTGATGTATTCGTGCTCTCTTGCAGGTCCGCTGGCCGCGCGGCGAGATTGGCCAAATGGCAGAGCAGAACACGCTCGAGTGCGCCGTGTTTATTAGGCGCATTTTTTTTTCTGCCGCGTTTAGCTTGCAAGCTTCTGCGGATGTTTTAACCATTGGGACATTGCACGTTCACACCAGCGCCAAGCAATTAGAACGAGAAATATTTATATAGCAAACCGTCGCTAACTATACCAATATTCGCCCCCACCTAAAGTGTTACATTTCGTCAGTTCGTGATGGAAGTCGCTTTGAAATTCCTAACTTGTGGTTAATTTTAGGGCTACAGTTCGACTAGTCCACATATATAGTGGGAGCTGGCATAAAAAAAACTTCCTGCCACTATCGTTCGTTACGTTTGTTCGTGTGTCGTGAAGTGGATCAACTAAATATGGTCGATTTCTCAGTCAGCCAAATCTCAACCCAAGTAAGACTTGAAATTTTTGTTCTTGCTCGCACAATTCGTTCTGGGAAAAGCCTGACCTCCCCTTAGGACGAAAGTGTCAACCGGCAGAACCAATTTTTAATCACAACCTAAATTTGTACATAATAAGGGAAAATAGATTCCAGAATAACCAAAACAACGGGAAAAAGATTAACCATCAAGAGATGGTCACACGGAACTCGATTCTATCACGTCTGTTATGACGATGCACATATTTTGTGTTGTAGAAGGTTGATTATAATACATGTATTTCACTGACATCATTAGAAGTACAGACCCACTGAATTTTAAAGTGGCTACTTGCATCTGCATAAATAAAAAGTAGCCTATAATTGCTCTCACCATTTGAACTGCATATCGAATAAGGGAGCACGCTTTTGTTACTTTTGTGCTCAATTTCTTTAGCACTTACAAGTGCATATAAGCTGCCAGTCATCACACTTTACGTCATATTCCTATATACAGAAAAGGAAGGCAAGTGTTAAGAGACTATTTTGACACAACCCCAACGCAAGGAGCCAACCATTCATTAAAAAAAAAGAGCTTAATGGCGCTCTGCATCTTAACGCCAGTGCGTACTTAATTCGCATAGAATGCCATATACATGCCATACTGGTATTATGAATACATTTCGTTGGCAAAATAAAAAAAATTGCGCCTGGTCTATTATGCAGGTGAACAAAAACCTGCACACACCGAAGCTGAGCATGAAGTAAGGTAAGCGAGAATTAAAATAAACACGCGCTCAAGCCCTTTATTACAAGTATTTCACCGGCAGCTGATGGGCTGCTCGTACGTAACGTGCAGACATTTCGCAAGAAACGCAAGCGCACACCCTGAAAGCGCAACTAAATTGTTCAGACTACAACATAAGAAGCGTTTAGAGCGCAAGTCGTCATACACGCAAGCGTATTTGTTGGAAGGCCCGCTGGTTTTACGCTTCATACAAATACGACAGTTAGGTCGTGGCCAGCAAGCGCCGCAATTTCGGTTTTAAATATCCCGTGACGCACTTCCGGCATCCCCAGCTAGAGCAACAGCTATGACTGCATGTGTATGCTTAAGTGCATTGTTCGAGCTGCAACGGCGCCCGCATTTCTTTGGTGCCTTCGCTTAGAGCTTTTCTATGGTTTCGCCATGTCGAAAACCACTAAGACGCAACTGGCCAGTTTACATGTTGATCGGCCGGTCTTACGAAGCGTGACGTGTGCACTTGACAATGTGCACGACCAGAATTGTTAACGATCTGAACGCTAGTAACGCGCGATACGGGCTTTATAGGACAGATACGCACTGTGCTAAAATTACGACCGCTCCTCCTCGTATACCTGCTCAGAAAATAGAGTGAAATACTTGTGCTTACCTGTTGTCATTGGGAAATCTGAAATACTTTGCAGAACTGGAAATCCCGGTGTTAGAACACAGAGCCACACAAGACATGCGACGCCCCGACTTAGCCATCTTCGTCTAATGCTTGGTTGACCCGGTTGCGATCGATGAACACGCGCATAGCTGCGCATAGGAGATGTCCAGCCGTCGCAGCGCTTTCGACGTCGGTCGTAATAGGGCGACGGTGCATTTCAGCAACGCATAACTTGGCGTGCGTGACGCAGCTGATTTCGAACGACGGCACTCGCTGCCGCGCGCGATACGTCGGACTATACCCGAGCCTTAAGTTAAAATTACGGAGCGGTTTGCTCAGCGTAAGCTTGCTTGCTTCGTCGTCGTTAGGCGCTGTTGTTGTTCAGGCGCTGTTTAGGATGAAATAGCGTCTTTTCGCGAAGGGTCCAGCTCGCGCGTTCACGACCATTTCTGTGCGGTAACAGTAGAGGCTCGGTTCCGCCCAGAATTCTCCGTAAGCGGTGTAGCGACTGAAATTTTGCACCCTACGCGTCTCGTAAGAAGTTGAATTCGCTGGGATGGAAAATTTCCGGGACCATTGTTTGTCACGGAACTCACGGGTCCATTAGGGTGAGTTTGTATATATCCCTTGTGGTTGGTAAGTTGGTGTGTGTTCTGGATTTTAACGCAACGCGAAAAGACAGTACGTTTAAAGGTATTCGCATGCACAAGCACTCCTTAAGCGTGTGAGCGGATTTATTATTATTATTATTATTTTTAGTGCTCGGTCTCAATTACGATTTACGAACAAGCTGTGATACTCGACGCAACACTTGACTGCTTCTCTCTTATCTACGTGCAAAAACCTAGTCTGTGAGGGTTGAATTAGTATTAGCCTTGCTTAGTCGTTTCAAAAACGCACTCAGTCGTGTTCGTGTTCCCTCCGAGGCTTTTGAGCCCCACATTTGAAGTGGTCTTTTTTTTTTTTTTGCATATCAGAAATATTAATTTGTCAGAAAGAAATAATCGATCGGCGTAAACCTTGACGTAGCACACGTATAGGTTTACTGGCCAATTACATGTTTTTGACATTGTGTACCGCGTGACGGCCGTGGGTTGATAGATGTTCTACATACGGCAACGTGACCTCGAGGGTGCTGGCTAGATTAGGTGCAGACACGCATAAATAGCCAAGCCAGTGAACGAATGAAGAGTCGTTAGCGAAGCTATATTTATGGAACAGAACACATGCAGCTAACTTTGTGGATAGGGCTATCAACGGCTGCAAAGCTGTCTTACAGGTTTACTTGCCTTCTTCTTTATTATATATATGAAGTTAGTAAACAATTATTGCTAAACACCCGGAGAAAGCATATTGTCACGTAGTAGTGACGGTGGAGAAAGCAGCAAAACTATGATTAAAGAAACAAGCGTCTTATTGGGCGAACTTGTGCCCTCAAAAGCAGGCTGCACACAAAGAACAACGATAGCGGCGAACGCTGTCGGCGATCGGTGGAAATCTGATTAGCGGGTCAAGCCCATCGGCTTTTATACATCAGTCCAGAGACGTGGGAGGAGCTGCTCAGAACGCTGGATGAAAAACTACAAAAAGCCCTCGTTGCCTGGGCCGAAAGGGTCGCTCCTGGTGAGGCGCCATCCTAGGACTCGGGCCTGCCACTGAGCTGAATCTCAATAAAGTTGTTACCACCACCATCTAGAGTAATCGTTGAGACCCGCGTGTCTTCCAGAAAGTTGTACACCATTCGCGTCGCGCGATGAAATCTGATTACGCAAGGTTCGATGAGAACAGACAGCGGCTAGAACCATTCATAACTTTCGAGAAACTTCCGATACATGCAAGTGCGTCCTGCGCAGTGCGATAACATTTGTTAGGCGGTGAAAGGCGGTCACCCGATAAAGAAGTACACGTGTCAATATCGCCCACTTCCATCAAGTGCTTCTACTGCTTCTGAGAATAGGTGTTTTTGTACGGCGTTATCGTTGAATTGAGTTTTATTCTTTGGCAATACAATTTCAAAAAGCAGATTTCTTTTAAGCCAGTACCAACAAATATGAGTACCTCACGGCCACTGTTTGCGTACTTCCGGGCTCGTCGACCGCAACGATTACGAATATTGGTATTATTATGCATCGTTATGCATTACGAATAAAACATGGGCTGTCACAAATGGAATGATGTCGCAAGGAGTGCGTATTTCGGGGTCTTTTTTTTACATGCTAAGAAAAGTTAAATTCTGCAATTTTAAGTGCGAAAACCACTATCTGATTACGAGGCACGTCGTATATTGGCGGACTACGGTTGAGTTTTGTCCATGTGGAGTTCATCAGCGCGCACCTAAATCTGACCATGCCAGCGTTTCTGCACTTCGCCGCAATCCAAATGCAGCCGCAGCAGCGTCGGCGGACGATGCCGAACCCTCGACCTCAACCACGTGCTCAGCCCTGCACCGCCATATAACCACTAAGTTACCGCAGCTCGTTTCTAACAGACAAAAGCTACCAAGTTTTGTCAGGGGCATATGTCCCCTAAAGGCCAACAGGGATCATCATCATCATCATATTACCTATCATCATCAGCAGCCTATTTTATGTCCACTGCAGGACGTAGGCCTCTCCCTGCGATCTCCAATTACTCCTGTTCTGCGCCAGCCGATTGTAACTAGCGTTCGCGAATTTCCTAATTTACTTACCTCACCAAGTTTTCTGCCGTCCTCGACTGCGCTTCCCTTCCCTTGGTACCCATTCTGTAACCCTGGTGGTCCAACGGTTATTATTAGGGATAAGTATTCTCATAGTTATTTTTCCTCTATATCTATAGTATCATGGAGTTTTTGATTCGCAAATGTGTTTATGGGCTGATAAACAGTATTTTTGTAAATTTGGTTGATTTCGAAGCAACGACTGGTCTTTGAGAGGTGACCTTCATTCGCAAAAGATTACAATAAACAAGACGAGTAATTTACCCTATGCTTTACGGGACGTCATTGCCCGTTCTCTTTATAGGTTTGTTCTTGATGGCATCTACAAGAAAACCAGATTTGCACGTAAATAACGCGACCATGAATATAACGCCTGGGGAAACATTTGTTCTCGCAGAAAAAAAAAAAAGAAAAGTAGATACATAATGACTGTAACTCGAAGGGATGTCGCGAGCAAACAAGAAACAACCCACAAGATCGGTTACCCGCCAGGCTTTATTTGTCGTTGCTGTGAACTGCCCTCACAAAATAAAGCGGCAGGAGCAGTTTCGGACGTCTCCGTCCCTTTGGGCGAAAACTGCGTCGTCCTGCATGGCACCAGCCACGATTTTTTTGGACAGGCAGCGTTTCAGAAATGCCCGCGACACAATCGAACACGGCAGAGCCTTTCGCGGAATGCACCGTAATGCACAGCGTGATTTTCGAAGACGCTCAGACACACCTGCATAACAGTGCCGATCACATTGCTCAGGTTCGCGATTAGTATAAGCCGTAACCTCGCCGTATTAATCCATGGCGAGTTAATATTCGTAATGTATAGTTATGCGGCCCCAGCAGCATTCTAAATTGGGAGAAGACGGCGCGAATCGCACTGCGGCAACAAACTCCAACCTCACCGCTGCGATTGGATAATGATCATTGTATATTGAGCCACAAAAAGAAAAACAGATAAAGGAGAAAAACAAAACGAAGAAAAAATGAAAGCGCGCTATATTCGTGTCGCGAACCAAGATATACCGCGAGGCGCGTTCCGAGGCCCCGCAATTTCGAAAAAGAACCTCGCGTTATATTCTTACATTTATGACATGTGCATCGAGGGGCTCGATTTTTTTTTTAATTTTATTTACAATCATATCAAGCAAACAGATAATAAAGTCATAGAAAGATTAGGGGAGATGATTGTTTTGTTTAATCAAACTGGAGAAATAATGAGGTGGGGAAACCAAAGAGGTCACACAGACACTTTGTAGCAGGCGGGAGCCGGAACGACCGCTCGCGCATTATGCATGGAATGCTCTCTATCTTTTCTCGATTTTATGTTTGGGTTCTTCATAAGTAGGTTTTCGATTAGGTGTGCTTTAATAAATAATTATTTCTGCATCAGTCCATTCTCTTTGTGATTACCTCTCTTTATTTACGCCAAGTGAATAAATAAAAAGCTGGAATATACATATATATATATATATATATATATATATATATATATATATATATATATTACGGTGTGCACATCCCAAATCAATCGCCTATATATGGGCAGCTTAACCGGCTGAACATTGTGCAAACTGCAATCGTTCCGGCAAAGCTATGCAAATGAGTTTTGTCATGACATGTCTGTTCACAAGGCTCATTAGAACGGTCGCGATAATTTGCATAATCCCAATTTGAAGCAATCTTCTGACTTCAAATATTCATGTATAGAGTGGGATTTATTTGCAGAGTGTACGACACAAGTTGGAAAATCTAATCACTGCTCTGCCCCACGCGTAGCGACAACGCTATTTGACTATGGATTCACCTTTAGCGCAATCAACTAGTGCCAATACAGAACTTTGCTAATGCGTTCCAGTAAAACTTGCGAGAGAACAATTCATTCAGCGTCTAACACCTTTTCGGGTGAGCAGAAAGTCTACAATAGCACTTTCTCATTGTGTAGTGAACAGAACACGTTTAAATCCGTTTATTACTTGCTTTATTCTTACTCCGCTACGCGAAAGGTACCTTTAGCTTTCATTAAGCTCATTTCCCCTGCAATGCAGCCGGCCTACCGTAATTATAAACTATAGCGATTGAGTTAATTGAAAACTCTGTACTCATAAGTTCGTTTTTTTTTTGGGATGGTTGTGCGCAGGTGGCTGCAATTAATGAGAGAAACGGCATGAAAGTACAACTATCACGCTGTGCATTTTTCGAACGGTGTTGTTAAAAAATTAGGCCAAGGAAGTCAAGCGGGAAACAAGCTTTCGCTTATTCTCTCAGTTCTTCAGCGGAACCTACGAGATTTACTTCAGGCTGGCGGGCAGAATGTCACCCTTTCTAGCTGCTGTGAATGTGTAGTGTGTGTCCAAGCGTTGGGATACGCACGTGCCTGATGCCCTTAACAGTTAAAAAATATATTTGTTTTCTTTCACGCAAACGGCTTTAGGAAGCTTTTTTTCTGATGCGCCTAATTTTTTCAAACGACAGCGCTGATGTACGCATTAAGACAGGCGCGCCATATCTGCCTACAACTTGAAGGTATTTATTAATTTATGTAGGTATTTTATTTATTTAATATTCAAAACCGCGTAATACGAACATGTGGGGCATACAAAGGATTGCAAAGTATAGTGTGTGTCTTGCTACTTCTGCTAAGCGGAGATGACTTCACTACTACTTGGCTTAAATTTCCCAATTGCAACATGCATCCCCAAGGCTGCAAGTGAATCTTCCTTGTTCCAAGGAACTGTGGTAGCAAATTATATTGCTCTGTAGAGAGATAAGCCACAGTGAAATGACATTCCCTAAAGATGATGCCTGCATGCTGAACTACCATAACGGCGCTTGAACTATATACGGGCCTTCCTTGAAGCGATATTATTGAAAAAATAATTGAAATTATTCATAGGTTATTGAAAGGTTACTGTCGAAAGGTTAACCAGCGTTGTACTCCCTCTTCTTTTTTTTTTTTTTCACAAGGAGATCGCCCCAGTGTAGAGTGTACAGGCGCTGTGGAATTTGCGTTCATGTTGCCACTCATCCACTAAAATATTAACCGTAATAAAAAGAAAGAAAATAACCTGTCCGGTAGCCCCGTGGCTATGATGTTCGGGGTCAAGGGTTCGACCCCGGCCTTGTCCTCCACGTTCCGATGGGGGTGGAGTGCAAAAACGCTTTTGTCCCGTGCATTGGGTGCACGTGACAGAACCCCAAGTCCTCAATATTAACACGGAGCCGCCCCCCCCTCCCCCAACCTTTACAGCGTCCTTCATAATGAGATAGTAGTTTTGTCACGTAAAACCCCAAAATAATTTAAATTAAAGATGAAAAAAAGATAGCAACTAATTTTCCGGCCCTGGCAGGAAGAAAAATGGACCGGCCGAACAATTCGAAAAGTTCTCACAGCTCGTCGACGTTAATAACCATTTTTCGCATTGCATTCGGCCTGCTTGCTCAGCAATTCATATTTGCTCACTCAGTTCCCAAAAACCGCTGCTTCCTCTCGAGTGCGTGATAAGGCGGAGCTTCGCCGCTCTTTGTGAGGCTAAGGCACACATGTACTCCGCTCGCCCCACGCACCACAGAGCTCATTAGATGAGGAATTAAGCACTGCATACAGCCGAGGTCACCACGAGCAGGCGACTTCGTTAGTTTACTGCGCCTAATGAGAACAACGGCAGCGACGACCGGGTTGTAAAACTGCAGCCAGTGGCCGCTCGTATTTAGTCGAGGCCGTCCTTACCACCGCGACGTAATTCCGCTTTCTTTTTTCTCTCCCACAAAACAATTACACCATCGTAGATTGCGCAGGCATTGTGAAATTTACGCTCATCTAAGCAATGATATGTTGAGAGCCTTGACAATGGGGTGGGAAAAATTGTCCCTAATTTACCGGTATGGCAAGAGCGCGAATGGTGAGTTTTTGAATGAAAGTTAAATGAAATGAAAATGAAATGAAAGAAAGCAGAATAATATCAAAGAGAGAGGGGCGGGGGGTTTCGATTGCTAGCATTCAATCAGGAAATAAAGACTGCATATGTAGACAATAATAAGCGGAATAAATCGACGCAAACAAACGAAAACAAGAGGTGTAAGTGCATCGCCTGTGGACTACGCGTGGACACCATGCGATTGTGTGATATACCATTGCTGTGTCTTAGCCGACGATGTAGTTTTTTATTTTTTATTTTTTAGTCTCTACCGATGCGCCATATGCAGCACCGTTGCGAAAAAGACTGTTCGGTGCAAATACAGCAACCCGGACTCGGAGCCGCATTTCGTCCCGAAACTCGAGGGGAAAAAAAAGTTCATCGCTCATTTGGTGCCGTGCAACGCAGTTCATGTATTTTCGGCGTTTACGGCTGCTCAACCTCGAGCAGTATCGATCGGCCATGCACCGTTGTCGCTGGCCCTTTTCGGTGCACTTTTCTTGCGCGCTATATACTAATCTTGCGCACTTAATTAAGGGAGAATGATACATCCACCCAATCGTAGCAGTTGCTACAAAGGAAACTCATAGAGGTTCCTCAAAAGAAAATCCTCGCAGTTGAAGAAGAACTCATCCAGGTCCGGGGCTCAAACCGGGACCACCCCCTTTGGCAGCCGCTCTACCATCTGAGCCAACCAGGCCGCTAGTACATGGCAGGGCGAAGTCGAATTTGTCAAGCACTCGAAGCAAAGGCAAGAGTTTGACGTAACAGTTCTGCGGAAACCCGCAAGGTGGAGACACGTAATTAATTGCTGCGCAGTTGCTACGATTGGGTGGATGTCTCTTTCTCTTAATCAATTACTTCTCTCCACCTTGCGGGTTTCCGCAGAGCTATCCTGCGCACACTCGAAAATAATGGAGGTGTGTAGTAATTACTCCGTTGGGGCAGCAGCGGCGACACGGCGCCGAGAGCACGCCGCCAACTCTAGCGCCCGTGTCCCTCAAAGAGCAATCTCGCTAAAAGGTCGCGTGCCGGCGACTTGGCTGTGTCGGGCTGGCCCTGCTTCTTTGTTACGAGCCGCGAAGTCTGCAAGTAATCAAAGCTTCTGACGACGCTCCCATTCCCTATGGACAAGTAATTAGAATGGTTTCTCCATTCATCGCGACGTTTCCTCGGTAACTCCAGGCAGCTGTATTCATCTTGCATTATATGGCAGCCTCATATCGCGTTTCACCTCGTGCGGCCCCTATAGTACGAAATAAATTGCTTAAAATTCATCTATATACCATCCTCGCCTACAGGCCACTAGCCACTACAAAGGAATGTGTCAGATGGAGTCCTTGTACAATAGCACTGTTAATAACGCAAGCGTGCCTTTGCGCCTTCTGTATTCGATGTACTTCTAGATACTCTCCAAGGTGGACACTAGGACCCTTTAAGCGGCGAACATTTGGCCAGCCTAAAGGGATATTGGTAGTTCTCAAAGTGAAATACCGTCGGCAGGAACTCTCAAGTCTTGATCTTGAGCTCACCAAGATACTCGAAGAAAGAGCTGAACATGGAAGCCGACAAAGAGAGAGAAAGCTTTTTATTGAAAATGCAGAGTGTTTAGGGACCGTATTTTCGCCTACATGCTGCTCTACAGGGAACGTGACGAAGGAGAAGAAAGGCTCTGGTAGAAGGTGGGCAGAAGGAAAAGCGGAAAAAATGCAGTTCATGCGATGTTATTAGCAGAGAGAGAAAGAGAATACAGAGGAAGGCAGGAAGGTTAACTAGAGGTAGTTCCGTTTGGCTACCCTGCACCGGGAGAAGGGTTAAGGGGGATAAAAAGAGAAAGAGAATGGAAGGGGGAGAAAGCGAGACGAGCACTAACAAAGCGCGTACACTATAGAGCGGTAGTGGGCGGTGCTCTTAAAGTCTATCGTTAAGCCCCGTAGACCGCAGGAACCTTAATAACGCGACCAAGGCCTTCAACGCGGATGTTCTTTCAGAGCACTGGCCTAAAGCTTTCAGTTCAGATAGTGGACGATTGTCCAACTGGTCCAGTACTCTGCACATCACCTGTCTCTGGGCGCTATTAGCAGTAGAGTAAGTATCTGATGCGACGAATGTAGACAGCAAATGCCAACGAAAACAAAATGACAGTCTTGATGAGACGACGTGCACGAGTCATAGTTCAGACAGCAAACCAATTGACTCAATATATAAAAACAAGAAGTCCAGGGCTTTGCGTTGTTTTGATAGGCAAGGACAGGGACACAACATCCGTGTCAATTCCAAGTGGCCTTAGTCGAGCTTTTCCATGTTCCGTTTATACCGATGTCGCTGGCCTCTGTAAGCTGGGCACTC
Source organism: Dermacentor andersoni (assembly GCF_023375885.2). NCBI lineage: Eukaryota > Metazoa > Arthropoda > Arachnida > Ixodida > Ixodidae > Dermacentor > Dermacentor andersoni. The sequence continues at coordinate 39,625,430 of NC_092819.1, read as the reverse complement.
GAGCACGTTGTGCTTTCTACCGCGCCACAGTTGTCAAAAAGTGGATTTATGGTCTGACCATTGCGAAAAAAAATGTTGTTCGTGTAGGAAACGTTCAGTCGAAGCCGGCGATAAAGGGTCTCCAGATACCGTGGTAGGCACTGTGGTAGCCTTGTTTGGAGTCCTGGGTCGTTGTTCGACAAAAACATGTAATTGCCTGAAGTTGAAGACCATCTCCTATATGGTTCATTGAGGACATATCGCTTCGCCAAAGCTGAAGCTTCACTTTTAGTGAAAAACACTTTTACGAATTTTATGTTATGATATCCTTTGCGGGCTGCCTCATCCGCTTTTTCATTACCTATTATACCGCAATATCCAGGAAGCCACTGAAATACTATCGCATGTCTAGCGTTAGATGCGAAGTATTATACGTATGCTATGTCCCAGGTCAAAATATAATTGCTTGATTTAGTGGTTTTCGGGCAAAGGCTTTGCAGTGCTGCTTTCGAGTCCGTGAAGATTGTTCATTTTTTGTTGAAGCTGCCGTAGTACGTATTTTAGCGCCTGTTTCATCGCGTGCAGCTCAGACAATGTTGATTACGTTACTCGATCTGAACGCCGTGAATAGTTGGGTTTGTGGAAGGAACGAAAATTCCCCAGGAAGAGCTATGTTGCCCAGAGGAGCCGTGAGTAAATGTGTTCTTCGTAGTGGAGTACTTCACGCTCATGTAGGCCAGTGCTGTCTGTAAAATAGCTGCTTGAGGCATGTTTTTCTTGGTTCTATCCCTGGAATGCACTTTCGAAACTGTAGAGGAGACAGCATAGACGGATGGAACCGTAGTGGCATCTTCTGTGGTGCCTATTTGGGGATAGTAAGTCGAATTTCGCCAACAGCTTGCCCGAATCCGGAATGGTTCTGCGTTTTGATATTACTCAATAAATGACTCTTGTTTTCGACCGCGTGCCTTATATGTACCCGGGTCGTTTCCTGAAAATGTAGCAGGTCAAAACAGTGACCTTCAGCTACTGTCCCTATAAAAGAAAACCCCATTGGAATACCCAGACAAACACGCAGGCTATTGTTAGGTGCCGCTTCCAAGCTTTTCTTATTACTTGGAGGCAGTCGCTGCAGGATAGAAAGGCTATAGCGCAAGAGGTCATCAGCATAAGCATTATGAAGCATCACCATCGACCAGCCGTCGCTAGCCCACCTAAGTCGCTACGCGACAGGAGGCTTGAAATAAAACTTATGTGAATGCTGAACGAAAGGTAAAAAACGAACAAAAAAGAGCAAGAATAAATAAGGCAAGGCAAGTACATCAGCGAAAGAACAGACCTGGCCGAGTTCTTTTATATATTCAAACATTCCGCGCTCGTAACTCCGGATTAAGAATGGCTACCGGCTGAAGCTAATCCCGCGGCTAACGAACCTTAGAGTGGCCTCCCGCGCGAAAGCCTCCCTAGGCACGCAAGGTATACTTCTGGCCGCACGTGTAGCTATTTTAGAAATGTTAAGAAAAAAGCATTGAACGCTTTTCGTTTGAAACCCCAACGGAACGGTGCGGGATAATGAGCGTTCTCGTTTATCGGGAGCAAGACCCGGGACTTAAGCTTTCTCAGTCGTGGTCTTTATCTAGCGCAGCCTACCCCGGCCTCCAGAACGTGTACGAATAACGGAACTGCCGATTGTCTTGCAGGCTGTTTGTCACACTGAACCCAGACGTATACCTTCGTGCCAAGGGCCGAGCTGAAAGCGTGATCGATTATCTTGCTTGATTCCCTCGGTGCAGTGCAGTGAAACCAAGCTGTGAAGATTTTGTGACGTGTAATTGGAGAAGTGTGAGCGAGCAATCTAAATAAAAATAAATGGTGGAGTTAAATATGCCGAAACTGCGCATTGGGTTATGGGCCGCCGTAGTTGAGGGTTGCGGAATAAGAAAGTTCGGGACAGGCTGGTTTCTTTTTACATTCCACTCGCATCGGAATGCGGCCGGAAATCGAACCTTTGACCTCCTTCTCAGCAGCGCAACGCCGTATCCATTGTGCTGCAGCGGTCGGAGAGCGTATGATCGAAGCCATATGTAGACATCTTGAAAGCATTATTCAAGATATATTGGAGGCTAAGTAAAGGTTTCAGTACCCAGATATACACACCGGAAAAGAAAATAAAGGTATAGGGGTTTTCTAACACTACGACAAGTTCTTTAAGTCGGAGGCTGCACTGTGCCAGGGTTCCCTCTCATTTACTCTGGCGAACTTTAAATGAACATTACGATGTCTTTCTTTAACAGTTGCATCTGTTTGAAATCAGACACCTCAGCATGTGTGTACAACGGCTGCAAGAGCACTTATTGGGTTAAATAAAGTAATTTACATCAAAGACAGCAACTACAAAAACAATGAATTACCTTTACTACTTGTGCTGTAGAGAGAGAGGGAGAGAAAAACTCTTTATTGTAAGGCATAATTTACTTTTCGTTGTGCATGTGACCGCTGATACGGTAGCTTTCATAGGGAGGGAAAGGGGATTAAATGATGAAAGGGAGTGTAAAAATAAAAAAAGAAATAACTAAAACTGATAATGATATAATGTGTTGCACCTCTATAGGGTGTATCCGCACTGGTAGTAGCTGTCGCAAAGTGATGCGCGGTCTTATTGTGTGTTAATGCTGTTCTCTTGCAAATGCACCACCTTTAATTTACAGCGAGTTTCATGAAAGAATACCCTATATCGTGCGTTAAAATTTAGTAATTCAAAATTTTTTTACATAGCTTAAAGGCAGCCGCAAGAATCAGAACAGCGCATTGTTTATACTTGGTCAAGAACTTGCACGCGTTATCTGCCGAAGGGTGCAGGCAATTACCAAATTGCTTAACGAAATTTCCTCTCACTGGAACTGATCTCATCAGCACTGAAATATTTATTTCAGTGCTAATGGCGATTGTTCCCCGAGGCAACCAAACATTGCTGAACATAGCGTAAAGGACGCATGCTTTCAGATATCGGCTTTCTTATCGCTTAACTTGGTGTCCGAGGCGTGAAGTGCACCTTTGTGCACTCGTACTTGTTTTGAACAACGCTAGGGACAAACAGTGTTTTAGCTAGCCCGTCATGTGATAAGAAAATAACTATTCAAAGGCTGAGTCAGGCCGCGTATATACAAGTGAGTGGCGCGTGCCCCTGGTGAAATGAAACAGACTGAGAGACGAAGATGTTGTTCGCAAACATCGCACAAGGTGGTCATTAATGTTCCCGCTGCATCGTATAAAATGATCTTTTCCGTAATACCGATCGCGCCGTTATCTTTTTGTGTAGCTATGATCGGGATAACAGCTAATTAAAAATAAAAGGTAATTGCGAAACTTTGTGCGTAATTAAGTTCTGCCAAGTGTGTCAAAATTCTTCCACCATGTGGTGCCCGTAAATAAAAAAATGATTCCCGCCACCTTCTGCAAGTTTTCTCAATATCAGTGCACGGAAAGCCATGGCAAAAAAAAAAAAAAAAAAAAAAGATGGCTGTAAGGTTTTCTGTCAGAAATAGTGAAGTGCTGCTCAGTACTATACAGGGTGTTTCCCTTAACTTGGGCCAATCTTTAACGATACGTAATTGCCACGTAGCTGGACTGAATCAAAGTAATGCTGCTTGCCGTCGCTCGGAGTCACTCAAATTAGATTTTGCATTTCGACTAGTCCGATAATTAGTCTTAATCAATTAAGATATTTCTCACTTATTATAATTATATCAAAACATTCAAATGAGAAATTGTAGAGCAACACGAAAAACTCCAGATACAGCTCTCTATTGCTCAATACGTACTATACATAGAAGTGTTTTTCCGAGCGTGAAAGAAGCCCGCGAAACCACACAAAACTGCCGTGTGACGGGAAAAAAGAACATTTAGGTGTACAACGATTCAATTTTATTGCCTCACTTTTCTGCTAGTAGATCGGTATCCTCGTAAACAAATCCTACAAATAGATCAGTTTCTAGAGGAACAGAGCAGTATCCTTTTACAAAATTCGGAAGGAAACGAAACACCCCTCTTTTAAATGTATGCTTGGTGTCCCCGCACGCAGACCAAGTCTTTCGCGGTAGCGCACATGGAGCCAATCTGTGCTTTAGACCGTCAAGTAGTCTTGCCTTCTTCCACGAATTCTGGTTATTCTGGCCAGTTACGTTTCCTATAACCATGAACGTGACAAACAGGAACACGTTGTTGGAGCTGATAGTCCTACTCTACAGGCGAGGCGGGGGTCCCCGTCCTCAGTCACAATTCGTATTCAATAGGCAATCCAATACCTAATACACACCACCATACATGATAAAATACAATCCTACACCTCGTTATGTGTAATTTGAACGCTTTCTATAGTACCACACGTGCCTACATGTCAGACGTATCAGATCACGGAAACCATTAGGGGTTCTCTGAAATCCGTCAAGCGCGTCAAGTGAATACCGTTCATCTAAACGCACGATCATACTGGGGAAACCGGCAAATGCGGTGCATAATGAACACTACTTTCTTCCTTTCTTTTTCGGCAAAGCCATGGCGTTAGTTTCGTACAAACCCTCGTTCTATATCCATAAAGTGCGGCGCGCTATGAAAGCTGAGGGCCGATTTGGCGCCGTCGATATGACAATAGCTGTAACAATCGGCAAATTGAAGTCTAGGAGAAAATGTATTGCGCCAATGCGAAATGAATGGGCTTGCCAAACTGAAAATCCCCGCAACTCCAGAAACGACAGACTCCATTTTCTATTTTTTCTCCATTGTCTTTGTACGCTGCTTACTTCTTAAGGATTTGCAAACAGAAAGTATTCTCGCCCCTGAGCACACGCAGTTGTTGCCGTGGCGACGTTTTCGCCGTTCTTCTGCTCGCCGTGGATGTCTCATCATTTACACTCCACGAAAACGCTTAGAGAAATGAGGGCCCCTAAAGCCACCCTGATAGTACAGCTCATCGATGCTAGTATTTCTATTTTTTTTATTTGTGAGGATCTCGCTAAGTCTCGCGAACCTGATTTGCTTTAGATCGCTGGTGACGGGCTGTTGGCTTGTCGTAGCACGCGCACAAAGCGAGGTACCGAGCAAGTCATGCTTTAAGAACGTTTTGCTTCTCCTAGCTTCGCTCTCACCGGTTAGGCTGGGAACGTGAGAACCTCCTGCATGTTCCACACACGAAAACCACAGGACGCCTTTCTTACACTGCGTAATGACGCAAAACATTTTCGAAACTGAAATGCCGAAAGATTGCGAAGTACTAAAACTGAAAAAAAAAGTGGGTGCAAACACATGTCAAACACATGACATGTCAGACACATGTCAAATGTAGCAGTATTCACATTTAGGTAAGAGAACCACTGGAACGAAAGTTTTCGTATTTTAAAGAAACCATCAAATTTCCCTGATTGCGGAATGCACATTATTCATTTAGTCTGAAATAAATTTCTCTAGAAATATGGACGATATGGACGAAGTCTAAAGAAAATGAATAGCTATAAGGTAAATCTGATACGCCTTAGACACGTAGGCATTTTAACTCGGCAGCTAGAGAAAACGCAAGAGATGCTAAGAAGGGCGATTTCAAGTCAATTGTGCGACGGGTATCTACAAATCAACACTTCTTTTTTTAAACTGTTGTACCGCATATGTTATCTATTTATCAGCTGCGCCTAAAACGCAAACCAACGTGTATGTCTGATATGCTTTGAATCCTCGGTCATGTCCAGTTTACAGAATAGCGAAATATACCACAGTTTACTTCGCCGTTAACGCCGTTTAGAAGAGCTTCTTAAATTTTATTGTTTTTACATGCACAGTAGTGTGTAGGCAATTATGCACGCGCTGGAAGATGCCTTCATTTCATCAGCTAGCCCTCTCTCTCTCTCTCTCTCTCTCTGTAATTTTTGTCACTTTTTCTGAGAAAGAACTTGAATGGCCGGATAAATGTTCCAGCCGTAAAGGACATTCTAATCTCCAAACATTCCAAACAACTCGCTCAAGGGGGGGCGATAATGAGTGGACTACCGCATTTTGCGTCTATTTGAATAGGGAAGCCCTGAAGTAAACATTCCTCTTCATACGCGGCAGTGCTTGGTTCAGCACTCGAGCATGTCCTTTTCTTTTTTCTTGTAATCAGCTGCTGCGCAGTAATAAAATATGTGGGCAAGGAGTGAATAGTCGCAATCAAGAGCCAATTCATGAGCAGAACGAAGTGGCTATGTAAATGAAGAAATGGCGCGTTAACTGTCCCACGCAAATGTGAAAAACTCAACAGCGCTGTCGGTGGAAGGGAAAACGGGAGGAAGCTGCGGAAAAGAAAAGCAATTAAACGTTATGCAGATCTAACGCACATGTTGCAACACATGTGAAGTGAAGCTTCAGTAAAGGGGTTAATCATATATGCAGTAAAAGAACTGTTCATCTTCTGCAACGCCGCATTTTGCAGCACTGCAATTGTGGGCCAGCACGGGAAAAAATCAAGTTGCGCAGAGCCACGTGACCCACGCGATCGCCGATAACACTATCCCTGAGGCCAGCCCAGTTTTGCACTCTCTCGAAGATTCGAAGTGGGCGAAAAACTGAATAGCCTCGATATAAAGAGCCCTGATGCGCTCGAAGGAGTACATTTGTTGCAGTGAATATTTTTAGGTACTGTTTGTTGCTTCATTGCGTAATTCTGCAGAGAACTGAGACGGTCATCGGCACATTAGTAAAGGCAGTACTTATAGCTGTATAGAAGCCGATCCTTTATATGACTGCTGTCCTGTTCGTGAACTATTCTGTACAATGGCAGCAGCAGCAAGCAGCTGCAACAGCAGCTACGGACAACAAAGTCCGTGAGGGTCAACAAAGAAGACCTTTGAAGCTTTAAAACGTGGAGTAGAATTGAATGCAGCGCACTACCATTTCACAGAAAGACCTAGCCTCTCCGCCAAGTCGCGGGCCCGCTGGACTGCCCGTAGTTGGGCTTCGAAATGGGGACCGCGTAAGGCAGCCTCCAGATGAGCACCAGAAATCTTCTTTCGGGAAAAAGAAGGAAACGCAAACAATAACGTGGTCCAAGTTTCGGAGTACGTCATTACTTAGGTTTTCTTCTTTTTCACTGGATGACGATAGAGGAGAGCAAAGCACTGCCAGCAAGTAGGCAGGAGGACATGCTCAGCGAGCCTAGTTTACTCGGAGCCGCTTCCAGGCGCAATATTCCATTAGGCGGTAACCGTGCAAAGCTCTAAGACGAAATAAAGGCACCTAATGAGCCGACACGCTGCGGCAGCGTATCGGCACTACGTCTCTGTACTTCGCCCTCTTCCTTAACGCTCTTCCCGCCTGAGATTGAACCAACTAGCCAATGCATCCACGTTAATAGCAGCTATATTCTTACGGAGCACTGTAGTAATTATCTTTGCAGGTTAATGCTCCTCGCAAAGCACTCTGAGGTGCCACTGATGGTCACCGGCAAACACGTAAAGGATTTCCTAATTGACAGTCTTCCCTTTTTCAAAGGAAGAGTGTCAGCACAAAGCCATTAAGACATTAATACGGAAGTCTCTCAGGGTTGTTCTTGCGATATTTTCTAGCGAGTCCTGGCGATCACTGAGAAACCACTGCCGCTAGAAATGGCACCGCCTTCAGGCAGACAATTACTCGCGTTAATCAAGAGCCGGCCTAACGTGCAGTTTGGTAACATGGCAGTGAGCATTAGTGCTTCTCTGGGAGAGATAATAATAGCAGAGATAATAATAATCAAAAGAGAGAAAAGGGGATGGAGGAATATTTTTCGCTGTTGGCGTATCGACTTTCTCTAGATTAAGATTTCCTATTTCCGTTTCATACACTTTTCCATTCATGCCGTTCCATTGATTTTTTCGTTGTCCTTTACCTGTTCCATGCAGTCTATCCTTTTCCAAGGAGGTTGCTTTTTCTCAGTGCATCAATTTTTAATTTACACTGAAATTGCTATAGAATTTTTTTGGTTAACCAGTCGCGCTTTTCCAATCTCTCATGTAGGTGATATCTATATGTAAGTAATCCCTACAATAAGGACAAACTGCTCTCAAGAGGTACCAGCGCCCGATTACGGCACGTTGTACTCGATGTTTGTCCGCGAATATCTCTCTAATACATTGGCGAATAGATCCCATCAGCACACCTTGCCTCAGTACGTGTTAACAGTAATAGTAATATAGTAATATACAGCGACATTGGCAATACACCGGAATGACTCAAAAATAAACACTATGGTAATAGGAATAGAAGCCGAAGTGCGAAATGCGTTTAGCAGTCTGATGACGAAGACGGTTAAGTTGTATCTCCTCTACAATGTAATCTTTACCCGATTACGTTCTCGAATACCAAAATTAAACTTCTATCGTCACAGGGCTGGTCTGGTGCCCTCCCCTCTGTACCCAGTCTGTGGAGAAGATGAAACAGTAAATAATTTTTTCATATTCTGCCACCGTTTCACTTCTTTAAGAAAAAAATCTAGAATCAAGATTTACACAGCTTGGTTTGAGCTTTTCATTTATAAATATCCTTTCTCTAGGAGCCTCCTCTCTTGGAAAGTGCCACAGGGATATTTGCTCAACCGTGGAGGATTTTATAAGTGCTACAAAGAGATTGTCCTGAATTCTTAAACATATTATTTTTGTTCATTTCCTCCAGTTAGCTTTACCAATTTTAGTTTTTTAATAAAGATAGCCTAATTTCACCCAAATCTTGGCCAATCCCCCACAGTGGGTGTGCGCCATCGCATAAGGAATACCATACCATACCATCTACAATGTTTTGTGTGCTTTTCAGTTACCAATTACGGATTCTCACTGACATTATTTCTCTGATTTATAGATTTAATTTCACCGTTCGCCGCCATTTACACTGTATCAGTAATGAAAATTTATTTCTCGTTATATCTTGGAATAATAAAGCTATTTCTTCACCAGTGCCCCCACCAATAAGCCTCATGTTGGCTGATCAATCATAAAGACGACGACGGTGAAGTTAAATGGAGCAAGGTCACTGCTAAGGCGATGCGCGTTCTCCCATTCTTCGTGGCGATCACCGCCTTCTACCTGGTGGCGACCACTCAAAGCGTTCCGCTGTTGGAACGCGTCAGGTAACGATCAGGTTTTATCGATTCTCTTAAACGCTACCAGTGAATGCTCATTAATGCGCGAAAGCTGTTTCGCTATGCGATCGTGTCGCAGCTCAGGGACCGTTAGACTCGCACTAGTCGGCTTAAGCAGCCTGCATGACTATATTCTAAACCACAGAATGACCCGCCGTGGTTGCTCAGTGGCTATGGTGTTGGGCTGCTCAGCACGAGGTCGCGGGATCGAAAGCCGGCCGTGGCGGCCGCATTTCGATGGGGGCGAAATGCAAAAACACCCGCATACTTAGATTTACGTGCACGTTAAAGAACCCCAGGTGGTAGAAATTTCCGGAGTCCTCCACTACGGCGTGCCTCATAATCAGAAAGTGGTTTTGGCATGTTAAAGCCCATGATTTAATAAACCACAGAAGGCGTGCGTTTTGGTTTGTGTTCCCCCAGCATTAATGATTAGCAAAATGAGAACTTTGGAAGACTGGGTTTGATATATGGGTACCCATCTTCGTTTGCTAGCATTAAGGCTTGTGATTCGTCGCGTTCTAGTACTATAATGTTACACTTGCTTCGGTACTAGGCGAGTAACGTTATAAGGGAAAATATTCCTAGAGGACTGTACCGATATACGGAAGGACTTCTAGATGTGGCGTTTGCTGCGTCAGTTGACCATGGCTTTAAAAAAGGAAGAGAACGTAAACGAGGAATCATCCAGGCCTACTGCACAAACCACTTTGAATGGCTCGCAAGCCCTTCCTTAGCGAGGAAGTACACTTTAATCTGGTGCATATTTAAGAGTACAATGTTTACTTACAGTACTCATAGTTTTTCTCAGGGTTTCTGTTACTAAGGCTGCTCGTCGGACACGTTTTTTGTCGTATATTGCATGCGTGTCTACGTAGTTCTTGACAAAGCAATCGCTAGCACACCACAGTGTCATTGACGAAGTCAATGTTACCACTGATGTGGTATGCGATTTAAACACTGTGAAAAGTTTAACATTTTTCCGAACGCAGGAAAAATTCTTGTAATCAGCTAAGCGCACGTTAATTTGTGGTGTAAAGTCGCGCTTGCGGCGCTCAAAGGAAAGTACATTCTCTAACCTGCGAAATTGTCAACAGCGACCTTAGAATGTGTTATGCGATTTTCATCTTCGGATAAAGTGCCTTATCATCGAGACACCTTCTAGCAAGTGCATTGAAAAATATGGGCTGGGACGTACTTCCGTTACGTCCTATATATGTGAAACTTGTCAGCCAGTTGTAGAAAAGAACGCCAATAATTACGTTTCAAAGGTCTGTCAAGTCATTATTGATGAGGTGTCTCCGGCAGAGCAGGAACACTTGTTTTGAAACCAGCGATGCTGTGTGAAAAAGCAGCCGATTGTACTGAAAGTTTAACGAGACAACAAATGTTTCCTTTTGACGTGTTTGTAAGCACTACTCCGAAACGACCCAATAAATCGAAGTGATGGTGGCGTCGCTTTTTATGCTGAAGCTTCGAGAGAATATGAAGTAATCTCACGTTACACTAGTGTTACTAATGATTTCGGGATCCTAACACTAAAACGGAACTTTGACATTATTGCCGTCGTTTATTGCCTCCCAAGTGCGAATTGGGGTCAGTTTATTAGCTTGCTTGAAGAATTTTTGTACTTTATTTAACAAATAGTCTCAAATTAGTTTGCGGTGGAGATATTAAAATAAGTACACTCGAAACAAATAACCTTGCTCAAGGTTTCAACAACAGAATTTATTCAACAGGCTTCATGAACATAATCACTACGCCAACACAGATCATGGTAGTTACTTCATTCGCACTTTATTGTTTTATCACTAACGCGGAAACTACTGTATCGCATGCGGGAACCATAGCCTTAGGTATAAGTGATCCCTGCCCAATCTTCGTGTTTTTCTTTCCTCCAAACACTCACAAAATTGCTGAAAGGACGTATTTAACATGCAGCATGTATGAGACAATGACTTACTTTCATTTAAGCGTGATATCAGTGCTCAGGACTTATATTTTATATACAGGGCAAGGGATGTGAACGATGCATATTCAAAGTTCATTTAATTATTTTTTTTCAAATTTACACTGTACAGTTTTCTTTTATGTCTTTCAAACCGTCCAAAAAGTAAGAAAACCTTGAGCCACGCGAGCTCACAGAAAAGTCATCGAAAAGAAAAATCGATTATTTAACACCTTCTTGTGTACCAGCACACCATCATACTTGACATATTTTAAATCTTTCAGAAATAAACTGAACACCCAGCTTAGATCTGCGAAAATAAAATATTGTCAACGACTGTTTTCTGGCATTAAAACAAAACAACCCGAAGTTGCGTGGAAATTTGTTAAACATGGTTCTTTGTCGAGAAAAAAAATCGAAAACACCCGTAATTCTAAGGCACGATAACCGCGAAACTGCCGGTCAGGAGCTTGTTGGTTATTTTGACCGAGTGTTTCTCGAACATGCTTTGCCAGATAGCAACCTAGGGGTTATCAGACCGTCATTCAATAGCCCTGCTGAAAGCTTTGCTATACATGATATAAGAGAAGCTGAATTCTCTCGAACATCTGTAAGTTTAAAGAACAGCAAGGCTTTAGATATAGGTAACCTTTAGGTAGAACTTATAAAATATGTTATTTAATACAATATGCCTGTGCTCGCTTACATATCTAATCTTGCTGTCCAATTAGGTGAATTTCCAGATCCCATGACAAGATCCAAGGTATCTGCTATTTACAAAGGTGGCAATAAAAATGAGGCAAAAAATTATAAGCCAATATCTGTGATACCAATTTTTTCGAAAGGCTTAGCAAAGATACTGTCTTCTCCATTAACCAACTTCTTTAACAAAATAAATCTCATTTCCGACGCCCGGTTTGGTTTTAGGAAAGGGTGTTCTACTGAAAGAGCTTTGTTAACTTTATTAGAGAGCGTGCTGCAGAATATTGAAAATAAACTTATAACCCTAGGTGTTTTCGTCGATTATATTAAGGCCTTCGATGCACTCAATTTTTTTATACTTATACAAAAACTCTCAGATAACGGGGTTTGTGGCAATCAGGTAGAATTATTCTGTTCATATTTCATAAACAAGACTCAGTGTGTGTGTGTATCGGCAATTACCATTCATCTCACCTCCTAATAAAATGTAGCGTGCCCCAAGGCTGTACTTTAAGTCCTCTTTTGTTTACTGTACACTCTAAATATTACAACCTTTGGGTTGCATCTTGCCACACAATAAACGTCATCTGTCTTGTCCGCATTTCCTTTAACGCCGCAAGCCCGGTACTTCCCAGTAACGAACGGCATGCGCGTTATCACCATGACATAGCATTCCCGACAGGAAAGTAGTGGACGCCGCGTTTCAAGCAAGGAAACGCAAGCAAGGGAGATGACGATTATTGTCGTGTGGCAGATATACACCCCAAAGGGTGCACCTTTGTCTGAGAGTGTACACATAAATGACATTGTCAGTATTGATACAAGCTCAAAATTTATTATGTCCGGATATATATGTCCGGCGCAGTTCGCGATTGGAATGCTTTAGCCCAGACGGTAGTCGCACAGCCCACTGTTGACAAATTTGTTGAAATCGTTGGCGCAACAGTGCTGTCAACCACTACTAAATGATGTTATCAACATTGTCTTTATCATTGTATTAATTACCAAATGTTTTTGGAAATGTGTGATGTGAAATGATGTATGATGCTATCAATTGTATAACCATGTGCTTATCCTTCTTCCTTTTTGTCTCTTTGCAAAACATTATATGTAATTGAAATAAGCTCTTTGTGCGTTATATGTTTTTGTCATACTTATTGCTGTTAACATAGCTCCATGAAACTCTACTCTTGCCAAATGCCCTTTTGTATTCTTATGTAAATGCCTGTACTACTATGTCTACAAACCTTTCTAACCCACTCCTGTAAAAATCCCTGATGGGATTGACCAGTATCACAAAATAAAAAAAAAACAGCATTGTATTGCTCTCTGGGCCTGATGAAAGCGATCTAAAATCAAGATGTAATCACGTTCTAGAGAAACTGGTATATTTGTCTCATTCTGACTGTCTTAAAATCAACCCAACCCAACTAAGGTATTTGGTTTCTGCATCCAAAAGAAGGTAATTAACTTTGAACACGATATATACTGTGACGGATACAAAAGTCAAGTTCTATATGAACATAAAATTCTTGGCGTTACATTTAGCTCGTACCTCGCTTGGGATACTCACATTGACAATTTGTGTAAAAAACGAACTTTCAATGAGTACAGGAGCGCTGTCGCGTAATCGTTCCATTCTTCCGGAGCAAGCAAATTACAAATTTATTCCGCATTATTTGCTTCACGTATGAATTATTGCAGTTCGGTAGGGTTGACTACTACACAGAGAAATATTTAAAAAAAAATATTTTTTTACAAAATAAACCTATTCGCAACATGGCAAATGATTATTTATCTTCAACAGAACAGTACTTCCAGTCATACAACATTATGAAAATACAGCGTATGTACGAATTTCGTGTTTTGCGCTCATTCTATGTACCTTCACCCACTTTGAAGCATTTCATTACTTCAGTTGCACTGCTTCAACAGTATAGTGATATTGGCACACGTAGCACTGCGTTATGGTTAAGCCACGTTTCCGTACTTTCTATAAATTGCAGTCCTCGAAACATAAACTTCCGTTAATCCTTAATAGGTACAAACATATAGCGAAGCCCACATTACCGTCAACTATATTCTTAATTAAATTATTTTATCGTACGTTCAATTATGTTCTTGTTCAGTTACATTGTTCGGACATGGGCAAACTTATACTGCTATTATTTGTGCTTCACATTGTAGTGTGTTATGCAATGAGTAATTTACGTTGTATGATTTAATGCTTAATGTTTATCTAATACATTTCTGTTGATCTGTTATTTTGATGCTCTGTTTCAGGCTGATACGTTTCCTGTATTCTGTGTGTTACCCCTTGTGCTAGTACTTTTTAGATTGCGCTTGCACAGATATCTAGTATTGTATATACCCTAGTACTCTAATACGTTTACTTTATTATTTGTGTTATCACTTCTTAGCGATTCGTACGATGTATAACACAATTCTTATTTGTGATGGTTTCTTAGTTTTAATGCTCTGTTACCTACTTATACGCCTCTGTGCATGGTTCGGCATAGACATCAAAGTCGGGTACCACGTGTGCATAAGGAAAAACCCTGCCTTGTATTTATTCGGTTTCTGGGCATCTGTCAAGCTGCTGACCCCAGATTTTAGCCCTGGAAACCATTCCGAACAACATGTTTGGTAAAAATAAAGAATTGGGAATACCGGAAGGCTAGATAGGCAAAAAAAATAAAACATAGCACAAAGAAAAAGAACGCGTTGAGCAGACGGGAACTTTAAAAGTAACGACGGCGGATTGGTTCTTCACGCAGGCTCGAGGAGGCCAGTGATGTGCCTACGTCTACTTTCGACGGAGCCATTTCTAGTCAGGATGAAGAACTCACCGATACGCCAGTGTCGCTCCACGCTAATAATGGTAGGGGGACCACGCGACCACCGCACGTGTGTCATGCTTTCTCACTGCACGGCATTGTGAAGCGGTTTCACAATGACTTGCCAAGTAGAGATTACGCAACTTTTTGCTTCCTGCTGACAAAACGCAGAGGAGCCGCAGATTTTCCTTGAAAAGGTATAATCCTCCTACTATCCTTCCTACTCGTACCTGTGTTCCTAAAGACAGCTTAATTAAGCCGTGTTAAGGTAAAATTCGAAGAAAAAATTGTGTGTGTGCGCACGCCTGTGTGTGCGTGTGTGGTTGCGAGTTTGCGTGCGTGCTTTCGTGTGTTGATGCGCCCCTAGGTGCGTGGCGGAAGGGCGTATTTGGACTACAGACAGATACCTAGGTCGGCCGGATGACTGCTCCTGCCCGGCCGATGGGATACTTCTGTTATTCCTGTGACATCAGGCCGGTTCATTATATTTCGCAACCATCAGTACGTCCTCAAATGCTCGTTCAAAGTGTAACACTTTTTTTCTCTCTCTCAGTACGCTAAGAAAGAGGCACTGCATGTGCGCTGGGGCGACCACTCGAACACGTGAAATATTGGCTGAATCACCTGCGCGAGGTATCTGAGGACACGGCTTTGAATCGCCACAAATCGCCTCTTTCTATCTGTATAGGCGCTTAACATCGTTTTCAGTCTGACATTGGAGATGAAGCAGCATTTATGTGCCCTTGTCGTCCCGCACGCCAACCACAGCAACTTGGATATTACCAACAGCTCTGGCATGTCGTGAAATTGTCTGTTTTCTTAGTAGAGACGAGATTTTGGAGCCAATAATCATTTGTTGCAAAGACAATTAGGCGCTGCCAGTGCTCAGATGTTATTCGGACGGTTGAAATTTCTTCAGCACTGGCATGTCATGACGAGTCAGAATCCTGAAAAGCCGATTATCGCCACTGACGATCAGCTTCTGGTGGCAGAATCAAAAACCAGGCTTTCTGTGCACACTAGTATTAGGCGACACTCCTATGAGTGTGCTCTCCCTCGAAGTGCGTGCGTTAGCCAAGAAGATCTGGTTGCGAACTTCAGCGACCGCGTCACCCTCAGTATGACGTCCTAAATCGAAATATCTAAACCTGTACACCGCTACGCTTGGGGGGCGTGACTGAGGGAGAAACTAACAAATATCCTCACAATGATAAAAAATTGCTAAATTCTTCTGTGAAAGCGCTGCCTAACATCAACAGACACTTTCTGTTCCGAGTGTACAGACATTCTTGAAGCTGAATTCAGTGACTAATTGAAGCTGAAGATGATCTGATTTAACAGACTTATAGAAAATCGGTAAACGAATCAGTGAGAAATATTTGGAGCGAGTATAACAAATGTTTTCTGAAATATTGATGCTATTCCTGAAGTCTTCACTAGGTCCACAAATACCTCGCGCACCCGGTATAAGAGTGTACACTACACCTTCCTATCCGTACTTCCTTTTTTTTGCGCTTGTGAATGAGATCCATGGCTGTCCACAAACTTTCTAATCATTCATGTCCTTTATCTTCATTGGTATGGCATCTAATACGAAAAAGAAAGTCGACAGGAAAGGAAGCAATGCAGTAAAATTTGCAAAGTGAACAATGGCATTGCTTATCCCCGTACAGGGACAGTCCCATTCGGACGTGGTTCATCGTGTACCCAGCAATCTGACTGTGATGACGCCCTGGTCTGTCTGCCGTCCAACACCTGTGGCTGTCCGGAACTCGCACCCGTGATGCTGCAGGAAGCGGACGGCGTCGTATGCGTCTCGAGTGCGTGTTAAGCCTATTTTTCGTTCTTAATCTCGTTCCGCATAAGTACGGCTAAATAAGTGGAGCATTTTCTTTAAATGTCCCATTTAGCTAGTGCAACTTATGTGAAACACTATGCAGGGTGTTATTTAGCAGCAATGGCATGAAGGAAGGATGGATGGATGTTATGAGCGTCCCCTTTGGTACGGGGCGATGGGTTGCGCCACCAAGCTCTTGCGCCGCCCATGGTGTCTCCACCTAGAGGCACTGCTTTATCGAGAGGAAGCTTCTGCGCTGGAACTTGTGCGCAGTCACGTAGCAACTGTATAAATGCCTGGATCATACGACCGCTAAACTGATTGGAGTAACATTTGCAGACTCAATTGCTGTTACACCATCTTTGTCTATAATACTGAATGTTTTGTGAACGCGAGCAAAACTTGCAACATTTATACAAAAAAAGAAAATCAAATCAGAAGTTGAAATCTTGTTATTCTGAATAGATAAGAGATATTGGAGTTTTGCGCATAGCTACATTTATAGATAACTCATCGGACATGACTCACATAGTACGTTACAGCTTTCACGAATGCATAAATATATAAGACCAGTTATAAGAGGGTGCACATGGTTAATTCTGCCAATATGCAACAAGCGTGCGGTTTAGGGCTTGTTTTGCAGCGGTATCCAACACATCCCTTTCATTTGTTCTATCAGTGGAGTTATCGAAGCGTATTTCATAGAAGCGTATTTAGAAGTTCTGAATCTTACGTCAGAGTGCTGATACGTTTCGTATTTAGGGCCTAAAACAATCATTGAATAAGTTTACTTAATACTTGTTTTAAAGCGCAAGAAAAAATAATTTACATCTTTCCTTTATACGTAAGAAAGTCATCGTAATTGGTTAAACTGTTTTCTAACGAGGGCACTATTGTTTTCAAAGTGTACTCGAAGGCGCAAATTGCTGTTAGCTTAAAGTTAATGCTTTCTCAAAATGCCTAGCGGTCAGATATTACATTCTGATTCATGCCTATGTACCCAGAATTTTAAAGCAGGCCCTATTCTGTATTTAGCGTCTGACAATATAGGTAGGGGAAGTAGACTTGAAGAGAACGTCTGACTGAAAAAAAAAGAGCGAGAGAGGGAAGAGAGAGAGAGAGATGCGCACCTGACAAAAACAGCACTTGAAATCTGACAGTGACTTGTCGTATACCGTATTGCCTTGTCCCAAAGAAACAATTTTATGTCATCCCTCGGTAAGTCGTCCTGGCATAATAAAACTTGAGGGCTTTTGGCAGCTGTTTCTTACAATACGACAAGGAAGGCGTCGTTGCGAGAGCAGGGTGCGAGATTCTGCTCGAGAATGTTATGTCGCTGCATGGCAGTAAAAAAATATTTTACTTGCCGACAGCTCCGTGTTTCACGTGTAACATAAGTTCCTGTCGGTACCATGAAACAATTTTTCGTTGTGTTCTTTCGCGGAGAATTCGCTCTGTAAACCGGCCAGCGTCGAACAGGCTTAATGGCCCGGGTTGTACTGCGCTCATTCACCGATAATCACAGCATACTTCTAATGCCAGCGAGGCTGTCGGTGCAGCTTATCTCAATTCTGCCACCCGTGCGTAATGTGCAGGCCAATGCCAGGGTGCTGTTCCGGACGCGGTCAAATTTCGCCATGCTAGTGTTTTGAGCCAATCAGAGAGTTGGCTTTGTGAAATGGCTTTGTGACATTGCTGCATTAATTTGCAAAGAAATATACCGTTACAAATGCAAGATTTCCTAGTTGTTATGCTTGCGCACAGAAACCCATTACCTTCATGCATTAAACATATGATTTCTTGAACGTTACAGATATAAAACGTAATAAATAACGTGATGAGAGCGTCTGAAGTTACAAGCCACGAAGGTCAGATGAATGCATGTCCTATGCCCCTCATTCCCATGGTAGGTGAACTATCAAAAAGTCAGAGTTCCGTTAAGGTTACTTTTTTTTAAGAGCTTTTCTCACTCTCTTTCTTCTAAGTAATTCTTGAAGGGAAGTCTATTGGATAGTGAAATGGATTATTAGAATATATCGCCCTCTGGCTGCTTTCAAATGCGTCCTCATCATATGCGATACAGTTGCCATGTGAGTGAGACTTTAAGTGCTACCATATTCATGAGTCATTGGTGTGTACGCCTTATCTGTGTAGTCTTTACAGTTGTCGGTGCAAAGTATATGCCAATATTTGTCGCGTCGGTTGCGTGACGTCAGCATCCATCGGTCATCGAGTGCTGGTCATTCGCCAATCAGTTCTGGACAGGAATATTGTGACGCAGCCCGGCGGCTGAGCGAGCCCTGTCTGACCGACGCCGAGTGCAGGCACGGCAACGAACACGCACGGTGTCTGGATTCGACATGCAGCTGCCAGTCCCGTTTCTACGCCTCCATCGACGGATCTCTCTGCTTGGCCGGTGAGGGGTGAACAGTTGCTGGCTGCTTCTTAAGAGCTCACTGTGACCCACGTTGGAAGGTTTCCGCAGATTGGGCTTTCCCGCTGCACATCGAGCAGAGCCCCCGAGGAGGCGCTTCTCCACAAAGCCCAGGGCATGTCGGAACACGTTGCCTTTGGGCAGAGACGTGTCTGGGCGTGTTTGCACGTTCGCGGACATGCGCACTTTGCAGATTTCCTTTGCTCATAACATTCATCTCTAACATTTTCTTCCTTTCTTGTTTTCTTTCTGTTGAGTCAGTTGCGGACTCGAAAAGCTAAAACGCTGTAAGCCGTATCTGTGTCACTGGCGACTGCTAGCAGCATAAAGATTTTATAAACGCATTAGGTTAGAAAAAGGAAACACTAGTCAAGTCAAAAATTAATTGGCGTTTCGGAGCACATGTGTGTTTTTTTTTTTTTTCATGGGGACATCGAGCGAAGCAAGCCATGGGGGTGAGGTATTAGCGATAAAGTAATGCTGGTGGAAAGGGCACAGTGATATATTAATGTGCATGTTGGAAGCTTTCTGAAGGCTGGGAGCAGGCTCCGAGTGTCGAATCGTCGTGCCAGGTAATCTTGGCAGGTTTAGAAAGGCGCCCCAAGACAATCCCAGAGAGCTCTTAACAGCTACGTAAGGAAAAAAGGCGAGACGCGCAGCCGTGGAAGCAGCGCCTCGCTGGGCGAAGTGGTGAGGCGGAAGAAACGATGCGAGAGTGGCGGTGACAGTGTATCGCAACGTCTATAATGCCATTGTGAGAAGTGGAATTTTGCACAAGTGCGGCTATCTAAACTTCAATTAACTCTTAGCTTGATAAACCGCCGAAATACTTTTTTTTCTTTTTCTTTTTCTAACGTGCTACCTGGCCGAAACGAGTTTTTCTCTAACTCTT
The DNA here is from genome assembly GCF_023375885.2 of Dermacentor andersoni. NCBI lineage: Eukaryota > Metazoa > Arthropoda > Arachnida > Ixodida > Ixodidae > Dermacentor > Dermacentor andersoni. The sequence continues at coordinate 39,605,665 of NC_092819.1, read as the reverse complement.
AACTCGGCGCTTAGGTTAGCATTTTTTTTTCACTGAAGCGTAACTATGTATGCCGTCCTTCTGACGAATAAATCATTTGTTGATAACCTACTATTGATATTCTACCCATCGCGGTGGCGTAGTGGCTATGGCATTCTGCTACTGAGCACAAGGTGTAGGTTTCGATTCCCGGATGGGACGGCCGAGTTTTGATGGGAGCAAAATGCAAAGACGCTCGCGTAAACAACATTTATGTGCAGTTAAACAACTCCGCGTGGTCGAAACTAATCCGTAGCCCTCCACTACGGCGTGTCTCATAGGCACAATGTTGTCTTTTGGACGTTAAACCCCATAATTGAGTCAATACCGGGTACTTAGATTTAGGTGCACGTTATGGAACCTCAGGTGGTCCGAAATTTTGGAGTCCCCCATTACGGCGTGCCTCATAATCAGAAAGTGGTTTTGGAACGTAAAACCTCATAATTTTTAATAATTGAGTCGATATTGACATTCTATACGCTTTCGCTTAGGTATGGAATGCGCTAAGACGCGACGCTCGCTTCTCGTTCGCTGCTGCAGATTACCTTGTACGGAGCCCGCTGTACACAGCTATCTTCCCGGCCGCGCTGCTGATTATCGGGTTCGTCGTCCTTGGAGTGCTCGGCTACCAGAGGTGCGCTCTCTTATACAACAACAATTGTTTGCTAAAATTTAAAATTTATTTGTGCACCTATTAGCCTGGTGCATTTTCTACTGTTAGCCCCAAGTGCGTTTGGCATGGCTTCTTCTAGGAAAGATGCCGAGAGTAGTGCATAATGCCGAGTGCTGCCTTTCTCTGGCTCGAACCGTTTATGAAACGTTGTTTTACACAATACCGAGTTAACGAAAGTTGCTTAACGGCATTTCATACGTAATTCTAATCGGTAACGCACACGCTCCCAGTGAATACAGCGCTATTCTTCAACTATTCGCAAAACATGTTTCAGTGACGAAACATCACACCAGTTAACTCCTGTCGTATTGCGCGTCGCAGGCTGCACAAACCAAGGTGCGATAAGGCCCCGCACGCGCAACAGCTGACGTCGTTACCAAATAACATCGGCTACTCTGGCCGTGACCGTATCACTAATGACTTCTTCGACCGCAGCCTCGACGAGCACGAAGGTGATGCTAATAACACAGTCTGGAGTTGGCTACGTTCTTTCTTGTCGAGCGTCACGACGAGACTGTCCAAGCGCCGCTGTCGATGGTCCATTTCTGGCCGAAGTCAGTCATGCGCAAACTCCCCGAAGCGAACGCCGGTAGATCGGGTCGCAACCCAAACTGAGTGCTCCAACCAGACCAGTCTTCCACCACAATTAAGCAGCGTACTCCCGCACGCGCCTTCCGGCACCACTGATGGCACATCGCCACACTTCGTGGCCCCAGCGAGTATTGCCATGCAACGAACACATAGCGCGGCTTCATCTGCAGGGAGCGTGACTGCCTATCCAGAAGCAAGAAGAGAAGGACGCATAGGGCCGCTCCCAAGGCCAAGAACAAAAGTATCGACTTTGTCAACGAGCACGTTTATGCCCTGTAATCGTGCGACAAGACGCGGCAACGGCAGTTCTTCTGCGGCGTCATCTAACTATGGAACCCCGCCGAGTTTCTGGGTGGGCGGCATGTCCAACCTGTGTGAACCAATCGAAGAAGGAACTGCCGATGAGCCCGATAACACCGTCATGTTCACCGAAAGCGAGCTTCGAGGAGGGGTTCACAGAAATTTCCGGTCGGAGGAGCTTGCGATGGCGATACCTATGAGCCTTCGGCGTGTTGTGTCGGACCACGGCCGATATTTGGAGATGATCTGCCCGGACAGCTATTCGGACGTCGCTCCAGAGAAGCAGATAGGGTTTTCCTCGGGTTGCTGTTGCGGCCCCAGCTGCCCCAACGTACACTTCTACGGGCCCTCCATCGAGTCATCGAGCAAGCTTTTCGGACGGGGCACAGAGTCTCGCTTGAGGTTGTCCTACGTCGAGCGCAGTGTGCGAAAGAGCCTCGAGAAGCTTTTCACCCGCAGTGAGCCGACGTGGCCTTGCGATCGCGTCATCGGCAAAGGCCCAGACCGCAAGGCCAGAACATGGGAAGCGTTAACTGCCCCTGGCAGGGGAGCAAGGCCTGAGGAGACAAGGAAGCGCTTGGTTTCCGCGCATATAGGGCATGGCCGACCGGGTCTTCCGATGACCGCCGACCCCAGGTCAACAAGTGGGGACGATTCTGGCCGCCGGTATGCGGGAGCCACGGGGTCGATTGGAGCGCTGTCAGTGGCTGCGGCGGGGCGGCCATCTCACGTCCGCTCTTTGGCGTCACCTCTATCTACACCGAAGCGCGACTTTGGCAGCCCGGGAAGAGGCAGTGTATCACGATCACCAAGGCCCATGTCGCTCGCGGGCTGCTCCTGCCAGCGCGCAGCCCTGGTGCCGCAGGTCACCCAAGTGGCGCCGTTTAGTCGCCAATCGCAGACCCTTGATTCTGAGCGTGAGATCGCGGTGCGATGTGCCGGGTGTAAGGACAGCAGGGGCGATCCTGCCGTCTCGTCGAGGAATGCGCGCTGAGCCCGCTCCAACGTTCCTCTGTGCGAGGGCAACTTTCGCGGCCGGGTTATCGACGCATCGCACGATCTTAAAAGGTTAAGCCGTGGAAGATTATGATCCCACAGCCAGTGCTCTGTCGGGACAGATAGGGCAAGTATAAATTTCGTATGAAGATTGCTTCACCCTAGTGTCATGATGCATGCACCCGATGTTCCCGTGCTACTAGGTCCTTTTTAGAAGTGCCTTGCAGAATAAAGTATATTAAATCGAAAGAACTAGCCACATGCTTTAGAGTGTAACAACTGCTATTCGGGGTGTGTACTGCGTTATAGGGCTTAACACATGGTGAAGGAAACAGGCAGTCGACGAAACACTGCCGCTTGTGGTGACTGGATTGAGAAAGCTTTTGTTTAAATAAGCAAATTATCTGCAAAATAATTTCAATCCTACGTAGAGTCACGACTACTACAATATGTGATCTTTTTTAGGCTGAAGTTTCAACTTTGGTCTCTTGATGATCCACATGTGAATCCAGAAGGCCTTTCGTTCACTAAGAACATGTTGCCACATACTAACCGCTTTTGCTGATGTCATGTATCCAATCATGATTTGTCGGTTCCTCGTCCTAATAACCACCCGCCGTGGTTGCTCAGTGGCTATGGTGTTAGGCTGCTGAGCACGAGGTCGCGGGATCGAATCCCGGCCACAGCGGCCGCATTTCGATGGGGGCAAAATGCGAAAACACCCATGTACTTAGATTTAGGTGCACGTTAAAAAAAACCCAGGTGGTCGAAATTGCCGGAGTCCTCCACTACGGCGTGCCTCATAATCAGAAAATGGTTTTGGCACGTAAAACCCCATAATTTAAAAAAAATCCTAATAACCATTTTAACATACACATTTTTCCTGCGAAAGTGGGCCCTGCGGCCACACACGATTAACTAAGAATTTACAGTGTGCGGTGTAACATCTGCTAGCAAAGTTAACACTTTAGATAGAATCCTACATACTATTGTAACCGATCTTGCTTGCAGTACTAGACTCTAAGGGGGTGAGATTTCATCAGTTTTTCAACATATTGATATGCTTTAGTTGACGTAGTATATAACAATTATTTTTTCATAGACCTAATATCAATATTAAAGAAGTTCGCCCTTTTTTGTTGCATCAGAAAAATTTTGTACCATGGTGTTTATACAAATTTCGCGAGTAGGCGTCGTGACTTTATGCCACGTGATATTACTAAATGTAAAATTTGTGCACAAAGGTGCCCGTTTTCATGTGTCCTGGATTTAAATTTACCTTATTATTTTTCGCACGCTCATTGCTCATTTTCATTAGATAGCGTATAATTTTGTTGGTTCTATTGTACTGTTGTCGTTGTTATCATCATCATAATCATCATCGTCATCGTCGTAGTCATCATCATCACCTCATTTTTATATCCACTGTTAGACAAATTCGTCTCCCAGGGATCTCAAATTACGCCTGCCTTGCGTTTGGTGATTACAAGTTGGGCCTGCAAATTTCTTCATTTCTGTCTTCGTACTGTTTCAATAAACGTTTTCTTGTTGCTCTAGTAAAACCTATCTAATATGCGTCTCTATTTTTTCTTTTTGCTCTCTGCATGTACTTAATGTGTTCTTGGCGCTCCTTGACCAGGTCTGGCCCTTGCGCCACTGAACATTATACATAATCATCATCACTCAATGTGCTCTATCTTTTAACAATATTCAAAATAACCCAGCACGTTTTATCTTCTACTGCTTACGCAACAATCGCTTAGAATTTCTTCAAATGCACATGTTGGTGATCAATCTGGACTGGCCAGCTTCGCGCAAGGGGTACGTTGTACTTGGAAACATAAGCGGGCTCGTTTACATGACGGTATGTATCTACGTCAATAAACACATTATCATTATTGTGGCATATGCGTGTACAGTACGCCGAGCTGGACAGAGCTAGAAAATAGCCCTACCGGAACTTAGCTTTCGCTGTATCGAATCGCTTTGGCATCGTACATTATGTGTTGCTCATTTTTAAGCTTTATGGATTTTTTTTTTATATCGACTGTTGCGGGTAACATAACTATTGCCTTTAAGATGAAGTGTTCGCCGATGCATATATTACTAGAACGAGAAATCAAAACACATCATCAATGAATTAACAAAAATGGAATAATTAGCTTCCTAATTATTTACTTTGCCATATTGCCATTTACAAATTGTGGCAGGTGAGTTTGCAAGACGCACCCTCTTGAAATGAATTTCCAGAATGACACCAGTTTTGAGATATTATTTCCCAAAATGTGGGGCGAAATACGTGGGCGTTCCAGTTCCGTGCTTCGATGGATAGAAGATCGTTTTGTTAAAAAAGTAAGTGAACCAGCAGTGCATTTTTACGGCGAGTTTGATGGCGGATATCTTCAAACTGGTGTCACTCGTGAAATTCTTTCGAAGTTCATACGCCTGAGAAACTCACCGGCTACACTTCGTAAAGTGTAATATGTACCGTAAAGTGATTCAGAAGTTAATTCCTGAGTTTTCGTTAATTAGTTGAATAGGTGTTTCGATTTTTCATTTATGCCTCCCTCTCTAAGCAATCCAGCTCAAGGCCTAGAACTATGTTATCTGCAACAGGCGATTTTTAAAAATTCAATAAAACGAAAAAATATGATCAGCCCTTACAATGTTTCCCCATTCTACGCCCCATATCGACTCAATGATCATGACAATGATTTATTCCCACCACCATTGAAACAAGGCGGTGACAAAGTCACTTACTCTGCTTGAGGTAATCTGGTAATCTATACACGCTTATATATCTAGCCTTTTCCTACATCTTAATCTTTTGGCTCATCCTTAAGAGGTCTTCCTTCTTTAGCAAACAGCGCGAATGACGGGACACAGAAAAGAGGCACACGACAGAGGTGCTCTGTCGTGTGCCTCTTTTCTGTATCTCGTTATTCATGTGTCCCGTCTTAACTTCGGAGAATTTAAGCTAGCGCCATGCAATTTAAAGACATTTAGCACATCAACAGTGATTAGGATCGCACAGAATTACTAGATCCTTTACATAAGATCGCAGAACTTGCCTCAATTGAGCTTCGGAACGTTACAGGGCATTGAGCAGTAAGTCTTTCCCAAACTAATAGATTCAGAAATAAATATTGATTTAGTGGAACTATGCAGAAGAAAGGGGTTCCGTAGGAATTGATCAAAGCTATATATGCACATGGATATTTCTCGATGCTTGCAGGGAAACTAAAATGCCTGCGTTCGCCGACAGTCAGCTGAATCGAAATCACGTTTCGTAAGAGCTAAAACGTGTGTGAAGAAAAACACGCGGAAGAAATTTTATCACTTTAAGGTTATTCAGCGTTCCATAAAACATATCCAAAGTACCATATGATGCGTTTAATACACTCCTTCGAGCAGCAGATTAAGGTATTGAAAAATTGCTTTAAGTAAGCCACTAAACACGAGTGCTTAAATTATCGCACGAGTCTATTTACGGAATTTCAGGCTTATAATCGAAATTTAGTATTCTTAAATTGTTTGAAAGTATTAAGTTGAACGCGATTACGTCAGCTTCTCACGCGCGTTCACGCTCCCTGTGCTACCTGCAAAAGCATTGAGTTATTTAGATGTCTTCTTGGGAATTCATTTGAGAAGAGCAGTTAGGGCTTGTCGGTGGATGTAATGCGTAACTGAAGCACTAACCAGACGAGGACTTGCAAGCGGATATAAATAAGCTCTACTTTCACAGGGCAAGCCTGCATAGAGCATACATACAGGCAGACATTCTACCACACAGTGCACATGTCACACAAAAAACGACCCTAAATTCTCAATTTAGAACGAGGCCTGAGAACGCGAAAGATGGCACACCACGTGACTAGTCTGTCTATGAGTTATTTTTGCCCGAATGATTTCTCTTGTCACCTCTCTTTGTTTCTACATATTGCTACAGCTTCGTGAAATATTAGTCGATATCTGCAGCTGCTGTAAGCTCACCGTCGCTTCCTAATGTAACGTTTTCATCAGAGAAAACGCCTTATATTATGAACGTACACTATCAAGTGCATCCTTCCGTCGCAAAACAGTGGAGCTTGGCATGCAGTGGAGCTTGGCACGCATGCATGCAGCAAAGTGAAGTTACAGCATGCACTCCCCTTCGGCGATAAGCGTACACTCTAAAATAGTTTGCACTCTTATTCACTTTAAGGGCGCATATTACTTGACAGAGTGCTTTTTGATGCGCGCAAACTGGTTGCGCATGGTGAAGAAAGGCCATGCGTCGAGAATTGATTGAAAAACAAAAATAGATTTTCCAGAATCCTGTGCGCGCATGTTTCGATAGTTGATCCCAGAGCCGCCAGTGAGCGGTTAGGACCCACGTTTAAGCGTCAACGAGTTTTTTCAAGAAGGTTTAAACCACATTCAGTCGACGGCCAACCACCGGGACGAGTGAGAGGCATTTGAATTGATAAAAGCCTGCGTTTATGCGATTCCACGCAGTCATCTCGGCGCATTTCCTCACTCTAGCAACGTTTACCCGTTGATTTTCCAAAATCTAGTGCACACATAAGTTTGGCCAGTTTATCCCAGCGTCGCCAAAGTACGCTTAGGATACACGTTTATGCGTCAACGCGTTTTAAGTTTAAATCGTATTCAGTAGACAGCCCACCGTTGGGACGAGTGAGAGGCATTTGAATCGATAAAAACCTGTGTTTATGCAATTTCACGCACATCCTTCTCTGCAGTGCATTACCACATACTCTAGCAACGTCTACTCGCTACAGTACCTTGAGGAGATATGCCATTGGCTGAGGCATATACGTTGGCGATGGCGGTGCTGTTGAAGTTTTCACTACATTTTTTCTTTAGAGCGTGAGTCATTACTTGCAGTTCTGAGCCGTCTATTTCTGTTTTGCTTTCCACTTGCCTATCTGGTTATGAGTTGCGCCGGCGTCACAGACATACAGTGGCGGTGGCAGATGTCCACCACCCGCCATGGGAGGCCAGTCGCTATGACGTCGCGCAGCTGAGGTCGAGGTCGTGGGTTCGATTCCGCCTGCGGCGGCCACATTCCGATGGGGGTGAAATCCGAAAAACGTTCGTGTATTAAAATTTAGGTTCACGTTAAAAACATCCCAGGTGGTCAAAATTAATCTGTGGACTCACACTGAGGCGTGATTCGTAATAAGATCGTGCTTTTGGTACGTAAATCCCCATAATTTAATTTCATTCTTTAATTTCAGATGGCCAAATCCAGAAACCTCAAATAAAGGCTACCCTTCATGGGGAGCTGACTGAATGGTGGAAGCTTTGGCGATGGTAGTTAAAAAAAGACAAGGTGCTTATTTCCAAGAATAGGTGTGCCTGAGTTGCATGATTCGCAGAGACCCTGTAGGGTGTTAATTAAAAAGCGGGAGAGTACAGGTGCCGATCGCGATAAAGAGTCAATCAACTGTGCAAGGTAGGTGGGCGCACGAGCGTACATTAGCGTAGGAACGTTTCAAGTCTATGCGATGTAATTACGTTTCTCACTGCAAATCGGGAAGGATCCGGGTAGCACTGGTCGGAGCAACGGGCATTAATATTAATGCTTGCCGGGCCAGATCACAGGATGTTCGAACTATTGGCGCACCAGGAGCCGCTGCGTGCAATGATAAAACAGAAGTTATATAAAATACGGAAACGCTCGGAATTAGAATTTCTGTGACAAGTCGACGTCAAGCCGATGCACAGCACGAGAACACGAAATTGGCTTGGGTTTAACGTGGCTTAAAACTTAGTTATACGAGCGAAAGCTCTGCTAAGCTTGGTTAGGCACGGTGCTTCTGTGCTTCTTCCCGGCTAGCTATATCAGCAGGGTGTCTCAGAGTCAGCCGGGCGCCTACGGCGAAGAGTTGACGCGTTCGCACCGGCGCGTGCTTCGTCCGCCGCGAGACTGAGCGAGCAAGTGCCGCCGAAGCAGCTGGTGTGTGTATGTGAAAACATTTATTGGAATGAGGTCCGGAGGCTCGACTTGTTAAGTCAAGGAGGGCCGCTCCCACGTTGGCACTGTCAGGCCAAGCCTTTCAGCGACATCATGGGCCCTCTGAACGGCCCTTAGTTGGTCCTGAAACAATGGGCTTTGAATCCTTTTCTCCCACTGTGTCCATTCACAACGAGGTTGGGGAGAATCGCGGGGCACCCCGCCAGCATATGTCTGATTCCAATGATGCCATTGCAATCGTTGCAGTCCATCTTAATCTCCCTCTCTGGATATATTTTATTAGTGGTGTACGGTGTGGGATATGTACATGTACCTGTTTGCAATAAGCGCAGTGAGACTGCCTGAGCCCTGTTCAGTTTTGAATGTGGCAATGGGAATTTCCTGCGTCCTAAATAGTAGTGTTTGGTAATGTCATTGTATGTTATTAAATGATCTCTAGATTCCCTGGCTGGTAAGACTCGTTTATAGTCCGACGTTTATCGGCGCGTGGGTGAGCGTCGCTCGATGCCGGGCGCGTTGGAGTGCGTTGGCAGCGTCTGGCTACGTTGGCTGCGCCAGTGTGTCTAAGCATCGGTCGACCTATAGACGCTGTCCTCGCCAACGTGACGTAACGTGTGCGCGCGCTCACGTTACGTCGGACTATATTTAACCCTTTTAAACTTTGGCCTATAGTCACGTGGTGCACAGCGGCGATAGGCTCGAGCGAGCGTATAGCTGCGACGCCTCTCCGCGGCGGATCACGTGACGCAACGTCACAGCTTCACAACGTCACAGGTCAAACGCGCGCCGAGATCGACCTTGGGAGTTGTACCTCGAGGAGCAGAGCTTTCGCTCTAAAAATACCGACGAAGAGAGATGAGGAAGAAAACAAAATACGGGAAAGCATCGAAGGCACTTCATTGCGTTTCTCGTGAGGGTCACTGGGACATGTAATACGTCTCTGTCCATATTCATCGAGCACTTCGTCACTCTAGGTAAGCGTTTAAGAGCAACCGCCATGCTACCATAATTGCGGAGATATTTGCGAAGCCAGCCAGCCATTGAAAAACACAGCAAAGCGTTTTTATTAGGGCGATTTTGTTCACTTTGAAGAACGGAAAATCATAGCTAAATAAAGACAAAGAAAGTTTCAGGCTGGCACAGGACAAGCGCTAAAAGTGTCATTCTTGTGCACGAGTATCGAGTCTGCGACCTTGGCTTTATTGCGTTATGATTTCTTGTCTATTCTCTATTGACTACTAGTCATTGAAAGAAGAAGGCTTTGTGCGTTATGCTTTGTGCGTTAGGCTTTCAAAAAGCCTGTATTCGAAAGACTTGGTGCTACGGATCCAGATGCTCCACAATAGTGTTCTCTTTTCACTTCGCCTTGTCCAATAAGGTTTACTCCAGAGAGGAAACGCTCTTACGTGAGATAATTATTTTGTGAACTGACGCACTTAAATGGGGCCTCACTTTTCTTCCACCCTAGCCGCTGTCTTCAGAAGAGCGAAGCTCGTCTATCCTGTGTTCGAACTTTTTCGCAGTGCTGAATCATGAATGAAAACAAAGTAACATTATAGTTCCTTTATTTCTTGAGGGACGTGACAGCTGTCGCGGAGTGGACCGTAAACAGACAATGACGCAGGTCTTTTTCTTTCTTTCATTTCTTGTAGGTATTGTAAATGTTAAAATTTTGAATTTGGCGGCAGAAACTGTGCCCATTACGATAATAAAAAAAAACATAAAAAGTAGGCGGGATGGCTAAGATTTCTTTGTAACTCATTTCGGTAGACACGAAGGCAGCGGCAAGTATTTGCCGGTAAGTGATAATTTCTTTTTTTTGCGTTATCTGAAGAATGCAGCACAACAAGTAATATTTTATTAGAAAAAAACTGCAGTGAGTGACAGGTAACTGGTACACATAAGGGTAATAAATTATAGTTGTGTTTCTAAGTGCGAAACAGTCATCGCTGCTATGTGGTACGCCGTGGTGCAGGGCTCGCGTTGCGCGGGCACCACTCAGGCATATTTAATAAAGCCCATAATTTTCGATGAGCGCCCCCACAGTAGAGCGGCCGTTTCGAATCGCCCGCAATGTTGCATGCGGCACCACAGCACCACAAACACACCATGTGTCGTGCCAACACAAACCATGCATTTGTTAATTATTGAGTTTCAAATTTAATGCTATTCCTTTGTACAAGGCACAGTAATCTGGCGATCGGGGCAAGGTTGGAATTTGCGAATATATGGTAGCTGTCCAGTGCAGAATTATACGGGAATAAAAAAAAACGCGTTACCTGTGTACGTGTTATTTTTTTCTTCGTTCCTGTGTGGTTCTGCGCTGGAAGCTACAATTGACAGGCACTTATTGCGAGCCTAGTTTGCTTACACAGCCTAGATGTCCTGATAACTTTATAATGTTTGGCTCCTTTCTAAGATTTTCGGTATGATAACAACATTGCGCCTGTTATAAAGCGCGATAGAAGAGAGTAGAAAGGCAGGGAGGGCAATCAGTCTCTCGTCCATCTTGTTATCCTGCAAAGGGAAACTGGGATTTGTGGGTGAAAAGAGGGAAAGAAAAAAATAATTAAAGAAAGAAAGAAGGAAGGACAGAAAGGAACAAAGAAAAAAAGGAGGAAAAGGTAACACTGAGGGTGTCGCTTCATCAGGAGGTGCGCATCATCACCACACTTGGTCATTGAGCTGTGAAGAATTCAACTGCAGCAATTCGCATGTCGCTTTCCGAGCTTCACATATTCACTGTAATGTCCTCTTCTGCGTGAATCTCTGCGGCTTAGAATACGCGAGGTATAATTCTATACTTTACTAAAGAGCAGTACTCTGTCCAGTACTTTCCGTACTTCTTTGCGCACAGCCTCTCGAAGCGGTGCGTTCGGTAAACGAACCAACCCACGAGGAAGATGACGTAAAAGTACGGCACCACGCTTTCGTTCCCCGATGGAAGAACCCAGCACAGGGCCGTGAGAATTTCGAAGACGTAGTTTGGGTGGCGACATACAGACCAGAACCCGGAAGCCACAAGGTACTTTGTGTCATCGTTGCCAGAAGCGTCTTTGTACGCTGCCTTGATCACTTTTGCTGGCGAGCCCCATATGATGCAATCGCCCTCCTTTTCATTGACCAACTGCTTTTGGCGTTGACACCAGCAAGTCGACAAGGTCATGGTGATCCCAGTGACCAGAACCAATGCCGCCGCAGCTGGACTCATGTCCGATGGATTCTCCACCATGTAGACGCTGGCCAGTGAGTACATTGAAGGCACAAAAGCGATGTGGCTCCAACACATGTAAAAACCTGCAGATAGGCAACAAAAGGAAGTCGGTTGCACATCTTCTGCGTGAATCTCTGCGGCTTAGAATACGCGAGGTATAATTCTATACTTTACTAAAGAGCAGTACTCTGTCCAGTACTTTTTTTTTTATCGTTTGTCTCTCTTCTTTTTTTTTCTTTTTTTGTTGTGTGCAGTTTTTATCCCCCCCTGCGGGATGAACCTTAGAACCGTGGGTAGGAGCCACATTGTGAAGCCACAGCAACAATCTACTTGTGAGAGCGCAGCAACGACCTCATAACAGTTGCGTGGAATATTACGGTTGAGTTTCGTAAACCTCACATCGGTTATACCCACTCAAATATTTCAGCCGATCCTGATGTGAATACGATAGCGAAGAGGCGAAAGGGTCACTGGCAAATGACACTTAGGAACGCAAATCTTTGTGAATTAGGCCAGCAGGCCCATATTCACAAAAAATACGCTGAAGTTGTCAATACGAGAAAATGACACCCAGTCCTGATGCTGACTACACAATTAGCAAAGGCTGCCAGCCAGTTTAACAAAGCAGTTACGACCGCAAGCGTTCGTGTATTCAGCTGTTGGGCCCGTGTTCGCCAAAAAATTCTTACGCTAGAATTGTTCATAAGTAAACACTTCAGCCAATCATCATACTCAACATAGTATTAGTGAAAGCGGACGGCTAATTGAAAAGAGCCCTTATGAACCACGCAAAGCTTTGTAAATCCGGCCCCTGGGCCCCTATATTCAAAATAGGTCTTACAGTAGAATTGTTCTTAACATAAAACTTCAGGGAATTCTTGTGCTGGTCATATTATTTGGCCGGCCAATGGTGAAAACACTTATGGACGAAAAGCTGTGTGAATTCGGCCCCCAGTGCCGAGTTCACAAAGCTTTCCATTCGTACGTGCTGTTTGAGATTGACTGGTGGCCTTCGTTATTAACATATGCGGCCTCACGATTGGCTGCAATTCGTCCTTATGAAAAAAAAAAATTATAGCGTGAGAACTTTTTCTGAATAGGATCCCTGGTGATTGGAGGACAAAGCGCAGGTAGTTTTGTTTCGGTTGCTCGCGCTCACCTCCCCTGTCCACGGTTATGTCCATGGTCTGCATGTAGAGGTCTTCCCACCAAAAGAACTTGGCGATGTACGCACTCTGCAGCACGGCCGACACTGCCACGGCCCAGTTCCAGCCGCTCGTGTCCACCTGCGCCTTCCAGCAGGCGAGAACGAGGAGCTGCCAGAGCATCATGCCGAACCGACTGTTGGTCCACATCTTCATGTCGAACCGGTGGCCTATTCGAGGATAGAGCTCGATGCCCCAGTAGAAATCGAACACGATGTTTCCCGTGGTGCCGAACTCTCCGGGCGAAGGGTCCATCGTGCCCATTAAGAACAGCAGGGCAGACACGAAAGTCCCTCCGATCACCAGGGCAACGGTGAAACCGGGCAGGGCTTGGTAAAGCGTGTAGCAAGGAAGGTCCTCTCCCAGGAGGAAAAACACGGCTATTGCCATCGTCAGCGCGTAGTAGGTGAAACCGTTGTTCCAGTAAACGGGTTTGTGTCCCGAAGACGTTGGCGGGCCCCAGTACTTCTTCCCGCGTAGCGCTTCGATGGACAGTGAACTGTGCAGCGCGAACACCATTAGGAACTGCCAACAGTCCCGGGGTCCCAGTCCGTAGGCCGTCCACGATTCCCATAAGAAGCTGAGGAAACCAGACTCCAAGGCTAGAGATATAGTAGCACAGCGCTTAACCACGAAAGAGACGCTGCAAATGACCACGTTGGGTACAGTGAGCATGAAGGCGAGCGGCATGGCCATGTACCAGAAGATACTTGTCGACAACTTGTCGGGCTCTTCCTCACCTGCACGTAATAAGAATGGATGTACATTTGGAGCAATATTTGAAGCAAAGCGCTAGAATGTAGGGCTCTTAGCATACATTGTCAACTTGGTTACAGGCTTTGTCAAATACTTATTAGACAACAGAACTGCTTCTTGGCCTAGTTTGTGCTTGCTCAAAGATGCATCTGCTGCAAAGAGGAGACCCACAAACATGAAGACACATGGACTACGACACTGGCCCACGTGTCAATGTGTATTCCTTTTTCTGTGTGTCCTGTTTGAGGAAAATGTGTTTTACAGCACAAACTCGCTGCTTGTGTGGAACAAACATTTTTGTTCAGTTATACACACTACGCTTGGTAGCAGAGAAAAGTACTCGTGAGAGCATTTCGCAGATCGCCTTTTTTAAATTTATTTACTTATTCAATATATTCATAAAGACCATCAACATGATGTTATTACATAAGGGGAGAGTCATGCAGCCCTTTAATAAAGATCCAACTACCATAGAAAGCCGAGTGTAATTGTAACGTCAAAATAACAATAAAGGAAGTATACATCAGGCAGATTAAATTGTAACGCCAAATAAGCAACCAAAAATAAAAGATCCGGATCACTGACAAAGAATACGATAACATGGTGCAGCCATTACCAAAGAATGGTCCACAGCAACCATGTCAAATGAAACGCCAGGTGTTATAAACGCGCTCAAGTTCTTGAAATTTAGCTAGGTCAATTTGTGTGGCAGTGTTTGACGGAAAGTGACACCGATCCTTTATTCTGCATAGTAGAAATTTTGCCACCTAAAGATATATGACGATATATGAAAAGTTTTATTTTGTTTGGATGTTCTCGGCGCTGAAAAAGAGCTGCCGGTTGAGCGAAGAAATCACCATAAAGTGATGCGTTATGGTAAAGGGTCCCTGCTAGTTGTCCAGCGAACATTTACTGCCTTGCTTTTGGACATAGAGTGGGTGCCATGACACAATTTCTCATTTCACATGCGTATTAGGCATGCACATTGCCGCTTCAGCAAGAGCAGCATTTCGTAGGCTAAGATTAGTAGAGAATGAAGAGCTAAGTGCTAGTTACGGGGAAGACAGGCAAGAACACGATTTGCATCGTTATAGACATCTACTTGGTAGTCATGGCCAAGAGTGATTAAAGTATCAGGAGACTCTCCAGTATTTATGAAACCTTATGAATGAAATTGAACAAGAAGCGCATCTTAGGTGATCGCCAACAGTGTGAATGGCACAAGGACGCAGGAGGCGTCTGCGTAGTTTTTTGTGACATTGTTCATATTCCGAAGAAGAATAGGATGTAATTAGGTTTGGACATCAGGGAACGAATACAGTGGGATCTTTTATCTGATCTGCAAAGGAAGTAATCTGCAAACGAAATCATCCCCGGTAGAGGAGTACCAAAGGAAATCGACAAAGACAGTTATTAATGTATAGCATCGCGGTCCACCTACCACGTTTCACTCGGCATCAATTACATCAATCGAGGACTGCGCCAGAGAGCCCCGTTCTGTCAAATTACATGTGTGAACGGTTTAATATTGTTGCAGTTCATAAACTTTACGAGAATTATCAAGCAATGAGATATAAGCAATCACCCTTCCATAATAATCACGCCTTCTAGGAGATCTTTGGTCTAGAAACATTTATTATGCCACACCCTCCCCGTAACCAACAGCAGTGGATAATTCCATTTTGCAGAACACACTTTGGGCGTCAAATCCTACGGTTTGCTGTGTGCTGTGTTAATAAATAAATTACTCCAAAAAACATAACAATTCAACAATACAGCCCACGTGATATTAGGGAAGCTCTCTTATTGTGAAAAGAAATGCAATGTTAATATAGGCGTTCAGAAAAGTGTCTACGTATATTGTATTTTGTGCATATTGCAGTACTGTATATTGGCGTTCATGCATGTTATAATTTCTTTTGTGTAAAACTTTTCATGCTTTATTACGTTCAATGAACTTGCCCTTATGTCCTCGTTGTTTTCCATGTATCAGGGAGGCTCGGGTTCTCCTCAAGTGACGTCACTTTTCTCCCGAGCCTACCCTCATCTTTGAGGTGAAAAATAAATTTGAATTTGAACTTGAATTTGAGTGTTCATAGACGTTCCGAAGCACGATTGTGTATCTATACACTTCTTCTAATTCAAAGCAGCAATATGTGGGCCCTCTTGGTGGCGTTCTTGGAAACATTCTTAATCGCGAACCACATGGTTTCCATTAAGTGGAATATTTCTTGTGAAGATGTTCCACTTTCTAAGCGCAACCATGCAATGTGGAACAGCTCTACTCGAGCGTTCGTTCTTGCGACAGAGGAGCTTATTGTTTCCGCTGCTTCTATTCACATAATATTATTATACGTAAGTTTCTCTCATTAAGCTGGACATGTTAATCTCGTTGAAGATAATTTTCACTTAGTAAGAGAAACACTTCTGGAAAAATGTTCGGCTTATTGGAACCTATGTGGAAAGAAATTAAGGTCGAAGTCCTCTTTGACGGATAAGTCGTCTCATGAATGCACTCAAGTATACTGCGAATCAACTGCTGTTTACCGGGATGACGCCGGAGCCCACGTCTTAGTTCTCCTGGTGCTTACCCCGAACATCAAAAAAGCGTACTACTAAAATTTGCTCTTGTAAGCTGAACCGAACTTCAACCAAGCGAGAAACAATCTCCATTTGTCTTGTTCGTCTCGGGTATTCGTGCGCAAATCAAGGTCACAAAACAAGGCTCTGATTAAGGGCACAGTTCGTCTGCGAGCACGGTAGTATAGCCAAACACTTAATTAGAAATACAGGTCTGAAATATTAAGAACGAGTTGTGAATGACTTCGGCAACAATGTCATACTTCTGAGGAGCACAATTTGTACACTGCGCGGGGTACAATAGATTGACTCAGCAAAAGCGAAGTGTCAAGAATCGTTATCGGTGATAAGCTAATCCCTCGCGTATGTCGTAGATCGGGTACTACAATCAATACGTGCAAAAATAGAACATATTTCGGCCAACTAACGACTTCGTTTTTACTCACTTGCGAACATTAATTGTGTATTTTGACAACGCCCCAGAAACTGAATAGTTGTCAAATTTTTTTTCCTCCGTTATATGTCAAACCCACACTCGGCGTAGATATAAACGTGTGCAGCTTTTAAAGTAACGATCGCAAATTGTTGCTATGGGTTTTAAAGGCTATATTTCTTGCTGAATTTATTTCAGAGACTGGTCGCATTTTTCGGGGTAAGTTAATGGGAAAGTCAGCAGGTATCCCTAATAGCGAATAATATTAACATTAGAAAGAGAAGAAAAACATTGTTCTCATTAAGCGCGTCGTCGCTATGTGCCCGGGACTTACTCAGCGATGACGGTACACTCTTAACTTTCATACACATAAATTCCAGTGTAAGTGAAATATTAAAAACATTGGAAAGAAAAGAAAAACATTGTTCTCATTAAGCGCGTAGTCGCTAAGTGCCCGGGACTTACTCAGCGATGGCGGTACACTCTTAACTTTCATACACATAAATTCCAGTGTAAGTGGAAGAATTTCGCTAATATGTTCCACTACGAACATTGCAATTCTAAATGCAAGTGCTTTAGTTTCCAAGTAAATGCTGCTGTACGGGCGGCAGGAGATCGGTCAAGTTGCAATAGAGCAGCTTTTTTTCTAGCCACCATTTTTTCGCTCTATATTGATCGCTTAAGGTGAGAATCAAGATTGTTCGATTGATTTGATTTGATTGACTTGCTTAGTCAAACCTATGCAATGTACCACTTAGTAAACCTCAGGGGCACATATGCAATGCTAAATGTATTAAGGGGAATATTTTTTTGCAAATGTATTGCGCCTGTTTGGTGGAGCCGATGTGGAATAAGATTAAAGAGTGTAGAGCCCTCTGCAGCTGTCCGTTCTGCATAAAACAGCTCTCTTTGAACACATGTCGCATATATATTGCAACGATTTCTGGCTTCCGCAGATTCTACACATTATGAAAACCTCCTCCTTAATCATTTCAGAGTATTTTCTTTAGTTCCTCCTAATCTTGCACTGAAACCCTTGTAACCGCAGCAAAAAAAAGAATATAGGATTGAGGGGAGTTAAATAAAGTAAAACCAACAATTTGGTTATCAGCATTGCGTACTTTTTCGACGCCACTTATACGGCAAACGTCGGGAGTTATTCTTTCCTGCTACCTTTTTCGAGCTGTAACTCGGTCAACGTAATGAGTGATCACATTGGACGTACCCACCCTTGAAGTTAAAAAAATTTTATTATGGGGTTTTACGTGCTAAAACAACTTACTGATTATGAGGCACGCCGTAGTGGAGGACCCCGAAAATTTTGACCACCTGGGGTTTTTTAACGTGCAGCTAAATCTAAGTACATGGGTGTCTTCGCATTTCGTCCCCATCGAGATGCGGCCGCCGTGGCCGGAATTCCATGCCGTGACCTCGTGTTCAGCAGCCCAATACCATGTCCACTGAGCAACCACGGCGGGTAACATGGAAGTCGTAGAGTTAGCTATGAACAATACGCCACTATGTGTGCAATGATATGCAAACTGCAGTTCTTTTGTCATCGTTTATTCGCCTTGCCCGTTCGCTTTACCGTGTTGGAAATGCCCATGCGTGGGAACGCTTTTCTATGCGAAGAAAAATGTCCACAGTTCGAATTTCATGTGCAGACCGCGGGCGTAGTTCTTAATAAAGATAATCGCCAACGAAAGAATTAGGAATGTCACTGTTCATGCCAGAAAACTAGAATTCTTTCCGTTCATGCATACTCTTTGACACAGACGCATAAGCACGCCCACTGCCGTGCAAGAGGGAAAGAAATGTTGGAGTTGGGGTACAGGTAAAATTTACAGTCTCGGTTAAAAGATTTCAGGCCACAACGTGCGCGAACACGTTGACGTTCCGACCAGTGGCGGGACTTCAGATGCAAATTTTGCACTCGGAAGCTATGAATGGCGAGGAGAGGGGTGCCCTTCCCTCTTGAGAACCTTGGATATCGCATAGAACGGAATACAAGCTCCGCTACATTGGATGATGTGAACGTGTTCGTGTACGCTGTGTCCTGGAAACATTAGATAGGGACTCTTCGCAACAGCTGGAGACAGCAACTCGGAAACAAGACTTGGGAACGGGATCACATTGACTTAAATGGCACGGGCCCGTTTAGTGAATGGAGTCATCATGACTGGCCTTCTTGAACTAGTCACCATCCTCGGGCGTGCGATAGTATAGCGTGTTTTCAGCCTCAATAAACGTCTGGTCACTTGCCTTATTAGTCTGGTACACTGGAACAAAAAAGCGTGTTCTTTTTTTTCATAGGTCGTTTCGATATAGGGTAAGTCTCCTTGTACGTTTTCAGATAAAAGAAAGGCGCATGATGCCTCAAGGCAAGTTTTCCTAATTTTTCGCATAGCTTGCGGCAAATTTGGCTGTTAAAACGGTGGTTATGTGCGGGGGAAAAGCGTTGACAATTAGGCAGCTTCTCTAATGAAAGCACTCCCCCTGCCCACCACTGTCTTTTTTGTCCTCTATATTTACCCGGATGTGTAAGTGGTGCCGGCATGTCTTGAAGCCGCCCTGTGCCTAATTTTGTAAACCGCGAGAAGGTCTATAGACAAATTTCACTGCACTCCCGAGGTCGCTGCCGTGTTTTATCAACTAGTGCCATGTTTTATCACGCGTTCATTGCGTGCCCCAGCCGGCCTCCGCTGCCTTTGTTTACAACAGCAGCGCACGACACCGTTGTGGCACAGCAAGCCGCTGTTTCGAAGTTTGTCACCGTCATTGACTGCATGAATGGCACGAAACTTTAGCCAAAGCTTCAAGGATATGGAAATATGGCCTATTCATCCTTGCAAGCTCATTGCATCTTCTCCTATGCTACGAGCACTGTCCCACGATGCGCCTGTACTGGAAGGCAATGCTAGAAGTTGTTTTGCGAGACGAATAGGTGCGTTCTTTATAGCAGCTGTAATAACTAAGAAATAATTTAATTCACTGATACTTATTTCTTTATTGGTTTTCAATGGCTTGGGAAGCCAAAAGTCGCATGTATTGGTTCAGTAATGTTTTTTCTTTTTTTTCGAGGCGATGTCACTACAACATGTATTTTCTGCGCAATCGCTCGTGAACGTGCCATTTACGCTAGATTTGTTTGTGCAGCGCCCCGAGCTTAACGCATCCATGTGTTGAGGTTTTGTAGTAGCTAAGAGAAAAATCGTAATATCGTTACTCACTCGTTTACCTTCTGGCTAGGGACGAAGCATTTAGTTTCGAAGATTCTTGCGTAACATAAGTGAACCACTCATTGATGAGCGTGCTCTAAACGAGTGCGCTTACATCTAATACGTGGCTGTGAGTCTCAGTGAGTCCCAGTGAATGAGGCTGTACGTTACTTGAGAACAGAAAAATAATATTTAACAGCGCGACCAAGTATATACTAACTTTGAGGTGCTATCTGACTATCTTTTCCTGCGGAGTTTGCCCTTGAATAAACATTGTCGCAGAAATTTTTCAAGTATAGATATACGTTGGTTTTAGTTGGATAACGCTTCGCCATTTTATTCCGAGGTCGTGGAACAAAAAAAAAACGAAGACAAAGAAAACTTGCCCGGACAGTCGCTACAGTTAAACAGAGTTAGCATAACGCTGTTAACAAGGGGTACTTCTTTTTTCTCGATGCTTCTCCATTGCGAACACGATACAGTACGAGCTGAGCAGCTTTTAGTACAGAGCTCCACGGGAGAATGCCACAGTTCTAAATCCATAGGAAGCAGCCCTACTGGAGCGTTGCGCGCGTACAGCCTATTTAGCAGATTTGCATTTCTTTAAAGTGGTATAGCGTATTCCAACTTTCAAACTGTACACTGTGTTATGAGGAATGTGGTGTGCTTGTGCTCATGATTATATTTTCATTACCTGGTGCTCTCTAACGCACATCTGGTATTCTCTAACATGAGTACAGGATCATTTTTGCATTACACCCCCATAGGAACGCGCCCACCCAACACCACCTAGATAACACAAGGCCTGTTCACTCCGATCCATGACGTCATGTAACCTGGCCCGACTGCCATAGACGCTAATAGGGATGCTTCCGTGTAAGCTGTGGTGATTTTGACGTCACTGCTTTGGACAAACCAGCCTTGGCAATGGAAATTTAGGGCCAGGTAGGATGACGTCATGGATGGTAGTGAAGAGGCTTTGTGCTATCTAGGTGGTGTTGGCCCAACAAATGGGCAGCACACGGGTAGGCACGGCGCAAGCGCCATCTGTTTATAGTGGGCGAACTAGCAGGTGAAGAAAGTGTATAGTTAAATTGGCTTCTTATCCTGGGATCCTATAACGTAAAACTATTTCAATGTGTTTTTATCCCAGTATCCTAACGTCAGATTTGCGTAACGGCCGACGCAAGCATCGGGCGGTGACCCGCACGGTTGTCTGAACGGACCAATCTAATGATATCCTCCTTTATAGGACGTGACTTTGCTTTGCTTTAAAAACGAATAACATTGCCTACGCTGAGCTGCTTGTCTTATCTAATTGGCTCAAGTGGAGAGGGATTTGATGGGGCCGAGCCAGTGCACTGAAAATCTATAACCGGATGAAGAGGTCGGTTCCGGCGTCTGCGATTGGTCCGCTTTCCCTTACTTAGCTTGAGGTAGCTGGTCGAAAATTGGGGCGGCATGCAACGGAAGGATAAGAATGTCGCTAAAGCGGATCCTCAGCAAAGAAGAGTCGGCAGAGCGAGGTTGTAAACGTGCCGAAAGTGCTCGAAAACGTTACGCTGACACGTAAAAAGCTTTATTGTACGCAAATAAACACAAGCTTCCCGGCAGGTGCAAGTAGCCAGTGCCTGAGCGATCGGCGACAGCCATATTTTATTCCTTTCGGAACGGGGCAGCTTGCGGCTATTCAGAAGAAAATTCCGTTTTGTTCGGCATATGAATGCATTTTTAACGCGTACACGTCACTTTGACGCGCTGAGTTTTCGCGCTTTTGTGACGTCATGTGACAGGCAGGTGAAGTGCGTGCAGCCCGAAAACTTTTGACCAATAGCCGGTGGCTAATGGCGAAAAGGCGTCGAATCAGAAATAACTATTTTTGTTTTGTTCGTCCCAGTCATGCATAATCAGTGTGTACGCGTCATATCAAATGGCAAGCTATCGCGGTTTTCGTGACGTCGCGTGACAGACAGGCGATTTGGGGGTGGTCCAAAAATGTTTTTGACCAATCGCGCAGGGCTGATTGCAGAACTGGAATAGAAAAATTTGGAATAGCTTTACGTTATAGCGCCCCTGGCTACAGCATGTACTATGCATGACAAGTGTGATTGGACTTGACCAGCGACGTATTTCCACAGCGTCCCACCGAACTGAGTACCCACTGCAGCGCCGGTCCATTCTTCAGTGAAAGGAAACGCCCGAAAATTGTGTTTACGCTCTCTATCGGCAGCATATCTACTTCTCACGTCAAACATAGTCATTATTCCTGTGGGATATTGAAGATACCGTTTTTTAACGCAGCAGGACGCAAATACGGGCACGAAGAGTCAGACGAGGACAAACACAGTGTTGTGTACATTACAGACATTTAGAAGTATAGCCTGCGTCGCGTCGCGTTTGGATGTTAAAAATAACACCTCGTCACTGCGCATACACCGTGAACAAACGAGCTTTCGGAAGTTTCTTTAACTCTTGACTCAAGTGCAGTATTCAACAAATAGCCTGTGGACGCAAAGTTGATAGGATCGCAGGACCTCGGGTTCTATACGTCATTCTAGGAGCCAATGGTTTCCGCAAGGACTCTTTGGCACTGCGCTGTGGGTTTCCAGGAAATGAACGCCGCAGTAATATTTCGCTTGCGGCTATTCCCTTTGCTGAGTTTCGACGGCAGCAACGATCGAGAAAGTGTGTGGTTTAACTTCCTTTAGTATGGCACTGAGGCTTTGAAATACGCCATTCGTAAATAGCTTCGGATTAAGTTTGGTCGCATGATATTATTATTTTTACCGTCCACTTAAATCGCGGCATACGAACTTTTCTTGCTTTGCGTCGATATCGAACACTGTAAAAATATTTACGCCCTTAAGGCTGTTTTCTTGTCGCATTGCAACACCCTTACCGTTAGGGCCTTACACAAATTTATAGAGGACGACAGCGGAGCTCTAACGAGACGTGCGATAACAAACGACGTAGCTGAAAACTATGTAATCACTCGGACAGCCTTGGGCGCATAGAAATATCCGACAGGAGAGTTTCCTATCTCTCCATGTGAAATTCTCTTCTCGGTTGTTTCTGTGCACCCAAGGCTGCCAGAATGATTACACAGTTTTCAACTAAGTTTCGTACGTCTCGTTAGAGCTCCGCTGTTGTCCTCTCTAAATTTTTTTAGGCCATAACGGTAAGGGTGTTACAGTGCGACAAGAGAACACACCCTTAAGGGTACAAATATTTTTACAGTGAAGTTGGGTCACCCCGGTAAACAATCAAACGCGCGACCAGGTGATTGTTTGTTTATTTGTTTGTGGTGGGCCCAATGTGAAGTTAGCCCCAAATTATACTCGGAATTGTGTGACGGGCTGTGGTGCTATTTAGCTGAGATTTCAGTAGATTAACAAATTGACGCTATATGTATACGCCTATCAAAAGCTGCTGCCACTGCGCAAGTCCTCGACCCAGCCTCGGTCTGTGAACAAGGGCGACGGAAGTAACTGTTGCAGCTGTTGAGAGCCGGGGGGCCCTGGCGGATTAGGATATGAATAAGTACCACGCTTCAATGTATTAAACAGCAGCACAGCGCAACAAGCACTGCGGTTACCACTGAAGATTATTTTTCCAGGAGTAGTATGTCCGCGCTCTCGGAATAACGCGCAAATTCTGAACATCCGAAAGCCTAGCGGTGGCGTCGATGAGGCAAGGGAGCAAATAAGCGAGCACGGTGTCGAGCTTTGTAAAACTGTTGTCGATTGAGTCGCGGCACGTCAAGAGAGATTGCATGCTTATGTAAGCACTTTTCTTTATTTTGCTTCTTTACGTTTCGGTATCTCGAAGATATATGTGGCAGCCATATGCCGCTGTCTCTCGGCAAGACCTTTCCTTAAAGTCTGCAATGACGCTTCAGGCAGAAAATAGAAAGACAGTTTCAACGCAGCGCGCCTTCTAAAAAATTGATCGTGGCGACGAGGGCGAGTTACGCCGCAGACAGAAACAAACGACGAAGGCCCAGAATGATTACACAGCGTGTGTATAAACTAGGCCTGGAGTATATCACAGCCTACATATATGGTGTCCAAATCCACGCCTCAGAGACGCCTCCGACTGAGTAACAGATATCGATCTCGAAAACTATGCTTTCGTTCGCTGCAAGCGCCGTTCTTCCGTGGCGGGTAACTATGCGCTTCACCGCGAAACATGCGGTGCAATTTACTGTGTTCCGGGCGGTTGGTTTGTTTCTCGAACTCGGTGCAACACCACATTCGTCGTTTACGTTTCTGGAACAATGCGGGGTTGTCATGGTAACAAATTGGGCCACTGCTCTGAGTCAGCCCGAAAGCGCCAGAGAAAGACGAGATGTCGAAGGCAGGGAGGTTTCTGGCTTCTATTACCGAGCAGGGGTTTTTACATAAAGGTTAAACAACACTCCCGTGTATGCAATTTTGCGGCAAGAACTTTTCTCAAAGCCAGAATTGCATAACTGCAGATCTTCACCAGTACCAGTGCTCATGCTTTTCTGCAAAAGTTTAGCGTTAGTGGGTTCACCCTATGCAGTCATGATTTATTTTATGTACTTAGATGACGCATTCCGTTTAGTACGTCAGAAAACATTTAAAACATGAAGAGGGCCCGAAAAATTGTATCATTCCGAGATGTTTTACTCCATTGCAAATAGGCTTTCGCAGGTTGTACTTGTGACTGCAGCCGCAAGGCAAACGCGTGGCAGGGCTTATAGTTAAGCGAAGCCCGGCGACTAATTCTTGTTGAGTCATTGAAGCCAAGCGGCATACATTGTAGGTATACGTATAGAATGGAACTGTCAACACGAAATACGTAAAGCTACTTAGTTGTCCCCAAAAATCAGTAATTGGATTTTTACGTGTATATAATCAAGGGCACATTCGTGCAGTACTTATTATGTCAAACAGTACGGGCATTTTGTTTCAATACATATTCAAGGTCATTTCCTATCATGCCGAGGCGGAGCGCCACTGGAACAATCGACGAGGCTCGAGAAGGAATAACAATGGAATGTAATCGCTGTACTCTATCTTAGCCCAGCAACTCAGGCCCAAAAAGCATGTTAGCGTAGCTCCAATTTGCTTGGGCGGGAGCAAAATTATGGTAGTAAGAATAAACCATTCCACTGACAGCGTCACAATGCGCTAACACGGCAACGTGTCCTGAAAAACTGAGTACACAGCAAGGTCAAGGGGAGCGGCTTTGACTACAAACAGCGCTTGCCAGACTCTTACTACCCATTCGCCTGAGCGGTGTCGGCACAGTGCTCAGTTTGTGGCACAGCTGTTTGCGGCAGCATAACCGCGAGGCACAGCCCTGGAGAACCAGGAATCTGTCGCAGCTACGTGATCGTCGCGTCGCCGGCAGCCGTCACTCGCTGGGCGTTTACATATGAAACCTCGAACGACCACAGCAGGTGGTCTCTGTCGCGTCCCCCATTCGCTCCCCCTCCTATATGTCGCTTGCATGTGACTCTCCTTTCTCACTCGCTTTCAAGCGATTGTTCGCAAGCCAAGAAAGGGTGTCGCGATGGTTGTTGTACAAGGCAGCGTGTCTAAATATTGCAAAGGAAGGCGCGTTTAGAAGGCGAACATGAGCCTCGAGTACACTACAGAAGCATGGATAAGGCAGAATTAATCGAAATGTGCGAAAAATAACAAAGATACGAACGCTTCGATAGCGCGAACTTTGTATATTCAAAGGCTGCCCCGGTCGAATCACCATATAAGTCGAACGTTGCTTTGTCCCTTTAGCTTCATGTTTTGCCCCGGGTACCAGATTTTTACGGGATTTAAGGTTCAGAAGCTAAATTCGACGACTGATTTCAGAGCGGCTGATGGGGTGTTTTCTGTTTTCTTTCAAAGACGCGATTAGTAACACCTCTAAATCATTCAGATGACTACAGTTTGGTAAACCTGGACAGGATCATTATTAGAATCTTGATAAAATCTGGGCACATGGTATAGCAAAATTTGGACACGTTCCGTGAGAGGGCATGGAGCACCAAAATACGTCCAGTTTGTTTTTATTGGCATCGAGATGTTTATGATGCTCGAGCAACCACAGCTCGTGCCGCTTCATCCTCTACCATTTAAATATATTGTCAACAACATCTCAAGCGGCTGCTCGCTCAGCCTGTGCATTTTCTTCTTTAAGATATTCTTAAACAACGGGTGGAGAACAAGAGCTCCGCTTCTACAGAGACAAATATCGAAAACCCGAGTGCTCGTTTTAGGTTCGGGTGGTTATCGCCGTACGCTGTTCTCAATGCTAGGATTCCTCGAGTATTTTTTTTTTCTTTAGCT
This sequence comes from Dermacentor andersoni, assembly GCF_023375885.2. Classification (NCBI taxonomy): domain Eukaryota; kingdom Metazoa; phylum Arthropoda; class Arachnida; order Ixodida; family Ixodidae; genus Dermacentor; species Dermacentor andersoni. The sequence goes on along the minus strand of NC_092819.1, from coordinate 39,579,384 downwards.
GGGCCAATGAACATTTCATGCCTCACATTTTAAGGATTTGAGCTGCACCTCTACGTCAGTCCCTACTGTTTCCAGTCTCCCATATTTATTAAGTGTCCTCGAAGCGGCCTTAGCATGCCCGAACACATCAGGCGCGTTCTATGCTCAGAGGCATGCAGCTGTGAAGAACCGAAATGGATGCCGCCTTTGTTTCTCGCACTGGCCCAGCGTAAGCTACATTGCGAGACCTGATAGCGAGTCCCGTCGACAGATTTCGAATGACTTCACACCCTTTCCTCGAGCAAGTAATACCTAGTGAGCAGCAGTGGGTGGCTGCCTTGCGCAGCTCGAGGCACGACCTTCAGGAGGCCATCCTGGAGTGAGCTTGGAGGATAGAGGAGGCCTACTTCAAGTATTTCCTCCTCCCACCCTCTATTCTGTTGCCCCCTTTCCTTTAATGAGGGATAAATAAAGTTCATCATCATCATCACATCCTAGTATAGTTGAACTTCCCGCAGCGTACACTGCAGTATACAGAAGATACAAAGTATTGCGTGACAGAATGCAATAGTAGGACAGATTTACGGCAACCCTCTGACATTTTGTAAGGCAGTGCCTGGAATGAACATAAAACTATGTAGCTGCGATAAGGTCGACCTTCAAGTTTAAAGAGCAGTGTTGAAAGCGGACGCCTACCCGTCGTGAACTAATGTGCCAGGCTCTGTCTGACATGACGCGCATGAAATGTCGTGCTTTTTCAGTTTCTTGCAATTTTGAACACTGGAAAGACAGTTTGCAGTACAGTTAAGCGATTCGGACGCCGTTGGACGCATAGGCAGAAGAAACTGCAATTGTTCCCTGCCGATAGTAAAATATTACCAGCAGTTTGATGGCAAAGTGAGAACAAGCCCGTCTATTAAAACACAGCAAATATCAAAATATGTACAACCAGGATAGTCTGCAATTTTCCGGGACATCCAACGTAACTTCCGCCCATTTCGCGAGAACAGAGTCGCTGACAACCATGTATAAGCAGTTTGGTAGATGCAGCTACTCATCTGAGACACATTTAGAAATCCGGACATATCCAGGAGGTCCCAAACTATAAAGGTGACACACAGCCAACCTATGTGAGTTCAGTGTGAGGAAATAAATGCGCCGAACCCGTAGAGAGTACCCATAAATTTAGCTCATCTTACGCCTGCTACCAGAGCAAATGGTAACAGCACCTATTTCAAGAACAAATAAGAATACAAAAATAAAAAGCCAAGAGAAGAAGCGACGACGGCGCGATTCATGAAGAGAAGCAACAGAAGTGGATGATGCGTTCGAACGTTGCTTGAAGAACTTGCAAGCACCAGTGATAAGTTGTGTAATTATTTTCTTTTGTTTCATCTTATTCTAAGGTGCCCTTGTGCTATCTAACTGCTGGTTAACTAGCCGCATATTTTTTTTTCCTTTGCTTACCTCAAAGAAATAATCTTCAAAGGGCCGAATAAGCAAACCGTGTTTCTTATAGCGAAGGGCGTTTGTTTAAGTATTTTCTCGTTTCGTCGGTCTCAGCCTCGCAGAATCTCACCATCGCAGTGGCCCACTTCCTGTATTTATCGGTTAACGTTGTCCTCTCTGCGCACCAATCAACGTTTACCGTTAACGTACACTTTTCGGTCCTCGTCAAAACGAGTTCCTTGATATGGTTGCTGAAGCTTGACGTTATAAAGTCTTGATTCTTTCTGACTAGTCTGTATCACCGGGCAAAGAAAGATCGTCGGACTTCCGGTTCTCTACAAGGCGGACAAGTTTGTATGGGAAAGGCAAACACGGGAACACTGAGTCTCTAAATTGACTCCGGCAGGAGAGTGCAAACAAGATGAAGCAATTCCCCACAAATTGCGGAAAGCCAGGCACTGAGAAGTAAAGGCTTAGTGCTGTACACAACCGTGTTTGCACTGGGATTACATATTTGTCCCGCAAGATGGGTCAATATTGAATGGACTGTAGAATAAAACGGAAAATAAACTCGTGTGAGTCGTTTCCTCACGTTCACCACTTAATTATCAGTTGTATTTTTACACGTTGTTTCCTAGAAACTTGGTCTCTAATTGGCACGCTCATGAGGGCTGTTCTCTGCCTGATGATAGCCATGTCACCTCACTCCTAACGCCGTTCATCAGGACCGTGGCATTTGCCACATTTGTAACGCTGTACCGGTGAACACGCAATATGAACGCAGATAAACACGCAGTGCAATATATGCTTCTCCATACGTGTCACTACTTTGCATTTTCAGTACGCATTATATTTTCCAAGAAGGGGGGATGCAGTTCTGGAACACGTATCAGCTTCAGCAATCATTTCATATACATGAAATAGCACCCTTTTCAGGCTCACAGGTCATCCGGTAACATAGAAAGGGAGTTGCGCGTAATATATTATCGCTTGAAAGAAAAAAGAATAAACTGGTAATATCTTAAAGAGATAACTTCATTTGCGTTGTTGGTATAGGTAATATTAATAGGTGCCGTAACTCTGATAGTGTAAGGCAAGGAAAGGGTGCTTCTAGCAGAATCGGCCTACCTGCACTTTTAGCGGCCTCTGGATGGCCGGCATAATTGCAGTCATGCTCCGCAGCATTTCCTTCGGGAGATTCTGCGGCAGAAAAAAAAAAGTGATGAAACAAGTTAATTGTACGCTGCTTTGACTGCGTAGATGTCTTACTGCTTGAGCTTGGAAGGAAGTAAAAGTCGTACACACCTCCTGTCAACGACAGGAGGAACTAGGATAGAGTTCAACAATGTGTGCCATTTGAAGGTACCCTCATTTTCATTAACGTTCATTTTGGTGAGCGATAGAGTGTTTTTTTTCTTCTTTATTCTACTGACAACTTATATTAAAGAAGCAAAATATGCATACGCTGCGGAAAAAGATTGTCTACGATAAAGCCGACAGGACAGGGACATGTTGCTGAACTGAGAAGCGCATGTTTCAATTGTACATTGCTTTGACTGCGGAGATGTCTTACTGCTTGAGCCTGGAAGGAAGGAAAAGTCGTACACACCTCCTGTCAAAGACAGGAAGAACTAGAATAGAGTTCAGCAATGCGTGCCACTTGAACGTATCCACATTTTCATTAACGTTCATTGTGGTAAATGACAAAGTGTTTTTTTTTTTTATTCTACTGACGACTTATATTAAAGAAGTGAAATATGCATACGCTGCGGAAAAAGATTGCCTACGAGAAAGCCGACAGGACAGTGACATGCTGCTACACTGGGAAGCACATGTTTTGCATAAATAAATAAGAAATTGCCACATCAGAAGATGCTTTAGGAGGCGTCTCATTGTCGCTGTCTGCAATCGGAATTTGTTGGAAGTGTCTATACCAGTTCTCCCCGCCAAGTTCCCATGTAAGGAGCGGCGCATTCAGTTTTGATTGCTATGTCAAAATACACCATTTTGAGCAAGCTTAAAATTTCACATCATCCAGGGAACAGCAAAAGCTAACAAAGGAGCCTGGCGAGGTTTTCTTCAGTGCAACATTTAAAAAAAAGCCACTTGCTCTGTTTTGAATTTGTTGCTGGCGTCGCTTGAACCTCATATAGTCTCGTGAACAAAATGTTATTATAGGATAGGAAAAGTGAAGGTTTGGCGGCGCAGAAGGGCAACAGAAAAGGAGGTTGCCAAATTGTGTTGCCTGAAAGCACTGGTCTCTTTCGTAATAATCATTTCTTAAAGAACAGAATAGATGAAGTCTAGTGCAAAGTCTTCTTTTACAGTGAGTATCCGAGCTGCCATTGAAATTTTCAGCACTGCCTGAACGACAACGTGAAATTAAACCTTGTCATTTGCATTTGTAAAAAGCACTGCTGGCCACAGGTGTCTTATACCCTCTTTGATTTTTGCAATCTATCCGGGCTGGCAAAGCGCTCGATGGCAACCACGTGTAAAGCTATCCACGTTATTCTTGAGAGTTTTCGAGTCGGAGCGGCTCTGACATATTCTATTACATGTTGCGTGACACTGACACCTGTGTAGCTTGGAAAACTTTCCAAGATGCATGGCTCCCGCATTTACGACAGGAGAGAGACACCAGCTATTACTATGCGGACGCCAAAAAGTTGTCGCAGTGAAGCCGTGTGCATAACAGAACACGGCCGGCTCATCACGAAAATGTACGACAAACTGTTGCTGTAGTAAGTCCATGTTTACCGGCTACGTGCCTTTACACAAAAATTTCATAATTATTACTTGGGCCAATTAACGCGAAGAAAAAGAAAAGAAGATGACGTTTGGGTGGTAACATCGAGTTTACAGAGAAAGAAGATACGAAAGACAAGATGGTGAGCCAAATGTAGAGAGAAAGGAAGTATAGAAAAACAGATAGATCAACAAGGAATAGTTGTGGTGGGCAAGGGTAGATGTAAAGCGATAGAAAGAGAAGAGAGGAACGCGTAAATAAAATCAATCACATACGCAATCCAGCATGAGCAACGGTATTTTGAAGCGTTTTCTAAGTCTATTATGTAAGCACGTAGAACTCAAGAACATCAGCAGCGCCTATTTAACTTTCTGCGCGGAGTTTCTTTGGTAGTACTGGCCTAGTACTTCTTATTCTGATAGCGGTCTATTATCTAGTATATATATGACTGCACACAACACTTGCCGTTCGGCCCTATAGCACGACTAGACACAAAGGAGGTGTGTAAACTAACCATAAATGTTTGCTGTGTTAAGACAGAAGGGGATAGTGTGAAAAAAATAAGAAATGAGTTAACGCCCCAGACCGACGCAGTGCCCATTATAGACGCCATCATGGCACTCTTTGGCCATAGCTGGCCCTCGCGCCATTAAACGCCACTAATCATTATAGACGCCATAGTGAAAGGATTCGACCACTCATTTTAACTACTTGGAGTACTTTCATGTGCATCGAAAGTGGGATGCACCCTAGCGTTCGTGCATTTCGCCCCCTCGGAATACGGCCATCGAGACCGGGAGTCGAACTTCGAACCTGGTGTTCAGTAGCTGAGTGCCATTGGAACCGAGCCACTTCAGCCGTGTGAAGAGCACGTTCTCACCTACTACCTACTTCAAGCATAAAACGCGAGAATGCAGACCACGAAGGAAAGAAATGCCGATGTCTAAGCTCCCGAAGCTGCCTTCTGAAGTCGTCCATGTAAATATTACAGAAATAAGAAAGAAAGGGTAAACGCTAGTCGCAAGCATTTACAGTCACAATCTATCAGAGTACAATATTGACAGCAGCAAAATCTCGAAGGAAGGGTAGTGCCACTGCAATCACATCCCTGGACTAGGATTTGCTTCGCAACAACAAAGGGGCAACTGTAGCAGAATAGGCGAGTTTGGCAATGGTTCAATTCGAGGGCGTTCACAGAGCATACAGAGCTATGGAAATATGGGGTAGGCAAACAGTGAAATTGCCATGACTTCCAAGTGAGGATTAAACCAGGACCCTTCTTTACTTTCCGTCTCTCCCTTATTTCCATAAGTCTGTGTACGCTGTGAAAATACTTGAAATAAACTAAAGATACAGGTTTGGACATAACGACACTTTCCGTTGGTGACAAATTACGAAACTGTATATACTGCACTAGGTACTTTCTGACGTACGTATTTCGGCGTATTGGCACAAGTATATACTAGAGTATGCGGCGTGTAGAGAAGGTGACCAGTTCATGAATTTCTCAAGGCGCTATTGTTTAAATAACACCCCAAGGAAAGAAAACAAGAGTATCGCAGGTGCTCCATACAAAACAGATGTGGTACAAGGCTTCACAGAAGGTGGCCAGAAATCGAAGTCGGCGTTTGAAACCAATAGAGAGAAAATTACCGCGAAGTCGAGCGTCCATTTTCTGGCCCTTTGTGCGTGACATAGTGTGAAACGACGGCTCATTATGAATGCCGATGATAAAACCTATAGGCAAGCGACGAGCATAACTATAAAACCAACGCAGTACTAGGAACGCAAGGGACGAGGTACTAACAAGTGGACATCAGATAGTATAAAGCGAAGTTGGGGACGACAGGTGCTAACTACACTAGCACGCTGCACCTCTGGCTTTAAAATCCCTTCAAAAACGACAGCCACACGCAGAACTATGAGACAAATCTTTGTTCATACCTCCGACAACTCGCTTGTTCGTTCGATGCTATCGAACGTCTCATTAGGCATGCTTACGGGCATGCCCACCCATAGCTACATGCTTACGGGAGCAAGGCGTTGAGAACTGTGACTTAGCCTTCGCGCAATTTTGTCATATCACCTGTGTCGCTTGTGAAACGAACCTGAATTGGCTATGCAATTTACACGACAGAACATTAGGAAATGTCTGATGGTTTGGAGTTGTCCCTCGAGTTTAAAAATAAAGCAGCGGGAAATTTGGGTAAAAGAAGTGCTTCATTAAATTGGGTTACTTTGTGGCTTATAACAAATGATTGTGTTGATCAACCTTCTTCATTGAGAACTGGTTACTTGGCTATTTGCACAAATAAGTCATAAGGCACGCTACCCTAAAATAATTAAAGCTTGCAGCAAATTGTCCATGTTCAGCAGGTATAAAGCCCCTCAAGCCCTTTTTCCATGCACCAGGCTTAGCAAAAGCCAGCAATCGCTGACTGTTGAAAACTGATCTAAAAATACAGTCTAGCGTAAGACTGTGACTGCTATGCTTACCATCTGTTTTGGTCATAACGTTCCAATCTGCAAAAATACCTGAAGCGATTCCGCCAGTATGTTTTCACTCGTGCGCAACTAGTATCGCGAAGCCTCGTTGTATTGCAGTTCGGCGAGATCCACAGCAGACCACCATGCCAGTGCGACAATGAGGCAAACAGTGAAGCGACAAGGTTGTTGGCCAAGCGATACACGTCGGCCCAGCAATTTTCTGTATAATGGAGTTCCTGTCACGTGCGGATTTATCGCAGTCACCATATGTTGTGCCGGGGAATAGAAGCTCCATGCAGACGCAGCTGGCGGCTCAGACATGCGCTATATAACAATGGTGACGTGGTTTCCGAGCCGGTACGAAATCTTAATTGAAGCGTGCGCTGCAGTGTCATTACAGCTGGAAAAATATTCGCCTTAGTATAGTAAAGGCTGCTAGTAACGTGCAGTTTACGCAAGCTTACACAACTTCTAGCATAATAAAAATTCTATAACGAAAAAGAAACCCCCTAGCAACAAAAATCTTCAAACCAGGTTTCACGGTATAGTGAATGTGAGATAAGGAAATGCCTTCAAGCTCGTGACGAAATTTCGTTCAAGACAAATTAATGTCTATACGTTAAACATTCGCATGTCATTACTAACTGTATGCATGGTAAAAATGCCTAATGATTAAGTCTGCTTAAAACAATCTGATTGCCGGTTGTCGCTGTACCATGTATATTACGCACACCTTATCTCGTCGTTTGCGAGAGGCACTGTATGCGACCTTTGACAATTCGGAACATCATTTCCGATAGCCGAGGCACGTCATACGAAAAATACTCTCATGAAAAAGGCAGTCCGCTCTGCAATGTGACTAGACGACTTTCGGTAATAAGTGGTCCTTGCTCACTTGCTCTCACGTGTCGTTATTGGTTTTTGTCATCATCCTTCGGCTGGAATGTTTGACGGGCTTCAATTCAGCTACCGTACAGCGTAGCGCACAGCACGTTTGCGAGATGGTCGTAACACCAACAAAAGATAAGAAAACTCTACAACGACGAAGAAATAATTTTTTAATATCTTTATCTGAGTTCCAATTGACCCCGCTGATAGAAAAAAAAAGACATCCAATCGTTCATGATATTACACAACTTTACTATACGTCGACGTATTCCGCAATCAATCAAGCTCTCTCAGCAGTCTATGGAGTGTAAGTTGTAGAATACTGGTGATTCAATCGACCCAGTCAATGATTCAGGCCATTAAGAAAAGTAATGTGAACCAGCAGACAATTGCGCCGTCCAAGTATTTCTTATCTTCGAGCACTTGTTCCCGCTAGGTTCCTTTATGTGCGAACGGTCCGTCCTTTGTTTTGTTTGTGCTTCAAAAACAATTCGAGCTAATCTTGCTGATTGAAGACGAAGAGAATGAGAGTCGGCCGTGCGAAGGGGCACCAAGCTTCAGCGCTCCGGGGCTTTCTTTTTTTCGCTGAGAAGCCTCGCTGCTTTCCCCCGTAAGAAGTGAAATTCTTCTTTGCCCGCCTGGTGGAAAGCGAACCTTTAGAGCAGGGGCACTCAGTTTTATTGAGTTAGATGACCTTCACCGCGGCACTCTTCACAAGCAAGCGCCAAAAGTTTGCCCCTTTTCGCAGATCGGATCGGGATCGGTGAGGCTGAAGGAAACCACGCGCCGTCGAATGCAAGGCATATGCGCCATCTGCGACGAGCGCGGCCTTGAGCTTCCGGATTCAGTCACTCACCTGAACGTCGTAAATTCCTCCCGGTTCAAAGTCATTTTGTTCTTTTCCCGCGGCAAACTTCTCTTCAAAGGCGCGCAGCATTTTACCCGCGCTTTGAACCGGAAAACTCGAGCACATGGTTTGCTACCGTTTCAGATTCACTTGCGGACTTCAGGAAGTTTCAAGGACCGCACTTAGTGTGTGTTTATGTGTGTCAATGCATAATTCATTTGTACTTATAGTTCTTCTTTCTAGGTTTTTCTTTATATTTATCTATTCCGCACGATACTACGTTCATTTTTTTAGGGGGCCTTTCCTAAACTGTTTATAAATGATCCATGCACGTAGCGCTTAGCTTTTATCGCAGTCCGTTGCTGCATTTCAAAACAGTAGTCACCGTCTGACCCACTTTCCGTAAGGCATATTTCAGAGTTTGTTCTTTTCCCTATTTGGCTGAACACACAAAGATAAAGTAGATGCGAATCTCTGAACAACCCTTTCCCCCGCACCCTATCACGCTTCCTTACTGAAAAACCCACACCGCAGGTTAGCTTATGCCGCGTAATGCTAAGAACCATTCTGTGCTTACGAACAGCAAGCAATGACAAAATGTTTTGTGCCAACCGCACACAGGAATAAGGAAAGTATTGTCATGAAGCGTGCAGTGTTCGTGTTAATATTTTGCTGTTGGTTATTTTCATTCTTTCCCTATTATTATTTGTTCTTTCCTCAGGGGGGTACCATGCTCCCTAAAGAGCACTTCTTCCTCCGCAAGATCACCCACTGCTTCTCTTTCAGGTAGTCACGCCTGAAGATGCCAACCTTGGCATTTTTTTTTTACTTAAGAATAAATTTTCGTAAGTTGTCTTGCGCGGTCCTTAACATGTTCTCAAGCTTCAGGACCGCGCTAAGAGCGATAGAACGAAGATTGATAGGCATAACGATAAGAGACGGAAAGAGAGCGGTTTGGATCGGACAGCAAACGGGTATAGACGATATTATGATTGACATCAAGAGAAAAAAATGGAGCTGGATAGGTCATGTAATGCGCAGATTAGATAACCGTTGGACCATTAGGGTTACAGCATGGGTACCAAGAGAAGGGAAACGCAATCGAGGACGACAGAAGACTAGGTGGAGCGATGAAATTAGGAAATTCGCGGGCGCCAGTTAGAATCGGTTGGCGCAGGACAGGGGTAATTGGAGATCGCAGGGAGAGGCCTTCGTCCTGCAGTGGACGTAAAACAGGCTGATGTGGAATATGATGATGAAATTTTCTTCCCATCAATGTGTCTTACAAAAGTGTACTATTGAGCAAAGTTTAGTAGCGTTTGAACTACTGTAAGAAAAAAAAACACATGCTATAACGTAGCAGACGAGGCGCCGTGCAGAGTCATTAATTTCCCTATACCTGCTATTCCATTCTCCATGCCCTTATCATCACCGCTATGATCCTAGTACTATAAACCTCGAGTGGTGCTCTGCAAATCAAAGACGCTTGCCCGGCTTTCCCAGTCGCGCCCCTCCTAAGTCAACCGCATGCTTCACCTACCTCCGGGTTATTTATTCCTGTCACTTTGACTGGCTATTGACAGCACTCTACTATTGCTTTACTTCCCGTGGTTATACGAAGTCATTTGCACTAAAACGCCGTCTCTTTCTTCTGCACACCACTTCCCCTTGTTCCTGCCTGACAATTATTCTGTTAGAGTTCGCCGCGTGACGCCAATGTTTGCCCGAAAACGAGCTCAATGACAGCCTTAAGGTAGCAGTACTGAGGCGGGAAATAACCTGCATCAGAAGAGGAGAAAAAAAACCTCAATGTTCGCATAGTGCCATTTTACTTCGTACCTTCAACTACCTGCGAAGAATTCTGTTCGACGATTGCTTGTAAAAGCTGCCACGTATTAACGACTGGCGCAATTCTGCAAAAAAACTGTCATCTTCCTATTCCGAAAAGTCAGTCGTTTCGTTACGTACCGGAACGCCTAATGAGAAATTTCTCTGTTCGTTGGCATGGATCGTGGGAATGTTTCTCATGCTTTCAAACTCAAAGTGGTAGCGCAGAAAAACTATTCAAAGTAGCCCGAAAATATTTTAGTATCCACTTGTGCTTTCTAACTTCGCCGGAATGACTGCCATGTTATAAAGATGGTTTCAATGCGATAAAAAAAAAAAAGATTTTCCTGAGAAGGGTGCTGGCGCGTTATCCTCATGAGGGCCACAAGAGCTCTGAGTTTCACCAAGTTTAGGTCGTAACGCCTCGAGAGAGCACGTACTTTCTAACTGACAATTAGGGCTGAGCACCGTGCTTTCAACGTGTTTGTTTCGAGCTGTGGGGGCGTACTTTCGAAGTTCCTGAAAGGCCCGGTTCAAAACATGCGCGCGTCTTTCAGCTCGACACGCTATGTAAGAATTCCGGAACGTTAGCGCTAACCAGGTGCCCAGGACACCAAACAGTATTGTCCACGCGCCTGAGACCGGTCCGTTGCTAAGAAAAGTTACTAATGAGAATTTGTGCTTCGTTGCTAAGGCCACATGTGGGATACTCAAGCTTCCTCTTGCCCGTGTATTTCCCGCCTCAAAGCAGACTAACTTTTCGCTATGACTTCAAAGCACCCCTTGGGGCATGTACAATAATTAACTATTAGTTTCGCCTCGTAGAGGTTAATTAGCAGCGCTTTTTCATCTCAACCTAACCAATAGCCTTAACGATCTGTATTCTAACTTTTTGTGTACGTTTGTCAGTAATTTTCTTTGATTACAAAGGGAACTGTATAGTGCCTGATTAGGTCGTGGAGGCTTGATTTCTCGAAACAATATGATCATGAGATTAAGAGCATCTAATCTTATTTGTTGCGCCTTCCAACTTAGAAATGCGAATACCGAGTGCACCATCTATTTGAGGGCGGTAACCTGACTCCACCAAAAGCGAAATCATTTCGCACGAAATTTGTGACTTTTTTTTTTTTTTGCGAGACATTGCACACTGCTTGTTTGCACGCCAAAGTGGCCAGACGTCATAAACGCATTGTGTAATACTTGTCTTCAGAGGTATGGAGGCTATGATTACGCAGAAAAGGCGTGGCACCTTCCTAACAGCGCTCGATGACTCGCAGAGGCATACAGACGCTTTCTTTTCTCTTCTGTTGCTGCGCTTCTTTTTTGTTCTTGGTTGGGCTTGCAATCTTTGTTAGACGCGTTACTATTGTTCTCTCCTTGCCGATCTCTTGCATTCCAATTGTCATTGTATATTGAACTATACTACACGCTCACCTTACATATGTTTCTCCAGAGGCCTGTAAAAATATTCCCTATCCCCTAAAAGAAAGAAAACCTTCAACAAGGTAAAACAATCGCCGGTGAAGTCAAAAAGAAAGTGCATACTAATGAGACAAAACGTAAACTTCGTGGCGCTAAGCATGTAGGGGTATTCCTCAAGGTGGAGTACTTAGCCCCACCTTGTTCAGTCTCAGACTCGTTGACCTCGTTCAGTTAATGCCAAATCCAATCAAACTATCAATGTATACGTACAACATGTCTGCCTTGAGTTCGGATCTGACATGTCCTCAAATAAGTGCAAAACCTTAGAATGCCGATACTCTGACAACGGTTTACCTTCACAGTCAAGGCCTCCTTATACCATCATCATCATATCAGGAAAAAAAAATGTACACAGGTGGCGTTTACTTGCAGGTAAATGACACGCTTGCACCGTCTTCATCAACCGGCAGATATTTCCTGCGAAAAGCCTCACACAATTATCGGTATTATCATCAATAGAGACGTTACCGGGAGCCCTCATTTGGCCTACATGATATGGCACCTGAGATAATTTTCGCAGCTGTTCAATTTTTTTAGGTGAAAAGAACTTGAGGCATTTCAGCAATGTTGGAATTGTACAGGACATTATTTCCCGGCTTTTCGGCATGCAGCTTGCCCGTCCTCGCTAGCAGTCGCTGGAGAAACCTTCGCGCGTTCCAGGCTATTCAAGCTCGGGCTCTCAGGGTTTGTCTTGGTTCGCCAAGGTACGCGCCAGCAGCGTTAGCTATTGCGATCGGCCGTGGGATTGAATACAAACACACATTGCTCTTGAAGGGCTGAGACCGCACATTAGGCACCTTGCCCAAGTTTGTCCCCACCATCTTGCCTCACAACCTTTAGAAAGACCTCAGACGTCATTCTGTGCTACAATCTCTGCTCATTCGACCAGTTTTTCATTAAATTTCTCGCCGGCAACTAAGCCATCGACTCCTCTTTGGTGTTTGGTTCGAGCCTGAGTGCACTTCACCATACCAGAGACCTGAAAAGAAATTCGAGCTGTCAACTCCTGCTTTTAAAAAAGCTGTGTCTGCTCCTTTTGCATCAGAGGTACATTCAGGATCGCGTCAATGTTTCTACTCATGCGTGGGGGGGGGGGGGGGTTACTCTCAAGGGTTGTGCAGGAGTCATCGTTTGCCCAGCGATAGTCACCACATCTTGTTTCAAAACGTGTCAGCCGGTGACATCGACGGCTGCGGCACATGCAGCTCTTCGTGCTTCACTTCGTCTCGCCAGCCAAGAAGAACCTAAAATATTATCGGTATTCAGCGATTGTAAAGCGGTGCTGGAGTCTTTATTTATCAGCCCTTGGGTGTGGACCACATGAAGTACTGCTGCTCGATATCACCGATCTGCTTCACACCTTGACTGAGAAAGGGCACCACTTCACATTTCACTGGCTTTCCAGTCACTGCGGCAATATTGATAACGAGCACTCCGATAACGCCGCTCCCCTTGAAGACGGCACACAAGGAATGATACCGTTGTCATGCTCAGATGCAGCTAGAATATTTCGCGTGCGGGCACGAAACATAACGCTCGTTGAATGGCACACACGAAGTTTTCAAAACAACCGACTGCACCGCCTGGGCTCTTCTCTCCTCCTTTAGATCCCATCAGGAGACGTATTCTGTAAGTGTCCACCTAGTGGACATGTCTATATTATGAGCTGCTGAAGCGCTGATTGGCTGGGAGTGCATGCCCCCTTCTGACGCGTACCCCAGCCAAGCTAATCAAAACTTCAACACCAGACGAAATGGACATGTCCGCTAGGTTGGCACTTACAGTATATCCCCCCTCCCCCATCCGATCTTAGCCGATCCGATGCTACCCTGCTTTGTCAGCTACGATTAGGAGTAGCCTTCACAAAATAATTTGCCTTTCCTATCGGAATGGCTGACAGCGATGCATATGATGACTGTTACGACTGTGTTCTCGAGAGGACACATCATCACGTCTTTCTTTAAATTATTTTTTGTCACTGTCCTGGATACATAGTACTGATACAAAGTTTCGCGACTGCACTAGCTCGTATTGACGACAGACCGCCGAAAGAAAAATCTATTTTAGAATACCGACTTCACGAGCCGTTCCAGCAGAGAGAGCTAAGAATTATTGCTGCAGCTCTTACGTAGAGCAAACGTGAACGAGTCACTTTAGCGCTGACAAGTTGGCTCCGACTCTCTGCGGAACAGAAGTAAATATGTTCATGTGCTTTCTTGCTCTCTCTCTCTCTCTCTCTCTCTCTCTCTCTCTCTCTCTCTCTCTCCCTTTCACGTTCATATTTTCACGTTCCCCTCCCCCACACCGTATGCAGGGTAGTGAACTGGATTTCTGTTGTAGTTAACCTTCCTGCCTTTCCTTTCTTTATTTTCTATCTCTTCCTCTCACTCTGTCTTGCTCGGCTGTGGAATTACTTGGCCTTGCAGTAAATTACTCTGAAGACGAATAGCTGTGGGTAGCCGCCGATCGTCGGCTTTCCTCACACGCTTTCACTCGCACACACAGCATACGTCGAGTGGCGACGGTGTTATCACCCTTGGATATTATATAGAGCACCACAGCGACGGCGACGACAAAAATGCGTCTAAGTGTCCATATAATTGCTGTCGCAATAGAACGCCTCTAAGAAACAAATACTAGGCTCTTTGCGACACACACAACTGCCTTTAGTATCAATGAATGTTAAGATCCTGATATATATGTATAACCACTTCAACATGGCCCAGAAAGGATACTTTTCTAAGTGAAAATTTGGCATCGTTATAACTGTATAGTTATTATTAACATTATTAATCATTAATTTATATAGAAGGATATATTGCAATGTGTTTAGCCAAACATATCCAGCTTACGAGACAGCGCAAAGTGGTTTTTTGGTGTCTAGCTAAGAAAGTAGGTTATCTCAAAAGGACGGCTTCTTGGGCAAGTTGGTAAGGTATGCTAAACATTATTTTTTTTGACAAATAACAGAGAGAATGGGAAACTCTTTATTGGAGGGTAGTGATATAACCACCAATATACCGATCTGCATAGAGAGGGGGAAGCATGTTGAATTATTCTAGAAGAGAGTGAAATGTATGTGTGGATTTACCGTTGAAATTGCTCTACTACGCAGTGCGTAGTAGAGCACGCTCTTCAGGTTAAATTTTTCCGCCGGAACTGCAACTATGCCCCCTCTCACAAATGGGCCCAGTGTATGTGAATAAATGGTTGGTTGCTCCTAGTGCTTCATTTGGGCTTCTAATGGACGCCTAATAAGATGCACTCTAATGAGAGAGACGTGATAAGGTTGTGAATATTGTTTTATATAAAAGATTAGTATGCCCGCTCCTTATTAGAAAACTCTTCGAAAAGCATTGGACATTCGATTCCATTTGCTTCGGGCACTATTCGACTCGTATTCTATTCAGTCTCGAAAATCACCTTTCGCTCATTCCTAATACATTCAAGCGCTCTCGCAAAATAGAGAAGCTGTAGCTGAGAAAATAATTCCGGCAGAAGCCATCCAATATGATTGTCAAAGTCAGCGATGGAGGTGCGTTTACCCTGATTCGTTTCCTCATGCGGCATTTCACGTGTGGAAAGGGTAGAGCCCAATGCTCGTCCGGTCTCTTTCCTCCTCCTTCGTGCATGACTTCATCGCATGATCCAACAAGTACCGCCTTCTCTCCTTCTCCACTATGCACGCACAACCTTCTCGACTCTATGCTCTTCTCCTTTTGACTTGTGTTACCCTATACCCTGCTAAATCGCCATCTGGCATCCCCCCTAAAGAAACCTGGGTAAGTAGCTAAATACAGCTATCGTTTTATCAACGGCGAATTTTGTGCTTATTTTCAGTGGTACGACACTCAAGGTATGGGACAAAGTTCAAGCTTTCTCTTTAAAGTTCTAGTTTGCGTAATGCCCAATGAAAAAATAGTCCACCAGAAGCACATCTATGAAGCACTAAAACATCAAGTGACAGAGACTACCCCCCCCCCTCTCTCTCTCTCTCTATGTTCTCAAGTGTGTTGTTGCCCCTGTTTAAAATGACTCCACATATATAGCGGCGTTACCATGATAGAGAATACGACCAGCAGAGGGGCGACAGAAAAGAAAGCTGAATCTAAAGCAGGGGAATTATGCAGACGAGCGCCCCCGCCGTTTGTCGTGCTTGTACGCCTCCTCAGCTGACACTTTTCTAGCGGCGTTACTGCGTCGTAGCGCATCCCGCATTCTAAGCGCATACAAGATAGACAAGCGGCACCCACTTGAAAAACTCATTTGTGAAGTCCCTATGCCAGAAGTTGCAGTCAGACAGGTTTTCCAATTCCTTCTTCTTCTTCTTTTACCTCTCTGCAACTTCTTTCAAGGCGGAATTCTTATCTGAAAGTTCACTGACACGTCACATTTTTACATACTCGGATAGCATTTCTTGTGTATATAGGATGAACTCCAATTACAAATGTCATCACGTCATGCACCAAGATTAATTTTTTCTAAGTGCTGATGTTCCCGTGCCCATCCAATACGCGACTATAAGCGATAACAGCGCGCGTGTTAAGCCCCGGATGCATATTTGACAATTTACGCCTCGTACCTGTGTCCAAGCTATTTTAACAGGTAATAGAAATGCCCGCTGGAGTTGTGCTTTGCTGAAAGTCGCCGCAATGTGCCATTTAAACGACCATAAAGGAACGATGTCAATGCACCCGTAGTAGATCTTGAGGTGCGTGCGTTTTATTGTATTTTTTTAATTTGTTGCTTGGCAGGCCTACTGAAGCGTGCTCCGAATTGGTGATGGATACGCTCAGTAATCATCAAGGAGGTGCGCGAACATTAAAATGCGGCAAAAGAAAGCTTGATCATTCTCTGAAACTTAAACGTGATTTAATGCAAACTTTATACGTAGAAGTCCCTCCACGCATAGCCTAAAATATGTAACGGTTGGCAAATATATTAAATACGTGTACTTGTTAAAAGAAGTTCACGCCGCTACGATTTAGGTGACAAATCAAGACACGACCAATGATGATTGCCATTACTCTTCCAGTGTGAATCTTTCTCTGTGAGAACTCTTTATAGATTTCTTTTTCAGCTTCGTTTCGCTCTACGGCGGACGACAATTGTTTATGTTGTAGTTCTTTTTATTTTCTCGAGTTTAAAGTAGCATAGGATACAAAGGAAACATTTATGCCATGCTCCGACTTGTTACCTCTCTATTTTATTTTTTTTTTATTTATACATACTGTCAATCACAAAAGGGATTACAACGGGAGTGCAAAAGAAGAGACAGGAATTTTAATACATGGCAAAAAATAAATAAATAAGAGATGATACAACCAAACGTGTCGCATTTGTTGGCTGTATGACATACAATAAAATCTACAAAAGTAAATTGCGCAGACAAAATGACATTGAAACTTTGCTTATATGAACACAAATGCAAAAACATAACACTGTTTCAAAATTGCAAGGCTAGCAAATCGCTTTCAATTAGTTAAGACAAACGAGATAAAGACGTGCTACTGGTAATGGAGGGGGTCAGGCTATTCCACTCTCTGATCGTCAGGGGAAAAAGCGAGAATTTGAGGGCATCTGTATGAAATTCGAAAGACGCAAGGGTATGACAACATTTCTAAAGGGTAGTTCTTGCTGTGAATTGCTTAATATAATGTGACATGTCCTTTTTCTTGTGGTTGTGTAATAGTTGGTACATTATCTTTAAGCACGCCGATTTTGCCCGGTTTCTTATGGTTAGTAATCCAGCCTTCTTAAGCAGTTGGCGGGTGAATCTGTTCGGTTAAATTTGTTAAAAATGACCCTAAGGGCTTTTCTTTGAACTCCTTCGAGCTTGTTCGTTAGTTTTTTGTGTACGGAAACCAAGCAGTGTTTGCGTCTTCCAGGATGGGCCTGATAAGTGTATTATAGGCCAGTAATCAACTTTGTGTCTGGTGGTACTAGTTGTAATCTTCTTTTTATAAAAAGCAGTCTTTTTAGTGCAGATGATATGATGTACTGAATGAGAATCCCATCGTAGATTTTGTGACAATATGAAACCTAGGTATTTATGCTCCGTAAATATAGACAGGTTAGGTGAAATAATGGGATAACTAAAGTAGGAGGAATGTTTTTTTCTAGTTATGGATAACAGAGCGGACGCTTTTTCGGTAATGCCCGTTTGCCAGTCACTGCACCACACTGAAACTGCCTCTAAGGCTGTGTTTAAGGTGATGTGGTCATAATGGGAATTAATTTCCTTGTACTGAATGCAGTCGTATGCAAACAACCTGCATCCGGCATTAACAGGTGAAGTAAGATTGTTTACAAAAGGTAAGAATAATACTGGCGCCAAAACTCTACTCTGCGGTACACCAGAGGTCACCGGTACGACTAAGGATTTCACTTGATTTAGTTATACAAATTGCGATCTGTCTGTGAGGAACTTAGTCATCCAGTCAAGAATTTGTCCCTTGTCCAGGGTAAATTGAAGTTTTTTATGCGAAACGTCATTAAAAGCTTTAGAAAAATCCAGCAGAATGAGATTGATTTGTTTTTGATGATCGCTGCTTGAGTAGACATCACGGACCAATTCGATAAGTTAGGTTACCGTGGACATGTTCTGGTGGAAACTGTGTTGAAAAGGAGATCAATTTTTGTATTCTCCAAGGTGATTCGTTATGTGTTTTAGGATTATGTGCGTGAGCAATTTATCAACTACACAAGTTAGGGAGATTGGTCTATAATTGGAAAGTTAGCTCATATTTCCGGACTTATATATAGGGATCACTTTTGCTATTTTATAATCTTTCGGGATGGTGCACAACGACAGTGATCGGTTAAAGAGCAAGCATGGGTATTTTGATATGCACTCGGCATATATTTTTAAAAAAGCATTAGGCATGTTATCCGGTCCGGAGCTTTTTTTTCTATCCACGTTCAAAAGTAGATTAAGAACTCCCGCTTCTGAAACAATTAATGGTTTGATCCAGTTTTCACCCACATTTCTACGTTAGGCTGATTTCCGTCATCAATAGTGAAAATAAATTGAAAGTAGCTATTTAATGTGTCGGCGAAATTAGTACTTCAGGCGTTTCTTGGGCTGCTTTTCAGATCATGAGATTCATACATTGCCAGAATTTTGTAGGGAAGATCTTTATGAATTTTGGTAGGGTTTTCGCGAAATAGACAGACTTGGCTGCCTTTATTTTAAATTTTATATCAGTTATGCCTGCGCTCAGGCTCGGTCCCTGCAAGTATTCGGTTTGTTCTTTAGAGATTTCCTCAAACGCTTCACCTTTCGTTTGGCATGTATAATGTCACGTGTGATCCATGGATTCGTCTTTCTGGTCTTCTTTCTTTTGGGCGGAATGTGGTTTTGCAAGCAATAAAAGAGAATTTCTTTAAACCCATGCCATAACATTTCGATTTAACAGCGGAGTCGGAGGCTACTTCTTCAAATGACGGGAATTCGTATAATAGCAAGTCAAGAATTGCGACATCATCAGCTTTGCTAAAATCTGGGAATGCTTCTTCTGTGCGAGTAGGCGTTATACTGTCATTTATCGGTATACTGTACAGTAAGCTATTTTACGATCTGATATGCCTTCCAGTATTTCTATCTTTGCACCACGTATAGGGAAGTTACCAGTGAGAAATGTTGTATCAAGCGCACTTGAGCTCTGTCCCTGAACACGTGTAGGCTGCGTCACTATTTGCGTAAAATTAAAGGAAAGCATTGTACCGGACGCGTGACTCCGCATATAGGTGTACAGTACATCAATACACCCGCCGTGGTTGCTCAGTGGCTATGGTGTTGGGCTGCTGAGCACGAGGTCGCGGGATCAAATCCCGGCCACGGCGGCCGCATTTCGATGGGGGCGAAATGCGAAAACACCCGTGTACTTAGATTTAGGTGCACGCTGAAGAACCCCAGGTGGTCGAAATTTCTGGCGTCCTCCACTACGGTGTGGCTCGTAATCATGAAGTGGTTTTGGCACGTAAAACCCCCCTAATTTTTAGTACGTCCATACAATCAGCTCTCGACGAAGGAGCGCGGTACTCACATCCAGGAACAATCACGTGAGTTGTGAACTGTAATTTGCATAATAGCGCTTCTGCACCGTCTACGTCAGGTAGTAATGTGAAAGGATGTTGTTTTTTATAAAAATAGCCATACCGCCGCCTCGTGTTTGTCCATCCTTGCGTATGATTCTATAGTTCGGGGGTGTTAGCTCAGCATTTTCCATGTCGCTTGTTAGCCAAATTTCAGTAACGGCCAGAAAATCGGGTTTAAGGCTGATACGTAGCGATTCTAAAGCACCTAGTTTGGTTCGTAATACTGCGCCCATTCACGTTTGCAAAAGTTATTTCGTGCGATGGTTTGGTCGGCGAGGCCTTAACTCCCGAGGTTTGGATTAAGTGTTTTTGTTGCATTTTCTAGGTTTACTTCTGGTATTAGAGTACAGAATAGAAGAACCACTTTCGTGGTCATGTATGTATCATCTGATAAAGTGTCTCATTCAGATGGCTGATACGAAAATACAGGAGGGTGAACGTTCGAGTTGCGTCAAGTGCTATTGCACCATGAAAGTTGTGCAGCGCTGTTAGATTCCGAGTCCCACACGTAGACATCATCGTTGATAAATAACTTATTGAAAACGAGACGAACGTGGTAGCCGTCCTTCCTTAAACCCTTAGCAACCTGAAGCAATTTACACCTTTTCTCACGTACGGCCTAGCATTGTGAGTGAGAAAAGATACCGACGATTACGATACTCCCTAATGCAAAGTTTGAGCACAGCAAGCTATGCGTGAAAGAAGAATTCTCGTCAGTATTTTGCGTTAAGATTATATAGTTACATGGTTTATATTAGGAACAGAACATTGTGAGTAGCGTGGCTGGCGCGGTCAATTTGTCTCTTGCGGCACATTGCAAACGGAGCGAAGTGTGGCGCGACTGCCTTGCTAATCGGGAGTTTACGAGAGGCAGCGCATGGCTAACACGTGGGCGCGATTCACAGCAGCCGCGCAGACAGACTTCTGCTCATGCAGTGCTTTGTGTCCATACATGGTATCGGTGGACGCGCTCGCCACGTGCCGTCGGCGAACAGACGACGGCATCCGGTCGGGAACACACGCGCCATCTCGTAGCGGTCGTCGCCGCAGAGCCCGTCTTGCGCGGCACTATGCTTATTATAGCGAAGCTGTTAGCCTCTAGATGGTCAGGATTTTTCGTGCCCACGTACGCGGCTTTCCTCATACAGAAACAACCAGCAGCTGAAAGGCTTTGCTCTGTGCTTGTGTTTGCGCGTGCAGAATTATGTTTTTCGTATATTCGAATTGTAATGCGGCGCTGTCATGTCTGCTCGTTGTGTGTAAATCGTACTTTACGAATTTTCCAACGCATTTTACTTTGGGAAATTCAATTATTTCAATAATGCACTTGCGCCAGGCGGAAGGCCTATAGAAGAGTAAGGATGCCACTTGTTCGAACAAGAATCCGACGATATCACGTCTGCATGCAGCTCGTGTGTAAGTCGTACTTTACGCATTTTTCTGACGCATTTTACTTTTAAAGACTCATTTAGTTCAGTAATGCACTTGCGCTTGGCAGAGGGCCAAGAAGAATGAGGATTCATGGTGCACTTCCGCACACGTGCGCAAGGGCGCGACGTACGTCGCTTGTGGTGCTGGTGTGCAACGTTGGAAACATGTTTTCTGTACGTCCACTTTCACAGGGTGGAATGGAGGCGGATTTTTCTTCTGATGCTTTCGCCATAGACTCCTACTCCGCTTTCCTCCTCGCGCTCTATTCGTTATAGCCGTCTTTCTTGCCCCGCTGCGCTCCGCGTTCGCGCTTTCATCCTTTGCTGTGCTGGTTCGCTCGGTTACGCCGACGCCGACGGTCAACGCAGAAACTGGTGCCTAACAGCTGCGCTTTAAAGAAATGAACATGCTGGATGTCAGTTTACTATTGCTTCCGCTGTCTTTTTGAAATCTCTAACGTTATATGGACGGGGAAGATATTGCGCAAGAAGTGCTTCGAGAAAAATGTGCTCTGTTGGTTGCCTATCAAAAAAATTCTTTTGCCAGTTTGTAGAAACTTCCTAGGCATTTTGCTATAAATTCTATATAATGTTTATATGCACCCCGTGTATATTAGGTTTGCGCATTTTCTCAAGTGATTTCTGCGGGCAAACAACCCCTTTGGAGGTCTAAAGAACGGAAATCGATTGAAGCAACTTTTTCTATCGACAATCCACGTGCTTATATAGCCAAAGGTATGGCCGATATAAGAAGGCAATTAAACAGTCTATATGGAGAATATAAATTATACACGGATTCTATTAAGTATACACGAGCTAATTATACGGCATATCATAGGTAAATAAATGCGTGCAGACCTTCAATAAATAATTTAATAAATTGATTACTTAATTATTTGATCAAGAAAATAGTTTATTTCAGTTTTCTTACAAAAGAAGAAAACTGAGGTTGACAAGAAAAAGGCAGTCTCAAGGACTGATTGGCATGCCTCTATAACACTAGGAGAAACAATGTCTGCAGTACCTAAATGATATAATATTAAGGCGAGAGCCTTAAGGGGCACGTAGCAATGGCTCATACTTAAAGAACGCGGTGTCTAGACGAGTGGTAAAACAAAATATCATCATCAGAAATAGCTCATACCCCCTAAAAGGCAGGGGGGCTCAGCAAAGTGAAGCGAACAGTGCATACATTCATTGAAATCACCGATACAACACACAGAATAGTATACGTTTCAATAAAGAACGAGCTCAAAATCCGTATCCGAGCCATCAGTAAAGCATTGCATACCGCCCTCGGAAGTACGCTACGGCCGAGGATGCTCACCAAGCGAGAACTTGCAAAGAAGGCGCTCGACCACGAGTGCTGCTTTCCCGCGCTGAGAGGATGCAATATCAAGTCGAGGAGAAAGGTCCTTGGCGCGCGTCTGAGCCCGCTATAGGAGCGCACGAAGCCGCAGCTAAGCGTCGAAAACGAGCCGAAGAAGCCGAACTGCTAAAGCAGCAACGCAACGATGTGAGACGGCAACGTAGAGGGGAGGCCGAAGCTCGCAGACAAGGTGTTTGCCACACGTTGACTTCCCACTGCGGCTTGTTATGACTTGCGAGAAATCTGATCCCTCCGATCGTATAACTTAATGCGTTACCAAATGTGCAGCAGGCTTTCGCCTTCACGTGCTGCAGGAGTGTATAACATGCTGCCGAATTTTTATACATGTAGAAGCAAATAACATGGCCTAGAAAACATATTAGTAAGGACTGTATAAAATAGATTCTAGAACGAAGGTTTAGTGAACATAATAAACAGTTAACAATGATAACCTTAATAAGCATCCAATTGCATGATGGTAGTTACGGTGATATAGTCACAACTTGTGTGACGCAGCTCATGCGTACGAAATTGCGACAGTGGAATTAAATCCGCAATTTCGAGTGCGGTCTAGATGAGAAATGTCCCTTTCACGACTATTGAGTTTATTGTCCATCATTTACTGTTCAAAGTCTGCGGTCTAGTCTGCTCGTATTCCGGAACCTCTAAGCGTTTTCTCTTTATGGACCTGCATGTCCATGTAGGTCAACTGCGAGAGAGCACACAATGAACAGCAGAATGCTTCTAGACTCGCAATGTGAACATATTACAGCGTTCTGAGGAAGCCAGCTCTTCATGGTGGCAAGCGGGTGCGGAGTAGAGCAGAGATTTAGCGCCTCAGGAAAGTCGATCAGTGTGGGCGTCTGTATGGACATTGCGATGCCATTGGGCAACCAGCTACTTTCTTCTAGGCAGGTTCTGAGAGCCGTAATTCTGTTTTCCGGGTACTTGTGAAATAGTGACCAAGGGAATGTTATCAGTGAGGAAGCCGTGCGAGAGACGCTGAGAGCCAAGTGCCTGTCCTAGTTGCGAAATAGCGTGCCAGGAACAGTCAATAACGGTGCCGTCCGACGGAGGAGAATGTCGCCTTCTTAGAAGAGTGAAATGACATCGGTTGCGTGGCTCAACCTCGAGATAACCTTGACATACCTCTACGAGGTTCTAGGAGGCTCTTCAGCTGTAAGGCGATAGCAATGCAAAGCGTCCTGAAAGCTATTTCTATGACATGAAGGGATACTTTCATTTACAAACGAAGAACAGGAATTAGACTATACCAGCGGCTTGACTCTGAAGACTTAATGGGAGCCCCCCACAACTCCGTAAGAAATCATAAAACTGAAGACAGAGCCCGTACCAGATTTTTCACAGCGTTTTTCCTCTGAACAAAGTTACGTCAATAACGTCCGATGGAATGAGAAAAGCTTGAAAGAAGCCGCCGTCACTGCTGAAAGAAGATTATGTTGTGCCTTCAGGAAATGACACATACCCACAATGGGCAATAGACCGAGATGAAAAGATTACTATTCAACATATATATATATATATATATATATATATATATATATATAGTGAAATTATAAGCCAACAAACAATTGCATGAAGTACAGCATAGGTGACATTTTTGTCGTTCTCCATTGAATTAAAGGAATGATCATTAAATGGAAATGAACGGTGGATGAAAGAACAACTAGCCGCAGGTGGGATACAAACCCACGTCTTCGCATTAGGCGTGTACCAAGTGTTTGTTTTTTCATGCGCTTTAATTTTCATTTATTTATCACTTCTTAATTCAGTTATAACGACAACTTATTTCTACTATGCTGTCCTTCGTGTGATTGTTTGCTGGCTTCTTATGATTTTACTAATAAAAATCGGGCCGCTCAGTTTCATTTCTTCTCGTTCATTACATATCGAAGGTCTTGAATCCGGCAGCCTTTATGCCCTCAAGTAGTGTCTGTGAGTTTACGTAGCAGTTTCCTTCACTCAAAAGCTTCCCCTTTACGTAACGCCTACGATAGATGGGATGTTCTACATACACTGACATGGCCGGGAGTGGTGGCGGCTGAGTAGCACAATTTTTTTTGCAGTGGCAAAAAAAATTGCCACTGCCACGCATGTCACAGAGCGAATTTCGTCGACAGCTTTCACGTGCGTCAGCAACATCGTGCCTTACGAACAATGGTATTAAAGTAATAAGAAGTATGCTTTAAGCTGGTACGAGCTTTCAGCATGGCTAATGAACGGCAAACAAATAAAGTGTGACCACCAACAAACAAACAAATGAAGAGCGGTTACTACTCTTTTGTGTTTCCGGATTTTCGGCATCCCCGCATGACACAACCGCGATGGTGGGTGTCGGTGTCACAGTTACCATGTTCAACTCTAGCAGACCGACATAAATACCCCAGAAAGTGAATGGGTAAATGGCGCCCTGCTAACTCTTATACGTCGCACGCGTAATGCGAAGACGATAGATCGTGTCCCACTTGCGACCGCTTGTTTTTTCCGCCACTTTCATTGCCATT
This sequence comes from Dermacentor andersoni, assembly GCF_023375885.2. NCBI lineage: Eukaryota > Metazoa > Arthropoda > Arachnida > Ixodida > Ixodidae > Dermacentor > Dermacentor andersoni. The sequence goes on along the minus strand of NC_092819.1, from coordinate 39,554,249 downwards.
GTACTATCATTTATTTAATTCAATTAGGAACAACAAATAATTGCCCTATGCTATCCTTTGTGTCAGTGTTTGTTGGCTTGGCTGAAAATATATATATATATATATATATATATATATATAGAATGAGGCGCCTCGAACTGTTTGGTTGATAAGAATTTGGAATTAAGAGTGCAATACGAACTGCAATGAAAACTGGTCAGCATGATAACCATATTGTCGATCGAATAAAACCACAAAAAGCGTAAACCACATTCTTATGGGTGCCACCCAGATCTGAAACACCAAAGGACAGCAGGGCCGAAGTAGTTAAATTTAATCCGTGTTTGCGAAATGTAGCTTCAAGCAATCTTTCTCTTTGTATAATGATCCAGAAGTATCATCGAAAATATTGATCGATAGGTTCGCTTTCTCCGGGAAAATAGCATAGCGAAGAGATTACCAGACCAAACCTGTGAAAATAGAGGTCTAGTGGGGGTATGCAGGAACATAATATTGTAGTGAATGCCTCTAATTGTCGTGATTGCCATCAACATTAAGTCTCTGAATGAATGATGTCGTTTATATTGCAAAGGAGTCTCAATGTGTCGTAAATTTCAAATATCTTATCGCCATGAACTATAACGCAATACTGGAACAGTATAAGTTTGAGGCACATTTAGAGATGATCGCGCTGACGACTCGGCCATCTCGATTAAATATAACCCACTGCTCAACCAAAAGAATACGCTTTCTCTTTTTTATGTGAACCGAGTTAGATTGACAGCATCAAAATCTTTCAAGTGCACTGAAAGCAGGCGAGCAGTTCAAATGTAAATGTTGCGGAATAATCACAGACGCTTTTACCTTGATGATACGAATGCGGCTTTGCTTTCAAGCCCGGAAATCCGCCGGTTGATATGCTAACGTGCTTGCTACAGACAGCGTTATCCTGGTAATATGTGTCGGTGACAGGGCAACGACTCATCTACACGAACAGTGCTCACAAACTTCTATGAAACGTCGGAGCTGGGCATGCGTAATGATTCTTAAGAAGGTTTAGTTCGCAAACTTCGTAACTGCATACAGATGAGCCATGTACTTGTTTTTTATATGCTATATGACTGAGCTTTCATCACTGCATTGGTCATTGTTCGTTAAAAAGTTGCAACGTATTAACCTCGTAAAACCGGCTTGCGTGAAACGTCGTTGCCCAGAATTTGAAGAAATACTAAATAATCGTGACGTACTTTCCGACTTAACACGCGTACAGCGAGGATCTTGTCTAAACATTTTTAAATGGCAGCATGAACACGGCATCTTATTTGGTAACTTCTAAGTGGGTACTGATGTTCTGCTACAGCAATGTTTTGTTATATTACTTTTCCTTTCCCATATTTTACGCAAGAAAACACCGAATAAAAAGTTGTGGCAATGAACCTCAGCATGACTGCATGTGTTGCGTAACCATTCCCTCGTATTCGAATGTGAGCTCGAGCTGTGGACGGCATAATGTATTATCACACTTCGTAAGAGTAGCGAAACTCCAGGGCAAGTCGCAAGAATATACGAGCAACAATGCAGGTTAAGAAATATAGATGAGACAAAGCGCAGGGATGGTAACTGAACACACATCTGGTTTGCCACCCGAGATAAGGGGCAAAGAGGTTATAGGAGATAAAAAAAGGGAGAAAAACAGTACTACTTGTGTGCACACGGGGTGATGCCCGCACCAATCTGTATTACTTCATTACTATAGTACTTGAAGTATTGTAGCAGCGCGCTCGTTGATTTCTGCTCCATCGACGCGAAGGGCCATGGTCCAAGGATCTTCGTTTGCGAAAACGATCTTGAGCCCAGATGGTTTAACGTTTAGTTGTTAGTATTAGTACATCTGCCTCTTCTCATGTATCGCCAACACCCAGGGACGGTTGCAAGATTCAATTTGACGCGGTTGACAAGCGTTCATATGACCTGGTCATGAAGTATAAGATGCTTGATTAGCCGGGTTCCACACGTCGTTGAACTAACGGTTTCGGCGATAATTCCCCACCAACAGACGAGGTTTGTTAGAAATGATGCAATGTCGTATCGTAATCACAATATTAATCAACTTCAGCGTCCAATATACCCTTCAGTGCCGCAAACTTGACAAGGTCAGGGCAAAGTGCTCAGCTCAATGAGAGCGCAGTATTAGTTGCGTTGCGTTTACTCTATAAAGCCAACGAGTTTGTGCAATTCACGTAGAAATCCAAACAGCTAGCATCTTTCCCGTCGGCTTTTCTCTAACGCATCGAATCGTTTTCATTCAAGCTCAGTTTCAGTAAACGCAAGACGATGTGACTTGCGCGATTCCCTCACCGCGGGGGCAACGCCAGTCATGAGGCACGTCGGGTGATTTAGTTAACTTGCGCACCGAGCCATTCGCGTGCGCCCGATGCCTCGCGCATGCCATTAAGGCAGTTGAGCCGCTGCGCACGAACTCTTTTTCTTTTGTCACGGTTAGCGTGAGCGATAAGTGGATCAGTCGCTTGCCCGTAGGGATCAAAGGCTTCTCGTCTTACCGGGAGTGCCTGCCGAGAGCGTAAGCGTGCTTTTGTTTCGACAGATCAGCCAAAAAACCCGTGACGGCTCACCCTTTGAAACACGACAGCGGCATTGCAAAATCACGTCCTCTTTTGCCGCGTTGTTCCCACGTGTCGAAGTTCAGTCTCGTCTACCTATAAGCTCAGGCAGATCATTTCTTTCGTTACGCCAGAAAGTTCCCAAAGCACTAGTAGTTCGCGTAATTTATTACGCGTACGTGAAAGACCGCTCCAGCATTCATGACGTGGAGAGAGGAAAGCAGGCGTAGAAAGAAAGAATATCAGTACATGTTCGGTTGGTGACTTCGAAACTGCAGCGCCATACAAGCTAGGCATCCCGCTTTCATTGTTCAAACTTCCTTTCGGAGGTAATGCAATACAGAACCTATAGAGAGCTTCGTGGAAAGTGAGGTCAATGTTCATTTTCCCCTTCCATTTCATGTAACCTTAGAATGCACTATCATTGGCCAATTACTAGGCCCATATTTTTGATACTTCGAATTTTACTTGTAAAAGAATTCTTAGAACGTATAGAAACGTGAAACTATGATCAAAGGCAATAAATAGTTTGGTGCATGGCGCTGTGCATATATCATAAATAATATATGCCTGCGTGTGGTAGCATTAATTTGTATTCTGGTAACTCAATTGATTCAATGACATTTAGAAAACAGAGCATTAGGATATCGCAAGCACGCTTACGAGTATGTGCAAAAGTCGCGATAGAGCACTTTGCGAAGAAGAGTCTTGGGAAGCTCCATTTATTATGAAAGCAAGACAGTAAATACATACACAAATACCTGTCAAAAAGGTGACAAAATAAGTCTAGACGCTTCCCTAGCTCTCGCGTTTCCGCAATATAATTGCATTTCGCCCCAGAGCAGGTTGTGTGTTCTCAGTAGGTGGGCGAAAGAGGAACTACCCAAGAGAAATTGCTTTTCCTTGCCAGCAGGTTATCTATTGAGTTGGGCTTTCTTTCATATTTTTTTTTTGAAGAAATCAAAAAGCGAAGAATATTTTATGGATGTTTTCTAGGGGATGTTAAATTTTTCTTAACCCTCCTCAAGCACACACCGAAATGACTAACGCTTTCTTCTGGAGATAATAAGCATAAGTGCTGCCGCCTTCGCCATTCAACATGGCTACGTTCCCAACAAATGGTGGCATTATTTGCAGGCAACGTCAGGCCTGAAAACACTTTACATGTGAATCTAATTTCTAGAACGCGATGTTAGACCGGGCCACATAATATTGCTCTTTTTCTTATACTTACTGTACGTGCGTAAATAATTTATGCATAGGACAAGGAGATAAGGGCACAGAGGTTCGCACACACAGTGTGTGTGTGTGTGTGTGTGTGTGTGTGTGTGTGTGTGTGTGTGTGTGTGTGTGTGTGTGTGTGTGTGTGTGTGTGTGTGTGTGAGTGAGTGAGTGAGTGTGTGTGTGTGTGTGTGTGTGTGTGTGTGTGTGTGTGTGTGTGTGTGTGTGTGTGTGTGTGTGTGTGTGTGTGTGTGTGTGTGTGTGTGTGTGTGTGTGTGTGTGTGTGTGTGTGTGTGTGTGTGTGTGTGAACCTCTGTGCCCTTTTCGCATAGCATTTCTGCTATGCGAAAATTGAATAGCCGTCACCATTACAAGTTGAATACATCTCTTTCTTTTATCTTTATTTGAATAAACAAAAGGGAGACCTCCACGACAGAATCCATTGAAGCAATCACGGTTGACGAAAGGAGTTTGTTATGTCCTGGCACACGATCATCTCCTTTAAGGAGTCAAAAAGGACGTTCCGCGTGACAATACCGAGGCCGTTAAGTTTAAAACACCGCTTTGGTTGTCTTGATAGCGCTCTGTACTAGGTGCCGAAATAGTGTTATTATTATTATTATTATTATTATTATTATTATTATTATTAGTAGTAGTAGTAGTAGTAGTAGTAGTAGTAGTAGTAGTATGGTGTTGTGAATAATTGTGTTATAGAATGTTACGTTGTCATACTTTGGTGTTTGTTTCATGCAGCTCTATTCGCTTCGGTTGACAGTTATGTCGACATGCTGTAGTAATGGCACGCCCGGACCACTGCACGTACACCTCGGTGTTGAACGTCTTGCCGCGTTTCCCTCCCTTCGAACGCTCTTTGTATATTGCGCGAAGAACGCCTCATTGTCCCACCCACTGTGGTTGCTTAGTGGCTTTGCTTTTGCGCTGCTAAGCACGTAGTCGCGGGATCAAAACCCGGCCCCGGCGATCGCATTTCAGTGGGGGCGAAATGCAAAAACGCTCGCGACACTTAGACTTAATTAGGTGCACGTGAAAGAACCCCAGGTGGTCAGAAATAATCCAGAGTCCACCACTACAGCGTACCTCATAATGAGATCGTGGTTTTGGCACGTAAAATCCTCTGATTCATTCATCGCTTTATTATTTTACGTATGCTATATGGGTGAAGAAGGTATCTTCTCGCATCTCTAGGACCAACAGAACAGGCTGTGTTCTTCGCGCTACAAGCGACAAGTTGATTACTGGCGCATCCGCCTTCTGTACTGCGCGTTCAGATGCAATCAGGGCTGTACCAACAACCTCCGACCGACGGCAAATCAGAGGCAGTAAAGGGAATCCGTTATGCAATGGGAGTCCAACAGAAATGGAATGCAATAGTGCTAGCTGCTATTAATGATGCAAGGGCACCACTTCGCAGGCATTTTGGGGAGCAAATTTCACGCATCGAGATGCATCGTTTCTTCACTCTGATGTACCGAGGCAGCGAAATGAAATTGTCGAGACACACTTTATAGACCTTTTCATCGGGCGAGGAGGATAGGGCGCGCGGTGAGCCTTTCCTCCTCTGTGGCTTGGGCGATCCGGCGCGGCGCTGCTTGAAAGTATTGCTGCCTCGTGCTGCGGAACGATTTCGAGGTGTTTTAAATCGCACTTTGTGAAATATACGCCATGTCACCCGCCGTGGTTGCTCAGTGGCTATGGTGTTAGGCTGCTGAGCACGAGGTCGCGGGACCGAATCCCGGCCACGGCGGCCGCATTTCGGTGGGGGCGAAATGCGATAACACCCGTGTACTTAGATTTAGGTGGATGTTAAAGAACCCCAGGTGGTCGACATTTCCGGAGTCCTCCACTACGGCGTGCCTCATAATCAGAAAGTGGTTTTGGCACGTAAAACCCCATAATTTAATTTTTTTTTACGCCATGTCCGTTCATATAAGGTCGTCATGGAAGCCTTTTGGTGTATCGGTAAGTACAGTAGGGGGAAATATGTCTTGGGGGCACAAAAGTGTGACGCGCTTTATCAGCCGCGGTGTACGCACATTATCAGTCGCGGTGTGTGTACGTGTTGTGAACTATTTTGCTTATATCGGTTTTAATTCAACAAAGAAAACCGGTGTCTCTGTATTACCAGCATTAAATGATAAATCAGCTCACAGTCTGATCGCTTGTCGTAGGGAGTAAAACAAAGCATAAGAGCGTGTGCTCGTACACGGCCAGCCTAAGGTAACCACGAAACATCCAAGCGGTAGGCGCTATCAAATATTTGTGATGTACCTGCATCGTTCTCGCGCATTTCAAGTCTAGTAGGGTTCAAACTACCATATGTCTACGCTAGCCTTCCTGCGTGAGGTCGATGGCGCGGCTCAACACAGCGATCAATGCGGTTAGTGAACTAGCACGATACATATAAGCTGCGCGCTTCGGCATTGCCTTTTTGGCCTGTATACAGCCATAATATATGAGAGGGATCGCATAAAAAGAATGCGATGTCTATATTTGAGGACAAAATTCCTGCAAGACGTGTGGGTGCGTCGTAGACAACGGAACGAACACAACCGAAAAAAAGAATTCGGTTATCATCCTCTTTCTCGAAAAAGCAAGAGAAAACGGGCTGACGCCGCAATACGACCTGGCATAATCACGCCGCACAACGTTTATAGATATATAACCGCTGATGCCGTATGCTTGGGCCATGCGGTATATAGAACAAAGATATCTGTAATCCAGCACGTATACCACTGCTTAGGACGCTAACGCTGTTCGTAAACAGTCCCTTTGCTGGAGAAGCTTAACTCAGACTGTAACATATGCTGCTATTACTAGCCAAAACTGTTTTATTTAGGGGTGGAAACCTCATCCATCGAACCAAGTAGTCGCGCAATGTAACCTGCAGCGAACAGTTTGAACGCTTGTCAAAGTATAACAGCACAGCTCCTATCGAAGCAGAACGGTACCCACGCTGTTACGATCGTCGCGTATCTTTCATCGCTCCTAAACCGCAGCTTGTAAATAGAGGATAATACTGCAATAAGGTCACATTAGTGAATGGAACATTCAGAAATGCACAATTGACCTTGAGGCTGATTGTAGGCTCAAATATGCGCGCACACGTCGCGCTGCGTATTCCGTCCACCTCAACGCCAGTAGAAACTCCGGCCATGACGCCTTAAACCACATCAGCACGTCTCACAGAACCATTTACCACGTAGAAGACGCACGTCATACTAAGTAGACCACACGAGAGCGAAAAGAAACGCCGGAATCTACCGCCGAGCGTGTACCTGCCATGCAAAACACCGCTTTCTCCCAAGCCAGTATGGCGCTGCTCATAGGCGGCGCCACTGCATTCACAATATGGCGGCGCCTAAAAAAAAACGGCGTATAGAAACGGTAGGCTCTCGATCCCACGTTTACGCTTCAGAACGGGAACCGATTGCCTTTTCTTTGGGAGCTATTCGCTGGCCACGGTCTTCCTTCTGCTTGCGGCGGAATTCGCGTCTTCCTCTCATTATCTGGTCAAGTAAAATTATATATATATATATATATATGAAACACTCAGCAGTGTGTTCAATGGGGCTGGTTGGTTCATCTTTAGAATAAAAACAGGAACAGCGCCAACACAGGACGAGCGAGTAGGCAGGACAGAGCGCTGACTAGCAACCAAATGCTTTATTTGCAGAAGCAGCATATAAACACATCATGAAGGTGACATAAAGAATAGAAAAAGGAGGATAAGAAGGATAAGTGTCAACCACGAAGATAATCAATTTCTTTTGTTGAGAGCGAGAGGGACGCTGAGCTGACGCACGCGTCGCCACTTCTGAATATACAATATGCTTCAAAAATTTCCCGCGCACGCTTTTCACTATATCTGCCGATTAGTTCGCATTTGTTAAAGATCGGGGTGCAACCACACGTTTCACAGTGCGCAGCTAGATGACTGTACGGGTTTCCTTTTAGTAAAGCGGCATGCTCGCGCAGGCGATCATTAATGCACCTCCCCGTTTGCCCGATATAGCAACGTTTACAATCAAGCGGGATGTTATAGACGACCTGCGTTGTACAGTTAACAAAGCCCTGAACATGATTCTTATAGCAGCTTCTTCGCGCGACAGTATCCTCTCTATTGACTCTTTTGCACAGCCCGCTCAGTTTATTAGGGGCATTGCACACCGCCCTCACTCCTGCCTTGGCCGCAATTTTCATAATGCTATGGGAAACACGGTGTACGTAAGGTATGACGGCAAGCCTAGATCTGGAAGGCGGTGACTGCAAAGTTTGTTTTCCGGCGTTTTTTAACTCTTTTACAAGGTCACCAGCAACACTGCACAAAACGCTGGTCGGGTAGCCTGCTGATGTTAGTCTGTTGACTTGCACTGAAAAGCTCAAGCTTTGTGTGTGTGTGTGTGTGTGTTTGTCTCACACACACACACACACACACACACACACACACACACACACGCACACACACGCACACACGCACGCACACGCACACACGCGCGCGCGCGCGCCTCCGGACGCGCCACGGACCTAACGGACCGCTGGAGTTGAAAAGAGCACAGGCAACTCTGTCTCAGCGCCAGAAGATGACAACCGAGTGTATGGTATCCTGTATCTGCCTTTTGAATGTCGCTATTGGAAATGACAAAACTTCAGCGTAGTAGAAGTTACAGCATGGGTAATATTGTAAACAAACGTTTGGGAGAACTCCGAAGCAATATCTTTTGTAACTTGTTTCGGAAGCAACTAGCGTATGTAATGCGGTCTTTACCGGTCTTTTGGATGATATCGTTTTGTTCTCACAACTTGCCCGGATGTTCTCGTTTGAGTGCCCACACAACGGTACTGGCTTTTGGCTCGAGGTCACTTGAAGGTCACCGACAACGGGAGCTAAACGCATTTCGTGCTTAAAAGCTTTGTGAATTCGGGCTCTGGTGATGAACGAGACAGATTGTGGACCAAGCGGTGGTCAAGATTTTTTTTGTATTTGGCAGTTTCTCATACTATGGCTCATTACCCCACTAAAAGCACTTCATCGTTGCCCCGCAAAGAACCATGATGTGTCATTTGAATGTCGTGCAGAGAAAAGGAACGAAGGTAGTGGTGCAGTGAAAACGGGGAAGGATGTCAAGTTTCGTAACACAGAGTGCTTGTCACCGTAGCACACAAAAGAGCAAACTTATTCTTTGCGAAACGTGCCATTTTCGCTTTTCACAGTTCCTTGTAAAGTCTAACAATGCATGGCGGACGCTTTGAAAAAGTGCAGACCACCCTTGGGTCTCCTCCACAGTAAGTGTTTGTCATTTATTTATTTACCAACGTAAAGCAAAAGAACACGCTGACGTGCTCATATGGCGGCGGCTGTTCTTCGCCTCGTGAAGAGAAAGTATTATGCGCTAATATACGCATATAAATACTGTGTAAACGTAGCTTTCTTTAGGTAATGCAGTGTGTCAACGTTCCTTTTCTTTTCGAATTCTCTTTGTTGTTGAATAACAAGTGCCCAACTAAGCCGCCTTAGCCTTCCCGGTAGAGAAAATATAAAACAATAGAGTACTGTTGGAAAGAAAATTTGACGCCAACCTGAATGTAAAAAGAAGCTAACAAGGGAGCAAAGTTTATTACCCATATTTCGGCAGGAAATGGTTACCGTAAGTGACACCGGCTGCTTCCCTTCTCCTTCACAAGATAGTAATGTTTGTGTTCGAACGAGATTTCGCTTGAGTGTCACATTCCAAGCGCAGTACTTCACGAACCAACTTCTTTTCCAGGGCAATCATCTGCATATTTTGTATGGGAAACAACGTGCATTATGGCGCCAATCAGGAACGACGGCGTCCGCCTCGCATGCAGGGCGCACTCGGTTACAATTCCGTACGTCGCCGGGAGCCCGCCAGTTTCTGAAACGGGCAGAGATGCCTCCGGCCGGGAGCTCGGCTACTTCTGGTGTTTTCTCTCATCTCGAAAACGGGCTCTATAGAGACTGCGAGGTCCCTGGATGCCCCTCGTACGACCACAGATGGCTTACTAGTACAGGGCATCCACTGTGGTTGTGGCCAGCCAGAGGAGAGGCGCCGCCCGGTATACCTACCGGTAAATCGAATACGAGAGCGCTTCCAGCCAGGTGGTCGACTCATACGCGACCTCAGCGTTTGGGAAGGACATTCACCTGATTCGAAAATTGTCGGCATCGGACTGTCAGACGTGTTTTCTAATCCTTATATATATATGGCACCCTTCTGAAATCGAAAAACTTACGAATAGTCAAGCGCCTGGCCGGGGTATACATCTTTACCCATTATAAAGACATGTTGGTTCCCGGCGGAGCTGAGATTCGCTTTCTTTTTTTTCTTGTTTTGTCATTGACTGGATAACCAATATATGGATGAAGCTAAAACTCCTCGTGGACATAAACGAAAATTTTGGAAACATTTCGCAATCTTCCAGGAAATATTGTGGGTGTTCCTAGAAAACTGCGAAAAATTCTCTGAATTTTAGTTGAAGCTGGCTTCTGTGCACAGTGATGAGACTTGCGAAATCACTGGGAACTACCCATCGAAGAAGTCCTGACTTTGCTTAATCAGGGCGTATACCGACGTTTATCGGAACTAGAAATGCCGGATTTGTAGTCGCAATGTTACGTAAGATGTCACTCGCCGCGTGAGGACCGCCACAAACAAGAACATGCACTGAAAAGAAACACTTCAGTATAAGGCGTCCGCACCACCTGCTCTTAATTAGCTCCAAATATTGACTTAAGGGCTGTATAATAAAGAGATTGTAGGAAAATGACAGGCTAAGAGTCTTGCATAACCGAGAGAGAGCCCCGCGCTTTTTTCCTCCCTTTTCTTTGTGTCGCTCTTGCGTGGATTGAAAAAGCCTCAGATTTAAATTTATCGCTCGAATGTACCCCGCGAACAGTTCGCAGGTGTACTTCTTAAAAGATAAAGCGAATAGGACGGTGATGTTTCTTTTTATCCGCAAAGGTTCTTCCAATGGCTTTCTGCCGGGATTCGGTATGTCCAAATTCAAGATATCTATATTTGAGTGCGACGCAACAATATCGCGCTGCCCACAGGACTGCCTATTCATTGGTATCACTAAGCTGCCATTATTTTTTTTGCACTTTACTTTTATCCGTCTTTAAATCGAAAGATTAGTGTGTCCGCGACCAGCTATTTGGTGGCTACCTACTTTTTTCGTAAAAACAATGCGTTCGAATCGTAATAAATAATAATGATACTGAACGCAAAACTTAAGCAGTCGGATAGCTCTTCGCCAGTTGTGAAAGAGGTAGTAGCGGTAATAAATTTTATTTCGCAAACGAGCAGGTTATATATTCAGCCTAGGCGGCAGAGGAGTTCGGCGCCTTATCTGCAAATGTCCCGCAGGCTTTTACGTGCGCACCAGCTTTGATGCTGTTTCTGACAATCGTCGAATGCAGTAATTAATAATTTGGTGCTTCGACGCTTTGTCCGTTTCTATTCATTGTTAGCATACTTTTACTTTCTTTTTCTACATGTGCTGAGCGACTCAAAAACGGCAGGAACTTCTCCGGGTGCGTGCCGTTCGTCCTGCAGGGGTGTAGCTTTGCAATCCCTGAAGCTTTGCAATCGACTAGCCTAAGGTTAAATTCGTTGCGCTTTGCTTTGGCTTGATGAAAAGTTAAATGCGAAATCTCTGTTGATCCGCTGGAACAACACTGATACCACCAGTGAGAATTTCTGGTAGAAACAAGACACTGACCGACCAACCAACCGATTGATTGATTGATTGATTGATTGATTGATTGATTGATTGATTGATTGATTGATTGATTGATTGATTGATTGATCGATTGATCGATCGATTGATTGATTGATTGATTGATTGATTGATTGATTGATTGATTGATTGATTGATTGATTGATTGATTGATTGATTGATCGGTCGATCGAACGAACGAACGATCGGTGGAGTGAGTGGTTGATTAAAATGTATGTAGACAAAGAATGGGGTTCAGAAAATGGTAAAAACATTTAGAGAAAAGAAACTACGTGAGGCCATGCAAGGGGCACTGTAAGTATCTCGCTGCCTTGCGGGTGCTTTAAATATAACACGGTTAAAGAATAGTAAACAGAATTAGTGAGATGTGGCGGATGGAAGAGAATGGGATTGGGTGCTAACGTAAAAGAAAAGTGAGCTTGGAAGTACATGAAACGGGAATGAAAGTTCTTGGGACCTGGCCGTCCTGTTTTTATTTTTTATTTTTTTTGATGGACATTTCAAGCTGTCCTGCGGACAAGTACCGAAGAACGTGAGGCATTAGATGGTCCTGGCGCCATCTAAGAATGCCGCTAGACTTTCATGTAGGTGGCCCTTTGCTGTGCCTGCGTCGATGAAGAGAGCTGCCCTTGCATCAATCGTGAGCCCAAAATCGCGAAAAGTGAAGATAGGACAACCCGGTGAATGTGCGCCACGGAGGGTGAAATAACCCTGCACGTAACTTCGAGCCCTACGTGACATAAGACATGATTTCTGCCCAATTCAAATGTTGATGGTCGCAGTGCTTGACGCAGCCGCATTTAGTGCAAAGCGTGGTTATCAGTGTAGAATCGTACGCCTTCCATGTCTGAGTTCATGTCTCCTTGAAGTCATCGAAAACGTGTTGACCAAGATCATAGTGTTGAAAAAAGCGACACTGCTCATCAAACACGATTATCGATACTTTCGTTAGTTTTCGCTCATAAAGTTGAGTGTAAGGGGCATGTATATTTTCCAGGCATGGCATAACTTCTTAAGCTTTAAGGTAGTTCACGGAACTACAATCAACGGCTATACTCAAGGATAACTTTTTGGCCATGAAGGGAACGCTGCAAGGGCGGAGCTTCTTGGCGTGTTTCACTGCGCCAAGTAGTCCACACAGTTGGACAGCGTTTTCTGTTTCTTAGCAGATATAATAAATCAGGTTTCGTTCCACGTGCGACGATTTCGCATTCGCCGAAACGCTTCAGAGAAAACCAGAAAAATAAGTAATATTTAATGCATGTTGAACGATGCATTTTGACTTATTTTGCTGTGATAAATAGATTGTTTATGCTTTATCTTCCCTGGCTTAAACTAAACCTAGTGAGAACATAAGGCGCTTTCCAGGAGTGACCTTACTTGTACGTGCTTTGCATCCGTAGCTTTCCCCCCGTAGCTACAGAAAGTTATCGGCAAGTATACATGTCGGCTTATTTTGTATTGGACTCACGTGAGAATCCGCTCCTCGCACTCGCTATATTGTCGGAAGGCGTGTGTGTCAGGAGCATACATGAAATTAAGCCATTTCAACCACGCTGAAATGCTATGTCGTGGAGTGCTTACACTGTTCGAGTGGTTACTGAAATTTAATGTTAGCTGCATTCTTGACGTGCAGAAAACTGCGTTCTCGACGTCATCGTGCGCATTGCGAAAGAAGACGACAGTGCAAAGTCATATTTAATTTACCTCGGAGACAAAGTGCAGGAGTCGTTCGAAAGCGCTGAGAACGTGTATCGCATTACATGTGGGTTTCTACAACGCGGTCTCTCTTATACCGGGCAACCATCGCATGCAGCCGAAGCCACTCAGCATTTGTCCCAACTACCGAGAGGGAAAGAAACACAACAATGATAGTGAAGGACAGGGTTGTCAAATAGATGAGCGTCCTGTTTTCCACCTTACACTCGGGTAAAAGAAAGGGGGTTGAAACAGGAAAGGAGAAAGAGAGAGAGTTTGAACACTGCACATACGACGGAGAATGCGCGCAAACACTAGCACCGGTCTACTGAGACCGGTGCTCATCAAGAACTGGCCTAATGCTCGAGTAGCTTACTTCCGCGATTCAAACTGAACAGCTATCCCATGCGCATCGCCACTTGTTTACATTTCAAAACAGCATGAATTGCGTGATTTCTTTCTTGTAAACATCAAATCTATCGAAAGAAGGTGAGTTGTGCTTTAAATCCTCTCTTGGAGAGAGAATCTTCCCTTACTTGAAGAGAGTCTGTTACGTCATACTTGCCGTGAATCGGCAGCAGCGTATTGCATTTACTAGCACATCACGGTAACACTTTACCACATCGCTTGCGTGTGGCTCATGACCTGTCGTGTCGCAGCGCTTTATTATTGAATTATATGGACACTCCAGGGGCATTTCCACAGTCGCCGTAATGTTCCGCATAAAGCCCAACGGTGATAACATCATCACCGCATGCCTTTTGCTGTATGTAGGAGTGAAAGCGTGCGAGGGTGAGCCGACGATGGTGGATCAATCTCGCGCGCAAGGGAGGAAAGCGAGGAGGAAGCACGCCGTCTTCCGTCGCATGCAACGCCCCGGGTGTGGGGAGGGCAGCGAGTGGAGGGTGGGGGTGGGGGCGTTCTATTCTGGCGGCTGCTGCCTATGGCGCGGTCCCTCGCCGTGGTTGCTTAGTGGCTATGGTGTTGGGCCACTAAGCACGAGGTCGCGGGATCGAATCCTATATATATATATATATATATATATATAGTTATATATTGTAAAACGGACAGCTCTGCATGCTCCATGAAGAAGAGATTGTTGGAGACATAGAACCCCTTCTTTTACATTGCAAATCTTCTATTACTCACTGTAAAAGGCTTTCAGCAAAGCTACATGCTTGGGATAGTGCGACCGGTGTTATCAGAAAAGATATTGGGTATGTGGCATTAGAAAAACTTCAGCACATTGTTGCAGGCGCGTGAGCGTAGATTTTTTGAAGAAATCAAGAATATAAAAACGTTACTACATCAGATAATGGAACGTTTAGTCTCGGTTTTCTTATTATTCTGTCATGTACTTCTAAAATTGCGCAGATTGTTTCTGTATTCTGTCCGTTTTCGGTAGTGCTGTGCTGGGATCGTGGCACTCAAACGAAACTCGATTTTTCACCCGCCCAAGAACATTTATATGGCGTGAACGCCAACAAATGTGTTTATTTTATATATGTCCTTTAGAAGTTATGTCAGTGTTTGCATTTTTTTCTCACCGTTGCTTTTAATATGACTAGCGTTTCAAATACAATTACTATGTCAAAAATGGAGAAGTAGCCGGCGCTATTCATAGACACCAAAGCAGCTAATGAAGCATTATTAATATAAATTATAAATATAAATATAATTAAATTTATAGACGCCTAAACGCAGCTGATGAAACACTCAGTAATGTGTTTCTGTGAGCGCGTGTACGTGCGTCAATGTGTGTGCTTGTATATGCTTGCGTATTTCGCAATCCTTCACACATTATTGCTCATTTCAATAACTAAGCGCGGAGTTTTTCAATAACCAAGCGCGGAGTTTTTTTTTTTTTTTTAGCATAGGCGTTTACCATGCTTTGCTGTCCTTACCTGCCTACAAAGAAAGCTTTGGCAGTATTCTTTTCACTACGTGTATACTCGGCTGTTTAGTAGGGCGAAGTGCATTCCCAGTAGCGCCTCTTCAAGTCGTGGTTGATATTGATCGGGAAATCTTCCACCAAATGCCGATTTCTTAATCCATGCATTAAATATCTACCACCTGGCCAGTTTTTCGTTCATATTAAGGGCAATGACGGAGCTTCCACTGATGATGGGATTTCTTTCAGCCAAAACCAGCTATTCGTTCGCACAAAAAAAAAAAAAAAAAACGTACTAGTGCTACTGATACGAGAAGTCTAAGGTCTATTAAATACAGGCATCACTTCCTGGGGCCGACCCTTGTATTAATGGGAAGCTGAAATCTCCAATGGCGGCACGATACTTCCACAAAGGCTCTTAATTACTACTTTGGTGCACAGGGAAAACACGGGGGACCCGATGTGACCTCCCTTGATACACACGCTGCTTTCCTGGTCCATTAGCCAGACTTCCATTTAAGCACGAAACATGACCCATTAAACCGACATAACAGCTCTTCGGGTACGCTTACTGTGTTTGTACTCCAAGCATTCGTTAAGACGCTTTAGTAGCTGTTTACCTTTTAGTGATGGGAAGTTCTTTGTAGCATGTTACATATACGAATTGGACTTTACATTTGGGTGCGGCAATTTTCGCGTGTCCTTAATCACGGGGTCATGAGAAAGCACGCGACAACGACGAGAAACCGAAAAGATCGGAACGATCGCACACGGCCGCAAGACGTCACTTCCTTCCACGTCTGCACAATGTGCTGCTTTCAGATGTTCAGCTTGTGTTTGGTTTCGGCGCCAACCATGCTGTTTTCCGAAAGAAAAGAAAGAAATCTAAAAGGAGAAATGGCGTAGTTGGGCGACTTAAGCCGAATACTTCACAACGTCGTATCGACGGGCTCGACTCTGAACGACCTCAAATTTCAGCCGCTGATGGCGTTTGCACAAAAGACTGAGCTGAGAAGTCACAGCTAAGAATACTCGCATAATTGCAGTTTGCGTATATATGTACATGTCGTTATCCCGACATTCCAAGAGGTGCATTATGTGCCATGCGGAATTCCTTTGTTTCGAGCAACCTTGTCTTAAAGACAGAGAGATTTGTTACGATACAAAAGCAGAGATGTCGGCCTGAATCAAAGTTCTGCCTTGCTACTTAGCCGTGGGGAAGGGAAATGGGATTAAATGTAATGACAGTGAGTATGCGTTTGAACTACATTTTTAATAATTTTAAAACAATAAGTGCATGATGTAATTAACGAATTGAATCCGATTAGTAGGAACCAACCTTAAAGCCAACAGCACCTTTTAGTTTTTGGCTGTTTGTAAATGGAATAAATAACTTGAAAAAGACACCTCCGAGGCGTGGGAAAATGCACTCTTGTTTCACTTATTTATTTAACAAAACACCATTTTATGTAGTGCAAGGCAAATTCAACTGAGAAGCCAAAGCACTTCGTTGTACATTTAGTATTAAAACTGGTCATTTCTAATTGGCTATGTATGTGAACTGAGCGGCTCTAATTCGGAAATGGTAATAAGTGGCTTAAACTTATTATTGGAACTGAATCGTAGATTTTTGGTAATTAGTTGATTATCTAAATTAATTTCTTGTTCAAGTAATGTCCAACACAACGAGGAGTCAAGCAGCTCACTCGTGCAAAACTGCTATCTGCCACTCGCGATGTTTTCGTTCACTTAATATATATATATATATATATAAAGAGAGAGAGAGAGGAGCTGGGATTTTATACAGTTAAGAATTCAGATTCAGATAACCTTTTCCTTATGAATGCTGTTGAGTTGATGGCCACCTTCGCTTCCTAGTATGTCTAACGTTACGATTCGCCAGCATCTGCCCTTACGAAGGGTTTTAGCGTTGCAGCGTATTTCTCGCATGGTTTGCTCATTAGCCAAGGACCAAGAGCCTGCCACGCATGCTACCAATCGTTTCTATAACGAGACAATCGCCATGGCAACGGCAGGGCAATCGCGAGTGACACCTACGCGAAGGATAATCTACGCGAAGGATAAATGCTGCCACGGACTCAGTGACAGCCTTTCGGAAAGTGTTATTGCTATGTGCTCTCTCTCCCTGTCCCCCTTCCCCATCTTTCATCTCCCCATCCCTCTCCCATGTGTTGCGATTTATTCTTTACCATGTATTTGTTTTTGTTCTCCTATATCTACATACGCGCTGTTGTCTGCGTACACAAGTGTTCGCTTACTTGCGATAAACCTTAGTTGTGAGTCTAGGACTTCGCCTGTGTGTTTCCTTCGTATGGTGCCACGTCTATCGCAACTCAATATCAGCTTAACGTATCGGGCTTGCTATTCTGGTAGCGTGATAGGGCGCGCTTTCCGACTGCTAGCTTTGAATGCTTGATGGAGATTGAACACTGAAAGCGTGACGCACCTGGTGCGGTGAGATTTCGCCGTACTCATTACCGTTACCACACCACGCTACCTTAATTAAAGCGGAACTTTGTCGAAGAACCGGCATGGACCGCGTGCTCAAGCGGAGCGCAAATTGTTTTCTGTTTTCCCTAGCCGCGTGAAAGGGATGTTTTCATCAAATCGAGCTTCATTAAACTTTACGGGCGAGTGGGGTTGGGTGGGCAGTGGTGAATAGAACTGTCAGCACGATATGACGGGTCCATTCGGTCACCTGCGCGCGGCCTTGACGTCACAGTATACATATAATCATTTTTTAGAAAAGGTGTGGGGGGAGTAGTGCGGAACTTTTTTGTGGCCATCCAGGCGAAGCTGTGTATCATCTCCTACTCGAGTGCACTAAATACGATCCACAACGAATTGTACTGCAAGCAAATGTGTTGCTTTTAGACAGAAGACCATTCATTCTAAAAAGATACTTGGCCCATGGCCAACTGCGGGCCTTTAGAAAAGAGCACTTCTTGCCTTCAAAAAGTTTTTCGAGGACACCAACATTTTGGGGAACTATTAAGTTTCAGTTGATCCTAATGAGCTAAATGAGCGATGTAAATGTTGTTCTGGTTTAAAAAATGATATATATATGCGGTGATTGTAATTTTTACGCAGTGTGTTATTGTGTTCTGTGCTTGCACTGTAATTACATGTGTTATGTGTTTTGGCTATTCACAATATCTGTCTTTATATATGCGAATGTGTACCGAACTCAGGCACAAAACTTTGCGATTCACATACTGTTACATTGCATAGTTTTTATTCGTCCGGTGTTCTACTGACTGCCATATTTTGTGGCACTATTCTGCCTTTTTGCGTGTATCTGTTTCCTTTGCCAAGTGACAAGGAGCAGCCGGTGCCACCATAAAGGCGTCAACTTCTCCTAATATTAATTTCAATTAAATAATAAAGTGCGGAACTTAACCATCAGAACAGCGCCATCGAACGAACCATTTTGAATACAGAACTGAGTGCAGACGTCGCTTCGCATTAATTTTGTTTGTACGACACCATTCACGACTAAAATTCATCGCCAAGACCGTATGCTATAGTCTGGATAGTCTGGAAAGTGGGTCATTGTATCCTAAAACTTTAGGAGCTCTACAAAGTGTACAGAAAAAAAAAACAAATTGTAAGATACAAAAAAAAATATGCACATATAGGAACGGCAATGCCAGAAAATCCCAGTGTACGTTTGCGAAGCGGTTACTTAAATACTAGAAAACAGTTCGTCTGCACCACGTTTTGCAGCGTAGCGATTACGTCGCGCCTGCCTGGCTTGACGGCCAGATGTGGTGACTCCCACCCACCAAGCACCCCATGTGACCTGCCCGACCATGGATTACACAACCTCCGAGACTGACCTACTTTTCGCCACATAGCTTCCGGGATTGGCCCTCATTCCAGTGCGCTGTTTTCAGGATGAGCACACTTTGCTCGTCGTTAAAGCGGCCAAGCAGACGAGCTAAACAACGAAAAAAGAAAGACGTACAAAACTTCACTTTAGTAAAGGAATCGCCCGCTTGAAGATTTACGGTTGTTGCAGTGAGGACATTTGGGTACGGTCTGTTCTTTCATTGCGTAATTCCGCAGAGAACAGAGCGGACCACCGACACCTTTGTAGGGTTTGTACGGATGGTTACACATAAAACAACTCGTACAGAGGCTGTCCTGCGTCTTAACTATTCGGCAAGGTTAACGATACGGGGTTAGCTGCTCCTGCTGCCGCTCCCGCCACCACCACCACGTTCTGCAATGTCCAGAAGGATTCCCAAAGAAAGCGTTGCGTTAGTAAATACGAATCAAGGTGCCTGCCGACTACCATGCATAATATAACGCGACTAAGCGAGCTCGTTTGCAGTGGCGACTGCGAGAACATATGGACGGCACAGAGAAAGCAAACACCCAAGTCGGCAAGGGATGTTTAATTAGCCTGTGCAAGTCAGCCAACCGCTGGCACCGTATATGCAGCATCTGTAGCGCCTCCGGTAAGGTTGTGAAACTCGTCACTGTTGAGTGTAAAGAGCTTACTCAGTGTAAGACGAAGTCTTAGTTTGCGCCCGTCTTTAAGACGCGGAAGCTGTCTCTTGAAACGACATGAGCCACTTGTTCCAGTTTGTCGATAGCGGCCATTCATGTCCTTGAATGCCGCCGCCCGTTCCTGTAATGCACACACGCTGTGAAAAACGACAGTTAGCTGAACAGAGTTTCAGTGCCCGCATTCAAGATGTCTAGCACGACAACCTCCAGGCTATACATACGAACACGTGATGTTGCTCAATCCGCTTGAGTCTGGTTTATATCTCCAAGTACAGGCTCTGGGTAAACATCTCAACCATCTTGCATCTACGCTCCGGCACTTTTAAGAACAGGTCGCTTAGGTGTTGCTTATAAATTCACTTGAGTCTGGTCGGTGTCTTCAAAGGCGGACTCGGTGTACATATGTAAAGCCCCCTGGTTTTACGCTTTCACGAACAGGTTGTTTGAGGGATATCTTACTGGTGTCGCAAGTTGTTTACCCGGAAAGCATTAGGCTTTAGGAGTTTTCTCGGTGCAGGCGAGTGAAAAACAGGGAACTAGGAAATCAGCGTTCCTGAAATTTTATCCCGCAGGTATAGCAAGAATTCCTCTGTGTTGAAACGGCCTGACGCATAAAAGTTTCACTTGCACTTCTGGTGTCAATAGCACGTGGACTTCTAAAACAAGTTAAGTTTTTACAACTTCGTTGAAAAGTTCTTGGTGACAGAGATTTGGAATCATTTAAAGAAAACATGGGTCTGAACTCATAAAGGAGTTCTTGCGCAAGAACTCCTAGTGCCAGCCAATCATCATGCCGAACATAACTTTAGTTAGGGAGGCTGAGCAAATGAAAAGTCTCCTTCATACAAAGAGCTTTGTGAACTTGGCCCATGAGGATATAATTAAAGAGTAGTCTTTATGCTATAGAAGTAACGTAACAGACGCTATTGTGACTCGGGGTAGCATTTAGTCAAGGAATCCTTCGCGCCATATGGATGAGTATGTCCGGGAGTAGGAATGCAAGATAAAACGTTTATTTCAGATTATTTACATATTGAAACAAGTCATCAGATTCTATTCAGAGCTCGCACATGTCTGCAGACATCAGGAAGCCCATGTCTGCAGACGTCTGGACACCTAAGTAACGCTCAGCACAACTCTCACGGCACCGAAGGTCCGCTTTTAAAACGTTCTTCTTCCCTAGTTCCCTGCACAGGGAATTCGATGGCCTTGCTGTGGCCAATCAGAGGGATTGTACAGATATCATCTGATATCCAACCTTAGAAACAAGGACGAACAGATTTCGTTCGAGCTCCTTCCACGAAACAGTTCACGTTCCCTCCACGGAAGTCATCGACTGGCATTGCGGCTCGAGGTGGCGTTAGGGCAAGGAATCCACGAAGCCCATCAACAAATACGTCCAGTAGTAGGAACGAAGTAAGAAGGGCTCATTTGGCGTTAGTTACGCGGCTCCAATTATGGAAGCCCACTCCTTGCAGGACCAAATTGAACTTCAGAGTTCGCGTCAGGACACTCCGGCCCTACTGCACGAAATGTCTCCGATTTTCATACCATCGTCTTCCCTGGGGGACTCGACTAGCGAATCTGATTACTTTTATCGCAGCCAGTAACAATGGTAGAATGGGCTACGGTACCACGCCCATGCTATCGCAACGTTCCGCAGCCTTCCCCTCTCCGAAGCCTCCGCTCACCCGGAGCATAGTATAGAGGACAGGATAGCAACTTGGGAAACCACGGTCTGCGCCATTCTTCGTTAGCATTTGACGTTGGCCCTTTTCATCATTAGTTTGAGCTGTTAGGTAGTGGTGGGGGTGGGTGCCTTTTGTTGACCCATCTGGAGGCGGTGTCAACGCTGCATTGATGCGCTGAAAGATTGGTGGAGGTTGTCTCGTGGAAAATCTCTAATTAACGCCTCTGGCCGTGTTGAGACGTAACACTGAGTTCCTTGCTCTCCATGACGGTAATCTTTCCAGGGTCGGAGATTACTCTTTGCGCTCGTTACCGCTTCCTCAGAGGATGGTGGATGCGGTCAATTCTAAGGGAGCTGCTTGTTTGCCCGTTACGGTTGGTGTGAGACCCCGTCGTAAGGTAGATGGGCGCCGATGAAAGGGGCTGCCTCGTAGGAAGCACCCAAAGAATGCGCACTGCCGATTTGGGGCGCAATAATGCCAAGAAACCAGGACACCTAGTATATTAGTGAGGGCTACGGGCCAATAGAGAGGTGTAGCTCAGCGAGCCAGCAGGCCAGTGGGCCAGTGTAGATGCCAGTTCGCATGCGCAGTATAACATGCGCAGTGGCGCCTACGCCGGCCCACTGGCCCGTAAACCCGCTGAGCTATAACTCTCTAATGAGACGGAATGGAAAGCTTTGCAAGTTTGATGCCCCCCTTCGAAAAGGCTGGGTTTCGGCAAGTCTTATCTTTCCGCAAGCAAGTTGACATCACAAGTGAATTGTTGGTGAAGCGTGTTAAATATTCGCTATAATTTTCTATGAAGAGCAAAAAGTGATGTCGTCAATCAAATAGTGACCCCGGAATTTAGTGGGGATTATCTTTAATTTATTTATGAACGCAAGCGTATCCTTAATAATCTGCACTCAGCTTTTTCAGCTTTACTGTTGCAGCAGAGACATTAGCGGCATCAATTCAGGGACGTACGTTTCACCCCTATATTCGTTTGTGATACTCTCATTACCACCATTGATTACAACTCGAATCCCGTTATAACGAAGTTGAACGCGGAGCAGAAATTACTTCGTTATATGCGTTCCTTCGTCATATCCATTATTGCCATTTACTACAGTATATTCAGAATCGGATGCACAATTATGAACATAGAAAAAATATTAAAGCAGCACAATCAAATTTAACAAGCTCACACACACATAAAAAGGACATACTGAGGTGCTGGACGGCAGCTACTGCTTTATTGCTCAAAGACCCGCCTTTTGTAGTGTCCCCTGAGAAGCGCACATGCGCTGACGGCAGTGAGGGGTTAACTAGACCGAAAGTAAAACAGAAAAACAAAGATGACATTTTTCGCATTCCCATTCAAGGAATAACCAAATCCAAGATAGCGGCGCGATTTCTCAAAGAATGATATCGAGAGGTAACTGGTCCACCTGCCTTTCTATTCGTTAATTTCTATTGCTTCAAGAATTTCCCTTGTTCCTTACAGTAAAGCGGTATACGCCTACCTTCCGAGAAAATGCTCGTGTCGGTGTGGTAAGCAAAAAACTCCCCATACGTGGGCCGATCCCGGAGATAGTGCAATGCGCTGTCTCTGTGTATATTTTTTCTTTCTACATCAGTCGAGCTTATACACTCCATCATGGGTTCTAAAAAAACAGTCCGCCAACGTGTTTTAACTCAGCCCAATTATCACTACACGGCTAAAGATTCAGGCCATTTAGCCTTTCATTGCAGAGATTGTGGCTGCAAACCTGTGCTGAAAGAAACGGGAGATTTGCGCAGGGAACACAAAAAATAAACAAGGGAAATTCTTGAAGCAATAGAATTCGACAAATGGAAAGACAGGTGTATCAGTTGCCCATCAGTATCATTCTCTCACAAAGCGTGCCGCAATCTTGGACTATCTAATAAATAACAAACCACAACCAACATGCCAACACTGTGTTGAATTTTTAAACGTGCTACACATTTTAATATGTCCCGGCTTAGAAAAATAGAGACAAAATATTCTAACATTTTTAGCGGAAAAAGGGATCGTTTTCTATCCCGTGCTCTTATAGATCGATGAACTACTTGCGCCCTATCAAGATACTTTTAACTATTTAAAAGTTATAGGAACCCTAGCGGAACTGTAGCAAATTTCATGCTCATATATTGTTTACTTATATCATAAGAAGCCAACAAACACTGACACCAAGGACAACATAGGGGAAATTACTTGTGCTTAATAAGTGAAATAAAGAAACGATAAATTAATGGAAAATAAAGTGGATGAAAGAACAACTTGCCGCATGTGGGAACCGAACCCACAACCTTTGCATTTTTCCATATTACACCATTTTATCACGTTTGAACAAATAAGCTACTTCGAAATACATGTGCTTTGTGCATTATAACCTGCACGGCTGCGGCGCCACTAAAATCCCAAATCATCATACCTTAGACTGTGATTATTCCTAGAGTGGGAATCCAAAAAGTGACATTTTTTGTTGTTCTTTGCTCTAGATCTTGTTCACGCCTAACTGCCGTCAGAGCATGTGCGCTTCTCGAGGGACATATATGCTACAAGAGGCGGGTCCTTCAGCAATAAAACAGTAGTTGCAGTCCAGCGCCAGTGTATCTCCTTTTGATGTGTGCGTGAACGTGTCACATTTAAGTGCGCTGCTTCAATATCATGGCTCATCAACTAGCCCATCAGTATGTATTAAAGGAAGTAAGACAGATTCGTAGCCCGCGGAACCGCTACACAGTCACGCATGCGATGGAATCTGAATAAAACAGCACAAATATCTTGGGCGTGTGCAACACGCGAATTAGCACCTGACACGACACCCTTTCTGTTCCATTGGGATGGTCCTTCGCGCCGCCTTTCCACTTGGTTCATCGCTTTCGAGGGGCACGTGGCACACAGCACAGTGCTCCGCAGTGTGATCGTGAAGGCAAACTTCATCACGCTGGCTCGTGGCCTCCTAGATTTTATCGACGTCAATGCGACCTCGGAGGCCACGCCCAGCTGCCAGCCCGCGAGGTGAGCCGCAGTGAGAGGGAGAAGTGTACGTACAGCCTGGGCGTGGCCCCCGAGATTGCGGCAGGGAGGTCTCTGAGGCCAAGCCCAGCTGCGGCTGCCTGCGCCGCGCGCCATAGACAAAGAGCGAAGTGAATGCACTACTAATTCGCACCACCGCGCGTAGCAGCGCAGCATGGCACCACTCCCGCAGGCTTGCCCGGGACGCCCGAGGTTGGGCCCGTGAAATCTCGGAGGCCACGCCCAGATGCGCCTGCCTGCGCGGACGCCACGCAGAAGTGAATCCACCAATCTGTGGTATCACCTCGCGTAGATGTGCAGCCTGGCGTGGCTCGCGCACTGCCAGGCACGTGCAAGAAAGAGAGGTCAGGGGAGAAATGCGACAGTGAGCGGCTCTTTGTGCGCAGGCGCGCAGCCATGCGTGGCGGCGGTGAGAAAGACCAGTGTTGCTTGACAACGTATTAGATGCGGGGTAGAGAGAGCTTGGAACTGCCTCGTTGGACGATTTCCGTACAGCGCGAAAAGAGATGTACTCGGCGCGCTACATTCGAGTATTTTTTTGATTTTCAGAGACGAATCTAATTCGTTTATCCATTGGCAGGACAATTTCACTTCGCTAAAGCTAGGTGTCAAGGGTCTCTATGAAGATTTCAAAGGCAATTTCGTTTACTTCGTTATATCCATTATTTCGTTATATCCCGTTTCATTACAGCGATGTTCGAGGGCATTCAAATTATCTCCAATAAATATTCTGCTGTTCTTCGCAATATTACAAGAGAAGCTAATATAACTTTTGAGGGGCAAGAAATTAAACGTGTCACAGCCCATAAATTTCTTTGGGCTTCTTTTTCAGGAAAGCTTATACTAGTCCGCGCGCACTACGTGCGATCCAGCTTTTCCAGATCTACTGGTGTTATTTTTAAATTACGACCAGTGCTTCCACAATGATTAAAAAACTATATTACACAGTAGTTCACTCGAATCTGCACCACTGCCTTCTTGTACGGGAGCATTGCAACTAAAGCTAACGCAGATAGGATCCATGTAGCGCAATAGAAAGCTATACGTCTGATAGAAGAGGTGTCCTACTGTTTCATACGGCGTCTGTTTAAAAAAAATAACATGAAGTGCTAATCACTACAAGTACCATAGAGAATATATTGATGATTGTCATCTACCTCTCAGTAAAATCTGATCCGTTAGGTTGTTTTTCAAAAGTGTCTTCAGTGAAACCACCGCGACAGCCTACGCGATAAGATTTATAGAAAAGAACAATCACCGCACCAATTACGGCACTGAAACACTAAGCTATGAGATCCCGCTTTCTTTTTTGTTCACCACCCTTTCGTAGTTACCTTAATCGAGGACAGTGGCTCAGACCGTGATAAAATTGGTTATAAATACAAACATACTGATTCCGTCATGTTATCTAAAAAGTGTTTGCTCGTCGTCCTTTTTTACCCTTTGTGTGTATTTGGAAGTTACGAAAAAAAAAAGGACCATCTTTCACTGTTATTTGCCGGCATTATACTTGTCGTCTG
Organism: Dermacentor andersoni; assembly: GCF_023375885.2. Lineage (NCBI taxonomy): Eukaryota > Metazoa > Arthropoda > Arachnida > Ixodida > Ixodidae > Dermacentor > Dermacentor andersoni. The sequence goes on along the minus strand of NC_092819.1, from coordinate 39,528,267 downwards.
ACCGCGGCAGGTGAAGAGGAAACCATCAGCCATATTCTCTGCCAGTGTCCGCAGTATTGTGCGCAGTGGCGCTCACTTACCGCCGAGCTCAACAAGTTGGGAGGCCAACCTCTATTGGAAGAGGCAATCCTATAACGCAGACATGAATCTATGACATGAATCTATGTATCAGAAGACATAGATTGTGCTTCTTGCGATCTACAGGACTCAGTGAACGCCTTTTGCACGTCTCGTATTTTTTTTCTCCTTACTCCTGCTTCTTTCTAAACCCCTATTTCCTCCACCCACGTGCAGGGTAGCAAATCGGATATTTGCTTGTACTTCACCTCCCTTACTTTTCCCTCTCTCTCTCTCTTTTTGGCTCACATGTGTATTTTCTTGTCAATTTAATCTAATGATTCTTGTTTTCCACATATTGTATGGTATGGTATGATGAACTTTATTTAATGTCCTGAAGATCAACCCTTAGGTTGACGCAGGCGGCTCCCACGTCGGGACAGTAAGGTTTAACCTTACCGCCGTATCATGGGCCTTCTGGACGGCCTGTACTTGATCGAAAAGACCTCCACTGTGTAGGACTCGCTGCCACCAGTCTCTCTCCTTGTCACAGTCTGTGAAAGTCACAGGACACTGCCAAAGCATGTGATCCAGAGTAATGATGCCATTACACTTCTCACAATCGATTGGTATCTCTCTTTCAGGATATATCTTGTTAATAAAGTTTGGACTTGGATAAGTTCTTGTTTGCAACAATCTCAGAGTCACCGGTTGAGCTCTATTGAGCTTAGCGTGTGGCACTGGGAATTCCCTTCTGTTCATGTAATAATGCCTCGTGATTTCATTATATGTTAGTAATTGGTCCCTGTTCTCCTCCTGTATATTATTAAGGTCCTGGTCGCGTAGTGCACGGATAGTTAGTCCTCGTGCAGCTGCGTCAGCCATCTCGTTTAAGTTCTTCCGAGATGGATCGACAGACCCCATGTGCATAGGAAACCAGCGGATTTCGATCTCTTGGCTGTCCAACTCACCGATCAGCTGGGCAGCCCTTTTGGTTACAAAGCCATTGTTAAAGTGTCTAATAGCCATCTTAGAGTCACTGTAAATCATCGTCCACTTATTATTCCTTAAAGCCAATGCTATCGCTACTTGTTCCGCGACTGTCGTGTCTTTAGTCATGATTGTAATAGCATCCCGAGTGAGACCATCTGCATCTACTACTACTGCCGTAAAGGCTTTCTTTCCTCTGACCCACGCAGCATCTACAAATGTCGCATGTTCTCTGTCGTTTTCTATCTCTTGCAGGAGAGCTTTGGCCCTTGCCTTTCGTCTTTCCAGGTTGTGCACCGGGTGCATATTTCTGGGGAAAGGAGTCGTCTTGATTACCTCTCGTATGCTATCTTTTAGTTCTACTGTGCCTTCACCTGAAATTTTGGATTCGGTTGGGCACCATCCTACCTCTTCTAGTATCGCTCTACCTGGCCTTGTTCCAGAGTGCCTCTCTCTGTGGGCAATTTGCTGAGCTTCAATTATCTCGCCTATTGTGTTGTGGAGCCCGAGTTTCATTAATTTGTTATCCGGAGTGTTAATCGGTAACCCCACTGTTGTTTTGACTAGCCTTTTAATTAATCGTTGTATGTTAAAAAGCTTTACTGTATATATGAACTATCCTCTTTTGTAGCGAACACTTTCTTTCTTTTTTTTTGCGCTGTTAACATTTTTTATAGAAATGTAACGCTATGCACTTTGTCATTTTGGAAATTAATTGGGTTTGCGGAAGGAGGTACCCTGTCATTCTTTCTTGCTTTTTCGCCGGTCCCCCAGGCACCTGTACGCTTTTTTCTGTTTGCCTGAAATAAACTTCAACTTCAGTTTCAACTTGTTTATTAGCTGCAATATATCTAAGCTGGGCCAGTGAAAGGATGGCCTATCAAAAAATTTCGGTGAATAAAAACGACAAGCAGTACATAAACTTCACAACACTGTGAGAAGTAGCCAATTGGGAAATGAAAGCGCTATTGAAACAAGTCCTCAGATCACGAAGAAAAACAGAAAAAAGAACTCTGAAAACAAGAAATGTCCTCAGTCGCCACACTCCTATGTACCTATAGTGTCTACTCGCCCAAAACTTGGATAATGTCCATCGTCTCTGCAATCGTGACTTCATCACGTCAATTGCTACGGTCAGGGGCCGCGTGCCGACAGGTAGGAAGTGCTTTAAGTATGATACGTTTTGTGAATTATCTGCGCACTGAAGGACTCTTCAAAGAAAAAGTTAGAAATTAAAGGTATACTACAGCTTATGCAGCCACGTTTCTGCACCTGTTGTTACGCTAATTTATCATCTATACATGCGCTTCGTTTCACGAAAGTCAAATTTGTCCCTGCGTACGCGGCTCTTGGCATGAAGACATGCAGTTTCGTGAGAGCTAAAGTGGGCTTCCGCATGTAGGCAGGAAGGGTAAGGCTAAGTCAAAATCGCAGCAGATGGGAATTGTTGGCTGGCCGCTCAACTTTAGCCTGACATCTTTCACATGGGTGCCTGAACGGATGCCACGTAGATCCCATTTCATTCTTCTCAAGTAGAAATTCGCAGATTTGTTGGGGCTATCAAAGAAATGTATCGAGGAAATGATGCCGGCTTTTATATAGAGGTCCGAACATGCTTTCAGAATGTTATTGCGACTAAGCGCAGAGGGGCATCGCCATGCTTTTGATAGGCAAATTGCCTTACTATGCATCCTTTCCCCATCTCTTGGCCAGCTAAATTGCACAAGCTCCGGCAGCTTGGTGGCTATGACATTTCGCTGCTTATCCAGAGGTCGCGGGTTAAATTCTGCCAGCGGCGGTCGCATTCCGATGGGCGCGCAATGTGAAAACGCTCGTGTACTGTGCATTGAGTCCATGTCCACCAACACCAGCTAGTAAAAATTAATCTGGAGTCCCCCACTAAAGCGTGCCTGATATTCAAATTGTGGTTTTGGAGCGTAAAGCCCCATAATTTAATTTTAACTGCTAAATTTATTTCTGTTCGCAGTTTGGGCGTATATGAATGTTGCTCACTTTTGCACTACGTGCTCTTACGAACCAGAAATACCGGACGAATGGCGTTCTTCCCTTTTCTAGTAATAAGGGATAGATCGAGTGATAGCGCAAGATTTTTGTTAGACATGCCACATTGGTGTAGTCGACTCTTTTAATTCGCTGGGGCACAGCCTACGAGTACATATTTCCCAATGCCCCCTGTTCCTTTCCTTGCTGATATTCTTCACAGACATGATTTTTTTTTTTGCTTGTATGCATCCAACACCAGTGTACATAGACGCACATGCGCTTGAAGGGACCATTGCGTAATACATATAGTAAACGTGAAATAAAGAAATGCTGGCTCTCCCGTAGTCGAGAGTGATCCAAGGATGAAATGGCAACAAGCAAAGTAGATTGGCAGAAGATGATACCAGCCACAATCTTAGAATGGGTGCAGTGCGTGTTCGCAAGTGCTAGCCCCACCATACCACACCGCACCACTCCATATTGTGCGCTGGTCCATATGGAGGCTGCCCGGCTAGAAGAAAACCGGCTCAAGGCGGTACGACATGCCGCAATAGACGCCAGCGCTCTAAGAAAAGTTTACAGCCTTTGGAGCGTATATTTGCCACACGACAGTAATCGTCGTCTGTCTTGCCCACATTTCCTTTCTTGAAAACGCTGCGCTCGTTACTTTCCTGTCGGGAATGCTATGTCATGCTGATAACGCGCATGCCGTTCGTTACTGGAAAGTACCGGGCTCGACGCGTTAAAGAAAGGAAATGCGGGCAAGACAGATGACGATTATTGTTGTGTGGCAAATATACACCCCAAAGGGTGCAACTGTTTTTAGAGTGAGGGAGACAGGGCGCACTGCCCAGCTAGAAGAAGAAAAGCGCCTGAAAGAGGTGCTACACAGCGTGGCGCCATCTCTCGAGGCGACCGCCTTCTGATTATGAGGCGCGCTGTAGTGGAGGACTCCGGAAAATTCGACCGCCTGGGGTTCTTTAACGTGCACCTAAATCTAAGTACACGGGTGTTTTCGCATTTCGCGCCCATCGAAATGTGGTCGCCGTGGCCGGGATTCGATCCCACGACCTCGTGCTCAGCAGCCTAACACCATAGCCACTGAGCAACCACAGCGGGTATTAGAAATTGAGAGCCATTCCACTCCGTAAAGGTGGATGACCAGTAAACGTGTATATATGGTAACAAATATGTCGATAATAACTATGTTCACTGAATTTAAAAGACACCTACCACAATGAATTTCGTTTCTTCACGATTTATGTTGTGCTATTAAACTGCATACTAAATGCTCTTTTTCTTTATTTTTAACCTTATTTTGTTTGCTTTTTTTATTATTTGGTCAACAAGGTGAGTATCGCTTTATCGTCGCTATGACACACGGCCAGTGGCTTTTTGGCGACACTGGAAAGGTTCTTGGCCAATGTGAGGTCTATACACGATCGATTCCGCGTCGTGGGCACACTGATGTTTGTGTAACATTCAATGCCGAACCTTTCCAAAGAGAAACGCCACGGACCACTTTCCGTCTGGCCGAGACACGTCTGTGTTGAAATCACTACCGACTCCACACGATGGGTGTGGAGTCGGTAGAGGTGATCCAACCGAAGGAGCATGCGCTTGCAGCTTGCGGCACGATCTTCGTCCGTGTTACCTGCCGCCCGCTGTCGCCGCGCACATTCCCGCTACTGTTCACGATGGTGTTCTTCGTAGGTCGGCTGTTCTTCTGCGGTTCTCAACGCACGCGGCCTACCCATTGAACGGGTCGAAGGGAACTGAGATAACATTACGTGGTTTGACTTTTTTTTTATTACAATGTTTTTTTTTTCACAATACGTTTACACACTTCTCGCGATTAAACGAAGCTGTGGCATACCCGGCGATACGCTTTTGCTTTATGCCTTAGCTCTTTTAAACTCTGGGATGGCCGCCGTATTTTTTGCCTACACACACAAACCGCCAGAACCTAGCGCATAACAGCTCCGCTGTAAAAACACGGTGGAAGAAAAACACGGTGGACGACCAAGCCCTGCGGTGCTTGGTCGTCAGACATCTGTGGACCGAATACCGTATGTCTCATAACGTTTTCTCGCATGACGTTTTCTAAATCTTTTCTTTTTATTTTTATTTTTCGTTGAACAGCTTGGTTAACGATAGCTTGGACACACAGCATAACGGTGTTCGGAATATTTCACAAAGAGTTCAAGTGCGTCAAAGAAGTTCGCACTTCGCCTGTGTGCTACGTTTCCATCGTATAGCTTGTTTTCCGGTGACGTCATGAACGCAGCTTCTCGCCGTGCTAGTATCTGAACATGGAAGCCGCGATGACGCCAGTGCCACGCGTACTTTGTTTCGCTTTGCTGACGGTGAACGCATTTCACCGGATTATCACAGAAATCGAGTTGTCGCTCGGCGCAGGACGCTCCTTTCGTGCTGTTACCGTTTCTTGTTTACGCAGCGCCTCGAAGTGCTGTTAGCCCAAGGTGACGGCCACTATGATGTCTGTACATGCTATCGATATACAAACACAAAGAACACCCTGGAGAGCGAGATTGACGTGATGTGTCGTGATAGTTTCTTGACGAGGTTATTTTTCCCCATAAAGGTCGCGCCTAATTATGTCTGGTTTCAGGCCACGATACTAAGCGGATAACCTGCAATTCTCATGACGACGAAGTGTCTTCTTGACAGAACGCTTGTTTCTGTGCTCTCTGCATTTTTGGTGAACTCTTTGCCTTTCGGGGTGCCTTACCTCCCCGTCTTGCGACCATGGACGCGGAGCATGCCACAGGCCCTCCTGGCCAGAAGTCATCACGGCTGTCAACCGCAAGGAAGCGAGTTGGCTCCCCCAGCGACACCGAGGACACCGAGCTGTACTCTATGTCGGAAGACGACTCATCCGACGACGGCTTCATACCCGTCCGGAGTAAGAGGGCGAAGAGAAAGATCGCCAACACAGCGCCGTCACCTCCTGCGAGCACTACGACTATGAAGTCAAGGCCTGCGCGCTGGCCACACGTCATCATCTTTATGCCGGAAGAACCGTCAAGCAACCTACGGTTGCTGAACAGGCAAGCCCTATCCATTTTTCTGGAACGTGCGGTGCCGGATCAAATTAAAGACATCAGAATAAACCCACGCAAGAATATACTCGCCATAGACGTGTACAACGCGAGTGCGCTTGGAACACTTCAAGAAATCACGGAGCTTGGCGGAATCAAAATGCGCCCCTTCATCCCGATCGACGACACATCGATAGCCGGTGTAATTTACGACATTGACATTGCCATTCCCAATGAAGATTTACCTAGCCTCATCAAGGCGGCAAACGAGGGCACGATCATTACGCAAGTGCGCCGTCTTGGGAATACGCGCTGCGTAAAAGTAATCTTCAAGGGGGATTGCATACCCTCCCACGTTAAAGTCGGACATTTTCGACATCCAGTTCGACCATTCATCCAGAAGCCGCTTCAATGCCATCAGTGCTTCAGGCTAGGACACGTAAAGGGCGTGTGTCCGAACTCGCTTCTGTGTCCCCGTTGCGCTGAACCTCATGCAGAAGTGACCTGCGGTGCCACAGTTCTGAAGTGCGCTAACTGTAGCGGCCCTCACGCAGCCTCGTCGAAAGACTGCCCCCGCATCAAGAGGGAGCGCGCGGTTCTGAAGCAAATGGCCAGAGACAATTCGGCCCACAGGGAGGCAGCCGAAGTAGTCCGGCGTCGGCGTCGACGTCGGCACCGTCGTAAGTCTTCAAAGAAGGCGCATGAGCGAAGCGATAGTACCCGCTCCACTACGGTACCACTTAGTCGCGACGCGATAGGGCCCACCACTTCCACGAGGGCATCAGATAAGACTCTTTCTTTAGAGGAATGGCCTACGCTACCGAGCCGCTCCCTTGCTAAGGAACCTCAGAAGGTCACGGCGCCACCGGAGCCTTCTCCGGCCATTGATGATTCACCTAAAACAGATCAAGTCATCTCGGTGCTACGTTCCCTCATGGAGGCCATCCGAACGATTTTAGTTGAGATGGGGACACCGTCTGCTCGAAGCGCACTTAAAGTGCTGGACGCCTTAAGCCCAGTGCTTGAATCCCTCAACTAGAAAGATGGCTACCCATACCCCATCCTTCCGAAAAGAAGTCAAGGCAGCGTCCGTCATGCAGTGGAACGCCAGAGGGCTAAAATCACGAATTTCAGATTTCCGTCAGTATGTGTACACCAATGTGTTTCCACTCATCGTCATTTGTGAGCCCAACTTGTCGAAACCAATCAGACTGTCAGGGTACGAATGTTTCATGTCATCAACAAATAGTGCATGCAGCAAAATCATCATTTTTGTTCGTCGGGAACTCACCTATGTTTTGCAACCGATTGCGCCCCACGACGACAATCAGTATATATGCGTCACAGTTAAAAAGAACAAACTCTTGTTTACTCTCATAGGCGTGTATATATCGCCTTCCAACAATTTCGACACTAAAAGATTAGCGGATATCTTGAGTGTTTGCCCCGCTCCATGGGTCATCATAGGAGATTTCAATGCACACCATCCAGCATGGGGAAGTACAAAGACAAATGCAAGAGGACGAAGATTATCAAGCATCGCCTACAACTATGGCCTTACTCTCTTGAACGATGGTAGCCCCACCTTTCTTCGAGGCGTGACATACGGCAGCTGCCTCGACCTTGCTTTTGTCTCCAACTCTCTCGCCAGATATGTGAAGTGGTTTCCAGATATTGAGACCCATGGGAGTGATCACATTCCCACCTATCTGAACATCAAAGGCTTGATGTCTAGATCTGGCCCACGGAATACCATTCGGACGATTCAATGGGCCAACTTCAAATCTGATATGGAAGATGCCTGCAGCGAGGGCCTGCCCTCTGGGTTAGAACAAACAATTAAAAATACGATGCGGAACGCCACTCGCATACTGACGATCTCTCACACGCGAAACGACTTCGACATAGAATTAGAACGACTTCGTGCACTTCGTCGTCGGGCGGAACGTCGATATCGGCGTACAAGATCAATCCATGACCTTAGGGCAGCCAGGAGGATACAAAAGAAGATTCAGCGTCGAATGAATAGATTAGCGTCGGAACGTTGGGCAACGTTTTGCCAAACACTCGACCCCCGCAAGCCGCTGTCTCACATTTGGAAAACGGTGCAAGGTCTGCGTTGCCTTCCGGAACAGCGTTTTCCATTCAAGGCACTCGCGCTTTTCCAAGGGCGGCAAGACATCGATGTCGCAGAAGACTTTTGTGTGCGAATGGCAGACCAAGCGACACGCCCAGATCCTCCAGCCCGAGATGATGTCCCCCATTCCCGAGATTGCCGCATGGACCTTCCTTTTACAATGGAGGAGCTCGAGGCGGCACTAGCTCTCTGCAGGCGCTCATCATCTCCGGGTCCAGATGGTATATCATACCGAGCCTTGTGCTATCTCGGAGAATCCGCACGGACAGCACTATTGAGTCTCTACAACACCTCATGGCAGGAGGGAAATGTTCCTGACGAATGGAAAGTGAGCCGCCTGGTGCCAATATTGAAGCAGGGCAAATCCCCACTAGAGCTCAGCTCTTACCGCCCGATAGCGTTGGCCAGCTGTGTAGGAAAGGTAATGGAACGGATGATCCTTGGCCGCCTGGAATGGTACCTTGAACACTACAAGATTTATCCGAGTTCCATGGCTGGTTTCCGACGTGACCGCTCTTCCATCGACAATGTAGTTGATCTCGTTTCATATGTCCAGCACGAAAGGTCCCGTAAACGTTTATCTGCAGCTTTATTCTTAGATGTGAAAGGGGCATACGATAACGTATTGCATGAGGCTATTCTCGACGCTCTTGTGACGGTTGGCCTAGGTGGCCGAGTATTTTTATGGATTGCAAGTTACCTATCTGCAAGATCATTCTATGTATTAACTGACGATGGCCCAACTACGCGACGCTATACCAGCAAGGGCGTTCCTCAAGGCGGTGCTCTCAGCCCGACGCTATTCAACCTCGCTCTTATTGGGCTTGCTGAACACTTGCCAACTACCACCAAAATTTCAGTATACGCAGACGACATCTGTCTCTGGACTTCGGCAGTCACACGTCCTCAGATACGTGCACGGCTTCAGAGAGCGGCTACTTTGACAGCGAGCTACTTGTGTGAACAAGGTCTCAGCATATCGCCAGAAAAATGCGCCCTAGTGGCGTTTACTCGCAAACCAATGACGCCTTATGTCATCTCAATCAACGGGCGGACCATTTCCTATGTCAGAACCTACAGATTTCTAGGCGTAATTATCGACCGAGACCTCTGTTGGAGCCCGCACGTGGCTTACATGAAACGACGCCTAACAGCAACCTCCCAGTTGTTTAAATACCTGACAGGAAAGACGTGGGGGATGTCAGTAGACGCAATGCTGAGACTCTACAGAGCTCTCTTTCTCGGTTTTTTAAGATACAGTCTACCTGTACTGAACAACACCTGCAAGACAAATATTCGTGTTCTGCAAGCAGCGCAAGCTCAAGCACTCAGAGTTTGTCTTGGTTTGCCGAGATGCACGTCAACTGAGGCAACTATTGCGATTGCTCGAGACCATCCAATGCAGACTCACATCACGGTGGAAACCCTGAGAACGCATATCAGACATTTGGCACGGGCCCCCTATCACCACCTTGCAACACTACCTTCAGACAGGCACCAAGCATCATTCTCAAAAACTATTGTCAAGTACAACGACAAACTTCCCTCGGGCTTCACCGCTGCATCTAAACCATCGATGCCCCCTTGGTGCCTTGTCAGCCCCACAGTCCATCTCAACGTGCCAGGAATCGGGAAAAAGTCTGAGCTGTCGTCGCCTGTGCTGAAACAACTGTCTCTGCTTCTTCTGCACGAGAGGTACGCAGACAGTGCACATATTTATACTGACGGTTCCACAAACATCCAGTGTTCGTCCGGTGCTGCAGTCGTCCCAGAAAGAGGTATTACCATCAGCTTTAGGACTGACCACCCAACGACATCTACATCTGCGGAACTAGCTGCTCTTCGAGCTGCACTTTGTTTTGTCAATCGGGAACCACCTCGACAATGGTCAATTTTCAGCGACTCAAAGGCAGCCCTACAATCTGTACTATCAGCTCTGCGTCGCGGGCCATCTGAACAGCTCGTATTCGATATTAGATGCCTACTTCATACATCACATGAGAAAGGACATCACGTGACGTTTCAGTGGCTGCCAAGTCACTGCGGCGTCATCGGAAATGAAGACGCCGATAAAGCCGCTCGGACAGCTCTTGAAGACACACAGGAAGAGGCCATACCACTTTCACGTTCCGACGCAGCCAGCAGACTTCAAGTGCTTGCACAGGAGATCACGCTCTCTCTATGGTGCACACCAAGCAGCCAGACCAACCGCAGCGATCATCAACACGATCTGCCCTCCTTGATGCATCTCTGTATGCCAACCGGACTCCGCCGAAGTGAGGCCACCCTGCTTTATCGCTTATGGCTAGGGGTGGCCTTCACGAAATCTTACTCGTTTCGCATTGGAATGGCCGACAACGCTCTCTGCAATGCCTGTCTTTGCGAGGAGACGCTGGAACACATTCTGTGCGACTGTCCTGAATATAATGTTCAGAGACAGTCCATGGCGTCCGTTCTAGCGCACCTTGACAGTAGACCATTGTCAGTTGCAACCATTTTCACATATCGCCGACTGAAGACATCGCAGCTGAAGGCGACGAAGGGACTACTTCGGTTTATGAAGGATACGGGCTTGGACAAGCGACTGTGACAGTGATGTCACGTACCACACAAGAGTGACAGACTGTAACCAATGATGTGTGTGCCGTGTTATGTGCCCTCTATCTCTTCTCCCCATCTTTCATCCCCCCCATCCCGCTCCCATGTGTAGGGTAGCAAACCGGTTAGGCAAAACTGGTTAACCTCCCTGCCTTCCTTCTCCACTTTTTCCTTCCTTCCTTCCTTCCTTGCAATTCTCATTTCGTTGACGGGAGTCACCAAGGGGCAACAACGCGGAAAAGAATGAAAAGGAGCTGTACAGACATATCCAGAGTCGTCTGCGCCTTTTTTTGTTTTCTTTACTTGCCTTTGTCCAATTTCAGCACACCACATGTTCAAGCACTTCATATTGACTGCAGTTGCATACAGAACGGGGAGGGGAGGGAGGGGACCAAATCCACGAAAGAATATCGGACAGACATTAAAGAACTACTGCGAGGAATATGAAACGAACTCATAGGCGAACCTCTAGGCATGTACGCACATTTTTTTTTTTTTTTTTCTGGTAGGTCCTTCCAGTGATTTTCGACTCGACGCTAATCTAACTTGTTACGCCATTACTTTAATTTGTTCTTGCTGTAATTCTTTTTCCCGCTTTCTTTTCTTGTGTAGCTGAACAAGTCGTATGTTGTAATGGTTAACCGTGCCTATATTTTCTTCAGAGCCACTCAAGTCCGCTTGAGTAAAATTGTTAACCTCGTGAAGAAAATATGCTTGAATGTTATTGAAATAGGAGCAAATATCTTAACCAGGAAATATGGTTAGTTTTGCGTGTCGTTGAGAAGAGTGAAAGCATTTACAAAAAACAAAAGACAATATAACAACTCGATCTCACGTTAGCAAACACACTACTTCGTTCTGCAGTGCACGACTTATGGTTAATGAGGAAATGTGACTTGTTGGTGGATATTTTTAAAATATTGAATGAAACTTTCATGCTTGTTTTGTCAGACTGCCATGGGAGGAACATATATAATTACGGCAGCCCACAAGCGCAAGCCAAACGCAGGAAATAAGTCAAATACATAAAAAATGACAGACTGCAATTGTATGACGGCCGCTAGTTGAATAACAGCGACCAATTTGCTTCTGTAGTATTATGAACTTGAAAAAAAAAGTATACAAGGGAGGTTTTGACGGGCAAACAAGCTCAAGCGTACAGAAGCACAAACTAATCCGGAACGGGACCGACGGCGTCGACCACGCTAAGCACTTCTGAAACTTCTTTCAGACCTTGTCGTATGATGTTATTCAGTTTGTCTGTCGATTATGCAGGCTCCTCCGTAATTACTAAAGTCCAAGTAGCGTGAACAAATGCGGTGTATATTTGGGAGTTTTTCTGAACGGGATGAACCGGATACTGTAAGATGTAAGAAGATTTTTTTGGACGCCTCAACAAATAATAATGCGCCCGAATAATACTTTATCTTGCCTCTGAAGTACTCTATAAATCTTTTGGTGGACGCTACACTTTGCAGATTATCCATAAATCAGCACCTAGGTGAAAGGATATCAACGATGTAGCGCATGGCTAGGAGCACTAAGAGGAGCAAGAAAGAGTCGTATCTTTCGCTTCTACACCACTAGGTCGCACCACCTACGCAAATGAATACCACTAGAAAACTACAGAAACACACACATAACTAAAATTTTATCCTTCATCTCAAAAGGAGATTGTTGGCCCGCATCTTACGAATGTTAACTTCAACCAGCACCATACGAAACAGTTCAATGCTTACTGCACGTAATATTTACTGCACCAGCTGTTGGCATCAATGCTGCGAACTATGGGAAGAACAGCAGCTTTTTCATTATGGGAACTGCATTCTGCATATGCAAGTTGCCTTCTTTTGTGCCTACAGCTGCTCTTCCTTTCACATCCCAATAGAAAACCTATTTTGCGCTATGACTAGTCATTTCCCACAGCGTGGCTCGAATAAACATTGTTCTCCCTGGTATTTTCGATCTATCTTCGATCTTCTTCGATCTACCTTCAACGAGCACGACAAATTACTCCACTCCCCGAACATTAATTAGATAATACACAAACGCCAAGCCTCCTGCACCTCGGCATTCTGTTGTTATACAGAAGAGTGTAGCATAATGCTTGCTCGCGTAATGGCTTCGAGGCGCAATCTAGCGAACATGGAACGATGCCGGAACCCTTTAGTACATTCTGCAAGAACCGCCATTAGAGCTGCCTTAAGTTTCGATCAGTTATGAGTTTCCACGCGGTAAACACCCGCGTAAGTATGCATTTGTTTCAGCACACGGTACGTTCACCTTCGCCCCAAGCTTGAAATAATGAAAGACTATACAACGTTGTAGCTACAGCAGCCGCGCGGTCTCACCTGGTGCGCTCATCGATTACTCCCAAGAGTCGTGAACCTTCGCATAATTGGTTACATTTTGCAACCTTCGCATAATTGGTTACATTTTCCCACACACCTACATCTTCCTTCTCTCGTCATCGTCACCCACCATGCGCCTCTTTCTTCCCTCTTTCTTTCCCTCTTCCCCTTCCCCCAACGCCGAGTAGCTGGCTAGAGGAATATACCTCCGGCCGACCTCTCTGCATTTCGTATCATTAAACTTCTGTCTCTCTCTCTCTTTTACCCCACCCGTCAACTGGTACAGCAGGTGCGCAGAAATATGTTGTTTACCAACGCATCCCGGAAACTTTCCGGACTCGTCGAACAACTTAGAAAGGACGCTAAAGAGGAAAATTAACAGAGCCGCCCTGTAGCGAAATATCGCCCGATAATAACATGGAAAGCCATTCTTATCGTGATACGGATGGTAATCTTGGAAAGATGGAGAGACGAGTGGCGTGTGGCGAAGCAGCCTTAATGCATCCCCGCCAACTTGCCTTGACGTCATAGACTTTGACGGCATTTGCTCGGGTCTGCGGCACGTTCGGCCGTGATACAGGACAGACGCACGAGGCCCGGTGGTCAAGTGCCTCTTAGCCGGTGTGGCCAAAGCACGTTATTTAAAACGAACGGAAACACATACCTTCGCCCTCTCACGAGGTATTATCTACAAGAGAACACAAAACAAAGCTTTTCCGCATGGGACAGTTGCTTGCACGTTGACTGGGCACGTATCGCACAATATGATTTCGTGCTGGAGTGCTGCGGCGCAGGTCACTATGGACCTGTGGGTGTTCCAGGGGTCCCGAAGCGGCATTGCGGTACGCAGTGCGACTCGATGATTGAGCTTCGCTACGTCCGCAGCACTGGTAGCTTAAGTGAGCATCGCTGGCATCAAGAAGTGGCGTATTCGAAGCATCCGCAGCCGAAACAGAATCAGATTTACTGTTAGCTGATACAGCAGTTAGGTCGTGCAGAAGTGATCACGTGCGGGAGCTCGGCGATCTTCGGCGCCTCAAGCTGCTGTGGCACTACGCGTACGTGGTCATTGTGCATGATCCATTCACGACTGTCTGGCAGCCGTAACGCCGTCGTGAATGGCTGGTCGGACAGTACTGTAGCTGGTACCCAGGTAGGTAGGACCAGGCCTGAAATTGCCGGCGTATACGGTTTCTCCGGGTGCTATCACGGCAGGTGTGGCTGGTTTTGTATTTTTTCGGATGCTTTAGTCTAGCTGACTGGACAGGACTGTCGTTCGCAAATCCGGCCGGAGCAAGTCCAGCGTCTCATTTTTTTTAGGCTTCCGGCCCCTGAGGAGTGGGGCCACAGCCCGTCACCTCGTGTGCCGTTGTTCGGTAGGACCGCAGTATCCTTGCGATCTGCGTGTGTAGGTCACCGGACTCTGGCTTTCTTGGGCTTTTTGCTTGATTGTCTGTATCGCTTGCTCCGCCTCTCCGTCGGACGCTGGGTGGCATTGGTGAACGAGTAAACGCTGAATACCAGTCTTGTGTAAGAAATCCTTTACATCACTGGCGAATGCCGGTCCACTATTTACATACAATCACACCAGGGAGGCCTTGCGCGGCGACCATCTTCCCTAGGCAGTCAATGGTAACTGTTGCCAACGTTTTTCTAATTCTTTAGTTGTAATGATGGAGTCATTCTGAGAAGTGGCGCCTCAAAAAGAAAAATAAAGAAAAAGGAAGAAGAAGTTAAACCATGACCGTGTTGTCGTGTCTTTTTCGCTAGCGCGTCCTTCCTGAGGCGCCATTTTCCAAGCATGAACCTACGCCCACTCACACAACTGTCAGTTCTTAATTATGGAGAACATTGTATATTGAAGGAGTCAACGACTGAACTTAGCAAGCTTTAAGACCGCTTAACTGAGCAACAGCAGCCCAAATACGAAAATGCTTTTGAAATGTGTGCCGTCGCTCTTACGTAACGACGCGGGGCTTCCCGTAAGAATTCAGCAAGATTAAAAACTTTCATCTTAATTTTCGCTTTTGATAATGAACCTATTCGGCGAAACCTTAACACATTTACTGCTTCTTTTGATATAGTGTCCCTCTAGTGCGTGGCGGCATTCATGCCAACATCGTCATATGTGAAGAAATGAATCGGTGTTTCGGGTATCATTCTCCCGCTTGACCACTGCGGAACACAGCTATGTGCAACACTAGTGTATTCTGTCACCAATTTCGGTCACGTTTATCTCGAAAGATTTGCTGATCACTGGATTTCTTCTAAGTCGATAGAGAGATATATTCATTAAAAAAGAAAAGTTGGGAGGTCGGCCTCTAAGAGGGGAAAAGATGTAAAAGGCGATTGAGAAAGTGAGCATGACAATAGTACGAAGATAGAAATTATTAAAAAAAGAAAAAAAACATAAATACCTATTACAGTTTTATATCTTGCGCAGTTCACAATCTCTCATATAAGCCACAGTGGCCTCCGAGGCCTGGCACGTGGGCTATTCTATCCACGGATTAAAAGAAAAAAAAGAAAAATAGAGACCTTTGTCCCACATAGACAACCGGCCATGTTCTAGGCCGAAATGCTTCTAGGATGCAGCATCATAGCTGCAAATTCAATTTGTGCGCTAAAGGCATTGACAAAATAGATCTTTAGTCTTTGAAACTTAGTGACGGTGCCACATGGCAATCATAAGGGGAGTTCCTATCTCCATCGCTACGTTAAGTATATGCAGCAGCAAACTTATCGTTTTGTATAGCAAGCATCACGTCTTAAACAACTGTGGACAGTCCTCACTCGAAGGCTTCCTATAAGTCGTACTGCATTTCAATTGTATTTTTATACAGTTTCACCCAAACCGCGCGCTCGCTTCTCTTTCTTTTCCAACGTTTCGATAGCGATATTGTGCGCACTGCGCCCGTTACCTACGTGTACATGCACATATCAAAAACCCACATACAAATTTATTTTTCTTGCTAAATACATTAGCGATAAGCTTCGCCTTTGTCACAATTTATGGCCACGCTGTTTTCTTTTTCTTTTTATCCGCAATGGCGCATTTAGTACTCTTCCCACTTACCTTAATATATTATATTGTTGCGCATGCTTTACGGCCGTTACGCAACGCCCCGTTTCACATGGTAATCAAAACGAAAATAAGTTGCGCGCCGTTCACTTAGCTGTTAGCGCCGGTGTACGCTGAAACATGTGCCTTGCTTTCGCTCGTTAATGAAGGGAAAATAGCATCATAATGTAATTTTCACATTTCTGTTTATCAGTTTTTGCGCGATATATAGGAAGTGCACGTTCTGGTTTCTAGGGCGCGTAGCAACGTTACAATCTGCTATGTGGTGCCGAAGAATGCTGCGGGGTTACAGTGAAGAACTTTTTGAGAGGTAATATTAATGCTTATTGAAGCCTTAATGTCACTGCAGCGCTTCGTTTTCCTTTGCCGAGAGGAGAATGAAACTAGCTCCAATAGTATGCAACGACAACTTCGTTTTGCCATATAGGATGCCAGTCACTGAAGGAAAGAAAAAAAAAGAAAATAACATAGGAGGCACCACGGCATCCGCATAAAAGCTTGTTTTGCGCAATCCCCGTCCGCTTTCCTGCTCACATTCTTGTCGGGCACGACTTGTTGCCTGCATGAAAAAACAACAACACAAAAACGTTATAAAACACACGCCAGCTAGCAATGACTCGTAACACGCTTACTTCCCACGCAAACGACTTGGTTTTTTCTAGCTTAAGCTCCCTGTTACGCAAGCTGGAAAGGAAGACGCGAAAGAGAAAGCAGGGGGAGAATAACGCATAAAAAATAACTACCCCTGACGCCTGTGCGCGCTCACCCATCATGAAATAGTGTTTGCGATAACGAGGTTGCCTGGCATGGTTTTTGATGAGTGCGGTCGAAACGAGCTGTTATTGGGCGTCTTTTGATAAGCGTCAACAATTTCGACTAAACCTCGTCAAGGAATGCATGCTCATTTGCTTTGAAACCGTTTATGTGTTAGGAGAGTGCGCCTGATTATGTTTGTGTTATCGATATCGATCGCAGTAGGCACCAGCTGCAACATAGAGATAAAGAGAGTTAGCGAACATACCAAAGATGTGCAAAGGCCCAGAATTTTTTTTTTCTAAGTGAGGTACGGCTGTTATGAGGTACAGAGACTTGCGTGCAGTCATGGCATTCTGAAATTGATTGGCTGCATTTCGACTCATTAAAACATTACATATATAGCGGACAACGGGGCAACTTCCTTTTCGTAAATGCAAAAGCGCACGATAGATCCCGCTAAAGACCGGCCAAGCACGTTAATTTCATCGGCCTGTTTAACGAGACGGGTCAAATGCAGCGACCTTCGCTCCGTTTGAGTCCCCGTTCCTCATTTATTATCATCTATACATTCCCTGAAACCATTTTAGTTGCTCATTCCTGCTAATACAGGTCTGATATTTTTTTTTTTTGTGTGTGTGTAAGTCCTTAGAGCGCTAGTAGATTACCAAGCATGAGCCACTATATGTCATATTTTTCTACTTAGTATGCGTACCTCATGGCGTTCTCTTTAGAACCAGTCAGCATGCCTTTAGGATGCGTGCACAAGTAATACAATGAAGTGATATGTACAATGATATCTAAAGAAAATTTTAACATTCTAAGTCATGTTCTGCTTTTCACAAACTCACCTTTCCTTTCTAACAGGATCGATCTATTCCCGTGGACAGACTAACCTCTCGCAACTTTCGCAATACTTCCAGCTCAATGGCAAGACGATTACGGGAGCCTGCCAACAAAGCGGGAACTCGGCAATCAGCTCTCGAGAATGTTCCTGCCGAACTGTCTGAATATTGCTGCTCATCTTGCACAACCAATATCCGAAATACAACTGCTAGCGCACATTTTTCTGACCGGACGTCTCGTAGTACTTCAAAGGTGTCCCAAATTGTTTAATGGCGGGTGAAGGACAAAAAATGCAGACAGCGACAGTACAGTTGAACATTTTAAATACTACATCAGGCGATCTTTCCATATCCTAGGATTCTTTTTATTTATGACGAACCAGCAGCGAGAGATCGTTCGTTAAGCCCGACTTCCTAAACGTACTTACTACTATATTAGGACAACGTGGTACCGGTACCTAAGACAGGAGTTCTGCAAGCCAGCCCTCTGCAGCCGCCAGCGAAAGCACCAGCCCACGCTGAACCGGAAGCACAGACAGTGTTTCAAGGTGAAACAAATGCAGCAGGGCAAAGAATGACTCTGAAAAAACGAAGTATACAGACAGCTGAGCAGTTTCATTCAATCGCCATAAGAGAGAAACATTGCGCAAACCAATCATGGCAAGCTTTAAGCATAGCGAAGAGACGGCGAGGTGATGCCACAGTTGTATAATGACCGAAGAAATGCAGAAAGTGTGTAAATCATGAGCAAGACGCAGCGATAAGCGGTAACATGGGCTGGGCGGTGCACAGGACATTACCGTACTCAGGAAGGAACGGCAAAAGGAGAGAAATAAGGCAAACGGGAAGGTAAGTATAAGAAATGTAGGTAGCGCAAATATTGTGCGCGGAAATACTCGTTGCTGTGCGCGTTATCAGCTGCACTAAGCATTAGGCACAGTGTGTGAACGAGTTGAGTGTGACTGGTGTTTCGTTGCCATTCATTTCAGAGACTCACAAGAGGCCATCATGATAGTTCTCAACGTTTCCTGTCGCTCCAACATGTTCGTCTCGTTGGTCCGCTGACGCTACCATGTCCTTGCACGAAACTCTGTGGAACCATCGTTTGTGTGTATTCCACTTCATTTTTCCTCTTTACTGTTTCGCACATTTCCCCTGGTTTATTTATATTTCTTCCTCTTCTTTTTCTTTCCTTCTTTTTGTCCACTGCGCTAGTTAAAGCATTTCTCGTGTACCGTAGATGGTTCCATCTTAACGCTCACGTTAACGCCCAAGCGCTGTTGCTGCGAGCAAGTCTTTGCGCCAGAATCTGAGGCAAAAGGCTGGAGGTTCGAATGCGGTTAAGGCATTTTCTTTTGTTCATTTGATTCTTCCCAAATTCATTTCGCTATTGCTCCTGTTGTCATGTCCACATGAACAATATCATTACGGGACCATCATTACATTTAGCGATAACTGTAATGCAGCAGTTCTAGCTGGAAAGGGCTTTTAGAGGAGTACGGATATCACATTCTGATTTATCGCCGTTTCCTTTTTTTGTGTGTGTTAAGTGAACATCCTGAATCTCGAAATCTTAAACAAATATCGACCCGGCTCAGATCGCCTTCAATAATTTAGTAAAAATTTGTTGAAGGGTTTCAAGATCGAAGATCTGAAAATTGTTTAGTAAAGTATATAGCTATTTTCGGAACCAGCTTCGATTTAGTTTCTCAGGAGGTGCATATGTCGTGACGACATAACAGAGAAGGTGGCCACGTTGGAGCACAGCATCGCTACGTTTTGTCACTTGGTCTGTAGTATCTTATGCTGCTAAGCCTGGTCACGCGATGTGTCGCTGCATAGCAGAGCGAGCGTAAAAACACTGAGATATTTTCCTGCCGAACCTTTAGTCGTGGCCTGAGTAAAAAGCGAGAGCTGGGTGAGCTCTGCTGCTGTCAAGTGGCGTGGCATAATGGACATAACTGACCATTAGCCAACCATTAGGCAGGGAAGGAAAATTCCTTACAGTCAAGAAAGAGTGTGCGATCGTTAAGGAGCATAGAAAGAGAAGTTTTATCCTGTCACAGTTTGTCTTTTGTTCGTGTCACAATCGTACCGCTTACCCTTCAATAAAGAAACCCTCCAGCGCTTCCTTTAATTTCGCAATGCTATACCGAAACATTTGTTATGTTGTGTCGCTATTCTAGGCCCCTATTTCGCTACATTTTCTGTGTGCGAAAAAAAAAGTCCGGTGTTATGGGAAAGCTGCACATATTCTGACTACATATATTACAGAAAACACGGCACTATCAGCATAAATTACTCCAATGCGTCTTCGTTTCAGTCCTAAACTGCATTTGAACAGTGACTTTATCCAGACTTCAAAACGCAGACCTTGAACTACTGCATGCTTGTGAACCGGCTATGGAGCGATTATACGTCGCCGATAAGTTGTTTCCTGTTCCCGTGTCAATTTATGGTCATGGTACGGGGGTTATATGAAGCAGACTAGCAGACTAACAAACAAATTCTGATGCATTTCTCTACACAGAACACCCGATAAAATACTGTCGAATTCAAGTTGCTAACATAATACGTCTTCTTGTCCGCATATTTTGCACGACCCTTATCACTTCTTTCTTCTTTTTTTTTTTACCCTTATAGGATTCAAAATATTTGTAGCCGCACGGACGAGAGAAAAACACATGGACGAGGCCTGACTGCCTACAAGAGGTTTTATTCTGCGTGTACAAAGGTGTTTTCAAGGTATATATTTTGTTCACGCTCAATAAAACCTTTCATTGGCAGTCAGCAGCGCCGTCCGTGTGTCTCTATAGCACTGTTTCACCATGAATGCATCGCAGCAGCCAGCTCGCAGCCAGGCCCTATTAAACTGTTTATCATGCCTCCAGCTTTGCAGCGTTAAAAATCATTCAAGCACTCGGTTAGCTCTTACTTCCTTCGTCGTAACTAGACACATATTTTTTTTTCTTGCCTGCCTAGAGAACGTGAGATCACTAAGCATCTTAGCGTACCTCGTATTCCATCTTAGAATGGCTCGCCATTCGAGCTATTTCTTTGCAAAGCAGGTGAGACCCGCTGGTTAGTTCCCTGCTTAACCTTAACGGGCCAAGCCAGACGACAAAGTGTTTTCTTTTTTTGTTTTTTCATTTCGCAAACGCAGCAGACCGACGAATCGCTCCATTACTGAAAAAAAAAAAAAAAAAAACTTTGCTCAGAGTTCACGTTGCGTAAACAAGAATAATGACGGACTTTATCGCAACGGTAATAAAGCTTCAAGAAAAGGGAATGGAGGGAGAAATTTGGAAGAACTAGCTCGGGTCTCACGTTTGACGATAATAAGTCGAGGCTTAGTTGTTTGTGCGTGTACAAGCGCCCGTAAGACCTCCGGTGAAAAGAAAGCACGGGAAGGACGTGAGGCAGGATTTGATAAGAAAGCCTTAGTTAAGTTTAACCTACTGCGTCTTAAGCAGACGCCATTATTGACTAAACGGTACTTTCTGAAACAGTGTTCTCCACCCCTACATTTGGTTGAGAACGATTGATGCTTGTTTATAGTATTCATACGACACGTGCCAGGACTGGAAATATACGCGCAGCTTGTTTTTTAACTGCAAGAAAGGGAATGTACTGGTGTCAGTGTTTGTTATTAATGATGTATAATATAAACCTAGGTTAGTATTCACGACTGTCTTTCTTTTTGACCGTCTGTGACCACGACAACAATCCTGCCAGTTAATAATCCTTGCAATGAAAGTGAGCTGTATAACTTCCTCATGCCCGTTGTACTACACCTTATTGCACATTACCCTTAATCCGTTTCAAAATTAACTCGAAATAGATTACGTAATATATTCATCCAAGATATAAAGCCAATTGCATATGGAAACCGTATGGAAGTGGTTGAAATACATTTTCCCGTCACTTTCTGAAAAAAAAAATTGCGCTAAGGTAATCTAAACCATTGTGTCGTCAATGATGACGAATAGTACCCTTGATGTGTGTTTATAATAACGCGAGATCACATAATAATGGAGGATGCAGTGCCAGGATCTACCTTGCCAACCAAATTATGTTACATCTGCTTCAAGTTTGGACAAGTGAAAGTGGCTTTTACAAAACAAACATTAGAAGACGGTTACTTTGTCGTCATAGATGGAGGCGTTGCTTTCAACGCTGAATCGCAGTATTTAATCTGACAATAGTCTTTTTCAAATTTTTCATATATAATTCTGTAATAAGGAGCTAATTAAAGTGCTATTGTATTTCCGGGCTACCTGAAGGTCGCAGAGGAATCTGGGTACCAGACAGGCCTCGTGCATCACGGAGCCACACCCTATGAAGAAAGGAGTTCTTGTGAGACTGCTAAATGAAGTCATAGCTGGTACCACGCTTTACTCCATCTTATAAAGATTTTCAACTCGTCGGTGCATAACGCTCACGTTGCTGAATGTGCATCAAACAGTATGAAAGCGCTGACATAACGGTTGCCAGAAGTGAAGTTAATCTGTAATCGGAAGACGAGGCGGCTTGAAGTATCCGAGAAATGATGACATGCACCCCCGGGCTAAGTGAGTTCTAGACACCCTTGCGTTGACCCCGATCAAACCAACGTCTTCTAGATGGCAGAAAGAATCGAGCCTCCTCATGCAGAAACGTCGACAGTCCAGCGAACCATTTCATTAAATCGAAGGCTACACACATGCAAGCAAACTTACTGGAGTTGCGGGAATATAAACAGCTAGAAAAATTAAGGGGCATTAAGGCGTCGCATGGCCACGGAGCGAGAGCAAGGAAAATACGATACGTAATAGAACCTCAATAAATAAATTCCGCGGTTTCATCCGGGCATAGCCACAATCTGATTAGTAGGCACTCTAGAGTGGACGGCTTCGGATTGATTTTGTCCACCTAGGAGTTCTTTACCGTGCATCCAATGCACGGTACAGAAGCGTTGTTCGCATTCCGCCCCCATTGGAATTGGCCGCCATGGCCGGGATCGAACCCGCAACCTCGTGTTCAGCACCGCGACGCCATAGCCACTGGGCCACCGTGACATGGGTCAACAAACCTTTCAGTGAAGCGTGCTCTGAGATGTGTCATCTCTGTTTCTTTTTACGCGGCCTTGTGGAGCCTTCGCCGGCGATCGCAGACTATTGTAGCTGTTCGGCCACGGTGACGCGAGAAAAAAAGGAAAATACTAACACTGTTCTCTATTACAGGGGTGGCGCATGCTCTGATGTAATTTCGAACCAGGCGTCACCAGCAGACGGCGTTCGTGCAGCTCAAATCACGGCGTTCGAGCCCCTTGGACAAGCCTACTGACGACTGTATGGTTTACTGCGCATGAAAATTATCCAGCTGTTGAATCACTGCTTAGAAATATTTGGGACAAACGGCAGCATTACTTTTCTTTTTGCTTACATTATTGTACTGCTCCCTAATCGTCTTTTGATTTGCCGTCCTAAATTTTTTCAGGAATTAACCGAGGCACTCCTTCCAGTCGTTGAGCGTAGGCATACACAACGTTTCGGGCACTACTGACCTCAAGTTGTTTTCTTGTTCATAGTCGTGGTCCCGTTTAAAAGCTTCTGAACATATTACAGCGAAGCTGTCAGCCTCTACTTGGTCGGGATATATCGCGGTGCGTCCTCACGAAAAAAAATGTACACTCAGCAATAACAAAAAACAAAAACATCTTCAGCGATTGAAGCGAAACGTGCATACATTCTTTGATATCGCACATGCAACATACAGCACAGCATTCGTTTCAATAAAGAACAAGCACAAAAGCATCTAGACCACATCATTCGTAATAACGCGCTGCTGATAACAATGCAAAGCACGTAGCGCTCCCCGCATACGTTTCCCGGTAAAGATTACTGCTGCACGAACATCCGCGGCTTGCGAATCAGGGAGAGACGTCACTAGCCTTTCATACATATAAGATAACCAGCCTCACAAATCATTTCCTTGTTGTTGCAGCACCGTTGTGCTTAGGCAACGCGTAGTTAGGATGACCGAGGAGAAGCGGGAATACGAGGAACCGCAAAGCGTAAAGAAACGTCAATAGGACCAGGCGTGGCTTGCTGCTAAAATTACCAGTACTCCCATTACTGCCTTTACTCTAAAGCAATAAAGCATCGCATACCCTCCCCCCCCCCCCTCCCTCAGCAGTTGTAGCGGTGGTTTTCAACAGCTTCACTAGACGTCCACTTTGGCAAAGCCGGAACGACGAGTCAGTATTTTTGTTCGTACAAAATGTCCAAGGGCCTAGCACGTTGTGCACCCCTGCCTTCTGAAAATGACAGAAATATAAACAGCATCCCTATTTCGTCGAAAACTATTCTGCCCTGCCGAAGGTATATCGAGATGCACTGATTGCTTCCAGCTTATTGTGCATACCTCTCCAGCTGACGGTTATTGCAGGCGCCGTGTGGACTGTCCGAACAATTGCGCTCACGTTGACCGAGGATGTCTGCGTATGTTTACCTAGAAGAGAAAGAATGCCTTGTGGTTCGGTCTTTGCTCCTCGCTTTTTTCACAAGAGCTCCCCTCGCGTATATACACGTCTTTGCAGCGTCACTGATTCTTCGCTCACCTCTTTCTCAGTGGATCGAGGCAAATTAATTAAGCGCAATTTCCTCTCTGGCTCTTACTATCGACCACCCGTTTGTTCTCTCATGTGTCAGCATATTTCTGGTAGCTTGCCGTTGCCCGATATTATTGATCACGAAATTATGATATTCTCGATACCGTTATTTGTGTGAAAATACGCTTTTATTTTCGTCTATGGCCATGCTTCTGTTTTGATCTGTTTTGATGTGTATGTGCAGTGCCATTAGGGGATAGTAGACAATGAGTCCAAATCCCATTGGCGCTTTCGCATTGCATGTTATTGAACAGAATGCATACGCAAGCCTATTCTTGCGATCACACCAGATCGCAGCTGTTCCCGTTGTACTTGTACAGCACTGAGACCTAATCTAATGGCAGATGAGTCACAAGAGACGACCACGGTTTGTAAACCCGAGGCATACGCCGAACTCACAGATATGAGCCAATATATCCGGGAGATCTTGCTCAGACTCTTTGCCCTCGGCAGTGGCCGGAACGCTCACCAAATGCATTCAATATGACTGCAATTACAGAGACTTACCGGTCTCCCTGCACGATGCAGGGTTGCATTCATATGTATAAGTTCGCCTTCTTTTGTTATGCTGTAAGGCAGTCATCCTCAAAATATTATGTGTTTGTGTGCGCGTGTGAAATGCATAAGATGAGGCCAGCTAACGTGAGACAGGGTTAAGGTTAATTGAAGATTGCTAGGAGAGGCCTTTGTGCTGCACTGGACATAAAGATGATGATTATGGGGATATTGACGATGGTGATGATGACGGCGACGACGATACTGGTAAAATAGAGCAACAGGAGGCACGCGCTTCCCGCGTCTCTGATTCACAAGCTAAATCTCTCGACGCTTCTTGGGCTTGTGCACATGCGTAAGGACAGCTTCACAAATAATGTGCAGTTATCCGTGCCCCGCCCCCCCCCCTCCTCTACTCCTTCAAAAATCCGGAAACGCCTAAGCGCTTATGGGTTGTGAATGCGAAAACATTAATCTGCAATTGAACGCCGCTGAACGGTACTTCGATTTATGAACTCCTCGTGCACTAGCGAGCGCGTTGAGACGCTTGGCGCGTTTCTGTTGGGCCTCGCTGAGGCGCAGTTATACTCCGTTTCATACATCAGGTGCAACGCTGTGGAAGCTACGCAAGTAGTTTCCATTTCACGCGCTTTCCATTCCACGCGCTTTCCATTTATGCTTCGCTGGGCGCCAGTGGCGTTTGCTCACGCGAACATGCACGTGGGCCTGTCGCGACGGGATGCAAATAAAAGACCACGAAAAGCAAATTGATATAAAACAACGTGTTAGCGGCCAAATGAACGCATGGTTTGTTAGCTTCTAAGGGGGAATTCTTATTTCCATTCAGGACTGACCTTACACAACGAAACCTTTTCAGAAAAATCGGTCAAAAAACTCCGAACTGTTTCTAAGTGCGAACGCAGCCACTGCCAAAGGTATCCCTAACCTTCAAAGCGTTGCACCTGATGTATGAAACGGAGTACAGAACGATGGCGAGAGCTTGCGCAGTCAAGGAACGCGCGGATAACACAGGCTTCCGAGAGCGAGGATTATGCGGCGTCGCGCGATTCCCTCTCCCCTCCCGCAACACCTGGCGCGCTATCGCGGCAGTAGGCGTTCCCTTTCGCCCGCTCTGCTCCGTCCAGGTCCGCTCGTGACGTGGTGCCGCAGCCAATGGGAATCCAGGTGCCGTTTCGCTGCTACAGACGACAGACGCTCACTTTCTCGCTCAATGGCCCATTTGACACTTTCGCTTCAAAAAGGCAGCCTACCGATGGAGCCACATGGTCCGAAAGTTTAACATAGGTTGCGCTTCTTCCCCACTGTTCTAATGTCTTTGATTGGTTGTCATTGCTTTTCTATGCGCCCATGAATCTGTCAGTAGGAATTCATCAAATGTATAACACTTCGAGCTACGCGGCTTCATTCAAATTATGCAAGCTATTAGCATCCCTTGGTGCAAAATTATATGTGCGAATTAAAGTTTTCTGCCTTTCAGCTTACGGATATGAACCTTTACTATAGAGATGAGCATTAATATTTCCCGGTCTCTCATATAACTAGTCTGATCCTTGGTGTTGATACTCGCTTCCTTAGTTAGGCTGCAAACTTTTCTTTTTCATCTGTAACATCTGTTACATGTCTAGAGAAAAGAGACAATAAATAAGGTGACAGACAACAGCTATGCACAAAGAAAGGGCTCAAGCAGGCTTTGATGAACACTTGCGCGAAATTCTCTTAGCGACAATGCGAGCATACCAGTAGCAGTTGGTCCCAGGGCTTCGCTGACAAGTTTCTTGCATGCATGTATCCGGGCATGTAGAAAGTCACATCTGACAAGTGGAAAGTAATAAGCAGTGCTGTAGTTCCCCGCAAATAAAATGAGACATTGCGTTTCTCCGCAGCAGCTTCAAAAGATTTTTGTCAAAGCACTGCGGTTAAGGCCTATACGTCTGCGCCTTAACCAGCCACTGAATCTTTAAAAACCAATTTGTGAGCTCCAATGTGCTTCTTTAACCGGACTACATGAGCTGGCTTGGTATTTGAAACCATGAACCTATATCAACTCGCCCTATTTTCCTTGAGGTTGATATCTGAGTTTAGTATGCCTTAAATTCAAGTTGATTTAATGGAAATTGCTTTTTGCAAAAGCTCGAAGGATGTGAAGGGGGACGTTCGATCTGGTTTGTTACTCTCCGTGATGTTTCCATGCACGAGTGTATAGAACTATGCTGCACTACGGTTACTGCGGCAGCTCGAGCGAGAACCCTGAATAAAAGATCGAGAAACGTTAAGCAAGGACTCGTGTAGAATAACTACCGTATAGACTCGTCTAAAGGCCGCACTTTTTTCCCACAGTTTTTACGAAGTGCTGCCCTTACACGGGACCAAGCTCTTTGGACTAACTTTTGCACACCCCGGATCCCAGGATGTGCCATTGCATCAGAGGTCCACGCGCAGCTTTCGCCATGTAGTGGCGACACGCGGAAGTACGCAGCGCGCGAAAATTCGCCGATGCACGCGCGCGGCGCCGGCGCACGAATCGCGTTTGCTTTTCCGTTGAAAGTTCCTTTTTTACAAAGTTTTGGCTGCCGAGTTGGGAGTGCTGCCCTTACGCGGTTTTAGGGTGTTAATACCCCTCTTTACGGTAGAGGGGTATTAACACGGGCCGAATTGATAACGTTTTTTGCTCGTGAGTGCTCCTTGCCATTAACTCGCCCTTCGCTAGTGATACGTCTGGCATCAGGACTGGCTGGAATTCGCTCTTACGAACAATTCTAGCGTAAGAACATTCAACGAATGCCTTGTTCAGAACTAGAGAACCTATCCGAACCGTGCAAGGCATCTTAACAAATGCTGAACACCCAAGAACCCCATCTGCCTGTGAAACCCTTTGTATTATTGCTTACATATCTATAATCGCGACAGATAAGCAATTCGCAGTCGGCTGAACCCAGTCACAGGTATACTGATTTCTGTGCTAAATCTATAAGGCGACACAGGTGACACCGAAAACTCCCTACCTCAGCATGCACATTCACTGATGCCCACGGTTACGAACAAACTGTAAACACACTGCCGTGGGAGCACGCTAACCATTCAGGAAAGTCCCTCACATGGCTCCCTCTAAATGTCCGCAGACGAACGGTAGCCCAGTGACAGTTTAAGCGAATGCAATTTATTTATTTATTCGTACCTCAAATACCCCATTTAAGGTTTTTCAAGAGGGGTGGGCATATTTAGGTCATATTTTCAATGAATGCCTTGAACGATGAATGACTGGAGTGGTGCACCGCTTCAACAGGTAGGTGATTCCAGTCTTTCGCTGTTTGAATGAAGAAAAAGTTAAGATGAGCGGTGGTGCGAGCTGGAGGAGGATAAACCGCCTTTGCCGGTTAGAGCTTAAGTGATTCATCGCAGCGAGTGTCACTTAAGCTCGGTCTACCCGCCAAAGGAAAGCGTCGTTGGAAGTTGAAGGCAGTGTCAATTGGCAAATGAGCCGACATCTGTACATGTGTTATAAAGTTTTCTGCAACGATTACCAGATGAACTCTGGCGCTAGTGTCGACAGGAACTGCAAGCATGCCAGTTCAACGAGCATGAGAATGATGATAAGTACGTGAATTTGTCGGAACTGCATCCTCCTAGCTTCAAACCATTTCGTTATATTTAGCAATATCGATCGTTCTTCAACTGTGGCGCTATAGATGCGACAATTATCAAATATTATGCGTGTGCGCAGGAACTTCTCGCCTTTGTACAACTTAAAAAAAAGAAAGGAAACTGATTTCTGTGACATTTTTTTTTTCGAAAGGTAAAGTGTAATAAAGAACGCCACGAGAACTTCTGAAGCCAGGAATGAAGGTCTAGCGAAAGCACTACTGCCTTTCGTTCCCGCGATAGCTGAACATTCGCAGCAGCCGTGTTCGCTCGACTCATTTTTGCAGAAAATACTAGCGTTGAATCACCATGGGCCACGTTATAGTAGTTTATTTTGCGCTTTGTTTATCCTTTGAGCTGGATGCTTCGTGCGAACGAAAAGAGAAAAAAATATATCCCAACGCTCATCATCAAGGCATTTTAAAGATCAATCTCCCTCGCCTTCCCACTCCACCTAGTCAGCCTTCGATACATCCCTTAATAAATATTGTTTTGTGGTCGTGATTATGATGATGGTAAAAATTATTATGATAGTGACCGAAACAAAGCAAAAACATAAAATCCCCCAAGCATTGTCAAGGCCTTTTGATAATTAATCTCCACCCCGCCTCCCGTCTTTCTCCACGTATTATTAGGCCTTCGAACCATCCCTCAATAAAAACATTTTTATCGTCATAATCATGATGATGAAGCTAATAATGATGGCGGCGACCTTCTTCGTAGAACGCAAAGACGCCAGCTGCGCCGCGGGCGTCTACTGCGACAAGACATCCGCCTTAACCCGCGCCATCTCTTTCCGCATACTTCGCATCTTTCATTACAAAAGCACGCCCATAGTTTGCTATTGAGTAAAACTGCACACATTAGGAATGTCATATCCTATAGACAAAGTTAAAATGTTGCGTCTTTTTCTCTATTACGCACAATCAGGCACGAGAACAACTGAGCAGCTCGCTGCGGGAGTTTAATCCCGATCGCTCAGGGAAATGTTCGCGAAGCATTAAGTTGGCCCAGAAGCACAGCGCTCCGTCGTGGCATTCATTCTTTTCTCACTCTACAGTCCGCCGCCAGCGCAGCGCAGTCTCATTTGAAAAGAATCGCATTAGTGGCACTCAGGCAAAGAATGTCAACCTTACTTGCAGCTTCTTGCTGAAGAGTTTTCCCCCTTGAAGAATGTGTCCTGCGATACGCTCTGTATATTTCAGCAGAAAAGCGAGGGAATTCATTTCGCAAGCATGAGAACTTGAATCACTGACTTCCTTTCGTACAATTTGCGCCTGCAAATAAATAGCATACGGCTCGGGAAAGTCGTCCGACCAAAGCGTGGTGCAATGTACACAAAGAAGAAAAGCGTATTAATACACAGGCTACTATTACCCTAAATCTTATTCTTTTTCTGTATTCTGTTTGTGCGCACGTAGTCGTAAGTAAATAGTTGATCCGTTGCTATGGAGAGCGCAAATATATACCCATCTGGGGCGCCTTCATTTGCCTCTCTCACAAATTATTTCATCAATGAACGGGGCATAACACCCACTCTCTTAAAGGAAAGTGCATGAAAAAAATCTGCAATAATTCTGATGGCGAATATACAAATCCTTTTCAAGGTAAAAGCAAACGTAGCCATAGGAACGTAAGCACAAAGACTGTAGTAAGGGAGCATGGCGACGTCTTTAGTAATGAGTTCTTGCTTCCACTCGATTCGAAAGAAGCCGTATGAATGAAAACTGCGTCCCGCGATGAATATTGCAAGCCCCCTTCAACGAGCCGCCTAAATACAACTCGATGATAATGCGGCAAGACTAGCGTTTGTTTTTTTCCCGCTGTATTATTGACGGTGGGCTCAATGTTTACACCACGTGTCTACTATAAGGCCAACGAGAACGGCCGTTTTCGTTTCCGGAAGACGAACTTCTTTGTGTTTGCAGGGATGAGAGCCCAACCATGCACGTAGCCTTTGGATTGCCTGACGACGGATCAACGCAAGATCTGGCGGACAGATTATGCGCATAGGCAAAAAGGCAAGCCGATGACCCATCACGATGACGACGGACAAAGGGGGCGAGCGAGAGACCAGAGTGGGTCAACCCCAGCCGGAATTCTATCAGTGGGCACATTGGACGTTAGTGCGGCTCATCGATCACTCGCAAAAGGCGGAAAGGTTACACGAAGAGGTATATTGCACGTCTACATTGAATAAGCAGTTCTCAAGCTCTCAGGGCTTGTTGAAGCTTACGGAAGCGAGAACGACGAACGTCTTCGCAGCTATATGTCATCATGAGTGTCGTAAGAAACCGCGGAAGTGGAGAAACGCAGCTCACTCCCGTTTACCGCTGGTCCCTTCGGCTGTCCCGACAGCTGTCGGGACTGCAAAGAGCAATGGCGCTTTAAACAAAAAGAGGAGGTGCAGACAGGGAAACAAAGTTATCATCTATATCCACTCGAAATATTTTAAGGCGAAAATGTATTTGTCGCATTTAGCGGCTGACTGCTGTCGTCTGTTCAAAAAATGTCTGATGTTGCGACAGACTTCAGCCATAGCGGCGCAAACTTGTGCGGTGCAATCTGGCGTCCTGCCGCCACAAAAAAGTATACTTCGTCATAGTGACGACTGTTATTGTTGTAATCCTGACATTCTACTATCGCAAAAAAGGGGCTAAGCTCTGTAGCGAGAGCGCATCGTGGAGTCAAAAGCCGTATGTCTTAGGTCAAAAAGTTACTTCAACATTTTTTTGCCCAATTTGCGCAATTTCTCGCTTAACATGTTTAACTCATTCCCCGTAGCTGGAAGCCGTCACTGTTAAGATGCGCACGTGAGATGCCGTTATTTTAATATTTCTTCTTTCTTTTTCTTTTTTTCATTCCTGAAGCAAATAAATTAAAAAAGGGAGGCTGAAGGCGCACTTTCCCGAATAACATTGCACCGAGCAAGGACGCCAACTTTGTTGTCCTTGTCGGGTTAGTTTATGGTAAGCTTTGAAAACTTTCAGTGCATGTGGTTTTTGTTAACGTTACACGTCAAAATTAAGTTCCGCGCCTCAGTGGCAGAGCCTACAGCGTAGTTATGTAGCATAAATATCTAGTCGGTCAGAGCGATAACCAATGGCATAAAATATTTGCCTACACAGGCTGTTCTTTTTTTTTTTTTTTAGCTGCATCAAAATTTTTAAAGGTTGCCTATGGCAAATACCACAATTCCGTCCCTTGATCTAAATTACTCGATGTGGCGGCCACTACTTCTACGAGAAATGAAATGTTCAACTGAATGATTACCGTAATTACCCTAATTAAATATGTCACAAAATTCGTTTACGCCACATATTTCAATCTACGAATTATGGCCGCTGGGTTCGCGCGGCGTATCCGCTTGGAACGATATCTCTGGAAAGCACCAGTTCCGAGATATTAATTTTCAAAGTGTTCGACTAGATGCGTCTGTGTTCCAGTTGCTTTCGTGCTCCAGTACACAAAACACGAAACGGCGGTTTGATGGCGCTCGCCTCCGGCGCATCGCGGCCCCACGAAAGAGCTCGGGTTTCCACCAGAAAGCTCGCCTTCGTGCATACCGTTCGTTGCCAGCGTTTCCCGGTAAACATTGCGATTACGTAAGCTGCAGTTGCCGGGCTTTCTTTTTTTTTTTTTAAGTCCAGTGGCCGTGCTCAAGCGCTCTCCATTTTCTTTATTTTCTTAATCATTTTTTTTTTCTAATTTCGAGGAGCTATACTCCGTTCCATACATAGCAGCCAAGTTCCAACGCTGTGGAGGCCAGAGAAACTTCTTGCAGTGGCTTCGTTCGTACTTCGACGTAGTTCGATGTTTTTCGACCGCAATTGTGCGCAACTGTTTCCTCATATAAGCTCAGTACCGAGTGAAACAAGTCTTAATCCTTAGAAACAAAGACAATGTGGTATACGGCTGCTAATGCGTTGTTGTAAATGTTTTATTTTTGTTCTTCATTTCGGGTTTTTCATGGGCAACCCGTCGCGAGGAGGCACACGCGCATGCTCGCGCGGGCGAACGCTGTTGGTGCGCAGCGATACATAAATGACATCTATGACCGTGCATGACAGAGCATTCTCGACAGGAAAGTAGCGAGCGCAGCGTTTTCAAGGAAGGAAACGCAAGCAAGACAGATGACGATTATTGCTGTGTGGCAAATATACACCCCAAAGGGTGTACATTTGCTTAAGAGTGTACACTCTTAAGCAAAATTTCACCCTTTTGCCACACAGCAATAATCGTCACTTGTCTTGTCCGCATTTCGTTTCTTTACCGCGGCGAGCCCGGTACTTCCAAGTCCCGAACGGCATGCCCGTTATCAGCATGACAGATCATTATCGACAGGAAAGTAGCGAGCGCAGCGTTTTCAAGGAAGGAAACGCAAGCAAGACAGATGACGAGTATTGTTCTCTGGCAAATATACACCTCAAAGGGTGTACATTTAAGAGTGTAGCATGTAAGAGTCCAGCGTAAAGAAGTGACTCCCCTACTTGTGTCGCCCGAGAATGCCGTGCGCCACTCGGGCCCGCCGGACTCGTAGATGGTTGGAGCTTCTGCGCTTGCCTCGTGCTCCTACCCTCTAAACACAGTTTCACCCTTTGGGGTGTATATTTGCCACACAACAATAATCGTCATCTGTCTTGTCCGCATTTCCTTTTTTTAACACGGCGAGCCCGGTACTTTCCAGTAACGAATGTCATGCGCGTTATCAGCATGACATAGCATTCTCGACAGGAAAGTAACGAGGGCACCGTTTTCAAGAAAGGAAATGCGGGCAAGACAGATGACGATTATCGTTGTGTGGCAAATATATAGTCCAAGGGGTGTAAACTTAGAGTGTATGGAGTTGGACACATCCCGCCGTAGACAAAGGTGTTGGATATCCCTTTATCTTGCTGCCCGAGTCTTTCGACGCCATCTACTTGTCGAAAGCAGCGGGTCATAGTCGAGCAATCGTGAAATTTCTGCAATAAATTGCAGGCTTGTAGTCCTTATGACTCCGGATGCGCACAGGTTTGAGCTTGATGGATTATACCTACAATTGCTGAGTGAGATCTCTCAAACGCGACCACCCCCATTCGTATCGACAAATGTACTGCAGAGCTGTGCCTCACCGAACCCAGAGCTAGAGGCTATGTTTACTTCCGATTGCGCCTTGCGTGGCGCAACAACGGCGCCATCTATGCAAGCAATACATGCATGATCAAGAAGTGTCTCGTTTCTTCTCTGCAAAACGATACTAAAGTAACGCACCTGCTTAGTACGGTTGCAAATGTATAAGCGATAATAGTATGGCATGCTTTCATTGAATGCGGTTTTAGCAAGCCGGTATTAAAGAGAATTAACAAAAGGTTAGACATATGTATGCAACCCTCTATTGTTCAGGAAGTCCAGTAAGGATATGCATTGAAAATTTCTTCCA
Source organism: Dermacentor andersoni (assembly GCF_023375885.2). Classification (NCBI taxonomy): domain Eukaryota; kingdom Metazoa; phylum Arthropoda; class Arachnida; order Ixodida; family Ixodidae; genus Dermacentor; species Dermacentor andersoni. Next base: position 39,494,159 of record NC_092819.1, on the reverse strand, counting down.
CATTGCTGCATGGACAAGTAGAATAGTTGTAAATAAGGAATTACATGTAATCATTTACGTATATTCAATTACACCTATTGGTAATTTCATACCTGATCGATCATATTTTTACTCTACAAACGCTCACTGTAATGCAATTACTTTCATTACAGTAATGAATTACATGTAACCAGGGGCCCTATAACGTAAAACTATTCCAATATGTTTCTATTCCAATCTCCTGACGTCAAATTTGCGTAGCCAGCGACGCAAGCGCTGGGCGGTCACCCACAGGGTTGTCTGTACAGACCAATCAAACATTCTCCTCGTCCATAGGAGGTCACTTTTGTTTGCTTAAAAAACGAATAACATTGCCTTGACTGAGCAGCTTGTCGTATCTAATTGGCTGACAAGAGGCGAGGAGAACGCTCAAGTGGAGAGGGATCCGCTGGGGCAGAGCTAGTGCACTAAAAATCGATGACCGGATGAAGAGGGTGGTGCCGGCGTCTGCGATTGGTCGGCTTTCCCTTACTTAGCTTGTGGTGGCTGGTCAAAAATCGCGGCGGCATGCAACGGAAGCTTAAGGATGACGCTAAAACTGACCCTCAGCAAAAAAGAGTTGGCAGAATGAGGTGGTAAACGTGCCGAAAGTGCTGGAAAACGTTACACGGCCACGTAAGAAGTTTTATTATACGCAAATACACCCTTGCTTTCCGGCAGGTGCGAGTAGCCAGCGTCTCAGCGATCGGCGGCAGCCATCTTTTATTCCTTTCGGAACGGGGCAGCCTGCGGCTATTCCGAAGAAAATTCAGTTTTGTTCGGCATATTAATGCATCTTTATCGCGTACACGTCACTTTGACGCGGTGAGTTTTTGCGGTTTTGTGACGTCGCGTGACAGGCAGAGGAAGTGGGTGCAGCCCGAAAACCTTTTACCAATAGCCGAGGGCTAATGGCGAAAAGGGGTCGAATCAGAAATAACTGTTTTTCTTTTTTCTGTCAAATCATGCATAATCAGTGTGTACACATCATATCAGATGGGGAGCTATCGCGGTTTTCGTGACGTCGTGTGACAGACAGGTGAAGTGGGGGTGGTCGAAAAAAGTTTTTGACCAATCGTGAAGGGCTGATAGGAGAATCGGAATAGAAAAGTTTGGAATAGTTTTACGTTATAGCGCCCCAGTTAGTTATTAACAGGAAAAGCTGTAACAGACGACGCAGTTTTGAGCACTTCAATTTTGCGCCAACGCGGTGACAGCGCAGGCGCACATGTTTAGAAAGGCCTACGGAGCGCTATGTACTCGGAGCGCCAAGTATTCGTTTCATTTTTGACGCTTCACCTGGTACTAGCCGACGATTTCAGCCGGCACTGCTATATATAGCTTGATATATAGCTATATGATATGATGATATATAGCTATATCATATCATATATGATGATATATGATGATATATAGCTTGACAGTGCGGACGTTGATGCGAAGAACTCACCTGTGGACGGTTTCTTTTTCTCCCACTTTTCATCCAGCCAGCCGGGAGCGCCTTCTCCGAGCCCCACCAACAATGAAGCGGTGCGCTTATCGAACAATTACAGTCTTGTGAGCATGGTGTTCGTACGTTAAAACACCACCTTTCGCTTTAGGGGCCACGTCAAGCGAGTTTTAAGTGTAGTTGCCGTGGTGTCTTAAGTAGGAAAAAAGAAGGGCACATTACCAGGCGACAATTTTGAAAAGCAATTGTTAGTGAAGATAACATGTTACGGGCTGCATTCAGCGGGCACTGTGAAAGTGCCAGGCCAGATTGTCCGATTCAGAGTACTCGCGCAATGTGAATAAATGTTGGGAAGAAAGTAAGGTCAAAGTAATTGATTTCATTTTAGCAATTGCTCAATTACTTTCGTGGGGCAGTAACTCGTAACTGCAATCAATTACGTTGATGAATTAAACAATTGTAATTGTAATCGGTTACTGTTTTCCTGTAACGTGTACAAGACAGAGCAGCAGGGATTTGGGAATATCCGATGCTATACATAGATTCATCCATTGACATATATACGTCTCGGCGGTATATTAGTGCGCAAGAAATCACGGGTCCGTAATATTGAACTGCACGTTATCGAGGCTTGGAAACATGCCACTCAAGAATGCAACGCCTCTAGCTGTATATCAGTTATGGCACTAGATTTATTGCCTCAGAGATTAGAAGTGGCGCAGTCGTAGAACAGCGCGCGGGATCTCGCATGCCATGTCAGGTGCGCAGAGATTAAGTCATGGTGTCTACGTAAGCAGACACAATCACTTCTGAATGTTCCGACTAGTAACTATAATATAAAGAAGACCTCTGCAACAAATTCAATCGTAACCCTGTGCTGATTAAAAATGATAATAAGTAGCTTTAGTGCGCAGACTAACGCAAAAGAATGTTACTTTAGGAGGCGTGCGGGCAGGTTTAACGAGAAGTACGACTCATCACTATGTATTAGTACCGGTAATCACTGTCCTTGCGTGTATCAGAAAACCTAAAATTTAATAAATATTTATGCTGCCTGAATATTCACGCTGGAGGCTCAAAACATTTTCTAAAGTGTTTGCTCAGTGTTTACAGATAAGTATTTCAGTTCGGGTGCCTTAATGACACTAAGTCAACATTTCGGACCATAGGTCAGTAAAATAAGTGTAACTCGCTAAAATTCGCTCACAAAATATGCTCACGGTGCCACTCGCACTCAGGCTCACCAAAATTCTACTCCATGCCGAGCCTCGCCCAGACTCAGAACCAAAACTCTACTCAGCTGGGCTCAATCGGACTCAGACTCATGGGTAGGTCTTACAGTCTAAGCAGTGTGAGTGAGTCGACTCATGAGTTAGGTTGCCGACGTATGATAACGAGACTTGCAATGTAGGCTTGTTTTTATTTATGACATCGTAAGATATTCTAGTAGCGCAAGCATGATTACGTGGGCACTGAAACACAAAATTACATAAATACAGCATGGATACACGATTGGTGCAAGTTAGCGCCCTGCGTGCGTGCGTGTGTGTGTGTGTTTGTGTGTTTGTGTGTGTGTGTGTGTGTGTGTGTGTGTGTGTGTGTGCGTGCGTGTGTGGGTGTGTGGGTGCGTGCATGTGTGTGTGTGTGTGTGTGTGTGTGTGTGGCGCGTGCGTGTGTGGGTGGGTGCGTGCGTGTGTGTGTGTGTGTGTGCGCGCGTGTGTGTGTGTGTGTGTGTGTGTGTGTGTGTGTGTGTGCGTGTGTGCGTGTGCGTGTGTGCGTGTGTGCGTGTGCGTGTGCGTGTGTGCGCGCGCGCGTCCTCTTGTGTCCGCGTTCCTCCTCTAGACTACCTTATACAAGAACTAAGCAGCGTCAAGCTGGGTTGTTCTTTGGCGTGACCTCATATTGGAGCGCTGAGTACAAATGTTGACGGCCCCGTTTCCTGTCACTCAGACACCCCGGTATCTGCCCTTGTTGGGAAGTCGGCCTACTTCGACAGCGCAATGGCATGCCTTCACCATAGACGATGTGCAACTACGCCTTTCCCCTGCCATCACATTGTAGCCGAACACATGTGGATTCAGCCGTAAGAGACCTCATCTCCGCAGCACGACCTGCCTGACGTCTCTATTAAGGAACGGGAACTTAAAGTGGCGCAGTTTCAGCGTTCCAGGAGAAGAAATAAAGGAGTGCCGTGTGGGAGCAAATTTCATTTCTGATGGCTTCACTCGGGACGACTACCTCGGTTCCGTCAGGTCTCGCGGATGGTGCTTCGCAGGAAAGCAAAAGTGCGCAGACGAAACGAGAAAACGAGACTGCGACGTTCTTCGGTGCTCCTATCGCAAAGAGCTTGCTTCTTGGAAACGGGTGTAGGTGTATAAAGGTGCGCGAGTGGAACAGGGCGTAGGCGTTGGTTTGAGCATCGAAAGGCGCTTTGAGAAGAGACGCGTACATTAAGGAAGCCATGCCTTTTCATTTCCCGCATCCCGTCCACAGCAGGGGCCGGCGTTGGAGGGGATAATTAAAGAAGAAGGCTTCTCTTTCTGTGTGAGGCTTTATAGTCTCGCATGGTGCCGGAATAATCGACGAAGAACCACTTCATATTCATAAGATACGTCAGAGGAGGCGCGGATATCCTTCGGAGGTTTGTGATGTTCCGTTAGCATCCCGATGGCACTGCTCTGAGAAAGTAACAAAAATATAAAAATACTGAGAAATCAAGCGCTCACAGCTCGCCATAGCCGGAGGGTCTGTCTGACTTAACTAGTACTAATGTTGAAGTCTTTGCATATCTTACTTGTAGCTATTAAGAATACTTGTGGTTGTCGCAAGGCATAAAATATGGGTAAGCTCATGGAGGAACGAAAGCATAGGAGGGGCCCCGGCAATCACGGACGTACTGGAGAAAGTGTGTCGGAAGTCTCGGGCTGTTTTTCGCAAAGGACCACTGGGACTGGTACCCCAAACGTCAACGTTGCCATAGCAACGATGCTTTTGAAGATCTCGCTGTGGCTCTAGGGTTCTGAAAAGCGAGGCAGATTTTTTCGGCTCGTGTCTATCTCTCAGTGGGTTCTGTTCGCGAGACAACCTGTCTTCGGAGCGGGGTGTATAAGCTTTAAAGTTGTGTTTTGGGTCTGTGAGTGTGAGTTGTCAGTCAGCAACAGACACGCTCAAGTAATCATGGCGTGGGTCTTTGTCGTCTTCTTCAACGTGCCACGGGAAAGCACAGGAGCACGTCTGCTTCACTGAAACTGTTAGAGAAGTATCGCAAGCTCTGTTCTGAGGCGCGTCGTCAGCACACACTACCGGCGGCTTGTTGAAATGCAAGTTCAAAGCTCCCGCCTATATCTGCTCCGGCGAGCTGATTGTAAGCGCAACGGGAGATGGTACACCAACATGGCTACATTTAGGGCTTCAAAAACGTGACATGAAGGCCTCTCCTATTTTGTTTCTTTGCTCCGTGGGGTAAGCTAACGTTATATATACGCGGAGGACATCGCAAATAAATGTCAATGCAGATGCTGTCGTGTACAATTTGTTGCCACTCATGGCAGGGAAAAAGGGTGAGTCCAGCGGGTTCCCCGTAAATTTAATACATAGAGCAATTTTTCGATGCCGGTATATAGTTTGGTTCCGTGCTGGCATTTCTGCTACAACAGCAAAGCCCGTTGTTTCGGTTACCTCGCGAACTTGGCTTCTTTCTTTTGGTGACCGGTGACCAATAAAATTATTAGCCACCGTGCGCAGCAAATAAATTTTATCGCTTTCGCGAAAAGCCCAGCTTCCACCCTGGTGTATTTCTTTACTGACTAGTAGTTGACATCAAGAATAACTTCTATCTGGCATTGATATGAAGCATAAAAGTGCAGTCAACACATCCTTAGTGCGGCCGCCTTTCAGTGTTTTCTCCGTAACTTTCTGCCGGCTGTTGTGTTGTTTGAGCAGTGCATTTTAGCATCATTTTATTTGATTATTCGTACAAACACAGCAACATAGACTGCCAACGAAATGGCTCCTTATCTATAACGACACCACATAGCGAAAAAGAAGAAAGTATAAATTGAGGAAACTACAGGAAAGCACGAAATAAATAGGACAAGGTAAGTAAAATGCCGGTAACTTTGTGCGGAACGAGGTGGCTCCGTGCGTAGCACGCCATTGTTCGTTCATTAGTGAGATCCTTCAGAAAAAAATTAAAACGTTCTCGAGCCTTACGTGTTAAAATCACGATCTCATTAGGCACGTAGTAGTCAGTGACTCTCGATTAATTTTGATCAACTGAGGATCTTTAAGGAGCACCTAAATCTAAGTGCACAAACGTTTTTATTTTGAGTTTTGTCCCACATCGAAGTTAGGCCGCCGCGGACGGGGTCCAACCTGGGACCTCGAGCTCAGCAGCTCATCCCCGTAATTGTACACTGCCTTAAATTCGCATTTCTTCCATAACCGTCATCCTTGTTCTAAATGAAGGAATCGGCGCAGGATGCTTTCGTACGTTACTGAACTATGAATTGGTACACATTCGGCGCTTTGCGTGGGCTTTCTAGACATTACTGCCGCCATATATCTCGAATTAACTCATCTTTTAATGCTCCTTAGAGTACAGACGCGATATCGTTCGGCCACCCTTACACAAAGACCATGCGGAGCGGTTATAGTATACGGCAGGTCCTATACGCCTACCTATGTCCCGCCTTTGCGTAAGCCTGCGCTTATCCCGAGCCGACAGACATGTCCTCTATTAATTCGCTGGGGCAGCCGATTTCAACGGGAATTATAATCTGAGAGAGGATAATATATCCGCTTTGGAGGGACTTTGACCGTCGCTCGATGACGGCGTGACAAGTAACGGCGCTTCAGCGTCTTATCGATCACTCCTTTGAGACGCGCGCGTAAGCCGCCGTCTAAACCGCAGACTATACCGAGGCTTACGCCCGTAAACGGCGCGTAAACCACTCGGTATAGTGTGTGAACCGAGCGTGACTACGCGCCCACGACGTTATAGTGCGAGCCGAATTGCCACCCACTACACGAGTGAATGACTCTCGGGAAGAATCCCACGAATACGTCTCTCCATGGCTAGGCTACCATGAAGGACTGTTCAAACGGTAGTTGAAAGAACATTCGAGCGAAAACTTGCCGAAAGCATGGAAGTGACAGATTATCCCCTTTCTTTCCGATTTTTTCCAGACGCGGAAAGACGTTACGATAAAAAAAGACAAATTTTAATAAAGAACTGATGCGGTGAGCCCTGTACAATACTGCCCAGTCTAAACGACGCGGTTTTTCCTTTTTTCTCTTCTTCTTCTTCTTTCGCTGCAACATCTGGCATCCTATAGCTGCCGAATGAAAGCAAGAGACAAAGCGAAAATTCACGCACACCGCTTTATTTTCTTTTTCGCAATAAGCAAGACACGACGAAGAATCAGTGCACTTTAAAAAAAATATGCGTTGAAACGTTCACTTTATAAACATCTCAATCTGCTTATTTACTGCACAACAGCCACACCGGATGGTCCTTACCTTGTTGGTTTTGATTGTCCTATGCTACATGCGGAAAATGCTGCACCTAGAGAATACTTTTGAGAAATGAGAAATCAAAAAGCTCATTTAAATAATTAACATAAATGCACTAATTCTGTTTTTAACGAATTCTTATACTACACATTTAAATTTACGAGCTGTAACGAGTGATCTCGCAAGGCGTATCAACTTGGAGAACGCATTCTCAAAACTACACCAGTTTCGAGATAATTTCTAAATTTGCGTTCCAGTTATTTCTGTGCTTCTATGAGTAAAACAGCGCTTTCTTTAAACAGTAAGTAGAACAACATTACATTTTTACCGCACGTTTGACGGCACATGCATAGAAACCAGTACACTCCTCAAAATTCCTTCCAACTCGATGGGTCTTGCAAACTGACTAGCTACAATTCGTAGATTGAAATATGTGCCGTAATGTGATTAATTAAAAAATTAATTGTGGAATTGTGGTTCATTATTGAATTGAGCATTTTAATTTCTCGTAGGTGTAATGGCCGCCTCAACGAGTAATTTAGCTCAAGGGATATAATTGTGCTATCTGCTACAGCAATTTATAAAAATATGATGCGGCTAAAAAAGCACCCTATACACATCTGATGGCACTTGTAGAAGCAAAAAAATAAATAAATATATGAGAGAAAAAGTAGGCTGAGAGCGAGAGGAGGGGAAACTAGAAGATGTAAGCAAGCACCAAACATGTGAACATTTTTCAACAGCCCCGGATTGCTGCGATAAAAACAGCAGATATGAAATCGCTCGCGTTATATCGCTGCCATCGCGCTGCAAACTCCAAAATAAAGACAGCTCCATGCCTACACACCACTGACGACAGTACGCAAGTCCACATGTTAGCCTCTCGAGCAACTTCGTTTTCCACTTGCACACCAATCGATTCTCAGTCTTACCACACATTTTTTTATTTATTCTTGAAACCGCAGTGTACACAGCAACTCTTTCACGGTGAGACATACAAGTGAGAGTAAGCAGCTGCAAGCGCCATGTTTATAGCACTTCACCCACTCTACTGGTTTCTCGCGGAAGTTCCAGACATAGCCTGGAGATTTGTAGAGCGGCATCGTACGTTCTCGAGCTGTAAGTGTAGTTGAGAATACTGCTCGTCGGGACTTTTCGCTTAGATTAAACCACAAACTATGGTGCAAAGTATATAAAAAGTAATGCTTCGCCACTCGGTAAGCCTGTTGTGCAGAAAAGAAGCAGCTTGAGGGGCTTACAAAGTGAACATTTCAACGCATACTTTTCTTAAGGTGCATTGATTCTTCGTCGTGCCTTGCTTACCGCGAAAAAGAAAATAAAGCGGTCTGTGTCATTTTTTGCTTTCTCATTTGTTTTGTTTCCATATTTTTGTGATGCCAGGTGTTCCTTACCTTGTTGGTTTTGATGGTCGTATGCTATACGTGAAAAATGCTGCAGCTAGAGAATACTTTTGAGTGCAAACTTTTTTTTTTTGTCAGAGTACACATCGTACCGTCTTTCTTACTAGAAACATGCCACATAATAGTCTTTCCCAGATGGAAATGACAGCGGTTATAAGCTTTCTGTGGAGAGGAACCTTTTATGGAAAGTTGACTGAGTAATGTAGTTGTCTGAGAAACATCGATGAAGCTGAAAAAGGGGGGTTTTGAATGACGAAAAAAATTGGGCCGATGCTTGCCGGTGGGACACCCTGCGCGTTGCATAAGGGATGCTGCAAAATATACTCGCGTAGGTAACCAAGTAAAAGCTTAAAACAAGAGTCTCTACTACGGCCAGTTCGATTAGAACTCGTGTCATTGCTTGCAAACTAACCACTGGGGTATCGCGCAACATTCGCACTTGCTAATCTGTGCAATGTTTTTTTCACCACACAGACTCTAAGATTGGTGACGTATCTGCGTGGTGAATGGTTGTAGCAACAGGCGGGTTTAGCCTCGCGATCAAGGCCAGCAATTGCTCCACTCGCGTCTCTTTTAGTATCGCTATGGTGTTTCACCACATGTCCATCAGACCAGTCTCTCTTAGGAATGCATAAGGAGACGTAAGTTTCTTTGCGGGCTATAACTGATCCTTCGAGGAACACAAGGTGTTGCAGGAACGCATGCCGAAGGTCCTATTGCTGCAGATTTTCCAAGAGAGCGCCCCTTTCATCCTGGAATTTCGGGCACGACCAGAGAAAGTGTTCAATGTATCCTGCCTCGGCGCATGTTGTACTGTTCGGAGAATGGAAACGCCCCGTCTGAGAGAAAGAGCAGTAGAACACGTTGTGGAGCTAGTTGGTTCATAGCCTTCAGAAGATGAAGCGCCAACAGAGACAGCACATTAAGAAAGAACAAAGACAGGAGAAGGTGCCTTGTCCTTTGTTCTTTCTTTTTGTGCTTTCTCTGTTGGCGCTTCATCTTTTGAAAAAGAGAGAGGGGTGAAAGGCAGGAAGGTTAACCAGAGGCGAGTTTCCGGTTCGCTACACTGCACTGAGGTGGAAGATATAGGGGTTGTAAAGACTACAAAGAGCGAGAGGAGAAAAAAAAAAGAAGAGAAAAAAGGAAACGGGTAGCAGAAAAGGCGTTCCAATCACAAGCGTTCACAGAGGTCGGTCGATCTCAAGAAGCGCAGTAGCGCTTGCACGGCCTTCTGCTGAGATGTTAAGTCGCGTCGATGTTTCAGAATTCTTTCTTCCGACAGGGACTGGTCGTCCAACTGGCTCAGAACGACGGAAAACGATTGTCTCGGCACACTGTACGGCGGGTACTGGCATGACATGACGAGTTGTTTCCGCGTCGCCGCAATCGCCACATACTGCGGTGTAGGCCATCCCTATGCGGAACGCGTAGGCATTGGTAACCGCGACGCGCAACCATAGCCTACGGAAAAGGGTCGCATCTCTTCGGGGAAGTCTTGGTGGAAGTCGGACGCTTAAGGTTGGATTCAGAGTGTACAAACGGGCGTGCATGGTTCATTCCACTCTGATGTACTGCATTCGCATGCAAGTAGGCGGAGCATCCTGGCAGGATCTGTCTTAGACAGCGGGATCGATAGGCGGTTGCCTTCTGCATGAGCGGAACGAGCAGCTTGATTGGCACGTCAATTGCCGATACCACAGTGACTTGGTAGCCACCGAAACATAATTTCATGTCCTTTATCAGTCAGGTGATGTGGCTTCTGTGATTTCAAATGTCACCTGTTCATGTGGACCGCGCCGTAAGGCTGACAATAAACACTGTAGTACCGCCTTCGAGTCGCAGAAAATCGACCATTTGTGTGTTGGTTCGTCATTAATAAAGTGTAGTCCGACTCAAAGCGCTGCGAGTTCTACTGCCGTCGACGTTGGTCAAGTGAGATGTTTTCAACCTCATAGTGGTGGCTTTTGCTCGAATGACGACAGCTGCGGTAGAGCTCTTCGGCAGGACGGAGCCGTCATTGTATATGTGGGCGTAATACCAGTTTTTCTCATTTAATAGGAGTAAGGTAAGCTGTTTAAGACCCGGTGACCACATATCTGCTTTTTATTTCGTCTTAAATAACCACGCTGCTGTAGCAGATCCTGCCCGTATTCGATGTAGAAGTGAGGCTTTCTCTCGACGAAATATCTTCGTTACGCATGGCATATGTGGTCGCACATATAGCGACCCAAAGTTATTTTGGATGTCAGATTTCTTAACTTGATTGCTCTTTGGGCCCTTGACTTTGGGGGGATGATGGAGCGCTGCGTATGCAAGAGCATCAGCTTTTTCATTGCGACAGTGCGGCAGCAATACCACATTGCGACAAGATACGGCATCACGATACAGCTACCATGGCACTGACATGTAGCCACGTCGGACCTCGTGAGAACACGTCTTCTGAACTTTATGAGGTTATATGCACTGTAGATGCGAGCAGTTGGACTTTTGTACGCCAGTCCAACTATTGTTTATTTCTGTTGTTTTCTTTTAGAATGTACATGTGAGGAGGAAGCTGGTTGATGGGTGGCAGCATCTTCCTATCGCATATTTGATTTTAATACAATACACTCACAGATTCGCTTCCCGGATTTCATTCCTCCTCGTACGGCTTCATCGCACACTCCGCGCCAGGCGCGCGAAGGCTGTCGGGAAGAGGTGTTTGAGACTGACGTCAAGACTTCTCTCCGTCGTTTTCACTCGTACACAGCAGATGACCCCGCTGTAGTTCAGCGCCGCGGGCGTGCGTGTGTGGGTGCTCTATCGTTCTTATAGCACACAAATATCCTGTGTTGTACAAGAGGTGACATGTTCAAGCACGCATTGGGAAGGTTGACGTCGCAATCGGACGTGTACAAAACGGTGTGAGTAGAGGGTAACTGTCGGTCTGCTTCTGGTGGCCCCTACGCGATTCCCAACAGTGGATCGAACGGACACGAAAACAGAAAGAATTCAAAAAGATTTCATCGCATGCACTGAGCGCAAATTTTTCGCATTAGATAGATTCCCACATTGCGTGGGATCGGCGAAAACCACTTCATAAGAGGGACAGAGAGAGAGACAGAGAGAGCGACTATATAATGCATCCTGTAGAGCACTGCCTGGCACGCTTGCCTAACGTGCTACTCCAGCTGAAGCATCATTTTGACAAATCCGGTTCCCCAAGCTATTCTGCCTACCCTATACGCGAAGGAACGCCAGAATGATTCGTTCAAAGTGATTAAACTGAGCGATTTGCGAGAAGGAAGACGTATGTTTAAAGACAGGCATCTTAAACTGGGGGGTTTTCGAGTGAAGAAATCAGTTATGAAACTGGTCTCCAGTCTGACTGAAGAAGTTCATCTGCCCCCACGCATTCAAGTGTTCAGCAAACCTCGTTCTCGAGTGCCTACCCCCCCCCCCCCCCCCCCCCCCTGCCGCCATCGACAACTTTTCTCACAAGAACCACGTCATTCGCATGCATGTACCCAGAATAAAGGCGCTCCCGCCTCTGCCTATTTATGGAAAGACGGTGCGTCGCTGCTTGATATTTGACGACCCGTAAAAAGGCGCTGATGCAGGAGTGCTCTCTTTACCGGGTCGCGTTCCTAAGCCGCGAAATCTTCGAACACTCCCGCACGCCGCATTCTAGTTTTGCTTGCTTTTTGGCCTTTCATCACGTGTCCCACGCCTCTCACGCCCCCTGAATAGCGTGCGATATTGCGATACGTTACGACTTTGTAACAGATGTGAAGCTGAGTGGTGCAGAGCGTAGTATTATAAGTAATGAAGTGGATTTGCTTATGAATATTGTCATTGTTACTCCAGTGAACTGTCACCGGTTGTATATATTTTTGTTTGTTTGTCGTAGTTGCATGTTTAAATGTTCTTGGGGCGTATGAAACTGAATGTGTCCTCTCCGCTGCAATTTCTAATTCAATTGATAGTATCTTGGATAATTAATGGATACACGAGCCCACGCAGGCGCGCCCCAGTCATTTAGCTTATGCTTACTATTAGGAGTAAAAAAAAGGAACTTAGCTGTTCTTTCCCTGGTCTGATGCATTCAAGAACTGCCTATCTAACTGCATTGCACCTCACAAAAGCCAATTAGTTGTTTATGATTTCTTATATGACCCTGATTAGCTTCACTTATACTTTGATTACTCGCTCTCGACTGTTTCGCTGGCGCTGAAATTGCCTGCGTTGGAATGAGAACCTTACAAAGAAAGGCTGCTTTCTGAGAACGATATACATAAGGGCAAGGGCAACATGTCTGTTGAAATGCCATACAGATATTTTGACACACGTGAGGAGTTGTAACCCCACAGCGAATCCGTGCCAATTAACAGAAAAACCCACGTGCGGTGTCCGAACAACACCACTCCCACTTTTTGATCTAGTAAAATGGACTAGTGTTCGCAAAAAAGCTTTTACGCTAAAATTGTTCGTAAGAGAAAATTCCAGCCTCTCCTGACGCTGTACATATCATTAGCGAAGGCAACCGGTCAATGACAAAGAGCATTTACAAAAGAAAAGCTATGTGAATTCAGGCCCCAATTATGAGGCTGACGCAAGTTTCAGGCTGATAGGCGTGTTTTAAGGACAGCACTCAAATAGCTTGATTACCGGCGTTTTAACTCGCAAGAACTTCTTTGAGCATGTGTTATGGCATCAGCGCAGTGAACACCTATGAAAACTGCAGATTCTTTAGTAGCAGCATTAGCAGAAAGGGACGTAGTTTCGAGGTATTGATACGCAACGAAGTTAAGCTTACCCTAATTGTTCAATTTCTTTCCCTCCTGATATTCTAGTCGTCTTCTCTTTCTTAGGTTACTCAAGAATGATTTTGTGTTTGCGTGTGTATATGACTTCGGTAATGCGTTATATTTTTTGTTTGTTAATAAAAAAAAAAAAACACCGAAAGCTTTCTTTTCGTCATCTTTCTTTTCCTGCCCAGCCGTGGTAGCGTAGTCGCTATGGCGTTGCGCTACTAATCCCGAGGGCGCGGGAACGAATCCCGGCCGCGGTGGTCTCATTTAAATGGGGGTGAAATGCAAGAACGCCCATAGTACCGTGCATTGGGTGCACGTTAAAGAACACCAGCTGGTCAAAATCAATTCGGAGTCACTCACTACGGCGTGCCTCCTAATGAAATCGTGTTTTTGGCACGTTAAACCCCAGAATATTTTTTATTTCTTCTATTGTTTAATGTGCTTATCTGTGAAGTGTTTGTGAAATACCCGTGCACATCAGACGACTGTTTTATACAGTCTATACGTCAGTTTGTGATGAATATGTTGTATTCTTGTTCTTTTTTAGCATTTTTCTTTTTTTAATTTGCAATTGAGTACACCATGTTTGGTTGTGAACAGCTCGATAGCTAAAAATTTTAACTTTACCTTTCATTATCTTTTATTCATGAGGGTTGCAATGTGGACTTGTTGGTAATGTATCTTCAAGGGGTGTACGGTAGCGCGATTAAGAGACGGGACAAAAGAAGACGCATAGGGACGCACACAGCGCTGTGTGTGGCCCTGTGTGTCTTCTTTTGTCCTGTCTTTTAATCGCGCTGCCGTACACCCCTTTTATTCATCTATCAATTTAACGTTGCGGAGAAGCTGGAAATATACTGCGCTTTTGCCAACACTTGCATTTCGTAATAAATATGACAAATAAATAAAAAAATAAACTCACCCTAATCTTTACGTTTTCTCCATCAAAGCCCTCTCTCTGTAGACCCTACTCAAATCCATTGTTAATGACAAAAGAAGCAAGACTAGTGGACTGCGAGGCGAATGTCCTTTTTGTAGTCACCAAGGCAACCAGTGGGCGTGTCTGCAGCGTGGAAACAGCTAGCGTCCTCTTCAGGCGATTCTTCTTTTGACGTCAAGCGAGGGCGGGCGGACTGGCTTATTATTGCTCCCTCTTTTGTCCAGGCGCAACAGATGAGCAACTTTATTTCTCTCTATTCTTTTTAAGCCTGACTTGATTGTAAACGCGTTCTTCAGAGGAGTCTGAAGATCGCACAGACTTCTCTACAGCTTTTCAGCAGTGTTCCGACGTGGCTCCTTTGTTCGCACGCGGACTAAATCCTCTTCGCCGTGACTATCCTTCTAGACGTCTCACAAGTTAAACTGAAAGCGTCGCGTCGACAGACGAGTCAGAAAGCGCGGCGCAAAGGAGACGAGATGTATGTGAGGCTGTTGTTCTATGCGGGTTGCGGCCGACAATGACCTCCAAAGAAACGAAGCAAGTCTACGAAAGCCCAAACATTACGCTGGGCACACTGCTGAGATAGCAGGGTAACACGCGCTTCGCGCAGTTTGAAGCAGAAAGAGTCTGATGGCGGCAGTGTTTCGCCGCCTGGCTTCTCAATTGCGCAACCTTACCACATACAGTAGGCATGGATTATTTCTAGGGTCGCGATGATGATTATGAGGGGTCGCCTGCGGTAGGAAGCCTCTTGAAAAGGCATACATTTTTACAGCGAAGCCGTTTAAGGGCTAGTCTCCCCCCTATCGTGTCCGCGTGTAGAAAAGAACTATCATGACCAGCAATGGGTCGAGCATCACCGTCTTCTTCCGCTGCTAGCTCCGGTGACGCTCGTCATTCTAGCGTAGAATTTCACTTTTCTTCTGTCGTCATAATGGAGGCCGCGTTTACGAGGGTACGAGCCAATGCTTAAGCGGGTGTGAGCCACTCATTGTCTTACATGACGGACAGATTTAGTTTTGAAGCAATTCAATTTTGAAGAATCGCAAGCGGTAGAGTCACCAGCCGGATGCTTCTAACCACGCCACCGAACAAACTGCAGACAGTGAACGCAAGCGACACCGGCAGACCTCAGGCATACTGTCACTGACGTCGTTCTCTACGTCGCAGCCGAACGTGTGTGTACCCTCATTAAGAAACGCAATGACGTAACCAATAATTGAGAAAGACTTTAATGAACCATCGGAATTTAGCCAGTGATGAACACCGGGGCCGCACGTTTCCGCTTTGCTGGTGAACCATCTGTACGGAGTGCTTGGGCTGATAGTTTCTTTTTAAATAAATATGGATGCAGAAGTAACATAAAGAGAAGATATTTATCAAGCCGTAAGAGATTACGTGAGAAAAATGTACAGTTCCAAATAATGAAACCAGAAAGACAACTGTAGCCATCCATATCACACAGTTTGTAAGAAAAGGAAAATACCGTAATGATCTAGAAGATGCTCTGTCGAAGTGGCACCTTAACCTCGTAAAAAGAAAAAAAAAAGCTAGAACGCAACGAACTTCCCCACGGCATTACTTAAACAGGGAACATATGCTAAAGAAACTATCGAATTGTCAGACAAAATTCAATTTAAAAAAAGAAAAATGCATTCCAACTGTTCCTGTTCCACGATGAATGTCGACGTTAATGCGATTAGTATTGAGGCAATGTAGCAATACATTGCATTGCCAAATTCTCCTCTTTTGTGTAGCCGACTTCTTCAATTATCTGCTACCGACATATTTCACTTCTCTGTATCTCAACGCTCCTAATCGATGCATGCGTTGTTGTTGCTGTTGTTGTTCTTGTTTCCTATCATGTATGTGGCTCCTGTCCACTATGGGGTATCGCCCAAGAAATGGAATTCCAATTTATAATGCACGCTTTTGCATCATTCTGTTGCCCTGATTTGTTTCTCCACACTCGGCTGCTTTTAGTGCCGACTTTTTCACTTCTCTGTAGCTGAGGTTGACTAGACTTTGTCCAGTTTGCTTCTCTACACATGGTGAGACGTAACGGTAAAATAAATAGGCGCAACGTTAAGGGACAGGAAAAACAGTGGTGTGCATTAGAGCAAAAATTGTAGTAGCCAATGATCTAGTTGACGTTAAGAAGACTGAATATAGTGTCGCGGGTGAAATTGAGGATTTGAGATAATCCCGGTCTGGTCGCGGGACGTAACATCGTGAAACAAAACCGAGACACTGGCCAAAAAAGATTTTGTAGGGTTAACGTTTCGACTTCCACATGGGAACCTTGTTCACAAGTGAGACTAAAACTGATAAAACAATCACTTAAGTATACCGTATGACATGTCGGAGACACTACAAATTTTCCACAAAGGTGGCAAATTTCCTCCGTTTCGATTAAGAGTGTCCGTCATGCTTTGAATATGAAGCGCTCCTAGATATAAACGTAGTTGGTGTGAGAGGACATCAAACGCGTAGGGCGTGACAACCGGTCGTTTATCAGAGTTACGGAATGGATGCAAAGAGAAGGGAGGCGCAGTTAGAGGCGGCAGAGGGCAATAGGTTGTGTGATGAAACTAGAAAACTTGTGGGGATAAGATGGTGTCAGCAGATGGTGTCAGAAGGTCGCCGAGAGAGGCCTTCACCCTGCAGAGTACATAAATAGGTTCATGACGATTGCAACGAAATGACGAGGGGATTGAAAGGGAAATCACAGGAGAAATCATTCAGGAGAGGGAGTATGAGAGAAAAGAGGAGGAAGCTCAGCCAGGCGCACGTCCAGTTTGTTACCCTACGCAGGGGCATGGGGTTAATGGTAATAAGAAAGAAGCAAGGGAGGGCACTGAAGGTGTCGCTTTGTCAGGAGGGTAGGGTGCTCTAGTCTGCTACTTTCAGCTACTGTTGAGGAGCCCGTGCGGGCTTCTAGGCTGATTGTGAGGCCAGGTTCCCAAGACATTTGATTCGGTAAAGGGCCGATCGTTCAGTCGGTTCAAGGCAGACCTGAGAATCTGGTGGTGTTCGTCAAACCCAGAGCAGTGATAGATAAGCTGTTCAATGGACTCGTCGCATCTGCTCATATCGCAAGTGAGCTAGTGAGCCCTTTTTCTTGCGGCAACCATATATTCATCAATGAAGGTCACTCCGACCCGCAGTCGACATGGCAGCGCTGCGTCCTATCGTGAGAGATTTGTTGGTAAGTACAGTACAACTGTGATGCCGAATTGAGACAGTATAAGAGACGATTGAAGTTCGTCGGAGTACTTCAATAAGTACCTTAGTCGCCAGATAGCAAAGCTTTCTTGCAGCGTCCACTTTTGATAACCGTATATCAGCGCCGCTGCGTGAGTACATCCACTGCTGCTGCTACCTCGCTAACTCACACGAACGTCGCGTCATTTTATATCCCAGCATTTCATTGGAGCTGCGTGTTTCATTTCAATGTAAATTAAGTTCCCTCTCCGACGATAAGGCAATAGCTAATTCAGATGCTATAAGTTTGGCCATTTCATTCCTGCGTCTTTGGCGTAAAGGGAAACTAGCGCGCACGTGCATGGGTTCTCGCGCACCCCTGCTGTATACGTGGTCTGCATGACACACACGGTGATCACGGTGATCGTCTCGAAGAGCTACTTGGAGTTGACAAGAAAGACGCATACACGCGATTGTGGCCTGGTGGCTAGAGCGTCGGGCTGTTGTGCTGGGGGTCCTCGAGGTTCGGTCCTATAAACGGGCATGCAAATAATTTTGTTTAGGTGTGCGCTGTTCGGCAATATAGAGCATCAGCACTCGCCAGCCACTGTCAGGAAAGCCCGGGATGGTTTGCAAGGAAAAGCTTATATTTTAAAAAAAAGAAGCTTCGATTTAAAGAAGGTGATACTTCTGCGCTAAATTCCGGAGGCCTGGAAGATAACTGCGGCGTCAATTTTCTCTTGCAATCACCCGAGACCTGCACTTGACTTTTCGGCCAGCCTCCCCCCCCCCCCCCCCCCCCCGGAAAATTAAAAATGTCATTTATGCAGAACCAATAGATAGCCGTGGTCTAAGTACTGACCGGTAATTGACACGACGTTTCACAATTGTTCTTGTTGATATCGACTCATTCGTTTTGCCAGACGATAACGATTGGTGCGAGGGAATCGCAAGCTCTCGCCTCTTGCGAGAATCCTACAGACGCAGAAAGGGCAGTGGCCTACTGTGGGGGGCTTAGTGGCTATGGAGGTCGCGCGATCAAATCCCGGCCGCAGCGGCCACATTTCGATGGGGGGCGAAATGCGAAAATGCCGGCGTGCCCGTGCACGTTAAGGTTCCCAAGATGGTCGAAATTAGTTCAGAGGCCTCCACTATGTGTTGTGCCTCGTAATCAGAACGTTGTTTTCGCATGTAATATCCCAGAATTTAACTTTTAAAGGCAAAAATGTTGGCTCTGCTTTTGGGTGTTGCGGCTTGACCACGGAAGGATTTTGCATTTGCTTTTCTTTCACTTTCTGCTGTTTATTCTTCAAAATTTCGTCATTACCTCTTTGTCGCGGTACTTTAGAGCACGAGCGCCGAAGGAAACTGCCCGCATACTGTTTACTTCGTGCGAAAGAATATCCTAGAACAAAAGTAAAAAATAAGCGCTAACACCAGAGCGCAAATTAGGTTTCAATTCAGTGTGCCTGACGGCAAACTTGTGATGGGAACGCAGGATTTGGAAGCACTTTGTTCTGTTTCAATTAACATCGATGCCGTAAAATATCTATACATGCAGCCATAAGGACACATATAGCTATCGGCCGCGGGTCTTACGACTGATGACCCTATGAGCTGTTGAGAGCGTTCTTTTTTGCCCCAGTGCGTCTACAGCGGAACCCGCCGTGTTGGCGTCGTGGCTTCGGCGTTGCGATGCTAAGCCCGAGGGCGTGGGATTTAATCCCCCATTTCGATGGAAGCGAAATGCCAGAACACCCGCGTACCATGCATTCGCTGCGCGTTAAAGAACCCCGGGTTGTTAGAAATTAATCTGGAGTCCCCCACACCGGTGTGCCACATATTCATATCACGGTTTCGTTGCCCGTAAAAGCCGAGAACTTTTTAATCTACCGCGGGCGTCCAGCACCTGCTATGAACCCTCCGATAAATGACGCCTACATGAGAAAATTTTAAGAGCTGTCAAAGCAAGGAACTTAGTATAGATCGATAGGTACACGTGCTGGTTCGTGGCCAGTAAGTTCTACAAGCCACTTCTTCAATCCCTAAATCAGGAGGCCCTCATTTGAAGCACGCAGATGCTGTAGGGAAAGCAGGTTGAACATATAAGCTTGGATGGGCTCGTCCAGGGTGGATTAATTCAGGAGCGCGAAAGGTGCTTATCGCAGCGGGACGTGGCCCAGAGGCTATGGCGTCCTCCTGGCGAAGTGGCAGGTTCGATTCCCGCCCGTGCGGGCCAGAGTTTGATGCGAGCGAAATGCAAGAACGCTCGAATGCTTTGACTCAAGGGCATGTTAAAAACGCCAGGAAGCGGACATTATTTTGTAGAACAATCCTGTCGCGTACCTCATGGCCCATGTTTCAACGCGACAGCGTTAAGGAGCTCGTGTCGCAGAAAAGCCGGTGTCGTCGGCGTCGGTGTCGGCGTCGGCGGCGTTGGCCGTGAGCGATAAATCCCAGCAGGCACTTCATGAATAAAAAACAACTTGCAAGATGGGCTGGGTGGGAATCGAACCAGGGTCTCCGGAGTGTGAGACGGAGACGTTACCACTGAGCCACGAGTTTTTTTTTTCTTCACAAAATGACATACATACATAAAAACACGTTGGCCTACTTGGACCAACGTGACAAGCTAAACTTTCTTGAAATTCACTAATTCATCAAGAAAACCCAACCAGTCAGCACTGAGCCACGAGTTCGATGCTTCAAAGCGGTACAAAAGCGCCTCTACTGAACGCGGTGTTGCCTTAGAAACGAGCTGTTTCTAGGGCTCAGGCGGGCGTCGCTTGCTCAGGCGCACATTTCGTTGTCGCGCCGAACGCTGCGTTGCTCGACGCTCACCGCGTCCGATGCGGGGCGCGTAGTCGCTGCGCCGTAGCGCGTCTTACACCCCTTGGCGGGTCGACGGGAACGCTGTCGCGTTCCACTCTTGAAGGCGAAGCTTAAGCGTCCTCCAATTTTTGTATCGGGATGGTAAATCCCATGAATTTATCTTTAAATTATGTTTCCAGAGTCGCTACAGTATCTACCATTATGAGATGTCGGAAGTGTTTTAATAATTGCAGCCTTTTTCATAAAACCAAGCGTACCTTCGACGAGAAGGAAGGGAAACGAGGGGCCCGATTTTGTTAGTCATATGAAGCTACCAAATAAAGAAGTCAAGGAGAGCATAGGAAAAATTATGTGTAGTTTTATTTAAAGTACAGAAATGATAAGCTAAAAGGAAATGAGAGTATAAGTGAATCCCCAACCACGATGCATATATATGCATTGAACACTGCACTACTGTATCATGATGGAGCGATACTGATGCGTGAAACATTGCGATAAGCCTTAGCAAATCACACTGCGCCAAGCTGCAGAGAGAAGCGCATATAAAACGGCTCGCGTTTTCTTGGGAAGCTACATTCCTGGAATTAAAGCTCTGGAAAGTCAGCGGTACGTGTGCCTTCTTGTTTAGGCGTCCTTCGTATATTTGTGCACTTATGTGCTTGTTGCAACGTTTAAAAAATTACTTCTTTCTTTATGGTACTTTGCCTTACACGCAGGAGCTCCGGACCATGAAAATGAGTTTTCTTGCCGTGTTCTTGGTTGTCGCCATCGCCATGACTGCGCAGGGTATACCATCAGTCAGATATTTTAGCTCATTGCAGCATCCAGTGCACAGCGTTCCTGCCCGCCATCACGACGCGAACCAGCATCACGCATTTCCGGGCCCTCAGCACCAGACCGTTGACCACGGACAACAGGGTCTGGTGGTAAACGACTCTTTCGTCTTTCTACTTGTCTGCCAAATTGTCAAGGTGCCTGTTGGCCAGTCCGGTGCACAGCCAGCTGGCGCTGGCTTCCCGTCGCTCGTGCCATCTTCGGTCGTCGCCTCCTCGCAAGACGCGTTTTCTAATCTTAGGTCCCGCGTCAAGACAGCTGTGGACCACGTCGTAGACCCTGTTGTCACCGCCTTGCAGAACGCATCACTCTGGCTCAACCGTACGTCGCAGCTCCACCTGAATAAATCCCACCACCACCCTGCTCACCACGAGCATCAGTACCAGCAGGGCGGCCAGGCTAACCACGCCCACCTTCACGCACTTCACAACCACCACGAGCTTCAGCACTTGCACGGTGCCCAAACCAACCGGCATTCCGCTTACGAGCCCACCCACAACCACAAAATTAACCCAGCCCACGGTCATCTAAACCCGCAAGCGATTCCAAATCAGGCTGTGCCGATGACCCTCGTCTCTGTACCTGTACTGGTTCCCGCAGTACACGCGGTCACGCTTCCCCTCATGAACCTGTCTGCTGTTGTTCTTGCCGGCGTCGATGTGCCCTCTCCTGGCTTTTCAATCTCTGGTCAGTATAACGCCACATCTCCAGTCGCCACTGCCGCCGAACCTGTCACTGTTACTTCCCAGTCTACGTCAGCACCTGCTGCCAGTGTCCTCGTTGGCAGCACTAGTGCCTTAACTATTGCACCTAGTACGGACACCCACGATACTCTGGTGTCGGACGTGTCCTTTCCTACTAAAGGTTCTGACATTATCGCTACTTTGATCCGGCCTGAAAACCTCGACGACGCGACGGGAACAAGCGGCACGCCGACGTCTATAATCCATCACACAGCACGCCCTGATTACTCTGGCCTTCCTTTGAAAATTCACACTCGTGCCTTGTCCAACGCACGTGGCACGGACACACCGTACCGTGCAGCGTTGGACTAATCCTCCCGTACTGTAGCTTCTGACAATATCACGACTTCAGTCTAGTCTAACTGGAAACCTCGACGCCGCAACGGGAAGGGGCAACAGGCCGGCCCTGTAATCCCCCCTCACCTAATGCCCGGAGCATTAGACCCCCGACCAATATTGGCCTATAGCTAGGGGGACGGCTCACCTGTGACTAGTCTTCCGGTGCTTGCAGGAAAATCTGCTTTATATATATATATATATGAATTTTGTCATTGAGGCAGTGAAATTTTAGCATTCTTCTTTTGCATCGACAGGCACTGCATATATAGCTGCAATAAAGCGACCGTTTTTATACATGTACATACCTTCGTCTCATTCCTTCTTTATTTGCGTTCCTGAATTGTCTGCTCATCGCCCTGCACACGCTGCATCTAAATATTTCTCGCACTGGACGAGCAAAGGCGGGTCATTCGTGGCAGAACGCATACTTCTGTGTGTAGACTCTAAGAACAGTTTACACCCTTTGGCGTGCCCCTTCTGCCACACAACAATAATCGTCATCTGCCTTGATGCGTTTCCTTTCTTTAACGCTGCGAGCCCGGAACATTAAAGTAACGAACAGCACGCGCGTTTTCAGCATAGAACTTTTTACACCCTTTGGAGTGCCTCTTCTGATAACGCGCGTGCCGTTCGTTACTGGAAAGTTCCGGGCTCGCAGCGTTAAGAAAAGGAAACGCATCAAGGCAGATGACGATTATCGTTGTGTGGCAGAAGGGGCACGCCAAAGGGTGTAAACTGTTCTTAGAGTGTATGTGCAGCTCGCAACCTCGAACCTGATACCAAAGCCCGTGAAAAAACAGGGATTTCATGGCTTTACATTTGCTGAAGCTTTATGCACGGTCCTTCCAGTACTATTGTTCTCCCGCGTAATCTTATAAATTTTTTTATCATATTTATGTCGCGCTGTGGCATGCACGATGACGCACGGAGTTAGTGGAAAGCAAAGAACACGCGACCAAATGAAGCGCGAAGTGTGCCCTCAGTTTCATTAGAAAAGAAACAAATAAAGGAAGCGCATCCCGAATCCTTTGGCGTTAAACACGCATGCAAATTCGTCGCGTTCTCTAAGATATATAATTCTCTAAGATATAGCTCTCGTAGAATTGCGCTTACATTGGACAAACAAGTCTGCGTTTAAACGAGAGGGTCGGGGAGCATAGAACGACAGCTTATCTATGCTCCCCGACCCTCTCGTTTAAACGCCGGCTTGTTTGTCCAATGTAAGCGCAATTCTACGAGAGCTATATCTTAGAGAATTCCCTCTTCACACGCGACGAATTTGCATGCGTGTTTAACACCAAAGGATTTGGGATCCGCTTCCTTTATTTGGTTCGTTCAGAATGAAACTGAGCATCTTTTGACAGAACGGAAGTTCTGCTCAGAGGCAAAATAAAATGACAAGGCAATTGGGAAGAGTTTACCGTGGTTGAAGATGATGCAGGAGCTTCCGTAAACAGGCCGTCAGCGTCCCTTTCACTTTCAAACCCAAGTCTTAAGATAATCTTCCTTTTTATGACAAGTGAGACGCGCTTCAGATCTGTTTTCATGCTGGTATGTTCGTCTTCTTCTTTTTTAAATTTGCGCATGTAAACTGTAGCAGCGGATAGCAACCAGGAGTATTAATTCTTCTTTCTCTTAGGATAAAACTCAGTTGACAGTTTGCGCTTCACTTGCCGTGTGTTCCTTGTTTTAGACTAACTTCGTGTATCACCGTGCTTGCCACAGCACAACAGAACGATGAAGCCTCACCGACTAGGCCCTTTTCGACACCCCTCCTTTTTTATGTATACAGTTCCCAAAAAACTCCCATTTAAGCCCTCTAGAGCAGCATTACTGTAATATTATTTACAATCTTAAAAGTGAATAAGCGTGTAAATCAGTCTATAACGCAGCACTTTATACAAATGGGGGTGGAAATCAGTTTATAACGCGCATCCTTACAATTGTTTTTCTTTTTTTTTTTTTTTGGGGGGGGGGGGGGGTGTGAGGTGTGTTAGAGACGACTTTACCCCGTTTTTTTACTTTGAATGGTGTAGATATTATTAATGTAGTCACTATAGCGTATAAATATATATATCCCTGCAGCTGGCGCCTGTCTTGCTGCCTTGTTAGTATGTTGGACAAGGGAATTTTACTGCTACGTACAAGAAGGAAGCAGCACACATGAGTCCAACGCATGGCCCACGTTCCGTATATCTGAACACATCAAGAACATGGGCCTATAGCATATCGCGGGGCGAAATACTAAATTTTTTCCTTGGCTAACTTGACTGTCTAAAACGCATGACCGGAAATTTTTTGGCGTCATGTACTCATTGTTGCCGCATCACGGACAAGAGGGTTGTCCGCAGAGGACGTGGACAACGCGGCGCTGGCACGGAGAGAAGGTCATCGGAGCGTATACTGCACGGGAGCCCACATGCGTTCAGTGCGTAAGCTGTATACTGCGCAAGGCTGCATTGCCGTTAGCGGGTTGTAAACATTGTCGGCGCGACATGCCACAATTGGCCACTCCACTTCTGTAAGCTCAAATCGAAACTGCTAGCGATTTTGAAACTACTTCAACGCGTTGTTTCTTTCCAGGTTCACTAGCATTTGTAACAGCTAGCGGCTACATTCGCACTCTAAAACGCACACTTGGGTTTGCTTCATGCTCTGAAACTGGCTAGACCAATTTGGCGTGCCACTATCATGTAATTACGCATAAAGTGAGCTCATTTCTGTTGCAGTATCATTTCTTTTAGCACTGTACTTAGTTTCCGTCTGGCGACAATAAGGTAAATTATGTTTTTTTTTTACGAGCCAAAACCACAATATCATCGTGAGGCACGCCATAGTTGGGGACTCCGGATTAATTTTGACCACCTGGGAGCTCCTAAACGGGCTCCTAAATCTAAGTACACGGGTGCTTTTTGCATTTCGCCCCCATCGAAATTCAGCCGCCATGGCCTGAACTTGATCCCGCCACCTCGTGCTTAGCAGCGCAACACCAAAGCCACTAAGCAACCACGGCGGATCCCGTTGGTGGCATCGACAATGTTATGTGCCTATTATATTTTATGTACCTGCGGCCTGTCTGGTTCCAATAGCGCCGACTGAAAAAGCGTACTTGATTTTCTTTCCTACCCACGCGCTCCTGCAAGACAAGTGGAATCGAGCCATTACGCAGCGAGAGAATCAAGGCTTCGCTTTTGAATGAAAACACGTTCGCGTGTGGGAACACGTTCTTACGCTGAAGTTGTTATTCGTGAAGACGTTTGAACAGCAAGCGGAAATGCGTCGCTGCGGCGCGAGTTACCTGAAGTGAAAGCAGGCGTGCTGATCTCTGAAGGCCTGACGGGTTACTTCTAAGCGGAAAGAAGGGCCTTGTCCTGTAACACGGTATCGTCCATTGACACGATGTGCCAATGAGGATGGGGTAGGGGGAGGCTGTGAAGGCTTCAGAGGACAGGACAGAAACCGCAGGTTCCGCAGGCGGTGCGCGTTTGTGACGCGCGCCGCCATTTTGGGGCCATTTTAGCATTTATGAGGCCACGCGCAGGCTTCGCGGTGGCACTGCTAGATGGCGCCGAGGGTTCTTAGTTAAGTGCGAAAGAGAAGTCCAGCTGCAGTGCACGCCTCATGCATAACTCGTTTCGACGGTATCAATACGTTGTGTCGCTATATATTAATTCAATGCCGAGAAGGTTACCGTCGACAGTCATAGTGAGGTGGGTTCTGTCGATTTTTTTTTCTCATTCTATAGTGGCAATATTCAAGTGTGCGAATAACCGAAACGCGTCATGTATGAGGCGGGTACTGCAGCCAGGCTTCTCTATTACGCTTCGCTCTGGAAACGCTGCGCCCTCTGGCTGTGGCATCGTGAACTCTACGCATATCCAGTTGCACGTGGATGACGCAACTTGGTGTCAAAGAGATTCTTTAAAAAGCAGCACATACGCAGTAGCACATACGTATGGGAACGCCCCGCATTTTGGACGCCCCACATTGTTGTGGGATAGCTAGATTGCTAGATAGACGCAAAGAAAATTTTGTCTGACAATACCAAGAATGCTTTTTTACTACCAATTAATTTTCGATTTAGCACTTCTTTTCGGGGGGAGGGGGGAGCAAACCGCGACTTTTTTCTGATTGTTGAATTGTTTTTGTGGGCAGATTCTGAAGGCCAGTCCCGTCCAACAATGTAGCCAAACCGCGCGATTGCATAACACCACCGTTCCACGATGGGGAGCATTCTCGCATTCTTCCTTCATTACAACAAGCGTTTCCAGATGCTGTCGTTGAGGCGCTGCAGAGGGTTCCGAACTAGTCATTGAGGAAATGGCTCCCAACTAGCGCTTGGCTCGTGCGTGCAGATAAGGCACGCTGGGGGAGTGCCAGCCAGAACATATAGCGCACGATAGTGCCCCAAATAGCCATTTCCGAAATCACGCTTAAAGATAGCAAGCAGAGTTGGTGCTTCGCAATTATTATTTTTTTTCATTTACCGTGAGCTTTACCGGGAAAGACGTTGATTGGGTCTTGAGCCAAGGTTCCGACGTCAGGGCCCACGGACTCACTCGCGTTGCGCCGACTAATGTGTACGCGACATTTCTCTCTCCCTCTGTCTCTTTCGTTAGAGCGAAAGCAGTATAAAAGAGCTACGCTAATTTTCGTGCTGCCGTGGCAAAGCGTTGCGGCGTGTTCGATATTCAAGAAGCACAGGCCGATTGCACAAATCGGCGCCTGCGCAGCACATACCGGACCATGCTTCAGATATAACGAAGAGCATAAAGATATAAGCGCCGATACAGTGAAGCCTCTGAAAAAGATTAAGGTAAAGAGAAGAAGTGTTTTGCTGCGGTTATGTCGAAGCATTTCAAAAGATCCGAAAATAGCGAAGTGCACGGATATAGTTAAACGCGCCTGAAACTTTTCTTAGCCAAATTGCGGACAATTCCAAACCAGATCCCCACGACTTCCGATGGGTATGAGAACTACTTTACACAGCTTCACTGTCTGAGTTGGTGGGGATTTCCATACACCTGCAGTTCATTAATTTTTTTCTACGAAGCTGCTGCCACGGCCCGTTTAGGCGCCGGGATGGCTGGGAATTATCGCACGGCACGCATTGTTGCCGTTCTGGGCGTAGTGGTTGCACGCCTGCTCGGGAACGTAAGCTTGTCGAATTGCTTTCCATTGAGCTGGATTTGATTTATCGCGCCTGCACACAATTTTCTTCCAGTGTAGCTGAAAATTCTGCTATGTCTTCTCGATGGAGCTTCGCAATGTGAAATAATTATACGAGAAATAATTCGATTTAACGGATTTAATTAGAATGAGGTTTGACTGCATATTGTATTGATATAGCCTTAAAAAGCCCATAGTGACAGGTCTACAAGCCGCGCCATCTTTATTGCAGTGAGTCTGTTTGTGAGTCAATAGTTGGGTTTTTGTTGCCCGACATTTAAAAGCCCGTACGCAAGAAATTGAAATGTCAGAAATCCGTCTATTCATCTTTTGTTTTCTTTCAATGGACACCGTAATTCGCTATGAAGTAACTTCCGGACATTACATCTGGCCTAACTTTTGGAGAACAGCGGTGCGGCGCGTCTGTAATGGCTCGTACATTGTATTAGCGCGTTAAACGCCAAGATTGGATTTCAATTTTAAAAGAAATTTTCTAGTCACTACGGTATCTGCGATATCATGAGATTTGCGATACCTTCTAATAATTGTAGCATTCTTTTTCTTGCAATTAGCTGTATCTCGTTGCTCGCATGGTGCTCGGTAAAAAAAACATCCGTGCACCCGTGAGCAAAATTATATGAACCACACGCTTGTCGACAAGTCCGAATTTACACCTTACTCTGACACATAAGCTGAAATCGACGAGTGTTCTGGAAAGCTTTCGATTCCGGGTGTGGACTGCAGTACTCAATTTCAAGTTACATTCGCAAGCGGAGAGGAAAATCGGCTTCATCACGGAGTCCCTGGCACGTATATACATTTGTTCAAGGGAGCAAGTTAGCAGAAAATAACTTATATTTTTCTATGATTACAGGCAATAAAATGTTGAGGAGCCATTTCGCCCTCTGAAGGTGGTTGACTAGAGTAACGGGGGTATAAATGGTTGGTATAGAATTTTGTTGGTATGTAAGTACACATACAATTACGTATATGTCATTTATGCGAAATACAAAGAAAGATCAGGCGCACACTACGTTACGCACTACGTCACGCACTACGTCATACATACACAGAGCTGCCGCAGAAGGGCTTTTACGACAGTGCTCCAAAAACGCAGGTGTTCTAGATGTGGCTGCGACGGTGCGCTGTTTAGACCTAGGTGCCCGTTAAACCGAGCGTGGACCTGATATGCGTGGATATGCGTGGACCGGGGCGTAGTCCAAAGGAGTGCACGAAACAAAAAGCGTTTGTTTGTAATAGATACTGAGCATACTTCCTGGTTAATTATCTGGTGATTATGTTCCTGGTTAATAATTATGAGTGAAACTTGGAAGGACGAGAGTTTTATCCTAGCGGATGAACACCCAGGGCTGTCCGTTTCCCTCCCGTAGAAGCGAATGTATTGACAGCAGACGGGGATTCCACATATTTACCACTTCACTGTGAACTACGTAATTATGAATAATTATGAAAAGTTATTAAAACTAGGCATAACGTTAAAGCCATCTTAGCGGCTAATTGTCATATAACTTGTTTCGGGATAGTTTCGATAAAAGAAGAGTTACAGTCGTTTTCTGTAACCATACTCCCTCCTTAGATGACCATGTAATGACAGTGGACGGGAATTCTGTAACGTTTAGAACTACACTGTGAACTAATTATGATAAGCCAGTGAAACTTGATGTAGTGATAGAGTTGTCTTAGCAGCCAATTTCATGATGATTTTTTCTAAGATACCTGCATTGCCTTGATGGCTACAGAACTTTCGAGAGAAAGTTGGCTTTGCCGCAAGGCGTTTTCTGTTTTCCGCCATGATGCTTTCGGGGGGTAGGCACGGACAGTTTCGCTGTAATATGATAATTAAACACATGTGGCACTTGAAAATATAAGAAAAAGAAAATAGTTTATTAGGAATAAGCTCTCGGTCGAGAACATTGAAATCGTTGTCTCACTTATGGTGACCAAAGTATCAGTAAAAGTGATAGCGTCCGTTATTCCACGACAGATATGCGATGTTATTTAAAACATTAGACGTTGTTGAGGCGATAGATCGTTCTTCCAGAGATATACTGTCTCGATATTGAAACTGGCGCGAATAAAAATAAAAGGAAACAACAACCGTTAAAGCCGTTTTATTTACCCTCCCAGACGCGCATACGTGTCGACCACTTCGTCACGATGCAGCAATAGTGATGCTTGCTACTTTTGGATAAATCTTAGCCAATCGCAGTTCGCCCAGCTGTCAAAAGAAGGGTATAAAACAGCTCGCATTTTGAAGGGGCGCATCACTCCGGAATATATAGCACTGGAAAGCAAGCGGTACGTAGTGCTTATTGTTCTTGTGCTCAGTGCGTATTTGTAAGCTAATTCACTTTTATCGTACTTTTTATTTCAGATGCAGGATCGTAGGACTACCAAAATGCATTGTGCTGCCTTGTTCTTGGTATCTGCTGTCGCTATGGCCGCGCAAGGTGCCCCATCGGCTAGGACATTTGGCTCATCACAGCATCCCGATCACAGCGTTCCTGCGCACCATCACGCCATTCACGGGCACCAGGTTCTGGTCGAAGACAACTCTTTCGTCTCCGCTCTTGTCTGCCAAGTTGTCAAGGTTCCTGTTAGCCAGTCCGGAGCGCAGACAGCCATGCCGTCCCACAACATCCCGGCCTCTACCGTAGCCGGTTCCCAGCCGGTTGTCGCTTCTTCGGTCATCTCCTCCTCGCAGGACGCCTTGTCTAATCTTAGGTCCAGCGTCAGGACGGCCGTAGAAAAACTTGTCGACCCTGTTGTCGAAGCCTTGCAGAACGCCTCGATGTGGCTCAACCGTACGTCGCAGCTTCACCTGAACCAATCCCACCAACACCCTGCTCACCACTCGCACCAGCATGGCAGCCAAGCTCACCAAGCCCCCATGCACGCAATTAACCACCACGAGCATCAAAACATGCATGGTGGCCGGGTCGACAACCACGCGGCGCATGGTCACGCCCCCAACCATCAGGTTCACCCTATTCACGGTCATGGAACCCCACAAAAAATTCCAAACCCGGCTGTGCCGATGACCGTCGTGTCCGTTCCTGTCCTGGTTCCCGCAGTACATGTCGGCTCTTTTCCCCTCTTAAACGTGTCTGCCGTTGTTCCTGCCGGCGTCGACGTGGCCTCTCTGCAGTTCTCCGACCCCGGACGTGATAACGCCACATCGTCGTTTGCCGTTGCTGCCGAATCTGTCGCTGCTACCACTCGCCCTGCATCAACGCCCGCAATTAGCGGCCTCGTCGGCAGCACTGGTGCTCCGCCCAATGCGCCAGGCACAGACGCCCCGGATGCTCTGTCGTCGGACGTGCACACTTCTGCAACAGTTACCGACATTACCACGCTTTCGGTTGGGTCTGAAAACACTGTCGTCTTGGCCAGACAGTTTCCGCCGCCTGTGGTCCACCGCCCGGTATGTCCTTATGATTGTGTGCCACCGGAACAACGACGGTAACAGCTGCAACGATAAGGTTTCTCACAGCGGCGACAAGCCTTTCCCAGTCTGTAGCTAGCGGGACGATACAGCCGCGATTAGTTTTCCGGTTGCTTCCATGAAAATTGTTTTAGATATGTATTTGTCGTTGTGGCAGAAGACATTTAGCATGTGTACTTTGCGTTGACAAGAGCTGAATGTATTTGTGAAAATAAAGCGGCATCTTTTATCTATGCAGTTTAGTTTTATTCGCTCCTTATTTCCGTGCTATCGCACGATTCTCTTCGCGCATACGCTGCAGCTACAGCGTTCGCACTCAACCGGCGAAATCAAATTGTGGCACATACCATGGTACACTGTCGTACTGGTCTTCTCGCGTCCTCATCGTTGTGCGGCCCGAAGATGGGAGGTGGTTATATAAGTATGGCAAAAAAAAGCTTTCCAGACGAACCTCGACTTGACATCTACGTAATGTGCAGTATTCACGGTTTGGTAGAGCATTGTTTTTTTAATCGCAACTACCTGCTGCGAACCGGTCTTGCTGCTCTGAGTGCAGACTATGGTCTTTATAAAACAATGCGAGTTGCCACATGATTACGAATAACCGGCTAAACACTCAACGTACGCTGAAATATACTACAATGGGACGAAGCTGCACCAAGTAAACTTTTATTGCAGGAAATTTTCTCCACTTCATGCAGTGATAACATATGTGAGTTGTTTCTGTTAGATTCTTGCGATTGTATTCGCGCATGTGCCGGAGGAAATTCATTGCTACAATAAGAAAAAATTAGTCCATCTAAGTCTGTCGTCTTTGTACGCTGTTTTTACCTGCTTATTCACATTCAATGGTGTTGTTGTACCCTGTGGCCCAAGCTGGCGCCAAAAAGGTTCATTTAAGCGTGGCACATACCTAGGGGAACGGGGCCTACATCTTTAGACTGCGTTGTCTTCGCGAGCGGCCCTCGAAAATCTTCGGCTTCACAAACGCCAAAACACGTCACTTCCTGTTCTCAGGCCCTTAACACACCGATGCTGCTCCGCGTGGCTATATTTGCCAGTTCACGCAACAAGGATCGGGAACAGCATTTCAACAGCTAGAATTTCACTTCGTGAGCGCAAATAGTGCTCAGCAAGAGGCCGATCGTCGCTCCGATGGATCAGGTGTGCGCACGCGATTGCTAACTGTTGAGAAACTGTGCGTTTCGATTTTCCGTTATCCTTTGAGCTTAGTGCAGGCGTATGCCAGCTTGGTTCACGCATGCTTAGGCACCACTCACTCCCTAGTTCTTTTCTCGTTTTTTTTTTTCGTGCCAGAGGGTACTCTGACACTACGCAGGAGCTATGCCACACTGTAAAGTCTTCATGACCACATGTCGAACAGGTATTAACTTCCCATCGCCAGAGTGCAAATCCTGTCGTCGTTTTAACCATCAACGCACGATATAGTCTTAGCTACTGATCGCGTTACAATTCATACTCTCATTTATGTTCGTCCAGTACCTATATAGAACCCAACAATCGGCTTGTCGTAAGCTCACGTCGAACAGAGAGCGTAAGCATCATGACGTCTGTCACTAGCGTCATCGGACTTCTGCCATCGCACAAATGCTTGCGTTTGACACATCGCCGTTCATCTCACACAAACAAGTTGGTCCACCTGACAACTCTTTTACATAATACCAAACGACGCTATTTATCCGTCGTGGTCAGCCCATCGTCGTCATTTCAGCTTCGTCATCCGACTCCCGTCATGGCATCGTCATCACACTGTCGTTGTGTCATTGTCATTACTACGGAAAACGTCATCCCATTGTCGTGAGGCTACTATCGTCGTACTGCCTTTGTGATTCCATCGACGTCATTCCTTCTTTGTGATTAAATCGTGATTATGCTTCTGTTGTCTTGTCATCATCGTCGTAAACTCGTCATCATACATTCGATGTCGTAACGCCATTGTGATGACCTCATGGTTGTCCTATCATAGTCATTCCACCTTCGTATTTCCATTCTCGTCATATCGGCGTCATCACACTATCGTTGTCAGCAACTCGTCGCCGTCCTAGTGCCGTCACGCTGTAGCCGTTACGTCATCGTCGGCATTTCGGGATCGCAATCCCATTGTCATCATGCCTAGTGGCCACAAGGACACATACCCATGTTGGCGTCAAACAGGGTGATTGAAGAGCAGCACATGCCCATTGGCGGAATACCTACGCGAACGGCCCAAATTACGCAGTAACCCAAGTTGAGCAGAAAGTGGTTCATTACATGAGTAAACAGTTTGAATCCGCGAAGGAGGAAAATGCGTCTTTGGCGGCCACAAACAACAAATTAGTCGAAGATAACCAAATTCTCCAGCGTAAGGTTTTTCAACTTGAGAAGTACTCTCGCTCCAACAACATGAAATCAAAGGTATATCTGTCGCGCAAGGAAAAACTGCGTCTAGATTGTTGACGCCCTTGGTGAGAAAATTGACTTTCCGGTTAAAGTTACAGACACTGATACGGCCCACAGGGTTCCAACGCACAATACTGACCATACCAACTTCATAGTGCGTTTTTGTTCCCGTGACAAACGCACCACATCTCTTACTGAAGCTCGTAAGACACGCCCTTCGACAATTTGGCTTGGCCTTTCCCGCGCATAGTCCTCGTCTACGCATAAGTAAAAAGTTTGCGTAAAAGTTACACCGAGATTTCGGCCTTCCTCGGCTCTTTTGAGTGTCCGTTCTCGATTATTGGTGTGTCTGCAACGTAGCTTTCTCCTCGAGATAAAGACCCTTACGGTCTGTCAGGTTACTCGTGCGAGCATTGCCATTGCGTTGGTTATCCATATGGAGGCCCTGTCATCTACGTGGTAAATGGTTTATCATTCACAAGACGTCCCGACCTAACTCTAAATATCCCCAAGTCTGAGTCCGTTTGGGTAGAATTTGATACGCTTGTCATGACTAACAACCATCGCAAAGTCGTCTGTGGTTCCATCTATAGTTCTCATTCAGATTCTTCTAGCTTCCTCACGGAACTTTGTCATACTACATCAACTGTTTAGCAAAAATAAAAAGGTTTGATTCTAGGTGATATTAGCATAAATTTATTAGCGCATTCTCACACTGTGACAAAAGACTGCCTGAGTTGCATATATAGCTATGGCTATCACTGTCTTATAACTGACGTTAGATGCTATACAAACAGTGGTTCACAGTCTTTAAATGACCACATTATCTCTAATTTCACCGTACCCGCTCAACATGGTGTTACTGAAACGAATATTACGCACCTTTATCCTATATTTCTGTGCACTGTAAAATCCATTTCCCAAGCAAATAAATTGCAATTCAGAATGATCTATTCGATATCATTAAATACACTAAAATTATTTAAGATGCAGACTAATTGCCAGTTCTTGAAGCTCTATAATCCTGAATTTGTGTTAACCAAACTTAGCCGCATTATTAATACTGCAGTGAGATCATGCGCTAGCATCATGTCCTCAAATTGATATTATCATGCACCACTTTGGCACTGGCTATCAAATACTCTGTTACGTTGTTTAAAAAAAAGAAGGACAGCCTCTACAAGAAAATCAAGCCTTTAAACAAGCGCCTTAAAGCACAATATAAGCATTGTGCAAACACTTCATCCACACTTCTTAAAAATGCAAAGCGTAGCTATTATGGAAACAAAATTCAACAATGCGGTAGTAATACTAGAAGAAAATTGCAGTTGGTAAATGATTCTTAAACAATTCTGATTCGCATGACCCCATTCTATCCATATATATAAATGGTGCGATCATAACATCACTGACTGAGATAGCTAGCGCCTTCAGTGATTACATTTCGGCACATACTACCCTCCCTGACGAACCTGATTTTTGTCCCTCCTTCACTCGTCAACCATAATCCTCTTTTTTTTCTTCGACCCACTAACCCTGAAGAAACTGAATCCGCTATTTTAGGTTTAAAATCAACCGGCCCTGGTCTGGACAATATCTCCTCAAGATACATCAAATTTATTCGTTCTACAATCTCACCCATTTCAAGTCACATATTTAACCTTGCTTTCGGTTGTGGTATTTTTCCTGACCAACTCAAGGTATCGAAAGTCATACCTTTCTGGAAGAGTGGTGTCAAATCCCTATCTGAAGATTACCTTCCAATTTCTGTTCTTCCCTTCCATAACAAAGTTCTAGAGAAATTGATTGAAACAAGGCTACACAAGGACTACACCAAATTTAACATGCCAACTTCTCAGTTTGGATTCCGCTCATGTTTGTCTACTGACGCTTCCGTCGGGTGTTTCACGGATAATATTAAATTTTACCTTTGTCATGGCGACATCTCAGCTGCCGTGCTTATAGGTTTTTCTAGGGCTTTCGATTCTATTCATCATAACATTCTTTTTTGAAGCTAGAGTATTATTGTATCGTTGGACCAGCCCTAACAGCGCTAAAAAGCTTTGTACCTAAAACATGGCAGTCTGTTGTTGCTAATGATTGTTTTTCTAATG
The DNA here is from genome assembly GCF_023375885.2 of Dermacentor andersoni. Taxonomy (NCBI): domain Eukaryota; kingdom Metazoa; phylum Arthropoda; class Arachnida; order Ixodida; family Ixodidae; genus Dermacentor; species Dermacentor andersoni. The sequence continues at coordinate 39,458,922 of NC_092819.1, read as the reverse complement.
CCTCATATATTAATAAAGATGTTCCCCAAGGATCAATTTTAGGACCCCTTTTGTTCTTAACGTACATTGTAGACTTGCCTTCTTGGCTTTTTCGCTCTAAGTGTATTTTATATGCAGACGACACCGCTGTCTTTGGTCAAAGCCCTGGCCTTATTGTTTCTATTTCCAATTTACAAGCAGATTTAAATTACCTTGTGCAGTGGTGTGCAGCAGACTGGCTATTAATAAACCTTTGCAAAACGTCTTTTATGCTTTTTAATTCACCAAACGGAAAAAAGATGTCTCCTTGTCTTTTCATCAACAACCAGGCTCTTACTTCATTTGATCATGTTACTGTTCTCGGAGTTATTGTTGACACCCATCTTCGGTTTCTGAAACACATTTCGTCAGTCTGCATTGGAACATCGTTTAGCATACGCCCCCTTCTTAAAACCAGATTCCACTTCCGCTTCCATGTACTCACAACGCTATATTACGCCTTCATACACAACCATATAAACTACTGTATCTCATCATGGGGTCATACATACTCCGTTCACCTCTTCCCATTGATTTATTTCCAGAAAAAAGCACTTCGCATTATTAAATTCGCTCCACGGTTTTGACCTTCCTTTTCCATTTTTCTTGAACTTAATATATTGCCTTTATCTAGCCTTTACTTCTATAATATAGGTATTATGTTCATTAAAATTTGTAACGGCCACCCAACTTCAGACATTTTCTCTCAGCATGCGCTCTCTAGTCCTACTTCTACTCGCTTCGCAACCCAGCGTAACTTGATCTTGCCCAGTATCCGTACTAATTATGGCAGAACCACTTTGCTTTCTTCTTCAATAATCTTTTTGGAATATTTTGCGCACTCACATGAAATCTGCATCATCCTTGCGTATGTTTAAGAAAAACCTGAAACAACTTCTGTTTTTGAACTATAAATAATCCGTCTAGCAGAGAGTGTTATTGATGCACTTGCATATCTATAGACAGATACAGATAAACGAGATACATATATGCTCTCTTTCATTTGCTTTGCTGTTTTACTTTGTAGTTTTACTTGCGTTACTTGGACAGGAGGTCCCGCCAATGGTGATTAAACCTTGATACCTCCTTCTGTATACGCACAACTGTGTATCATTCCTAATGTATGTAATAAACTTGAATTGAATGGTGGCACATACCGTGTCTCATATGCCCAATGCCGCATTCCCAAGTTGGTGTCAAATTGATTCGCTGAAGAGTGGCACATATCCGCGGGAACCACGCAAAGTTTTAGATTACACTACAATTGGGATCGGCCTACGTTTTAAGGTACACAACCTTCGGGATCACCCGACATATTTACACAACCCTGCCCTTCGCATAGGCGTCTATTCTAGAGTGCACTACCTTCGAGATCGGCGCACGCACACAACCGATTAGTCTTTAATGAAAACCTAGTTGAATTCGTCAAGCATGTTTCGTAATGAAAAATATTTCGCAACGAAGCAGCTTCAGGATCCTACTTCTAAAGTGCACCACACAGGCGTGACTACTAACCAGTTTTTGTGAGTTGATACTGTATATGCAATATTATTAGATGCGTGGGCAGGTTTATTAATTAGCCTTTTTAGTAAAATCAACCGTATCGTGTAGCTGGCATGGCGCTCGTTAAAAACACGAATGTTACCAAACTGTAATTTAGGTTTTAGGCACTAGCAGCGGCAATAATTATGATCATTAATCATACGATGTGTTTCAACACATGAAGAAAAGAAACGTGTTAAGCCAGAGTCGTAGTCGGTTGAGAAAACTTAAATAACTGTCTCAATTTTAGTAAGCAATGCATCAGGTGAAGTGATGAGAGCCGATATTTTACGATGGATGCACCACGTTATTTCAAACACTAGATATGAGTGTTGCGATATCTCATAATTCCAGAGACACCGTCCTTATATTGATACTAGCGTGAATAATATAAAAAAGACGTTCAACAATCGTGAAAAGCATTCTCATTCCAATCCACGATGCGTACAGGCCATAGGCGTCGACCAATGCGTCGCGAGTGAGTGATAGGGATTCGTGTAGCCTTGCGATAATGCTTAGCCAATGGCAGAGCGCTAAATTGTCTAGAGAAGCGTATAAAATGGCTCGCACCTTGCAGGGGCGCCACACTTCTGAAATTCCAGCACTGGTAAGTGAGCGGTACGTTTGGCTTCCTGTCTTTGTCGGCCGTGTATATTTGCGCGATTTAGGGCTAAGCTTGAACATTGCTGCTCTTTTATTGTATTTTTTCTCACGCGCAGAAATCCGGGACACCACTATGCATTGCGCTGCCGTGTTTTTGGTCGTCGCCTTCTCTATGGCCGCGCAGGGTATACCATCGGCCAGGACCTTTGCGTCGTCGCAGCATCACGCCACCCATCAGCATCCTGTCTCTGCATACTCTCCGCCCCAGACCATCACGCACGGACACCAGGTTCTCGTTCAAGACGGCTCTTTCGTCTCCGCTCTCGTCTGCCAAGTTGTCAAGGTTCCTGTTGGCCATTCCGGTGCGCAGACAGCCATGCCGTCCCACAACATCCCGGCCTCTACCGTAGCTGGTTCCCAGCCAGTTGTCGCTTCTTCGGTCATCTCTTCCTCGCAGGACGCCTTGTCGAATCTTAGGTCCAGCGTCAGGACGGCCGTAGAAAAACTTGTCGACCCTGTTGTCGAAGCCTTGCAGAACGCGTCGCTTTGGCTCAACCGCACGTCGCAGCTCCACCTGAACCAATCCCACCAACACCCTGCTCTCCACGCGCATAAGCACCAGCATGGCACCCAAGCTCACCACGCCCACATGCACGAGCATCAACACATGCATGGTGGCCAGATAAACGACGCGGCGCATGGTCACGCACCCAACCAACAGGTTAACCCTATTCACGGTCATGAAACCCCGCAAATGATTCCAAAGCCGGCTGTGCCGATGACCGTCGTATCCGTTCCTGTCCTGGTTCCCGCAGTCCATGCCGGCTCTTTTCCTTTCGTGAATCTGTCTGCCGTTGTTCCAGCTGGCGTCAACATGGCCTCCCTGCAGTTCTACAACCCCGGACGTGATAACGCCACATCGTCGTTTGCGGTTGCAGCCGAATCTGTCGCTGCCACCACTCGCCCTGCATCAACGCCCGCAATTAGCGGCCTCGTCGGCCGCACTGGTGCTCCACCCAATGCGCCAGGCACAGACGCCCCGGATGCTCTGTCGTCGGACGTGCACACTTCTACAACAGTTACCGACGTTACCACGCTTCCCGTTGGGTCTGAAAACCTTGACGCCTTGGCCAGACAGTTTCCCCCGCCTGTGGTCCACCGCCCAGTATGTCCTTATGATTGTGTACCACCGGAACGACGGCGGTAATGCTGGCAACGACGTTTCTCACGGCGGCGACAAGCCTTCACCAGTGTGTAGCTAGCGGGACAATGCAGCTGTGATTAGTTTTCCGGTTGCTTGCATGCAAATTGTTTTATATGTGTATTTGTCGTTGTGGCAGAAGACATTTAGCATGTGTACTTTGCGTTGACAAGCGCTGAATGTATATGTGAAAATAAAGCGGCATATTTTATCTGTACAGTTTAGTTCTATTCGCTCCTTATTTCCGTGCTATCGTAGGATTCTCTCCGCGTATACGTTGCAGCTACAGCATTCGCACTGGACCGGCGAAATCGAATTGTGGCACATTCCATCGTATTGTGTAATACTGGTCTTCTCGCGTCCTCATCGGTGTGCGGCGCGAAGAGAGGAGCTTGTTATATAAGTATGGCAAAAAAGAAAAGCTTACCAGACGAATCTAGACCTCCCATCTACGTAATGTGCAATCTTCATGGTTTGGTACAGCATTGTTTTTTGAATCGTAACTACTTGCTGCGAACGGGTCTTGTTGTGAGCTGCTCGCAGTGCATAGTACGGTCTTTCTAAAACAAGGTAGAAAGCAAAGCGACTTGGCACATGATTGTGAATAACCAGCTAAACACACAACGCACGCTCGAATACGCTACAACGGGACGAAGCTGCACTAATTGAACTTTTATTGTGGGAAATGTCCTCCAATTCGTGCAGTGTAAGCATATCGGAGTTGTTTATGTATTAGGTTCTTGCGATTGTTCTCGCGCATGTGCTGGAAGCAATTATTTGCTACAATACAGAAAAATCAAGTTTTCCGGCTACGTCCTGTCGTCTATTCCTTTGTCCAGTGTTTTTACCTGCTTGTTCACAAACGCACCACATTTCTTACTAAAGCTCGTAAGACTCGTCCTTCGTCAATTTGCCTTGGCCGTTCCTGCGCATGTCAAACGAGGCAAGTGAAATGCAAAGCGCTGACTCCCTTGGAACGCCAATCTACTTCAACGATCATTTGACTCCTGAAAATAAAGTTCTACTTGGTAAAGCACTTGCCATGACGATATAACTCAAACGGTAATTCCTCTGGACTGACAATGGCACTATCATAGCACGGAAAAAACAGGAAGCGTGGGTTTATTGCACTTTCCGCGAGAAAGATCTGATGGTGTTTAGAGATGCGTAGATGATGTCATTTGTGCAAGCTTCTTAAACAAATTCGTGATGGCGTACACATCACGGCATGACGCTAACATGATCGCATCGAATGCTGTAGGTTTTTCTGCGATTCTTGTGAACGCCCGCAGTTGGCATAAAAATTACACCGAGATTTCGGCCTTCCTCGGCTATTCTGACTGTCCGTTCTCGATTATTGGTGTATCTGAAACGTGGCCTTCGCCTGAAGATAAAGACCTTTACTATCACGTTACTCCTGCGAGTATTGCCTTTCCGATGAGGGTCCATATGGAGGCTCTGCCACATACGTGTTAAATGGTTTATTATTCAGGAGACGTCATGATCTAACTTTAAACATCCCTAAGTGTGAGTCCGTTTAGGTAGAGTTTGGTACACTTTCCATAACTAACAACCATCGCAATGTCGTCTGTGGTTCCATCTATTGTTCTCCTTCAGATTCTTCCAGCTTTCTCCCGGAACTTTCACTCATGCTACATGAACTGTTTAGCGAAAATAAAAGTGTTTTAATTCTAGGTGATATTAACATAAACTTATTAGCATATACTCACACTGCCACAAAAGACTACCTCACCTGCATCAATAGTTATGCCTATCACTGTCTTATAACTGACCTTAGATGCTATACAAACAGTAATTCAGTCTTTAATTGACCACATTATTTTTTATTTCACCGTGCCCGTTCAAGATGGTGTTACTGAAACGAATATTACCGACCGTTACGCTAAATTTCTCTGCAGTGTCAAATCTATTTCCCAAGTAAATAAATTGCAATTCAGAACCTATTTGATAACATTAAATGCACTAAAATTATTGAAGATGCAGACTGGTTGCAAGCTCTTGAAGCTCTAGATCCTGAAGTTGTGATAACCAAACTGACCCACATTATTAATACTGCCATCAGATCATGCGCTACCGCCCTGTCCTCAAAGCGACGTTCTCGTGCTCCACTTTGACCCTGGCTATCAAACTCTCTGTTACGTTGTTTAAGAAAAAGGACCACCTCTACAAAAAAAAAAGAAAAATAGAATCCCAGCGCCGGCCTTTCAACACACGGTTTAAAGCGTGACATAAGCATTATGCAAACATTTTATCCACAATTCTTAAAAATGCAAAGAGCAGCTACTGTCAAGATCAAATTCAACAATTCGGTAATAATACGAGAAGAAAATTGCGGTTGGTAAAGGAGCTGTTAAATAACTCTGATTCACACGACGACATTCCATCCCTATCTATAAATGGTGCGATCAGAACAACCCCGACTAAGATATATAGCTAAGGCCTACAGTGATTACCTTTCGGTACATACTACCCTCTCTGATAATGGTAATTTTTCTATTTCATTCACTCGTGAATCACAATCTTTGTTTCTTCGATCCACTGACCCTGACGAAATTTAATCCGTTAAGTTTAAAATGAACTGGCCCTGGCCTGGACAATATCTCCGCAAAACACACCAAATTAATTCGTTCACAAATCTCACCCGTTTCAAGTGACATATTTAAGCTTGCCTTCAGTTCTGGCATTTTTCATGACTAACTCAACGTCGCAAAGGTCATGCCTATCTGGAAGAAATGTGTCAAATCCTTATCTCAATATGTCCGTCCAATTTCTGTTCCCTTCCATGACAAAGTTCTAGAGAAATTGATCGAAATAAGGCTACACAAGTACTGCACTGAATTTAACATAATAACTTCTCAGTTTGGATTCCGCTCAGGTTTGTCTACTGACGCTGCCATCGAATGTTTCACGAATACTATTAACTCTTACATTGATCATGGCGACATTTAAGCTTTCTATGCTTATAGATTTTTCTAGGGATTTTGATTATATTAACCATAACATTATTTTTTGAAGCTTGAGTATTATTTAATTGTTGGACCAGCCTTAATAGTGCTGAAAAGCTTTTTATCTGAAAGACGGCACCTTGTTGTTGTTAATTATTGTTTTTCTAATCCCTCATATGTTAATAAAGATGCTCCCCAAGGATATATTTTAGGACCCCCTTTGTTCTTAATGTACGTTTATGCCTTGCCTTTTACCTCTCCCTCTCTATGTGTATTTTATATGCAGACGGCACCACCATTTTTTGTCACAGCCCTGACCTTAATGTTTCAATTTCCAATCTACAAGCAGATTTAAGTTCCCTTGTTCAGTGGTGTGTAGCCAATCGCCAATTAATTAACCCTTTTAAATCTCCTTTTATGGTTTTTAATTTACCAAACGGGAAAATATGTATCCTTATCTTTTCATCAACAACCGGGCTTTTACTTCATTTGGATCGTGTTACTTTCCTCGGAGTCATTGTTGGCACCCATCTTCGGTTTCTGAAACACATTTCGTAAGTCTGCATTCGAACATCTTTTGGCATACATGCCCTCCTTAAAACCAGATTCTACTTACACCTCCACGGATTCACAACACTATATTATGCCTTTATAATACACAACTATATAAACTACTGCACCTCATCATGAGGTCATACATGCTCCGTTCACCTCTCCCCTTTGATTAAACTTCTGAAACAAGCAGTTCGCATTATTAAATTCGCTCCACGGTTTTCCCCTTCCTTTTCAAATTTTGGTGGTCTCAATATTTTGCCTCTTTCTAGCCTTTATTTCTGTAATAGAGGTATTATATTCTTTAAAATTTACAACCATCTATTCACTTTAGACATTTACTCTCAGTACGCGCTCTCTAGTCCTAATTCTACTCGTTTCGCTACCCACCGTAACTTGATCTTGCCCAGTATCCGTACTAATTATGGCAGAACCACTTTGCTTTTTCTTCAATAATATTTTGGAATATTTTATACACTCACATGAAATCTGTATCATCCTTGCATATGTTTAAGAAAACCGCGAAACAATTTTTGTTTTTGAACTACAAATAATCCATCTACCAGGTATTGATGCACTTACATATGTACAGAGAGAAAGAGGAGATTTAAATGAGATACTTATATTCCCTCTTTCGTTTGCTTTGCTTTTCTACTTTGTAGCTTTACTTGTGTTACTTGCACAGGAGGTCCCGCAAAAGGTGATAAACCTTGGGACCTCCTTCTGTATATGAACAACTATGTATCATTCCTAATGTATATGCAATAAACTTCAGTTAAATGGTGGCACATACCCGGTCGCATATACCCAGTGGCGCATACCCAAGTTGGTGTCAAAGTGATTCGCTGAAGAGTGGCACATATCTACGTGAACCGCGCATATTTTTAGATTGTACTACAATTCGGATCGGCCTACATTTTAATGTACACAATCTTCGGGATCAGCCGACATACTTAGACAGCCCTGCTTTTCGCGTAGGCGTCCATTATAGATTGCACTGCCTTCGGGATCGGCCCACGCAAACGGCCAATTAGTCTTTAATGAAAATTTAGCTGGTCAAGCATGTTTCCGAATGAAAAATATTTCGCGATGAAGCAGCTTAAGGATCCTACTTCTAAAGGGCACCACAGTGGCATGCCTACTTACCAGTCCTTCCGAGTTGATACGGTATATGCAACATTGTTGTATGTATGGGCAGCTCTAATAATTAGTCTACTTAGTAAAATCAACCGTGTCGTGGCATGGCGCTCGTTAAATAACACGTATGCCACCAAATTGCAAATTCGATTTTACGCACTAGCAGAGGCAATAAATATGATCATTAATTAGACAATGTGTTTCAACACATGAAGAAAAGAAACTTCTTAAGCCGGAATGATAGACGGTTGAGAACACTGGAATAACTGTCTCAATTTTAGTAAGCAATGTATCAGCTAAAGTGATGAGGGCCGATATTCTACAATGGATGTACCACGTTATTTCAAACACTAGATATGAGTGTTGCGATATCTCATTCTTCCGGAGACATACCGTCCTTATATTGATACTAGCGTGAACAAAAAAAAAGATAACAATACTCGTGAGAAGCGTTCTCATTCTAGTCCACGATGCGTACAGGCCGTAGGCGTCGACCAATGCGTCACGATTGAGTGAAAGGGATTCGTGCAGCCATGGCATAAAGCTTAGCCAATGGCAGAGCGCTAAGTTGTCAAGAGAATGGTATAAAACGGCTCGCTCTTGCAGGGCAGCAACCCTCCTGAAATTCCTGCACTGGAAAGTGAATGGTACGTTTGGGTTTCTGTCTTTGTCGGCGGCGTATATTTGTGTGATTCTGGGTTTGTTGTCAAGCTTAAAAATTCCTTCTCCTTCATTGTATTTTTTTCTTACGCGCAGAAATCCGGGATGACTACTATGCATTGCGCTGCCGTGTTTTTGGTCGTCGCCTTCTTTATGGCCGCGCAGGGTATACCGTCGGCCAGGACCTTTGCCTCGTCGCAGCATCGCGCCCCCCATCAGCATCCCGCCTTTGCAGGCGCCTCGCACCAGACCATCAAGCACGGACCCCAAGTTCTGGTCGAAGGCGACTCTTTCGTTTCCGCTCTTGTCTGCCGAGTTGTCAAGGTTCCTATTGGCCAGTCCGGTGCTCAGACATCCATGCCGTCCAACAACGTCCCGGCCACTGTTGCAGTTTGTTATCCGCCAATTACGGCGTCGTCAGTCATCTCCTCCACGCAGGATGCCTTGTCGAATCTTAGGTCCAGCGTCCAAACGGCTGTAGACAGACTTGTCGAGCCTGTTGTCACCGCCTTGCAGGACGCGTCGCTATGGCTCAACCGCACGTCGCAGCTTCACCTGCACCAATCCCACCAGCACTCTGCTCAACACGCGCACCAGCATGGCGGCCAAGCTCACCACACACACATGCACGAAATTAACAACCACCACGAGCATCATCACATGCATGGTGGTCACGACAACAACCACGCGGCTAATGAGCACGCCCCCAACCACCAGGTTCACCCTACTCGCCGTCATGACACCCCGCCAAGGGTTGCAGACCCGGCTGTGCCGATGACCGTCGTATCCGTTCCTGTCCTGGTTCCCGCAGTACATGCCGGCTCTCTTCCCCTTTTAAACTTGTCTTCCGTTGTTCCTGCCGGTGTCGACGTGGCCTCTCTGCAGCTTTCAAACAACGGATGGGATAACGTCACATCGTCGTTCAGCGCTACTGCCGGATTTATCGCTGCCACAACCCAGCCTGCATCAACGCCCGCGGGTGGTGACCTTGTCGGCCGCTCTGGTGTTGCACCCACCGCGCCAAGCGCGGACGCCCCAGATACTCTGGCGTCAGACGTGCACACTTCTACAACACTATTCAATATTAGCATGCTTTCGGTTGGGTCTGATAACCTCGACGCCTTGGCCAGACAGTTTCATGTTATAGACCACCGCCCTGTATGTCCTTATGATTGTGTACCACCGGAACAGCGGCGGTAACACCTACGACGACGAGGTTTTTCACGGCGGCGACAAACTTTTACTGCAGTGCGTAACTAGTGGGGCGATACAGCCGTGATTAGTATTTCAGAAAAATCGCTGTACACACACAGTTGGCATTGCACCAGATGACCTTTAGCGTGGGTATTTTGCTTTTACAATGCCGCATGTAAAAGTGGCAATAAACCCGGCTGTTTTTATGCACGCAGCTTGCTTTTATTCGCTTTTTATTTGCCTCAGTTCCTCTGCGTGCGTCCCAGGTACATCTTTCGCTCTAGAACAGCGAAAGCTATTGACACGTTCCATCGTACAATGCTTCGCTGATCTTCCAGCGTCCACATGGCTGCGTGCTCCGAAACATCGAGCTTCATATCTATGCTAAAGAAAAACAAAGGAGTTAGTTCATTAGGCTTCTCTGGAGTTCTGATTTATTTTAGGTGAAGGGTTCACGGTTTGGCAGAGTGTTGTTCTTGTAAATCATAACTGTACTGCAGCGAACGGTTAACGGTCTTGCGACGTGCTGCGCTACGATTTGAAATGCTTGGCATGGGGCTATTGGTAAGTCGAAAACCGCGCGTATTGGCGCATGATTAAATTTAAATAACCAACTTGCGTAAGCATACACGATCACGGGACGGAGCTGTACAAACTGGCTCTTTATTGCAGGCAATATGGAGTACCCTCCGGCGCGTACATCCGTATGCAGCGGTAGCATATGGGGTAACTTGTTTCTATATCATTCTGGTTTCTAGATTATTGCGTTAGTCCTTGTGATCATTTCTACGCATGCGCCGTAGGACTATCGGATATTTGTGATTTGTTGCAATAAAAAAAATTCAGTTGCTAGTCCAGCTTCTGTCTTCCTCCACTCCTTTTTACATTGTTTTTTAGCTTGGTATTCACGTTCAACTGTGTTCGTTTTCTGTTTTGGTTTTTATACGCAGTGGCACAAGTTGGCGTCAGAAAGGTTCATTGTAGAACCACACGTACCCGCCGGAGCAGCCAACATTCCTATACTGCAGCCCTGTCTCCGGGATCGGCTCACGTTTTCCTCGTAGCATGTAACGCTCCATACACTGTGTGACACTGTGCCGCATTCATGTCGGGTTGTCGAACTGGTCTTTAACGCTCGATCCCCGGAACGCAAAGGTCGCCATCATTTTAGCATACACCGCATCCCATAGACATAGGTGTGTAGTACGCTTGTTTAACGCGTTGCTGCTGATGACGTCGCAATTCGTGTTTCTTTCGCTTAAAAGGCCCCTCACCAGGTCTGGCCATTTCGAGCTGACAAGCGCAGAGCATACATTGTGTCATAACGATCATGTCTGCAAAGTATTACATCACTACGTGCCGCGGAAGGATCTTAAATTTGATTAGGCACGCCGTTTTTCCTTCTCCTCGCGGCCGCCGCGCTCCAAGCCTGAGGATGACGTACACGCGTCCCTGCGCCTACGTGATCGTCTCCGCAGTGTGACGTCGCTCGGGGTGACACGTGACTTCAAGAATGATTCAAAGCACCATCTGTTATTTGTGTGACCTGTTGCTTGAATTGACGAATTGAACTTTAGAGAAATAAAACACACAAACGCAATGTCTGCGTGTTTTTTGCTTTACTTCGCACCGAAGCAAGAGAGATGTACTTCCGCTTCTTTTGCTCGTTTGCGCGGTCGTGCGGTCACATGCGCAGGTGCCGAAACTATGCCATTTTCTACCGTGTTCCAGCGCGTGATCATGCTCTGCGATCCATTTGTTCTGCCTCAGTATTCGTGCATCACTGAATTATACCGCTAGTCATGTGCCCTTGTGCACAGCGCGCAAAATCGTGCGCTGCGCGAAACGATAACCGTTCGCGCACAACGCCGCCAGCGGAAATGCGCATCACCGAAAAACAGGAAAAAAAAAAGTGTTGGCGGGGCCCGTGACGTGTGCGTCACGCGATCCTCGATGTCCGGCATGGGAGAACAAAGGGAAGGAATTTCGCTTGCGAAGGCTAGACGGGGCGAGTGGAGAGGGAGTCTCGCTATGCAGTGGAGCCCGCCTGCTGAAATCATGGGTTCGCGGCAATGAAATATTTCTATCTCGGCTACTAATAAGCCGACATGAAATATTTTTGCGGGGAACGCTCCCTAGAGGACACGTAACAATTTTCAGCGTATAACCCAAATTTTCTATGGGGTCTGGTGAAGGGCCCTTGAAGCTCGTCCAGCACCAATGTAGAACCCAACTGCCGGCATGTTCGTAAGCTCACGTCGAACGGCCGTTGTAAACAGATCGTAGTTACCGTCGGCGTCACAGTCGTCTTGCTTCTGTCGTCACATACGTGCTCGCGTCTGGCACATAAACCTCTTCGTCTTACAGAAACAAGTTGCTCCACCTGGCAACTCTGCCTAATCACAAATGATGCTGGGTATAAGGCCACCAGCAAACTGCTTCGCATAACATATATTCCTACAGTGTGTGCGATCTGCTTCTCCTGTGCGGCAAAGTAAACTTGCGCAGCCGCTTAGCGTTGAGCTGAATTTGATTTATTGCGCGTGGATATAATTTTCGTTTGACGTAAATCAAAATTCAGCTATATATATTCTCGGTGTAGGTTCACAATGTTAACGAATCACGCAATATAAGGAGAAATTTGATTTAGGCAAGTTGATCATAACGCTGTTTTACCTTATAGCAATACTTGGAATCCGGTAATGACAGGGCTGCAAGCCATGCTATGTTTCCTGCAGTGCGTCCGTTAGCGACTCAATGTTTTTTTTATTTGTTTTGTTGTTCGACCTTCAAAATGCACGAACACAAGGAATGATCATTTGAAAAATTCTTCTTTCTTTATTTTTTTTATTTCTCTTTAAGGAATAATTCGCTATGGAAGTAAAGTTTGCATTTTGCATGCGAAGTAAATTCTGCAGTGGAGCACATCACTGAGGCATGCGTATTGGTCCGTACATTGTTTTATGCTGATAAACCCCAATATTTGATTTTTAAAAGGTATTTCCGAGTCACTACGGTATCCGCCACAACATCAGGCGCGTGACCAATTATAATAATTGCAGTCTTTTTCGTACAACGTTGAAATCTCCTAGCTCGCGCGGGGCTCATTAAAACACGTACGTTAGCAAATTACACACTGTATTTTTGCCCCTGATTCAATAAATATGGTTATTAAGCACACGTTGCACTTCAAAATATGAAGAAATAAAACTTGCTGGCCAGAAATAAGTACTGTATTAATAATTTTGAAATTACTGTTTCATCTATAGAGAGGAATGTTAAGATGACCCCGACTGACATTCTACGATCGTCCTACGATGTTATTGCAGATGCTAGATGGGAGTGATGCCATATCTGGCATTTCTAAAGACATGAAGTCCCGACATCGAAACTAGCGTGGATTAAAAAAAGAAAGGTCACGAAACACGTTCTTATTCTCGTTCACGATGCTTAGAGGCGTACACCACTGCGAGCCGACGAAGTGATAGTGATGCATACAACTGTGCGATAAGGTTCAGCCAATCGCAGTGCACAACCCTGTCGAAAGAAGCTTATAAAACGGCAGTACATTGAAGAAGAGCAGCACTCCTGGAATTTCAGCACTGGAAAGGGAGCGGTACGTATGCTTTTGTGTTCTTGTTTGCTTTGTATATTAATGGGAATCTAGGCTTGTTTTAAAGCTTAAATATTGTTTCGCTTTTAATGTACTTTTCCTTACACGCAGGAATCCGACACCACAAAAAAAATGCATTGGGCTGCCTTGTTCTTGGTATCCGCCTTCGCTATGCTCGCGCGAGGTGCACCATCGGCCAGGACTTTTGGCTCGTCGCATCATCTGGAGCACGGCGCCGCTACTCATCATCACGCCGCCCATCAGCATCACGTCTTTCCGGGCGCTCAACACCACACCGCCGACCACGGTCACCAGGTTCTTGTCGAGGACGACGCCTCAGTATCTGTTCTCGTCTGCCAAGTTGTCAAGGTTCCCGTTGGCCCGTCCGGTGCACAGCCAGCCCAGCCTTCAAACAACCTCCCTGCTTCTAACACAGCCGGCTCCCCACCGGTTGCGGCGTCTTCGGTCATCTCCTCCTCGCAGGACGCCCTGTCTAATCTTAAGTCCCGCGTCAGGACGGCCGTGGACCAACTTGTCGACCCCGTTGTCACCGTCTTGCAGAACGCATCGCTCTGGCTCAACCGCACGTCGCAGCTTCACCTACACCAATCCCACCAACACTCTGCTCACCACGCGCACCTGCACCAGCACGGCGGGCAAGCTCACCATCACGCTATTCAGAGCCACCACGGCGGCCAGGTAAACAACCATGCGACTCATGAGCAGGCCCCCAACCACCAGGTTCACCCTATTCAAGGTCATGCAACCCCGCAAAGTGTTCCAAACTCGGCTATGCCGATGACCGTCGTATCCGTTCCTGTCCTGGTTCCCGCAGTACATGCCGGCTCTTTGCCCTCCGTGAATCTGTCTGCCGTTGTTCCTGCCGGCGTCGACATGGCCTCTCTGCAGTTCTCCGAACCCGGACAGGATAACGCCACATCGTCGTTCGCCGTTGCTGCCGAATCTGTCGCTGCTACCACCCAGCCTGCATCAACGCCCGCTAATGCTGACCTCGTTGGCCGCACTGGTGTTCTACTCACTGCGCCAGGTACAGACGCCTCGGTTACTCCGGTGTCGGACGTGTCCACCTCTGCTACGGGTCTCGACACTATCACGATTTGGTTTCGGTCTGGCGGCCTCCAAAACACGACCGAATCTAGCAGCGCAGCGGTACCTACGACGTCCGAACGTCAACGGGCAAGTTTCCGGCGGACGCAACCACAACGCAGCTGCTGCTCCCAGGGGACACACCTTCCATCGTAGCTGCGTAGCTAGCGCTCCGCCACGGATTGAATAATTGGCCTGTAATAAGCTTTCGCGTTTGGTCATTCCGGCGTTGAAATTTTAGGATATGTATTACGCGATGACAGGCTCTGCATGTGTAACTTGCAATAAAGCAACCGTTTTTATACAATTAGCTTCCTATTGATTGCTTCTTGGTTATTCTTTTTTTTTTTTTTTTGCGTGACGTCTTCCGCTTCCTCGCCATGAGTACGTTGCAGCTGTCTTTCGCACTGGCACAGTAAATGCATCGTGGTACATTTGTATTAGGCAGTCGCTTCTTTCAGCGTCCTTATAGCTGCACTGCGCGAAACATGGCACTTGATATGTTACGAGTAAAAAAAAAAAAAAAAAAAAAAAAAAAACCACATCCAAGCCCCAATTTCAGTTGACTGCTCCGTAACTTGAATCATAGACTATTTTTGTAGACCATGCTTCATCTAACTTTTTTTTTGCAGCGAATTGTTAATGCTTTTGCAAAGTCATTCGAAGTGTACGGCATGGTCGTGTTGTTAATACTCCGTGACCTATGCCGGCGTCTAAGAGGTTCATTGATGGTCGGCACATCGGTTAACATGTATCTAGTAAAGCCATGAACGGGGTTTGTTGGTAGACGTACACGGCTATATCGCGCTTAGTGTTACACTAACGAGCGCTATGTCCTTCATGTTCGTCAGTGTAACACTAAGCACAATATAATCACGGCTGAGTTAACATGTTACCGATGCGTGCGCGTCTAATCAGAAATTTGGCACACTGAGCCTGACTCGACCTCGTTTGCCATTTACTCGCGTTCAAACAGGAATTGCAGTTTTCGCCACCATCGGCGACAACTTTATTTCATAGATATTTTTGTTATAATGAGGTTGCAATGCTCATTCCTTGTTTTCCTTGCCCTCGTACCATTCTGACTGCCAGCGCATAAGACGCTGACGTCTCAGTGGACGAGTCGAGCTGGCTAGCTCGACTCATGCGCGTTTACATGCGCTCTGCCAACGGGTCGGTCTAGGTCAACTTATCCCCATGCAGTCGGCTGACTTAGCCCGACTGCATAGGGGTTCAGTCCGGCTAAGCCTCTCATTCAGCCCGGCCGGCTAGCGTTTATATGAGTTCTGCGGGTTGATTCCCGTCGAACACAACGACTCGACCCGCATCTGTCGGATTCATGTATAAAAACCTCCTGATACTGACGGGAACGGCCCACATTTTTAGACTGCTCTATCTTCGGTATCGGCCCATGAAAACGGCCAAGTAGTCGTCGGAGAAAACTGGGTTGAGCTTCCTAAGAAAGCTTCGTATTAAATAATGAACTCGTCATTTTGTACACGATAAATCTTCGGCTTTGTAAACGCCGGAACATACCACACACTAGTTTTTGAAAGCTTAGCGCTTTCTGACAGTGCTGTGCACATGCCGTCAACCCACCGATGCTGCCCCATGTAGCTATCTTTGACAGCATACGCAACTTAGAGATAGCGTACTGCGTTGCAATGCCTACGTGCCGAACGTTGCTGAAGCGTGGTGTGTACGTACGCGATGGCTAACCGTTTCGAAATGCTACGTTTCAAGCTTACGTTCTCTTTTGAGCTTGCAAGTGAATGCCACCTCAGTTTACGCTTGCCTAGACAAGCAGTTCGGTAGACAACTCTGAAAACTGACGCATAGTTCAAAGATGATTGCCGAATAATGACAGACCATGAATTCGATAAGTCGAATGGGGGAACACGTAACTCGTGTCTAATCGGAATAAAAAGACTGAAGAGCCTAGAAACTTCTCATGAATGCTCAGAATCAGATTGTAAATAGGCTGGACGTGCGGTAATGTTTGTGTAGTCAAAGACGCGATTTTCGTCCAAGATACCAAAAATGGACATTTAAATTCGATTAACTTTATTTGCTATGTGCCAAAGACACGCTTACAGAATTCCCAATATCACGTTTTCAGGTAAGCGCTTTCAGTAGTAATTCATGAGCACCCTATTACAAATGGATAGGTTGCAAATGTATGGTCCGAAATGCCAATTCTGAAAACAGGAATAAAGACTGACGTGATACCAACACCCCAAACGCCGAAAGGAAGCTTTTTCGGCTTCTTTGCCTAAACCCACACAGCTTATGCAACAAATATGACCAACTAGAAGAAGTGCTCCTGTTGTATGATCCTCATGTTGCGGTAATTACCGAGACCTGGCTGCGGCCAGAAATAACGAACGATTGTGTTTTTCCGCCAACATATAACTGCTATCGCAAGAACCGTCTGACACGCGGCGGAGGCGTGGTTGTTTTAGTGAAAAAAACTTTGATGTCTTTGCTTTTGCCTGCTGTTAGCACCGAGCATGAAAGTGTTTTTTGTAAGGTGATGTCGGGTAACCAAGTTGTCGTCGGGGCGTTTACAGGCCACCCGCGACTCATCCGGATTTCTTATTACCTAGACAGTTATCGAAATCGAAATGTTATTATTGCCGGGGGCTTCAACTTACCTCATATTGACTGGTATTCAATGTCATGTGGCTCAACGGACACTAGAAGTTCTGAAGCCTCGTTAGATATATTACTAGCGCACAACCTTACCCAAACTGTTTACCTGCCCACAAGGATTACCGATTCAGCGACATCAATCCTCGATCTTGTATTATGCTCTGCTAGCATCTCTGATTATAAAGCTGAAGTGAACGAAGGGATCTCTGACCACAAAATAGTGTACCTGACATGCGCGCGTCCTACTAGATCGCAGTTACGTACTGCCAGGTATATCACTGTTAAAAATTATTATTCTGCTGACGACCTTCAAATTGTGCATTGCTTGGAAAAAGCACTTGTACAGCTTGATACTGACGATGACGTGAATTCTTCGTGGAACAAGTTTAAGTCCTCGTGCCACTTTTGTATTAGAAAATTCATTCCAGATAAAACAAAAAAGATCGGCAGACAGAGTCCTTGGATAAACAGAGACGTCATTCATCTCAAACGTAAAATAAAACGATGCCGAAAAGCTAAAGATTATGACAGGGCGATTGTTAGCACGATGGCGAATGACTTGGCTCTAAAACTGAGAGAGGCAAGGGAACATTATTTTACGGAAACACTTGGTCAATTTGCCTCTCAGAACTCCCCAAAATTTTGGCAATTCTTATCTAACAAAGATTCCCAGCTTTCGTGGGAAATATGCGTTGGTGAAGTAACAATTACAGATGCAAAGAAAATTGCTGAAGCGTTTAGTGCGTTTTTTCAAAGTGTTTGTTCCACTTTAAGCACTATTGTTGCCGAGAGGCAGATACTTGACAGCCCAGACGTGATCAGCGTAACTATTGAAGGTGTGACTGAGCTTCTTTTACGGTTAGACGCAAAAAAAGCTACAGGGCCAGATAACATTCCTGCTGATTTTCTTAAAAGATATTCGGAAGTATTAGCTCAATTTTTGGTTATTATCTTTACTAAATCTTTACTAAATCTACTATAACTCGCTTCTTTGCCTATCCCTAATGGTTGGTTTGAGCTATTGTTGAAGCAATCATCAAAATCACCAGGAACAGAAGCAGCCGCCTTTGCTTTCTATATTTCTTTTTTTTTGCCGGGTTCATTGCTGTGATGACCTGTTTCCAAGAGCAGCTCTTGAACATCATCATCGTCATCATCCTCATCATAATTTTTGGTCGACCCACGGACCAGAAAAGCAGCACTATCATTATCATGGCACCACGTCTCTGGCCTTCGTCTTTTGACGTGAGGACATCATAGCTTTTGGCGACATAAACTCCTCACAAAAAGCAAAAGGAGGTGGTCTTATAATATAAGGACAAAAAACCAAATGTAAATTATCTGATGAAACAGGAGCCACCCTAGAGTATGTACTTTGGGATTGCGAAATAGTTCAGAGGAGAATCGTAGTCCTCCCCGGATGAACTAGCGGCGCGGGGGAGAGCCACACTGACTAGCTCAGATCTCCAGGACCAACTTTTGGGCCATCCAGCAAGCCCGCGAAGCTACCCTGGCTTGGGCCATCCTTGGGCCATCCAGCAAGCCCGTGTCTCTCTGCATCCCCCGGCGCGGCCTAGGCCTAGGTCATCAATTTGCAGGATACTAAATAAAGTTGTCACACACACACAAAACATATCACGGTTCTTGGCAAACTTTTGTGGTATATGAATGGGGGGCGGGGAGGGGGTATGCCAGTGTTTCTTATTCTTTTTGTGTTCTTAGTTTTGCTTGCTCTGCTAAGAGGAGTAGCTGGCGCCAATAAAGATGAAGTTGAAATTTATTTGCATCATCACAATGCGAGAATGCTCGGGCAAAAAGTTAAAATCATTTCACTTGAGAAGCGCCCGAGCCCCCAATATACAAGGCATACAAAAAGGGCTACAATATGCATTAACAAGGCATTTTAACTGTTTATAATTGCAGGTTAACCTCTAGTGTTACACAATGCAATATAACACGAACAGCTTGACAGTAATTATATATGCATAAAAATACTAACAGCAGTGGAAAAAGAGTACTGACATCATCGAATGAAAAACTCTCGTATGTTACGTATGCTGCACATTTGCACATGAATGTCTTCGGAAATTAATCTGTTCAACCGAACTGCAAGTGCATGACGTAACATTTGACGCCCATGCGCAGTACGATAAAAGGGCACGTGGGAATATTCTTTACTACGGATTGGATATACAATGGTGTTCGTTTTCAGCGATGATATGCTAAAAAATGCATGCTCGCTGCTATATACAGATTTTTTTTTATCTTATCCATAGAAAATACTCCTAACGGTTGGGCACGGGAACAATTTTAAACTGACGAAACATTTCAGCAGTGTGTGCATTGTAATCAGCACTAGCGATATGACGTAAGGCCTTCTTTTGTAGCACATGCAGTTTGCTAGTGTTAGACGATGTGGTATTTCCCCAAACCAGGAAACAATAGTGAAGATGTGATAAGATGAGTGTGTTATAAATTAACAATTTTATGGATGCGAGAAGGCATGAGCGAAGTTTTGCTAGAACACCAGCACAAAGGTGCCAACCGCTCCATTTTGTTTTTTTCACATCAGTAAGAAGAGCGTTCCTGGTAAAATTTTTGACGACGACGAAACACCACTTACCGCGCGGGCACACGCACCTACGTTTCCTGAAGAACAAGAAGAAGAAGAAGACGGATACGAACAAGCTGCTTCCATTTTACGCTTCAGCATTGTTTCACCTTTTTTAGGAAAAGGTCCATCTACAAAGAAGCTGAAGAGAGCCTTTCAAGGTATGGGAATCTTCCACCTTCCACAGCGCCCCGTCAAAATTACGCTTGCGTTCTTTAGCTCGTCAGCTGCTATATTGCTAGACAGCACCTGCCAGAGCTCCATGTAATCGAGCATGCAGACGTATCCTGCAGACTTCCACTCCTAAAGCTTTAATTTTCGTACGCTTCAATTGCCCTGGATTTGCCAAATAGCTTGTCATTGTAGTCAGTCCGCCATGAGTGTGTCTATAGCTTGCAATATCTATTACGGCCTTTTTATCACTTCTTGGAGTTGTCCCCGAATTTCTTAGGCTTTCTTTTTTAGTGCCGCTATTTTTCGGAAGCCATCGTGTACCTGAACTGAAGCGACCGCAGCTCATTCTGCCTGAAGGAGAGAACTGCTGCTTCATACATTGAACTACCTCGCTCTATATGATAGGCGTTGACGTCTTTGTGGCCGCCATCCTGCGGTATTAGCGCGTTGAGAAATGGCGTGAACAAGAAACGTGAAAGCGCCAGAGCACGGCAGGTGCGCATCTTGCGCAGAGCGAGAAATCGATAACAGGGGTAATCCGCTTAAACACAGTCACTGTCAGAAAACAAAATAATGTATGCTTCGTACTATGGTGCATCGACGTTAGCGTGGTCGCCATATTTGAGTACTATAGCATGGTGAGAAGGCGGCGCTCGTCGCGTCTCGGGGAACCTATAATATTTTTAAGCTACGTTGGGATACGATTGTACGCTATATCCGGTTCGCGTGTTGAAATTATAAAGAAGAGGTTGACGTGCGTCATCGGTACAAAAGAAAGTGAATTTCTTTTTCTTTCCTCGGCTTCATTTTAGGTCTTACACGTTCGTGCCACCATGGCGATGAGAAATACGAGCGCCGCTTCTCTGACCACCAGCTCCACCTCACAGCGCGTGCTTGCACAGGAGTCAAACCCCAGCACCCGTCTCGCAAGACAGCATTCGAAGCGCAAGCACAACAACAAATCTTCAAAGTCGCGCTCCGACAAGGGCGCCAAGAAGACGAAGTTTTTCTCACCCCATATGTCTCAAGGTCGGCGGCGACGACGGCGGCCCTCCTCGGCCTCCTCTGCCTCTCAATTGCGGTTCTGCTCGCACAGACAGGGCAGCCAGTTTCCGACGGGCCGCTATCCCGGCTTCTCCCGAAACCATCCTCTCCTGGTGCCCAGCCTCTCTTCCTTCTACCCTCCGGGCGCCGCCCCGCTGGCCCCCGGCACCCCCGTCAGCATACCGGGTTTACCACCGCTCATCGCCGGCAACCCCGTTCCGCTGCCGCCGGGTTTCTTCCCGCCGTTCATGGGCCTAGCGCCTCCCTCCGGCTTCGGTGGTCCCATGATGGGCGGCGGTGGCGGTGGAGCACAGCAGCCCATCGTTCTGCCGTTTCCCATCCCGATGCCGATGCCCATGCCTATGTCGGGAGGATCTCACCCGCCAATCGTGATTCCAGCTCCGTCGCCGCCGCATCCTCCTTCGTATCCATCACCGATGCCGTACCCGGTTGCGTCGCCAGCTGCGCAAGGCGGCGGAGGCTCGGACACCATGGCGCTCATGATGATGATGAAGTCCATGCAGCAGGAGCGCCAGGCCGCCGCCCAGGATCGCGAGCGAGAGGAGGAGCGACATCAGGAGGAGAAGAAGGAGGCGGAGAAGCGCCAGCACAAGAAGGAAAAAGAGGAGGAGAAAAAGAAGAAGAAGAAGGAGAAGGAGGAAGAGCGCAAGCGCAAGAAGGAGGAGAGAGAGAAGGCGCTGGAAGAGCGCAAGAAGGAAATCGAGCGGATGCAGGAGGAGCACCGGCGCCAGATCGAGGAGGCCCAGAAGGCGGTGGAAGAAGCCGCCGCCAAGAAGAAGGCTGAGAAAGCAGAAGCGATGGCCAAGAAGGCCGCCGAGGAGGAAGAGGCCAAGAAGAAGAAGGAAGAGGAAGAAAAGGCAAAGCAGGAAGCGGCAGCGGCTGCTGCTGCTGCAGACGCGGAGAAAGAAGCCGCTGCAGCCGCTGCAGCGGCTGAAGCACACCACCGGTCTGCGGCTGAAGAGCGCCCTCTACTCGGTGTCGAAGGTCCACCGGATCCTATGGTCTACTACCCTCCGCCCGGCAACTTGCCTGCCTTTGACCCGGGCGTAGACATAAAGTAGGCCGGTTGAGGCTTTTATATTTCTTTGGTTGTAGCTCTGATGCTCTTTAGGGCTGGCAGGAGCAGTTGTTTGTATGTAGTAACGTGGCACATAAAAGGACAATTCGATGAGCTCGACTTCATGGCCACCGGACTTTTTCTCAGGAGAGTACCCCACATACACTGATTACGCACTTCGGTTTCAACCATTATTTCGAGAGCACAGTTTACCACACACCCGCAAATAAGTTTTGCTTAATAAAATGTTATAACTTATTGAAACACACATGACGCAAAGCTTCGGCTTAAAATTCACATAATAGAAGATTTGTCCAAAACTTTCCAACACTGCGGTGATTGATAAGTCCTTGCTTAATCAAGTAATGACCCCCGAAGACCACAAATTGTGCTTACTCTTCGTGTCGGTTAGTTTGTCAGCTCGATTAAGTATTACGAGAATCTTGCGCCACAATGTTTCCTATGTTTGCTTAGTTTACTACCTGATTGGAAATATGTAATTTTACATTGAAAATGGCAAAACAAATAAAGAATACCTGCTAATCTTAGGGGCACTTATGAAAGATATCAGAGGATTTAAAAATAGACACGCTAAAGACAAAGACAATGTGTGTCAGTTGCGCTTCTCGTGTGCTTGATTTTACTGTAATGAATCGCTTTTGCAAACCTTAGTTCATACCTTTCACAGATAGAAAAGATAGCCTTTTTGACAAATGTGAGAATTCCTGGTATTGGTGATTCCCTGCTGTGACGGTTTAAGTTTGTGCCAGTGGCTTCTATGCAGCAACTTCATCACACTATACGTGAGGAGCATGGGAATGCGCAAGAACGTGCGAATATTCAGAATACCTTCCTTGTCTTCGCAGTACGGTATTCTGTTATAAAGAACCGTTTTCATTTTGTGTTCTTGACTTTCGTGTGAACCTGAAATATAACACAAAATGTTTTAAGACCCACATTACGCGACATGTAGGTTCAGTTTCACATAATTGCAATTAAAAGGGCGAAAAAAGAAACTCGGTTGTAAAAACATTCAGGCGAGAACGCGTCTGTGTAACATATTCATTTGTCGAACCATTTCCAAAGGAAGCACAAGAATTTGAGAAAGCAAAGAAATAGCATGCTTAATCGAATAATATGTAGTTTTGACAATGAACTATCGGCACAGTTATCAAACATGAGGAAATACAAAATGCTAGGTGCCTAAATAGTTACCTCCACATTCGCTATCAAAAAACGGTGAACATTTTTTAGCGGGGCGCGTGTTCTATAGCTTGAGCGTCGCGTTTCTTCTGGCTCATACCTTTGGCGTTGAGGATATTGTGTGGGTTATTTTCTCTTATTAGCATTTAATTCATGCGTGAACCATTTCATATCGTATAGTAGTAAACGAATTTAATCAGTCCTCAGCCAGCGCCGCGCCCAGCTTTCTCATTGCTCAGCTCTGTTCCGCGCGTTGCTTAAGGCAAGGACTCGCTATAAGTTTGGTCGCTCGAAAAAGGGTATCGAACAGCACATACGTTTCTTCGTCGTAGACAGCAACACAATTGTAGCTGCAGTTCATTCCCGGTTGAAATGTCTTTCATTTTTGCGTTGGCTACGTCAGGACACGTAACTGCTGATGTTTTATGTTAACGGTTTTCATGCTTTACAAAATTTGAGTTGGTGCACACGCCTTCGTGCCTGGCTCTATCGCTGGCTGCTTCATCTTCTTACCAAATGCTTGTTTCCAGCCCTGCACTGCAGATGGCCGAGCCTAGGAGTACCGGACGCCTGCTCTGCTTCATCCTGCTCTTCCTCATCGTATTCTTGGCCATCGTCGTTGCGCTACTATACTTCTTTGCTCCTCACTTGCTACCTTTCTTGGGCAAGTTCCTACGAAGCACTGTTTACACCTGACAGAGCGTGCTTATATGCTTGTTTTGGAGGGTTAGAATTGTTCTGGTGCATTCCTCACGTCGCGGTTTCTTGGCAATCTGATGAGAAAAGCTCCTTTCTTTTAACTCTAAGCGTGGCACAACAGGAACCTCAACTCTAAGCGTGGCAAAACAGTAACGTTTTAACTCTAAGCGTTGCACAACAGGAACCTTTTAACTCTAAGCGTGGCCAGCAGGAACCTGAACTCTAAGCGTGGCACAACAGTAACCTTTTAACTCTAAACGTGGCACAACAGTAACCTTTTAACTCTAAGCTTGGCACAACAGTAACCTTTTAACTCTAAGCTTGGCACAGCAGGAACCTTTTAACTCTAAGCGAGGCACAACAGGGGCTTTTTAACTCCAAGCGTGGCACAACAGGAACGTAAAGAAAGGCGTCATTGGACCGCAGAAATCACGCAAATGTGGGAAATCTGAAATCGCAACGTTGTTGTAAGTTCTTTCGAGAACAAGTACTAATATAACGCTGATGTAGCGAAGGTGTCTTGCATTTTGTAACGTCGTAAGGCGCGCCAAAAAAAGTTTAAACATTCCTGAGACTTAATGCTTCCGTTGTGTGTCAAATGGCGTTCGTTGCCTGAATTCCTGACTGTAGACGGTTAACATAACCGCAACAGCCCCTCTGCTATTCATCTGATCTGCTGTTGCGTTGCGCTGTTGATTTTGCGAGCACAATACTATTGCATCGTGCCTACGTTTCGCGTTCGCTGTAGGGTACAGATATGGCTGCGCAAAACGTGCGGGAAAACCCAGAATGATGGGCTGTGGCACGCGAAAAAATTGCATAACGCCAAACATATAAGAAGTGTAAGCGTATATCCTACAGTAGTGATTCTGCAATTTTGTGCACCAAAACCATGATCTGTTTGACACACGCCGTAGTGGAGGAGTTCAGAATAATTTTGACCCCCTGGAGTTCCTGAACGTGCACAAGCCTTTTCTTTTTTTTTGCATTTCATCCCCGTTAAAATGCATTCGCCGTGGTTGAGATCGAATACACGAGCTCGAGCTCTGGAGCGCAATTTTGTAGTCCCTAAGCTACCGTGGCGGGTGTTTACCTCCTGGTAGCCTGTGCTCTGTGTTCTGTTAGGTACACTCTTATAAAAGCTTACACCCTTTTGGGCTTATTTTGTCCCAAACTATAATCGTCATCTGTCTTGCCCGCGTTTCCTTTTTTTAACGCTGCGAGCCCGGTACTTCCCAGTCACGAACGGCTTGCGCGTTATCGGTGTTCTCGACAGGAAATAGGGAGCGCCGAGTTTTCAAGAAAGGAAACGCAAGCAAGGCAGATGACGATTATCGTTGTGGGACAAATATACGCCCCAAATGGGGCAACTGTTTTAAGAGTGTAAGTATGCGTTCTTACTGACGTATTCCGTGTTTGAGGCCGGGAAAAAAATGCTTAATTCAAAACATTTGAGGTAGTTGCCCGAACGGCTCTAATAGAGTGCCCTTCTACGCTTATTTCATTCGTGTGTGTGTTCATTTGATTTTCTTAGACGGAATTATGCCAGAACCTTGAAAAACTACATACGAGCTATTACTACGCCCGTTACGGTCACAGCGTCTTCAATATTCCTTGCGACTGCAAGCACCATTCATAACTGATTTGAGCAATACACATGAATTGTAATAAATGCTCGAAAAATTAAAACTAAGAGAAAACTGCAGCTGACAAAGCGTACGTATACCAATTTTTGCTTAAACAAGGGGCCCGTTGCTTGGGGCCGAGTGGACCTCATGCCCAGCTTTCTGCTTCCGAGAATGAGATCGCGGGTTCAATTCGCAGCCACCGATTGGCGAATTTCAATGACGGTGACAGGAAAAATCTGTCATTTACTGTGCTTTCAATGCCCCTTAAAAACCCGAGTGGCTGAAATTATTCTGCGGCCATCCACCCTCTATGGCGTATCTTGCAGTGACCGTGTGTTGCTTGGTTACTTAAGCTGATTATTAAAGTCAGCTGGAGCTGCTGTGTTTCTTCAAAATTGTTCTTTTACATAGCGTTCAATAAAAAAGAAGAAAGAATGTATGTCTGGGTGATGTCAATGTCTGGGTGAGTTGGCGAGTTTGTTTCATATCGAATTTAGCACCAAACACGTTATGGAGAACCGTAGGAAGAGAGGCACTACGACTAGCAGCGCTCTATCGCCTTTCTTACTTCAGTTCTGGCTATGTAAATAGCTCCTAACCTGGTCTACCCTTAAAAATATTCCACCGCATCCTTTCTGTGTGGCTCACAAAGGACATTCGCCGAGCACGCATTGTACGCTCAGTAAAATGGATTTATAGTGTTTATCTACGTAGTATAATTGTTATATTAAATTCAAGTAAGGAAGCAATGCTGGTATATCAGAATCACTGCACGTGTTTAGTTAACTGTTCAGACACTGCTTTTGATTTTTGCATTATAGTCAGGAAACCCGCGGACAACTATATAAAAAAAGCAACAGCTACTGCTTACTACCCTCGTACGCCTTTCATCTTGCCGTGTGTGCTTGCGTCTGTCGCAGGAACTGGCGACGCGACGACAGGAGCGGCAGCTGCCGAAACGCCTGCTGAAAGCTTGGCCCGAGGCGAAGTCATCAACGTCGACAACCCTCCGATAAAGCGCGACAAGGGAGCTCCGGGGGCGCCGATGACAACGCTCAGTTCTTCGGCGCGCGCTCTGACGGCGAAGGCCGGCACTTCAACTCTAGCGCGTACAGAGTCGACGGCAGTGCCCCTAGACGCTAACACGCTCGAAATAGCCCTCAACGACCGGCAGTGGGCCGGCGCCCCTGACTGGGACGACGGTGGACGGACCGACTCGGCCACCGCATCTTCTGCAGAGCCCAAGCGCACACCGGACAGCACGCCCTTCCTGTCGGCCTTCCCTCCTCCTGGCGTTGCAAGTAGCAACGGCGTCGTCCCCGCGAAAGATCCACGCGCAGCTAGTTCTAGGCGTCCGAGAAGGCGACCCGAACTGGGCAACCAAAGCGACAGCGCCGTGCTATCCGCGCCCGCGTTGCCCCACGATGCCTTCCTGGACCAGGGTTACCGACAGAACCTGAAGGCGCGTCTCTTTGCGGAAGATAAGGATGGCGCCGATAAGAAGGCTGCCTCCCGGAAGCGCCCGACGTTTGACTACGATGACATTTGGAACGAGGACGGTGGCGACGACAAAGCGGCCACGGCGTTCACGTTCGAAGGCATCACGAAGTCCGTCATCCGGGAGTTGCTGGAGAGCGTTCAACGCGGTCAGCGTGACGTCAGTGGCGTAACGCAGAGTCGCGTCTCGCGGAGGCCATCGCAAGCGACCCGAGGAGAAGCAGTGTCTGTAAAT
The DNA here is from genome assembly GCF_023375885.2 of Dermacentor andersoni. Lineage (NCBI taxonomy): Eukaryota > Metazoa > Arthropoda > Arachnida > Ixodida > Ixodidae > Dermacentor > Dermacentor andersoni. The sequence continues at coordinate 39,431,508 of NC_092819.1, read as the reverse complement.
GCAGATGAAAGTGCGGACACGATGAATGACGAGTTCACGACCGAAAGCGAAACGCCGCGTGCGGGTGCAGTTACGCTTGAAGATTTCAAGCTATATACCATCGCACGCGTCAATCCCTTCAGAGGAGCGTTCGAAAAGGCGTTTAAAGAGTTGAAAGATAGAACAACGAGGCCTGTGAAATAGGTCCATGCTGCAGCTGCACTAGTAAAGGAATGCCATGGGCACTCAATTTCACGTCTTTAGAAAAGGAGGTGAACTGCGAATCATACGGTTTCTTTAAGGCGCCTTATTATTGCGCTGCTTTGCTTTGTGCATGTTTATCGACTGCCGCCGCATACTGACCATCCTTAAGGCTTTTCTTTCTTCCATTTTGCCATACTTTCTCTCTTTTTGTGTATTTTCATGCGTTGCCATCAACAACTCCTATATTTATTTAATCTTATGCTAGCAAAGTGAATAAAATGTTACGTTGGAAATGTGTTGAGTTTAGTCCTGTTAGAGGGGACAATCGCATATTTTCGGCGGACGCTATAGGTAGCTGTCCGGGTAAACTAACTAACCGCATGGCATAACTCCGGTCAGACGGGTGTAGTTCACCGTTTAACCTTGTTCTTCGCTGACCTCTTGTTCTCCCTCCCCCTTCTCTGCTTCCCTTTATTTCGCTTTCCCGACGCAGCCTGCTTCACCCTCTCCATCTTCTTGTGGTTACACCTCCTGGTGTAACATTTGAACACGTTTCCGATTGAGGCGCACTCTGCTTGACCGGTGACTCGTAGGTACCAAATAGAATTCAATACATCAAGCTGTGATACCGCTTTAACGACAGGAAAGGCTCCGAAAATGTAGCGTTGGTACTTTCGATTCCTTTCCTGACTAGGACGCTGTCTTACACTTTTATATCTGGTATGTCGCTGTTTCACCTCTTGTCGAAGTTCCTCTGTATGCGCTCTCTGTAGGCGTCTTCTTGTCTCTCGCTTTTCTTGACTTCACTAAGAGTGAGCTTCTCCAAGATACCGACGTCACAAGCCGCAGGGAGGGTAGGCATAATTACAGACGTGGCAAAGAAAGGATTGCAGCCTAATTCTACTCGTATATGAACGGTTAATTGTGGTGTCTTGTAGCACCCTCGAGGCTGCCTTTCGAGCCACCTCGGAATTTCGCGTGCATCTTCATGCATTACTTGCATGTCCCTTATAGCACGTTCAGCAAGACCGTATGCTGCTGGATGGTATGGTGAGAGAATGTATACAGCTTCAGGAAGGGCAACGACAATTTTGGCGTCTACTTTCCTGCCATGGCCGTGATCACTCTTGTCCATTCTTTGATACTGAGTATAATTGCTTGAGTTTTCCTTGTACCTACTCCCTTCGATTTGTGTTCCACGAAGTCTAGGTGAATGACTAGACTTCAAATGGGATGCGTGAATGCTTTGGGGTTATCATCACGTTTGTTGGCTGCTTGAATTTCACTTTGTTCGCTTGACATCGTGAGAATGTAGTTTCTGATGTCGTCCTTCATACTTGACCAAGTAAACCTTTCCAGCAGTTTGTTGGAAGTGCGTCAGACGCCGTCATGTCTTCCCGACTCTGGAGTGTCGTGGTAAACTTGAAGTATCTTGGTTACCATTGTCGGTGGCAGGTGAGATCATCCGTCCACAAACTTCATTTATGTTCGTATTTATGTTTTAAACCGACGGAGTTTCGTCACTTGTGTAAATGCTCAGCCGTAGCCAATACGATCGCCGTTCATTGAACTCATGCTTGTAAAAGTGTAAAAGTCGCGGATCGTGTCAATGCGCCCATATTTATGGCTTGCTGGTCATCACGCATTTGTAATGAAATTTACAGCGTCTAGACCGTTGGCCTACAACAATTTTAGGCCGCAGTTCCACAGTACTGTGGCCACCATTTTCTGCATGTCGGTAGGGTTGAATTCAGTTTTGATAGCCTCTATATCTCCAACACTGCTTAACTATTGTTTATTAGGTGACTGGAGGGGCTGAACTACACTGGCTAACCTATACGTTTTTTTTCATAGTTAAGATCTCTTTCCCGGTTAAGCTTCCGTGTAGGGCACATTGAACGCAATACCTATTAAGTGGTATGATTGACAGAGAACGCTTATGAAAAACTAGGCCGGAAATAATTGGAGCCTGCTTAAATGGAAAATTTGCAATGCTCACAACTGAAAGGTTTTCCGGTGGACGAAAAGATGGCTTGCCGCCGGTGAGGACCGAACTCGCAGCCAATTGTAACGCGCAATGCGAAAGTTGTGGATTCGGTCCCCACCGGTGACAAGTTAGCTTTTCGTTCACATCCATTTCCCATTTTACTTCATTATTTTCTACATTTCAATTTCAAACACAGACAATTACTCCTTTGCTTTACTGGACTTCATTGCCTGCTGGCTTTACATGGTCGTTATTAACAAAATTCGAGCCCCTCTGTTCCCCTTCTGCTCGTTCATTCATGGCGAAGGCCTCGAATCTGACAGTCGTGATGATATTAGTTAGCATACGCGCGTTTATTAGCCGCGTACTACTTGCTCTCCTAAGTTCACGTGTTACGGGATGCCATCGGGCAAAAACGTGTTACAATAAAGTTCTTCTTCTTCTTCTTCTTTCACATCCGTCCGTCATTGCTCTTAGTAGCACTGGCTGACACCCCCTGGACTAGATTTAGTACACAAAAAATTACGAGGTTTTACCTGCTTAAACCACGATTTGATTATGAGGAAAGCTGTATTGGCGAACCTGGAATATTTTGGACCACTTGGGCTTCATTAACGTGCACCTAAATAAAAATACACGGGTGTTTTCATATTTCGCCCCCATCGGAATGCAACCGCTATGGCCGGGATTCGATCCCGCGACCTCATGCTTGGCAGTCCAACACCACAGCCACTAAGCAACCACGGCGGGTAAATCTCATACAGATAAATACCCAAGTTAGTAGACACACTGGTGGCCGTCGCTGTAGCATAATCGGCAGTGTATGGCACATGTAATGCGACAGTTGTGGATCTGGTCCCCACCGGTGACACGTCATGTTTTCTTGCCGCTTCATTTCGCCTTCCCACTCCCCTTCATAATTTTCTACATTTCAATTTGAACCACAGCAAACTACCCTAGGCTTACTTTGGCTTCATTTCCTAATGGCTTTATATGGTCATATTCACTTAAAGGCACTCGTGGCAAACGGTATTTTTGTATTCTTCACTGCATCTGTGGTGTACAGTTTGCGATGTTTCAGTACATCTTTACCTGTGTACCGCTGGTTTACGTCATTTGTTTTGAATACATAGAGTTGCTATACGCTGTACCAAAGAATCAGAATAAAATTTGGCGATATTAGCAAGAACGTCCTTAAAAAAATTATGTATGCACTATTTCTCAATATCATTCTCCTCCTCCTGTATTATTATTCATAATTTCACCATATGCTTGGCCAATTATTCAGGGTGAATATTTATCTTTACCTTAATATCTTTTGCACATACCCACTCACGGAGAATGGCCAAGATTCGGGCATGTTTTGCGTATGTCCTAAGGAATGCAATTTAGAAATCTATTAATTTGATTAATAAATTAAATTGGCTAATGTCCAAGACGATTCAGTAGACAGTCATTGAATAGAAAAAATCAAATAAAAAGTATATACATTTATAAATGAGGCAGTAACAAAAGAATGAAATAAATAATACGGTTCCCAATGAAATGGGTTTGATTCAACAATGAATTTCTCTATGGCGATGCATACATTCCTGTATTAGTGACCAAGCACAGAAGCTCCAAAAGAAACAAGCACCAGAGAGTTGAATGGTAGGCCGAGCTCTCGCATTGTAAATTAAATGTTCTTTTTCTTGGAGAGGAGGAACGCCGGCCGTACAGTAAGAAATGTTCAATCGTTTCGAATACGTTGCATACATGGCACAGAGGAGAAATTCTCAGACCCGATCGGTGCATGTATAAATTTAGGGATGAAACTCGACATCGCAGTCTCATTAATCTCAGGGATGTTTCATCAACCTACAGGGAAAAGAAGACGAAGAAGCACCTCAGGGGGCAGCTGTCGACAATAATTTTTTCGCTCCTCTGTGACAGCGCATCTTGCAATCTGAGGACATCTGCTGGTGGTGAGTGACCTTGCTGTAAACCCCTTTGATCTCCGAGCTGAACTATTTCAGCTGCTTTACGAGATTTTATTCATTAGCCGTCATCGAGCTCTTTGGTATAGCAGTCAACGACCTATGCTCACGAAAGCTTTTCTTCCGAGTCCTTGAGGCAGAGACTTAAAGCGGATTACATGTGGCAGACATTTCTAGGTATATTTGACTATTTGGCAATAGTACACAACATGGTTAAATTGTCAGCTGTCGCTTTTTCGCTTCTTGTGTTGTTTCTTCTCGAATTGTCTAACAACTAACGCAAGGTACTCCTATAGTATTTGCAAATTTCTTTCTAGCAACGTCTTTGTCTTTGATAGTTTGCACTACCCGCTCGGCTGCACCATTTGAAGCAGGGTGGTACGGTGGAACCATCATCCGGCGGATTCCGTTTTTCGTCAGCCAGGCCAGGTACTCTGCGCTGGCGAAAGCAGGACCATTGTCGGACACGATGACATCTGGCAACCCCTGGGCGGCGAAGACCTGTCGTAGCGCTGCAATGGTCGCGCCTGCTGATGGGGTGGTGACGGGTATAACCTCTACCCACTTTGTAAAGGCGCCCACCACCACCAGGAAGTAATGGCCCTTGAAGGGTCCCCCAAAATCAACATGTAGGCGGGACCAGGGTCTCTGTGGGAACGGCCAGGGGGTGATTTCCACACGACGCGAGGCTCGCTGATTCTCCTGGCAGATTTGGCAGCTCTGCACCAAATGCGCGATGTCTTGGTCTAGGCCAGGCCACCAAACATGGGACCGGGCCACCATCTTAGTCTTTTCTATCCCTGGATGACCCGCGTGCAGCAACTGCAGAACCCTGGACCGGAGACTTTGTGGGATCACCACCCTCGAACCCCACAGTAGGCAGCCCTGCTGCAAGCTCAGCTCAGCGGCCTTGTGGCTATAGGCCTGCTGCACCAATTCCTCTCCACGGGACACCGCCTTGACCACCTGAGACAGGACTGGGTCCCGGCTGGTCGCTTGAGATACTGCAGATCTGGAGAGCACCTCCGGGTACGCGTGTTCCAGCATGAACACTTCAGCAGGTTCTGGAACAGCATCAGGCACCTCTGGCAGGGGCAGGCGGCTCAGGGCATCAGCAGGTCCCAGGTCCTTTCCCGGACGGTAAACCAGCTGGTAGCTGTAAGCTGCCAGCCTCAAGGCCCAGCGTACTACTCGAGGCGATGCCTGCACAGGAACTGCCTTGTCAGGCCCCAGCAGCCCCAACAGCGGCTTGTGGTCTGTGACCGCCTCGAACTTCCGGCCCCAAAGATACTGGTGGAAGCGTTCGACACCGAACATGAGGGCCAAACCTTCCTTGTCCAGCTGGCTGTAACGTTGTTCTGCAGCATGAAGCCGTCGGGAAGCAAACGACACAGGGTGTTCCTGGCCATCTTTGTCCCGGTGTGCCAGGACGGCTCCCACACCGTACGGCGACGCATCTATGGTAAGGACTACAGGCTTAGCAGGATCAAAATGCACCAGCACTGGAGCCTTGGTGATTAGCTCCTTGCTGCGCTGGAAAGCCTGGTCCTGCTCCTTCTTCCAGACCCATTGCTGACCATCTCGAAGCAGAAGATGGAGCGGCTGTAGATGCTGCGACAGGTTCGGCAGAAAACTCCTGTAGAAGTTGATGAGGCCCAGGTAGCTCTGAAGCTCCTTCTTGTCCTGGGGCTTAGGTGCCTTGAGCACCGCATCAACTTTGCGGGGAGCCGGGGCTAGGCCTGCCTGGGAAATGATATGTCCCAAGTACTCAACGCTGGGGGCTAAGAAAACACACTTTTCCAGCTTGAGCTTGAGGCCGGCGTCCTGTAGTCGTGCCAATACGTTCTGCAGGTTCTGCAGGTGGTCCCCGTCGTCGCTGCCAGTAACCAGGATGTCGTCCAAGTACACCGCCACGTGCCTCATGCCCCTGAAGAGGTTGTCCATCTCCCTCTGGAATATGGCTGGGGCTGAGGCCACGCCAAACGGTAAGCGCGTGTACTGAAAGAGTCCCAAAGTTGTCGATATAGTGACATACTTCCGGGAGGCATCCTGGAGCACCAGCTGCTGGTAAGCATCTCTGAGGTCGAGCTTGGTAAACTTTTGTCCACCGGACAATGCTGACCAGAGATCTTCAATCCGGGGCAGCGGGTACTTCTCGACGGTAGCGACGGGGTTGATGGTAACTTTGAAATCCCCGCAGATTCTGACACTGCCATCTCGCTTGAGGACTGGCACGATGGGAGCGGCCCATTCAGATGTCTTTACGGGCACCAGGATGCCCTCTCGCTGCAACCGTTGCAGCTCCTGGGTAACCCCGTCCTTCAGGGCGAACGGCAGTGGGCGAGGCTTGAAAAAACGTGGCCGGGCTCCCTCAGGTACATAGATGCCAGCCGACGTGCCGGCAAATGTGCCCACCCCTGGCTGAAACAGAGACTTGAACTGGGTCAGGAGGCTGGGGACGTCTTGCACCACATGCAGGCTGGCTTCCTGGTACTGTGGCAGACGAACGCCCAATGCATGAATCCAGTTTCGGCCCAGCAGCGTCGGCGACGACCCCTTCGTTAAGTAAAGGGGAAGGGTTGCCTCCCTGTCGCCAAAACGAACGCTGACCTGTGCCTGACCCTGGACCTGGGAGAGTTGCCCGGAGTAGCTGCGCAGCATCACGCCCGAAGCCTCGACGGACACGCCGGGGAAAGTCCGCTTGAAGAGCTTCCCGGCCATTACAGACACGCTGGCCCCCGTGTCCAGCTCCATGGAAATGGGGTGCCCGCAGATTTCGACGGTCAGCATGTATGGCGGCACAGACGATGGTACAAAGCCTGTGTGCCACATGTCGAAAATCGGCGGGTCCTCGGCCACGACGTGGAGCCTGGCCGCGGAAGAGCTTGAGCTTGCTGCCGCATGCCTCCGCCGCGTACCCTTGCGACGGCTACCCTGGCCGCGGGCTTGTGTTGTACCTGGGCTTGAATCCGGCTGCTGCTTGCTGTTCGTCCTCCCACTTCGGCATACACGTGCCAGGTGCCCAGTTTTCCCGCACGTAAAGCATTGTGCTTGAGAGAACTGGCACTGTGAAGGGGAGTGGGCACCACCACAGCGACCGCAGGTACTGCCCTTTGTCGCGAACTTGTTGACCGCCGCTTCCGCCGACGGTGAGCCAGTCGCACGGGAAATCTCGCCGGCGTCCTTGGCGGCAGCTTCCATTGCCAGCGCTGCTTTCACGGCGTCGTCCAGCGACGGGTCGGGAAGCTCCAGGAGTCGCGTCTGCATGGCGGGGTGTTTGATTCCGCAGACGAAACGGTCCCGGAGCAGCGAGTCCAGTTGGTCCCCGAAGGCGCAGGCACTCGCTAACCCTCGTAGCGCAGCAACGAATTGCCCGAGGGTCTCTCCTTCCCGGCGGCTCCGTTTGTTGAAGCGGAAACGCTCCATGAGTGTGGACGGTGCTGGGTTAAAATGCGAGCGTAGTATGGCAAGCAGCTCACCCAGCGTCTTAACGTGCGGCGTGGCTGGCTTCAGAAGGTCGAGCAAGAGGCTGAAGACGCGGGTCCCGCAGCTGGCCAGGAAAATGTCCCGCTGTTTGGCCTCGGGTGTGTCGTTTGCCCGGAAGAACACGTGGACTTGCTCCTCGTAAATTTGCCAGGCGGACCCATCTCCCTCGAACGGCTCGAGCCTTCCGTACAGCGGCATGGCGACAGCAACGGGGGGCGGTGTTTCGCCGCTCGCGGCGGCGTTGGACGCTCCGTAGGTACTTGTCGCCAGCTTCGTCGCTAGAGTCACGAGGATCCCATCCTCGTCGCCAGTGTCACAATCCACCCCGGGTCGTGAACAAGGGAGGGCTTCTCAGCGTGGTGGTGCTGAAAGATTACTGACCGGCGAGCTGCTGTGCTCGTCGGTGTTTATTGTGGTGCGGGTGACCACTGTTGCCTGCCGAGCTATAGCAGGCCGCCGAGCTTGGCGGGTGAACCAAGACCATGTCCGAGGGGGCGTCACCTACTTGCTACATACTGCTTACGCACAAGCTACAGTTACTGGACCTGGTCAATTGTGTGCTTGCTCCACACGCCACGCCCATGCGGAAGACAGAATTAACGTTGATACATGGCCTCTCACTTGCAAGTTACTACCCATAGTTAGCCTAAAGCCTTTTAAAAGCGGCTTCAGTCGGCCATAATTCCTCTTATGGCTCGTTCACACGGCAGGACGTCTGGCGTATCGAGCGGCGCCCAATTTCCTGCCCCTGAAATGCTGCGTCACTCACACTGCTCGCCTTTCGTAACGCCGGAGCTGCTCCGAACTCTAGAAATACCACAAAAAACAAGGAGAGAGCAATATTTCACTACTAGCGCAATCTGGCCAGTCGCATATCCACGAACTTACACGGCCTGCCTGTGTTTTCGTCATGCGTCATTTCGCCTAGCTTGCTCATGAAAGCTTCGCTTCCCGATTCCCACAGTGTGTGTGATCTGCATAATATTCCTTCTGTGATTTTCTCGCCTCACGTCGAGGCGTCTTTTGCGGGATACGACGAGGGATGATCCAGTAGATCCAGTAGCCGGTTCGCGATACGACTGGTGAGCAGTGATGGATTCCGGCTGCAGCGGTGGTAGAAATAGGTCTGGAACTGATTAACGAGACTTTGCGGCGGAACTTGCCGCTGCATAATTAGATGCCGCGCCACACTAGATGCGCATCGTCTCCATGTAAACGTGCTTTTAGGCTAAACAAACGCCTCTGCGGAAAATAAAGTATCGTAACGAACGCGCAAGGCACAAATGCAGGGATACGCACTGCCTGAAACAAGCGCTATTGAACATTTGCCTCTGCCAGGTACGTTCACTCAGCCGTGTCTTGCACAGCCACAGACGGATACGTTGTACACGTGTTTTCCTTCTCAGCTGACTTCATAAATGACGCAAGCAATGCAAACGAAGCGGTCAGCGTCATCGAAAGATGCGGCGAGAGCGTCAGCCTCGGCTCCTGAACTGGGGGCTCGGTTCCCCCCTACTCCGTCCGGTCCGGTGGGACCATGGGCGTCTTCTTCGGTACCCTGTATGACTGGAATAGGACCTGATCCATGGTGGAGAGCTCCCATGATGGACGCCATGGTCAGCGTGGGAATGTTGTCGCCTTTTGCCGGTCAGTGTCGAACGTCATACACAGACAGAGAAACAGAGACTCCGTCTGGACTGATAAAGTATTCTTTCGAAACCCCATTTTCGTTATTTTCGCAGAAAAGGGTGTCCTTCTTACACGAGCAAAGAAAAGGTCGCAGTTTTTACAGCGAGGCTGTATATGGCTAGCCGATTCGTCCGTCCGCCCTTCCATCTGTCGGTCGCCTGTACGGCGAAAACTCCTCCGGTGCAACCCCATGCGCATGCGCAAGAAAAAAAAAAAGAAAGAGAGAGAGGCAGGCGATTAGCCAACACCACCTAGATAGCACAAGGCCTGTTTACTCCGATCCATGACGACACGCTACCTGGCCCAAAATTTCCGTTGACAACGCTGGCGTGATGAAAATGGTGACGTCAAAATCACTGTTGCCTATATGGGAGCATCCCCATTAGATTATATAGCGGTCGGACCAGGTAACATGACGTCATGGATCGGAGGGAAAAGCCTTGCGCTATCTACAGGTGGTGTTCAATTAGGTGCGCCAGTAGTAACGTCGTTGCTCTCCGTCGCAGCCACGCGCGCGCGCAGCAGTTTCCCTCCGGCTCGGAAGTTGGTAGGTGACGCGTCATACGTACTCCTGAGGAGCAGGCAGCTTTCAATCAGGAACCCCACGAGCAGAACCAAGAACGAGCTCGTCTACGCCGTGCTGACGCTGCAGCCCGGGCACATGAAAAGGCTCGTGTAGCCGAGCGCAAGCAGCTATTGCGTACCGAGGATCCGGCAGCCTAACAAGCCGTCGTTTAATGAACCGTGGGGATTAATCCAGTGATAAACACCAGGGCCGCACCTTTTAGCTTCGCTGGTGAACCATTCGTACGGAGTGCTTGAGCAGTGATCTTCTTTTTTTGTTTAATTTCGTGCCAGAACCACAGCGCCTGTACGTCAGTGTGACGAAGCAATTTTCAAAAGCCTCTTTTTGCATCATAGCCATTGTGCCTTATAGTTGTTAAAAGTTGCTAAGTTTTTGTCCATAAATACCTTGTTTAGCGCAGTACAACGGACACAAGAAAGGCGACAGGTTTTTGTTTTTGACAAGTTTTTGTCTTTGGAACTTTTAGCATAGAATGCAGTCCATCATTACCTAGAAAATATTAGCTATAAGGATTCAGTAGGCGCTCTCAAAATTCATGCCGTCACGGTAAGCTGATGTGGGAATATGAAAGCTGCGCCACTAACCCCATTTCTCTTTTTTCTTGTATTCTGGCTTACTTGGCCTCTCCTCACGGCAAGAGTGCCTGTTTTGATATTGCAGAAAAGCAGCTTACTAGTAGAGCTAAAATATTTTCCTTCATTTTAGTGTACCTTTATTTACGAAATATTTTCAGTCCGGTATGTCACTCTCTCGAAACACCTTCCTGGCAATAATGTCTTTAATTCTGCGCGTTTACGACCACATGACGCACATAAAAAACGTACTGGTTCGATGCACAACTGCGCTTACGCTGGTCTCCTTCGGATGGTTGGCACGTTACAGTGCCAACCATCCGCATACAGTGTCCTTGAAAAAAGAAGGAAAGAGGTTTAGATCGTCAATACTTGTACTCCACTGTCACGTGAATTATTTGTGTCACCACGTATATTTTCTTAGCGTTTCCTCTCATTTAAACTTGCAATTCATTAAGCCTACGGTCAGATAAGCTATATCACTACGACTACACGTGTGCGTGTAAAGTTGCTGCCCCCGTTTTCCCACACTCCCTACGGCACACTATTCCAATTTCCAGCAGCTAACCACCATCATGTGGCTATTTTTTTTTTGACAGAAGTGTGTACGAGAACAAAAAGGCATTCCTTTACTCCTCGACTAGCGTCCCGCTTCTCGAGTTTGCCGGTGCAGCCGCGAAATCATACGTATGCGACCCTTGAACAAGCTCACGTGGTGTTAACAGTTTATGAGCACACGTGCAACCAATTGCGTGAATGATGTGCGTGGAAATCATGAATGCGAAGTGGTTCTAAGGGGGTCCAAATCACGCCAGTGCTAAAATAAACGCGGGTGCTGACAGCGTGCGCATTGTGGCCATCGAATGAGCGTGCGTGCGTAGAGGTTTGTGCGTGTATGTTCACTGAAGGGCAGCAGTAGCGGCGATCGCAGATGTATTTTGCGAACGATTAATTTTAGCGCCGCATAAGATAAATACACAAACATTTGATAAACGCGTGTGCAAGTATGCTAAGCCCTTCGATGGCGAGCTGCTGTAATGTGGCGAATTGAGCGTATTGGTACATATTTGAAAAGGCGGCAGCTCAAAAAAGACGCGGGCGAAGACACGACGACAAATGACAGGGCTCGCCCTTGTCATCTTGTCTCCGTCCGTGTCCTTTCTCCCTGCCGCTTTTTGAAATTTTAATTGCTGTATAGTTCAGCTAAGTGTGGACGCTACTTTTGTTAATGACACAGGCGTTTACGAGCCCTCAATGCTGCGGCTTTAGGGATATAGAGGTCAGTGTTGAAATCATAAGAAGCGAAGTCAGCTTCACTCAAAGGATTGCTGAAACTTTTTAACGCTGTTGTTCTGTGCGCAGCCAACCTTTGACCTTCTAGCCACATATTGCTTTCTTCATTACTTGCGCGCAAGGGTTTGCATTTCTATATGTCAAGGCTAACTAATGGTATTCTGTGATAACTGGCTTTTTTCTTTTTTTCCCAATGCCGATGCTTGTACTTATATAGAAGTCGGAGATGCTGGAGCCGAGAGGTCTGATACAACGCCATCCAGGATAGCATCACGAGAGCTAAGGCGCAGGCAGAAAATGGCTTCCCAACGCCATTTGCCTTCAGGGCCAAGGTTTCCACTACCCTCGCGGAGGAAGATGACTCCTTCATCTTCCATGCGGGAAATGGATTTTCCTCAAGGACCACTCATGCCGCCTGGCTATTCCCGGATACCAGGAATAATGCCGGGGATGACACGTGGAATCATGCCCGGGAGGATGCCTGGCATGATGTCTGGCATGATGCCTGGCATGGCGTCTGGCATGATGCCTGGCATGGCGTCTGGTATGATGCCATTCACCTACCCGGGTATGGCTCCAGGAATGCCTATGATGCCAGGAGTGCCTATGATACCGATGACGCCTCACGTAGTACCAGGTAAACGCCAATCCCGTAATATTTTGCTTTTTAGTGCATTCCTGTTTCCTAATTTCAAGCTACACAAAATGTTTCCTCCTATCGGGCAACCTTATTCAAGATATTAGCCGGGGGTTCATGAATTTTGTATTAGCGTAAGCGTTAGGCCGCTTTTGTGATATTTCCACTTGTGATTTCGAATTCGTATGAATAACAGCGTACGCGACGTACCTATATATTGCGGAATCGACGACAATCGCCTTCCAAAGCAGATGCAGTCTTATTCAAGCGAATAAGTGAGGGACTCTTTATAGGAAGGTTCAGGAACATTATGGCCATCTGGGGTTCTTTACTGAAAAAATATACACATTTAAATATACGAAAACATTCTTTTTCTTTCTTTTTTTCCTTCATTCCCACCTCATGTGAGTGCAAAAACCGCTTGTGTACATGGCTTCAAGTGTAAGTCCAACCACAGGTGACAAGTGGACAACATTACTCCAGAGCCGTCTCCCACGTCCCCTATCACCGTCGCTCATTATCCATAGTGCGCAGTGCAACTTTAAATCCATAAAAGCCTAACTGTTAAATATAGCAGCAGCGATCACGCGCATGTGCGCATGCACAACTACCGCTGCACACGGTGATATGTCCTCTCATTGCCAGACGTGCCAAATCACCCTGTGTCATAACGTTTCGGCACCGTTACTGCTTCTTTCACGCAGGCACCGTTCCCATGCACCCCCAACAGATGACAATGGGGCCGCTGATGACGTATTCAACGGCTCAGGCTGTGGCGCCCGCAGTTGTTACTTCGCAAGGCATCGGCTCGCAGCCACGTGTCCTGACAGTGCCAATAGGCGGAGGCGGCTCGAAAACCAGCGTCATCCCGATGCCTATTCCGATGCCGATGCCACTGCCGATGCCATCGCCAGGCGGTGGTGGCGGCCAGGGCCCAGTCATTTTGGCAGGCACGTCGCCTCCGGCTGCTCAGCAAGTGCAGTCGTACCCGGCACCCTGTTGCCACCAGCACGCTCCTTCGCCTCAGCAACAGCTGCCCCTTAGTCCCTTGGCGGAAGCGGCGGCCGTTACGATGATGATGCAGCAGATGCGGCTGTTGCTGCATCCGCCCTCACCGCGAGTACGACGCGCAAGGCCGCCACCTCCGCCCCCTCCGCCACCTCCACCACCCCGTGAGCCGGCCCCGCCTCCTGCCTTGCCTCAGGCGGTCGTCCAAAACGCACCTCCAGACGTGATCGCCGCTCTGCAGGCGATTCTCGCGCAACAGCAAACCCAGGGTGCTGACGCACTTGGTCTCAAGAAGCCCGCCAAGGCACCCGGAAAAACGAAGAAAAGCGGCAAGTCCAAAGGAGGCGGCAAGAAATCGGATAAAGCCGGTAAGGAAGACGAGGGGGAAACTGAAGACGATAAGGAAGAGAAAGAAGAAGAGAAGCGAGAAAAAGAGCAAAGAAAGGAAAAGAAAGAAGCGGTAAAGAAAGGAACAGAAAAACAGGAAGGGCCGGAAGCTAAGGCGGTCGATGGCTCCGGTGGATCTAGGTCTCAACCGACACAGGAGGGAACGACCCAGGGTAAAGGACCCGACTCCAACGCACCCGCTTTAAGTTTGTCTTTTCCGAGGTAAGGCGAATGTTTGCCTGCCACGTAAACGCAGAGCTCGTAAGCTTCTCTGTAGTGCACCGTCAAGCATTTATGTTTCTAAGTGCATCTGTGAGCTCGAGTGACCGATGAGTTGTGTGATTCTGTAGCTACTGGAGGAAGGGTGTACGGAGAGATTAATAGTTAAAGCGATCAAGAATGGGGGAAGGAGGGAGGCATCCTGCGCGAGCCAAGCTTGCGACCATCGCTTAGACCAAGAAATGTTCTCTTGTTAATACGTTGCATCGTACGCTAATTTTAAGGGCGAGAAAGATGGATTGCGCTGAATGTTACCTCGCACCCGCTCAGTTTCCTCCGTACCTTCTCCGTAGGCATTGCTACGAGGCATGCCGACGAAGGTAAGCAGTAGCGAATTCCCGAATGTCTTCAATTCGTTCTCTCCAGCAGCAAATTCTGAGAGTATGTTCTCGTAGACTGCTGTTGTGCTTGAGCTCCAATGCGTTTCGTTGGAAAACGCAACACTTTGAAATTTTATGAAATTACGCAGAAACAGTCAACGATGATTCTCAGTGCAAGCGGATGGCCAAACGCGTCTAGAAATACATTCGCTTAATTAAAGGAATGATGCCCTTCAAGGTGTGCGTTTGTTGCAGTTAAAATATTTCGCTAGCTTTTGTTCTTTCATTGCGTAATTCCGTAGAAGACAGAGCCGTTAGCCAGCACATCTGTAGAAATATCGTATGTGGCTGTACACATAAGCCACTTCGTCACATATGTATTGTCTCCAGTGGCTCATTCGGTGGTGTGGAATTTTTTTAATTATGGGGTTTTACATGCCAAAACCACTTTCTGATTATGAGGCACGCCGTAGTGGAGGACTCCGAAAATTTCTGCCACCTCGGGTTCTTTAACGTGCATCTAAATCTAAGTACATGGGTGTTTTCGCATTTCGCCCCCATCGAAATGCGGTCGCCGCGGCCGGGATTCGATCCCGCGACCTCGTGCTCAGTAGCCCAACACCATAGCCACTGAGCAACCACGGCGGGTCGTTGGTGTGGAAGGCGACGGCCATCTTCGTTTCCTGCCGCCGCCAAAGGGGAAGAGGGTGGCTGCCCACTTCCCCCTTCACTCACCACAGCATGGGGGCCTTCAGATTCCCTGAAGCATCCTGAAGATGTTATACTACTCCCTGAACACTCCCTGAAGGTGTTATAATACAGGGTGCTCATTCTGGAGGTTTTGCTGAATTTCATTTTTTTTATTACCTGTCGCGGATAACAATATTCTAGAATTTTAGCTATATTATTCAGCGAAGCGGACGTTACTTGCACGAGAAACGAAAACACATATTTAACTAACCAACAAAAAATTCGTCACTTCTTGATTAATTACTTTATGGCGCGTACTGAAGTTTACGAATTGTAGACGCTGGGCTTGCAAGGCGTGTCCGCTTGGAATGAATTTCCAGAAAAACACCAGTTTCGAGATATACGTCATCAAACTCCCCGTAAGAACGCACTGTTGTTCCACTTACATTTTTTTTAACGAAACGCTGTTTCATGCATTGAAGCACAAGAATTACTCGATTTATGTTCATAGATTATCAGCCGTTTGTAAATTAATTTTGTTGCACTGTTAGATTGCGCACTTTTGTTCATAATCATCATACTTCTATTCAATTACTGTAATGATAGTACCTACATGTGTATTTTAAGATGGAATTATTCTTGCTAATTCTTGTGTAAATTCAACTACCCGATGTTTCATTAATTACTTCTAGTATGTTGATTGTATTTTCACGCTGTTCTTACCCTCGTTGCTAATCCTATATATATACATATTTTGTACTTGTTGTAACAGGAGGTCCCCCTGACAGTTTTTACTTTGGGACCTCCTTCTGTATTACATTTTCTTTGTAATTGTAGTGTCTAATAATAAATAATAATAATAATAATAAAACACCCATGTATTTCTTCCACACTTTGGGAAATAATATTTCGACACAGGTGTCTTCCCTGAAATTCACTTCAAGTGGATGATACGCCTTGCAGTCTCACCGGCTACAGCTTGCAAATTGCAGTATGTACCATAAAGTAATTGATTCGGAAGGTAATTAGGGAATGTTTCTAGACTAGTTGAATACGTGTTTCGATTTCTCGTGCTAGTATTGTCCACCTCTTCGAATAATCCAGCTAAACGACGACAACAATGCTAAATGCCACGAGCGCTTTCCTTTGTTTCCTTTTTTTTATTTCCGTGACACTTAAAACTGATCACCCCGTATGTAGTGTTCCGTAACCAGCGCGCCCAGCAACTCGGTCGGGCAAGAGCAGGTGCCATTTGCATCGGTGGCTTTGAATCCGCGGGGAAAACCCGACCACCAGGAAAATGGGTGAAAAAGGCAGAGAAAGCCATTCGTTTTGAAATACTCTTCCCGACATAAAATCATTTTTTTTCCTGACGCTGCTGGTCTAAAAAGGAAAAGGAAACGAAGTTACGGCAGAACATATCTGGTGATGACTATCAACGTACATGCGACTAACAATAGAGGACTGTAGAGACACGCCGTATTGCTCAGGATCACTTTTTATTTCCATTCTGTAGGGAGATGGGGCGGCATAGGCTGAGAATTCTCATCGCGTTATTACACCCTGAGGCCGCAGCGTCTACCACTTCGGACGTCACAAGGAAAGCTTCACTAAACGCGGACTCCCAAAAGCAGCCAGTTTCGTGCCACCCCCACTGAAGTTTCGGGGTTCAGCATCTCTGGCTTGGAATGATCGAACTAGGCGCGATTGCATAGGCCCATACTTCAGGCGTAAAACTTTTACTTAGAGGACCTTACGTTCGCTTTTTCTTTTTTCAGTCGCGCCGTGAAAGTTTCGTCGTGTAGTGTCTCGATGTGAAGCTGCGCCTTGTGTAACCGTCAGCGCCGCTAAAACGGTTAGACAGTTGCTGGCGAAGCGAAAAGTGCTTGAAGCATCCAAGGAAATTATAACCGCATTGCAATGTGCACTGCAAGAAGCGTTTATCAGCTCTGCTATATAATTTTCGAATCGCAGTACGACCGCGCTTGGAGATCACCGACCGGACGCAGAAGACGTCACTGAGATTGCGAGCCGTCCGTGCTACTGCGTCTACGCCTGCTATGCCCTCTTCATTGGCTTCCTTGTGTTCATGGTTGTCTTGGCCTTGGTACCTACTCTGTTTCAGAGCTTGAAAGGTGACGCCAGCGTGTGGCACTTACCGATTTACCGAAGTCATGGCTATGTGCTTCCTTTGCTTATCACGCTCTATTGAAGGATGTGGTTGTACTTTGAAAACTCGCTTGTGACGTATGCAGGGCTAGGAAACGACCGAAAGTGAAATTACATTCAAGAGGCATTCAACTCCAACTGTTGCATGCTAACATATCCGTGTGGTATGTCTTTTCTTTGTTCTTCAGAAGGCGGAGGGGCGGGCCGGGGGGGGAGCATGGTGCGCACGTTCCTTCCTTTCCCCTTGAGATCTGTCAGTGCTTCTTTTTGTCAAATTATTTCCATGATATTTTTTTAGCACAAGCACTGTTTAGAACCTTCCAGGCAATGTGATTAAGACATTACTACTCAATATACAAATTTCTGCCAAGAAGTACGCACAAAATTTGTGTACAATGTTGTCGCAAAGTTCAGAGCATCTCGAAAAGTCAGTTTCTCTTTGTTCATTTTTTTTTAACATCCGATCATATCCATCCTTAGAAACTGCTTGAGAGTCTAAATTTAAATGCTGTAACCCCAACTCTCTGCAACCTCAGCTCATTTTCAAACATTTCATCAAAACTTGTTCTGCGGTCACGCGACACCGGCGTGCGCGTATCTTGATCAGAGTATTCAAGTTAGGGTAAATAATTACTTTTGTGTCTAACATGGTAGCCTACAACTAAATTTGGGAACTTGTAAGTTACTTGTAAGTTAATTATCGGATCGCGCCAAGTGACCTTTATTTGCCGCTAGATGAGGGCCTTAGGATGTTCCGCTTGCTTTCTTTACAAACAGCTAATAAATGCGCGTACACAAAAACAGTGTTGGAAGCGTTTAACCGCTGCAGCAGGGTGCGCACATCGTCCTGGGGCCTGCAGGCTCTTTTTCAGTAGTTTACAAGAAATATATTTGGTCGCAGCGGGTCTCTAAGCTAGATAGCAGAGCCGTCGCAATGCCGTAGCAGTCCAGACCTTTCTCGTGTCCTTACTGTACCCGCCTTCCTGAATATTCTGGTTTTTTCGGCGACCTAAAGTCATCGATGACAGCAAAAAGTTCTCACACCCATCATAATGTGTTTTATTCAGAGACTGCAGATGTCTGATTCATGTAAGTTTGCGCCACGTGTGTGTCTACGCTTCGAAATTCGGGCCTAAATGTGCTTCATTGCGAATCCGCATACGGAAATCGCGATTTATTGGCTTAAAGGTCCCCAAACCACCTCTGAGAATTGGAACAGAAAGACCAATCACGTATTCCTCTCTTAGCACTTCCGGTCCCTTCTTGGCACCTCGTGACGTCAACGGGGCCATGCATACGTGGCAACAACATGGTAAAAGCCGTCGTTTGGTCCATACTCGTGGGACATCAGATCTGTTTTCTGCACGCCTTTGCTATGCAGACATAACGCCCACTCTTTCTTATCGTGTCGCTTGCACGTCGTGCGTAATCGAGTGATTTCCTTTTCTGTAACGTGTTTTACCTTGTGCGTGCGGCGGACAACACGTGGTGACCTAAAGCTCGCGAGTCCTAATGAGCGGAAGTTATGACGCTGTCCAATAAGAAAAGCCAATGTGACGTTCGGTACTGATGTGGCATTGACGTATTCCCCAGAGAAGTATGCGGCGAGGAGGAGAGAGCGCCCGTCGGAAGAGCGCGAAGGCTAGAGAGAAACCGATTGCTGGACTTCGAGCTTAGAGCGGTTTGGAGGCCCTTTAAGGGTGAACCACACTCTCGTTTTAGCCGTTTTGCGTGTAACTTTATTATTCAGTCCCAGCATGGCTTGAGATGCGGCGCAGTGTCGGCGATAGCACTGGCACATGCGAGACTGTGTTGCATCAAACCGCTTACGTCACGCTTGTGCCGATTCACCGCATACAAGGCTTACACTCTATAGATGATAAGAATGGCACTCAAATAAAATTTTAGAGAACGGGGGATATTCTGACTACTACCGCATGCCTGCGACGTATTAATGAAAAAATTAACCAGGAGATTGACTTAACAAGAAAAGAAAAAGCCTGCTGACCCCCCAACATTGTTACGAGTTAGCAAAAGGGGATACATGTGCCATGGGATGCAATTGATGAGCGCAAATGAAAAAGGTCGTAGAGGTTTTTTTTTTTTTTTGCTAATCGTGCCCAACAAAATTTCAACATGCACCGTGTTTCCTCTTGACCAAATAATGGAGCTGAACAAATTTGGTTAATAAAAACAAATATTAGGTGCTACGAAATTTTTGAATGCTCAACATTCAAAGCCACTTAAACAAGCTGCGAAGCCACAATATTAATTTTTAAAGCCCGATTTCATATCGCCCAAAAAGTAGGTCTCATCGCTATGTCCCTGTGTTTCGATGGCATTTTGCCCATTAAAAAGAGCAAGCTTTGTAGCTAATTTGAATTACGAATAACGACTTTTTCAGAGAGCTAGTCAATCTTTTTAGTCATGTTGTGCTTGATGACTAGTGGCATGTAAGCTGCAAGTACGATGTAATTAGTTATTGTTCTGGGTAGCCATAACTCTCCTCTGTTAACTATTTAGCGTAGCAGTCATCAACTTATACATACATACATACATACATACATACATACATACATACATACATACATACATACATACATACATACATACATACATACATACATACATACATACATACATACATACATACATACATACATACATACATACATACATACATACATACATACATGTTTACCATACGTATTTACCTACACATAGATTATGTACACTTCCGTATTTTCAGCACAGGCTTGAACATCACTGCTCAAGCCCGGGCAAGTATATTTATTTTTCTGTGGGATTGGGCAACCGAATAAAACGAGCACAAAAAAAATGAAGAAAGAGAAAAAGGAAGTAAACGTTCTGCTCCATTACCTATGTTACTTCTTTTTAGTAATCCGGACAACAGTTTCCGGACAACAACATTTTAGTGTTTGACATAAGATTAATGCGGGATCAGAGTTATGCCCAAGTTAAAGCTTCCTCCTTGGGAAAAAAGGGGGAAAAATCTACATATTCCTAGAAAGCTCAAGTCTGTTTCGTTTTTCAGGGATCGGCAGTCTCAAGGCTCGGCGAGCGGTGGAATCAAGCCCTGCTGACTCGAATGATACAAACTCGTCTGAACCAGTAATCTCCGATGATGGTACAACCAGGAACCCGTTCTTCGACGTCACAGAAACCTTCGGCGAAGTCGGTGTCGGTGACGGTCTTCTAGATTTCGAATTGCCTTCGCCAGAGAGTTCACATAACACTGCTGGGTTCGCCTTGGACTGGTTACTGGGCGTTGGTTTAACCCCCGGCGCTCAAGCTACGGCATCGAGGAGGCAATCTACACACCGTCTGCTACCTTACTTCAACGAGCACATGCTACTTAAAAATTGTACAAGTTTACACCTTAGGACAAGTTATCATGGGAACTTAAGCCTAAATATGCCGGACAGCCAGCAATTTGACTTGCCGCTGGCTCTTGGCTTGGACAGCGACGGTAACACAGACGCCCCTGTCGATCGTACGCTCATCAAAGGTACCGAAAACGCCAGCGTCGACTCAACCTCGACACACAACTCCTCAGAAGCGATGTTGTTGGCTACAAATTTGTCGGCGAACTCGTTCATCATACCTACCTTAGCAGTTCTCGGTTCTAGCGAAATGACAAACTGGAATTCTGAGACAATCGAAGCTCGGACTCAGACGGTAGTGGACAAATTTCCGAGCGATTACGCTCATCGAGAGAGCTCGAATAGGTCTCGGATCTCATGGCCGGACGAGGACGGGCGTCCTCCTTTTCCTGAATCTGCGTACGCCGATTGGATTTCTACCGAATACCCGTCGCATTCGAAGTTCTGGAACCTGACAACTCGCAAACGACGCAGTAATGTCACTCTAAGCTTCTGGTTGCCGCAAATACCCACGATGGACGATAGGAGGATCCTCTTCTACAGAATGCTTCGGGAATCCGGTGGAAGAGGGGATCAACTTTCGTAGGAATGAAATGACGGCCAAAACTACGGGATTTAGACAAACTTCGACGACTTGCACTATTTGCTCGATGACCCCTCTCAAACAACTTGAAGTGCGGTGTTTATTCATGTTTATTTTTCAGAAGAAGCTTCCTCTCAATCTTTTTCTTTTTTTCTCGCCATGCAATAGCGTGATTGCTCGGATTACAAGGAAACTGTTTGACTTCTTTTATGCGCTCACATTGAAGTTAGATCCTCCGAATATGTACGAATTCTCGCTTGTACGAACCGCAGTACGCGCTTAAAGTTGTTGTCTCCTTAACTCTCTATTATGGCGTTACAAGAGGACTGTTTGGCTTCTTTCTTTGTACGCGCGTTCGAGTTTGCTAGTTACGTATGTTTTCTTGATTCTACGAACCACCCTATTTATTCAAGATTGTTGTTGCTTTTTAGTTTGCCCTTTCTCTACTCTATATTATGGCGTAACTTGAACCTCTGAAAACTAAAAAGTGAAAGTCTTTGTTTGGTGATTGATTCGCATCAAAAACTCTTGACTTGCGATGTTATTGATGCAAGAGCAGAGAGTGCGATCACTTGAAAGTCAGCCGTGAGTAGCGTCGACAAGCCATCCGCTCCTGCAGAAAGAGAGAAAAATAATAATTGTCGCATATTAGGTATCTGCTTTAGCATAGCGTTTCAGCATCCTTTCACGCCTATGTACAGCACAATTGCAGTAGCTCTCCTCCCTTTCTTTTTGGTTGGTAGATTTGCGACCTTGTCCACCACGTTATAAAAGCATTGTATTTCCTGTTGAAAGACACTATAGTGTCTTTGGGATACTGTATCCATCAGACTGATTCTATCATATTCATATGTACATAATACTTGCAGTCGTTATGGCTGTTCACTTGCTGCACGCAATTAGAGTCCAATAAAGTTCGGCAGGTGTTGCACTCTTGTAACACAAGAAGGCGAAAGCCTGCTGCACATTTGCTAGTACATGAAGGTATACAATCGGGGTTAGACTTCTTCGTGAGACATTGGTAATGCGTTAAGTTATACAATCCGTGAATAGACTTCTCGCGAGGAATAGCGAGCCGCAATGGGAAGTACAAGTGTGGCACTAAGGCAACATCTCACTAAGGCAATGCGGCGCATGCTTTTTCCGCAGAGGCGTACTTGCGCGGCCGTCCTCGCGAGCCGAAAGTGCATGTGCGCTCTCCTCCATAGCTCGCCGCCGACAGCCGTTGCCGCCGCCGCTCCGACTGTGACGTCAATGCGCAGAGTGCGCGCGCCAGCTTTTCCGCGCAGCAATACCTGGCGCGACAACAGTTACTAAACTTAATATTCGACAGACGCCTGACTGCTTACGTCGGGAAATGCGAAGGCGTTGTACCGTTTGTAGACTTCGGAACGTCATCAACGCGTTCAATCTATACCCTCATGACGTGGCGCCACATCCTCGGCACCCGTCACGTGTGCCTCCCAATGACGCAAGCACTAGTCATCGAGACGGCTGCGACGTGACGTGTGCAATCAGGCACGCACTAGGCACACCTTTAGTAAGCCGGAAATGTGGAGCAGCCGTGGCTACAGGGGAGCGTACTCGTCTCGCACCGCGGAGGTCCGGGCTCGATTCCCCTCTAGAGACCGAAACGCAGCACATTTTCTTTTCAAAGCCACTAATTTACTTTGTTTAGGGGAATCGCTCTGAGAAATGTGATGTTCATCCGAATGCTTTCTGGCACCTTTTAACTCTTTGCGGCGTCGGCCATTTTTCGTCATGGCGCAGTTTCGCGACGGCCATCGCCAACATATTATAGAGCAAGTTCGTTCATAATGCTTAGGAAGAATAAAACGGGCAACGCCGACAAGGACGCGACACGTCAAGGGACACGAAGAAGCTCAAACTTTCAACTAAATTCGTTTTCGTCAAACTCACATTTATATAACCACGTACTACAGCGCGCGCAATAATTCAGCACAAGTCGCAAAACGAAACAATAAAAACGTTACAACTGGCCCCGCAAGTACATTTTCTTGCTTTCTTGCACATAAACCGACTTGTTGGTCAGGCATGCGCTACCTCTTCATGCAATATAGGAGGCTTCCATTGCTTCTCGAGCTGTGGTATCTGTGCTTCTGCCTAGTACGTTAATATCTCGAACGACTGGAGTTGACTTGATCGGAGTTTCAACTACGAAGGATCGGGTTTGAGAGGTTGCGCTTGTCCGTGTCCCTTCACCTCTGGTCCTTGTCTGCGTGTCGAATTTTATTGTTCCTATGCAATTAGAGGTCGCTACATGCTTCACAATACGTATGAAATTGAAGGTATGGACACTTTATTCAGAATATATTGGTCTCCTTCTACCGGAGGAGTCATCAAGTGACCGCTAATCTGCCTGCTAGGCATAAAATTAAGGACAAACTGATCGGGTATAGTCGACATTATATTATGTGACCTATAACGTAAACGTAGCACGCAAGGCGACAGAGAATTCGAATACAAAAGGCAACCAAATGTTTATTTCATTTTGTTTATGCTCGGCTTCTTTCACACTTTAATTTAAATGCTTTTTCATTATTAAAATAGTACCTGGTTCCTACCATGTCCCGCACAGCGGGGTCGCGGCGTTGTTCAAGAAACCATCGTCGTCATCATTAACGCACGTGGTCAAGACATATATACCGCAGTGGGACAGGAGTCAAAAAGGAAAAAACAACACATCATGTAGATTACATCCCAGCGAAATCTGCCTCCTTCTGGGTAGCAGCCTGTGACAGATGGTTTTGCTGGGATGTAATCTATGCAGTGTTGACAGTTGGGCAATGCGTTCGTATTCCCTGTAGCCTTGTGTGCGTTGTTTGCGCTACACACCACATAAGAGTAAGTCCGTCGAAGCAGTCTCTTCGCGGAAGAAATGATTTTGGCGCCCTGGTGACAAGCGCCTGTTGCTAGTAACATAAAAGAGTTATGCACTTCCTGGAGACTGGTGGAGCGTGAGACTATGATTGACGATGTAGTTCGACGCTCTATTGTGTGCATGGCACGCGGTTTATGTTGTATCTTTTGTTTTTAGCTTCATGTTTCTTGCCGCCATCCTAACTGTCTAACCATTCTTTGCTTCCCCGCCTTTTCGCTTTACTATCACTATTGTCACCATCTTCCATCATCCCTGTATAAAAAAACAATGATTGAAAGGCATCTCACTTTTGCCAACGAAGTGAGTTGTCAATGCTATTGTTTTTCTACTGAGATTCTTCGAGTTGCTCAATACGCCTCCAAGAACTAGAAAATGTAGGTTAGGAGATAGGCAAAATGGGCATTAGAGCTCATGTGCAACAAAATAATCGGGCATGTTCTTCTTTTGGACAGCCTGAGCCTTTCTTCTAGCAATATAAACGGATCTGTTATGCTAATAAAAAAACAGATTTTTTTTTCGTACCGGTAACAGTGACGGCAACCAAGTTGCTCACTGACGCGCCGCAACTGTTCCATGCGCGGCACTGGTAGCTCCCCGAGTCTGAGCGATCCAGGTGCGCCCTGGTGAATGGAATCGAAGCGGTCGGGACGCCAGGCGCTTCGCTGATACTGAAGAGGCGGCCACTGAGATGCCAGCTCACTTCCCTCGCCGGAGGGTTGGCGTCCACTTCGCATTCCATGAAGAGGTCCTCTCCAGAATCAATTCTCGTGGCGTTGACAGTTAGTTGAAGCGAGGGCTTGTCTGCGATGCAAAGCGAGAGTGAATGAAAAGACTGCCGCTCTCGTTACTTTTCGAACAAATTTGTCTCAAGTGGCGAATGATTGACTGTCGCTCTTTCACTTCAACTGTCTTTTAAACCCACTGCGGTAGCCCACTTTCTATGGCGTTGCGCTACTGAGCTAGAGGTCGAAGTTTTGATTCCCACCATGGCTGCCGAAGTTCAATGCGGGTGAAAGGCAAAAACGCTCGTGTACTTAAATTTAGGTTCGCGTTAAAGAGCCCCAGATGGTAAAAATCGTACCCCAGTCCCTCGATACGGCGTGCCTTTGGCCTGGCGAAAGTTGATGAAGAACACATCCCGGTTGCTATCCAAGAATTCGTTTAGCGTGCATTGGGAGATGGTTTTTTGTGGCACTGCGTTGCACTATGTGTTATGCGTTGCTCTCCCCTTACCATCATCCCTGATCCGTACTTGGGAGCCAACCTTCGAATTGCGAGCGCCACTTCCTCAATTATTAGTTCGGAACTCCGTGCAAGCATCTGCGACCGCCTCTGGGCGCAGCATCTTCGACCAGAGGCGCATCGTCTTAGCGACACAGTACCAAAACGCAAACTGCCACGAGGGAAGAATGCGAGAACACATCCATTACCACCGTGCCACCTCGCAGGTACCGCACAATACCAGTGTATAGCAACGGTATACCGGTACTACTAGTGCTACGTGCCCCACGATAGTACCTTACCACCGTGCGGTTTCTACCGTTGTGTTTTATTGCACTATCTTAGATATCGGGATACGAAAACGGGTTAGACATTTACAAGAGCTCGAGGTTAGTTTCGAAAGAATGCTAAAACACATTGAAAGTGTGTGCAGGAAAATGAACAAGATAGAAAGCGGGCGTGTGCCCGCAAGAAGGTCACCAGTAGACAAACTAGCCGTGCACACCAGAACTCACCGAAATGAGAAACTTGCCAAATGCTATATGATTTATAAACCAGAATCGCAGTCCATACTCTGAGCTCGATGCGCAATACCTAATAAATGACCGGTTGCTTATCATTTACGCGCTTGTCGTTGGAGCTATAGTTATAGAGAAAATACGTGTCTGCTGCTTCAATGTAATGCTCCAAATCACAAGTTGCGGCTATGGTACTATATATCAAAGTTATTGTAGGAAGGTTATCGCGGGATGAGTGGGGTCAGTTTTCGATTGCAGCTTACCGAGTGCTTTATATGCTAATCTCGCAGGGTACAAGCTTGTCGACAGCGGTCGAACAAGAGTTGAAGAGGAGTCTCGTTATCGAAACGCTGGCTCTAGTCTGAAACATCCCTCGCTCGACCACTGTCGATCGCTTCAAGTCTCCATATTATTTAAACGCCTAACGGTTAGTTTTACATGTTCCAACAGCGCGATGTGTAAGCAAGATCACTTCCTCTTCTCCTCCTTATTAACTTTTATTAGTTTATTTGCTTTCTTTTGTTCTGAGAAACAGGTTAGCCCGAACCTGCCCAGGATGGCCTTTCGAACTTCCTTTGTTGTAAAGTCTACTCATTCTGCCAATTCTACGTGGGAACTCAAATTTCATGGTTTCCTTCCAACTGCATTCCGCGCAAACGTTTTACAGATTTCCTCATAGTTAGAGTGCGGATAAAGTTGCGATCACACAGGTATACAGATAACATAGAAATCTCACAGTGAACGTCCACAACGAAGCTGGCGTTCAGCCGGTCCTTGGTCACCGGGTGAGCGACGACACACATGATCGTCTTGCCACGGTCCTTGGCAAACAGCGTCAACGTCAGCACACTGGTGGCAACATCGGCGTCGTCTTGCACGTGGGTGAACGTCGCGTCCAGAGGACCTTCGCCGCCGACGTACCACGTGACGAGGGGAGTAGGTCTTGAACCCAGTACCTCGCACTCTACGCTGGCGGGTACGCCGTTCTTGAAGGGCCGAGCCCGGATACGCACTGACGAAGCTGGCGCTACAAAGAAAGGAACGTGTGCATTTTCTGAATTGTCTTTTTGGAACCTGACCCGCATTTAGCGCAAATGTAACAAACGCCTAGATTTCTGGAACATGTTACAGCCACAGAGAGTGGTAAACGCTTTGTCGATCCTGTGTGTGCTTACACAGAGCTACAAGAACTACCCGTACTATTGAGGAACGCTTTAACTATACCACAACTGTTAGAAAATGCTTTGGATAAAATTTCTAACGTTACATCGAATTCACACATTCATCTAAATGTCTAAAAACGTAACGGAAAGCAAGTACTGCAATACTTCAACACTCTGTATAGTGCGTGTGCTGTTTCCTGTTTTTACCCGATAATACTTTGCTTCCAGATTCACAGAAGTATAAACAAAAACATGGCCTAATGTTTCCCTTACTCAATGAGCAAGCTTTATGCTGAACTATGAACTGTTTTTGAGCAACAATATCCAAGCTATGTCGAGAAAAAAAAGGAACACCAATAATTGCAATATCCGATTACAATATCTTCGATAATATGCCTATCATGCATGCTAAAAAATGTGAACTCTTCTCCCCTCCTCAAAGAACAATCAGCATACTTTAGTCATTCTTGCGGCTTCGCGTGTATGCTGCGACATCCGTAACTTTCCGCGATTCCACTATGCGCGTATCCGCCACTTTGTCCGCTCTTATGATCCTGTGCGAAGTTCGCAGCTGTATGCAGTGACAACGACTACGACAGTCGCTTGAGGACGACACGACGACGACGATGTAAGAATGACAATGACGACGGCGAAATGACAACGTCGACATCGGCATGACATCAACGACGACAACAATGACATCATGGCGACGTAATGGCACAAAAGTGACACCGGCGGCTTGACGTTGGCACTTTCTTAATGGTCACCGGAGACTGCACAATGCTGGCTTTTTGAGAGGAACACTGGGAATTACTTATGCACCGAAAGCCGCACTGCTAACAATTATATGGCGCACTAGCTATTTTGCGGGAGCATATTGCTTTCTCTTACCTTAGAAATTCGTACGCAGATGCCAAGTCTCCGAGTCTGCGTCGCTCGTGGTGAAAACACAGCAAGAAATGTCGTGCGAGCAAGTTGCATGTTAGCGCTGGGGCAGACTTGTGCACGTTAGAGAAAAAAAAAGTAACGAATTACAGTTACTCCATTCTAAAATGTACTCGCTTACAGTTACCAATTACCTGCATGCTAAAGTAATTGAGTAATTAACAAAATCTAATTGATTACTTTTGCGTTACTTTCCTCCGAATCATTATTGATGTTGCATACAGTATACAGTCCACAGAAAAAACTGGGCTGTCCCTTTGAGTACGTCTTCTGCAGCCCTTCATACATTGCTTATCTGCTACTAACAATTGCTTATAAAAAATTATAAGGTCATCATCCCTCGTTTTCGTAGCGAATACATTAGCAGCGACACTGAAAACTCACTCAAGGAGGAAAAATAGTAAGACAGGGAGGTTAGCCAATTCACTTGATGTGTGCGTTTGGGGTTAGGACGGTGTTGCAGCGTATTTGGATGTTCCCCACAAAATTACGCTTACTCAGTACCTAGGGACTTTATGAAACGCAGCGCTTCATTGTTGCTGGGACTTGTAGTTCGGTCTGGTTGGTCTCCTGCCTAATTAAAAGCTGCAAAACTCGTTCTTGCATGATTTCTTAGCATGAACGTCCTGAATAATCCTCACAATGGATAAATACCTGCACTGGTTTAATTCGTCGGCCACTATCTGGTGAAGCATTAAGACAAGGAAACCAATACTGAGGCCCCAGGCATGCGTGTCTGAACTTGCGTATTCGCGAGGCAGCTACGTGGCACGATCGCTCTCGGACATTCTATACTGTAGTTTTCACCAAAGATGTTGCGCCTGTTGCAGCTTGTCTCGTCAATAAAGTATCTGGTTGCGCGTAATTGTTTACTGAAAAAAATGTAGTTGCATTACGGTGAACGTTAACGAGTAAACAGAGTCATCGTTAAGTTAAAAAATTACCGATGGATTGATTTGATTACGAGCAAATAATTATATGTAATTAGTTATGTACGATTCTGATCTGTAGTTAGCGTGTCCAACTGTCAACCGCACATTGCTCTAGTGCCACAAGACCCCCAGTCCGCTAGCTGCGGCGCAGGAAGTTTTGCTTTTCTTTGCCATATTACCAAGAGTAAGTCTCAGGGCGTAAAAAGGGTTTGCTGGCAAGAAGTGCACAATGGCGCGATAACACGTCGTACGTATTTACCAAAAGCAACAGACAGGAAGTACGGGAAGAGCAGGCCCATTTTCTAGCTGATAATTAACTGCTGTCACAGTAAAATGTTTCGCTGGTGGATATGCTCTGCGCACCAGATATACTCACTGAACATGTCACTGTTCTTTTGATTGTAACTGTAACCTGCACTTAATTTCTTTTCTTTTTTTTTTGTCTAAGAGGAATAACACCCTATGACGTCATTCTGAACAAGAAATCGACTCACTCCAGAGATCCAGCTTGATGGTAGTGTTTAATGTGGAACCCAAGGCGTTGGTGGCAACGCATGTAATGTAGGTGTCGCGGTCCCTACGAGTCAAGTTATGCCGCATGAGCTTCGACTGCCAGAACACGCTGTTGGCCTCCCGATGACCCTTGCCGGCTGTGGGAGCCGAGTTCCAATACCACGTCAACCGAAAATCTGCAAGAGGATTGGCAAACATTTAAACCCCGAAGGACGCCATCTTATACATAAGGTTAAACCTGAGAATAACGAGGGCAGTATATAGGAGGAGGGACGCGCAAGAACTTTCGCAACGCCTCCTGCTACCACTACTAAAATTCCTCTATGCACTACCAAAATCCTTCGATATAAGGCGGGCGGCAAAACGCTAAAGATAGAACTTTTCTGAAATTATTGCATTGCAGTTGGATTATTTGTAGTTTTATCATCTAGTATTCTTGCGCTAACTACACTACACTTTTTATCGCATTCAGCGTAAGTTCTACTAAGTGTCAAAGTGTGCCCCTTACTAAGCGAAACGCATCTGTGCCCTTAGGCGTCCGCGTTTCCATCGGTGGAACTCGTGGCCACTATTGCTGTATCTCTCTCCTTATTGTGTTATCTCCCACAAAAGTGCAACTAAGTGGAAAATCTCTATCTTGTTACACATATGGCTCACTTAGGTGGGGCATTCTTGCAAATACGGCCCGCTCACTTATTATTGATTTTTACGTGGAACGAGATTAGCAGTGTGCCAGTGTATTCGTCGCTACCCTGTACTGTCGAGTCACAGGTCAAACACAGCACGAATCGTTTAGTGAGACGCTCACCCATATTGGCTTCGCAGGTCAGGATCAGGGAGTCGCCTTCCACGTAAGGTCCTGCTATGCCGTGAACTTCCTGTCCTTTCTCGTCAAAGATGGTTGGCTGGTTTGTGGACCCTGAAAGCCAAGGGAACGGTGAATATTTCTTTTCAGAAAACGGATTAACTGTCTCTTGCGCGCTCAAATGTCACTGTCTGAAATGAACGCTCACAGTTATTGTACTCTAAACAGTAACTCGCAAAAAAAGAAAAAAAATTTAGCTCTGTCACGTTAGCTGTTTTCGCACGCCCCTCCGCGAGGGCGGTAACTATGCTTTTAAGTTTAAAAAAAAAATTCCGCGGTTTCCTCTTTTGGCTTGGGTTGCTTTTTTCTGGTCGCTTACGATGGCGAACGGCGCTTTTTCAACGATGATCCGTTAATGGCCAACTGCAACGAAATTTCGCCTTGTAGAAATAAGTAATATCAATACGTATACCAATGAAGATAGTAAGTATTATGCGTTTAATACTGAAGAAATCTTGGCAAGTTTTCCAGGCTGGTAAATATGTAATTTTTTTTAATTGCCTCTCCGCAGACGACACATGCAACTAACTATTGGTTGACGGATATGACGAAAGATCCAGCACGTCACCTCCGAGGTATTTCAGTGCGCCATGGGCAGCCGAGGCAGGCGCCCACTCTTGCAAGTCATGCCCAGAGGCAGCGCGTTCTGAGACATGCGTCGCTTCTGGCGACCGGTAATGGCAATATTCTTTTTTTATTTTTCAATTTACGGTATTGCATTTGTCTGTTTTCCATGCCTTTCGTGGCGCATCAAATAATATTTCAGACATAATATGTTTCGTGGAGGCTGTTGTTTGTCTGCACTGTCCGAATCAAGTTCTATTGCGCGGTCCAAAATTATGTTTCAGTCAACATCGTAAACGTCATGCGCCGTGAATTTTATACAGACATGGTAAGCGTGTTTGCATACATTAACTATCAGTCTGCACGAAGAAAAATTTGCGTAATGAATTTATTTTTGCTTTTCGGTTTATGTTTAACCTCTGCATTGAGGAAGGAGCCGTGAAGGAGTAATTTCCTTTAGTTTCCGCATCATCATCATCATCATCATAATCGTCTTTTATCATTATTACTATTTTTCGTTATCAGCGAACTTATTGCTGGTGAAAAACAAATGCCTCTGTCGGTGTCTGTATATACAATAACCCCGTGGGTATCACTCAAAAGCATCCTATTTGTGCTCATTTCTATCACGTCATGGCTTCGTCTTATCACGTCTCAACTGTGTTTCCTTTGCCTTTGTAGCTATCATTTTACCCTAATAAGCCACCGATCACCTCGTCTACGCAATCAGTATTCTCGATCTCCCCTTCGTGCCTGTAAGTTGAGAAGCTTTATAAGTTCTCCTCGACATCGATAATAAAGCTGCCTAATAAAGCACGAGGATGTGGTATAGGCCATACATTTTCGAAAACCACGCTCACGGTAATGCAAGGAGTAGGTCTCCTTACAATCACTGTGTAATAAGCGGGAACATTTCTCAAACAAGAGCCCTTGATTAAGAGAGACAGTCCAACGAATGATTTAATTACACTAATAAGTTCGCGAACTTGCAAGGAACAGTCACTCTAGTTGTGAACTCAAAATGTGACCTGACGCATACCCAGTACGGCGTAAGTGCAGTTAACGTTGAGGCATGCGGAGATTTGCATGGTCAAGAGTTAAAACGTCGGAGTTGCCCCTAAAACGGCGGCTAGGCTATAGTTTGTCATAGGCAAGTTTATTAAGCCCAGAAATTTGATTTGCACAATAAAACGGCTGTTACGCCGATGACAGGAGCGCCGATGACGGTGGCACCAATGGCGCTATGGTTACGACGCCGAAGTTCATGATGGCATGACATTTACAGCTGCGGGCCGATTAGCCATAGCTGCCATGCAGTTGAACATGCCACCTTATTCCAGCTGCGCATGCACCCATCGCAGAGAAGCTAGATCGCGGAAAGCTCGCAAGTGATCTGGGTGGTTGCGATAACGGCAGAGTTGTAGCGCTACGCCAAGACACTAAAAAAAATTGTCGCTGCGAAGCGACACACCAAATGCACATCCCGGACATGGTTGCGTATTTCACTCAGGGGTACACCCTTCGTTAAAAGGATGCTCGGCCGGCTCGGCTGCTCTTCAATGAAAGGTAAATTTTATTGTAGACGACGAATACATTTGAATACGCGGCAAAATAAAGACCAGGGAAGCTATTTTCGAGCGATCGCTTTCTTGAGGATACGATTACTTTCTAAACATTTTGCGTGACTCAGCAGAGAACGCGTCGGTCATATAATTCACAGCGCCCTCTCCCGAATCACGCGTACTCTCGCGAAGGTGATCGCATACCCAAAGGTGAGCGCTCGAGAATACCCGCTCAGCATGCCTCAGGTCCTAAAATAGTACAGCTAATTCGAACTTCAGAGCTAGTGCGTACCGATGACAAGCAAGGAAGTTGCCAGTGTCCTGGAAGCCCCGTCCTTGAACGTCGTCTTGCAAACATACGTCCCTTGGTCTCGCGGGCCGAGCTTCGTCACGGTCAGTGCCGGGCTGTCTTCGTGGCCACCGCGAAAGAACGCTCTGCCTTGCCAGTCAGGACGAGGGCGATGCTGATGGGGCAGCTTGCGGTGAGTGTTCTGTGAGCGCCACGGGTTGTCGCAGATTAGTTACCTTAGTGTATTTCGAACATTGTTTACAGCGTTCCAACGACAGATGTGAATCATTTGCAACAAAGCACGGGTAAGCAAAAAATATTCGTCTGTTCCTGCCGACGCATACCACGTGCTTTTCGCTGCATGACTGTAGCAATTGTGCGCGTATGTCGCTCGACCAAAGGCCTTGCGGCAGCACGAAATGTGAGCAAAGGAAAAGCTATTCCAACCTGCCACTTTGCAAGGAAGTGATTGAGGAGACAACAGCAGGTTCAGCGAACTCGTGAGCACTGTCAGGCGAGATTGAAGGAAGAAAGAAAAAGATATAGGGAGAAAGGAGGAAAAGAAGGTGTGTTCACCAGTGTCGCCCCCAGTTGGCTAAGTGCAGCCGAGGAGAAGGGAAGAGAGGACAGTAAGGTTAGAATTCTCTTTCTGCCCTTTTCTTTCCTTCTCAGACTCTTTTTGCACTCTTGTCTCGCTGTAGCCGCTGGCGTGCTTGGCTTAATGCGATGTCGTGAGACTCCGCCGTCAAAAGTCACAGAGTGTGAAAGGCAGTTCGCAAATAGAGACCACTAACGTAGTCATGTAGGCGACCGTGAACTCAAGTTACCTTCAATAAGCGCAGGAACGCTTGCGTCGCCTTAAGCATACATGGATTCCGCGGCGGAGGTTCGAGGGTCATTTTCTCTTTGAACTATATGTCGTATTAGCAGCCGTGACTACAGCACGCACGGAATTAATTCGGCCATCAATGGACAGGGCAGTGGCATAGACGTCGTGCTGCTTTCTTTCCCACTTGTAACCTTTCCCACTAGACGTGAACTTAGTACGCAAGACTGAGTGGCAATACGTAGTATAGAAGCAAACAGAAATGCTGCGCTAAACGAAAGTGGTGTCGAAACTCTCTATATCTCAAGCTGGCTGAGAGCGTGCGTTTGAGCCTATTTTATTGCACAAAGCGTCTTCGCCGACTGTAACCACCGCTTGAGGTGGACGCACTTATCTTGCCACTACTAACTACCTAAGGTATTGCAATATTCTAGTTCTGGATTTATTATCTGCAGGTAGATGCGTGATCAAAATCTTAGCAACTGCGACCAAAAAAAAAAAGCATTTGCTGGTTTACCAATTCGCACGCTTACAAAGATAGGGGCAGTTTACACAGTCTATTCAAGAAGCGGCTGGAGGACGAACGCCCCGGCATGAAGCGGCTCATAATGGTTTTCTAATCTAGAAAGTATTCGTCATGGTAAGACTCACCTCAAAGTGCGTCCAGTCTAGATGCGGCAGTACTTGATATTCATATATGGGTCCCTTGTCGTCCTCTTTGAACCACTGTATGAGCACTACGTGTTTGTCTTTGGCTGACGGACAGTGCATCGTCGCTCGTTGTCCCTCTGTAACGACGATCTTCGCAGTACCTGTCAAATTAGGCAAGTGGTAGTGGATGAGTTGTAAATCAACTCTCCTCGTTTTTTCAGGAGTTCCCGTAACACCTCGGGACTTCAGTGTTGCTATGTTTCTCAGGCCGTTCGCCTCACTATCACGTCGAAGTATAGTTGTGCTCATTGGCTTGTATACATTTAATGCTTGAAATAACGCATTTCGGCGGAAGGTAGCTGAAGCCAAATACCGTCGATGGTCAGGCGATGAATGTTATAGTGCTTTCAAAATTACTAACAAAAATTAGGGGGAAAAATTATCGATTTCTAGCAGGGTCGACTGGAGGTTCGGAAGCACTGCAGAAATCTGTGTAGGAAACGGGGAAATACCCTTCGCCTATTATCTGCATTCCCAGCGTGGGCGTTGCGTAGAAGACGCATCAGCTTTCAAGATTCGTAGAATGTGTGGTAGGCGACTCCGACACGCGTGTACAGTAAAACACAAAAGTTTACGGACTACGGGATCTCAGAAAACGTACAATTTCTGAGCAACCTGTAACAGTCGTCAGTAAAACCGAACATCATAATGTTGTTCGCATATGCTGGTAGAGGCTGTAAAGGCGAATACTAGGCTGCGTCGTGAGGCTGCGCAGATATACCGTTTTTTTCACAGATCTCGTGTTTCGTCAAATTTTGTGGCTGATTGTACATGTCCAATGTTTGATTGAACGTGCACATGCTTGTATATGGTTGACTACAACACCTATGTTCAATGTTTCTTTAAATCTGGACGTGCCCGTTGTAGTAGCCCGTCACACGTCTTAGCAAACATGAAGGGTACTAATGCATTTTCTATGTACCGCAAGCTGAGAGAACATCCAGAGTGAGTATAAAGGTATTGCTTTCACTTCACATTTCCCCGATTCTTGTTGTTGGCGTTTCTTTTTTCTCGATAATATGCCCTTATGAGATGACGAGTACGAGGACATTAAAGATCCTGACCTCGCAGACACTTATCCTTTAATTACTGCCGTTAGATCTACTACGTGAAAAGCAAGCTTTGAAATATCGCTCCTTAATTTTACGCGAATAGAGAAGTGCTTGCCCCTATTTTTTATAGCCAAATTACGGCTGTAAATGCGAAGTCAACATATCCATTCCCAGCGGTGGACCTTTCTTAGACCAGCCGTGCCCTATCTGCCTGTAGCTCTGCGGCAGGGCGCTGCTGTTAGTTGTTGAAGATGGCAGTTGGGCTTCACACGTCCGCGGCCTACGGGCAACGAAGTGTGATTAGTTTTCTATGGAGCAAGGGACGAACGCCCATTGAAATCCGCAGGGAAACGCAGCCCACGTATGGGGAAAGGTGTCTCGTACTAATAAATTGAAGCTGGCTTCTTTCGAGGCAACGATAATACGAGTATTGAATGGTATAATACGGCTTTATAAGATGTCGACCACGTCTTACCTTCTCGTTCTCTCCGTTGCCGTATGCTTGCAGCGTCGTATTCGCAGAACACACCAGGACACAGCAAAAGTAAAAGCCACGGCATCGTATACATAGCTGCCATCTTGCTAACGTCCACTATCCTAGTCAATCATGCATGCGGGCAGGCTGGAGTACGGGGTAGTGAGCATTTCCCATCAGTGCCCCGACTGCATTATTGGAAGGCCCAGTATCGAAGCACGCCACGCATCACGTGACTCATACGTCACAGGGATGTTTCGCCTGTGCAAACCTGTGCACTACACAGAGGCACGCACAGACACGAAAACGGGATGAGCGGTAGCCTCAAGGCGTGGAGTTCGTTAAAAGTTATCAAACTTCTCGAGATTATTGGGCACGCCTCCGATTGTAGTTTTCGAGAATCGCAGGTCGCTGGAAAAGAAAGGTTCTAGGCATCACGAAGCGCGGTGGATAGTTTTGTGGAAGGGGTTCTCTGGTTTTTGGCACGCCCCTTCCAAATCGACCGCAGGTGGTTCGCAAATTGCCCGAGCTTTCCCGCCACGCCACAGGTCGCGGCGAGTTGGAAGTGAGCGTGCATCATTCTCGAAGTTGCTATTTTGCCACTTTATCGGGACTGTTTTCCAAACTCCCAAAGGCGATCGCCGGAGCGAGCGTGAAGTATCAATCCTTGTGTACTACAGACCCCCTCGATTGCTAGATGTTCGTTGTTGATCTTTTCTCTTTGTCGTTTCGCAGAGTATTATTACTACATACGCGTAGTACGTAGTAGTGGGAGAATGTCATGACACCTGCGTTGCGATTAAGCAAAAAAGATCAATTAGAAAACGTAAGTACAGCCAGCCCTAAATGTTTATTTAAATTTAAGTGTGAAACTTTAGGTTCGACTATAGTGTACTGCACTGCGGCGCCTACTACCGCGGCGGTACTCTTGTTATCATGCCATCGCTACGATAAGTGACATGCACCCCATCGCAAGAAATGAAGAGACGCCATTATGTACCATATGTTTTGTTACAGTTCTACGTGAATACTGAAAACTAAAACCGTTCTGTAACATACCAGCAAAGTTGTATGCCCGCAATAACAAAGCAAAAGGTATTCACGACACCTAAAATGTAGCAGCTTCCAAATATAGTCCGAGAGTGCATTATGATAAAACGTGACGCATACAACAGCCGCTCCTTTTCTATTGCACAGTTCTGCACGACTGCATTTCTCTTCCCTCGATTTACAACTGTACAAGACTGAAATGAGAAACACAAGTCGACTATTAATAATATGGTATCGGCTTCGTTCGTCTAAGATTTACCACTGGACTGTTAAAATATGTTCAAGTTAGATAAAATACCCGTTACAGATGCCAAATAGCAAGCGACATTCTTAAGAGTTGCTTTCTGTGCACCCTAGATCAGTTTGCCCTTTGACCTAGCAACTTTAATTGCTCCAATGGCTTTACATAACATTATGGCATAGCCGACAGGCTTGGTCACGTATTTGTACTCTGTCTTGCGTATAGTACAATCATTTCTCGTTGTGCGTTACACGTGACGCAAACATCCCTTCTTGGTAGCGTGAACATCCTGTGCGGCGATTCCCCATCAACACGTAATCTGAACAAATTTACTATGTCTTCGACTACGTCGCTGACACTTGTTAGTCCTGAAGCACTCGCTAAAATCAAGTACTGCGTCTCCGTCAAGTTGGAGATTGAAGCGTGAACGTTGTCTGACACCGTATTCTAGAACGTAAACTCCACTCAACACTGCGCCTCGACTGGAAAAAGTCATTGGTAGCGCCGTCCGTCGACAGAAGTGGCCACTGCGATTTTTTGACAGCGCACCTGAATTGTTGAGAAGTATAGTGCCTCTTTCAGTTGGGGGGCGGCGCTGTGCCCAACTCGGCCAAGTGGACGAAGAGCTTCGAGCTGAGGATTGTTTGAGAATGCGGGGATTAGTATCTGTGCGCCATAGAGCCATTTCTACTTTGACGCTGTGACTTTGATCGCTCCAGTGACTTTACGTAACATTATGGCTTGGTCGTCGCGTATTTGCGCTCTGTCTTGCGCTTAATACAGTTCATTTTACTACCGCTCCCTTTCCCTGGTGCTGAGTAGCAGGTCAGAGCTCAAATTAATGGCGACCTTCCTTTTTTTATCATAATAAATGTATCTTTCTTCGCACTCATCGAGCGACTTCAATACGTGACCTAAATGCCTGACTGAAGTAATGGAGCGTCTTTCTTGCCGAAATACAAGTAGGACGTATTTCTGCAGAGGTGGTATACTACCTGCACGTGCTGCCTTTAGGTTTTCTGATCGCATTAAGAAATCCCGGCTGTCGGCAAAACTGACGCTTTTTGACAGTTTTTGAAGTCAGTGGTGAGAATATTGCAGAAAGAGTGACCAGATGTTGAACATTATTATTATTATTATTATTATTATTATTATTATTATTATTATTATTATTATTATTATTATTATTCATACATCAAGTCAAATGATCGCAGGAAGAAAAGCGTGATAACTGAATCGCAACTTGCACTGAATATAGAAGGGGCACAACGCCTACTCAGCAAGGGGCAGGAGGAGCGAAATGTACATGGAATAACAAAGAAACAGCAAAGGGTGCTGTAAACAGACGGTCAGCTCAGCTTTAGAGACCAGAAAGAGAAATTAGGAATGTATATTTATATTTTTTTCTTATTTGATGCACTTACGGCCGAGGTATCTTACCTCATTTCAATTTAACGTTGACGCAGTCTTACCACATGCTCTTATATAGTACCCAACTATCGCGCGAGTATTCAATGCGTGTAAGTACTCCATAGACTGTGCGCACCTTACGTCCTGTGACGGTGGAATATGAACTTGACTAAAGCGCACTGTAACAAATGAAACTGCTCTTGTCACCCGATATAACAACTACAACAACAAAGAAAAGGAAGACAGCCATATGGGGCAGGCAAATAAACAATTCGGCGGCGATTACTCACAGGTAATTACTCACGTAATATTCATTTAGAACAATACATCATCATGAGCAGGATTGGTGGCAATGAAAATCGCTGGCTGAGCAAAAAGAAAGATGTATTTATTATGAAAGAAGAGCTGAGATGTCTGCTTGAATTTAAGGTCTGACCTGCAACTCACCACTGGGCAAGGGAAACCTCAGTAAAGAGAGAGAGCAGAAAGTGTTGATCACTGGGACGAATGCGCTGGTGAATAAATGGAACAGCGAAGATTCGTCAAATCCTCAAATCTAGACCACTGTTCTACAAGAAATCCATGATAGTGAACTCCGTGATGAACTCCTTGGCACCTTCGCCATGCCCTTGTCGTCGGCGTGATGTTTCACACTGAGAGAAATGATTTATTTGCACAAAAGCAGAGAAGTCTGGGCACAAAACTGTCAATAAGCCGCCATATTGTGCTACAACAGTGATCATCATCATCGACAGCGGCCAAAGAAGAAGATAAAAACAAAAATTGACGCGTCCTCCGGGCGCGTCCCGGTACGGTCGCGCTTCCAGACTGGGCCCCGTCAAGAGGGTGCACCCCGTAAGTCCCGCGTGAGACGTGGGTAGCTTCGCCACCACCCGCACCGCCGCTTTTACCGGCACCGCAGCAGCTAGCAACCATGTCTTCCAAAAATTTTAATGCGTCGCAGATGTCACAAGGCAGGCCCAGCGATAAGAGCGGGCTTGACGTGCTCTCCGCCGAAGACAACGACGACGCCAAGACGGGCAAGAAGCGTAAAAAGAAGAAAGGTCGTAAGACAGACGACGATGACTTCGAGAAAACCACGCAGATGGCCACACTGACTGCGTTGGGAAACACAGACCGGCGGCCGAGCGCTATCGCTTCAACCGGACGCAGAAAGAGCACCACCGGCATCGAAGCCATGGATGCAGGTCGTCGAAAGAGCATAAGTGCCACCGAACTGTCAACCATGGGCCGAAGGAAGAGCATGACTGGCCCCGACGGGGGTCGAAGGAAGAGTGTGAGTGGCCTCGATTTGGGTCGAAGGAAGAGCATGACTGGTCCCGATGGGGGTCGAAGGAAGAGCGTAGCCGGAATGGACAGCAACGAAGCTCTGTCGCCGCTGATAAGAGGTGACGTACCGGGAGACGAAAATTTGGATTCGCCTAACAAAGGTTCGAAAAGAAGTAGAAGGCAAAGCCTGTCAGCATGGGGTATGCCGCCAGGTATGCCGATGAGACCGATGGGACCGTTGGGACCAATGGGACCGATGGGGCCAATGGGACCAATGCGACCAATGGGGCCAATGGGATTTCCACCTGAACCGATGGGACCAATGGGCCCGGTGGGCCTGATGGGACCGATGGACCCAAGGTATATGATGAGAAGGAAGTCCAGTGTTTTCGACATCAGTAGTCTCACCTGCAGCTGTCAGGGGTGTTGGTGCCGGTGCTGCCAGGAGCTTCGCAACGCCAGCAAGCAGCCGTTGAGCGAGGCCGGGGAGAACAACAGAAAGGACAGCACTCGCATCGAGACAGTACTGCGGATCGAGAGGTGCGACCCTACCGGGGCGCCCCTTCAAAATCAAGGGAGCATCTCCAGGGCGACATCGGAGCCGACGCTGAAGCAGTACGGCAGCCAGGGCATGAGTGCCGTGGGAGGCGACAACAGCGACGTCAAAATCACCGTTCGCACCAGCAATTCCCGCTCGGTCGACCAGATGACGGGGAGCGACAGCGACATCACGGTCAACATAAGAGTCGTCTTCCGAGATTCGCAGGGCGAGGAGGTGTCGCTCACTTCCGTGGTCCGCGCTCGACCGGACGGCACGGAGGTGCGGCCAGACCTCGTCAGGTCGACGCCTGGTGGCGCCGGCGTCGGCGGTGGTTCGGGAGCGGACGAAGTGCACGTGAAGATCTCCTCGAAGGACACGCTATCCGGGGGAACATTCGGGGAAACAGCAATTAACGTCCAAGCAATGTCGTGCGGAAGTCAAGGAGCTCTCAGGAGGGAATCGGTTAGGCCGGCGGCTCTCAAGACTATGCTACCGCCTCCGCAAGCGGCGCCCATAGAAAACGAGCGGGACAACCAAGCTGGAGGCATCGAGAAGTATGAGGTGCCGGCCCTGGACTACATCAAAGTGAGCCACTCAATCGATAACTCATCGTTCAAGGACTCCGAGACCGGAATATCCATGGATATGCTGCCAGAGCAAAGGGGCTCGGGGTCGCAGCCCATGGCGAGCCGTGGCAGCGGGTCCCTTGAATGCATGGCACTAGCGGACCTGGAAGCGCTTAGCGTCACTTTGGTGAAGAAAGTGCAGGATCTCAGACGTATCCACATGGAAAACAAAGCCAGGCGTGGCATGATTGATGGGCCAAACCCGGCCATGTTTGCTGGACCGCCACCCCCACCGTATGGTGCTGCAGGATATGCCAGTGCTCTCAGCGGAATGTCACCAGGCGTGCAAGGCGAGCGTTCAGGAAAGAGAAGAAAGAGCTTAAGAAAAACCAAACATTGCAGAAGTTTAGATGGCTAGGTGAACGAACTATTGAGCGCGCCTCCTCTGTAAAAAGAAAAAGATTGCGTGTGAGTTGCACAGGTAGAAATTTCGTAACAAGTCATGACCGTTACGACAACTTCTTTGGCCTTTACATTATTTATGTTCACCAGATACAGTTAAGGCCGTATTAGTAGGTACCTTAGCGTCATTGAATACAATGTTGCGGTAATGTATTGTATATAACGTGTTGGTATATTTAGGTGAAAACTTTCAGCGTTTTTTGCGACATCTCTTTTTTTCAAGAGACCATTTACACCCAATCACATTACCTGAAGGAATACCAATTAATCAGAGTATTGATTGTACGAAGTACGTGGTACCATGTTCTTATGTTCTCACCTTTATTAATGAAGTGACTCTTTGACTGTAAATGATGAGCAGGGATGCTGAGATTGACCGTTGCTTTGCCTCTCGATCCAAGAAATTAGTATAACCTACGTGAGAGATTTTTATGGATGTAATGGATACCTTTATAACAAAAGTTATTACATGCGAATGATGTGACTGAAAATGTTCATTTAATTGGAAAACGCTATCGCATTTTCAAAAAACGGCACTGCCACTGTTTTGTTCACTTTCATATGTGTGTGCGTTATGCGAACGCAGTAAGCAAAAAGCGAGCGCATATAAACGAATAACTCGTTTATTACATTCTTTCTCATCTCCCAATGTACAACTCGTTTGATCAAACAAAACTTCAGGGTACTGGCAGTTTCATTGTTGTGTCACGTGCCCATTGACTATCCCATAAATTGCTATGATATCACGTGTAATGCCACAGCTTTTCTAACACAAAGAGTCGGTATTTGTGTATCGAACCAGTAAAGCTTCTTCGCATCGCCAGAAACAAGCATCACAATAATTTACGACTCATTTCGTTAGCCGCATGTGAGAAGGACCGTCTGTTTGGCTAGTTGGTCTTTGTGCTAGTTGGTCTTTTGCACAGTGCCGAACTGGACGTTTGAATTCTGCTATCTAAAGCAGGCGGCGGTACTTTTACCTTTTTTAGTTATGCTTTTTATCACCTTCGCATGGGAAAAGGGGCGTGACACTTGGGCGTGGCTCACTTCATAAAATCGGAGGGTGTGCCGATTGGAATAAACAGTTGGTATAGTAGCGCTCGTACAAGTCTGTCGTGTCTTCTTTATGTTTATGTGTTTCTTGCGCTGCGTTTGAAATTTACGAAGGCGCACGTCACTCTGCATTAAAGGAGCACAACACTTGTCTAATGTAGATTGAGACGCCACAACGTGCATCCAGGATACGTGAGTAATCATGAGAAAATCAATCACGTTGCTGGGCTACCTACATATTGACAGTTTCGACACGAAATGTGGACGTGCCGAACAAGCGGTCCCATCAAGTGTCGCGTGCCTTCCCGCAGCACGTCCCAATTTGCCGCTTTGCTGCGAAGCACCGAAGCTATAAGTATCACTTCACCGCCACCCGATCCTCCTCTCCAAATAATTTCCAAGCCTTCCCGTTAAATTATTTAAATTGTAATACAGACAAGTGCCTCCGCGGCGCCTTTTGTTCGAGTGTAGAGTCGGAGCCAATCAACAAGACGAGAAATGATTTATTTGAATCACCAATCAGTTAAAAGGCAAAAAATAATGCGCAAGAGCCCATCTTAGTGCCTTTACGTTGCCTGTTGCCACAGTTAGCAGCGCCAAGCTTATTTTGCCGTCTCTAGCATCGAAAACCATCTGAGTGCGATGCTTCTGTTTACTGCATGAAGCTGGGGAGTTTAATGCAAGTGAATGTTTTAGGAAAACGAAGCCAGGAGCTTTTCGGTGCCACGAAACTCTCGCGTATGGCCATGTTTATGCAGCCTGTTTAAAAGTGTTGGGAAGCTGAAACCATGAGCTTTCTTTTTGTGACGCGGCACACCAGGTAGTGTATCGCATATGGACATCGT
The DNA here is from genome assembly GCF_023375885.2 of Dermacentor andersoni. Taxonomy (NCBI): domain Eukaryota; kingdom Metazoa; phylum Arthropoda; class Arachnida; order Ixodida; family Ixodidae; genus Dermacentor; species Dermacentor andersoni. Next base: position 39,388,263 of record NC_092819.1, on the reverse strand, counting down.
TTCATGTTCAATTCTTCAAGCTTGGCGACCATTCTGCAACCCTTTTTTCAATCGGTAGGGAAGCCAGAATAGTACGTGCACACCTTGAAAAACACTGCGTTGTCAAATAAATCACAAGTGCTCTCGAGGCACTATTGTTGAAGGACACGCGGAAAGGTGCGTCTTCGAAGCCCTTGACAATGTAAGAGCAAGAAGCACGATCACATTGTCATCTCGCTCAGGTCCATCGATTTCCTCCAGACGTATCCAGCCTGCTTCATGTGGTCTGAGACGGCGATGGAGTTCAAGTGCTGTATTTGAGGAAAGAAAAAGAAGAAAGGAAAGCAGTGTAAGCGGATAGGTTATTTTTGCAATGTATACGTGAATATATTGAGCATTCATTTTCTCTGGTGCCACCGTTTATCAAAACAAAGAAGACACTTAGAAATTTCATTTCAACAACTTGGCCTGTCGCCAACCTCTCCAATCATTATTTCTTTAGGGCTTCTTCACGGGGATTCAGCCACAGGGATGTTTTTCTCACAGTTTACAATTTTATTAGGCACACACACAAAAAAAAATACGTTATCTTGTTGAATTACTACAATTATCAATTATTTCTAACATTTCATTTCTTGATGGTAACTGATTTATTCTCAACATTCTTAGCAATATTCTGTTATCTCATTTCTAAATTTATCTTTCTTTAAACCACGCTCCGCTATGCAAATATAGCTTATCTTTTTTATAATCCCAATAAAGACACTTGAAACCACCTCCTTTTTGGCCCGTCCCCACCAGTGGGTAGGACGAGCCAGTGTTTGGAGAAAAGAACAAAAGCAAGCCGACTAGACTTGATATGTCCTTCGCCAAAATGCGCTTACTGAAGCTTGATATAAATCTACACAGATGTGGACTGCTTCTTTCACCACTATGCTCAAAGTACGGAGAGGGTAAAAAAATGTATCATTTATATTGTAGAGTCGCCGCCTCTCTTCAAGAAAGAAAAACGACCCGATACTAATGCACACAATTTATCCAGAAATACACAACAGAAAGATGCAGTGTGGCACGAGAGCCACGCTAGAACACATGCTGTAGGAATGCCAGGGACTAATAATACATGATAATGAGAGAGAGACCTCCACCGGCAGCCTGCTCAGCTCAAACCTTAGAAGGCCAACTCTGGGCACACCAGCGTGCCAAAGAAGCCGCCGGGAGACAAGAACTCAAGGAGACAAGAAGACAAGACAAGACAACAACTATGGCGGGTGCCCCAGCCCACTAACTCACCGGACGCGAATCGTTCTGATTCGAAATACGGTTTTTCTCCCTCACTTTACAATCTCCACTGCACAGTCCTGAACTAGATTTCTCTTTGTCTGTAATTCTCCCTTCCTGAGTCCCCATTTTCGAGGTCTGCAGAATATACGCTGTCTGCTTAGCAGTCCGAAATTATCTGACTGAATCCAGCGAATAAACCTACTAAGCTGATTGGCTGATTCATCATTCTTTTTTTTTTTTTTGTCGCCTCTGTTTCAACGTTTCTCGTAGATTTCTTTTATTTCTACTTTTTCCTGCGCACAATAATTCTTACCTGAGAGTGAAATTTTTAAATAATTAATTTACTTCTCCTTGTTCGTACCTCTAATCACTCGATTCACTGTTAATCCAACGCTGTGGGCATTCGCCACCGAGGCTCAGGACAACAACAACCAATAAAAACAAAATAACAGCTTGTCCTCTTATAGTGCCGCTTGCACTCACGCTAATGGAGTACAAGAAGCCTGGGAGAGTGTAGTGTAATTTAACGCCTTTTATTCTTTATTTGAACACTTATTTATTGCACAGTGCAGCACAGAGTTCATAAGGGAAGTATTTGCCAAATTAAATTAACAAATAGTTTACCGTCTCAAATCAACATGGATTGTAAAAGAAGCGTGTTGGCAGTGTTGGCTTCAGGAGTAATCTTGACCATTTTGAGTTCTTGAACATCAACTTAAATCGAAGTTGACCAGCATTTCTGCATTCCTCCTCCGCTTGTACGCGACTGTTCTGGTCAGGTATCGAACCCATGAAACCGTAGATAGCGGCCAAATTCTTTTCCTTTTAGGAACGTACAGGCAGCCACTGCGAGCCTATGAACGAGAAAGTGGGCTGCATCTTATTTTACATCGGCTCAGTGGACATGTGCCACTTGTGCAGAGGAACAACAACAATGACATCGACTCTGTCGACCGGCGGAAGAATGAGGACATGTCTATACTGGGATTGGGTGAAAGTTCCTCAAAAAACCCATGGTTACATGGCCGCCCCTCCTTAGTTGAATCCATGATCTCCATTCCTGAGTGGGTATTCTTCTGGGTTTTCGAACGCAGAATATAGTCTGATCAATAAAATCACCATCATACACCAGCTAGTTACCCCATCCTTACAACCCACTTCCCCTTCCATTCCGGCGCAGAGCAAATATGCCAAAATAAAAGTGCTTTTTAAAGAACATAATAAAAAAACATTTTCGAACAAGCTGTCATCGCAATGCTTCCTCGGAATTGGAAAGAGGCTAGGAGGGCCGCTGTCGGCTTTGCTCTCTATTGACTCTATTTAGTCGTCTTTGCTCAGTAGCTGGAAAACATCCACAGTGTCGACCAATTGGGTCTCTCACGTACCGTCTCCCTCTTGGCCCTAGTGCTGAAGACGTAGAATAGCTCGCCAACTGCGACGATGCCGGCGATGATGAAGCCCACATAGACGATCACGAACGCGCCGGCAAGGTCCGCGCCGGTCAGCTGGCGAATCTGAACTCGGGCCTCGAGCGAGTGCGCCTCCTCGTCATCCTCGTCGCTGTCCCCGTCGCCGTCACCGTCAAGATCGTCACCCTGGCCACAGTACTGGTTGGGCTTCCACCAGCGTTCCTGGAGCCACTGGAGACGCCCGTCTTCCTGGAGCTTCAGAATGCCCTCGGAAAGAAGGCTGCGGTATTCGGAGCCTGCAGCAGAAAGCACGAGAATGAATACTAAACCTCGAGCGAGTTTGGGGCTGCTGGAATTACTTGACGCATGGACACCGCTGAAAAACAGGTGGCAAGAGAAGATAGAGTAAAAAAAGGACAGGGACATTGCAAAATCAGTGTACACCAGTATCTATTTAGTTACGCACGTGACAAGCCCTTACTGAAATGCTTCCCATGTTTTTTTGTTGACAATTTGATCCGCCCTCTTTGAAACAAATGTTTTTTTTTTAGACAAATTCTCAGCATCTCTTTTCTACGTGGAAATCATCAACGCCATCTGTTATTGAGCTCTCCACATTAGGCTGGTAATTGTTTATATGGTGCTTAAATCCAGATGTGCAATTATAAAAGACACGTTGGTGAGTTACGGTTATACGTACAACAATATGTCCAAATGTGAAATATTTGCGTGCACGTCCTCGTCGGTGCAATTGCGCTGCATTTCTCTTTGTCCTGCTTGCCCTTTTCGCCGCCAGCGGCACCGTAGAGTGTGACGAAATTGGTCACATTTCTCTTAACAACAGTATATTGGGCCCTAAAAGAAGCGTATGGTGAGACGGTGAATTCATTTCCATATACAGGAAGAGCTGGCACATAATTTCATTTTTCACCCTATCCATATGGAGTACCACGCTAGGCTTGCCGCCATTGAAACTTCTCCAGTATCCCTTAAATCTCTCTCTCCCTCTCTTCCCCTTTCTTCATAGTTCTAGGTAACATTCGTAGCATTAGGGACCGTATAAATTGCAGTGAACGTCCGCTTACTTAATAAATTGGCAAGCTTGGTGTCATGCACGCATAGACAAACATGAATGCATATTACACAATGACCGCAAACACTCGCTGTCACAACGTTGGTGTTATGAAGAGCGCCGGCCATCGAGCACATAGTTCTTCGTGCTGCCTCTCTCTTCAACCCATCTCCTAAACTTGAAATCATGCGACCTTCAGCTGCATGCGCATGAAGTGCTCAGCAATCTAGGCCCGCGCTGTTTTCGCACCCACCGCATATTTCCTCAAGGGTAGGGTGCTTAGGCCGCATATATGCATTCAGCAGCGCCTGTAGCCACGCGCAACTTTGGCCGGGCAGAGGGGGACCCGCGCGCTCATGTGCACCCCCTCCCCCCGCCCCCTGTCGCGCGCTCAGTCATATATAGCACTCCGCGACGGTCAATTTTGACCGTCGTGGAGTGCTATATGTCGTCATCGCTGATTTTTGACAAGCTAGAGAGTTTGGCTTATTACCGGTAAGTCCACGTGGCGTCTTCCGTCGGTTGCCATCATTGCGTTACAATATGGCAGCACCCAGGGCGCCTGCTTAGACCTGAACTCGCTCTCGTTACTTGCTCTTTGACGTCACAGCAAGAAATAGGTAGCAAAACCAACCTTCGCTTAGACTTATCGCATGCTGTGGTGGAGTTTTGGCGAGGCCTTCCCGCTAATGTTGAGATCAGCTGTTTGTTTAGCTCCTATAGGCCTAAGACCCCACCGAGAACTGTGAAGATCATATGATTTCTGCCTATGGGGGGGGGGGGGGGGGGTAGATGGGGCGCCGCACCATATACCTCTGGGAGCGCGGAACTTTCTTTTTATTGGTACTAATAACTACAACTACTTTTCTTTTTGTTAAAACGTTGACTTCGCTGTATATTCGTAATATTTTTACGGGCGTACGATAGTATTTCACGGGGTAAAAATGAAAAGTTGTCGCTACTTCGCGATGTCGCATCCATGTGGTTGCTCCACACAGCGACACGACAGCACGACCGAGTCCACCCATCGCATCGCCGGTCGCCTTCACTTGAATATCGCGTGAATATGGCCCCCTCTGCAGTATTACGGTGTCGTACGCACAGTTGCTCCTTCCTGTCGCCCACTTCAAGCACTACATACGGAGTTGGAATCGCAAGCCTGATTGTATGGCACATAGGGGCTTCCCGCATAATGCTCACATACTGTGGAATTGCCCGGACAAGCCGCAAGCTGCACCCGTCCGTATGCGTGTCATACTTGTGCTGAATCGGCAGGGAAATTCGTCCCCCTTGACTACGTCCAAATCGTGACCGAGCTGGTCCCACACGAACGCTTGGCCGACATCTACTAGCACTGGGCGGTTGAACACTGACGGGGTAATTTAGGTAAAATTTATTCTCGTTTTCTTTTTGCGCAGATGATGTGCATCGCTAGGCGCATCACCGCGTTAACTTCACCTAACACCACTTAGATACCATATGCAACATATAGGGAACGTCACTATTAGGGGAAACAGCTTGTTAGTACAGAATGAAAGGATTTTGGCTAGTTGGTTGGAAAATGTTCTAAAAGAAATTTAAATAAATGAAAATAGGGCTTCCTACGGAACAACGAGAAACGAAACAACACAATCACTGAGTACCAACTGTGTATGCACAGTTGATAGTCAGCGCCTGTGTTGTTTCGTCTTCCTTTGGTTCTATTGCTAGCACAGATTTTTTTCCCTGTTTGCAATGTAGCTTAATGACATTCAAAGCGTTCAACCTTTGGCTTATATTGCGAGTCTAAGTCAGCATATACGTTTCGTAATCGAATGTGCAGTGTATAGTTTCGTACTCAATGGCAACAGAGTCTCAATGAACTCCGGGCTCAGCTGGAAATCCGCGAGAGAAGTTTGCTATTAGTGATTTCCTTGCTCCAGAGTATTCTGCTGTCGGTTGCCCGAGTGGTGTCGTGTCCCAGAAACTGCGCACCTGCGCATTTCGGGAACTACAGACAGAGACAGGTAGAAATACAAAAGCAAGACAAATATGTACAGTCAACCGCAAAAGTCTGCGGGAAGCAGGATCTGCCAAGAAACTGAATCCTCGCGAAGTGTGGCCACACAGCCTCGAATTAAATGCTCCAGCATGTAGTAGCCTTCACCACCTACCCAGTGATTGATTGAATGCGAAGTGTCATGAGTTAACAGTGCAGGAATTCACATTTGAAGGGGAAACCACATCCCGCAAACTTTTGCTGTTGACTGTACATTATATCTGCAAGACATTGCTGTCATTAGGCACTTCTGAAGTCGGCCTTGTAAAACCACGCCGGCCGAAAAATATGCTTCATTATCCAGTCAGAGACAGACACGAAAGACCGATACCAAATGCTGAAAAATAAACAAAAGAAATGCACTTCAGCGACGTGCAGCTAGGAAACATCAAAGAACGGAAACTACACAGTTTAAGCTGTCGCAGCTTATCCAGTCTTCTTCCTTGTTTTTCGTAAAGTGGAATTGCAAAGACAGTATGCCATTATCGGTTTGTCGTTGATACACGTAGAGGGGCCTTCGTCCGAGCCGAGTCTACTGATGTAGCTCAAGTGATAGTTTGGCGCACTGCTGTCACTTAGGTCACTTATGCCGCCAAACACTTCGAAGGACACGTTTTGCGCGGTCGTTATCACAACGCTAAGCTCCAGGCTGCCGACACCCTCGCCGCCTCCTATAACTTGCGCTTTGTCTACGCTACCTAGCTCCCACCGAATGCAGTAGCCTGGGAAGTTGCTCTCGGTCACGTTGTTCATGTGATCGACGGCAAATCTGCCGAAGAGGGACAGGTTCACCACGTCCGCCAGCGTCGTTGGCCTCGAGTTAAGGCAGGCGCACGCGTCTTGCTGAACAAAAGCGTCGCCGCATGACCTCCTAGGTGGCAGTGGGCGAAACAGACTCAATCCTCGGTCCGTAAACTCGAACTTATCGTCGGGTAGCTGGGCCAAGGTCAGGAGGGTCGCGTGAACGTCGTACGCAGACACCAGACGGCGCTGGTTGACCTCGAGCGCCACTGCCACGCCTGGGTTCTTTCGAAGGAACGCCTCGGGAAGCACCAAAAAGCAGAAAGGTGTTTTGGCTTCGTACTCGCTGAAGGCCGAGCGAAACGCGAAGTCGCCCGTACGCTTGCCGTAGTTGCTGAGAAGGAGGAGAGCGGTGTCGTTCAACACTCCACTTGCGGTAAGGTTTCTGAGAAAGAACTTTAGCGGCTGATCCAGGTAGCCGACGGTGTTAATGTCGCCGTGGACGTGTTGGGAGAGCCAAACGTACCCGAACTTCCGCACCCCGTTCGTGTCCTGCTGGAAGAAGGCGCTGACGTACCTCAGCAGCGCCTCTGATCTCGAAGTGAAGCTTTGACACACAGCGTTCCGCTCGTCGTGCTCCAGGGCTTGCACGTAGGACCTGGGACAATAATCTGCCGGCGGGCTCCCGTACCCCCATCGGTCGTCTGCGAACGGCGAACCGTCCGTGGTCGCATCGACTGCGAACAACGTCGCGTAACCGCGTGCCTTGTACGCGCTCACGATGTGAAGCGGGCTGTGAAAATTTCTGTGCTCGGGCAGCCTCGAGATCTCCCGCACGTCGAGGCCAGTGAGGAGCGAAATCTGGCTCTGGAGAGGGTTGCGGGTGACGGCGCTAAACGCGAGCAACTCGTACGCGTTCAGCTGACTCGAGAGGTACCGCCGCGTCTTCCTCAGGTGCCGCATCGAGTTCAGTCGGGAGACGGAATCGACGCCGACCACCAGCACTGAAAGCTTCCTCATGTGATTCACCCTCTGGTTCAACTCGTACCGTCGACGGTCTCGCGACGCCCCTTTGGGACTCTTCTTCCTTTGCGGCAGCATGTGGAACTCCGTGAAGAGGGGGACTCCGTCTCGGAGGCAAGTGATTTGGACGTGCTGTTCGTGCAGCTTCTCACCGAAGCGAAGTGGACGACGCGGCCCCGTTTGTACGGCCACGTATGGCGTCGAGACGCCGTTCACTTCGAGCACGGCACGGTAGTGGCACACCAGTGCTTTTGGCGTCAGCCCGTGGGCGTATTCGAGGCGCTTCTCGTTCAACTGGGCAACGGTGGAGTTGACGAAGAAAACGAACTGCTCCTTGCCGCGGCACTTGTTCTCACGGCTGGTCTTCCTGCGGTAGAAGTAGGCGACCGACCAGTGGAAAGGCTCGTAGAGTGGGAACCGGCACTCGGACGTGTTGAGCACGTATCGAGGGCCCTCGGAACTCGCGGCAAACGACACTCGCTTCAGGGCTGTAAGTTCCAGCTGCGACGTCAAGTAGATTAGGCACGGAACGAAGAACGCGTAAAGGACCATTACGCAAAGAAGCTGTCGCAGAGCTCTTCGTGACCACCGTCTAGCTACGAAAAAAGCCATCGCTACCTCTTCCTTCTCTTGTTGTCAATCATCTGTCGGCTTCGACAGCGCCCGTGTTGTTCTTGCTGACGGTGATGATGACGGTGGTGATAATAATGATGATGACCTTCAGCTATGGCACGCGCCCTCAATGGAGGGTGTACCTAGAATCGGGCTGTAATAGGAAGCTTAAAAAAATAATTGTCCTGCGGACAAGAAACGAAAATACGAAAGAGAAAGGGGCAAAATATACGCAGATAAGAAAGAAAGAAAAAGAACTAGAAATAACGCATGACTGAGCAAACATACTAATTGAATAAAGGTTACTCAAGTGATATTAAAGAGAGATCAAGTGCTGCATTATTAAAACCTTTGTCGGAGAAATTAATTGCAGCGAAATGACAAGTTAACATAAAATTCAAGTGAATTCAGTTTTTATTTTCCAACACATAGATACGTTGGCCGTCTCCTTGGAAAGAAAACTGCCACACAGCTTGACGGGGCCAAGGAAGAAGACGTAAGAAGAATACAAATAGAAAATAGGCTAAAGAAAATGAAAATACTTGTTTTGTTTTTGGTGGCTTCAAATATTTCACATAATCACGAAGGAAGATCGGCCAAATTTCAGAGTGAAAACAATATAAATTACTATCTACCTTAATGTAACATGCCATTTCCCCTGCTAAAGAGAACGCAACATAGGAAAGAGAGGGATGAAATGTTTAATGTTTGAAAAGCAGGAAGGCCAACCGGAGGGGCTTGCTTCTAGTGGGCTACTTTACTTAGGAGAGAGAGATAAGGAGAAGGAGAGAAATAGCATATGTGGATGACATTGGTAGCGTACAGTGACCGACAAGTATGTGCACGTGCGATGTGCACGCATGTTCTGCTCTCAGAACTGCACAAGGCGCAGATGTTTGTCATGCAGTTCTAGAGCCTGAGGGTGAAGCCGCTTTCCGCTAACAATGCCACGAGCACTCCTGTTACTCGCAGTGCACTTTGTTGTTGTTGTTTCAAAACATGACTTATACCCACAGGGGGGATTGGCCACACTCGGTTGATTGTTCATATTGACTCTTGTCCCATAGCTCCAGAACCTTCTGCTTTCACAGAGGCCTGTCGTTCACACTTGACAATGTGGTATTAAGCATCTGACGTTCTGCGCCATAATCAGGGAAGTCACAGATGATGCGCGAGATCGTCTGTGGAGTACTACAAGGACGCAACATAAATATATATAAAGTGGACAGACCGCTTTGTGATCGAACTGCAGAAGAGAAAAAAATGTCAAGAAAATGACTATTTATAATTAGAGAAAGGTGTTCAACATGTCAGCCTCCCTGCAGGAACGAGAAACGTAATAATTTGTTGGTGTTGGGCGTCGTTTTCGTCGTCTTTGTCGTCATCGCCTGATAAAAGTGGCACGAAGCCACGAGGTTGAATCGACCATAGTTAGCCGTGGAACAGGGAAAAATACGGAAAGGCGCCTCATCCTCTCGCTAACTCAGCGGCTATCATATATATATATATATATATGGGCGGGAGGGGGAACTGAAGGCACTTGAAAAGCATCCTGAGTGTCCTCTGTCTGCGGGCTGCGTACAGTGTTCTTGCCTCTTTGTGACAACGTCGCCAAGCCACGGCTCTAAAAGACACGTCATTTTTGATTGAGTGTTTCGGGCCCTCGTCATGATCACCATCATCATCATGAAATGATCACGACGATTTGATTAAAATATTACCTTCTTTAATATTTTAATTATTTTTAGACGGCTTCATCATTATTCTGAAACTACATATTTAAATTACCTCCTTCGGTGGCGATTCAAATGCCAGAATGGAAAAGGGGAAGAACAACACCGATTTTCTAATACGGTACCAAATCTGGAATAATTCTTCGCCTTGAAAAACAGCTGTGTTGCATCCGGATGGCTCACTAATAAGCGCTTCGGTATGGCTTGAGAAGAAGCGACAAAGTGGGCTTGCATGTCTATGTATCCCTTGAGGGATAAAATGTGGGTGAGATGTAGAACTTAGCTAAAGGTTCCTTGAGCAAGTTCATCAGGGCGATTCACTGGCTTTTTGTATCACTAAAAAGTCACTGAGAAGGTCAATGAGGCTATAAAAGGGCAAAGTCGTTAAAATAACTAAATTTAGCGACACTTGCCAACACTGCACTGAAGTGCCATTCATAATTTTGCTTTCACATACGTGGATACATTCACGCCAACTTCCTTTGTTTCTGCCTGTTCATCTTTATTCTATTTTTTTTTTTGTCTTTCTAAGTTTACGATTTTGAGGTCTACCGGCGTAACATTCTGCTTGCTATTATTTCTGCGCGCTTTCTAGTATTCATTTCTAAACTTTCGACCATATAATCGAATGTCAGGCTCTTGCTTGTGTCTTTGCACAAAGGAACGACTACCATCCAACTGGTGTTTTATACACAGCTACGCATGTCTTCTGAACAATCTCTCTATGACATTGCCATAAAGATGTCTGCACAAACGTTGAGAAATTTCTAACTTTGCTAAATTTTTGAACTTGCTGTTATTTTACTAGTCTTTTATTCCTATCAAAGTTTCACTTTATCGTTTTAGTTTTATTTCACTATCTTTCTACTCATACCATTCTTGGCCAATCTTCCGGAGCGAGTATGACTCTTTCAGAGGCAAACCAACCAACCAACCAATCTCTTCATAGCGAAGCCGATGACAAAAACTCGAAGACTGTGGCATATGCTCAATAAAGAGAATTATTCAGGACTCGCACGGCGCATGAAAACTGTATTATCGCATTAGACTTTGAGAGCTCACCAAAGAAAACCAGAACAAAAATAAAAATAAAGAGTGTGCTTGAACGGGCAGATGCGGACGAAGTAAATTGCGTGTTTATATTTGAAGGAGTAAAAAAAACGACCAAACGAAGATAAGTAATGAATCTAATAAAACGACAACAGTTCTGAGCTATCTCATAGGCGGGAGTCATGGATGAAGTTTTGTATAGCACTGCATACATTCCTGTGGTCTTGGGAACAGGGAAGCCTTCACACTAGCCAAGTGTTGTCCTTTTAAGTGTAAGAAGCATGTCGCAGAGTTACGACAACTTCGAGGCAAGATGGCAGCACTCGGTATACCTGAGCTATTCGCGCTCGAAACGAGCTGCTGCTCACTTTCACTCATCGGGCAAGGACCATACTCGAAATATCCCGACGTGCCTGCCTTGTGAAACACGACGATTACACGAAACGCCCATTTCACGCAGCGTTGGTAAAGCTATGCGTCGTCCTCTGGCAGCCAGTAGTCTGGCGCTCCAGAGCAATTTACGTACACGCAAACGACACAACCGGCTTGGTATTCTGCAGAGGGTGCCTGTCTACCTGTGACGTGTAGCATTCGGGGAGTTTAGCGGACCTTTTTTTGGCAGTGTTGCGCCAGCCGTGGCTGTAACTGTAGTAGGCGAGTACTTTGAGGCGCATCGGATGTATCATTGAGCACGGGATTAGCACATATTCCAAAACTTCGTTCCAGCGCAACCGGTCGAAGTAGTCGAGGACTCGCTAGCTATAATGGAAAAAGTATTGCGAAAGAGGTGCGAACATAGTCGAGAGAGATTGAGATATCAGCGAACGGTGTCAGGTTTCGAGAGATGTTAACCCGGTAAGCCGAAGCCAGAGAAGTCAGCCAAGCCATTGCGTCAGTGCCAATGGTGTCGCGTCGCAGTGCATGAAATCTCATTGTGTAATGCTTGTCAGTGCAACAAATTGCGTTATTTTCTAACGCGTCGAGGAAGAAACAAAGAATCGAAACTTCGGCATAGGATTTCCTTTCGGGCGCAATGTTCCCCATTTTCCCCTATGACTCCCAGTCACACAACCAAAACCGACACCCACACGGGATCAGAGATATTAAATGTATGGTTGTGTAAACGCAAATATCTCCCGAAGAGTAGAAAATTGTGCAATTAAGTTAGTTTAGCTTCCTCATTCTTGGCGGCACGGCGCCATGTTTGTCGTCTCGCTTTATTCATCTCCGTCTCCTGTGCTGCACTCCCCCCCCCCCCCCCATTCATGAATGAGCAAAAAATATATTACTTTCCTTTGTCGGTGTTATAAATGACACTGCAGAATTCCGAATAGTATTCTTCGTTTGTTTTCTAGTTTTTGTCTAGTTCTGCCACGCGCATCCACTCTTAAAGAAACGAATGTTTGCCGTGGTGGAGGAGGAGGAATAAACTTTATTAGTAGAAATGAGCCGACGGCAAAATCGTCCGAGGTGGGCGGCGTCCCTAGTCCAGGATGCCGTGGGCCTGAGCCGATAGCTTGGCCCTGCTCACCAGGCGATGCTGGTCTTCAGGGCTCGAGCTCGTCAGCTGGGCCTTCCACTGCTCGACGGTTGGTCCGGTGATGGGTGGTGTCGATGGGTTTTGTTGACATTCCCATACCATGTGGTAGAGGGTATTGGGCGTAGAGCAGAAGGCGCATTTGTGAGTATAGCTCGTACGATACATGGCGTGTAGCAGGGTGCCGTGCGGGAATGTGCCGGTCTGCAATTTTCGGAAGATCACCGCCTCTTCTCTTGTCAGCTTGGGATGCGGGGGTGGACAGATCCTCCTACCCAGTCTGTAGTCGCTCAGGATATCGGCGTATCTTTTCGGGACGCTATGTTGTTGGTCTACCGGTGCTCGTGAACCCGGTGGGATAGCCCAGAGAATGTGATCTCGGGCAGCGGCATTTGCCGCTACATTACCCGCCAGGGACTCGTGTCCCGGGGCCCAGACAATGTACAGTTCTGGAAAATTGTCTCGTTTTTCTAGGATGCTCAGGGCTTGTTTGGAAATGCGGCCCTTTTAATAATTTCTACATGCTGTTTGTGAGTCGGTGATGAGTGTGATTTGATCTTCCTCTCGCTGGACCGTAGTGGCCGCCAGGGCTATCGCCGTTTCTTCCGCGCAGTCGATGTCTGGAGTGCTTACCGAGGCCGCTGCTACCTCTTGTCCTTGGCCGTTGATCACGCTGATAGCGTGGGCCGCTCTGTTCTTGTACTTTGCCGCGTCGGTGTATCGGACTTCTCCTTGTTTTGGTCTTTCGTAGGCCTTACGTAGAGCTTTCACTCTCGCTCGCCTCTTTTCTCTGTGGTATTCAGGGTGCATGTTTCTCGGGATGCTGGCCACCGTGATCTTCTCCCTCAGGGGTAGAGGAACCCGCTGTTTTGTGTACTCACATTCGACTGGGTATCCCAGTCTTATTAGCGTGTCCCTATCCGTGCTGGTGAGCTTGAGTCGCTCTATCTGGCTCGTCTTGTGGGCCTCTACTAGTTCCTCCCAAGTATTGTGGATGCCCAGGCTGAGTAGCTTCTCCGTCGACGTCGTCGGTGGAAGCCCCAGCGCCAGCTTGTAGGTCTTCCGTATTAGGGTGTTCAATTTGTCTCTCTCGCTGTTCTTGAGACTCAGGTACGGGGTGCCGTAAGTGACTCTGCTGATTATCAGGGCTTGTATTAATCTGACTGTGTCCTGCTCTTTCAGGCCGTGCTTTTTGTTTGTCCCTCTTCGCATCAAGTGCCGTGGCAACGAGAGGAAAAGGTCTGGCGCAGAACTGGTCGGCTTTCTTGAGCAACCTTTTATATTAGCGTATAGAGAACTCACGTTTTCCTTTATTCTGTGGTCAGGAATTCTTCGCTTGTGCAACACGATTTGGCATCTACAGAAACCACTTGCGAGAAGGCGCGCGCACTATCGCACTCAGTATCAGCTACAACGCGAAAGCGCGTGACAAAGTGTTCAGGCGTTGTAGGTCGTCATAGGCTCACTCGTTCTGGCGTTGTAGGTGCCAGCCTAATACCTGGACAACGAGCTGTAATAGGACCACATGACAGCGAACATTGACAATTTCACCGTCTTGTACAAAAGGGCATTAATTAGCCTTACATAATGCCCCAGAATACCGCGCTATATTCATTGTGATACTGGATTTTATGCGAGCTAAGCAACTGTTACGTTTAGCTTAGAATGCCAGACCACCAGGTAACGCCATTCATAGCTGACAAATGAGAGATGTGCGGCACATACGGGCCCTTCGATCGAGTGTGAAGTAGGTGCAAGCAACGGGATGTTTTGATGTTTTGGTAATCATTCTACTTTCCAAAATGACCTTGAACTAACCTACAGATGGCGCGTAACTTGGCAGATGTCCAATAACGCCTCCAAATGTAAGCTAATTTCGTTTAGTCGAAAGCGCTATAACTCAGTGTTTCACTATTCGATTAATAATACCGTAGTTTCAACTGCCACATCGTACAAATGTCTCGGCGTTTACCTTTCGTCGGGCTTATCCTGGACAACGCATGTAATACCTGTCTCATCCAAAGCTTCCAAATCTCTCGGCTACCTGCGTAGAAACTTGGGCAACGCGCCTTCTAATGTACAAAAATTCGCACATCATACTTCGCCCACAACTAGAATATGCTTCATCCACATGGTCACCCCCCATATCAAGATTATCCAATCCATATGTTGGAAGCCGTTCAGAATAAGACAGCCAGATTCACCTCTGCCAACTACGACTATTATTCGAGCATTATCCTAATAAAACAAAACCTTGCATTTCAGCCATTGGAAGATCGCCGCGTCATTGCTTCTTTATGTCTTTCACAAGTACATTTATAGTAGTAAGTTTCACTGTTTGCGGCTTCATGCTCCTGTGCGCACGTATCGACGCATTCACAACGCACTTAGTTTCGTGCGCATTCGTTCTCAAACACAGGCATTTACCTAGAAATATTGCATATTAGAACGATCTCTCGGATCTCATTCCAGCCATCTCTAATCCTGAAACATTCTGTGATAACCTGAATTCCTTGCGTGTTAATATTGTATAACGATATTGCACTTTGCTATTTTTCTGTCATGTAAAAACTGTTGCTCTCCTTATTCAATGCCCTTCAATGGGCTTGTAAAGCATTGTGAATAAACAAATAAATAATAATGGGTGTTATTTGGTTTTAAAACGTAGATGACCAATAAAAAAAGGAAAGAAAGAGCAAAGAAATTAACAGATTGGAAACAACTAAGCCTTTGATTACTTATGAATGCAATGCCGCATATATGACTGTTCAAACCAAATAATTTGCATGCCGACAAGAGCTAATTAAACTCGCTCATTCCTGCGTCATAAAGGCAAAGGCGAACTTCTTACAATGTCACCGTCTCTCGCGAACTATGTTTTGAAGCACGGATGCCGATAGCGCAAGCGCAGTGGCGGTTGTGAAGGTGGAACTCAAAGTGAATTCCTTGGTTGTTATCCAGTATTAGACGTGGCGCATTGCCTGACTTCTTTTCATCTTGGAAATGATAAGTAAATGTGCTAAAAGACGGTCAGATGAAATAAAAGAACTACGCACGAAGAAGGCCACAGCCAATCTAAAGCAAACCCAACAGCAGAGTAACGAGAACGTTCAAAATATTTAGGAGATATCTGTATTATTTCGCAACGAACGACATTTGGAATGTCCGAAACAGTAAAGATCTGTTTCGCGGTGACTTCATCAGACATTTCCTGTTCGGCTACTACGAGTAATCAGTGAGCAAACCCATCTATATACTTCGCTGCACTAGGCGTACAATGAGCTTCAGAAAACAAACAATTGGCGGTCACCATCACAGATCTCTTGATCATCGTCATCAAGGTTTCTTTTATGTCCACTGTAGGACAAAGACACCTCCCATCGATCTCCAGTTGCCCCTGTTTTCTGTCCGCACACCCCATCGTATGCCTGAAGATTTCCTAATTTCATCACACCGCCTAGTTCTCTGCCGTCCTTGACTGGGCTTCCCTTCCTACAGCACTCTTTCTGTAACTCTAATCGCACACTAGCTATCTGCCCTACGTATTATTACATGGTCTGTCTAACTCCATTACTCCATCTAAATCTCTAATAGAATATAACCTGTCCCCCCGCTAAGTTTCTAACACATATGTTTGTAACGATAGTATGCAGTATTTATGCACACAGCGACATTCCGGTGGTCGTGACTTGGTAATGCCTGCCGTATGTACTATTTCTTGCCGTAACCCGGGCCCCATGCGTTTATTTGGCCTGGATAAATATACTCGTGTACTGATTTTACAAGCTCACTGCCAGTCACGAATTCTTGCTCTCTTGCTAGGCTATTTAGCATTATGTTTAAATTTAGGATGTTATACAGCAACCCTACTCTTACACTTCGTCGTCTAAGGTCCTTAATCACTTGTTGCAAGTCATCTACAGCGTCGCTGAACAGGACGATGTCATCTGCAGCCCATAGGCTACTTATCGGCGGCCCGTTGATCTTCATAGCTAAGATCGCAACATACACGTCATTTAATCACATTGTTATGCCAGGGCAAACGCTCATTCGCCTTAAATGTTACGCGCCCTGCCAGATTCTCTTGTTTGTGGAGCAAATTCGCGCAGACAAATGCACATCCAACGGTCATGTTGGAGTCTAAGTGAAGTGGCGAAGGTAAATGCTATAAAACTTAATTTTATATGTACAAATGCTTTTGTTATCATTCCGCAACGTCTAACCTCATTCCGGATTTTTGCAAAGCGCCGCTCCCAACTTTAATGTCAAGGAATGTTAATGTTTATGTACCGCGCCGTTCAGAATCTATGCCGATACTTAAGCACCAGTTCACGTGGATGCACAGCGTGAAATGTCACCGCAGTGATGCCACAAGGACTAAGACGTTCTTTCATGATTGTACGTAGAAGAATGTTAAGGAGAGGTGTGTGCCGAGATAGCGACACCGCACAAATATCTGAATATATTTATGGATCTACACCTCTGGGGGGGGGGGGGGGGGGTCACAGTGGTACATACCCATTCTGGAGGATTAGCAGTGAAAGGGCACACGCGCTGTTGCACATGCGCCGTGGCTTGACAATGGGAGTGCGCCAAATGAAAATTTGAAGGAAACTGTTGAATATCATGCACTGTTTCATTAAAAGGTATCGATGTATCAGTATACCTATATATGAAGCAACATTACAAGCGCATTTTTACGTCGTTAATTATTGTTTGATTCTGCACAATATAGAAGCGCTTACTATTACTGGTTTACACAGCTGGCCTACATCGTCCATGTCTGCACAATTGGTTATGGTAGTGCACTTGTGTGTGTCATGATTACAACTGATATTGTCATATTGCCTAATTATATTGCGGTATTTGTCTTCTGCTTTCGATCACGCATTTACCTTGCCTCTGGGCGTAAGTTGGTTCGAACTCATCGCCGAACTGTATTTGTGCCGAAGCATTGTAAAGCTGCAATGTTTACTTTTTATTCCTTAACTCCAGTTTCTCTTTTAGAAAATGCGTTCATTCAACAGCTTAGCGTTTTCCAGCAGTATTCAGGAGTTTACCTGTGGCGTTTGAGTCCTCCAAATGTTTCCCAGGAATAACGAGAATTCTTCCCAACGTTACATGGGATTCCCTAAACGTATCCGGGTGTCGGGGGCTCACAATGTCTGTTTGTACAAATTAAGATCAGTAAATCGAAAGTCAGTGAAGGGTAGCGATATTTTTTTTCACCGCAATCTCGGAAGAAGAGGGAGAGTTTAATTAAAGCTGAGGATGGTCAGCCCTGCTACATGCATGGGCTTGTTACTCGAGACGACACGCGGCTGACATGGCGCGAAGGAACCACGTAAAAAAAATATCTAAAAGAGTTGTAAAGAAAATGCTACAACGCCTTGGAGATGTTTTAGTTTATATTTTTGACTTACGGCGGAAGCAAAAAGAAGACAAGGAGCGGTGGGCAACCGAGATTATACTGTTGTTTTATCGAACGTCATCAGTACCGCATACATTCTTTATGAGCGATGAAAGACCACAGGAGATGATAAAATGAATTACACGCACTCTGTAACGTCATCATCAGCTTTCACAACAACGTCCACCGCTTCTAGCGATGCTAGAGCCGTCCCAGGACAAAGGCCCCTGCCGCATCGCTTAAATCTCGGAGTGCTGAAAAATTCAGCGTCCCATCCAGAAGAGGGCAGCTACCTCTCCTGTTGCTTTTGCGACGCCACTGTTTGTTTCACTGTAGCCCCGATAAAACATAGTCCGGTACAAAGCAGCAGGAATCATCCAATGGCAGGGCAGCATGGTAGGATTGTCTGCGCCTTCTTCGATGTTTGAACGAGGCAGCTTTCGTGTGAAATAGCAGAAGAGTGGTTGGGCTCGTGTCGTTGGAGGTCATCGATCGGATTTACGGTATATTTATTCACGGGGTCAACGGCTGGGCGGTACGGAGAAAGGGAGAGGATGACGCATACTCAACGCAAAAGAAAAAAGCCATTGCACTGGCAGCACCCCGAGCGTAGCTTCACACTGGATTTCAGTTAGAACGATAGATGACGATTTTTAGTACATCTGACCTTAAATGCTTTCGCTTCTTATTTATGTTTTCTCGTCGCTACGGTCACGCAAAGAATTAGCGTTTGAATAAATCAATGCAGAGGCACGTGGGTGCGAAAACTGGGAATGTAATCCCGCGTTTCGGAATATGTGATCTGTATGGAGCAGCACTTCTCGATAAGTTATGGGACGTCGTTTCGATCGAACTTTAGATCGAAGAAGAGGGGCGATCAAGATACAGCCGAAGCTGTTCTTGATATTTTGACGATAAACAATGCAAAAAAGTTCACTGAAAAAGGATAGCGGCTGTCTGTGCACAAAGTTTGTAATTGTAGTCCGAAACAAGGAAAAAACAAAAATGAACCAGGCATACAACTTTTAAAATACGTCTTATCATAAGGTTTACGCGGGGAAGCTGAAATGACTAGTAAAGATGTTTTTAGAACGCGGGCAAATCAGCTTCTATGCCTAGACGTGAACCGCGAGTGCTTTACTTACTAAACGTTGTGCAACACGAGATTCCTTGTCCTATAATGCCTTCTGGACTTTTGGGAGCTTACATTTCGCAAGTTACTTAAGCTTTGGTGCTTTTCGAACGCAAATATTATCTTCCCCTCAGTGTCACCCGATCCACTGGGGATAAATGGCATTAGCATTTCTTGCCACTCAATCCTGGCTTGCACGACACCGCGCCTACTTCAAATGACTAATTTGTACGTGTAGTACTTCGTGCTCAGGCGACGAGCCCAGCCTCAAATTGTAAAGCGATTTCCAACCTGAGCCGCTGCTTACCACCAGTGCAAAAAAAAATCAAAGTAAAGAAAGAAAATTCAGCAGAGACACTTAAGACTGCTTGCGTGTGGGGATGCGAAAGCATTACAGTCCCCTTGGGGGAAATGTTTTCGTCACGTGCTCAATGACGCGCGCACTAGGCACGCCTTTACTCTGCCTGAATTGTGGAACCGCCGTGGCGTCTCGTAGGCGTGCTCGTCCCGCATCGCGGAGGCCCGAGTTAGATTCCCACCCTGACCGAAATGTACCAGATCTTCTTTTCAAAGCCAGCAACTTCATATATCTATAGGAACCTTCCTGAGAAACTTGACCTCAATCCGAGCATTTCTTACTTTATTATTTTTTTTTATACTCTTCGCGCCATCGGCCATTTTTGGCACCATCGCTCGCTCACGACGCCGCCGACGACGACGCCGGATTTTCGCGTAATGGGACGTGCAATGCTTTCGCATTAAAACAAGAAAGCAAAAATTTGTTTCGCGTCTTTGACGTGCTCAGCCTCAGATATCATTAGGGACGCCGTAGTGGCGGACTGCGGATAGCATTTTTTACCTAGCTGGTGTCCCTCAACCTGTACCCAATGCACGGTAGACGCGAGCGTTCTTGCATTTGGCCCCCATCGAAACGCAGCCGCCGCGGTCGGGATCGAACCCGCAACCTCTAGCTGCAGGAGCGCTACGCCATGACAACCGAGCAACCGGCGGCGGTTACGGGCCAACGATCCCTTGTGCTCACCTCTCGCCGTGACGATGCCGTAGGCCGAGTGGTGGACGAACGTGTCGGTCATGGTGAACTCGCAGTCGCTCTGCGTGACGTAGGCGGCGGTCGCGTACTCCATGATGAAGGCCACTTTCTCCTCGTTCTTGACGCGATCGAGACCCTCTGCGAACGTGCCCGGGTTGTTGCGTCCGCTGCGTTCGACGAACTGCGACAACCTCTGGTGCAGCGGGACGTTGGAGTGCTGCGAGAACCGACGAACCCTGGGTTTCACACTTCTTGTTGCGCTTCATAAAAAACAAACGCCTTTTTTTTTTCTCCGCAAAATCCAAGAGTAACAGAGTGGCATGCTGGGCTACTTGATGATGCTTCCACAACTTCCGAACAAAACGTTCACCTATTCTCCATTGTGCCTCGGTGGATTCGTTGTGATGGACTTAGCACGGTGTTATATAAGATACAGGTCGAGAAATATTTCTTAGTATTAAAGACGTACGCCTCTCCGCACATTCACTTTTCGGATGTAGCATTTCTAAATTAGTGTATTTTATCGTTTCTGTTAAACATTTTTCAGATCGTTTGAAAGCAGTCCTGATAGTCTCTTTAAATGCAAAACAAATAAAGAGCGCGCTACAAAATGCAGTGGTCTTTACATTGGGTCCTTCTGTTCGCAATGCAATCATGCGACCAGCGCTGTCACATCAAATGGGAATGCGAAAGGAGAATATATTGATGAAAGGGTTCACTACGCGTCCAGGTAACATTGAAACGAAAAGAAGAACGCAAGAACGTTCGGTCACTCCTTTTCCTGAAATGTGAACAGAGCGAGAACGTTTTTCTTCCCCATAAATCGACAAGACAAATAAGTGAAGGGCTCTATAAACATCGCCATCAAACTCGTGTTTGTTGAATTAAATTCTTTTACCCAGATTTTTCGACTGGCCGCTCACCACTTGTTTGCGATTTGCCTAACCTTGCCAACATCTGCGGTTATTTTGCATCTGCTTGTCTCAGCCACGAAACTAACGCTATACGAGAAAAAAAGAAGGAAACTTCGACAGAAAGCTCGTCTCGCGTGGAGACTCTGTCAAACCTATAGGCTCTTTGCGTGCAATATAAATGAAGCACCAGTGCATGTGGATGACAGGACACAAATCTTACTGTAAACAACTTAAATATTCATGTTTGTGGGACATTCTTTTACGCGCTGAGGGAGTTCAGCACTAACCTTGTATATAAAGGAGAATGCGAGCTGGCGCAAATACCCGCGGCAAATAAGCTCGTCAATATTCGTTATCAAGGTTCATTTTTTTTTATCCTTGCAACTTATTGCACTCAGTACTTCGCATAAGAGATAACAATAATCTGAATAGAAGCAAAACTTCTTGTCTGGCATTGGGGGAAAGCCCGGCTCACGGCATAACCTAATTTCAGCACTGTGTGACTCCTGCCAAACAGGGCGCCCTGGTTTATGATGTTAAGATTGACCGCCGGCACCTTGGGTGTACTGCTTTGTTTGTGCAAAAATGTATGAGGACAAAGACAGAAACTGAATGCTAAAGATGTTTGTGATTGGGCTGCTCAACCTCACAAAGCTCAATTTATCATTTCCTTATACGCTGAATTCCATAGCTGAAAATACTGCTATAGGTGCGGCAAGCTTAACGCGAATCCCGTAGTAGCATTTAGATCCGCTGCAGGAAGCTTTAGATGCTGGGTCTTTACTAATTTAACAATCATTACTTAATTCATTAGAATACTAATTTTTCTCGCCGGATTATTCTTTTTTAAAACAAATGCACTCTCCATGACTAGAAATAAATGTGAGAATGTTCTTTTAATTTCTGTTGATGTAAAATGGTGCTTCGGGCTTCTAGGGCTAACTCTTCATAAATTCTGTGACAAATAACAACACATTACACGAATGCATGCTTGTGAATTGTTAGTGAATGGTCATACAATATCAAGTTCAACCTTACACTCCGCAGGGAAGAATCAAATAAGGCAGCCCTCCTTCAAATTAATGAAGAAGAATCAATGTTGGCTTTTGTATTCGTTTGTATTAGCAGGCCCACGCGACACCACAATGAAAACGCCCTAACCCCACATTTTTCTCGCACAGACCTATTTAAGTTTTCCTATTTCCCGAGAACCATTAGTGAATGGAAATGCCTTTCCAAAGCAAGTGATCAAACTGCGAAGTAACCTTCCTGGGCCTTTATTATTGATGCTTTTTCTTCGTTGCTGTTTCTTTTGAATTTCTTTTGTGTTTGTATCGACCACCCTGCTTTCATCATGAGTCCGCAGTATTGTATATATAACAAATAAAAGCTTGCACTGTCTCATTCGGCGCTGTCCCCCCACGTGTGCACGCAGTCACCGCGTCTTTCCTTGCATTTCTTTCTCATCTTTCTGTACTACGGCTCCCCTCCCTGAGCGTGACGTCGCTAACCATACAACTCTTCTATTGTTATTTTTCTGTCACTCTTACTCCACCGTGAGAGATGGGGGACAACCACTCCTTACTGGATTCTGGAGACGCTTACCTGGTGACAAGCCTGGCATGCTACTGCATTTGACGAAGGTGACACATGAAATTACCCATTCACACGTAGTGTCCACACAACAGACACAAACACGCACCTTATCAAGTAACTAAGGTGTCTGGTCGAGGCCAGTGTCTCCCATTAAGGCAAACACCTGGTTTACACAGCCGTCATCCGCTCAGTCCCGTCAGTGTCCTAGCACTAGATGCTCTGTACCTTCATCGAATGGTGACGCGTCAGGGTGGACGAAGTGCAAGACGGTTGCGTGAATCAGGCCTTAAAGCACAAATCGTTGCGAGCAAAGAACTACACCAGCACTGGTCCAACGTCTAACTACTCGGTGAAACGCCAAGGAGCTGCCACGCAAATTTTTAGGCGGATTTTTTTTCAGCAACCTTTCAAACCACATAGTGCGTGCTAACGTGCGGTTAACTGAAAAGCAGGAGTCGTGATCGCTTTAACCGCCGTTTCGTTGAAACACACAAATCGTGCGACTCACCTCAAGGAAAGCGCGTGTGCTTCCACCTCGTATGGCGATGTAGGTGAAGCCGGGGGTCTTCATGAGCTCGTCGACGGAGTCGTAGTCCGGTCCGCTGTCTTGCCACAAGATGCTCTCGCACAGGTTGCTCACCACGATCGCCAGCACGATGAAAGTGAAGAAGTACCAGAAGCCAGCCAACACACGGGTCGCTGGTGCCCTGCAAGGATAGGGAATGCGTAGGGAATTAGGGGTATATTGGGCTGAGCGTGAATCTTCGTGTATGAACAACCTCGCTGGCTCACTGACCATATATAACGTTCTACTGCCAATCATAAAGTCACAGGTCCAATTCTCGGTTGCGACGCCCCCAATCTGACGAGACCGATCATGGCGCGTACAAAGCTTCAAGTTCTGGGGCGTTACGTGCCAAAAACCACGCTCTCATTAAGGGGCACGTCGCACGGGGGGACTCAGCCTTCATTTTGACCAACTGTGGTCCTTTAACGTGCGCCTAAAGCTACGTACACGAGCGTTTTGCATTCCCCCCTCCCCCCCCCCCCTCCCATCTAAGTGCCGGCCCCCGCTGCCGCCACTGCACTGGGTGGCAGGACTTTCTTCGCCCGATGAAAACACACCGATGCAATGTGCACATGCTCTCCCTCAACACAGATGATGATGATCATTTATTGACATCTCCTTCGAAACGGGGAGGTGACAAATAGTCACCTAGCCGGTTTGAGATAATCAGGTATGCTATACTTTTTTTTCATTCTATCATTTTGTATACAGCTCCTTAGTCGTTCTTTCTCTTTCCCAAAACCTTCCTCAATACCTGCCATGCAGCCCCACTTGTGCCTGTAACGAATCCGATCGCATCGGTCTCTTCCCTACTCTTTTTTTTAACCAATGGTCGAATGGAGAGACTAGAGACTGGAAGACTGGAGATTAGGCAAGATTATTTCAGTGCCCAAAATAGGTCCTCCACAGTTATGCAGTATTTATCGTCCCGTTTCACTCACCCGGGTTTGTTGCAAGCTAATGGAACATCTTATTTAATTCTATATCATAAACATTTTGGTATCTAATGACCTATTTCATTCTATTCAACATGGCTTTCTTAAAGGTATTTCACGTGACACTCATTCAACTGCCTTTATTTTTTTATGACCTAAGCTCTAACCTCGATTTGAACGTACCTGGCGACGCGCTTTTCTTAGAGTTTGAAAAGACATTTGACAAAATTCCACACAAACGGCTACTCCAAAAACTTTCCCGCCTCAACATTAATCCATTTGTACTAGACTGAATACGCAGCTTTCTCACTAACTAGCAGCAGTTTGTATTTGCTAAGACGCACTCATCAAAACGATCGCCTGTACTTTCGGGCATATACCACAAAGCACTGTTCTCGGACCACTACTCTTTCTAATTTACATTATTGACCTTCCTACTGAGATCACTCGTAATATTCTATTGTTCGCAGACGATTGTGAAATTTATCAACGAATAACTAACACTTCAGATATGCACTTGCTTTAAGATTACCTCAAACGCACTGAATTATGGTGTAACGAATGGATGATGTCTTTAAATGCTAAAACAAAAACTCACTAATTTCTTTCCATCGCAGACAGCTTCATCAATCAGAGAAATACACCACATACAGCTCCGAAATATTATTCGTTGAATTATGTAAATACCTCGGCATAGGATTTTAAACTACCGTAACTTGATCACGCCATGTCATTAACATAGCCAATGCCGCGAATAGCACCCTGGGTTTTCTCCGCTCGAACCTTAGACTCGCTCCCCCATCAGTAAAAATTATTAGCTTACGTCATATATGTCTGCCCTAAGTTAGAATATGCACGCTCTGTCAGGGATCCTCATCAACGTAACCTATCTAATACACTTGAATCAGTTCAAGACCGGGCAGCCCGGTTTATTGACTCTGAATATTCTAATCATGCAAGCATTTGTGAACTGAAAAGCCCGTGCCGGTCTTAGTAATCTAGAATCGCGACGTCATATGTTCCAGACTGTGTCTTTTTCTTCCCTAATTCTATCATTCGCCCAAACTAGAGCTCCCTGGCTCCAATTCCGCAGGTCCAGTAGAAGGTAGTTGAATTGGAACCGATAGATTTCTCCGAACCGTTGCTTCAATCTAGCCGCGCATGCAAGCCCCGAATCTAATGTATGGCCACACTTGCCACCGTGTACACGGGCCCTAGACTGTGAGCGCGAGCCAATGTAATGCGCCATCTCAGAGGCCTTTTAGGTACAATAATATTAAATACATGAACTGAAATACTCTAAACGTATATTACCTGTCTCTTCAATAAAACTTGGTGCTGGGCTAGTTGGTGATGCATTCTTTAAAACTGATGGTAGCGTTTCCTCGTCGTCGTGTCGTCTTTTCATCGCGTGTCCGTCCTTTTTAGCGCTACCATCAGTTTTAAGAAATGCATTACCTGTCTCGACTGCTGACCGGATTTTGCTTCCGTCCACTTTAAGTGCGAGCGCTTCTAGAAAGTGGACCTTACCTATACAGGTCTTGCTAGGTGAATATCTTCAATAGAACTGCGACTTGAGCGAGTCGGTAACACGTCGTCTTGAAATAAAACAGCGCGTAATAAGCGGGGACGGGTGGAAAAAAGTGACACACGTCGCAAGCTCTTGTCACTTGTACTACCCGTCCTCGTTTTTGCGAGCTCTTTTATTTCGAGACGAATATCTTCGCGTTCCATTAGGTTATGCTGAGTGGTCTCCCTATTTTTGTTGCGGCAGATACCTGCCTCATCTCGTTGCGAATATTTGATCGGCTATGTTCTTTGTACTTAGGCCACAAAGCTCGAGCCTCAAATAGTAAGGCACTGTCCCTTTGTGTTAACGTGCATATTTCCCCTTCTAGCTGCTTTCTTGCCATTCTTGTAAATATCCATGGTACCCGCCGTGGTTGCTCAGTGGCTATGGTGTTGGGCTGCTGAGCACGAGGTCACGGGTTCGAACCCCGGCCACGGCGGCCGCATTTCGATGGGGGCGAAATGCGAAAACACCCGTGTACTTAGATTTAGGTGCACGTTAAAGAACCCCTGGTGGTCGAAATTTCCGGAGTCCCCCACTACGGTGTGCCTCATAATCAGAAAGTGGTTTTGGCACGTAAAACCCCACAATCTAAATATCCATGGTCTTCTTTTTTTTTCATTCTGTGCATCCAATTTAGTGTCTCTGTTTCTTTCGCTTTGTTTATGATGGCGTGATGTTTTCGATGACGTTTTGACGTCGTATTCCTCGTCCTACGCGCTCAACAAGGCTTCGCTTAGGCCGACTCCCAGAGTGTATGGGATGTATACATGGCTTCAAAGCGAACTTGTCAGCACTTTATAGGAAAAGCGCTTCCACGAGTCCTAATTTTTCTTGCGATGTTTTCGTCGCACATCAAAAGTGCATAGCTGACGTTATAAAAATATGGTGCAGACATACCAACCAGAAAGAGAACGTTTGTTTATAAAATGAATAAGAGCATACGTTCGTTCGAACGGTGACAACACGCTCCACATAAAGAAGTTTCAAGGAAGCGAACCAACTTGCCTGGTTGTACGTCACCGGACCGAAACAGCAAACTGCAGTTCTACGAAATTCGTTTAATGACGAGCCAGGCTGGATCTTCAGCCTCATGCGTCTTATTACGAGAGAAGCAAAGAAAATATGGCGGAGGAAATTAGATACGAGTATGACAGCGATCGCCGGATGCTCACCGCAGGCGTTACACATAAATCTACGTGTTTTTTTTTTTTCAACCACAAACTATATTATGAGCCCCAGATCGTCCTTACTGGAATTAATAAGAATTGAGTGAGCGTCGCGATAATTTGTTAATAATTAGTATGTGTTTTCTTTCCACAGAGAGACTACAGCATCTAATTATAGAGAGAATAATAGAATCACCCATAGCAACCACATCAGTGCTTCTCTTAGGCAATAACAGCAATATATAATTACGTGCCAGACATTTGAAATTACAGAAGTCGCCTACACGTTCCGCTTTCGAGCCTGTTGCTGCCTCTTCCCGTGCGAGGCACGTATTTCGTGCTGCCAGTTTGCTTTATGCTGCTAGTTATCGTGTTAACCCACATGAAACAACCTACACATTGAACTTTTCTGGGTGCGTGTGTGCGTTTGCGTGTTCGCGTGCGCGCGTGTGTGTGTTCGTGTGTGTGCATGCATGTGTGTGCATGCATGTGTGTGCATGCGTGTGGGTGTGCATGCGTGTGGGTGTGCATGCGTGTGGGTGTGCATGTGTTTGCGTGTGCGTGCGTGTGCGTGCGCGTGTGTGTGTGCGTGTGTGTGTGCGCGTGTGTGCGCGTGCGTTAGTTTGTGTGTGTGCGTGTGCGTGCATGCGCGTGTGTGTGCATGTGCGTGTGTGTGTGTATGCGCGCGCGCGCGCGCTACTAAAACGTAGCAAAACAGTTACGCGATTTACGCGCTATGTCCTAAGCTGAACTGAAATAAAATCACACTTGTGCTTGATTTCACCAACATCAGCCCTTCGTCAGGGGTGAGAGGAACTCACGTTGAAGAGACTCCAAGGGCTACGTGTATTCTCTTCGCTAAACCCTGTCACTGACATCGAAGTTCGAGAGTGTAAAACGTATAAGTAGAAATTCAAATTTCGTGCCACTTTCATTTTAACAAAAAAAAAAAACCTCCTTCTTTTTCCCTTACTTTCTCTCTTTTTTCTTTTGATAATCACTGTGCAAAGGTACTCAAGCTTTACAAAGAGCGACACTTTTTTCTTTCCTCAGCAATAAAGCCAGATTTTCTTTTTCTAAGCGTAGCAACAAACAATCGAGCGTTACCAACCATAAAGCCTCTCCCCATCTCATTAACTCAAAAGTCACATACAGAACAATGAACGTCATTAAGGTATACTCCTCGCAGGACTTGTTGCGATTGCCTTTACGTGCTGAAGCTCTGCAATATGGCAAAGTGACCGTAACTCCATGTCGAAGTAGTTTCGTAATGTCGAAGCACCTCCGCTTTCGTGTGCATCCAGCTGTTCTCCATTGTAATGCTCGATCGCATAATCCTTTGTGCAACTGCGACGGCGCGCAATACGTTCGGAGCTAAATTTGGATCAGCGAGGACCTGCCTTCCTCAGTGGAGGACTCTTCCTTTCCGCCTATGATATTCCGACAAAAGTTCTTACTTCAGCACGAAATTCACGAGCATACATTTCACTTCTTGCTGGGCGTATATTCTCGCTCATTACACATTTCTTACTGTTACGTGTAAAGCGGTGCATGGATAGGCAGCGCGCGATATAAGGCCTAAGCCAGTCGATCACCTAACCATGACGCATTTGAGGAATATAGATTCACCAGGGGAACACTACAGATCGTGAAAATCGCAAGGGTGAATAAGAATTTCAAATTAAGCCGGAACGGCACTGCGCTTTCAAGAGTCTGAAAGGCACAACTTTATGCAGCAATATAAAATGAGCAGCGCACAACTGCATATTATAAGTTATTACGTGTTAGCTAATAAGAGAGTAAGAAGTCCGTTTAAATATTAATGCCCTTCAATCATCTGCGCTCAACTCGCTCGACGAAGCAGATGCAAAAGAGAAATCACGTCAACGAATAAACGAGGACACATCCGTCGCCACATGGTGCGTTAGCAGCTGCCTGAATGAAGCAGCAAATCTGGCTGGAAGTTGTGGAGTATTTGAACTTGGTGGCTGCGAAAGGTTTTCAAAGCAGAGAATGTCGGCAGTTACGATTTAGCTGACGAGTTATGTAAAAAGTTGAAATTATGCACGAAGTGGAAGAGATGCAGTGGAAACATGCGCGCGTTACCGAAAAACGACAAGCATACATGTATAAATGCACGGCAGCCTGCCGTTACTCCGCGGTTTCCGTGATGTAGGCTTAATTCCGAAAAAAAAAAAAGAAAACTTCAAATCCCAGACATGCTGCAGACAAAAATAATAGCTTTCAATAAAGCTCAGAATGCGCAGGACTAACATTACTCTGCACCTACAAATTTCGGAGGATTATAAGTGTAAAACACATTAATTACATCCTGCACCTACAGATTGGAAATGGGCAGATGTGCTCGCAGGTCTGCTGCTCCTTTCGGAAATCCAGGAAAAGCAGAGGGAAGGCGGCAGATGGAAATTCAAGACGATGAGCAAAACAAGAACAAGGTGAAAGCGGGAGCCAACGTTTCGACAAGTGGACTTGCCGTTTTCAACGCGACATACGCTTTCCCCGGCACAGTATATATATATATATATATATATATATATATATATATATATATATATATATATATATATATATATATATATATATATATATATATATATATATAGTTCTAAAGGGGCGAGGGCGAAGGGTGGGTGGGTGCAGCGACGAGCGAAGGTGTGTTAGCGGCGAGGGTGTAGCATTCAGAATGAAGGAGTGCTGTGCACAAGGCCAGTGACACGGCCGTATGTAAGTCACGTGTCAACGGTGTGCACAGCCCCCCTCTATTACATGCTTTGCTGGTGGTCGTGGGCTATCGTGTCTCTGAAAGAGATCATGGAAGGAGCGGCAGAAACCGGTGCTCGGTAGCTCAATTGGTAGAGCATCGCACGCGACATGCGAAGGTTGTGGGTTCGGTTCCCACCTGCAGCACGCTGTTTTTTCATCCAATTTTTTTTCCATTAATTTATCGTTTCATTATTTCATTTATTAAGCACAAGTAATTTCCCCTATGTTTTCCTTGGTGTCGGTGCTTGTTGGCTTCTTATTATATGACTAATAACAATCGGGCCCCTCGGTTAATGCCCTTTCTTCTCGTTTATATATATATATATATATATATATATATTTATATAAACGAGAAGAAAGAGGATTAACCGAGGGGCCCGATTTTTATTAGTCATATCATAAGGCGCCAACAAACACTGACACCAAGGACAACATAGGGGAAATTACTTGTGCCTAATAAATGAAACAATGAAACGATAAAATAGAAATATATATATATATATATATATATATATATATATATATATATATATATATATATATATACTGAAATGCAATGAATAAATAAATAAAAGAAAGGAAAAAAAGGAAAAGAAAACAATAAGCAACCAAACTAAGTGTTCTTGCCTATAGCTTGAAATTTAGCATAGCGAATACATTCTAAAACTCCCTTTGAAACGTTTATGCGTATTGGTTGCAATGTCTTGAACTTATGGATTATGTATTTTCTGTATTTTCTGTATTCTGTATTTTCTGTCTCTTTGAGAACGGAAATTTGGCTGTAAGATGGAGAGTTTAACGTGACAGTTCTGCAGAAGCCCGCAAGGTGGAAAGAAGTAATTATTAAAGGAAAAATGAAACAACCACCCAAACGTAGCTAAGTGCGACAAAGGAAACCCCTACGCGTTGCCCGAAAGAAAAGCTTCCCATTTGAAGAAAAATTCGTCCTGGTCAGGGACTCGAACCCAGGACCACCACCTTTCCGGGGCAGCCTCACGTTTGGGTGGATGTCTCATTTTCCCTTTATTAAGGTAGAGTTGAAGTTCATCAAAGTTATGACCTGGTCGGTTGAAATGCTTGGCGACAGCTTTCGGAAGCTTTTTAGCTGCGGCCGCACTATGTCCGTTTAATCTGACGTTCGCTGGTTGCACCGTTTCACCGATATATTGTTTCTTACAGAAGGAACATTCGCGCATATAAATCACATCCGAAGTTGTACAAGTAAAGCTAGCTTTGACTTCGTGTGTATAACCATTTGCGCTGCTTTTAATTTTGGTGCCACTTTGAAGGTGCCTGCAGATTTTGCACCTGGGGCGACAGCATTCTTTTATTACGGGGGAACGATGTTGGCTGGCCTTCGCGTGCACTGACATGTCTGTGATGTTTCTTTTGCGGCGATAGGTAACCCTGGGTACATCCAGGAGCGTTTTTCTCAGACGCTTGATACTTGATAATGTTGGGTGATATTTTCATAGGATGTTGTCTGTGTTTGGGAGTGCATTAGTGCATTAGAAGATTTCGTTATAATGTTATATATATATGATGCCCAAGAACAAAGAAGCAGCCCGCTTTTATCTTCTTCCTAAAATACATAAAATTCCCGTCGAAGAAATATTTACAGCAGAAATCCCAGGTCGCTCTATTGTATCTAATAACACATCTACCGAGTAACTATCTAAATTCTTAAATCACCACCTGTGGAACATCCCCACCACCCCCCAATCTATTGTTCAAGACACGTGGCACTTCATTTGAATTATCGATGGCATCAACGCTAACCAAATCTTTTCCGACCGCGCTATTCTAGTCACTTTACATGTTTGTCCCCTTTACACTAACATACCCATGAGTGAATAAATTGAAGCCGTATCGAAATCCCTCGCAATCAATCCTCAAGCGCACGCTCCTAATGTTTACCTGTCGCTCCTTAGGTTAGTTCTCACGCTCAACTATTTCCAATTCGATTCTGTTCACTACCTGCAAAGTTTCGGCACTAGCATGGGGACATCATTCGCTCCCATATATGCGAATATTTTCACGGGACAGCTTGAAGCAGACCTGTTGATATCCCACCCTTTAAAACCCCACACCTATCTTCGTTACATCGACGACATATTTATAATATGGGAACACGGCACAAGCGCGTTAACCGACTTAATAAAGACATTCTGACCTCATGGGTTAGTCAAAATGAAGGCTCGACGTTTGCAAGATACACATAGTCGAGTGCTTTATTAATCACGTCTTCGCATCAGCATTAATTTTATACTTGGGGGCCGCTCGGTCTAATAGAAAAGTGTGTGCGGCTCTGTTTATCGTCTTTGCAAGGAAGAAAAAGAAAATGACTGCGAGGCTGTCAGATCTCTTTCAAATCCTACCCGCTTAGCAAATGCATAGGAAAACAACAGAAGTAATTTTCCAGTTCTCATGAAAACATTTGTGCGTTTCGTACAATCATCGTGGTTATGATTTTGATCTTTCAGTTAGGTTTACTCGGTGACTCTCTGGTGCAGCCCTTCTAGTACTGAGTTTAATTATCTCCTGCATATTCAGTATACTATTAAAATGAACTTCTCTTTGCTTACCCCCACGAGTTAGGCATGACTTCTGCTGCTGGCTGCCACTGAGTCAGTCGTTATCTAGGTGAATATATTTGTGCACGTACATGCAAGAAGGGTCATATGTGCGCTTAATGCAATTAGCATCAAGCAGCTTTCTATACTCATTTATGAGGTCCGACAAAGTGTGCCAGTAGCGCACGTTTGTTCTGCGTAAGAGAGGGAGAAAGAAATTTATTTACAGAAAGGCAAAGAGGTCGGCCTGATGTATAACTTGCTCTGGCCTGGTACTCTACACTGGAGAAAAGGGACGGGGAGGGAAAGGGCTAATGAATGATGATGATGGTATAAGGAAGAGATGCGTATTTACAAATTCAGAGTTGTAGCATCCCTAAAGCCGTGAGTGTCTTGGCTAAGAAAAGAAATTGAAATGCTAGCTACAAGGGTGTGGCGCAGATGTCTAGACATTAGCTGCGGTATACGCACTAGGCGTTTCCGCTCCTGATATTGTGTTTGTAGAAGCGATCGGGTGTGTGAGGGTGCTCCTTCTTCCATGAGATTTCCGTGGAGAGGATGTTTTAGAGCGTGCGCGCCTAAATTATTATACGCTCACCAGAGTTGCCAGATTGCTTGCCGGATGTTTAAGTATATACAGGCGGCGAGTAAACCAGCACCACCAGAACACCCGCGCCGCCACTGACTCACGAAGGGAAATGCGAGGCGTGACCGTGACTTGGCAAAATTCCCGCAATACTGCGGGCGCGATCGGTCGGTATCCCATAATGCGCGGAGAAATGCAATGCTGATGCCAAACAGTGTTACTGGGAATAACATCTTCACCATAGACTTATCCATGTTAGTGCTAAATCTTGCTGATTGATTTTTTTTTGTTTTTTCATTTGCGTGTCCATCGGAAATATTGTTTGTATAAGTTTCTGCATAAGTGTCTGTACATGAACTATGTACAATGCATTGTACATTTTCTTTTTTTATTGGAACTACCGTTATGCCGATTTGTGTACGGTGGCCAGGTCCCCTCAAGCTGTTCCATCAGCCGTTTTATTCCTGGTCACCCGCAACTTTCCTGCAAATGAGCTCAATTGAATTCAGTCTTGATGAACGGGGAGAAAACAGTCGAAAGAGTTTCAAAGATTAAATGCCCGCTGGCTCCCGTCGGCTCTCGCCCGGCCTCGTTGGCAAGCGTCTACGAAAGTGTCGTTCAATCGCCTTTTCGTGAATCGTTTTCCCTTTGCAATGGTGCCACGTTTGGCAGATGTCGGACTCATCATTCACATCCCCTCAGAGTAGGGTAATGAACCAGATGCAATCTTGATTTGACTTACCTGCCTTCAACGTGTCGAATATCTGGCAAATACCCCAGCGGACCATACTTTCTGGGAATGCCATGGAGCAATCTCTTCTCTGCACTATTTTAACTCGCTGAAACGTCCCACCTTCTCTTGGACACCCCTGGGAGAGCTTGACCGCTCTAACGCATGAGCTATAAGCCCTGCACTTTGGGTATCGCTGAGGGTCTGCATAAATCATGTCAACTGGCTCGGGTAAATGAACTGAGCACCACGACAGGAGACCCAGCTGGACTCCGACAGTGGCTACTCGGACAAGGAGTTGTTAAGAGGAAGCTATAGCTCGGGTCCTCCTATCTAAATAGACGTAAAAGGAAAATTCGTTTTTCTAAGCAACCATTGCATCAAATTTGGCGAGGTTTGTAGCATTTAAAAGAAAAACTTAAAATATAGTGACTGTCGGCTCCGAATTCTCGCTTTAGATGGTCAATTTTTTATTAAAGAGCGGCAATAATCAAAAATTTTCAGAAAACGATACTACCAAGTTTACAACTCTGCAACTCAGCAATGAAAAGTGATATCACAATTATGTGAATTTATTTATTTATTTATTTATTTATTTATTTATTTACGTATACTGCAGCCCAATAGAGGGCTATAGCAAGAGTGGGAACATTATACATTCCTATACATTACACGTTAAAAATACACAAAAACACAAAAGGATGAATGATCAAAAAAGAAGCGCTTTACATGTTAGCGAAGTGTCTACCAGTGATAGCTATGAAATGTTTTACTGATAGTGAGCGAATGTTACCGGGTAGAGAATTCCAAAGCTCTATTGTACGTGGAAAAAAAACTGTATACTTGTATGGGTTAGTACAGGCAGAAATATGTGCTATGTTCAAGGCGTGGGAGCTACTAGCACAACTTGCGTTAGTAAATGTGATATAGTTACAGTCAGAAAGGCCAGAAGTGGAGTTGTTAATTGTATACAAAAGTTTTAAGGCTTCAATCAGATAACGTGAAAGTAATGGCTCAATGTTTAAAGACTGTTGAGCCTGTCTTGGTGAGAAAGTGCGGCTGTAATTTTGGCAAAGGAAACGGATAGATTTTCGTTAAACGTTATTGAACGAACTTATTTCGCGTTGTTTGTAGGGGAACGAAACGACAAATGCATATTCTAAAACAGGACGAATTAGCGTTTTATATAATAGCAGTTTATAATATCGCGGGGGGTCCTAGCCACAGTGCGCCGCAAATAACCTAATTTTTTAGGGCTATCCCATTTCCGTATTCAATATGTTTAGACTGTCAAAGGTGTTCGGTTAGAATGACACCTAAGTATTTATACTCAGACACTCTGCTAAATTGGATGCCATCCAGAGAATAATCAAACAAGAGGGGGCTCTGTCTATTGGAAAATGACATCACGACTGTTTTACTACAGTTGATGTTCGTTCGTCACGTCTTGCACCAAGCGCAGAAAGACATAAGGGATTGGGCAAGATGGTGGTGGTCATCAATGGAGTTAATAGATTCCTATAATACGCAGTCACCGGCCATAAAGTCTGATTTTAGTTGAGGTGCTTTGATGGAGCATCTAATAGTACAGCTAAAGCGGACAAAATTGATATGTTACACATCAGTCTCAACAAATTTAGTAATATGGAAATACAGTTTTTGCAGAACCCTTGTACACAACGCAACAAATTCACGTAAGATATAATATGACACATCAAATTTGTCCGCTTTCAATGGTCTAGTGGATGCCGTTTACAGAACCATGATATCTGTTCTTAATTCAGAGCTATCTATTTGTAAACTTCGTGCTTCTATATTTTTTCGAACGTTCAAATTTTTGAAAATCTTTCAAACACAATTCAGACCCTAAATCAACATTCCGCTTCAAAGAGTCACTGGAATTTAACTTTGTCTCTAAAATACAACAAATTTCACTAAAATCGATCCAGGAGTTATCTCAGAAAAACGGTTTTGCGTTTTACATGTATTTGAATAGGCCGCGTTGGAGGTGGGCCCGAGCTAAAGCTCTCTCTCTCTCCATATTACAGTCGCTGTTTAGCACTCTCGTCAGCCAATGCACATGGCGTAGGTGAAGAACGCCTTACCTGGGGTCGAGGCTCACTCTCTGATGGAGCAGCGTTGTGAGCACGAACAGGAAGCAGTTGAACAGGTTGAAGCGGTTCTCCATGCACTCGCCACCCTTCCCGTCGTCCACCAACATCCACTCGCGGAAGCTAAGCCGCGCGCTGATGTACATCACGAATATGGTGCATGCCGTGGCCAGCAGGATGTAAATCCATACCTGTGGGATAGGTCCAGGGAGAGACAAATTAGCAGCGCTAACGAGCGTGGTACCGATTGCTATCAAAGAAAAATACAAGGGCAGTAGTTATTGTTCGCAGCATTCAAATAAAAAAGACCCTAAAAGGAAGGTATGTTCCGTACACGTATGTATTACACCAAACAGCCATTCCGGGTCATATTTATTTCCCGAAACTTCGGTTTGGGCGAAACAACTGTGCCACGACTAGTTATCATCGCTGGATACACGACAACAGATACAATACAGCACTCTTGAATTATTACACAACACCGGTCTTACAGCACACATAGTATACTACACGCCTAAGTCTTGATAGCAATAAGAAAATAAAAAGCAAGCACGAGTATAATAAAGTGGTGTTGTGCCTAGCGCGTAATCCTAGCATACACTGTCGACATTAAAAGTGAGCGATACCAGCTCAACTAATAACAGTTCATTTCACTTTTGCCGGTGCAAGTGCACGGTTGCGAGGTTTGCGATAATTAGTCCATGCGTGGAGCTCGGAGGCTAAAGCGTACTTAGCGACAGAGCACACAACGGTATGACAGAGCACTTTCACATTATGCCAAGTAAAACTAGTTGCTTTTTAGTGCGCAGCTCTTAGGCCCCCGTTCCTGAGTTCAGCGTTGGCATCGGCGTCCTCGGCAGAACCGAGCTAACAAGCACAGCGAACGATGAAAGAACAAACGCGGAGTGCAGCGGGGGTTGAAAGACGGCGATAACAAAGAGAGCGCGAGAAGGAAAGCGGATGAGGAGGGTATGGCGAAAGCGTGTGAAGAAAATCGTGGTGCTTTACAAGACGGGCTCTGCGGCCACGACCACTACGAGATGGCGCCAGAGTAGCGCGCGTCGTCTGTTCACCGATGACGCCATCGATGAGGTATGCGGCGAGCGCGTCCACCGATGCCATTCGCGGAAACAAAGCGCTACATGAGCGGAGGTCTGCCTGCGGCGGCTGTTGTGAATCGAGCCCACGAGACACTCACGCGCTGCCTTCCGCTATCTCCCAATTAGCGAGGCGGTCGCGCCACCTTCGCTCCGTTTGCAACGTGCCGCACGAGATCGATTGTCTACAGCGGCTAATATATCTCGAAATGAAAACATGTGTAGAGCTGCACTCAAATTTTGCATTAGAGTATCGTAATCGTCGGTGAATTTCCTTTGTTCATTTTTCAATTTAACCGTCGCATTAGCCTGCACTTCGGAGCACATTGCGTTTAGTTTGCACCCTCATCATTGATTTTGGCGAGAATCCTAACAAGCAGCACTCGACCCTTTCGGCGCGGTTAGAATGGAAAAATTCAAGGCCTGTAAAAATGCAGACAACGTGGGCGACTTTTCCCCAGAACCATTTTCTACCCTTAGCAGCAAGCAGTACCAACGTCCCAACTTTCATAGTAAACACATCGCGCCGAACTAGCACACGCGCCCGCAAAACCGTCTCATGAAGCTGTTGTAAACGTGCTTATTAAAGTTTATTTTAAAACGCCTGAGAGCCGAGCGACATCTATCGCACTTGCGGACAGTGAGCGTGTTTCCCGTTATTATCGATTGAGGGAACCCGGACATATTCGCGCAGGGACAGCACCACGCCAGTCTCGAGGGTCACGCGCTATCTGTCGCTTTCGGTAAGCGAGGGTAGCACTAGTCGCATGCATACGCCGGTGCTCTTTCTCTTCTAAAACAAGGGTTCTCTTGCCTAAAGCTTCGCTTCATGTAAAGATTCAAACGTATGCGTTGGATCCGCAATTTTTTATTCTTTCGGCTATTCTTCAAAACGTTTTTTTAAATGTTGCTGTTAAGTGCTTAAGCAGTGCCGCCTGAAGCTCTGTTCCAAATGGCTTTCGAAAAGGAAGCTGTTTAACTGGGCTTCTGAGGAGGCAGCTTCTCTGCATCAATCGACGAATAACACGACTGCATATAGTCGCCCTCTGGTGCAATACTTGCGCGAAGTTAATGTGAAAGGTCTTAGGTATAGCGGGTAAGTTGGGTTAAAAATTAAAAAAAAGAATTCAAAACGCGGTGGTTGTGCAATGACTTTGGCGTTGCGCTGCCAAGCCGTACGGCGTGGGATCAAACCCCGGCCTTGGAGGCTGCGCTCCAAGGCTGGGCAAAGCTACGTTGCAATTGTATCCTGGTACGATACAGATACTCAGGCAACAAGTATTTCAGAAACAGATACAAGATACTACCGGCCATTATTGTATCCAATACGATACTTTCCATTTTTATTTTAAGATACTTCGATACATTAGCAAATTTGATATTATGCATCTATATAATGAAGCAGCTAACTCGTATGCCGGACAATGTTTGCTTCGAGATTTCGTGACTCCGACCAACCTCGCTTTATTTGAGTGAAATGTCTGTTGGTGCCTCAAAATGCTTTGTCTTACCTTCCCAAAGAATAATATTCCGAAAGAATTTATTGGGGTTGCTTTATCTGCTCAACATGAAAGCTCTTTATGCGCTGCAGTGTCAGCGGTTTTCACCTATCGCTTTTGTAATTACAAGAACGTCAATAAAAAGCCTCTGCCCGATGGTGCAAATACCGCTGTGGAATTCTACCTGCAACAACGCTGATAGCAAAATCCCTCTTTTTTTTACGCATCGTGTATACAGAGAGCATATAAAGCTGCAATGACCTTTCATATTCTGCTTATCTGCTTGTGTAAATCGTTTGTTAGTGACACATTCATTAACGTACAATCCTCTTGCGATTTTTCTTCTGCGAGAAAAAATTGTGTAGCCCAAAAATGTTTCATGCTTATTGCATCGGCACAAAGCGTCGCAGGTTACCGCCACTATTCAGACTACTGCCACTTATAGCTCCGATTACCTGGTGATTTGTAACAGTAAGAAATTTAAGGGTGAGAAAGGCGGTTCCGTGTCACACAATTACAGTAAATACGTAGAAACACGATACAGGCGGCACCACAAATAGCTATGACATTTAAGCATGAAGTATTGCCAACCTGCCTGATAAGGCCAGACAATAGAATACTCAGTGCCTGTGGAGATTCAGGTGGCTTAGTGGCAGCAGTATCATCTTGACAAGCGGAGTTCAGCCAACGTTTATAGTTGGCTGAAGGTTTATGTTGGGATGGCAGTATCTTGTATCTTAAATGCACGACACATTCTTTCATGTATCGGCAATACAGATACTGATACACGTCTTGTCAGACGTGTCATGATACAGATACAAGATACCCAAAGACAGAGAGAGAGAGAGAAATAGAAGAGAGAAAAGGCATGGAGGTTAACCAGACGCACGTCCGGTTTGCTACCCTGCACAGGGGGAATGGGTATAGGGACGAGGATACCGAAAGAGTATCCAAGACAGTATCTAAGATAGATGTGTCTTCGATACTGCCCAGCACGGCTACGCTCTATAGAGGCGAAATGCAAAAAAAGGCCCTTGTAACGTGCACCGGGTGCCCGTTAAATATAACGAGGCGGTCAAATTTAATCCGGAGTCCCCCACTATCCCATGCTCCATAATCATATGGTGTTTTCGGCACGAAAACCTCCAGTTTGTAATTAATTGTCATTGTCTTGTTAAAAAACACGTTGATAACGTAGTATGGCCATTTACTTCGCTTTCGAAGCAAAACACTATAAAGAAAAGGCGAGACAACCGCGGTTAGCATCGTAGAAAGACGAGATCTTCTCAGGCGCAGTGTCGTGTTACATCAGCTACAATGGCAGTAGCTCCGGAGGCTCTTGCGTCGAAGTGGGCCGCGGCTCTGAGCAGCTCCAACCTCAAGACACAAAAGTGGGCTGTCCAACAAGCCCGAGAGGCGGCGACGAGGCAAGTCCTCGAAGTCCCCTCATGGAAGACCTGAGCCCGGGTCGTCAAATTTGCCGGATTCGAAATAAAGTTGTTTCCATCCATCGATACCATGTGGGTTGTTTTTAGACAGGACTACCTTCGGGATCGGCCCCACATTTTAAGATTACACTATCTGTGGAGTCGGCTCATAAGTTTCGTTGAGTAACGCCCCAGTTCCGGTTCCTGTTTTAGGCGCGCGCTGTTTCAACAACCGCGTCCAGGTTTAATTTCGGCCTTTTAACGTTAATGACGCACTATTACTGCGCCGTACGTAGCTGTACGCGGACTTGGTACGTCGTTTTCGTTCCAAACTTAATTTAGACGCCATATTTTTTTTTTTGTCTTGCGTGCACAAGAATTCCTCACATCTTCTAGTTTCATGAAATGGGACTGGCCACACACCCAGATCTTATGATACCCAGATCCATTCGAAGCCTGCAATGAAGACCTTCTCTTCACACAAAGCCACATATATAAAGATCACTTTATTCTCTCACGCTATTTTGCGGCTCATGAAGGATGACTCTGCATTGCAGACCGCTTTCTTAAACACATGTCTTCCCAAGGCGGTTCATCTCGCCTGAACATAACACACGCTTAAACGCCAACCGCTACGAAATTCTGGGCCGTGCAAACAGCCTAGTTCAAGGTTATAGCGTAGATATGGAACAGCCTCTGAGCAAGTTTGTACTTTTTAAATATGTCTGGGAAAGCTCGCAAAAACAGGGTTCTGATATCGAAAACGAAAAAAAAAAAACGCGGTCATTACCACCTGCCGGAAATGACGCACGGTCGACTCAGAACGTTAACAAGCGCGCTTCTTCAGCGTTCCCTCCGAGATTAAATGGCGGCCACGGAGCGCTGAATATCTCGGAGGATGCGCGCAGGGATTGGTGTAATCTCCGCCAACCATCACGTGCACACATCGTCTGCTGAGGTGCTATACAAAGGCTATATAAAGTAATAAAAGGCTACATAAAGGCTATACGAAGTCAATATAAAATTACGGAGTTACCAGCCCTGCAGCTTTGACAAGATAACTTAGAGATAGCGTAGACTGTACTGATTTGTATAAGCAGTTTAGCCAAAGTCAAATCTTATAGCAGTTGGCCTTTAAGCTTTGACACCCCTTTCCTCTCTACAAGCTTTCACACGATCTTAATTTTCGTTAACAGAGCTTACTTGACACTATCCATCCCCCATCTCCCCGTTGCAGCATTCGTCTGTGATGTCTGTGCTCCCTGTAGACGGCAAAGTATGGCCTGCGTTGAGTCGTTGTAGGCTTCGATGTTGTCTCCTCGAAACTGTCTTCTTCGCAGTGTATCTCAGAATTTTAACTAGACTTAAGATAGCGCCTATGAGGTGAAATCGGCAACGTAGCTGTGTAGGCCGATATTTTTTGCCCATCCTTAGTGCACATTATTTCTCTGACTTCCGCTGCATACATAGGCCGCATGGTAGGCATTTATTTTTTATCTTAGAATTATTTCATTCATTTCATAAATCTACTTTCGATATAAAAATAACAATTGAAAGTTTTCAATGTTTGCTAACATTTAGCACCCTTTGGTCATTTGTCAAACGCTACAATAGGCTATAGGCTTGAGCCCGCGCCAGGCGGGACTCAGAGCGTGTGACATGTGTTAGCCGGTGAAACGTGGTCACCGGAAAAGGATAAACAAGTACGCATGTGTCTGTATTATTCCTTTCCTATTACCAAGCCACACGGCGTCACTGGGGCCGACCCTTCCTGCGACACTTCGAATTGAATTGCAACAAAATTCACGC
This sequence comes from Dermacentor andersoni, assembly GCF_023375885.2. Taxonomy (NCBI): domain Eukaryota; kingdom Metazoa; phylum Arthropoda; class Arachnida; order Ixodida; family Ixodidae; genus Dermacentor; species Dermacentor andersoni. Next base: position 39,346,824 of record NC_092819.1, on the reverse strand, counting down.
AATTTTCTCGAAGATGGCTTCCGCCTAACTGTTACCTGACGCGCCAGGTTACTCATACAAATGAGGGAGGAATTGTATTATAAATGGGCGAGCGCTGCGGCAAGATTGAGTGATATCGACTACGGATGACCAAGCGACCGGACAGACGGACGGATGGACGTCACTGTAGTTTTTCAGTGTCGGCCCACATGCAGTCTGTCCCTTGCAAGAAGACACACGCAACAACTTGATTTGGGCGAGTTGGCTTATCTTGAAAGCGTGTCGAAGGAGCGTGGTCGGACGAGGACATAAAAATACGCAATATTTTACAAACTGGTGACGTTTCAATTATAGTTTAAAGCAATACAGTACAAGAACATTGTAAAAAAATGAACAGGCTAGTCATTTAGCGGCACATTGGCCTAAGCGCGAATGCGTTCTGACGTTTAGTGCAACACCAGGTCGCTCAAAAATCTAAACAGCAAAAAAGAAGGACGAAGTGTTGAGGCATGCCGTATAGGCAAACCCAAAGATAAGTGTGTCAGCGCGCCGTCAATTAGCATACTGAACAAGAAGTGTCATTTTTTATATAAACCCGTGTGTTTCTAGCGTCACATCTGCGCACGCCTGTCAAACAGGTTGGTACTCGTTGTTATTTTCGGCATAACTATATATATATATATATATATATATATGACTGCTGCGCTTCGCAGTAAAATTTGGTTGGCAGTCAGCGCTAGCCCTGCTGCGTGTGCCATCGTCTCATCCCAATGCTTCGACTATAGACTATACGTCCTTAAGAAACACGCCCGCCATGCGTGGAGGACCACTTGCCTCTCGCGTGAGGGGCAGGAAGAACGACCAAATGCCCCCGGGGCTCCTGGGTTCTCCTTTCTTTGAGACCGCCACCAGACCAGCCGTCATGTAGGGCAACGTGAAGTCGATCACCCGCTCGCGGTGCTCGGTGATGGTCAGGTCGGCTAGCGCCAGGTCAGCTTTCTGCGAACCGGTGTGGTAAGACGTCACGGACAAGGAAGCACGGCAGCAGTGTCATCACGCGAGAGAAGACCGTAAGTCTGATTCGTATAGTTTGTTTTTGACAATGTTATTGCACTGTACAGCGAAATGCTCTGCGCCGTTATGTCTGCCACCGTTACCTTTAATTATTGAGAGCGCTTTGAGCAGCGCATCTTCGATATATTGGTCGAAAACTACGGGGCAGTCAGCAATTGGCGCTACCGTTCTTTAGGCTAAAGAAACAGGAAACACAAATGCATGGATTGTCCTACTAATTTTTGTAAATGGTTCAGTATAGATTTTCCCAGTCGTGACCAATTTCGTTTATGAGTGCCATTGACAATATCTGCCGCCTAAACTCAAGCATACGTTTGTTATATACTGGTCGGAGCGGCTTTCTGTAGTATGAATGACACGGCGGTATAGATGCGAAAAAAATCTGGGGCGGAATTCAGAGAACCTTTGGTTCGTAAGTTCTCCTTGCCTTTCGCCGGCCGCCTTCGCGTATAGCAAGTCCAGCAACAGGACTGGCTGGAATTTTCTCTTACGAGCAATCCTAGCGTAAGACCTCTTTGTGAATACAGGTGTTGGTGCCGAATTCACAAATTTTAATGTTTGTAAGTACTCTTTGCGTTTGGGCAATGACCTTCGCTAATAATATGTCCACCATCCCAACTGACTAGCGTCTGTGCTGACGAACAGCATTTAGAGCAAGCACTTCTTTTGAATACGGGCAATAATGTGTCTAAAGCAGTGCCGAGCTGTTACGGTGAAGTCTGAACAGCGCTTACCAATAACCCTACGAGCAGGTTTTGGCGACATCTGTGACATTTGCGAAGGACCATGCAGCATAACAGGCCAAACATTTGATCGGGCATACGCTCAGAGATGGCGCTACTAACCTTGAAATATTGCACTATTGATTGTATGGTTCGATATGGCCTCCGACGTTATATGACGGGGGCCTCGCAACACTCTCGGAGGACACGCATCTAAAGGCAAGCTCTCTGCGCATCCGCGGTGTGCCGCCACCAAACCAGAATTTTTCCAGCAACCTGTGCGCCACGGCTTGCTCAAATGGCGCGAAATTGGAGTTTTAGGTAGTCCGCAAACTTCTTAACATTTACGGATCACCTGTTACCGGAGCCGTTGACGGCAGTAGGAAAGCTGGTAGCGGCATCGTGTGAAGCTCTATCCAACTACAGTGCGTTCGAAACATTTTTGACTTGCATGAGTGCTCGTGTCGAAGGGAAAGCAATAAGGGGACAGCATGTTAACGATTGCGCCAGTGGCAACTATTTACGCCCGCAGTTAGGTAGAATATGATAGGTCCCTGCGGTATTAGCAGTGTGTGCTCTCTGGTTAAACTCGGTGTTATAAGAAGTCGCTTAACAGCCTTGCTGCTGCGTGCACCTCTCCGGTAGCCTAGTAATTCGCAAGATTTATGGACAAGCTAGAAACATCGGTCAGCGCATCATCGTAGGCGCACAAGGGTGGTTCGTATTGTTGCTGTCACCCACAACGAGCAAATGCTTGCGGTTGCACTCTCATCGAAGTGATAACGCAGTAGTGCAAATTACAAAAAAAAGATAACACTCGTCGGAAGTCAGGCTCAAAGCAATCACCACCATTGTCTCAGACAAGAAGCTAATGTAATTAAATTAACGATTCTGGTGAGTTTCGAGATTTTAAACAATGTTTACTTAAACACTGATTTTAAGCACTGTTGCTTATTTAAACCTTATGATATGAGCCGCGATATATATATATAAGCAACAGTGTTTAAAATCATTGTTTAAATAAACATTGTTTAAAATCTCGAAACTCACCAGAATCGTTAATTTAATTACATTAGCTTCTTGTCTGAGACAATGGTGGTGATTGCTTTGAGCCTGACTGCCGACGAGTGTTATCTTTGTTTTTATGAAGAATTTATGATTGAAAGAATTTATGATTATGAAAGAATTTATGATTGAAACAGTTAAAACGATTGCATCAAGTTTTACTTCGCACTTCGTGAGTCGCTCATGCAGGCCCCGCTCATTGTATTTATCGGGACATATCCCAAGCACAGTAGGATTACGAAGGAGTTTTCAGAGATCCTTCCGTTTATTTATGCACATCAACAAATACTTCGGAAATCTTTATTACGCACTGTCATACGCTCGCTTTGATGCGATACCGGTAGGCTTCGAGGCGTATAAGAAGGGGTTCGGAGAGGCTTATACTATCAAATAGGAGTATTTTAGGCGTACTTCGTGCACACAATAGATGGTTGTGCAGTCGCATGCAAGTTGTACTTACGCCGGCTATCACTTCTCCAATCATTCCGTCCCAGTGTCCCGAATCGTTGTGAGAGCCCCGTTTGCCGTCCGCCACAACATGGAGCTCGTACTTGAAGTCCATTTCCGCTGACAGCTTGTCAAGCAGGTCAACGCAGAAACCACTGTAGACATTCTTTCCGTCTACTACCTCTACCATCATGAACGGACTCACCTGCGTTTAAGAGAAGCGTCGATTAAAAGGCGCTGCAGGCACAACAAGAACCACAACCTCAGACACCAATGGCAACAATCCTGGAACGCCGGCCTATGCAGTCGTCATACTACAAGTCGATCAAGACACTCTTGAAATTTATATATTTATAGAGACTATATGTGTCCCAGACATTCCCCACCTTTTATATATTAGTTGCCGCATTTGCTTTATATTGCAGGGTAGTAAACCAGAAACTATCCCACTTGACCTCCCCGCCTTTCCCATCGCAGTTTTCTCTCTCTCCCACAAACAGCGCCGCTTCTAAACTTCAGGTGCAATGTTAGGCTAGGTTAGCTTAGGTTAGGCTAGGTTACGTTACTTTCTCGCAGTGAAAAAATGCAGCCCAATGAGATCTGTTACGGCTGTATATTTCCTATGTAAAAAAAAATGCTAACACTTCAGATTCCCCGCAATGTTTCTCCGCTAAGTACCCCACCAAACAAGTTGGTGGCCATAATTGAGCGGTAATACGAACGCGCGATACGTTTTCTATCAACTGGGAGGCGTTGAACACGACCCGCGGGAAATTCTATTTTCGTCAGATTTTCGATCACGATATACCAGTTACAGATGAACACAAATTCGTGACAAAAAGCGCTTTACGAGGACGAACAGTGTGGGAAGTGATTACTGCTGACATTTCTTAAAAAACGAAATAAAAATAAAGATCATCGAGTGGTGTAGCCAGGAATTTAGGCGTGCAATGTTTCAGCCGCATACGGATAAGCTCCGACGCGGAAGCCTGGCGTACGGCCTTTAAAATTACTCATTCGGTAGTGTGGAGATAAATGAGGCCGCCTCTAATGGAGGTGTCGTGTATTTCTGCTCCAGATTGGGTTTCACGGCAACGCACTTCCGCCTGTACTTGGCGGTCGATACAGAGTTATCGTCGTGCGCTAAACTTTCAGGCCTTCGACCGCGGCTCTAACGCGTTCGCAGTTCTGACCGAACTTTCGTCGGCACTTTGTCTAGGATGATTAGCTTTGGCTCAGCGACCGAACGCAGCGATCAGCAATCCATCACCGGCATTTCCTATGGGACACTCTCCGTTTAAGCTGGCTGCTCGTTTGTCAGTTTGCGTCAAAGGCGCTTGCGGTGTACACCCTTTGAGGCGCACAATTAACGGTCGCGACATCCGAGGTATCCAGACGGTTCCATTTGCCGCCCTCCTGTGGTATTTTTTGACCTGTCATGTCAGAGAGCTCTGGAAATGCTACGAAAGATCACGCAGGGCAGCTATTAGGCTTAATTATTTTTTAAAATTATTAGATCGGCTTCAATATGGATAATGAAGTCTGACCGAGAACGGCATTATGCGATAACTTAGTGCCCAGTCGGGCGCTCTAATAGGAGTATTCGAACGTGCCATTGCTCTACCAGTGACCATGGATCAGTGAGCCAACCACAGGGGCTCATATCAAGAAGTGTTGCTTGGTCATGTGTTTTGACGAGATGAACATTTCTTTCAAACGAGGTGTTCTATCGCAGTTGGGCTGGCGCAAAAGCCAACACGGCACCTCACACCAAAGTGGGCCGCTGTCGTGATTTATGTTATTTTTTTTTCTGGGGTCAGCGTAGCATCCAGATGGACGACTCAAATATTTTTGCTTATGGTGGCTTTTATTGGGCTGGCCGCTGCGTAATGTCACGGGGCCTCCTTCGTGGCATATACAAATAAAAATAAATAATGGATACCTGAATGTAAGAGGAAGAATTGACAAAGCCTGTTGTTCTTAAATGATTTCGCGATACATACATACATACATACATACATACATACATACATACATACATACATACATACATACATACATACATACATACATACATACATACATACATACATACATACATACATATTTAGAAGTAAGGAAAGAGAAAAGAAAGAATTAGGTGACACATCTCATAGAATATAGTTTATGAAAACTGTCATGGTAAAAGAGTGACAAATAGCAGAATGCAAGCTTAGGAAGAGAAAAGAAAGCCACTGCAGATTGCGGTTTAAGAAGTATGTTAAAAATAGAAGAAATATTGTAAGCTCTCTTGTGACACGTAATCAATGAACTAGGAACCCCACAAACTATAAGTGAAGTCAGGATCCGTCAGAAAAGCAAGGAGCGAGTGATAAGCCTGGTCACGTACGCCAGCACTACACAATAAAAAAAAGCACCACATGATCCAAATTTTTTAAACAATATATTAAAATCAACATGCCAGTGATATTACCCGTCAAATCATTTACAGCGAGCTTCCTCATCGACGTTGCAATCAGTACGCGTGGCAGCATTGCTCGAACGCAACTGCGTGCGTACACATCGAAGGGACCACGCGTTTAACCTGGCTTGCTTCCTGGACCTTTGTGCCGTGGCTTTCACGCGTGCTGATAATTAGCCGAGATGTATTGTGCTGTCTCAAAAACGGCGACAACGCGGATTGTGCAAGATGAAACCAAAAGGTTCAGATGGCGTGAAATCTCTCTTCTCCTTCTCGCAGTCGCTCAGCCGGTCCGTGACGATGTGGGCGAGGTGTGGCAGGCAATAAGTAGATGAAAAACCATTATTCCGCCCAAAGGACGGAGCTAAATTAAAGCTTATTCGCCCTCTCCTTAGCAATGATGGCTAAAGATACTTGGCCCATGGCCAACTGCGGGCCTTCAAAAAAGAGCGCTTCTTGCTCTGAAAAAGTTTTTAGAGGACACCAGCATTTTGGGAAAATATTAGATATCATAAGATCCGAATACGCTAAATGAGTAACAAAAGCGTTGTCTGTGGTTCACAATTGGTTTATGTGGTGATCGCAACTTTTACGCAATATGTATAACTCTGTTCTGTACTTGCAGTGCATTACATGTGTTGTGTGTTTCGGCTATACAAAATATCTGACTTTATATATGCGTACGTGGACTGAACTAATGCACAGAACTTTGCGACTGATGTACTGTTGGACTACATATTTTTTATTCATCCAGTGTTCTACTGAGTGCCATATTTCGTGTCGGTATTCTCCCTTTTTACGCAAATTTGTTTCCTTTGCCAAGTGACAAGGAGTAGCAGGTGCCACCATAAAGGCGCCAACCTCTCCTAATATTCACTTCAATAAAAAAAAAAAAAAAAGGTGCTGCACGTATTTGCCGCTTGCGGTGCTGTGGCGAAACGTACACAAAGATTTGGGTATTTGCAAATTTGTGTGCGCAGCGATCTTGCGTACTTTTCAATGTAAGCGTTACAAGCATTTGGCCAATCACGGAGTCCTCTCACATCTGGGAGGGGAAAAGCCTCTACAGGATACTTTACATGCCCTCCTCTTTACAAATGCAACCTAATCGACGGAAGAAATTATCTTATTTAGAAGCTAACACAGAAGAGCTGTTATTACGAGCTTCTTAACACCAATCAAATGTGCCACTCGTACGATGCCACTTACGGCGACGGATAGGACCCGCAGTACTTCGTCCTCATCATCGTCAGTTTCCACCTCGTCCTCGGTGATGTTCAAGCCAGTAGTTGGTGACCAAGTTCCAATCTAAAGATATAGTAGAGCACTCAGTGGGATGCAGATAACAAACAGCGCAGTAAACAATGGGCGAGTGATGGAAATCACGATAATTAGTTACATGTTTCCGTGGGAGAAATATTGCCTTACAGTCGCAAGAAAGTTTCTCGGTGGCACCAGTTCCTGAAACAAATTCTGCTTAATGCAGTTTTGATCAAGCACCAAATTGGGTACAGGCAAAAAAAAGAACATGTCAAAATTCATACCTCTACAAAATTACCTTGGTACGCGAAGTACAGCATCTTTTTTTGTTGTTGTAGTTGTTACGACTGACAGAATCACTACAATGTTTTCCCCAGTTTCTCTCAGAAAGAAAGTGAGAACATTTGAATACCTTCATTTTTTCGAACCTTTACAAGAAAGTATTTACTGCTTGAGTAAAGAGTTCGTAGGCGACCGTACAACCCAAAAAATCAATTTTCCTTTCTTTCATCGGCGTTCAGATATTTTTCTTGGGTTTTAATGTGTATTGAACTTCTAAGCTGTCGAATATCTCGAAGTGTATTTCACTTATGCTGGAATATTATCTGTTGCGGCGCAAATTGCTCAGTTCTGATGAACCAATACAATCATAACAGTTCTCGTGTTTTACTCCTGCAATGCTTTCATAAACGACTGCTATCACAACAAAAGCAAAACTGTACATACCTCCTCCAATCCATCCAGTCCGAGTTCGGTCACATAAAGCTTAACGTCGGTCCTAACGCCTTTGTTGTCAAGTTTTACCATACCCGTAAGTCCGTCAAACTGGACCTGGAATTTCAAAATAGAAAGTCATCTATACCTCCATGATCTCAGCGCACTGAATTTTTGCACTTTCTCCACTTGATTAAAAATAGGAAAAGAAAGAAAAAAAAACAAACAGAAGCTTACCAGAAGCACTGGCATAGTATAACGAAAATTGTGCGATTGTAATAAGCCGTCTTTTGCAGAGACATATCCATGAGTGTAAGATATTGTGCAAAATTAATTGTGGTGACGCCGAGAATCGTAGTACCGGAGATTCGTTTCCGTGCGAAGGTATGGCAACTGATTAGGATTATGCAATATGCAGTCTGTTAACGAAGCGAAGTTATGTCAATGCCACGTTGTTGTGGTCTAAAAAACTGGCTCACAATCGCCCAGGACATGCGTTTAAATCGCGAACGGGATTAAGCACTTCTTTTTCCCCTCCCAATTGCTTTTTTGCTCTACGAGACCAACAGGCATCACGGACAGCACACTCTGGCATACCATGCAGAGACAACGGATTCGAGGAACAAAATGAATGAAGTGTACGTTACGGCATCAAGACTTCGCCATTTAAATCTGAGATATTATCTGCGCTGAGGCCTGAGAACAACGTTTTTTTACATTTCAGCCAGTCTAAGTAGGACTGCCGAGGACATCGCGGAAGAAGTTAAACACCCGGAGCACTCCAGCAATATGAACATAAAGGGCCAGAAACTGAAGAGCCGTAACCTTCATCGGTGCATAGGAAAGTGAACGAATTTTTATTCGTCAGTCATTGCACGCTCCTTTACTTTATCTGGCGCAGAAGTATCTTTGTCCAGTCTCTGGGACTACCAGATAAAAGACATCATCCAATGTAAAAAGAAACCCTACACCCAGGTGCCAGTGAATCGAATTAGTCTGCCGCTTCAACAGTGGTTAGAGGCCGTGTACGGGCGTATCTGGGGCAGACGTTTTTTTTTTTTTTTTTTTTTTTTTTTCAAGTTACAAGCCTGTTTACCTTTTTCATCACTGCGATGAGCTCGTCAGTGTTGTTGTCGTCCGAAACTGTATCCTCTCTGCAGTCAAGTGCAGGAAACGCTGAGTCCTTCCCGCCATTCCATTCGATGAGGCTCAGGGCGAAAAGCTTCACCGCGTCGTATAGCATGGCAGCGTCAGTCTGAAGACAGTTCGAAAAGACGTTCGCGAAAACATTCAGCTACATTCCAACAACATTATTTTCTTAAACGATGCTATGATGCGAAACCGCGACAGATTCAAAGGAGGTCTAATCCGCTCTCTTTATTTTTTATTGAAATGAAAATAAAAGAAAGAGACGTAGCCACCTTATAATGGTGACGGCTACTCCTTTTCTCATAGCGGAAACAACAATATAAAAGTATCTAAGAAAATGAAAAGAAATAATTTCATAGGGTCGGAAATCCACAGCACACGGTCCTATACACCCATGAACATAACAATATAAAAGTCAAATAGAAGTTGCACCACAATGAGTTCGTAAACAAAGTCACAAACATTATACAGTAAACTCTCAGTTGTACGAACGTCGGTTTATCGAATATTTCAGAATAACGAACTTTTTAAATATCCCCGGCAGTTTTCTTATAGATTCTATGCAAAAATGTTTCACTTAAACGAATGTCGGAACAGTCAATATTTCAGTTTAACGAACTCGCTCAGAGGACCAAGGCTTGCACTGCACTGCACTGCAGGCGCAACCGATGCCCGCCCTCATCAAACCGCCGCTCCAGCGGCAATGTAACGTCGCTGGTGCTACAGCGCCCCTGGGGCAAAGCGGCGGCGCGGAAAACTAACGGCAACGAGACATGACCTCCGAGATTGCCCGCACAAAACGAGCAAGCATGTAATCTCGGAGGCCATGAACAAAGTAACATCGCTGGTGCTTACAACCCCGCCAAAGCAAAGCGGCGATCTCTCGTACCACATACCACATGGTGCGTTTTTTTCCGACCGGCTAGTCGTGCCATGGTCGTCGTCTCTTTCTTTCCAGTCTCGTCGGTTCCGCGTGTGCACACAAACGACCCACGTGGTGTGTTATATGTACAAATTCCATTTCACACATTTTTAACACTATGGATGCCATGTCTTTTACTCCATGAATTGCACTTCAAACTTTTGACTCTGTATGCCATGTCTTATGTTGGTCTAGTGAACATTCAGTTAAGTGAACTTTCAGTTAAGTGAACTATTTTTTCGGTCCCTTCAAGTTCACTCAAGTGAGAGTTCACTGTATATATATATATATGAATGCTTGCTTCACATTTAGTTAGAGTATCTGTCAGCTATATTAATGCACATAACGCAGTGAACGGGAGGCCCATATGAAACACTAGCGTGAGCAGCGCTGCTTTTTTTTTTATTGACCTTGTGCACTGCCCTTTTCATTGTTAATTCAACCAACCATAGAGCATAATCAGCAAGCTTTAACGTGTCTATTTGTGAATACTAAACCAGCTGTCTAACCTTAGTTCGGCGCATAGATAGCTTTACCTTTAAAACCTTAAGGTGCAAGTGAAAGAAATGCGACACTCTCAATTCAGTTTTTGTTTTTTTCTCATACTCTTGCTGCCGATATTTACGAAAACTCAAGTAGTGAATCTCTACTTCGGTAGCAGAAACGTAGAAAGCAAATGGGTCATTCGTTTTCCTTTTTTTCCTTCATGTTTTTAGGCACTGGGTGTACGCCCACGAACGGGAGTAGAACCTGAGTATTCAGTGAGCAATTGGAAAGCAAAAAGAATGCATGGGTGACTAAGCGCTTGAGAGAATGCGGCACACTGGGAACAAAAGAAAGACGGTGGATTAATAAAAATCAAGCAACAGTGTGAGCAAGAGAACGAGAGAGTGAAGGGTGGGAAGTAAGTGAATACGGGTTTATTACTAAAGTGTGAGGAGTTTAGTTGGTTGGGCAGTGAGTGAGTGAGTGAGTGAGTGAGTGAGTGAGTGAGTGAGTGAGTGAGTGAGTGAGTGAGTGAGTGAGTGAGTGAGTGAGTGAGTGAGTGAGTGAGTGAGTGAGTGAGTGAGTGAGTGAGTGAGTGAGTGGTTGGGCGTGTGGGCGAGAGAGTGAGTCGGTCAGTCATTCATTGAGCATTCAATGATATAAAAAAAATGCAACACGAAATGCTGCAGTGCACGGCGAATGAGCGAATTAACGGACAATGATATGAGTAAGCAAGCTATCCAAAAAGTGACTCGGAAAAAGAACTAGCCAGGCTGTGTTATACGCCCCCAGGGCCAGTGATTAAGCGAGTGCACATGATTGTGTACAGTTGTTAAAGCGGGCTTCCACGCAAGCACCGCAACACCGCGTTCGCCGGCTTCCGCATGCGGATCGAATCCCCGCTGAGATATTGTCCCGGTGACATGTCCTGGTCGCAGAGAAACCAGCGTTCAAAGCTGCAACAGCTGCGGTTGACTGAGCCCAGCCCAGCGCAGCCTCGCGATTCTTGAAAGTTTAGTCGATCCCCTTTTCACGTTGGAGGGGAGAAATCAATAAACCATTCGAACGAAACGCAGCCGTTATTTAGCCCCGCTCCGCGCCTCCACATTCGCCCGAGCTTTCATCCAAATATAACGCCTGTCACGTTTGCCTGTGTGTTTCCGTTCCATGTTCTCGGATGTGAAGTGAGTTGCAGCAGATGCGAATGAATAACAAAATTTTAATACCTTCAGAAAAAAAGCATCCGTTCATTCCCGAAGAATAGGCAGTGATATCGCTTCCAGGTGCTCCGCTCAATCGTTTCAAGGAAAACATTGTACCTAGTCCGACAGCTATTGGGCGACCAGGGGCGATTAAATGTTTATAGGCGCGCAACGGCTGTTTAGGTTTGCGCCTCTCACAGCTGTTTAAAATCGAAACATCCTCAGTCTTTGGGCGGGCAAACGCGTAAATCGATGGAGTGGAAGTCTCCTACACCTTTGATATAAACGCTTTAGTGGGAACACCGCGTTTCTAAGTGACGTTTGGAAACTCTTTCCGGCATTTTCAGTGGCGAACACTCCCGCGAACTAGTACACGTATATAAAATAAATAAAGGTACCGATACTGTGATTATACGGCATTGAAAGATAACTATAACAATAAACCTATAAAGGTCTACCTTATCCTTATATTTTTTTTGCTTTTTTTTTTCGAAGTCTGTTCTGTTAAGAAATAGGTTAAAACAATTACTCGTTGTTGACGCCAGCCTATCATGCCTGTGTTTGAGGGAAAGCATGCATTATCTCACTGACCGACCATGGATTCTACTTCAAAGAAATACGTCACATTTAGGAGAACGAATCGATGTTATTTGCTGCAGAATTCGCTGCATTTAGAAACACGGGGACGTTAATTTTATGGCCCACTCACACCAACATGATATAATTGCGTAAACTGATTGTCTTAAGACGCCTCAGAGAAAAAAGAAATAAAAGTAATGAAGGATGTGCAGCGGATGACCGTTAAGTAGTACTTTGAATGGAAGACTGTCGGACACTGACTTCACTGACACATAATATTTGCACAAGTCGCCAACTGCCATGTTGATTGCATTCGCTTTTAAGCTACTCTATCAGGTGCGCAGGCTGAAAAACTGTTACGTTCAAGTAGCCTCAGCTTTTGCAGTAAAAAAAAGCGATTGCATTTCAGATTTGTTGTCTTTTAATTGATGACTTCTCAGCGAGATTTCGTTACTTTCCTATAGAAATTGCGCGCATTTTCATTCACCCCATAGACTTGTATTGAACGAAGAGAGCTTTTGTAAAAAAATATGCCCTAAGATAATGTATGAATTAGGCGTACAATTGCACACGCGCACGCACACATACGCGTGCGCGTGCGCGCGAATTCCCCTAATCATCTTATCATCTTTATATCAAAGAGCATATCAAAATGTCGCGGAAGTAGCACCGGCAGTCACCACCACGAGTCCTGCAAAGTCATTTCCGTGTTGTTTGTTTGCTTGTCTTTAATATATTTTTCTTGCGTACTTTGCGCAGCGATTCCTACACGGAACTCAATTACGGAATACTCGCGCGAGAAAGCGCCTGCGTATAATCTCGGTCTTTCCAGTGTCCTCGCTGCCAGCGACGCCGAGTGTCCTTAATTTCGGCTTGGATCATTACTCCCGCGGCCAGGCTGGGCCAAAGCTCGAGAGAAGCGCGAAGTCGAGTACCGGCCGGACTATGCGCCACGGCGTGCAATTTGGGGACGTTCGCAAGGATGGCTTCTCGCCGTGGTCTCGCAGCGTGTGACGCGTAGTGGCATTCATCACGGAAGGTCAAGTAACCCGCAGGGACTCGGACCGTTCCGTGGCCCCGACTTCCCGCACTGTCCGGCCGCGTGCACCAATTTCTCAGACTTCGTGCCTTTATCGTTGCGTGAAATGGGGACAAGTTAGGCTTCTGGGGTCTCGGAAAGCGAGCGAGTGAGTGAGTGAGTGAGTGAGTGAGTGAGTGAGTGAGCGAGTGAGTGAGTGAGTGAGTGAGTGAGTGAGTGAGTGAGTGAGTGAGTGAGTGAGTGAGTGAGTGAGTGAGTGAGTGAGTGAGTGATGAGTGAGTGAGTGAGTGAGTGAGTGAGTGAGTGGGCTTTGCAGAAAACTTTTAAAAAATTTGAAAAATAAGTTTTTTAGACATGGGCATTTTGCCACCGGCACTGCCCTCTACATGAATAAAATTGAAATCGTAGCCAACATCCAGTCCTGTGTGTCACTTGTGGTGACGTCATTTAGGAATGCACAGCGCTTCCACTCCAAGCCGCACGTTGCGAAAAGGCACGAGTGGGCGGAACGTCGGCGAATCAGCGCTTTTAATGCACGGGGTGTTGGCCTTTCTGTATGACGCGATATCAAGTGACCCGCACACGCACTCCGAGCATGGGTAGCTGTCTCAGGTCCTCGGGTATTCTCTCGGAAAACCAGAGAAAAGGAGAGGAAACAAAATTGGCACATTGGAGGGGGGGGGGGGGGGGCGTTCACCTGTACGAAAATTTTCATCGCTGTTGTATTGTGTACCATTGCTGAAGACTCTTTTTAAATTATTTTCTGCGCTTCAAGCACGGATGCATCGGTTTCGTCACGCCTGTCGACATCATCCCTGAAACACATTCGTTCCATTACGTTCTACATAATTGATACAGACATCAATGCGCAGTATGAGAAACCCAGTACTCACTCATCCTCGCATAGCAGCACCGGCCCTCCAGATGCAAACCTCTATGGCAATCAAGCATCACGTTCCGCAAAATTGGATATCAGGTCGCGGCGGCTACCCCCGATTATATACACTTTCCATTCTTTATATTTCTTTACGTCGCGTCGCACTCAACGTAATCACCGACCCTCAGCAACCTCCGCTGGTGTTCATGGTTGACCAGATCGAGAGCACGACAAGCGCAGAAGTAAGACGAGATAGAAAAAAAAAATAGCGCTAGTATAGAGAGGGGATGCGTCTGAATAATTAGGGGCTAAGGAGAAGCCAGATCCCGTTTTACGAGCGTTTTTACGAGGACCGACACGGCGGGCAGCTGACAACGCGATCCTGCAATATGTTGGCGCTAATATATCACCTCCGCACACCGTTATACGTATATATATATATATATATTTGTTACTTAGTTTTTCCGCCTCTATACCCTTTCGTAGATATCCGGCCTAAGTGTGCCCTCTACACCGTGCCTTTATGGGCCGTTTCCCTCTCCATACACACTATGGCTGCGACTTTTCTCGGTTCGATCTCTCTGTATTGCCTTCGCTATACATTTCATTTTTGGTCAGGTCGCCCAGCCGCGCTGCGTAAAAAAAAAGAAAAAAAAATAACGGTCTCGCCGTCTGTGCTCCGCCGTGACCCTGGAGATGACCACTCTCTTTGAAGTCGACACTACGTTTTGTGTATGTACCTATACAAACGCAGAAACTGCGTGGAATCGCTGGGGATAAGGGCGTCGTCGGTTGCCGCAGCCTAATTCTTTATTTAGCGCGAAGAACGAAGTAAATGTTATATCTGCTCTGAAGTCTCCATTTTTTTTTTCTCGCCGTCGTCACATAAATTCGCCGAACATTTCGTTCGCTAGCCGGTGCTCTGAATGGGTAGTTTTCCTTTTTTCTTGTTTTTTTTTTTCAGAAAGGAATTTATGGCCCCTGTGTAGTGATGGCTCTGTGCGTGGCTGTGCGTACGCTCTTTCACGAAGACGAAATCGTAAATACGAGATTTTGGAGAACTCGCCATGGTTGCTCAGTGGCTATGGTGTTAGACTGCTGAGCACAAGGTCGCGGGATCGAATCCCGGCCACGGCGGCCGCATTTCGATGGGGGGCGAAATGCGAAAGCACCCGTGTGCTTAGATTTAGGTGCAGGTTAAAGAACCTCAGGGGGTCAAAATTTCCGGAGTCCTCCACTACGGCGTGCCTCATAATCATAAAGTGGTTTTGGCACGTAATACCCCATAATTTAATTTATTTTAATGAGATTTTGGAAGTCCTTTCGCTGGTTGCTTCAAGATCGCCCGCTCGTCGGCGTGCTTCTCCGTTGGCCTGGCCGCGCATGAGTGCATTGCAGCTGTTGAGTGCAGCGTTTCTAAGACGAATAACCAACAACAACGCGCAGCTTAATAGAAACGGACGAATTCCGACATTCGATACTGCTCAGTCAGTTATTACGATGGTGATTATGCTCCAACATGGCCAGTACCCAGAATAAGATTTGGATCGAAAATTGGGTGGTTGCAGGAAACTCAAATGTAATAATATTTACAGGAAGGAACGCTATGCTTCTCTATTCCTCTTCTTCGACTCTTCTCTCAGGTGATGAACGTAATTCGCTTCACTTATGTCAACTTGTGGCTGCACACTGGCACAACCAAGGCGCTTTCATGCGTGTGCCGATGCATGCAAGCTACAGCGCATACCTTTAAAGCGGAGTTTTTTTTTTCTAAGCGTGGGCACTTCAATATCTCGCCAAAATAATTACTATTGCGCGCTTTTGCTTTTGCGTTCAGATAAAAGGGAAGATATAGGCGGTTTTATTGTCGTCTTCTTTGCCATCTTTGTACCTTGTAGAACACACTTCTACTATGACTTTTGGAATAAATAAATAAATAAATAAATAAATAAATAAATAAATAAATAAATAAATAAATAAATAAACATTTGATCCATTGCAATTCTGCTTCCTTTTTTCTCGTAAGGCCAAAATTAGTGCTTCTCGATCACTTGTCGCCTCTCCTGACTTTATTCTAATGTCATGACGTCCAAAGGTAGGATTACGGAGGAACCAAAGAAACAAGTAACTAACTAAATAAACGAATGACAGTGTCCTAATAGGTACGGTGATTATCCAGTAGTGCTCTCTTGATGGCTAGCTCTAGTTCGATACTGAGGCATAAACGATGATCATTTCCGTTGCACCGCAGCGTGAGAGTCTAGAAGCCAGCGACGCCATTCGTGCCCGTATACGTCTTGGCGTGACTTACAGACAGCTTGAGGGGGAACTTCACATGGTCGTCGTCATCTCCCTCGTAGTCTTCCTCTTCCTCCTCTCCTTCCCCAGCCGCCGCCACGGTAGGCTGGGGTGCGTTCTCCGCCTCCAGTGCGTCGACCTTCTTGACGAGCACTGCAGCCACGGGATCATCCACGTCCACGATTCTCAGCGCCGTGATGTTGGCCTTGCTGTAGATGAAGTCGCTCAGGTCGGCCATGTGAAAGTCCTGCGCAACGGTTGGCAATACTGTGAACATTTCTTTGCCCTCAGCGTGGCAGCCAAGTTTACTCAAAGACGGTTTCCGTGATGAAGTCCATAACAAAAAAAAAAAAAAAAAAAACAGACGGACAAACAAACAAACAAAATAGTGAACTGTCGCGCCGGTATTTATTCTGAAACATCGCTTGCATTGTGCGATTATAGTTATTATGAGCAACTCCAAAAAGACCTTGCAAACAACTCTGACAGTGACAAGAGCTGTTATCAGGCCCTACCAGGAGGCTTATCTAGCTGATAAAGTTGTCTTCTGATAGTATTCCTAATTGTGGTAATGACGACGTCGTTGCTCTCTGCGTAACACTAAGGATTGACTGGATGGATCAATTGTACACTGTTAAAGAAATAATTACGCTAGCAAACCATTTTACCAGCACATATATGTGGTACATTAACATTCATGACACTGGGAATATTGGTGTCAAGCGCCTTCTCAACACTGCTCCCAGTTGTCTTCTCATTTCACCCACTTCTTTCCATCCCGAGCGCTGTAATCTTATCGTGACAGGATATCAGCAATGCGAATCAGGTGTGGTGGCTGAGGTGCGCCCTAATTCCTTGCACTATTTCTTTAATCTTTAAATATACGTTCTGCACACTTCGCGTCCCTTACCCAGCAGCAGCAATAGCACCGTCGAATGCTTGCTTTTGACTCTCTGCTCTGAGCACATGTTTCGGCATTATGACATCTACACAGGCTTAGCTACGAGTAAAACAGTCTAATGAGTAAATAACGGCGCGTGAAAATGAGAGGGAGAGATGAAGACGAATGCAAAGTGTGTTTTCCTTTCCTCGTTTTACCTTCAGGTCCTTTCTTCACCCTGTAATTCTTTTCTAAGGCTGCAAAACTAATTATTACAGCTCAGAATAGTGTGAAGAGGCTGATTAACCCTTCTTATGACGGGGTCCGTGCTTCATAACAAAAGTCCAGCTGTTGACCGATTCGGACTTTTGCCGAAAAGCCACATTTGGATCGAGTGAACCAATCACGGTCTGACAGCGTCCCCTCTTCCCCAAAAGTGGCCTCGTGCTTGCCCCCCTTTGACTTTAGAGGGCTTTCAATCGATCAGATATGCGGCCCCGATTCGCGTCCTGCCACAGGGCTCACCAGGGAGCGAAACAGGTAGCTGTAGTCATCGTTGAGCATCTCGATCTGGAGTGCTTGCATGAGGAACGGTTCGGTGTCCTCCTCCTCGATGGCGACGAAGACGTGCGTGTGGCCGTCCTCGCGCACGCGCTTGAGCACGTCGCGGAAGGAGTCCGTCGAGTTGCGCGCGTAGTGGTCCGCGTCGATGTCGGCCTCGCGGAGCTCCTCCAGCAGGCCCTTCATCTCGGCTACTTCTGCGAAAGCGAATGGCCCAGTGAGGCGGAAAAAAGGGAAAGTGTCTGAGAAAAGACGATTGATTGACTGATTGATTGATTGATTGATTGATTGATAGATAGATAGATAGATTGATTGATTGATTGATTGATTGATTGATTGATTGATTGATTGATTGATTGATTGATTGATTGATTGATTGATTGATTGATTGATTGATTTAGCGTCCCAAAGCAACAGATAGACACCGTAAGGGAGTGCTACACATTAGCTTTGGCCGCCTGGGAGAGGGTGCCACCCTACACAGCTTGAAGGCGGTTAAGAAGATAAAAATAAAAGAAGATTGAGGGAAGGTGCGAGGCAGGGAGGCACTAGCCATGCGTGCATATGGGGCTGCCCATCATGCCCACGCTTTGTCACCGAATCTAGCTTAGCTCAAAAAGTTGTAGCAGCAATGCCCGCGCTCATTTAAGAGCTTCAATGCTGCACATTAGGTCTTGGTCCAAGGACATCTGTCTCTGAGAATTTTCCAGTGTCTCGCGGGCTTAAAATAGTCCGAAGGAGTAACCGTCTGGGGTGAGAGGGGTTTTTTAATGTGCACCTAGATCTAATTAGCAGCCTTCTCCTTTCTTTCTTTTTTATTTTTATTTTTTATTTGCATTTTGCCCCATCGAAATTTGGCCGCCGCGGTCGCCGAATCAAACCCATGATATCGCGTTCGGCGGCAGAACACGATAGCCCCAGATCCACCACGGCTGGTGGCCGAGAGTTGAACTCGTCGGTGGCTTCGGGTTGTGCACTTGGCATTGCAGGTGTTAGCACTGTAGTTGATCCGCGCCACCACCACCTCTCAGCTACGCACCAGGGTCTAATTATCGCGTAAATAAGGAACATTGCATAAGTTCCACCTCGGCGGCAAACTCGTGCCGTCAAAACGCGCCTCGAGTTCGCGACGTCTTTTATAACCACGTGCTGAGAAAAAGGTTTACGTAATAGCGCGAATATCACCTTAATTCAGCATGAATGCCCAGAAATGCTTAGATAAAGCTGGTTGCACGTTTTCTCGCTGCACTTGATCTTGTTCGCCATATTCCTAAGTATAATAAATTGTGCCGCAGTTCGGCTGAAACAAACTACATATCGTATCTTTCTCGATTTTAGTTTAATTTCGGCGTCCTTCGCTCGGCACGCATCGGCTGCGACGCATATCATATATTCATGACTAGCTGGACGCCAAATAAGAAATTCTTCTTGCATAACTTCTTAAATAGCTCCTTCAGGTCCCTCTATCAAAATGAGATCGCGTTGCCGTTATTATATTCAATAAAGGCAATCAGTTTACCAATGAAGAAGAAAAGAAAATATCTATTTTTTTATATGATATAAGGAGATGTTGGTACACAAATACGGCGCTGGCTACTCCTTGCCTCTTCAATATGTGGTGTATGCAATAAATCGTTGCTACATTCAGCATATAACAATATACAACGCAGTTACAACAAAGTTACGTTGTAACATACAAGAAAAAATAACACGAGATTGCAAACACGCTCCCAAAGCGATAGTACGAACAACGGTGCCACATAACAAATAAACGCTCAAGCAATGATGCTAACAACAATAATATCGCATATACAACTTGACCGTAAAAATGAACAATCTCATATAAACAATTATTTTTTTTTATTCAATTACGGGGAAACGATAAACGAATTCAGAGTTTACATAATGACCAGAAAAAAGATCACGAAGAGCTGGGGTAGGGAGTACGGTTCATATTTTAGGTCGTGTCAACGAAGGATAGTTTTTAACATTTCTTTCTTGTCGTGAACAATTCGGAAAACACAGGATTTCAACAAATCCCTAACTCCAGAACTCTAAGTAAATTTGTAATAGCGTTTCGTGCTCTAACATGGGTGCATTCTGAAAAAAAAATACCTACAGGAATAAATTATGGTTCGGGCAACATTGCCAGAAGTTCAGGTAATAATACATCTCTCTATTGGTGGCAATTCACGAGTACGGTTAAAGAAGTTTTGACAAGCAGCGTTAATGTTAGCTCCAGAACAAAACACACACACAAAAAGAAGTGCGTAAAAAGGATCATAATAACCTGATCGTTAAGTCTTTAATCCATTTGTTTCGAAGAATATAATGATTGTATCATGTTAACCCACTCCTGTGGTTTCCGCGCATTCTTTTTCTTTTGTACTGTTTGTAATTCAATATTCAAACGATGTCGGGTAATAATTATAATGTGAGTTAAGTGAACGCTTTGACATGATGTTTGAGTTGTTGCATGAGTTGAGTCGTATATTGAGAGTTTCGTTCTTTTTTCTTCGTCAGTAAAAGGAATCCAAATTTTGTTGGACTTATATCTGAAGTTGAACGAACCTACCATAGTTTATTCTGGCGGGCGGAAATCGAAGTTGGTTTTGATAATGATGTCAATGTCTTACTGCACTTCGGTGCTGCAAATTTAAGGCTAGATAACAAGACATGTTATTATAAATATCTAATGTGATTGTCGAAATGCGTGGTTCGATGCTCTGGCAGACTATCTAATGTTCGCTAGAGCGGGGCCAAACCAGACATTATCGTACCTACTTGTATGTAGGCTAAAGCATTGCGACGTGTTTTGCGGGAGTCGAAGTAGCATTAGTGTAGTTCGATGAGTGAGACCCTGAACGGAACAGAGATACTGTATACGGCAATGGACGCAGCCGTCGTGTAGATATGGAAAAGTATTTCAAGAGTATTTGCAGTTTAGTTTATATGGCAGCAGAATGTTTTGGCATTTTTTCAGATACCCTTCCTTCGCGTGTGCTTTCTCCATTTAGCGGAAGTCTAATAATCCAAAACGGCACCTCCGTGTGGGGTATCAGGCAACGAGTAGTACATACTGCTTCTCGGTTGTAGTCCAGTTACAGCCGTAGTGGAAGCGAACTGCACGTTTGCTTTTCAGTGGCTATTTGTCACGCATGGCAATACTTTTACCTCACTCTTCTTTATCAAAAAGGACACTAACGAGTAAAGTAATTTGGACTGTATTAGAAAACGAATGCCTTTTACAATACTAAAAAATAAAAGTCACTTTGGCCGAGATAAGAATCTTCATAAGCCAGAGCAGACAAGAACGAAACACGGGGCAGTTTCGCACCAAGCCACCGTGACGTCATAAATTTCGACAGTGTCTGCCCAGGCATAGTTACTCCTTACCGACAAAGATTAACTACACCGTATGTGCAAAAGGAGCCAAAGAATGAGGTTGGAAAGTTTCAAGAACGTTTACTCACCCAGAAAAAGCCCAAATATGGAAAAGAAGCTTTAGAAAGCGTGACGTCACAGGGACGTAACGGTACGGTTGTTTAGATGCAAAGCGAGGCTCCTATCTAAAAACAGAAGAAAGATAAAATAAAAAGCTCTCATGCTAGGATTGTTCGTAAGAGAAGATTTCAGCCGATCCCTATGCTAGACACATCATTAGGAAAAGCGGCTGGCAATGGCAAGGAAGACTTGCGAAAGAGAAGCTTTGTAAAATCGACCCCGGAACATGTGACCTTCATTTTCTTTCTTATAGACCAACTATAGTTGTGAAAGAACACTTCATTAGCGCAAACAAATTTAGTGTTTTTTTTGTGTGTGTGTGTTCCTTTATTTCACTTTAGAGCACAGGGCCCTAAGTTATACCTTATGTTTGTCTCTCTCTAGCACCGAAATATTTCTAGCTATTATTTACTGGGCGATATTTGTGGCTTACTGCAACTGACGCACGTCATTCGTATTTTTTTCTCTCCCAGCATTAGCCACCGACACTTTAAATAAATAGCCCTCTTGCGCTGGTGCTTAGGCTGTACTTTAGCTCCGAGAGAAAAATAAAAGGCGCTGACTGCAACGTGTACTTCTTTCTTTTTCTGCCAAGTTCTCGTGGTTACTATGGCCCTTGAATGCAAACTTTATCTATACAAATGCTTAGCGTCGCCAAATCCTGCGTCTCACTGAAAAAGCCCGCTATGAATAAATGACTTTAAATCAAAAAATTTTCAATCCGCCCCACCGCATGGGCTGCTGGCACCATTTTTAACGCAACGACCCCCGTTTCTGTCAATGCGAACCAGTTTATTGCATTATATCGCTGCAGAATAAGGCTCCGCCGTTTGCTTGCCACTATTCTCTGTATTTCATGTTTGTCGCTTTCTTTCTCTCTCTCTCTCTCTCTTTGATTTTTTTCTTATTTGCCGTAGCCAGCGCTTCAAAGCAAACACGCTCACATTACTAGTTCGCACAGAGTACGAAAGATGGCCTGAGATCATTTCTCTGCCCGTCATTTCGAAACAAGACGGACCGTCAAAGAGGACCTAGTTGGGAATTCCGCGAAGAAAAGAAGCCTTTTGGCGAGTTGAAAAGCGTCGACTCTAAAGCCTACAAAAAAAAAAAAAAAAAGAATGAGTGCCCGCTAACCTCAACCATAGTAGCCCCGAAGAAGACGTTGGGCAAGCGCGCTGATAAGCCCCGATGCTCTGGTCATGGCTTCACGCGCGCCAGTTCGCGTCAGGGCGCTTGCGTAACGCGCAAGCGGCTTAACAGAGGCCTCGCAATGCGCCCTTTGAGCGCAGCTGAAAGCGTTCGGAGCAGTTTCGCCTCAGCACTTGCAGTAACAGTCGATCGGGCCGCAGAATAGCGCCAGTACGAAACCTTTTCTGGGCATCGCGCTCGAGTTACCGCTCGCAGCTTACGGTGGGCCCACGGCTACGATGTACTGGTGCTCAGTGCAAGGTCGTGACGACTGCCGCATTCCAATGGCAGTTGCGCGCAAGAACGGGAATACGCCCACCTATTCCGGGGTTTCGCTAGCCGCGCTTCTGTGCGGGGGATTCTGAAGTGCTCGCTATGCTAAGCGAAGAAAAAGAGAAGGTTACTGAGCATTCTGAGTGCTGAGTTTACTGAGTGCCAACATTGCGAAAGCTCGCGATGTTGGAAGCAGACTTCGCGACACCCTTATGTAGGGCAGTACTAACTGCATGGTTTCCAACTGGAAATAGCTGGAAGCAGCATGCTGCTGACTGCTTTACTAATAGCAAAATTAGAAATTTTTGCTGCAAGAATACAGAGGTAAAAACGACCGAAAAGAAAATGTTGCCGCGTGCCAGCGATGGCACACACTTGCACATGAAAACAATATTTAAAAAAGAAAGATATAAAAAACAAACACGAGTCTCTATCCATAAATCTGACCTAACACACTGAATTCACGTTCGTACTAATGTAGAAGTATTTCACGGCAATAAAAGCTGTTCTTTCATGGCCTAGAACGGGACGCTATGCAAGTACAGCTCTCAGTAACGACTGGTTTGTGCGCCCTTTGTTTGTAGGATAGAAGCCACCGTTATGACGTCAGCGCAGCACCACGTTGACTAAACGACTTCGTCCTCCACCGAGCATGCACGTTAAATTTTAAAAAGAAATTGATTCGTGATGAAACAATCAAGCGATAGTGGACACATATGCATGGTTTCTGCAATCCGTGCCAGCTTGGCCAGAACATACACGCTTGGAACCGTAGTTACTGGGTCTGTAGTAGAGAGTATGGATCTTCTGGCTCTTGGAGAGAGAGATACATGCTTTATTGATGTGTTGGAGAGGTTAGCCTGACTGATGGCCTGACCTGCTACTCCACGTGCTGTGCGATGATTGTGGAACCATCACACCTTAGACCTTGCTTGGAGAGTTTTCAAGATATGTGCCTGACATTATGATGGAAAAATGTAATAGGAGGTCAACTGACCCCGAACGAGTTCGCACAAGTAGAAACACCTCCTTTCCGCTGATGAGCGACACACAGAATCCAATGTTTGGCATAGCATGTCAATTTATGTTCTGGCGAATGCTTGCTGCGCTTTCATTTCCTGCTGATGAACATAAATGTGTGATATATAGCAAAATTCGCACGGAGTGTGTAGGAACTCTACCTGTGAGCCGTTAGCGCGTTAATGCTAGACTTCGCAACGGGAAGAAATGCACAGGAGGGGTTCAGCAGTCCATTTGGTCACGAAAGAGTCGCACAAAAGGGAAGACCGCCATCTACTGTATGGTGCTTGATAGAGCATTCTGTGCACCTTACAGTTCCAGGAGTTGCGGAGAACGCCAGCTTGTTCTCAGCACCTCTGAGGAAGGTCACATTTATTGTCTGGCACGGTTGGTGTGCTGATGTAATATATGCGTTTATGCGAACAGTTCTGCCTCAGGAAGCTCTACGGGCGCTGTTGCTGTGCAGTAGTAATACTAAAAGAAGTTTATCGATATACTAGTAACAACACCAGAAGTGACAACACCTTAGAATACCTCGCACATTTATAAGGAAAACCAACACCCAGCGAGAAAGATTGAACGTCGCACTTATTGGAGTAATGGCACGGCCGTGGAAATCATCACGCTGCATTATTATCGGTAGACCACCGTAGTCTTTCACCTTCTGCACCGCATTTTTCTGAATATGTATTTAGCAAACAGTATCTGCAGAAGATACTGCGAATTCACGTAGAGCATTCACTGCTGCAATGCAGATATTTATCTAACATTTTTATCGTGACCGAATTGTGAAATGAAGTCACCGGAAGCTCCGTACAAGAGTGACATGTAGCTAATATGCACGGCCGCATAGATGGTAATACTGAAATCTGCAGCGCAACTGTTTTGAACATTTTACTGCAGACAGCTGTTGTCAGCTAAGAAATGGTCCGATAGTTTTCGTGCGCCCCTTCATTCAGCTTTAGTTGAAGCATGGCAACGTAACGTAGAAAGCGATGTACGGACAGGTCGTATACATCGAAGAACTGATTTATCGCTTTCAAGCACATAGTTCTAATCGCACTTTTGTTGGATGACACTTGCATGATGTGTTGAGGAAGGTTGCAGATGATCAGATAGTTTTAGCTCAACGTAACTTATGGTCCGGTGCGCTCGCATTTCACCTGATGCAACACTGCAGGCAACTGGGTTCATTTCGCATTTTTATTGTGATGGCAATTATACGAACACCCGAAGCGCGTTTGCACTGATGGGATTGGCGCCGCCACCATCCTGATGTTACGGCATCGGCGCGCATGCGTTCTCAGCGCGGAGAGGGTTAGGAATTCTCCATAGACACGTAGGAGGTTTTGCTGCGGAAGTGACGCAGCCAATTAGAGGCA
This sequence comes from Dermacentor andersoni, assembly GCF_023375885.2. Classification (NCBI taxonomy): domain Eukaryota; kingdom Metazoa; phylum Arthropoda; class Arachnida; order Ixodida; family Ixodidae; genus Dermacentor; species Dermacentor andersoni. Next base: position 39,321,742 of record NC_092819.1, on the reverse strand, counting down.
CGATTACGCTCCACTAAATCTTCCTACTAAACTTCGACTTTCCTAGTGAACCACCACCTGTTGTGCCAAGGTGATGTAGAATGAGTTATAAGCGAAGCTTTGGCTGATGTATACTGAAACGGTGCTATCTCTTCGTTTCTCGACGCTCCTCGCTCAGTACATGTACCGGTATCATTTTGTTGACTTATTTTACCAGACTGGGATACTTCTGTTCCCGACTTATTCACTTCTTGCCTCATACTCTGCTTGTCAATCCAACGGACGCGCTCCTGCGAAGTCCCGCCTTTGACGACCAAATCCTGACCATCCAGCGCACCCGTGATTGGGCCGGCAGGCTAGACCTGTCAATCACGTCGTGGGATTAGGTGGGTGCGCGTTTCATCGCGTTTTGCCGTACCCAATAAAAGTATATTCACTCACTCACTCATTAACTTGTTCAATCCATTCTGCGTGATTAGCCAAGCATGTTCGCATAACCAGTGACCCAAGTTGTCCATTCGGGCGTACACCCAGTTTGACATACCTGGAGGCCCACGTCGCTTTATAATCGGTAACAGAGCAGCAGCCACCGCCCACCAAGTCACGGGAAGATTCAAAGAAAGCTTCGCTTTAGCATAAGTTAGCTTATATGACATCAGCACATCAACACCTACGAGACGTCCTAAAGCGAAGCTTTCTTGCTCTTCTCCGGGGATTGTCGTTCGTCGTGTTTTCCCGCCGGGTACATTTGTCGATATCTATTGACAACTTGGGGCGAGTACACAACTTGGTATCTCTCTGGGTATGTGCCACTGGGTACGTATGTGCCCATTCTTGGCCGCTCTCCCAGAGATGGATGTGCCATTGCAACACAAGTGTATGAAGCCTTAAATGACCTAAATGACAACTTCGCCACTGGTCATGGCCATCAATGTCACAACAATGTCGCCTTGTGTCACAATGACACAAGGCGTACGAAGGCCTAAATGCACTAAAGTGAAGCTTTATCTGCCCTGCTTCCGTGGTTCTCCGTTCGTCATCGTCTCCTCGCACAGTAGGGCACGTGATCAGAGAGAAACAGCGAACCTACGCGTGCATTGACAGTAAGGCTTTAGAATTGGGCGCGCGTCACGGGACCCGAAGCGTGTTCTAAATGCTGAGGAACTGGAAGCCAAGAAGGGGCTGGGCGTCTCTCTCGAAAGGCACTTAAATGTTTGTTATACCGCGAAACGCGAAGGTATACTCGTGCGTAAACGAATTACGCAGAGCCAACGCACATGTTCGAATCTAGTAGAACTTCACGTAGACAACTCGTGCGCTCATTTCTCAAAGCACCAGCGTAAGCTTAAGTAAGCTTAAGCACGAACATTACACAAAAGATTCGCTTCACACAAATTTCAACGTGCGCCTTGAATTTGCCTATCGTATTTTTTTTTCTTTTTTTCTAAATGTAGACAACACTGTACGACCGTGCGTACCTTCGTCCTCCTCGTAAACGATGGCAACTGATCGCCACTGCCAGTGGCTCATCAGGGCCACGTAGGCCTCGGCCAGCACGGCGGGGTCCGGGAACAGGTTGAGCGAGTCGTCGTACGCCTCCTGCGCCGGGTCCCAGCGGGTCTCCAGGTGCGGCACGTTCAGGCTGTTGCAGACGTCGCTGACGTGCTCGCTGCTCACCGAAGACATGGGACCGAACACGGCTCCCACACCCCGCAGAAGAAGCCGGCACGCTGTCGGTGACAAAAAACAGAACGGAAGCCCAGTTTTAGTGGGAAGAGGCTCACAGATAAGAAATTGAAGAAACAAGACTGAGGGAAAGTACGGACGAACACAGGAGCTTTGAGTTGAATTCGGGGTTTTTACGTGCCAAAAGCACGATTTCATCGTGAGGCACGAGGTATGGGGGAGATCTCCAGATTAATTTTGACCACTATAGCGGAATCTTTAAGGTGCCCCGAATGCGCGGGACACGGGAGTTTTTCGCATTTCGCCCCCATCGAAATGCCGCCACCGCGGCCACGATTCGAACTCGCGACCTCGTGCTCAGCAGCGCAAACACCATATAGTCGCTAAGCCACCACGGCAGCTAAAGACAGGAGCTTGTCAGCATCAGTTTGTGTCCCTTTGCTGTTACCTATTAAGGTGTCTCACTTGCGAAAGTTTCTAATTGAATCGAATCGAATTTTATTAACCATTCGGGGTAGACCACTGGCTATGGGTTTGCGCTTCTCAGCTTGAGGTCCCGGGTTAAATCCCGGCTGCGGCTGCCACCTTTTTATGGGGTTGAAATGCAAGATCGCTGTTTTGCTTACATTTAGATGTAGGTTAAAGAACCGTGAGAATTATTGTGGAGTCCCCCACTACAACGTTCCTCATAATAAGATCGTAATATTTTGGCGTAAAGCCAAGGAAATTAATTTTAAATTTCTTTATTCAAGTAATACTAGAATCCGATATCGAGCAAAACGTCTAATATTTGTTTTTATGTTTTGTCTGGTTCTAATAGTAGAAAACTGAACGTCGTGGTTAAAGAAATCGTTGATCCGGTGCCCGCAATATCACTGGGATGTCTGTTCAAGTGAGCAGACTGTAAACGAGCAAGGAGTGATAGATCAGCACAGTTTCTTCTTGGTTAACAACGGCTACATCAAGCGGCTGGTGGAGCGTATGCAAGGCAAGCAGTCTCTGGTACTCCTACCGACGACTTCCTGCTTGCCCATAAGCTTACAAGCGCTTATAATCAAAATCAAGTTTAGCCGCTGCAATAGCTCGCTAAATTGCGCGGGAGTGGTCTGTTTGTACATTTATTCATCATGCTGGAGGCAAAAATGCGGACGCAGTTGTCACAGGTACAGTTCTGTGCAGGAATGAACCTCATTCTCTCTCTTTTATATATATATATATATATATATATATATATATATATATATATATATATATATATATATATATATATATATATATATATATATATATATATTTGTGTGTGTGTGTTTCTCTGGTGGAAACTATTACTAGATGAATTACAGGATGAAAATGTTCGGCAGCATGTTACACTCATGTAACACGCGAAGGCGAAGGCCTGCTGCACAAGCGGGTAATGCATTAAGTTATACGATCGGAGGGGTCAGATTTCTTGCAAGACATAACGAGCTGCAATGTCAAGCAAACGTCTGGCGCTGTAGGTCGAGCTTCTCAACAATACATGCAAGCACCTAATACACTACCTAAAGGTTCTCTCGTTCTCTCTCTCTTTCTGTCTTTCTTTCCGTTTTTCTTTCTTTCTCTCTTTCTTTCTTTCTTTCTTTCTTTCTTTCTTTCTTTCTTTCGTTTGCTCATTCATATTCAGCCATTGCACCTTTGCTTGCTTACGGGCGTAAGAGCCATTCCTGATGTTGATATTTTTTGCTTCAGAGGACTATCCCCCGCTTTTTTTGGGTATGAGCCATTGCAACGAGTCACTTAATACCTTCGCCTTAAAATTAACGCTTCGTTGAGTCAAAGGCCTCGCGCAATGGAGGCCTTTGTCAACCGCGCCGGAGTCACTGGAGATGAGTTGGACACCAAGGACAATCTGACAACTTATAACGATCTCGTTAAGGCCTTTTACCTTAGTCGCCAAACCTTCCCCCAGCCGCACCCCAAGTTCAGCCGGGCGCAGGCTACCACCCTGCGTCTGCTACAAACAAACACGTACCCTTCACCCGCCCGCGTCCACCTTATAATTCCAGACGTGTACACTACCCCCAACTGCCGGTGCTGTGGCATTCACCCAGCTACGCTTCCGCATATGCTGCGGGAGTGCCCAGCACCGTACACACAGACTAACACCACGACTCTCTCGTCGAGGTTGCATGAGGCTCTGCGGAGCTCCGCCCTCGACGACCAAACCTGGGCGACCCAGCACGCCCGTGAGGATGCGGCGAGGCAAGCCCTCGACGTCCCTTCATGGGAGGCTTAGGCCCGGCCATCATAAAGTGCTGGTTGTACAATAAACGTTTATTCATCCTCCTCCTTGAGTCAAAGGTGTTGTTCACCACGACACCCCCGATACCGTCTTCTTTCTTTGCATTTACAGTCTCTCGATACTCTCAACGAATACAAGGCGTGCGTACTCACTGTCCCTGACCGCTTCGTAGCTGTCGTCCTCCGGCAGTAGTTCGACGAGCGGAAGCAAGTCTGGCTCCATGTTTATACTCGAATCCTCGTTGACGACGTCCACGGCTGCTTGGAACAAGATGGCGTCCTCCTTTGTCTCAAACAGAGCCCCTACCATATGGAAAGGAGCATAGAAGAGAGAGAGAAGCAAGAAGAAAGGGCGTTAGTCATATTGCGTAGTCATGCAAGCAATCATTTTCCAAGGGCCGAGATTTAATCCCGCGCCCTAGGCCTTAGCCACTATTCGAGCACAGCATATAAAGGAAATACTATTTCCACTGAGTCGCCATTGTCGGTGGCTCAGTACGCAACGAATAATCAACAATAGGCCATCGGCCATAATATTCTCATGACGGGTGGCCATCACAGCGACACTAAAGCGGCATCGCTAAGCTGGAAGCATGCAAAGATATTTTGGCACATTCTTTTTTACCTTTAAGGAAGAAATAGAATGTACCATGAAGGTGATTTAAGCCTGTAGGTAGTGAGGAGTTTCCGTGGCCCCTTACCCACCAATTTTTTGTTTTACAACCGACGGCGGGCACATAAAGAACTGCCACTTACCGATCATATCGAGATCTGTACTAAGCTCGTAAGTTTGCTGCATCTTTGTGAAGTATTTGGCCAGAATACCTTACTGTTCGTATGTGGAATGATGTAGAGTTGTTTACCTCGGTTATTCTAGATACCAGTTGTGGCAAGCGCTTAATCAACGTGGAGAGGTTCTGGCATTTACCTCATGAACAACAACAAGACTGAGAAATCATAATGACAGGATTACTATATTAGCGTCTGCATTGTTACCTGTGTGCCACAAAATTTAAAGAAAGAAAGCATAGCGCCTTACATTTTTCAAATTTAGGCTAAGGATATATTTCACGAAGGAAAAGCTATCAGATCTAAACCGCAGTTATAAGTTAACGCACATGAAAAAGTATAAAGAATCGGATAAGCCTTGTTCTGTCCAAAAGAGAACGACCACTGAAAAGGCAAGCTCACGTCAGTTTGAGTCATAAAAAACAGTTGTCTGCCGAGTAAACCCCATTCACGCATCCTAGCAGGGTACATGTGAAGTAAAGCTAAACATTTCCCTATTTAAACGCGAGTCATCAATCTGAAAGCCAGCTTTAGTGTACTGTGTTTTACATTGCGCCCTATAGTACTTCCCAATTCGACAGCAAGAAAAAAATAAGTTTCCGATGTCTCCAGAGCGAGGATTTAGATGTCCCTAATCCCACCCAATGCCATGACGACCTGCACACGGCCTTAAATCCTCGCACACAACAACGACGTCCCATCGGCGATTAAAAGTTTCAGAGTGAAATCCCAAACTTGTACCGACTGTTCCACAAGTGATAATCTTTAATTTGTTTGCTGTCGATTGCAAGGTAGAAACCGAAGCTTGGAAGCTTAGCTCGTTTTTTTCGACAGAGTTCTCTAATGAGTGCAAAGCGACATGCTGTGAGCTGACATTACACAAGTATTCCGTTGGATGTAGAGCTCAAGGATTTCGAATCACTGGCCTTCTAAAGCAAAATGGTGAATTTGTTCACCTTGCGGGTGAAATGTTATATTGTTCTTGATCTCTATTTTTAAGTGCCGTGTTGTGTGAAGTGCTTTGGTTTGCGAATAATGTTGAAGCTTGTGTTTTGAATATGAGCAACCGAGAAAAACTCGGTGCCCTTCCACTCTGTGAAGAAGGATGACCAGCGAAGCTGTGTATGTGGGCCCCTTAATGGTGAACTGCACCTCCGCCGCGGGTCGGGCCACTATTGCACTAACTTCGGGATCGGTCCACGTGTGGGAAGTGCTTGACGCCTACTTACCTCCGCCGCGGGTGGGCCCGGCTTTGCACTATCTTCGGCATCTGCCATGTATGGGGAGTTTTTGCTTACCACGCCAACGACACGAAAATTTCCTTGGACGGCAGAGATATACAGCTTCGTTGTAATACATGCCAGTGATACAGCATTTTTGGGCGGGACGGGGTGGAAGGGGGGGGGGGGGACGAACTAAGCATAGTCGAGGCGTGAGGAAACGAAGATAGGTGACAAAGAGAAAGGAAATGAAAATGTGGTTCAAGCGAGTAGGATCACATATCGCAACAGCGAACTAGTCACCGCCTCACTGTCGGTGTACACCACAAAGTTCCGTGCACTCACTGGCTAAAGCAATTATCACATAAATTGAAAAAAAAATATATATCACCGCCCAAGCACTCTGTACAGATGGTTAACCAGCGAAGCTGAAAAGTGCGGCCCCGGTGTTTATCGCTGGGTTAACCCGACGGTTCATTAAACGACGGCTTGGTAGGCTACCGCTTCCTCGGTACGAAGTTGCTGCTTGCGCTCGGCTGCTCGAGCCTGTTCTTGTGCCCGAGCTGCAGCATGGGCACGGCTTAGACGGTCTCGTTCACAGTTCTGCTCGCGGCGCTGCTCGTCGAAAGTTGCCTGCTCCTCAGGAGTACGTATGGCTCGTGGCCTACCCATTTCGTAGCTGGAGAGAAACTGCTGCGCGCGCGCTCGGCTGCGACAGAGAGCAACGACATCGCTATTGGCGCAGACAATTATCGTGTGCCTCTCTTTCACTTTTTTTCGCGCATGCGCATGAGGTTACGACGGAGGAGTTTTCGGCGTACAGGCGACAGATGGACAGACGAATCGGCTAGCCATGTACCGCTTCGTTGTAAAAATAACTGCCCAAGCACTCTGTACAGATGGTTAACCAGCGAAGCTGAAACATGAGGCCCCGATGTTTACCACTGACTTAATCCCAACGGTTCCATAAACGACGGCTTGATAGGCTGCCGAATCCTCGGTACTCAGTTGCTGCTTGTGATCGGCTGCACGAGCCTATTCTTGTGCCCGGGCTGTAGCATCGGTACGGCGTAGACAAGCTGCTTGTCGGTTCTGCTCGTGGCGTTGCTGATCGAAAGCTGCCTTCTCCTCAGGAGTACGATGACACATTGCCTGCCCATTACGGAGCCGAGAGAAATTGCTGCGCGCATGTCCAGCTGTGATGGAGAGCAACGACGCCATTGCTAGCGCAGCCAATCGCGCGCCTCTCTTTCTCTGTATTTTCTCGCAACTACATGGGGTTGCGCCGGAGGAGTTTTCGGCATACAGGCGACAGACGGACGGACGGACGAATTCGCTAGCCACATACAGCTTCTTTATTACTGGTTCGCTGTAATAAAAAGGGCCTTTCATTTTGTTCTGTGTCACCTTGTGTTATGTATCTTCATGCGCCTTCTTTTCTTAATTTTTTTAAGTCTTTACTTTTATTAAGAAAGAGTTGTAGGTACCACCTATATGGGACCAACATCTCCAAACAATCCCTTAATTATAAGAAAGAACCGTAAAATTTCGCCTAATGGTAAAGCATTAAAGCCCCCCCTCTCCCACTCCGCAAAAGAAGACGGGGAAAGGACGCGTCAGTTTACGACCATGTAACTAACTGGTAAATACCTAATATCGCAATTCTGTAAAATGAATGCGGTGGGACATCTGAAACGGTGCAGTTTACTTATTATACACAGCGCTCTGAATTAAGCGATTAACTTGTCTGGGAATTTCGCAAAACGCGCGAAAACAATGCAAATAATGTCACATACGCTGCAATATAATGTATAACATCTGTTCGTTTTACACAAAGCAACAGATAGCTTCACAATATTGAGAGGGCTTCTTTTTGGTGCAGTAACTACACAGTTGTAAACTAGTGTGCTTCAATGTTCTTTTTCTATTATGCAATACTTCTGCAGATTAATTAGAGGCTCAAAATCAAAATAGTGCTTCCTACAGTCAGTGTAATGCCGGTTTCTCGCCTAAATGCAACGGTCCGCAGGCTAGGTTAGCTGGGAGCAGAGTAGCTCCTGCCTAAAAGTGTCAGCAAAATAACATTTCATCTCACATATCGCACCAACCTTTTCGCGAGTTGCACTCCTAAAGAGAACACAACTTCCGAACGCCCTCTCTATAATCCAAAAATTGTGAGAAACTCACCAGAAGGCGAGAGCTCTATCAAAATCCTTGAAACTATGTGATTTCTTATCCATATGCCATGGTCCTATAGTTATTTTTTTTGTTCATTTCTTTTCTGCCAAGCTGCAGATTCGGAGAATTCACTCGAAAAAAGATAAATCAACGTTACGTGAGAGCCACTGCAAAGCCAGATAGCAAAGTGTGCGGGAGCTGCAGGCTTGTTTCGAGAAAAACGGCACGCAGAAAGTTTAAACGGCCAAGTAGCATACGCCCTAACGGGCAAAGAAAGATGTGGAAGAGAAAATAACGTCACCACCCGTTCAGAGCCATTAATAAAATTCAATTACGGGCCTCCGTTTGAACGTCGAGGACATTCACCGGCGGCGGCGGAGGCAATAAATCTGTAGCAACTTTGAAACGATCCGCAGGTGTACGGGGAACTAGGCGGAGAACACCTACAGACGACCATCGACGAACTGTATAAAAAAAAGAACGGAAACGAAGATTAAAGAAAAGCTAGAGGGAACGAGAGGTAGCGGTAAATGGTAGGCGTTTACTGCAGCGTTCGTCGTCGAGGAAACGCCAAGGTACCATTTCGAAAGGGGCGCAGACAGAAGCCAGCTTTCGATGGTCTCGAGCAAGAACAGCGGGTGCAAATGGCTAGAGGACAAACACCAATTCAAAAGAGCGTATAGACGATAACGAGTGAAAGAGTAATCCACCTGTGACAGGAGCAAAGAGGGATATAGTTGGGAGTGGAGGGGAGGGGGTAGCTTGTGGAAATGGAGAGAGACGATTTGTTTTTTGTTTGTTTTTTACTTTATTCCTTTTTTTTGGGGGGGGGGGGGGGAGGGGGGAGGAGTGGCAGACGCTAGACAATAAGATAACTGTTCATTGCCGAATCCATCGGAATGAAACATCGTGAAACAGAACCACGTGAGCTTTCATATATCGTACAGAACGCCGAACGAGTCAAATAAAATGAAATGGCTTTTTTTATATTAGTCGTGTGGGAGGAGCGTCTGGTTATTGCCCAAGTTCGTTTACTCTTCGTCTTCTCGTTTTTTGCTAAACGTAACTGTGATAAAGAGAAAGAAGTAAATGAATTATAACGCCGAAGGAAAAAAAAACGGACTGCCGCAGCAGATCGGGGCGGCCACGGAAACGACGAAGTTGGCCGTATAGCGGAAACAGGGAAGAGGCACGAAACAAGGCGCAGAACTGCGAGTAAAATACGTTTCGCGGCACTTTCTTCCAGACACGCAGCTTTTACTTAAACTACACGCCAGGGAAAGGGGCGCTCCCATGCCTACCGTTCGCATGCTGTGCATTTTTCTTTTCGCTTTTCCCAGTTTTCCCTCTCTGTTTCCCCACCTCCCTCACGACTGTCCCTGTTTTCTTCCCAACGCAACGGCGCGTGCACTTCTTCCCAATTTCTTTTTTTGACGCTTCTAAACACGGGCGGCCACCCGTATATATATATACTCACAGTACCGAAGAATAAGCAGCGAGGCTTCGGGTAAACCCGATTTCTTCCTCCGTAACCCTAACGTTCTTCCTTTCTTTCTTCTTTTCTTTTTTTCACCAGGCTTAGTTTGGCGCGGCGGGCCCATGTCGTTGTCTCCTGGGCGCAATTTGCCGAACCCGGCTTCTGCCGCTGCTGCTTCGCTGCGGAACAAAATGGACTCGGGGCACGCCGCCGACGCCAGTCTCCATCGCGCGGGCCGGTGTGTGTATAGCGCGGCGACGGAATAGCGTAGGGCGCCTTCGGCGTTCCCTCAACGTATAGCGCACCGCGTTCGCCCGCCGCCGCTGCGAAAAGTTCCGCTCGTATAGATCGACTGAGCCGCCGGTGCAGAGTCAATGGCTTTTCCCCCCCATTCCCTCGGCGATCCTTTTCTCATCTCCCCGGCTAGGCGTTTCCTCGAGGAGATTTGTGCCGCTCCCTTGCTCTACTGTGCGAGCGTGGCCGCCGGCGTCTAACGAAAGGGAAGGAGATAAAAGCAAATGTGCTGAAAGACGTGTGCATGTGTGCGGACCGTGTATGTCTCTGTAGGTTTGACCGGCGGCGACGCTCCTGGAAAAAAACATGTGCCTCGTAATCCCGTCAGTGGAAACGGGCCGTGAAGGCCGCGCCTGCTGTCCCTCCGTTCCTTTCTCTCTGAGTGAAGGCTTCCAAGAGCTGCTGGGCTACAGGTTTTTAAGTGAGGGCTCGGCGATAAAACTAATTGAGAACATCTCCTGAGCCGACTGGGCGGTCAAGGCTTTTAACTGGTGTCTGCGCTCCTTTGGCTACTTTCACGTGCTCATTGATTGCGAATATGTTCGAAATTAATGAGGAAATATGAATATTACGAATATATTCGCAATATCTATCTATCTATCTATCTATCTATCTATCTATCTATCTATCTATCTATCTATCTATCTATCTATCTATCTATCTATCTATCTATCTATCTATCTATCTATCTATCTATCTATCTATCTATCTATCTATCTAGCTAGCTAGCTAGCTAGCTATCTCCTGTGAATTTGGGTCTTTGGGTCGACCATGGTCGAATAGGTGGCGCGTCGGGCTGCTGTGCTGAGGAAACAAAGTTCGAAACCAACCGCTGTGCCAACACTGGATACGTGGCGCTCTGTGCCTATGTGCCGCTCTTAAAACGAGCCTCTCAAGAGCCAACTCGGGTCCCTAGGGATGCAGGAGTGGGTATGAGTGTGCACCGCTCTTCAAAACGCCCTTTCACACTGGCTTGATGCGCTGCGTATGTGCAACTCAGTCTGCGCTGCTCTTTAATGATCCTCTTTGATACCAGCTTGGGTCACCGGCTATGTGACAGCAGATGTGTGCCGCTGTTCAATGAACGACTTTGACGCCGACTTCCGTAACCAGGTGATTGCCCTAGCGAATGTGCCGCTCTATAATGACAAAACAGATCCTTTTAATGTTCTCCGACGCTCGGCGGAATCTAACCAGCGCCGAACGTGGACTTTGCGGCGAAGTTGATGGACGGCACAGCGTGTCCAGTGAGAAGCTTGGTGCAGCAGCAACAGTACAGTGGCAGAGGAGAACCCGGCTGCATTTCGACTAGCCGATTCTATCTTTCGAAAAACCTTCGCGATTTCTCCCGTGCTGTGAAGAATCGAGCCCACTTCGCACGGATTCCTTAAGGACCGCAGCCCGACGCTTTGGAAAGCTGCGCCACAAACTGCGCTGGGTAAGTGCTGCCTTTCAATGAACTTCTTTCACGTCGAGTGGCTAACCGGACACTTAATCTGGTTAACCGCTCTTCCTTTCGCCTCTTGTTTTCCTTTCTTCCTTCCTTCCTTTCAGGTCAGTGTTTTAGCGAGCTGCGCCATGAAGGCACTGGGTTCGTGTCACTGTTCGATGAAACTCTCGTCAACTTCGGTCACTGAGTATGCCCCACTAAGCGTTCGGTACAGAGAGAAAAGGATTCTCCGCGGTCGCGCGCACCAGTGCGCCACGCATCTCGGAGGCTACGCGTGAGCTTCTAAGCAGACAGCAGCCCGGCTGCCGCACGATGCGTTCCGCAGCGTATGCACTAGCACGCCACGCATATCGGAGGCCATGAGACGCGCAGGCTTCGCGGAAGCCCCTCTATATGGCGCGGAGTGTTCGTAGGGAGTTTTATCATTTGTTTTGAAGAAATGCTAAGGAACACCGGTGAAAAGAAATGTCCGGCTAAAATGTGCAAATATCTGTACTTCAAGAGCGTGTGCGCGGAATGGAAGAAGAGGTCAAGAATGTTGGCAACCAAGTAAAAAGTAATTGAAAGTGTAAATACGCGACCAGGAGTCATGAAAAAGAAAGTGAGAGAAAGAGACTGCAAATTGGATGCAAAGAATGCAAAGAAAAAAAAGCCACAGAGATTTACAAAAGCGTCGATAAAGAAATCGGGAAGTAAAATCGGCATGAGAACGCAAAGGGGAGTGGTTTGCTATTTGAGGCCCCAGCTGGCTGGGTGAGGACAAAAACATACGGGTTCAACTATGCGCCAGAGGGTGTCGCATGTGTCTGCTGCGAAAAAAGAAAAGACCGGAAACGACACGGCAAATCGCAATGAAATGCCGAGATATTCAACCATTAGGACCCGTAGGGAGTGTCCACATTCCAGTAGCGTTGGGATTCAGACAAGATGGAAGAATCAACTGGTCGCCAGTCCAGACAAGTAAGATACGTATTGGCAGAAAAAGACCGGGGAAGAGATTGATAAAGCCGAAATCATTGCACAGTGATAATGGTATAATATAGTGATGGAGGTTTTAAAAACCTTGGTTAAGATTGAAACCACGTACACGCAGCGCTAGGTGGTGACAAATCTAGTAAAGCCTGAATAAATCAAGCATGCTTGGTGACTACATGCGCCTCCACTCCGTTCCAAAAGCGATCTCAATAATAATAATAATAATAATAATAATAATAATAATAATAATAATAATAATAATAATAATAATAGTAGTAGTAATAGTAATATACGAAGCCCATCCGCGGCAATACAAAGCCTCGTATATAATGCGTTTCTACGGTGCCAATACGTTGTGTCGCTCAATTGTTTCAATGTCAATGCTAAGCGCATTCCCGTTGACCGTCATCGTATGGTCGATTCTCCCGAGCTATTAAAGTGGGTAATAGCTACAACCATCTTAAAGCCGTTCAGCTTAAACGTCTCCTAGATTTAAAACTTCGGCCCATCTTTGGAGAACTCAATGCAGACCTCCTAAATGAAATCCATACTAACGTACCACGTTCGCAATCTCCACAGTTTTGGAATTCCGGCCGTCGACGCAGTAAGGGTTTCTGACGAACCTACATTCTCTGTATGGCGCCGCCCAAGAATATTTTCGAGAACTTCGCTGCGACGTTCCCGGGTGTCCCTGCATTTGAAGTGCGGATCGCGATTTGCGCTGAAGCGCTTGCCCAATTTAATGAGGAGAAGCTCGGAAAAGGTTGACTGCACTTGAAACGGCATTCTACAGATCCACTCCCTTTTATCCGGTCTTGTAGTGTGCAACCGAATGATTCACGCACGCTTCAATACTTGAGTTGCGTGCGTCAAGCACTATCCTTCCGAGCAAAAAACGCGCACTCTGCATCAAAATTTTATCGTAAAAGTTAGCCCTACTTGCAGATTCCTTTCTTAAGTCGCATCGAGAATTTATAGGAATAATGGGCGTGAGGTGCTAGCCTATACATATATATAGCTTCTTATAGTGTTGTAAGCTTCAACTGCCCTAACCAGCGATTTAATTTTAAAGCCTTCGTACGCGTTTGATGATAGCGTCGGCACACTGCATACGGGGTTTAGAAGATACCCTGAATTAGTACTAAATGAGGCTCATAGTTATAAAACGCCGGACATGTGCTCAGAGCACAGAAAGCTATCACGTGTGGGCCACGTCTCTCGATTATCCGCATGCTCTGCATAATCAAAGACGGTTCAGCACATGACTCCATGAGGGCGCGTTACATAGAAAACTAACGAAACACTTGTATGAATGATACGTCCGTGGTCCGCTGCTGCATTGAACATCAGTTACTCGACTGTAGCTTAGAATTCTCATGCATTTTGGCAAATTCATTCGTAGTCTAATTTTGGCGTGAAAATGTATTTTCACAAGCTGGCGCCGTTTATATAAAAAGCGAACCGGTCTGCTCTGAATCGACGGAATTACAATCGACCCTCTTTCCTTTCCTCTCGTTATTTCAATGATTTCGCGTCATTTGAGCCACGACTGACTACCAAGCTGCTCGCTGGACAGTTATCGTGTGGGTCAGCGGGATTTCCTCTTCCCTGTAAATCGACATCTCTCCCTTTCTCTTACACTCCGCAACGGGCTCTTGGGAATACGTGTCAGCGCTTGATCGACAGCGCCGGGGAAGTTACAACACCTGCCTTTGGAGCTCTCACTTTAGCAATTTAGCACTTTGGTGGGCGTTTTTGTTCCCCTTAGTGACATTATATTTCATACTACTCCTCTTAACTGTCCTTTTTTCACTCACAACGTAAGATGAGAAGTCGGAGACTTGCATAAGTATTTCCTTTGCATGCTATAATACTTTTAACTTGAAAAAAAATAATGAGACGGACGATAAGATAGGTAATTGCTGTCCGCGGGAGAGTAACACGAGGCTGCAAAGGAAATCCATAAGGACTTTTTACAATAGAGAAGCTTCACAACTGAAGAATGATGACAATCATCAATTGTCGTGTCTTGGTCGCTCCCCTATATTCTAGGGGCGTGAACTTGTATTAACAAGGACACAGTTAATATATCTCCCAACCGTTATATATTTGAAGCTATGTGTGACGGACTGCTAAACTGTTTGCACTAATTCGCGTTTAAGTTTAAGGGAGTGAACAAGCTGTCTTGAACCATATGTAAATGTTCGTGAACCTCCTTGATGTTTACTCAGCGTCTCCAACACCAATTTGGAGTACGCTTTGCTGAACAAAAAGAAGAAAAAACGAAACACATCTACACCGCGAAAATTGCCTGCGGTGCGTTGATGTGGTTCCTTGACAGCCACTGAAATAGCACATTGAGCCGACTTTCAGCTAACGCACAACTCGAGCGGGCATTCCTTATACCTGCGAACATAACTTAGGCACAGGAACAAGGCGTAAATTGTCAAATACGTACCCGGTGCTGTCAACACACGCGCTGTCACCACCTAGCCGCGTATTCAATGAGCACGGGAACTGCATCTCTTAAAACAAAAATTACTCTTGGTTCTTCACGCTATGGGAGTTGGAACTGAAGTTCATCCTATCTGCGCGAGAAATGCCATCCGAGCGTATAAAAAGGTGACATGTCAGTGAACTTTCAAATTAGAGCTCCGCTTTGAAAGAAGTTACAGAGAGGTCGAAAAGAAGAAAAAGAAAGAGAAAATGCTGCCTGACTACAACTTCGTGCACAGGGACTGTGCAAATGAGTGTTTCAGGTCGGTGCGACTTGTATTCCTTGAATGCGCTTAGAATGCCGGAGGCGCTGCGACGCGGTAACGGCGCTAAAAAAGTGTCAGCTGAGGAGGCGTACAAGCACGACAAACAGTGCGGGCGCTCGTCTGCATAATGACCCTGCTTTAGATTCAGCCTTCTTTTCTATCGCCCCTCTGCTGGTCGTTGATCCCCAAGACGGTGATGACGCTATATATGTGGAATCATTTTAAACAGGGGCAGCAACAAACATCAGAAAGGAGCGATGCGGGGACAAAGTTATTCTCTCTTACTTTCATGTTTTAGTGCTTCAGATGTGTTCCTCTATAGTGAACTATTCTTCCGCCGTGGGATTCTCAGGATGCTTGAATGTCTGGATATTCTGTTTTTCTCGCTCTCAGTGCGATATTTGTTTGCAGAACAAGACAGCGGAAATGGAGGCTCGTTAGCGCTAAGAAAACAAAGCTGTCAAAATGTATCGTTAACGTGCTAACCACCCCACCGAAAGATTTGACCTTAAGTACACACAGCAGCGAAACTCATGTAACACAATGAAAGCATGTGTATCCACGTATGCAGCAGTTGGCTGAATAGCGAAGCTATGTTACTTCGTAGCCTATTTCTAAATCAAGCAGCTTGCATGCTACGAAAGTAAGAAAACAAACACACTTGACTCACGGTCTAGAATAACCTGACGCATATTACTTGCTGTGCTTACAATGTCATAACGTTGCTTTTAGGATGTTATTGAACATCAGAATTTTGCGACTTCGCATAATAACAGGGCAACTTCCAGCGAACTTGTTTCTTCGTAGCAGCTCCGTTAAAAATTTCAGTGGCCTGTAATTAAACCACACACTCAAAAAACTAAGTTTTAATGATTACCAGCAAACTTCATAATTAGGTCACGCAGGTTAAAGTTTTATTGTTACAGGACTCTGGCAAGCAGTGCGCATGACGGCTGTATGGCGCTTTCGAGCACTTGCTTTTTTTTCCTTTTTTTTTCAAAGCCCCACATAAGCTGACACTAATGAGACACTGGCCACGCATCACCTATAAAATGTCCCCTATTCGTGCGAAATGTCATCTATGTGTCACGTCGCATTTCTTCGCGAGATTGTGTAAACTTCCTACGCGCTTCGTAAAATACGCTTTTAAAGCTCCAGAGCCCCCCCCCCGTAGAAGTAAAATTCTACAAAGGCAGCAATTACCCTCCACATTTTAAGCTTTTCTCGCATATCGTGCATACCATGCTTCCTTTTTCAACGAAATATAAACAGAGTACCTTGTTTAGCACATGAAGGTGATCAGGAGAACCAACTACCTGCCTTGTATAACACATAAATAATTAGAAAACGAGTATTCTGCGGCCGTTTTCAGAGCACTTTATTTAGCTATACGTTACCTATAACATGGAACTTATCTTTTTTTCTAAATATATGGTGGCTGTCATTGCTGTAAACAAGCAGAAAGCCAAGGTTTTCCAATCTTCACTTAGGTCCTAACTGACCGACACACTTAATTTTCTGCGCATGAACTTTAGCATGCCTCCAATTTACTCCTAATCTAAACTCGGTGAACGATCTAGTTATTTCGGGACACTGTTAAAACACGCGTGTAACGTTTTCATCGCTTGTAGTCGGGCTAACAGCTTCGCTGTTGAAGGGTGCAATTTATTTCCACAGACATTTTTTTTTCCATCCCTTGGGTACTTCGTATAACCTTGCGTGCCATGTAGTTCCCGGACGGAAGCGTTGTCCTTTTACATAGCGCTCCTGACAGAACAAGGTACGTAACTTTACTGGCATGAGAAAGAAGGAAGGACTCATGTCAATGACTCTCCTGCTTACAAAAAAGACGCAATGCCTTATCGTGGTATCAATCTCCATTTTTTTTTTATTAATTGTGTGTAACCAGATGTTGGCACCTCGTAGAGGCGTCGGCTACTTCTACGCTGCAACATGCAATAAAATTGATGCACCCTAAGAAAAAAGCCGTATTTATCAAAAAGCACTCTAAGAACATGTTTCAACGAGTAGTTCACAAGTCTTAGTACATAAGCCACAAGTTCATAATCCAAGTTTGCAAGATAGAACGCAAGCCTATTGCAGCCAGCAAGAGAAGAGTAAAAGAAGGCAAGAAAGAAAATATGAGACGATTAGGACACTCCTTAATGCGAAATTTGAGCGGAGCTGCATAGCTGTTTTCATTTCGCGATATAATAATTAAGGCAAAGAATTAGAGACCGAAAACACCGCACCAGCTGGAGGTGGGCCTGTGGCGTCAGCGCCTTCGCAGAGGCAGGGGCATTATGGGAACGCTGGCATGATGAGCGCCATCGGAGCCAGCTGTGGAAGACGACGACGACGAACGCGCGACAAGTGGTGCGAGTACGTTCACACGGTTACGCCGAGGGACGTCAACACCAAACCCAGGAACGGGCAACGTTATAACAGCTGCGCTCTTAAGACGGGTAGCTGTGCGAAGTAAGGATAGTAGACTTATCGGCCGTATAAACTTGTAAGCATTCGCTTGCTAACTAAACTACCAATGATAGAATGCGCAAGCGTGACTCAACAAGGACGTAGAAGGAAACAGGCGCACGAAGACAGTGCTGTCTTTGTGTGTCTGCTTCTTTCTACGTTCTTGTTCAATCGCGCTTACACATTCTACCATGGACTTAAACCAAATAGCCCACCAACGTGTTTTAACTAAACTAACCAGCACGGTATCACACGCGCACAAGTAAACATGAACACATATCGCTTGATGACAGCGGAAGCTGTTTGTGAACACGCTGGAGCTATAGGAATTGCGGCAGCAGCCGGGAGCCAGTTGACCTCCGTGCAACTGTCGCTGCAATGCGTATGAACTATCGAAAGCACAGCGCATACGAAGCTACCGGCACTACGCGCACTATGCAAACATCACAGATTGCTTTGTAGATGAGGCCCGCGCGGGCGCGCACTTAAGGCCCGTCGCAGACCACGTTCAAGACACACGAGCGCCGGCAACGCGTTCCTATGGCGTCCGCCAAAGCCGTCTACAACGGCGTCCGCGATTCGCGTGGCCAACGCAGCAGTAGACGCCGCAGTTGTCTCCATTCTGTACGGGGCGGCGGGCGAGGAGGACATCGAGGCACTTAGCAGCTACCGGAGAAGAACGCCCCTCCTCCCTCGCCTCGCGCTCCACAGGAGAGGGCACACAGCCGCGCCGCGTTCCTCACTCGCGCAGTCGAGATTGAACCGCGTTCGCCGACTCACCCTCGCACGCTTTCAATCATACGGAACCTCACGGCGACGGCCACGGCGACGGCAGAAATCCTGCTGGAGTGTCCAATAATTGCTATCGCAATAAAGGTCAGGCAGAACACATCTCGCGGTGACTAGCGAGGCTAATGCGATTAGTATTCAAACGATATAGCGACAGACCGTATTGCTGAAGAAACTTTTATTTAGAATATGTAGTGGACATTCAAGATTTTCTATGCTTTATCTAATGCGATGTGCACTGCTTCCTGGATTGGCCCATTATAGTATTACGCTCGCTCGCAAGCGTCGACGATGACGGCATGACGACGACCATACGATGACGCCGCAGTGACGAAAATGGAATGACGAACAAGGAACGATGTCGATGGGTCGAAGAAGGCGGTATGACGGTGACGGCATGACAACTGGACGATGGTACGACGACAGTTTGACGACGGCATTACAGCAATTGGATGACGAGGACTGTGTGACGGCGAAGGGGGTGACGACGACGGCCTAACGAGAGTACAATGACGAAGCTGTAATAATGACGATGAAACGACCCCGATGGCATCGCGACCACGAACACATACCAAGTGGCCCAAGCTAGTAGAAAACTTGGTTCACTGGGCTAACGTAACTGGCTGGCTGACTGGATCTATCTATCTATCTATCTATCTATCTATCTATCTATCTATCTATCTATCTATCTATCTATCTATCTATCTATCTATCTATCTATCTATCTATCTATCTATCTATCTATCTATCTCGATAGATGGACAGATAGGTGGATAAATTGAAAGTGCCTGAAGTAGGCAAATAATGCCAATTCCAGTAAAAAGAAACTCAAAGACCGCCATAGTATACAATAAACCACGATATTATAAGAACATACAATGAACAGTGGACATACAAAAACGCATCTCTGGAATCGTTAGCTCTGTGGAGCCACAAGTGTCGCCAAAGTCGATGAACATGTCTCAATATGGGTTGAAAAAATAATTTTAAAAAAGCCAATTGATTATAAATGATTTTGAAATTTTCGATCATTTTCTGAGATTTTTGTTTCATCAAGATTGTCTACGACTGCACGTCCTGCCCGTCTTTGCGACATTTCTTTGTTCCACAAATGATATGCCTAAATTTTAACGTTGGTTAACCCTCTATGCTTATAACATATATGCGGAAATTCTGCGCAACCTCCTAAAACTCGACGAGCAGGCATGCATTCATCATTTTATTCTGGGCACCGTTTGCTAGCGTCTGACCTCCGAAAAGTTAGTAACAAGAACTATGAAGGAATCCAGCGCCTTGTAAGATAGCAGATATTTATTCGCATTACTATACGTATATTTACTCTTTCCTGTTAACGCCGTCGGCTCTCCACTAACGTCCGGAAACTTATTACTAATAAATACAAATGCATTCAGAGTCCTATACACTCGCCGCAGTTCATCCAGATTGCATCTTGCGCGTGAGGCGTCCTCATTAATGATTTTTAAAAGAATCCGCGCAAGCGACCAGGCCATAATGCATAAGGGATGTTTTGCAAAGGGCCCTAGCTTTGTCAAGGAAAACATTGCGACGCTCCCTCGAGTATCCTTTTATAGCAGACAATTTCGGGCGTCTGCTCTCGAATACTTCTCACAAAGTCCTTTTGGTAAAGGCTGCGCTCGCTACGAAACTGGGGCTCAGTGGTGCGCTCTACGGGCCTGTTTCTGGAATGGAGAAACGTAAAATATTGAGCAGACGACACTATTGGTAAATGTTTTATGAACTGTATAGGTAGCCAGGCTGAACAGCGAGCGCTGCTTGCAATCGAAAAAAAAAAAGAACAGTGCCACCTTTCTGAATATGCAAACGCTGACACTGGTCCTATGTAGTCAGGACTCGTGTATTGACGGCGTGATAAGCGTAGAAGTGCGTGAAAGAGACGCGAAATCGTGACTCTGCAATGAGATGCAAATCAGGTCGGGATCATGTCGATAACGCGAAAGCTTCGTTCTGTAGATGGCGATGCCTTTGAAATCGTGTAGAGGCTGTGTTTGAAAAGCCCTGCTGTGACAGAATATTCGCCTTTCAAGCAGACGCGAACATGCCAGATGCGCACTTATCGCTGGATACGTGTGAAAATACGTTCTGTTTTTTTTTTTATTTATTTCTTTTTGGAGGGGTTACCAAGCGGCATAACTTCCGCATGGGACTAAATATAAGCATGCAGGCCCGTTTCGAGAAGATGCTGCAATAGTGACTGATAAAATCTGCTGTCCATCATCCATCTGTCATAGTGTTCAGCTTGGTCACTGCTCAGCTGCACACCTTTGAGTACACTTTCGCGAATTTTCTTTGTCCCAGGCCACGTGCAAAGTACATGGCGGGCATACGCTGCAGACGCAGGAGCGGAACACTCCGGACACTGGACAATGTCTTGGTACGGTTGGCCACAAGCATAAGTGATGGCTAGTGTAAGGGCCGCCCCGGCTCGAAGTCTTCGGAGAGCGACTTGCTCCACCCGAGAAAAGATTTGGGAAAGGGAGCGGACACGTGGGGAGGAGGGGGAGGGGGAGCTCGGGAGCGAGGACGGAAGATGGAGGATGGAATTTCTGGCTATGAGATCAGAGCGAAGGTCAATGGGAAAGCAAAGAGGGGTTATGGGTGCCGAAAAAAGTGAGCAATTGTCTATATTCTTAGATCGTTCTAGAGAGCAGAAACAGTGAAAGCGCTTTATTGATACGTGGAGAATTCTGTCGGCGTGTGCGTATCCGCCTATACATGGAACGTGGGGAAAGGGATAGGGTATAGAAAAACTCTGCGCGAGGAGCAAGTACATGATAGATAAATTCTTATGGTCATGGTACGTACAGGTGAAATGAATGCGATGTTGCTGACGTAAATGAGCTAGATGTTGTCAATTACGCCAATGTCTGCAAGGGATGACAAAGGACGGGTTTAAGATTGGTCTTGTTGGTGAAACATGCTTTAGAGTTTTCGTTACGAGCCCAAGTACACCAGAGGGGACCGAGAGAACGACAAAAGAAAAGTCAAGGGTTGACGTAAGCCTTGGATGAAACGCTATGGGACCTAATGTGGTTCCTAACTCAAGCGGTTTGTCGAAATAAGGAAGATGGTCCAGCTTTCATGGGGCAGAACGGGAGACGTCATGAGGCTTCAACAGCTGGTGTGTCTTTGACACGTGCTCTCCTGTGTTCTTCAAACCCTCAGTTTCAGTTTTTTGGAGCCATAAAGTGAGAAACCTTGTGCTGCAGGGACTAGGAGGGCCTTTTGCGTGAGCTGACAGCTCATGTGAGATGACCTTGTCAGTAGCTCCAAACTTTTCATTGCTAGTAGCAGTTGTAACTGGCCTAACTTAAGATTATTACCGCGTGCTCCCCCAACGTCCACCGTTTCTAACAATCTGGTGTCCAAAAAATTGAGCTTCTATCTTGAATGCTTCATTTCTAGCAATTTTTGGAAGTGTTCGCAAAAACACCGGGTATATTGTAAGCGAAGCAGTTTGTAACGTTTAAAAGAGGGCATTTGGAAAACCCTCTATGAGCCACATAAAACAAAACACACTACCATTTGATTAACGCAGGTATTTTTCCTTGCTTTCTTAAGGAAAGATTTCTTGGCTGTACAAAATTTAGGCAAGAAAGGAGCTTGCCTTAATACATTACTCGCAACAATTCTAGCTAATTGGGATTGATCGGGAGCGACAGAAGCTTGCTTTCTGTTTTTGTTTTGTCCCTCAATTCTGCAGCGGCGATGGGCGGGGAATATGAAGCATAAGTGATCACTTGAAACAATCTTGTCACAATCTTGTTTACCACTAAGCTCTGAATATGACGCATTTTTCATCTGCGGATGTGACTTAGAGAGCAATTAAACGGAGGCAACTAGGAGAAAAAGTATCTGTGACTAGTTTCGCGGGCGCAATCCACAAACGTCGCCAGCTGGCACAATCCGCAAACGTCGCCATCAAAATTCGGCCACGGCGGCCGCATTTGGAAGGGGGCGAAATGCGAAAACACCCGTGTACTTAGATTTAGGTGCACGTTCACGCCCCAGGTGGTACATATCTCCGGAGTCACCCACTACGGCGTGCCTCATAATCAGGCCATGGTTTTGGCAAGTAAAACCTCATAATTTAATTTAACAGATACTTTCACACAAGAAATGTTCAGGAGGAGATGAAAAGAAAGACAGAAGGCGGGGATGTTAACCAAAAATGCGTCTGGTTGGCTACCCTACTGTGAGGGACAGGAAAGAAGAAAGTTCGCACACACACACGGAGGCCCCGAAATTACGATGTCTGATAATGTGCCTGTTTTAAATGCTTTAAAGTTGGCTAGGATCCCTAATTTGCGTGTGCAGCTTTCACACATTTTAAATCTTCGTTTGTTCATATTGCTGTAAAACATTCTTATTTTTGCTTTACTACTATCACTAGGGTGATTTTTAATTTCTGTCGTTTGCTTTGATGACATCACTGAACATCGTTGCCATTACTTTGTTCACGAAACGCAGCCTACTTCGGTGCGCGTTTTTTGGCATATAGTCATGTTGTAGGGACAGTGAAGAACCAGGCACTACCAAAACTGTGAATTGAGAGTCTAATTCTTTATTAGGTGAACTTGTGCCAATATCCAATCCACAATAGTAGCAGTGACCACAGTTCTTGATCGTCTAATCTGAACTGATGGGTCAGGCCTGTGAGCTATCTATATTTGCCTCCCAGCACATTTTAACGTGATTGTTGGTACTTGCATACTTTTTTCCAACACGGATTGCGGCGAACACCGCAATACCATTTGTCAAGACTTTTTCGCTATGGTATCATCGACAACATTCAAGCAATTTGGTATGCGATATAAGCACGTGAAAAGTGCTTACATCCGGTGAAAAATGGTTACATGCAGAAAGCAAAGCGAGAGAGAGAGAGAGAGAGAGAGAGAGAAAGAAAGGGATAAAGGGAAAAGGAGGATGTCTAACCAGACGGGAATAGCCGGTTCGCTACCCCACACTGTTGAAGGAAGAAGAGGGGAGGATAAAAGGTAAAGGAAAGCAGAAAGTACACCGTTAGGGAAAGTTGAACACATGAGCGAAAAAAAAAGGATACCCCGCGGAAGTGTTGTAGTTGCTCACACAGGCTAGCTGTCAACTGAAGCGCACCGCCTTTTGTGTTCAGTCGCTTTTGTGATGCCTATCTTCTGTGCCTAAAGCAAAACAATGCACTTGTGTGAACATTAGGCTGCTACAAGCACCGGCGCCATTAGACAATACGGCGGTTTCCTGCACATAACTTTTTGTATAATGATCGAACACTGCGCTACCTTTTCTTTCGTCACTTTCATTAAACAGTTAGTCGGCGCTTCTTGTGTGTTTAATGCCCTAGTTCTTCACGACCATGTCGAAGATATTGCTTCGCAGCGCAGTGTTCCATCATGCAACAGAACGAAATGGCCCGCAACATCAGATTATTAATTTGTTTATAGTTTTTTTTGTTACTTGAGTTGCTAATCAAATATTGCTTGCGTAGCCAACTTGCTTGTTCTTTGACGAGCGTCAAATTCGGAGGAAGAGACCCACTGACCAGACATGAACTCAAGATAACCTCAATGTCGTTAGCGAAAGAGATAGTTCAAACGGGGATACAAACAAGAAGAAGAAAGACGATGGAGCAGCTGTCGCTCGACGGCAACAAGAGAAATATATGGCGGTGTGCCGGAAATTAAACCTTATAGCTCGAATAAACCGCAAGGTCTCAGTCATCGCAGACTCTTGCATATTTCGGCACGTGACATTTTTCTTGGTGCATGGTAAACTAGTTGCCTCTCTCGGCGGCTGACGTTGACGGAAACGTCTGTTGACGAGCAGAAGTACCTGCAAAGCAACGCAGGCACTCCCATGTTTCTTGCTAACGCGCTGAAAGCTCACGTCGGCTTGCCGGAAGGGAAATTCTCGATATCTTACTGCCCGACTGCTTCATACTCACTCCCAAGTTCACTTATGTCCTTCAAGACAACCTTTCATGGTACGTTCCTGAAAATATGTTTATGCAGCGTCCCAGCGATAGTAACAAAGCGACTATGCTTACAAGCCCTTCGCTATGAAGGATCGCTTGCTACAAGGAAGCTCTGTGTGAGTACTCACATCCCTTTCTTAACTGTAGAAAAATGAATGTGTAGAAATTTGTGTTTAGTGTCCAAGTGACGTATTATAATGAATCGTTCATGGCGTTAATTTAGCCAAGTTCAATTATATATTGAGAGTGAGGCAAAGCAGAGGGAAAGGCCGGGAGGTTGACCAAGGCCGCCCCCGGTTGTTTGCCCTATACTTGAGAAAGAGGTAAATTATACATAAAAAATGTTGGTAGTCAGTATAAATACACTCACAGAGGAATGTTCAATGACGCTCACAGGTGTTTTTACCCTCGAGTCGCCGTCAAGAATGCCCATTAAGCCTTTTGTGGCCTTATACGTGTAAAGGCTGCTTAAGATATTGTGAAGAAGCATCCGGCTTCTTAGGAGTTAAAAACTTAAAATCTCCCGCAATGAGCCGTGCTTATTTCAGTCAGCTTTCTCGTACCTATAACCACCACATGGATCTATGAAGCGAACAGACAGTAATGCATTTGCTAGAAGAAGAGTTTATTTATTTATTTATTTATTTATTTATTTATTTATTTATTTATTTATTTATTTAAGGCACGCATAGAAGATGGAGTGGCCGAGGTACTTTCTACCTCATTCTCTCCAAAGCAGCCCGAGTAATAAAATAGAACAAAAAGAAAGAGAAACTCCGCAAGATGCGGTAGAGCATGCACTATTTCATCCATGAAACGGGGTCAACTGTCACATCTGAAGAAACAACGTATGACTTGATTACTTCCGTACAGGAGCTCCGCACGCTCACGGAAGACAAAATAACGGATATGGGTTCCTTGATGAAGACAAACGCACAAGCCGTTCATCCCTGCCTGCACACTACACGCTGCATGCACCGAGATGCCTCAAGAGAAGATACGACACGACAAACTACTCGCAGCTTGGAAATAGACAAACAGCATTTTATCCCTTTATTCAGCACGGGCCTCATCACTCACCTTCCCGCCGAACCTTCACCCGTAAGAATCCCAGTGGCAGCTTTATTTTTCGGTTCCTTTTTTCACCATCGCTTTTCTTGCGACAACCCGCGGAAGGTCTCTTCCATGATGAGAAGTTTCGTTGCTGTCTCTAGAGATCGCCGCCCCCAACAGATTGATCACGCTGCACTCAGTGCCACAAGGACGCCGCAAATTTCCCGAACTTTGTTCGTCTGATCAATCTATTTCCGCAGTGAAGAACAAGACCGCAAAGTCGTACTCTCCATGCGCAAACGCTTACTTGAGTAGCAATATCGCTAGCTTTTAGTGGCACAAGCATCGAGTGTCACTCTTGTTTCTTGCGCAGCACTTCCGGTTCACCTCGTGAGACGACCGGCGACGAAATTCAAAATAAATCAGACAAAAATAGTAAAAAAAGAAGTACAGCACAAAATTAATGGGTTTCATTGTAGATATGATATCAGAGCATAAGTTTAGTTGCACGTTCAGTTACTGAAGAGTCTGGAAAGATTAGAATTAATTAGAAATCACTGATTACCGCACACTAAAACACAGAATCGGAGACTTTGAGATCCGCCACGTTAGCACGACATTTGCAAAATTTCTGTAAACCCGAAAGCCGAAAGCGGAAGTAATGACGTCGCTAATGACGTCCCACGCAAGAAGTTGGCATGATATTTAACCAGCTAATTAGTGAAAAACAGTTGCTTGGTATAGAGTGAACATGCCTAGCTGAGCGGATGTGACGTCACTTGCTCCTCTCTTGCTTCTTTCCTGGCGCTCACTCGCTCGCTTGCTCGCACTTGTTACATGCTCTGACGTCAGCACTGGAGATGACCTGCAAGGGGCGCTTCTTACGCCACTCGCTAGGGGGCTACGCCTCCCCCCCCCCCCCAGGTGGTGCGCACTGCTCTTCCTCCTCGCCCTCTCTCGCTCCCCGCCCACATATTCTACCAAGGGAAACCGTTCGCTCGATTAACCTAAAGAACACCAACGCCGAAGTGCGAGTGCCACTAAGAGACACCTAAGTCGTAGATTACGGTCGCCTAACCTTCCTTGTTGTAATTTCTCTAATTCAATCAACTAATCAATCAATTCAGTCTATTCAGCAGACGGTACTGGATGGCTACCTGGGCTAAAAGCTGTATAGACAGTTTGACAAAGGCCAGAAAATGTGTTCTTTGCATCTTCCAGCCTTTGCACGCGCATATTTTTTCTACATCGGCGTGCGTTGCACTGATGCAGTACACCCTTGGCGCTGGGCTTGTTTCGAGATCACACGAAGCCTCCGCATGCTATGCCGTATGGTACAAATTGCACTGCTTCGTAGTGCACATTATTTTAATGACACGTGTTAACTATGTCGATTACAGCGTCGGTCACCTGTACTTTCAATAACACTTTAATAATAGCTTTTGTGTGCATTGCCTGCAATTCGTATGAGGAGAAACCCTGGCACTAATATCACAAACAATTTTTTTTTTTGCCCAATGGGACCGCATATGTTTTTGGTGGCAGCAACGACGAGGCTTTTATTATTGTTATCAACTGTAGAGATCTTACTAAGCACTTGCTATGCGGGCTACTATGCGACATTTATTTCGTATGTTTCTTTCCCTAAGCAGTTATGAAGTAAAAAGAATTTGAAGGACGCTTAATTTGAAGGTTGGCCATGCGACCCGGAGTTATTTCTCCAAGAACTTCCACACGTATTATGGTGAGTACTAGCTGACCGCTAATACGAGGTGTTTGCGTGTGCAATGGGTACAGGCTCACGGAGGAGCTGACTGGTCAGGGTTTTCTCCCGCCCCTGCGCGCTCGTCGAAAGGTACAAAACGCTTAAGCTTCGCCTTTAAGACTAGGACCCGACAGCATCCAAAGATCCCTGACTGCTTCTCGCGCTTCCCGGCAACTACAGCTTACGTTACTGCAATGTTTTCCTGGAAACGCTGGGGGCGAACGCTATGCACGAAGGCGAGCTTCCTGGTTCCTTTCTTTTTTTTTTTTTGGGGGGGGGGGGGGGGGGGGGGCATCCACCCCTCTCGGCGGGCGCCACCGCTGCCGCGAAGGCGCGGAGGCGAGCGCCGTTTGGATGGTGTTGCAAGGAGCCGAGCGGGGCGCGCCGCTCCTACTAAGACAGACCTCAAACGGCATCTGGAAAAGGTGTTTGCGTTGGAGTTTCTGAACACTGACCTATGTTTTCTCGTATATTGAAATTAGACTCCGAAGCTATCATGTCTGGTGGTTGTGTGTCAGTCATACTTTAAAAATATTCTGGCGCATTTTACTTTGAGAAATTTAATTAATGCAGTAAGGCCTATGCGATACGGGGAGGGCCTGCATAGATGGGGATGCGTGGTTCAGGACGATGCCGATGCCGAATTTTCTGCGACACGGAACGCTTAACGAAAAAGAAGGCCGTTGCATGTTCTTGTGCATCGGCGATTCTGTCTCGTTCGCCGGTGTGCGCGCTCGGTGACGTTGATGAAACGCACGATGCAGCAACGAAAAAGCTTGAGGCTGCTGCGAAGAGCTAGCCGCTAGCTGTATTTCGGGGGCGCTGATGTAAACAGCAGCATGTGGCTTCGTCCAACTCGTCCCAGCCACTAACTCCTGTCCAAGCGGCGTTGTCAAGCTTATCCGATGACAGTCGAAACCAAGAGCCGACTGTATGCGCTCAAAATGTGCCAGGAAAAGATATTCGAATTGGTGCAACTGCAGAGGTACTGCGCAGCGCGTGAGGGAGCGGGTGTAGTTAGTACAGAAGTCGTCGAACGCACGCGCTCGGTGTGCGGCATCGAAAACGGAATCTCATTTGGGTTTGCCACAAACCTGCTGCCTTCCCTTCCTTACTCGATATAGTGCCAACCTAGATTTTTCTGGAAATACACTTCCTAAACTTTTATCTGGAAATTTATTAGACATACCAAGGGCACGGGTGGCACATTCGCTCTTCAAAGCATGCGCGTAAAATGCGACGCAGCTTGCCAGAAAGCAAAGTAGGTCACTTGGCGACACAGAAGGCACGGATTGAAACCATAGCTATAGATTTCGCCCACTGCACTGAGCTAGCTGTGACCTCGCATTAAAGAATAAATAAATCTCATAATCAGCGTAGTTGTAAAGCAAAGCTTTTACGACCGGACATTACAAAAAAAAAGAAACTATTCATTAGAAAGTGAGCGCATAGCGGAAATGGAAAGAGAGACCGACCAGTAAGAAAGAAATCTGACTAAACATTTGAAAAGTGCCGATTTCTTTTCTTTCTTTTTCTCTCTCTCTCTTTGACCTCTGTCTCGCTCGTCGCGTCCCTCATTAGATAGGTCTCACGCCTCGTTTCTCATTCACCCTTTTGGGACCGATTCATGCCACGCTGATTGATTTTCAATACTGCCCTCTCGCCCACTCCCCGCGGACTGACAAGGCGTGAAAGTTCGGATCACTTTTCGACCTCGCGAACAGGTCGTTCTACACTTGGGATGCGCTACACGTATCATTGACTTGGAGATTTTTCGTCGTTAGGATCAAACAAGAGCGAAGCAAAAAAAAAAAGACATTACGGCTTTTCGGCGAAACTAGGAATGCTTGATTACCTTCTCACGCGCAGCAACTATTGTCCGTTGTAGTGAAGGAAATTGGAAGCAGCGTAATTGTGTTTGGCCGGATAGAAGTAACCGTGCGCCTCGAGGAACAGGATATTTCCAGGCGAGCACCCCTTCTCTCGTTCTGGATTCGCACATTGTTTCCAGCTACAGCCAACGCAGTATGTCATCATCATCATCATCATCATCACCACCACCACCATGCTTTATTTTCACCACGGACATGCAGAAGGTGAATTGATATAAATTGATTAGTTAAATAAATTTAATTCGATTTCAACAACGCGAAATATGGCTTCACCTGCACGAATTAGTGAGTCTAGAAGTCACTCAATTTCAAAGCCAGAAGCAGCGGAGAACATGGTTTTGCAACTCGAGTCTCCGGTTTACTATGCGGGAAGGTGAGCTTGCCTTTTGGCGACGCCACCGATTTCTGTGCTCGTAGCATCATACGTCAGGTCGGCTAAGTACGCACGTTTTCGTACGGTTCCGCAAGTTATCGGCATCTTACAGCGAAAAAAAAATAGAGCATGGAAGTCGCAATAGGTTCAGTGAAACCGCCATCTTTCTAAAAAAAAAAAAGAAATTATGGGGTTTTACGTGCCAAAACCACTTTCTGATTATGAGGCACGCCGTAGTGGAGGACTCCGGAAATTTCGACCACCTGGGGATCTTTAACGTGCACCTAAATCTAAGTACACGGGTCTTTTCGCCTCCATCGAAATGCGGCCGCCATGGCCGGGATTCGATCCCGCGACCTCGTGCTCAGCAGCCCAACACCATAGCCACTGAGCAACCACAACGGGTTTCTCTCAAACAGGCGTTGTGTGCAAGTATATGTAAGTACACTTAAAGATACTTGCACATACCAGGTGGCCTGTAACTAGTGTTAAAGCAACTTGGGAAGGGGGTTGCTTTTTTAAACCGAAGGGCTTTCTTTGCCGCTTCCCAGGCGTTTCGTGTTCGTTGTAGTTTCATCGTCGAACATATTCGTTGACTTATATAGATAAACTGGGTCACTGCGCATGTGCTGATTGCTGTCTCTGCCCGAGTAGACGAATTCTGCCACTGGGTACGCGCTCATTCTTGGCCAATTCCCCCGAGTGGAAGTGTCGCATGCGACCGAAAGGTTATGGGACATTATATATATTTAGATCTGCATCGCGGTTGTGTGTGCATACAATTATTATCAAGAACGTTCCCCCGACAAATATCCTACAAGGCATTTGACTGAGGTCTGTGCGTTGTTTCTTATCATGCCATGCTTAATGCACTGCCAACACAAATGCATGGAAACTTGTAGCATTTCATCTGTGGTTGCTTTTCTTGGCGCAAAAAATAATTTCTCATTCGTTCTCTGTAGGTGGTTATTTCGGAGTGCCTCTTTCTCTTTCTAAAATTTGGGCCTTTCTAAACGACTGTCTGGAGAGCTTTATTGAGTCGCAGCCGAAAAATAAATGCTGATTAGAAACCTTTTCCTTACGTTAAAAAAAAGGAACAAATCTAAAATACAGGGCAATGCGCGTCAACGTCTTTGAAACCCTTAATTCAAACTATATTATCCTGTAGACATGAGATAAATGATCGCATTGGCGTTCAGAAACTTGGCGAAAGCATTGTCAGCACTAAACACACAAACCTGAGCTAGCTAAGCAAAAATTTCAAGTGAAGAAACGTTCAACAGCAGTCTGGCACCACTTCGTTATTTGCCACTCTCTCTCTTTCATTTTTGGCCTGAGTTAGATCTGGGCTGCCAAATTTTCAGTAGCACGGTGCGCCAGACATCCGCTCTCACGTTTCAGTCATGCTTGAAACAGAGACAGAGGGAGAGAGAGAAGAAAAATAAGATGTTCGCTGCCGCCGGTCTCTCCTTGACATCCTGGACAGTGCATGGAACGATCTGGCCGAGTTCTTGCATTGCTAATATAAAATTGTCATCGCACCGCAGACGGCCTTCAAACGGGATTGCCTTAAACAGTAAAAAAGAAGAAAGTGAGAGAGAGAGAACACGATGTTTTTCTTCTTTTCTTTTTTCTCGCCCTTCTTCTGTTTGATCTCTCCGCGTACTCAATAAATATGCACATGCGTAATAAGACAAGGAAAGCCTCTATCAGCTTCGATATGTTTGCATTTCTTTGTGAGGGCCCGCACTTGTTTTGCTCCCTTTTGTTGTATGCCTCGGTTATGCTTTTGAGAGAGCTCGAGGCGCCTGCGTTTTAGTGTTCCCTTCGGCCCTCGTAATGAAAACGCAAATGTGATCGCACCAGGAAGTGTGGAAGAATGATGCCGCCACTCTTTCGTTTCATGGAGTGCGTGCCCAGCAGGAAGAAAATATATTGGAAAAATGTAACGGCAATTGGGAAAAGACTGACGCAGCATTTCTACCTGAACAAAAAGCAAGGAAACGCTGATATCCCATCTCATCTCGTCGTTTTCATATCGTTTCCTGAGTGGCCCTCATAGCGCAAGATAACATAGCTGACATTGGCAATATATATATATATATATATATATATTGAAAGAGCTGCAGAGCAACAAAATTTTTAAACAATGACTCGCTGCAGAATGCCAGGCTAAATTAAGTGGTCAGAAAGCCAGCAGGCGAATACGCGTGTTCTAAAGAAGAAAAAATAAGTTCACTTAAGGAAGAGAAGTTGAACGGTGGAAGATAAAACAAGGCAAAAGGAAATATCTCAGTGCATGTATGTATGTGCAGGGTTAAGCTGCATTGAAAGTTCTTTTTTGTTTCCTTTCTTTCTTTCTTTTTTTTTGCAGAGCAAAGAAGATGTTCCCACCCCATCTGCGCGCTGCGTACCTAGCATAGTAGCCGGTGCTTTCTTTGCCCACTAATTCTGCTTCTTTGTACTACGAATGGTGTTACAGGCTACAACTTTCGTTCTCCCTGTTTCTCTCCTCATTTAGTGTCTTCCTCTTGGCAGAACGGCACGCGTTGGCCTTCAGAGAACTTGCTTTCCCTTATTTCATTTTTTTCTTTTATCGTTGAAGTTGTTCCGCATCACTCGAAGGAACTTCGATGTTTTTTTATTTGTTTCCTGCCCCCGCCTAGAAGATACGGCACTATTGCACCGTGACATCGGGAGGACAGAATGCTTTGGAGTTAATGAAGAAAACAAAGAAAGCCGCAATAAACGTTATAACAGGGTGTGGAATTTTTCGTTATTTCATAAAGAGTATTTCAGGGCCACCTAACTGTCGCACAACATATACCAATATAAGATAGGGAGCGTGCACTTTCGCATCAACATGACAGCTTAGTGGCTATGGAGAGACGCAGCGGAGCTCGAGGTAGCGGGTTCGAACCTTGCCACGGCGGTCACATTATGATGGGATCGAAATGTAAGAACGCTCATATACTTAGATTTAAGTGGACGTTATAGGACCCCTGGAGACAAAATTATTCCAGCGTGCCTCATAATCAGATCGTGGTTTTGGCTCGCGGTAAGACTTCTGAATCTACCTTTTTTAATCGAATATAAGCTTTAATAGTTAGCGAACGCAAACTAAAATACGCCTTTCCTATTCCGCTTCTTCATTAAATTCGTCCGCGCAATCCCTCCTGACCACTCGTGCATTCTAGGGCATGTACCGATGAACTTTTCGTCATGCATAACAGAAGCGAGGTGTCACTTTCCTGATTGAACCTGGCCTCGCGCTGCGCGATTAAAAAGCAAGCGTTGTAGAATTCACAGTTGTCTCCGAGTAGCGTTACATTTACCTTACGTTGCTTTTTTGCTCCATTCTTTGCTTATCTTTCGGTCTGACATTTTTATGCGAAGTATTGTTGACGAGTTCAACACAGTTTTCTGCAGCGAGCACCTGCCATTTTCGTGGGCTGATTCTGAAGACAGTGCGTAAAATTGTGGGTGATTCCCATGGGTATGGGCCATTCGGAATGTGGCGCTCATCAGTGAACCTCTTTGACGCCAACTTAAGTGTGTGCCTCTAGGTATGTGCGCTTGTGGCAACTGGGAGAGAGAGGGGAAAAAAAGGAAGGAAATGTCGGAGGTTAGCCAGTGTAAGTAACGACTGGCTACCCTGTGCTTGGGAAAGAGGTAATGGGCATAGCAGGTGATACAAATAAGAAATGAAAAAAAAATATTCAGAAGCATTCGCACGATAACGCGATGCTACGCGCTACAACTTTCAAAGTCGGTCGCACAAATTACAAGTCCTTAAGAACTTGAGCAGAGCGCTTAAGCCCTCGAGTGCCGAAAGGAACCTGATCATATGCCATTGGGTATATGCCCCTAGGAATGTGCCACTGAATAAGTGCCCCAGAATTACCTTGCAGCCTCCTTAGCAAGTCGTATGGGCGAATGGCCTTACAAAGGTTCACCCGCGCCTCAGCGTCTGCACGGCGTCTATTTGGCGTTTGCTCGCTACCGTTATCACGTACCGTGCTAGAGCGGGGCAGTAAATGAACGATGCAGTAAACAATCAGGCTTTTATAGCGATCCGCATCGTCAGCGCAACACCAATGCTAATGCTGTTGCGACATCTGCAAACTAGAACTGAAACCAGCTTTACGGCTCGGTGCCGTGTCTGCAGCCCTAGCAGCGTGAAAACTAACAGTCGATCTCAATAACTACTACGAAACATACCAATTGATTTGATCTCAGTTTGAGATGAGACTTAGCGATGACGTATTTTGCCGCTTGTCTCTTGCTGACATGGCGGAGAGCCAGTAACAAGCGCGAATTCGGCTCGAAGCGGGTGGTCGGCGCTGCACGGGCACTGTCATGTTGCTACGGTTAGGGTGGCTATTACGGTTTCTGCCAGTAACTACCACCGTAGTTCTCTGTATACGACGCGCATGCGCAAAGGTCCTAACATGTCCCGTGTCACTGTACCGTATAAGGTAGCGAGCAAACATAAAAGCCTCTAGTATAGCCAATAACCATCCAGTGTACGCGCGGAACTATATACCCGCTGCGCAAGGTATTGCCTGTGTACGCCTCGTAGCTCTGGCAGTGCTGCAACCAGCTTGTAAGACGGAGTATAGAGGACTGTCCGCGGGCTGCTCTTGTACGATTCATCACCGACGCCACCTGCGTATTCTCACTTGCACCCTGGGTAACGGCCGCTTCGAGACTCCCACGTTGCTGGGTGCTCCATTACAACATCGCATCTGCACGAACTCCTAGCTCGCCCCCAACGTGGAGCCGGCGAAACACGAAGTGAGAAACCAAAAGTTATAGGTTACTGGCAAAAAAAAGAGAGACAACTGCGCTAGGAAGGTGTTATCTATACGTGCGAGGTGTATGCAAGGTAACGCAGGTTGCATTGATGATTGATGCCGAGCACGCCGTCGCACGCCGGCTTTCAACGCAGCACGAGAACGGCTGCCAAATTCCCCTCACCAGCATCTCTGTCAAACAGTGCTTTGTGTACACAGCACGGTAGCCCCAATGTGAGTATCAGACTTCCTTCTGCCCCCTTGGTGATATGCATACAGGACCCGTGGATGCGCTATAATCATCCACCTATCATGCAACATTTTTTTTTTCTGTATTACGTTTAGATATTGCCTCAAATGTAGAACGAACGTTATCTACGTGTCAATTGATTACAAGACAAAAGATGAAGCAGCGCTGGACACGCACGATGCTCAAGAGCCAAAAGAGAGAGACAGAAGAAAGGGGAAAGGCAGGGAGGTTAACCAGATAGGAAGATCCGGTTAGCTACCCTGGGCTGGGGAGAGAGGGGAAGGGTAGGTAAAGTGATAGCAAAGTAGAGATAAAGAAAAAAAGGAGCACAGGCATATAATCACAGTCCGTCACTGTCACCGCATACCGTCACCGCACAGCCCAGTTGCACTTGCAGCACTACAAACATCTGTTTAGGCTACAGCCGCTTGTCAAACTCGGTTGCCCTTAAAAACTGCAACAGTACCATCGCTCAAGAGCCAAGACAGCAATTATAATTATGGTGAACACACGCAAGCGTTTCGCAGCTGAAGCTAATCAGAAATGGCTTCGAAAGTAGCAAGAACGCTACAGGTTTTCAGAAGCCTCTCACCGCAAGACATACCTTTTCGACTGAGGTGGTTTGGAGATCGGACGGGTCCTCCAAAACGAATGCAACATCTAGTGCCGTTGGAATGCAGTGCCAGTAGTTTCGAGTGTAGGAATTGTGTGTGGCTTAACAGCTTTACACCTGCTACGTAGGCTCTGAGAGCTGTGATGTCTCTGTGAGCATTTAGGAAACCACAGCAGGCACCGAACTGTATCGTGCAAGTATGAAATTGTGCGCATAGCAAATAATTTTTTAAGGCCGAATTCAAAAAGCTTTAATTCGTAAGTGCTCTTTTGCATTGATCGGCCGTCTTCACTAATGATATGTCGAGCATAACCATTGGCCGGAATTCGCTTTTGCGAGCAATTCTATCGTATAAGGGCTTTTAATGAATACGTGCCTTGTTCATCAGTAGGGTGGTGGTGCCTGCTCTAAAAACCAGCTGCTGTCGCAGCAAAGGAATTCTGAGGCCGAGAGAGAGAGAGACAAAATGGAAGACAGAGAGGTTAGCCAGTGTAAGTACCAGCTGGACCCTCTGCTAGGGAAAGAGGTAAAGGGAATAAAAGGTGGCAAAAGAAACAAATACCGGAATAATAGCTGAAGGGACCTGGACCTGTATTCACAAAAAAAAAAAGAAGAACTCTGGCGATTGAATTTTTCGGTAGAGGGAATTCTTACCAATCATGATGTCAGACATATGATTAGGAAAGCAGCCGGCCAATGACAAAAAGAACCGACGATCACAATGATTCGGAAATCCTTCCCTCGGTTTGAACACATAATGAACGATCATTACAATTTCTGGGGGAAAGAAGCAAGCCAAGGGAAGCAAGCGTGGAGTAAAGAAAGTGAACGCATACATCCACCGATGCCAAGACCGCAGACCGACAAACAGCTCGCGCCACTCAGTGCCACTGTTCTTGGGTCGGTGCCGAGTTCTATACCGGCGAGGGCGCGTCGAGACTGCGCGAGGCGTTTCCAGTTTTCAGCTTTGTTCGCCTGGCCTAATTAGTCCATATTTGACACGATTCACGGCCTAAATTTTTCCTCCTTGTGAACGTATTTTGCTATTTGCCAAAATATGTTGCGTGATTTTGTTTCAGCAAATTGTTCTTTTAATATAACTATTTAAAAAATTCATGTCTAGAATGACAAATGGTATGACTGATACGGCGTCGTTGAAACGACGCGCGGTGTGCTCATGTCATGCGGCGGCGTACTTAAGTTTTCAAGCTGCCAGCTGCATTTAGACTTACGTTTGGTTAAATACCTATCCTCACGCATGCCAGGTTCATGCGCTAGAAAACGACCAAGGAAAATTGCCTAAGCGGACGTTGCCGGCAAATTCAACAGGCTGGCGCATTTCGCTTGAATTATTTTTCGTTTCAGTACCTATCTATTTGTTACGCTTTAAGTTTCTCATCTGCCGAAGTACAAACCAAAGTCAAGTTTTAAACGCGTGCTGTGGTGAAACGCCCAGGTTTGGCGGATGATCAATTATAGAGTTTCCTGAAGTTCTCGCCCGTAGTATAGCCTTTCAAAACATTTCGTTTTTCGAATGATTGTAGACCCCTTTTCGTGTAGTCTGCCTCATACGTGGAGAGAGTAAAGAAATGGCGCCAGCGTAAGCCTCCCGCGACCCTTCATTGATCATGTACTAACAGCAAAGGAATCATGTGTCTTCTTGGTGAATATGAACATGGATAAACACTAGCAAACATCCACAGTGGTGAAGTTGATTCGAGAACTTAGCGTTGTTCTCCTATAATGTAATATACAACATTTTATAGCTTTATCAGTTCCTTTAAACGGACGTGTTTAAATAAAGTAAGAACTGCGTTCCGAAATATAGTGCCAAAAGAGCCGCAGTGTGAAAGAAAAACCATTATCCGCAGTCGTTTATACGTTCTGCGCTCGCAGTACAAAACCGGCGATTAAATTTCTGCAGTGCCGCTGCACGAAAATCGTGCTATATATTTTTCTAATGAACGAATGTAGTATACCCCAACTTCGCGCCTAAGCGCATCCTATAACCGTTCATTCGCCCGCACTTTTACGTTCCTCATGCAGCAAAAAGTTTTGGCATTTCATTAATCGAAAGAAAGATATCTAGGGACTGGATGGTAGCGAGCCCCTTGACTAAACCGAACGCCTTTAATATAACGCTCATCCCGTGCCTTATACCGCCCCACATGATGTGAAAGTGTGCCATTTGCTGTGGGAAGGCGAAACTAAAGCTAAATGAAAATAACAGATTCTCAACGTATGTTTGAGTAATATCTGAAATAACAATTAAGAAGGCTAGTTAGACAAAAGGCGAGTGCAGATATGAATTCACTGGATGTATCACACGGTGTCATTTGCGCCACCCATTCCCGAATCTCCACTTACGAGTGCCACAAGCGTGACCTTGTGACACCTACCGGAATCCTTTCGCTTGCTCGCTCATTCCCGTTGGTATTTGCTAATGAACCATCACTACACATCAATGCACCCAGATCACATTGTGCCATTCTCAAACGAACCCTCAAGCTAGTATACACTCACCGACTTGAATGACATTATCCTTCAAGTCCTCGCTGTTTGCATCGCGCAGGTAGAGGAACGTATCATCCAACGTCGTCAGTCCGGCGCCAAAAGTGACCGCCTCCACTGTCGTTTCCGCTTCGGTGACTGGGGCCGTGGTTTCATTGGAGCCGCTGGCGACCCCGCAGGACCACGTCAAGGTGAGCAGGAGCCAGGTGAGAACGCGTCGCACCACGCACCACGTGGAGGCATCCATACCGCCGGAAACTCACAGAGATGCACACAAGAGGGCGAAAAGCGTACGGAGGAGAGTGTGGGAAGTAGCACGATACTTCACTGCACAATATTCCCTCTCTTCCTTCAGACACGCACGCACGCGAGCACTCCCTCTTCACGACTCGGGGAACGGAAACCCAATCACCCAATCATGGACGTCCAGCGTCGATTACCGCTTTGCAAAAGCACTCGCCTACCTCACACGCAAACATATACACACAAGAGGCGCTCTTCGCGCAGTTTAGCTCTTTTTCTCTCTCTTCCGCTTCTTCTGGGTTCACGCGATCGAACCAAATTAAATTAAAACGCGACGAGTCCGTTGCCGTGCGGGCCCCAGAAAAGTTTCCTCCTGGACCGCCAGAAAAAACACCGTTCCCCCCTCCGTCGTCGCGCCCCTTGCAAATCGCGGATGCTTCCCGTGGTTCCCAGCGACTCGGCACCTCTTCCTCAAGTATACACCTCTCCTCCAACCCCAACCCTCTCTCTCTTTCTCTTTTAATTTTTGTACTTTCACTGTCGTTTGCCGTGCTGGCAGTGAATCAAAGTGCTGGTGCTGCTTCGAGCTTGCTGAAGAGACAGAAGCCGCGGGACCAGTAGGAGGCGCTGCACTTCGTTCGGTAGCCATTTTGGCAGCGAGGAGACCGAAGGGGCGAACCGAGAGCTACGCTTTGTTTGATTTGCTGCCTGAGCAGTATTTTACAGATCTTTGACGTTAGTGTGCTGGATTTTCGCTGCGTTTCTTTGGCTTCTCCGGTGGTGACGCCAGGCGAGGGAGAGACAGAGATAGAGAGAGAGAGATGCGATGCTCAAAAACAGCACCGGAGAGGGTGGCGCGGGGGAGGCGACAAGGCTTGTGCGAACACACTGGCACCCGCAGTGTTGTCTCCTGAGAGGAGGAACCAGACGTCGAGGGAACGGGGGGAGGGGGGGAAACAAATATACTAAGGACGCGTGGTTATTTCGGGCCACGCGAACCGCGGGATCGTCCTTCTGAATTTAGGAGGCCGGCCATAGGCGCGACAGCTTTTCAAAGCTCGCCTCGCGGCGAGAGTTTGTAGCCGAGGAATGTGGCGGCCGCTCTGCGCCTTGCGGCAGGGCCGCCAGCGACGAGGAACGGTCGCCGGCTGGACCGGAGAGACGACATCTCAGCGTAATAGCGAGACCGCGAAGGAATTGAGACATCTTTCACTGAGCGTCGGCACTCGGCTCACAAGAGCCGTGGTAGGCTGTAGCTGGCGGTAACTGCGATACCATCGCGGACGCTTTGAGCAGTACAGAAACAAACACAGGAAAGAAGACACACCAAGACAGTGCTGTCTTCGCCATATTCGTTTCTGCAGAAACCCGCTATGTGGCGCTACATCTATTGGTTTCCTCGGTAACTGCGTGCTACATTTAGGTAGATTATGAGGTTGCTTTTATGAAGCTACCTCCAACAGGCGCTTCTAAGCGCCACTCGTTTGCTCAGCCACTCTGCTGCGAACTGTTCCCTAATTCTCCGTAGCGCTGCATCTGCTGTCCCACTGGTTAGCCCAGTTGTTAGCTCAGGTCATGTAGCCCCGATTGATCTGTTCGTACAGCTATAAGCCAGGAAATAGCGGGGATTCAATGTTTGATATCCATGCCAAGACGAATCTTAGTTACCATACGAAGCCTTACTTCTGTGGTACTCCTATGGGTTTATTTTGTAGTTCTCTAAACTTCTGTCCATCCTGCGGGCTGTGTGCGCGCAGTGCTCGTTCTCTCTTTCGCTTCCTCTTTTAGTCTTCCTATTCCCCATTTCGCTTATCCCCGGTGTAGGGTAGCAAACCGGACGCTCACTCGGTTGACCTGCCTGCCTTTCCTCTAGCTGTTTGCTCTGTCTCTTTCTCGCTGATTTAAGATGGGTCCAGAGAGAGAGAGAGAAATAAACGTTTATTATACGAAACAGTGTCCCGAGCGAGGCCCGGTATCACCCTAAGGTGGGAAGGCTCCTTAGTCCAGGAACCCTCCGGCTTCGACTGCCCTCTTGGCCCTGGCGACGAGTTGTCGTTGGTCTTCCAGGTCCACGAGGGTTAGTTTGGCCTCCCACGTTTCGAATAGGTGGTTTGCTTCTTGTGCTCGTTTTGCGTCCATTTCTGGTTGCATTTCGCTTCCTTCCTGCCACGGGCATTCCAGGAGCAAATGTGCCAGAGAGTGTCGGGTACGTTGCAGAGTGGGAAGAGGTAGCCGTTGAGCGTCGGGTAGAGGCGATACATCATCGTTCCGTGAGTGTACGTATTACTCTGCAGGCGTCTAAGGATCAGGCTTTCTTCTCTGCCGAGTTTAGTGTGAGGTGGAGGGTGCACTCGACGTTCGAGCCTATAATGTTGCAATATGGCCGAATAGTTGGTGGATACGGCCTCCGCCTCTTCTGTCGCGGGTCGGAGAGTGCGTGGGAAGATGGGTACAAACTGTTATTTTTAACGGCGCTGTCTTCCAGCTAATGTAAATTGTAGTAAATGTGTACACATGTTGGAAGATGCAGCAGTGTCCTCCTGTCTCTGCTTTCCGGTAGTTCTGTTTTTTATACGGCGTTGTCCATCATATTTATACGGAATTTCATATAGCTCAAATCAGTGTCATGTTTACCAACGAAAGGTGCTCTAACGAACGAAGCTGGCGAAAGCATTGAGACTACTGGAATTCTCTTAATAAAGGGAGAATGAGACATCCACCCAATG
The DNA here is from genome assembly GCF_023375885.2 of Dermacentor andersoni. Lineage (NCBI taxonomy): Eukaryota > Metazoa > Arthropoda > Arachnida > Ixodida > Ixodidae > Dermacentor > Dermacentor andersoni. Next base: position 39,281,159 of record NC_092819.1, on the reverse strand, counting down.
GTAGCGATTGCTACGAAGGAAACCCATATGGGTTCCTTGGCAGAAAAGCCTCGTAGTTGAAGAAAAATTCATCATGGTCCCAGACTCGAATCCGAGACCACCACTTTCCTGGGGCAGCCCCTCTACCATCTGAGCTGACCAGGCGGCTAGCAGATGGCAGGGCGAAGTCGAACTTAGCAACTCGAAGCAAAGGCCAGAGCTTCACGCAATAGTTTTGCGGAAACGCGCAAGGTGGAAAGAATTAATTAATGAAGGGAAAATGAGACATCCACCCAATCGTAGCAGTTGCTACAAAGGAAACCCATACGGGTTCCTTGAAAGAAAAGCCTCGCAGTTGAAAAATTTGTCCTGGACTCGAACCCGGGGAGACCGCCTTTCCAGGGCAGCTGCTCTACATATGAGCTAACAAGGCGGCTAGGAGATGGCAGGGCGAAGTCGAACTTAACAACTCGAAGCAAAGGCAAGAGTTTGCCGTAAAGTTTGACGTTATTTCCATGCATTGCTCTCGCTCTACCTCTCTGCGTTTGCTCATGTTAAAGAAAATGGTACCGCTGGTGTTACCTACAACTCGCTTGGAAAAACACGGGGAAGGCTGGAGATGGAAATTCAAGACGGTGAGTAAAACGAAAACAAGGCGAAAGCCGGAGTGAACGTTTCGACAAGTGGTTTGCCTTCTTCAAGGCAAGTCTTGAAAAAGACAAGTCCACTTGCCGACACGCTGCCTTCGGCTTTCACCTTGTTCTCGTTTTGTTCATCGTCTACAACTCGTTCGCAGCTTGTCTAGTGTATGGATATACGACAGTCGGATACATAACAAAATGGCATTAGCTTAGAACCGAAGGTAGGGAGAGAATGCCTTTGTCCTGCTGTCCTTTTTCTGCACTCAATCGAATCCCGCTAATATCTTTGATCAGTGTGAATAAGAAACTGCGGACGCGTATGCAAGATTTGGGTGGTTGGGTCAGAAGCGGTGCTTGAGAAGCATATTAATCACTTGATAATAAAGCTATTTTTTTTTGTCTCCGAATTAATGGCGTGATTTACGGCAACACGACGAGCCAAAAATGAGCGAGCTAATTCGCTCTCTTTTGTTTTAATCCGACTCTCTTCTCAACAAACAACGAGGCATCGCTTTTCTTCTTTCTGCCTTGAGACGACCACTTCCTCGGCACAAGTTGAGACAAAGCCGTCCGTTTTATTCTTCGCTGTCTTGTGAATGGTTCTCTGTGCCGCCGCTATAGCACAAAAGAGCGTGCTTGCGCAAAGCTGTACACGACACTTGTACCGTGGGACTTGAGAAACCCACCCCCGCTTGGTAGAATTGCTCCACCAAAGATGGTGTTGAGCAAGAAAAAGGCACGTGCCTTCTCAAACGCCAATGAACCCGCCCTGTGAGTTATACGGAAAGCTAAATGGTAAATGTATTTACCGATTTACACTGGAAGCAAAATGCTATGATTAGCAAATAAATATGCAAGATACACAGAGTCCATTTGCGTTGTTTAACATTTTTTTTTAAATTTATTGCCATAGTTTCTCCAATCATGTAATGCAATGCACCTAGCTGGTCGTCCCATATTTCTATTAGAGAGAGAAAGAGAGAGAGAGAGAGAAAAGAAAGGAGAAAGGCAGGGAGGTTAACCAGATGTGTAGATACAGTTTGCTACCCTACGCTGGGGACAGAGGGGAGGGGGAGGTAAAGTGATAGCAAATAGACATAAAGAAAGAAAGGAGCAAAGACGTACAGTCACAGTCAAATACTGTCACCGTTTACTGTCACCACACAGCACAGTAGCCACTTGCAGCACTATAAACATCTGTTCAGGCTGCAGCCGCGTGTCCAATTCTGTTGCCCTTAAATAATGCAACAGTGCCCTCGTCGCCCTCCGCTGCGATGGTTTGGGATCTCGGCATTCTATTAAAGTTTCATTGTACTAATGAGCCATCCGTTCACCGTGCTTTATTCCTGAAGAGGCTGCGCTGCTTAAGCCTACAGTACAGGCCTGCTCCGAAGTTAGGGCGTATTTCGTACGTCTAAGAGGGCTTTTATAGACAGGGGATTTATGCAACAGCACTCATACATTGATATAGTGTCAAGACGCGCTGGTACTTTGAATGTTTTCCAACTGCGCTGGGTCGGTACGCGTACTGTCCAACAGAAATGGCAGAGCCAATTGTATGTGCGACTCTCAGCAAATGTATTTTCAGCTTAAGTCTGCGTACTGCTTTAGCTACTTAAAAACGCCAAACATTTATTGCGACTTGGACAAGCAGCCTGCAATTGGCACTTGCACTTGACTACATCTCAGGCTATTTGTCGTGGCTGTTAAAAGTAAAAATAAGAGAGGATTGTAGTGGCGCTCTTAGATAAGGAGGGATTTTCTGTGGGTTGAAGCTAGAAAAAGTTGGGGAATTTTGTCAATGTGTAGAATACGTAGCCTAGTTTTGTCACAGTGTCTTTGCTATGCACATCTGAAAATATATACTGCCTTTGCTATGTACACCAGAGTAGTTGGTATTGCTGTTATGTCGTGCTGTCCTGGCAAGATTCAAATGTTGATTGTTAGTTTTGTTCATTGTGTTCTGAAGTATTTCTATATGTTCATTTTCAGTCGGATATTGCATCTCTTAATTTATTGTACGACGTTGTACTCGTGTGACGTTATCCTTGTTACCACCTTCATTGTTGTAATGCGTCTGTATGCACTTCTGCATGTTGTACTTGTGAGACCACTACTAGAACCGTGCCCAACAACAGCGTCCCAAGTTTTTCTTTTTAGTAAGAATATTAATGGCAAACAGTGGTACTTTAGCAGGTCCACTACCAAGTATACGAAAAGTTTGACGTTTATGTCTATATTCCTATGATTAATTCGTAATTTTTTTGTTGCATCAGAAGGCCTTCAACTTAATGTTACCCAGTGCATCTACATGTAACAAATGTTTCACCTCTTCATGGTATAACGCTTCATATATGAGGTCAATATCCGTAACAAATGTTTTCACGCGCAAGCGTAACTGCCCAGCTTTTCAAATCGGCAGTGTCTGTCTGAAGCCACGAAGCAAGCGAACGAGGAAAGCGTCTGGAGGGGAAGAAAATTGCGTGCCGGAGAAAGTACGAAGAAGCGCGAGCGCGCGGCAATGCAGCGCCACCTAGAGGAAAGTATAGGTTACGTTGAGTGAAAGCGGGAAGGACTAGGAAGGACAAACTAAAGCCCCTTAAACTTCCTAAAATAGCAGCACGCTTCGAAGAGTGCCGCCTCCTCCTCGCGCGCTCTGGCCGACGCCGCGTCGCTATTGGCCTAATAGCATCACGTGGGCCCTCGCGCCCTGCATCAGCGCCACTTTTGCACGAGAAGCTTTTACGGAGTGGCAAGGAGCGCATGTTTGCGCCGTTGCTACGCTCGAACAGTGTAGGCGGCGCCTCGGTCGATGAGGGAGCGTGAAAGAGAGGAGAAAGGAGGAGGAGTGAAGACGGAGGAGGAGAGTGTCATTACTTTACGAAGTTTAATGGGCTTTAGGACAAGCGAGGCGTAGTGTCGAGGAGGACGAAGGTAGGCGGAGGCACGCCGGGTTGACTTCGTCTGGCGGTCGCTAGAGGCAGGCTGTCGGAACGGAACGAATACAATTAACGAAAAACGAAACAAAACGATATTTTTTGACCGGAACGAAAACGTAACTTAAACGCTATTTATTAGTTTGCTTCAGGGCGAAATCGAAATATTTTTATCGGTTTCCGGTACAAGGGGAAAATCGGCAATTCGAAACAACCGACATCAGGCAACGTCAGAATTTGCCGTATCTCAGGGGTCCGCATGAGTGCGTATCTCAGGCATGGATAGTGCCACCGAGAGCCGGTCGAGCGCTCCACTAATCTGAGCCTGCCGCTCGGTGCACTAGCAGATAGGCATCGTAGCAAAACACTAGACTTGCACGCTGAAGAGCTTATGGTTTACTTTTCTACGGGTACAACGCTTTGTTATCGAAACTTTATCGTAGGTTTATGTTCGTTTAAGTTCGTTTTTCGGAACAGCCGTCTGGCATTTCACCAATTACACTCAATGACGTACTACTTCTGAGTTCATGATCAGTGCCTTGATCATGACGTACTACTTCTGAGTTCATGATCAGTTCATGACCAGTGACTTTCGGAGAAAAATAACTGCTATGTTTTTGTCGTTCCTGTGTTTCGAAATTTTTTGCATGCGAACCAAAAGCGTTGTGAACCGTTACGGATCACTTATATTTTTTTTTGGTTCAGGAGCAGAACCGGAACGGAACTTTGAGTTGAACAAAACTAAAAACAGAACGAAAAAGATCTTGTTCCGGCACCCTGGCTACAGGTATGGTTTGCACTGCAGTCGTACTCGGCTATGGCGGTCCTCGCGCACCGTACGCTGTGTGTACGAGTAAAAGCGTGTGACGGGGAGTCGATGATGGCGGCTCAATCTCGCGTGCGCAAGTGAGGAAGCGCGCCGTCTTCCGTCGCGCGCATGACTGCGGGAGAGTGGAGGGAGGCGGGGCGTTGCACTTCGGTCGCGCACGGTCGCACGGGCTTTATCTTGAATGCCTTCTGCTTTGTGGGCACAGTCTAGGTGAGCCGGCGGCTCGTAGCTTTGCGTGCGCTGTGTTCTCACCCCCTCAGTTTACGTTGAAGCGTCACTTCGCTCTCTGCTGCTGCCGCGATTCCTCAGTCCAGCGTTTTGACAACGACTTGCCGCGGTCATCGAGCGATATGTGTTCATGTTTACCTGTGCGCGTGTGGCACCATGATAGTCAGTTTAGTTAGTAAGCGAACGTTTACAAGGGGAGTTCTACTCCGGCGGCTGCTCCATATGTCGCGGCCGCGTGAGCCCTGTCTTGAATACGATCTGCGATGCGGATAGTGCAGAAGTCAAGGCGCACCGAGGTCCGACAGCGTCGTGTGCGTTATAGCACCCATACGCTTGCGCGTCACCAGCGTTCACGAAATGAAACGTCACTGTATTTTTTTTTAATTGTGACGACTTGCCTTATTTGATTCAAATATTCATGCTCTAAAACTTTTGTCTGCGATGTTTACAGCCCTAATTCCAGAAAATATACCTAAATTTGGAGACTTTAATGAAACTCTCATAATCTGCGTCTGATTGGCTTATCGATGAAGACCATATGGAAGCTATGCGCAACTCTGAGTAGTGTGCTCTTAACCGTGCACACTGTGAGCGACAACAGAGGCACAGCCGCTCCATTGGGCGCTATACTTAACCCTTTCCAGCGGCAGGACCTGCGTTCCATCTGGAGGTGGGGTGTTCGTTTCGGGTACGCCGCGTTCCTCGTGCGACCGGATTAGACGCGGCCGTAAACGAAGCAAAATGTTAGCTTTAAGAAGGCCACCCGTGTTCCGTCTTGCTTCCCTTCGGCCGCTGCTGCGAGCGTTATGGAGGGTCGAGGTTTGTTTTCGAAGCGCGATTATTCCGAGCGTCAAGGAACATAAACGAGCCGTTTGTGGGAGAGTTTCCTTGACCAATTGCCCGGTATGTCTGCCCCGTCTGTTCTTTTATGTTCCGGAAGTGTGTCAAGACAACAAGGTTTTGTCTTTCGTTGTTAACCGCCCGTTTATCACAGAACAAAATATATAATAACAAAGAAAAGGCGGTACACGTCAACAACACTCGCAGCGTTGCGTTAAAGGTGTGCGCCAGCCTTCCTGCGATTCTCAGGCTAGGAACAAGAACCGAGCTGTAAGAAAATGGGGCTAGCGTAAAAATAAAGAGGCGACGAGTACACATAATTTACGACTTGCGGTTAGTCAGGAGTGCGTCTTGAAAAACTGACGAACAAAATGCAGCCTTCCGAGGAAACTGAAATTGGGGGTCAACTTCGATCGGCTTGAATATCCGGGAAAATAAATTTTTTTTTTCACGCAGAAATCTTCTATTGAAAAGCTCCTTTACTGATTTCAGTTGCATTTGTTTTAAGACTCAGACAGAGAATCGAACTTTTGATACAGCGCCAATGTGTAACTGAGAGACGAACACGCCAGTCGCTGACGGCGCCGCGTGAGCTCTTTTGGCCGCTGTTCCTAGGTTCGTAGCGTATGGACGCAATGCTGACTTCGAGATTGGTGGCAGGCGTACGTACGTATTTCGGAGACGCCAGCAGACTGGCGCGAAATGCAGTAGCCGTTGACAGCACTGTTTTCAACTCAGCATGCAGACCTTCTCAGAGTTTTCGAGGCAAAGACGGCTATTGGCTCTCTTAAGGGGCCGGTCAACGATAGCTGTCACGTCCCCGCCACCATCCGTCGTCCACCATCATGCCGCCATTCTCAATAAATCAACCAATCAACGCAAAACTTTTATGCCGTAATCGTCGTCGTAATTTTGCAGTGGTAGACGTTGTGGTCACGTTGTCGTTGTTCTGACAGGGTCGGCGCAGTTTGCACAGGATTGCAGTAGCTCACCGCACAGTTGGGGGCATTAAAGTGAGTCGAAAGAGTAACTGATGTCGCAGTAACGGAGTCCTGAGCAGAGAGATAACTGAAGTTTGCGGCGTTTTGACAGTAGAGATGCCATAAAGAAGCTTTCTAAACATATATAACCGTCCCAAAGCCGTCTACTTTAACGAAAAAAAACAATAAATACGTGTTGCAATGGCCCTTACCCAACAGCGCAATGATACTCCTGGTTCTACGCGAGCATCAGTGCGATCCGCTATGAAGGCGCTGCTGCGGTACTTGAAAGACTTGGGACTTTCTGACAAATTGGGATTGCACACTGTGTGACGTAGGATTGGACGGTGACACTGCGTAACACTATAGGAACGCCTTCGCAGACTGCGTCAAATTGCCTACAGAAACAGTTCGTGTGCATCGTGTGTATTTGTATGAGTACGTTTTTCTTATTTTTTAAATTCTTTTTCTCTCTCTCTCACCTATCACATCCCTTTGCCTCTCCCTCGGTGCAGGGTTGCCAACCGGAGATAATCTCTGGTTAATCTCCCTGTCCTTGC